>NC_046294.1:3906520-5403041 GCF_004115265.2 Rhinolophus ferrumequinum
AGTCATTGACACAAAGATTGATGGTGGTGACAATGATGCCGATGACCACGGAGCTGTCCTGCCTTCAAGGCACCTATAGGAGAAAGACCAGACACCTTAGCATCTTACAGACACAAGGCCCTGCCAAAGACCTCCTCCACCGGGAAGCCTCCCTGCCTTCAGGGCCTGACTGCTGGGAACCCTTGGCCCACCACAGGCTAACCACAGAGGCACCCAGGACATATGGGGGGGGGCTCCAGAAATCTGGCACCCAAGGGAGAAGGGAGGGGTTTCTTCCTCAGCAAGGTCTCACTAGCATGTCAGCAAGGGGTGGATGAGGGACCCAGGCAGGAGGTGACCTGCTCTGGCCTCTGCAGGACAGTCACTGTGCTTCCCAAATGGCCCTGCTTTTAAGGGAGCCAGGTGACTGCTTGTCAGCCTATCCTCTAAGGTGAGAGGCCTGGGGACAGGGGTCTAAGTGGGGCTGGAGAGCACAGCTGGCCTGATGTGGCCCTTTCTGCCTTTGGCAGGTGGGGTGTGCCAGTCGGCGGGTGAGCTGTGAGCCGAGCTGTGAGGAATCTGGACTCGCCCGGCCTGGAGATGGCTGGAAACTGTTCCTGGGAGGCCCATCCCACCAACAGGAATAAGGCAAGGCGGCACAGGCACGGCGGGGGGCTCCACGGCCCCAGTGCTGCGGCGTGGGTGCGGTGGGAGGGGGCACACGCAGCCAGCATCTCCCCTCCCACCCCTACGCACACTGCACTGCCCAGGTCCCATCCTCTAGCTCAGGACCCAGGAGGGCAGCAGGGACCCCCTGGGCTGTGTGGCCAGGCCCGTTACCTCAGATCTCCAGTGTCCTCATCAGTGATGCCACCACAGGGGACTGGGCGCCCTCCAGTCCCTTCCCCTGCTGACCTTGGGCATCTGTTACCACCCGAGAGTCCTCCTTCCATCTCCTCCCTGTGGAGATGGGGTAGTCAGCTACTTCCCACGGCCTGGCCCTGCCAGGAAGCCCTGAGAGGCTGGCTCCAAGGTGGCCACGATGTCACGTGCTCCACAGAGCACTGCCCGCTCTGGGCCACCCTCCCAGGGTTGCTCAAGGAGGATCCATGAGTTCTGGTTTACCTCCCATCTTCAATCACCAGCCCAGGCTGAGATTCTGACAACCCATCGGGCTGACCCACTCCTCCCGCCCCCACCTCACCCCCAGACCCCTACTTCTCCAAGGCCTTCGAATGCTCTGGAATTCCCTCTGAATTCGAGCAAAACACTGTCAAGTTGGAAGGACCTTGGAGTTTACCTAAAGCAGCCTCTTCCACATGTGAGGAAATGGAGGCTTCCACCAGCGTAGTAGTTTGGCTGGGATGAGCCCAGAGGTCGGGGCAGAGCCAGGACCCCTCCCTGGGGCCCTGAACCTCAGCCCCTGGCATTTCCCTCCTCCAGTAGTGACCACTATGGAGTGGCAGCCAAGGGGAGCAGAGATGGGACTGGCTGGGAGGAGTGTCCAGAAATCCCAGAGAAAGTCAGAGCTGGGGAGGGGGCCAGGCTCCAGAGCAGGCCTTTTACAAGGCGGTATGTGTCTGGGGGTGGCAGCTCCACGCCCAGTGACTCACCCAGCCCTCCCGCTCTGACTCGGGGGACGAGGACGAGGATTGCAGGCTTTTTCCAGCCTGGAGAGGCACTGACTGATCTGATCAGTGAGATCCAGCCCTGCAGCCTAGTCCACTCCCGGTCTTGGAGCTGGCTCTCCACAGGCCTGTTTAGGCCTCTGGTCTCATGAATTACTGGGTCTGGTTCCCCAGGTGAGCGGAGACTAGTCTATGGCCTCCAACCGGAAAGCCTAAGTAAATAGCGAGCTAAGGGGCTTGGGGGTTGACAGACAGAGACATTGAGCCAATAAATGTACTGAGAGGATGATGGGATGCCCGTCAAGTGCTTGCCCTGACCTCACGGAGTCTCCTCAAAGTTTGGCCAACACCCTCCAGTCCCTGTTTACAGATTCCCCTTGACCTGACCCAGAAGTTCTCTCCCTTTGTTACGAGGTATCAGATCCAGAGAGCAATCTGGCTTTCTGCCAGAGCTGGGGCCACCTAGAAAGTGGCAGAATTGTCCTGCTTCAAGAACCTTCCCGCTGGTTTTGTTTTGGAGAGTCATGAGTGTTGGGACTGATACCTAGCCTTAGATGGGGGGATGGGGGAAAGGATGGGGGCGCCAGACCAAGGCCAGCTTCAGGCTGTGTAGTAAGGAGCTGGGATGGATTAGTGATGTCTGCCAGGGTGCGGGAAGGGGAGTGACAGGGCTTTAGGCAGCCTTTGCACTTGGAGTGAGAGGTCAAACTCCACAGCCTGAGAACTGAATCCAGCTTGTAGATGTGTTGTGTTTGGCCCACACAGTGTTTTTTAAATGTGAACATTTAAAGATCAGGAGGGTCACATTACCATCTAGAGTTCTGGCTTTTCTGGGGCCGGGGGAAGAATGATCACGGCTGGAGCAGAGCCGTTGCCCACTTGCTCAGTACAGGTGCTTTGGGGTTTGCCACCACCACCGCCCCCGCCCCTTGCCTTGCCTGGTCCACCTTCAAGCACTGATACGCCAGCCCAGACCCTGCAGGCGAAACTGTTACTCAGCTGGATGCACTCGTGCTATCAGAGCAATTGTGAAAATACTGAAGTGCTTCCCTACAGCTTGATAAATAGCCGCAGCCTTAAGCCCTTCTTCCTCCTCAGAGACCCCACAGACCAGATCCAGTTGCCTGGATTCAGAAACCCAGAGGCTTGTCCTAGCCCAGCAGGGGGCACCTCTGATACCAGGTGTCTCCGACCCCACTAGGAGCCAGGTGCACATTTTTTTTTTTTGTAACTTTCAAACGATTTTATTTTTTAAATAAATATTTTCACATTTTAGTGTGAAAAATTGCAGCATACAGAGAGCTTGGCGGAATAGCAAGATGCACACACATCCTTCAGTAAAGCAGTGATTGTTAACGTTCCTCCACGTGCACTTTCTCTCTACCCGTGGGTATCGATAGACTTTTCCTCCCAGGACTATCTAAAAACATTAGTTTGGTGCAAAAGTGATTGTGGTTTCAAAGGTTAAGAATAATTGCAAAAACCACAGTGACTTTTGCACCAACGTAGCAAATTGTAGACACCAAGCCCTTGTACCCCCGGACGGACTGTATCTTCTAAGCTCAAGGACATTCCGGACCATGACCACAGTCTCTCTTCCCTTTGATCCAGTGCCGTCCTCTACAGAGTCGCATTTCCCCAGTCGTCCCAGTGTGAGAGATGGACCATTTTCACTGTCACTCCTGTAGGCTGCTAGCTCCAGACCCGGGGACACAGAGTGGAGGCACTGCGTGGGGGCAGGGGTGTCCTCTGCTCTCGCTGGAGCCAAGTAGTTGCTCCAGAGCCCGTGGCTCTGCACGTCTGTAAGCAGGACCAGCACAGCGGGATGCGGGTGCGGGTGGGGGTGGGGGTGGGGGTGGGTGCCAGCGGCCTCACCGGGTGCCTTCCTCCCCCCTCCGTGGCTGCACAGATGTGTCCTGGGAGCGAGGCCCCCGAGCTCTACAGCCGCGGCTTCCTGACCATTGAACAGATCGCCATGCTGCCGCCGCCGGCCGTCATGAACTATACCTTCCTGCTCCTGTGTCTGTGCGGCCTGGTGGGCAACGGGCTGGTGCTCTGGTTCTTCGGCTTCTCCATCAAGAGGAGCCCCTTCTCCATCTACTTCCTGCACCTGGCCAGCGCCGACGTGGGCTACCTCTTCAGCAAGGCCGTGCTGTCCATCCTGAACACCGGGGGCTTCCTGGGCACCTTCGCCGACTACGTCCGCGCCGTGTCCAGGATCGTGGGCCTCTGCACGTTTGTCGCCGGCGTGAGCCTCCTGCCGGCCATCAGCTCGGAGCGCTGCCTGTCCGTCGTCTTTTCCGCCTGGTACTGGCGCCGGCGGCCCAAGCGCCTGTCGGCCGTAGTGTGCGCCCTGCTCTGGACCCTGTCGCTCCTGGTCACCGGCATCCACAACTACTTCTGCGTGTTCCTGGGCCGCCAGGCCTCCGGGCCGGCCTGCAGGCACATGGACATCTTCCTGGGCATCCTGCTCTTCCTGGTCTTCTGCCCACTCATGGTGCTGCCCTGCCTGGCGCTCATCGTGCACGTGGAGTGCCGGGCCCGGCGGCGCCAGCGCTCCGCCAAGCTCAACCACGTCATCCTGGCCATGGTCTCGGTGTTCCTGGTGTCCTCCATCTACCTGGGGATCGACTGGTTCCTCTTCTGGGTCTTCCAGATCCCGGCCCCCTTCCCGGAGTACATCACCGACCTGTGTATCTGCATCAACAGCAGCGCCAAGCCCGTCGTCTACTTCCTGGCCGGGAGGGACAAGTCTCAGCGGCTGTGGGAGCCTCTCCGGGTGGTCTTCCAGCGGGCTCTGCGAGATGGCGCCGAACTGGGGGAGGCCGGGGGTGGGACACCCAACACGGTCACCATGGAGATGCAGTGCCCCTCTGGGAACACCTCCTGAGAGGCGGGCACCTGGAGAGGAGGCCGGGGCTGGGAGCAGCCAGGACCTCCAGAGACCCTCTGCGGGGACAGGAACTGGGCAGCCGCCCTGGTGCCCCAGTGCCCGGTACCCAAGTGCAAGGAGAAAAGTCTGTTTGCCGCCCCTCTGGCCTCCTTCTCCCTGGGCTGGAGGCTCCATGGGTGGCCAAGAGACCACGCAGCCACCTGCAAACAGACCCTGGGGTCCTGCCAGGCTTTCCCAGCCACTCTCGTCCGTCAGTGACACATTGTACAGAAGTTGTCCCAAGGGGTGGGGCTCTCCCCGCCACGGGCTGGTCTGGAAAGGAGAGGAGAAGGGCCACCCAACCCTGTCCACCTCCTGCCCCTTTCAATCAGCCCTCATTGAAAAATGACACAGCCAGCAGCATCACCAATCAGGCCACCAGCTTCCTCCCTGCCACTGGGGTACCTGTTCTCGCCATCCCATCTTCTCAAGTCCATGTTAGTGGCAGACCTGAATGAAACGGTGCTACCTGGGAGCGGCTTCTGGGTAACCTGACTGGTAGCTCCGACTCTGCAAATGACATCCCTGCCCGCTGGATGTGTCCTATGGTGACTGAAACGGGTGCATTTCTAGTGAGGGGAGCAGCTGGAGACGGGAAGGACCTTCAGCCAGCTTGGGTGAGGCGCTCTTTTCTGACTCCATGCCAACCAGCCCCGGCAGCCTCTTGGAGCACATGGTGTGTCCCCTCTGCTGCCCACATGGACCCTGGGCACCTGTAGACCATCCCGGCAGTCTCTGGGCTCCAGCCCCCATCTGAAAGTGGGCATTGGCTCCACCTGGTCACCCCAGCCCACCTACAAGCACAGTGGCCCAGTATAGCCAGAGGAAGTTTTATGAGAGAAAAAAAATGTACATCAATAAACATTTTATATCTTACTGCCTCTGTCCTAGCTGTGGTCTTATTCACACACTAAGGCTGCCCTCAGCACCTGGAGGCCCTGACAGGTAGCCTTTCCACCCCCTGAAACCTGCTCTGTCCCCCAGCTCTTGTGCCCCCTCTCCCGGCTGGTCTGCGTACACCTCTGGCGTGCCCCCTCTCCTGATAAGGTGTCTGTTCCTCTGGAGGAATGCGCTTCGGTGCGCCAGCCACACCATCTTCTGTTGGCGAACCCCAGTGCCCACCCAGGCCCCCTGTTCCCCCTGGGAACCTGTTTTCGTCACACCTACTTGGTGCCAGTCCCTGAGCTGGCTACTACAAGCCCTGCCTATACGGAGCACAGTATTTCCACACGGAGGACCCCTGGGTTGGGGGAGGCTGCATCTTCACCTATTGCTCCCCATCCAGAACTCTGTCGCAAACTGCCCGAGGCAGCGCTGGTGCCCTGTGCCCAGGGGGCACCTCCCTACATCTCAGCATAGGCTGCAGCTCCTTGCAGGAGACGGCTTCCACGAAGGCCGTCAGAAAGAGTCCTGATGCCCCTGGCCTCTGCTCAGCCCCATCTTGGGCTCCTGGTGTCCAGCCTGGGCCCCGGGCCCGGTGGGGAAGCTCTGGAGAAGGCTGCTCACTGCATAGGCCCAAAGAGAGGCCCAGGTCAGAAGCAGGCCCCCCTCCTGTGCGGAGAGCTGGGAGAGGGCAGGGAGGGTGTCTGTCTGAGCTCTGGACAGGCGGGGCGGCTAACAGTGACATGCCTGTCAAGGGAGCAGCTCCAGCGGCTGGCACCTGCCGCAGACCAGGACCTGCTCTGCCTTAGCCTGGTGGTCCCAGCGCAGGGACTGCAGCCCCACCCTCGGGCAGGCTCACCCCCATGTGCATTTCCCTGGTGACCGGCCCCCAGGCAGCCCGACTCGCCTCTCCTGGCCTCTCCTGGCCTTTCCAGGCCACTGCTCCCGAGCTCTCCTTTCCAACAGCCACTGCTCCCAGCAAGGCGACTGCTCTGTGGACAGAGGGGACCCAGTGTATTTCCAAGAGCATCACGTGCCAGAGGTCGGGTGCCCGCCTGCCCTCCCAATCTTCCCACCCTCCCCTCCCTGTGCCACACAGAGAGTTCCAGAAGAGCAGAGTTGGAGGCCAGCACACTGACACTTCTGGGGACTCAGAGAAACCAGATGGGGTCCTGAGGACACACAGGAGGTGGGGCCAGGACCCATCTACCCGAAAGCTTCTGCCAGCTTTCCACACAACGGAAGCACCTCCCAGGCCTGAAGGTGGCGGAGGGGACCATGGGGGGACCTGGCTCCTCAATCCTCAGACTTCACCTTTTTCTCAGGAGACCCCACTCCAGGTCTCCAACCCTGAGCCCTTGTGGGGAGCTGCCTCCACCCCCAGGAGCTTGAAGGGGCCTCTATGAAGAAGCTCAGAACCCCTGCCCGGTGGGTGGGTGGGCAGCCCTCACCCACTACCAAGGCCTGGAGGTGAGGAGAGGGCTGGGCCCGTGTGTGAACATGTATTTGCCCTTACTGGGTCCCAGGCCTGGGTGGGCGGGAGTGGGGAGGAGGGTAAACTCCAGGAATCGGGCCTCTCCCAGCCTGTGGACCCTTCTCATGCGCCCTACACTATAGTCTAGCGAGGGAGTGAGCCTTCCTGTCCCCCCCCGGCCCCATAGTCCCGGGAGAATTCCTGCCTGTCCTGCCCACACCCTGGACCACCTCCCTCCTGTGCTGATGGTGGGAGGCGGCACAGATGCCCGTCTGAGCGGAAGCCACAGGGCTGCACCAGCTCCCTCCTCCCTCCTGTGGTATTTAATTATCAAGGCCCAGGGAGCTGCTGCAGGGGTGGGTCCATGTGCTACCGTCCAACCCTCCCAAGGCAGCGCTCCTGGGCTCCCCAAAGCTTCCCTGCAAGCCTCCTTCTTTCTAGACGTCTGGTAAGGGCAGGAGGCCCCAGACCCTGAAACTGTCTGGAGCAAGGGGTCTGGCCGTTCCCCCCTGACAACAGCTGGTCCACAGAATAACCCAGTTGAGATGCCGGTAGTGGGAACCGCCACGCCTACTAAGGAGCTTCTAGGTCGCTGGACAGAGAAAGGACACGTGTCCCTCTGCCAGCTGCTCTGCTTAGTACTAAGCGTGACTTTCTACCCCCACAGGACATGCAAGGGGAGAGGCGGAAGGGACATGCTGGGCCCGGGGCAGGGCAGGGCTCTACGCTTTCTCATACTTCCGGTCACCACTGGCTCTACAAAAAGGAGCAGGTGGAGAAGCACACTTGTTTAGACAATGCAAGGGGATGAACAGGGCCAAATTTGGAAAGTCAAGAGTAAGCCTCGGGGAGGTGGGCCGTCACCTACCAGCCACGGGACCTCGGACTTGCTGTGCCTCAGTTTCCTCCAGCACTGCGGTCAGGCATTGGAGCACTGGGTGGAGGGAGAGGAGGCTGGTGACCTCAGAAGGAAGGGCAGTCACCAGAACAGCCCACGCCAAGCACTGGTGATTAGGGCAGTGACTGCCACTTCTCGAGGACCTAGTATGTTCGGGAGGCCCTGTGCTAAGGGCTCCACATACAAGTCTCATTAGATCTGTACGGCAGGGCTCCACGGTACCAACTGTCAGCGCCTGCGGTAGAGCCAGGGCTGACAGATGGAGCTCCCGTCCCAGGTCGTCCCACCAGGTGGACAGCCAGGCTGGAGCCCCCGTCACCGTCCATAGGCTCTGGCACAGTGGCCACCTTGCTTCCCTGGAAGCTCAGGCCTCTTAGCTTTGTGTTTCCCGTCAGCAGAGCACTGGGAATTGGAGTTCGGAGTGGTGTGTGGACTAGACAGGACATCCCCGGCACAGCCCAAGGACGCCCCAGACCGTTCTTGTTGGATTCTGCACTCGATCGAGACCAAAGGCAGAGCACCGTTTCGGGCGGTCAGCTTCTGAAACAAAGTGGGGGTGGGACAGGGACACGTGCCCACCAGACAGCACAGAAAATGTCCTGAAAGCGGACGCCTCTTCTTGTCTCCAGCTTCCATCGTAATAAGGGAATCGGAATGCCTCCCTGGCATCTGCCCAGCTTTCCCGAATCCCCTGCCACCGTGGTTTTGAGACAACGTGGGTTTTGCATTGTAGGCCAGATTTTTAAAGTCCCAGATCTTTTGGCACATGCACAGCTTGATCACAACCCTTAGCCAAGAGGGTTCCCCCTTCCCAGGAACCAAAGGCTTCGTCTAGAAGGTGGGACGGCGAGACGGCTGCATTTATGGTGCACCCTCTGAATACCTGGGGAGAAGCCCAGGTCCCAGGCAGTTGGTGACAAGAAGCTATGCACACGCCGCACAGAGACCTTCCTTCCCGAATCGGGACAACTGAGAGTAGGAGCACAAAATGCTACATTTTGAGCCAGTGGAGTCTGGAAAAGAGCCAGTAGGGGCTTGGAGAAAACAACAGGGCAGAGTTCACAAAATTAAGACTCATGGAAAACTCTGCTTCAGTGAGTCACAGTGCCAGCGTAAAGCTTCCTGGCAAGTCAGGAGAAGGTTTACCCAGCTTAGGAAGATTTAAAAAAAAAAAAATCTTTGTAATCAGTTTAATTACAGTCTAATTTACACCCAGTAAATGTGCCCACCTGATACATATAGTTCAGTGACCTTGGACATGTGTGTAGACTGTGTCCTCACCAAATTGATGTAGAGAATGTTTCCATTCCCCCCAAAAAGAACATTTCCATCGTCTCCCGCAAAAATTCCCTAGTGAACCCAGGGCACCCAGCCCCTGCCACAGCCTGAGGCGACCACTCATCTCTGCTTTAAGCCACTAGAGATTATAGATTATAGATTATAGATTAGTTTCATAGGCACATGTTTATACCTTATCAGCCAGGATGATTGGTGACAAGTAACAGAAACCTGAGTTTAATCTAACTTGGGGGGTGTAGGTGGGAGGTGGGGTGTAGGAGGGGAGTGGGGGTATAGGTGGGGGGGGAGGTGGAGGAGGGGTGAAAGTGGGGGGTGGGGGGTGGGGGGTACACATGTGTTTAAGGGAATTAACTGATTCACAAACCAAGGAACTCCCAGAAGTAATCTTCACTTCCCACGTAGCTGGATCCGGGGCCTCAAATAATGTTCTCGAAGTTACTTCTGCTTGTTTCCTGTTTCTCATCTCTGTTTTCGTCTGTGTGGCGTTTCTTCTCAATGAATAAACTAAATGGCAGGTTCCCAGTTTACACTCAATGAATTCAACAATCCCAGCAAAAAGAATTCCCTGATAATTCTAGCAAATGTCTCCACAACCAATCGAGTGCCCTCCCTGGCCAGGCCCAAGTCACGTGCCCTGCGCTGGAGCAGGAGGCAGGGACGTGGCATTGAGGACGATGGGCCATCTCACCTAAAGCCACCAGGCTGAGAGCGGGGATGGGTGAGCTCACGGGAACACCAGGGTGCCATGGCATAAAAGGGAGATACTGGCAGGCAAAGTGCCAAACAGACCACGTTCCTCCTGGACATCACCTCCCACACACCCACTTCTTTCCCACAGATGATTTTAAAATGTTCCCACCCCACACCCATAGCTGTATTATTTGCAGCAGCAAATGCACTCCCCTCTCTGCCCACCCCAGAGGACACAGACAGCCCAAAGTCAATTCCAGCACCGAGCCCAGAATCTGGGGGCTATTTGCATCCCTCTTCATCAGATGCAGACACTTCCTGGTACCCGGACTGGTACCCGAGAGCCAAACGATGGCAACTCTCAAGACACACAGATCACAGTGCCCAGAACCAAGGGCACAATCGTGATTTTTTTTTTTAAATCCCGTTTGGAAAGAACAGAAACCGCGCACAAGGCACTGGTCCATAGCACACTCCGTACCAGACAGGGAGCCGTAAGGAGTGGCAGGTGGAAGGCCCTTGGTCAGCTAAGGAGCATGGTCGTGAGAATTCAAGATGGAGCCAAGGATCACAGCCTATGCGATCCCATCCCCGGAGTGTGGGCTGGACCAGGTCGCTTGCTTCTGACCAGTGGCCTGGAGCCAGGATGATTAGGACGCATGAGACTCTGACTTCCATATGGCTAGCAGACTCTCGCTCTTGCTGGCTTCAACGCAGCAAGTCCCCGCGGCAAGGAGCTGAGGGCAGCTTCTGGCAACCACCTAAAAGGAGCTGAGCCTCTCGGTCCAATCGCCTGCAAGGAACTTAATAATGTTTGGCTTCTTTGCTTTCTGTCAGCTCCGTGAGCTAGTAACCAAAACTAGATCCCTCGTTGAATCACAGGCCCTGAATCTAAACCCTCGTCCAGGGTATTCTCGCTTGGGTCTTAGCTGAATCACCTCCCTGAGACCCCCAAGCAATGAAAACAACCGCCATGGGGATGGTAAAACAGAGCTGATCTGCCTCCTGGTACAGAAAGTACGTCACTGTGTCATCGGAGCCCCCATCCATCAATCAGTAACTGGTTAAGAAACATGAGCATCTGTACGCGCCAGGCGGTGTTCTGGGGATAGAAGTTACAAGAATGTGGGGATTCCTGCCTTCCGGAAGCTCATGCCCTCTTGGGTAGTTTGCTGCATCTCTTGGGTCTGGTCCTGTGTTTCTCTCCCGGCCAATTCTCAGGCTCGTCTCACTCCTGGAGCCAAGATGTCCACCATGGCCACAGCTCAGCAAGCCTAGAATAAAAGCCTATGACAGTCCGAGCTGTTCCTGTAAAATCAGGATGGCCCATGTCCCCGGGGGACGGCCACGAGAGCGATGGAAGCTCCCAGTCGTAAGTCACTTGTTATCAACATTGATCTGGGGTCAGCAACAGTTTCGACGTCTGAGTTCCTGCTCTTCCTTTCTTCCGTCACATATCTTTCTGGAGCTGATGCCCTGAGTCGCTCACCCTCTTCCTCCCTCACACGCAGGGCAGGACAGTGAGGAATAACACAGCGGTTCCTGGAGCCTCAGACATCAGTTGCCCAGTGCCTGAGGTCCACCCAGCACCTGCTCAGGTCCAGCAGGTCACCTGGCACGCCAGGTGATACAGGTGCGATGTCAGCCTCCATCCTGCCCTGGAGAGAATCCGGCTTTGTCCAGATTCTTCACTTACCAGGCAGGAAGTGGGGGCTGTGGGAGGAAGGCCCCCAACCAGGGCTGAAATAATCCCTTCCTTCCCACTTGTCTGGTGAGGCATCTACGTTGTCTCCGATTCTCGATTCTCGATTCAAGGGGGGCTGAGGAAGGCCAGGGAGGCATCCAAGCAGCTCAAGTGGGGATTGGACACTCAGAGAGGTCCCTGAAACTGCATGGTCCCCAACTACCAAGGGGCAGAACTCGGACTTGAAATAAGGTCCTGGACTCCAGGTGCAGTGCTCCTCCCTCCTCACCACCCAGTGTGCAGAGGGCTGAGCGAGCCCATTAGCCAGAGCCTCCCTCTGCGGGAGTGGTTGGGGGCAGATGTAATGGCCTCTCCTAGCCCACGACCGCCCCGTTCCTCCACTGCCCTACCCTGACTCCTGATGACAGAGCCTAATGCTCTGAGGTCTCATTGGCCGTCCCAGGCGGCCTTCGGGAAGGGAAGCATTGCCAGGACGGTGTAGGAGAGGGGTGAGCCTCCCACCGCTCCCCACGGGCCCCCAGCCCCATCCTCCATTTGTGGGCAGGGGGCCGGGAGGGCGTGCCTGGCAGGCCCATTAGCCCCTCTCCCGCTCTCAGCAGGCCTCCCAGAGGGTGGGGTGGAGGCCTTCCTGCATTTATACCCACGCTCTCTTTCTGGCTTCTCAGAGGGAACCAGGTGCAGGTTCTTTGAAGTGTCCGGGGCCAGGGCTCCTCTGAGGCCCGGCACTGGGGAGACCAAAAAAGACTGCCTGGCAGCCCTGCTGGCACAGGAAGGCACAGGAGGGCCTCAGGGGCCTGGACCAAGGGGCATTGCGGCGGCCGACCAGCACCAGAGTGATGGGGAGGCCGGCTACCCTGGCCTGAAGGACGGAGCACCACGTCACGTCGGGAGCAGGTGCGAGGTTTCCTGTTTCGGCTCTCTAGGTGCAGGTGGGACAGCATGCTGGGGACAGGTGATAGCTTGCAGCTCCACCGGCCCCAGGTGAGTCCTCACTGCGGTACCGCTGGGTGACCTGGGCCAGTGTCTCAACTTCTCTGATCCTGCATCTTCTAAACGAAACCCGGTGAATGAAGCCCACCTCACCCCCATTGCAAGTGGCGGTGAGTTCTGAAATGACTGGGTGGTATATTTTCATGTGTGTAAAAACATATCTACATGTAAAGGCACAGAAAACAATCCTTCAAAGATGTAATCACACCGTTAATGGTGACACCCAGGGCTGACAGGAGGCGGGGCAAGATACTTGTTTACCATTGGAATCTTTTAAAATAAGACTATTTTGATATCGCCTCTATGCAGATTTGTTTCAATCTGTAAAGTACAAGGAGAAATGGATAATATGATAAGAGTCATGGAAAATAACACATTTCCATAAGTCTTTAGTGGAATAGACAAGTATTCCAACAGGCTCTAGAGGACAGGAATTAAGGCGAAAGCGTAAATAAAGTCTGCACTTTAAGCCACCGCCCACCAGCCAGTCGTTACTGAGTGTTTATTTTGTGCAGGCACCGGAGGGGCACGGGGGTACCTGGAGAGGGATCTAGTCACATGCAGGCCTGCTGCGGGCATCATACTCCAAGTGACCTGCCGCCTGAACTAGCGCGGTGAGATGGTGCAGGGGGAAGGAGGGCCGGGATGCGTGTGTGTTGGGGGCTGGTACCGAGCATAGCACCTAGCCTGGGGGCACTCCGCATGTATTGAGCGCCCACTGTGTGCCAGAGCCTGATTCAGGTGTGACCGTGACACCCACAGGTCACCTCACTGAGGAGAAGCAGGCCTCACAATCACGTGGTCCCTTTTCACGTGGCGTGTGGGTTGTTTGCGTTTATTAGGAACTACTCACAGGTCACGATTTCCTTTTAGTCAGTGCACTCATCAGCTGAGGAGGCCATAACTAAATAATGCAGGGTGGGACTTACAACAACCGACATTTATTTCTCATAGTTCTCATTTATTTCTCATAGAAGGAGGCTGGAAGTCCAAGACCAAGGGGCTGGTCATTGGGTTCACGGTGAGAGCTCTCTTCTTGCCTTGCAGATGGTCCCCTTCTCATTGCGGCCTCCCATTGCAAGATCCAGGGTGGGGAGCGCCCTCTGGTGTCTCTTCTTAAAAGGACACTTATCCTACTGGATCAGGGCCCCACCCTTATGACCTCATTTCACCCCAATTAACTCCGTATAGGCCCCATCTCCAAAAACAGTTGCAGTGGGGGGTTGGGGCATCAACAGACGAACTGGAGGAGGACACAGTTCCGTCCACAGCAGTTGGGATAAGGGCTCCACTGTCTCCAACCCCTCCCCCCTTTCTTTCCTCAATCTCGGTATTTTACCTCCCTTCTATTTTCACTGAAAAAGAGAATGCCTAAGAAAAAGCAGCGTCATCTTCCCCCTTTGTGTCCCGCAACCATGGCGGGGTCCTCCACTTCTCCCAGGAGCTGCGCCAGCTCCCAGCTGGGCCCACCCCTCCACTGTGCTGGGTGCTGCTCACCTGTCACCTTCCCCGGAAGCCCCTCCTACAGCTGTGGCCTCTTTCTTGCATAATCAGCTTCTCCATCTACGCGGAATCACTCCCATCCACATACAAGTAATGTCCTTCTTAAAAAAAGCAAATAAACCCTCTGCCTCTGTATTTCATTTTTCTGCCCCCCCCCATTACAACAAACTCCTCAGAAGGTCACCGCACAACCGAACTCCAAGCTGGCTCCTCAGTGTATTTGGGGGGGGTCTCTGCTGCTGAATGCCACCCCTTTGGGGGGACTTCTGGAACCACCGCACCTAAAATACCATCTCCACCCTCCCCTTGGCGCCCTATCCCTTCATCCTGATCTGTTACCTGCTAGTTTCACGTAACAGCTGTGCCCCACTCAGGACGAGTTATCATGTGGGAAGCTGCGTTCTCCCTGCTTCCCAACCACCTCCTACTCCAGGGAGGCAGCGAGTGTCTGTCTTCTTGTCCCCAGGGCCCCAGGACCTGGAACAGCGCTGGCCCAGTCTGCCCTCAGTCAGCGTTTGCGGGTGGACACCGAGTGACCATTAGGAGATGCCCGGGTAATCTGAGGACCCCTGTCCAGGCCCCTGGACCCCTGACCCAGAGCAGGCAGGGGCAGGCTGGGCCCGATGTGTGTGGGGAGGTGGGGGGTGTAGACCTGGGGACCCCAGTGTCAGAGGACTGCAGGCAGGAATGTGCAGGCCCGCCCTCCCCACTCAGTCCACGTCCTCCCTTCTGGGATGGCTGCCCAAACACTCCTTGGGGTGGCCTTTGAGTAAACACGTGTTCACTGAGCCCCACGGCATTGGAGAAGGGGTCTCGTCAACTAGGGAGGGTGCGGAGTTTGGGTCTGAGCCCCCAGAGGAGCCCCGCTCAGACCTTCACGGTGACCCTTCACCTGGCCTCTCCCAGCTGCCCTCTGGCCTCAGTACCTCTGGCCCCACCCACCTTCTGAGTCCCCCACCTTGTTAGTCTCCCCTGGGCGTGGTAGCAGGTAATCGTGCCTAATTGTGTGTTTCCTCCCCTGGACTGTGAGTTCTGTGAGGATAGTCTTTGTCTATCATGGTCATTGCTGTGTATATGCTGTGTGTGCGTGTGCACATATATATGTATGTGTGTGGTGTGCGTGTACACATGTATGCATTTGTGTATATGTCTGTGCTATTATGTGTATATGTGCGATGTATGTATGCGTGTGTATTATGTATATATACGTATGTGTGCTATTGTATTGCTTCATGTGTGCACATATACATGTATGTGTGTGGTGTGCAGGCATGTGTGTATGTTATGTGTACATACGCACACGTGCTGTTATATGTGTGTTACATGTGTACGCATATACTACATGTATGTGTGTGGTGTGTGTGTACGCATGTGTGTTGTTTCCGTGTGTATGTGTGCCATGTATATATGTATGTATACATGTTATGTATATATGTATGTGTGCTGTACATACAAGGTCTGACAAGTAAGTTCGCAAACTCATCCTAGAAAAAGTGCTCCACACCTCACTGCTGAATATCACTATGGTCACCTTCGAAGGACTCCCCTTGGGAAGCTATGCACCAACGCCTGTGCCTAGTCCACCCTTTATAGCAATTTTGGAACTCTTTTTCTGGAATGGCCATCAGAGCTGTCGTCGTATTACCCTTGATGTCCTGAATGTCATCAAAATGTCTTCCTTTCAATATTTCCTTTATCTTCAGGTAAAGAAAGAAGTCATTGGGGGCCAGATCAGGTGAGAAGTCATTGGGGGCCAATATAGCTATTTGTTTACTGGCTAAAAACTCCCTCACAGACAGTGCCGTGTGAGCTGCTGCATTGTCGTGATGCAAAAGCTCCTTCGGGACCATTTTTGCACACACCTTTCTCATGCCAAGATTTTCAGTTAAGATTTTCCTAACTGTTTCTCTATCAATATTTACTTGGTCTGCTGTGCTTCTCAGTCAGCCAACGATTTTGACCCACAATTCAATGAATGTTTGCAATGTTTTCATCAGTTCTGCTTGTCACCGGCCACCCTGACCTCTCTTCATCAGTGACGCGTTCTCTCCCCTCAGAAAAATGTTTAATCCATTTGTACACTGCCATTTTCTTCATGGCATTATCCCCATAAACTTGGACTAACATGTCCCTGATTTCACTTCCACTCTTGCCAAATTTAGCAATAAATTTAATATTTGTTCATTGCTCTAATTCAAGCTCAGACATTCTCACGACAGCACACAAAACCGTGCAACAACAATAATGAACGCCACTCAGCAAGACACCGCCACACGTCAACACGAACACAGCTGTGAGACTCTGATATACGAGGGTTATGAAACCTCACTGAGCCGCTTGTACAGTGCTGCCAGTGTAAGCACACAGTGGTAAGTTCGCGAACTTAATTGTCAGACCTCATAGGTATATGTGCTGTGTCTGTGTGTTACATGTATGTGTGAATATATATGTGCTATGTGTATACATGCTGCATATATATGTACGTGTTATGCATGTGTGTATGCTATATATATATGTATGTGTATACATACATATATGGTATTATGCACGTGTATATATATGTGTTCTATATATCTGGCACATAGTATAAGTCTGATAAGTACTATTTAACCTTGCGTTGAACCTAAAGAAGAGACTTCTGATGGTAGTCACAGTGCACCTTTGGAGGTTGGAAGTGAAAAAAACAATAGAGATGGGGGGAAAAAACTGTTCTCAAAATACAAACTGTTGGCAAACTGATAAAGAAAATAAAAGGAGCAAAGGCACAAACAAAACATGGCAAAAAGAATTACATTTTTAAAAATTATAAGAATACTGTGTAAAGTATTATACCAATAAACGTGAAACAAGAAAGCATGAACAATTTTCTGGAAAAATAATATTCCCTACTCTAACTCAAGAAGAGATTAAAAATCTGAATAGACCTAAAACATTAAATAAATTGGAGTTGTAAGATTTTTTTTCAAAGCCATGTATATCCACTAACACACAAAAATTACCAGACCAGATGGTTTTACCTTCTGCCAAACCTTAAAAGAAAGATAATCCTTTCATGATACAAATTGTTCTTGAGGGTAGAGGAAAAGGGCAATCTCTCCAAGTCATTTTCTGAAGCCAGGATAACCTTAAAGCTTTGGAATTAAAAAACAAAACAAAACAGACAAAGATAGCACCAGAAAGCAAAATTATGGTCCAATTTCACTTATGAACATGGATGATAATTTTCTAAATAAAATCAGAGCACCTGGGCAGGGGGAAACAGAGCAAACTAAAAATGGTTTCTCCTAGAAATATAAGAGGGAATAAATACCAGAAAACTTATAACTATATATTTACCACAAATATAGATTAAGGCAGAAAAAAAGAAAATGATTAAGTAGATGCAGAAAAATAATGATAAACTTTATCATGCATTTAAGATTTAAAAAAAAAAACGCTCGAAAAACCACGAAGGAAATTTTCTCACCTTGACAAAAAATAATTCCACAAACCTAGAGTAATCATCATATCTAATGGAGAAACTGCAGGCACAGTCTCTTTAAAATTAGGAAGAAGGTAAGTGTGCCTGATTCTAGCCCTTGTTCAGCAGAGCACTGGATGTTCTGGGCTTTGCTATAAGACACGAAATATAAATTGGAGCTATGAGGATAGTTGCACAGAAAATGAGAACATTCCACAGTCAAACTGATAGCTATGATCAAATAAATCAGGATGTTTGCCTGCTTAATAAAAACTACACAAATTCACAGAGCTCCTCTACACCAGCAATAAGCTAAAGGAAGCTATAATAGAGGCATTTCTGTCTGTGACATGACGGAGGGAGTGGTACTGGGCCAGCCCTCTCACTGGGAACAACTAGAAAACTGGAGAAAACATAAGGAACAACTGTTTTCAAACATTGGACAAGAGACGTCCCAGGACTGTGGACTCTGAGAGAAGAGAAGTAGAAGAGGTGAGCCCTGTGATCACCCTGGCTTTCTGTCTGGAGGGACCCTGGGGACCCTCAGGCATGGGAAAACCCAAAACAGCACGGTGGTCTCCCTGAGCTGAAGATACAGAAGTCAGACTTCAGGGAGACTGAAGTGGTTGGAATTTGAGAGCTGGGGAATCAGGCAGAAGGGAGCACGCTAACTCAGAGAAGGGACTCTAAAAATCTGCACAGGGGTCCCCTTGAGTCTTTGGCTGAAAACTAAGCTGTGCATAGGATAAACCTCCATGACACTAGGCAAAGAACAACAACCAAGTAGCTATCAGCTGAACAACTCCCAGAGCTCACACAAAGCCATATATATTTTAAAACACAACAGTGTAGGAACAGACAAACCAATGGGGCAGCATGGCGGGTTCAAAACAGTCTTATGTGTAAATGGGAACTTGGTAAGTCAACAGGGAAAGGAGCAGCCATTTAGGAGATGGTGTTGAGAAAACTGGCTCATGATACGGAGGAAAAATCACACTGTATCCTTTCTGTGTCCCACAGAAAAATAGATTCTGATTGGATTCAAGACCAAACTCTAAAGGGTTTTTGAAAAAGTACAAAAGTAAGAGAGAAAATGATAAGGCAATATTTTTTTCACCCAAGGATATGGAATGTCTTAAGATCCAAAAGGCACAACATTTTGGGGTAAAAACTGTATGGAAGCCGGTTATACCAAAATTGAGCGTGTCTGTCCACCCAAGTTCACAACAGATAAAGTTACCACACTGAAGAGCGTTCTCATAAAATCATACCTGCAGTGTCTAAACACAGAGAGTCAAACAACCCTAGAAAATCAAAAAGGAAAAGAAAAAGAAAACAAGAAAAAAAAATGGAAAAGGAAAAAAACCCGCCTGAAAAGTGGGAAACTGATATAATCAGCCAATTCAATGAAGAGGAACCCCAAGTGGCCGGCAGATATATGAACTGACTGTAATCCCAGAAAGGCAAGTTCAAACATCAACAAAAGTCCCCGTCGCAACAATCAGACTGGCAGAAATTAGAAAATTGGATAATACCAAGTGTTGGTGAGGGAGTGAGGCAACGGGTCCCTTCCTGCCTGCTGGTGGAAGTGACACCTGCAGTAGCACTTTAGGGAAGTAACCAAACAATACTCAGTGAAGCTAAGCGTGCACATGTCCTACGACCCAGCAATCCCACTTCCAGAACAGACCCCAGAAAAATCCTGAGCCATGTGAAGATTGTTGTGAGGATGTTGGACGTGATGTTTATGGTCACGGGAATGAAGGAATGGATAAATAAAACGGGCCAGTGCACATCATAAAACTTTAAACCACAACAAACTACTTTTCTATAGTCACCTGTAAATATCCTAAAGACATACTGTGGAGGGGAAAAAAAAGAAAAACAGCAAGAACTCTAAATCACATTTGTGGAAATTAAAAACATTTCCAGAGAACCCCTCCATTTTGACAGATGTTCAAGGACATTTTGACAGATGTTCAAAAACATATGTTGAACAGGTTAGAACAGATGCGAGGGAGGGAGAGAGGCTAGGATGGAGATGAAGAGGGAAACTTAAATCATTTTATTTGACTTTAAATGGCCTCATGACGACGGTGTGCTGGAAAGTGGGGGTGTAAGTAATTCTACTCTTTTGTATTTGAGGTCCAGTTTAAAAAAAAAATTAACTCACAGGATTTGAAGATTACAGGAGAAAAGAAAATGGCACGATCTATAGATGCAGAAAAAGCCTCTGATGAAACTCAACAACTCTTCATGACTGAAAAAGTAACTAAACTCAAAAATAGAAGCGAGCCCCTTAACGTGGCAAAGGGCCTCTGAACAACTCGGGGTACATAATGGTGGGCCTGGTGGCAGATTCAGGAGGGGTGGGAGCCACAGGGATTGGGGAAAGTGTCCGGCCTCCGGAGCTTGGCCTGCTGCCAAAAGAACCCGAGTGAGGGCCCCGAAGCATGAAACTTGGGGTGGGGAGGTCCCCAGAAGTCCCCCGGGGCCACACAGCACAGCATCTCACGCTGGTCCATCTTTCTTCCACAGGATGAACCAGACTCTGAACGGCAGGCATTTGGGCCCCAGTGATGGCCCCAGATGGCCCCGGGGTGGACGCGCTGGACGTGGTCTCCTGGGTCACGCCCTGGTCACGTTCACCTGCGTGTGTGGCATAGCGGGCAACAGCCTGGTGGTGTGGCTTCTGAGCTGCCGCGTGGAGAGGACGCCCTACAGCATGTATGTCCTCCACCTGGCCGTGGCCGCCCTGCTCTTCCTGCTCGGCCTGGTGTCCCTGGTCAGTCTGGAGACCAGCCCGCTGGCCAACATGCAGCCCCTGGCCCGGGAGCCGCTTCACAGAGTGAAGTACTTCGCCTACACCGCCGGCCTGAGTCTGCTGACAGCCATCCGGGGGCCGCGCTGCCTGTCCATCCTCTTCCCCATCTGGTACAAGAGGCACCGGCGCCGGCGGCTGGCGGCCGGGGTGTGTGCAGGGCTCTGCGCGCTGACCCTCGTCATGGACACGCGGGGCTCGGTCTTCTGCCGCTGGTCCTGGCGCTCAGACGAGAAGCACTGCTTCACGGAAGACGCCGTCCTCATCTCCTTCATCTTGGGCCTCTTCACCCCCGTGATGGCCGGCCGTGTCCAGCCTGACCCTGTCCGTGAGGGTGAGGAGGTCGCCCTGTGCGGGCGGCAGCGGCCCACGCGGCTGTACGTGGTCATCCTGGCCTCCGTGCTGGTGCACCTCCCCTGCGCGCTGCCCCTCGGCCTCTGCTGGTGCTTCCTGTCCTGGGACCTGCAGCCCCAGGTGCAGCTCCTGTACGTCTGCCTGGCTCGCCTCTCGTCCTCCGTGAGCAGCAGCGCCAACCCTGTCATCTACTTCCTGGTGGGCACTCGGAGGGGCCAGGGTCTCCGCAGGGTGCTGTGGGACACGCCGGAGCTGGAGGGGAAGCAGACGCCCTCCTCCTACACCAACGAGGTGGGGGGCTGAGAGCTGCAGCCCCGGAGACCCGCCGGCCTGCCCCAGCCCAGCGCCTGGCTGGCCTGCGGTCAGAGCCCCAAGGACTTTGCATCTCACCCTGTTGGTGTCCCTATCCTACGAACAAAAGTTCCCCCACAGCACGTCGTGTCCCAGTCTCACAATGCCACTCAGCTGGAAGATGAAATGTAATTTCTTTGTTTGTGGAGGACCCTCCTGTTAGAGGACAAACGTTAGCTTTCAGCCCTGGCCTGGCACATTCTCTCAGAGCCTCCTTCTCTCCTAAGGTGGCATCTGTACAGGAGGTGGAATGTGGCTCCTGTGACCTTATGGCCCCATGCTGGTCCTTGGGCATGTGCTAGTGGCATCGGATGGCCCCCAGGGCGATGCCTCTGGTCCATCTTCCAGCAGTGTCCTGCTGACGCTCTCCAAGCCTACAGTCTGCCGTCAGTCAGCGTGTCCCCTTTGCTGACCCAGCTGTCGCTTATCCTCCCTAGGACCCCTGCACTTCACCCCTGGCCTTTGCCTTCTGGTTGCTGTGCACCGCCACCCATGCACCCATGGCAGGTCTGCTCCCTGTTCTCCAGGGGGCTACACTGGCCTCCCTGGAGATGCACAGGTGCCCTTGATGGGACGGTGGCCGGATGGTGCAGGCAGCCTGGAGGCAGCTTTCTCCCACAGGCCCCAGAGACTAGCAGAGAGCTGACCCCTGATTGACTGCCCCTCCCAGGGTCTCCCTCAGTTTGCCCCAAACACTTCTCCCCTCTGGGGACAACGCCCAAAGGAAAAACTGGGGACACATGCTTAGCTGTCCTCCCTCACTCTTTCCCTCCTACAGTCTCCTGGGTCCAGAACAAGGAGTGTTCCTGCCATCCAGTATCCAGGCTCGTGCCTGGGGTCTTGGGTGGGAAGGAAGCCTAACAGGAGGTCCCTGCAGAGCCGGCCTTGGCCTTGGACGTAAAGAGGTGGGAGGAGGAAAGACAGGAAGTGGAAAGACCTGCCCTGGAGACCACGGCCCAGCCCACAGGCTGGCACCGGCTGCGTAATCCTAGTTGGTGTGTTAGAAGCTGAAGAATACCTGTTCCTTGTTTGGAAACCTTCTGAAGCAATTCCCAACCTCCTCCCGAAAGATGGAGGCTCCCAGCCAACTGGGCCAGAGGTCAGATCCTCCGAAAGAAGATAAAAGCTCACTAACAATCTATAAAACGTTACCCTGTGGCAGCAAACCTGCCAATCTGTAGATCTGAGCGGGGGAAGGCAGCAGGGAGGCCTGGGGACTGAGATACTCGTGCATCTGGACTGGGGACCCATGTCCCGGCTTTCCCTGGGCCGTTGCTAACCTGAGCGGGGCTGTGCAAACCCTGGAAGGAGAAGATACCCTCTGAGTGCCCTCAGTTTCCCCGTCGCCTGCTTCCCCATCAGACCCCTGGGTCTGTGAGTCTCAGGGAGGCATGTGGGCTCGGGGGCTCCTTGTCAGTCATTCCAGGCCCCGCCCCGTCCTTGCATGCCGTAAGCACCTAGAAGTGCTCGTCTAGCTACCAAGAACAACTGAGAGCTGTACAGTGCTTTGTAGCGGTGGGGCGCAGAGAGGCTAACGTTTTGCCCAGCGTCACACACCCAGTCACTAGAAGGGCTCTGATTCAACCCTTATCTTTTGAGCACAAGCCCCATGCTCCATGTCCCTTCTCTAACCTGGGCAGTGACAGAGTGGTCCATCCGAAGCTGACGGTTGGGAGGAGCCCTAGAAATTGTCCACACAGTTATTTACAATATTATACATCAGTAAAGACCACAGTCTCTCTCTACTCCAACTTTCCCTCCATCGTGCTCCACCTCAGGCAGGTGGCATGGGCGGAGCCCCAGGTCTTTGGAGGATTCGGCCAAGGGAAAGTTGAGTTGGTGGTACCTGCAGTCTGGGCTGCATGGAGTACATTTCTGCGGTTCATTGTCACTTCTGTGTATAGTTGGGTCATTGCTAGCTGTCCTGGCTTAAGAATGACTTCCCACAGCCCGCTGTGCCAAGTCAGGGAGACAAACGCATAGCCAGAGGCTGTACGCAGATGGGAACACCACCAGCAGTGTGTGCGTCGTGGGGAGCAGAGAAGAAATGAGATTTGAAATGTCCAGAACCAGAAGCCAGGCTCTGGGGAATTCCTCCAGTCATCAGCCGTGTAAAATCGTCAGCGCAGGTTCAGTTCTCAGGGGTGCCTGGTGGGAAGAGTGATCCTCTGTTACGCTCCATGTGTGATCCTAAAACATGCTATACTTCGTTTTTTTGACTGGAAATGTGCAGAATACAATTTATCAGACGTCCTGTCTCTGTAGGCATGATCCTGGAGCATGAGAGCTGTGGAAATAAATGCCTGTGTGTCTGAATGAAGCTGCATGTCTTTTGCATCCCAGCTACCAATATTTACAACGAAAGCTGATCAATGAGGAAAGACCAAGTTATCTGTCTTCTCTGCAGATGGTATTACACAATGTGCCAGGACAAGAACTCCGGGTCGCATAATCGGGGTGCAGGGAGGTGGAGCCTGCCTCCCTCACACACTAGCTCCGGTCTGGTCCTCGTGAAATTGCTCAAACTCTCTCGAAGATGTTTGCATCTTTGGAGTGGGGCAATCTTAGTGCCCGTGTCACGGGTTTGCGGGGGGCTCCGTGAGATGGGTATGCCGTGTTTAGCTGTATCTGGCACACAGCAAGGACTCAGTCAATGTTTACTGGTTTTACACACTGGATATTTTGGAGGGCTGGGGACGGGTGCTAGGCAGCCTCTAGCCCCTAGTTTGCCCCTAGTCCCTTGCCCTCGCTGCAGGACAATATCAACGAGTCCACCACGCCACAGACGGTAGGGCCCCTGAGTCCCTTCCTACCAGGTCCTCAGCATCCCTGAATATCTAAGGGGCTGTCCAGGACCTGAAGCGGCCAGGCCAACTCTCTCTTCCAGGACTGAGTCCTGAACAGAGTGATGAAGACAGGAGAAGCATTTGGAAGCCGTCCATTCCCACAGTGGCATCCTGACATTTAATTTCCATCTTGTTCCCACGTCTGCTCTGTTTTTATGCCACGTCCTCTGGCCTGTGCTCCAGCTGGGAGAACTCTTTGATCTCTTTCCAGTTAATTTCTTTATTACTTAACTTGACCATAGTGGGGTTTTGTTGCCGGCCACCGAGGGACACTAACTCACACAGAAGTATCGGAACGGGTGTGGCCGCAGAGGGGGAATAAATGCGTGACCTGGAGGCCTGAGACCCAGTGAAGCTGATAAAGCATGAGTCCCAGAGCTCCCGCCATGAGGACTCCATCTGAGGCCCCACAGTGCCGTGAGTTCACGCAGGCGTGTGTTGGTGAAATTTGCACTGTGGCATGTTCTATCCAGGACGTGTTACGCTTGCTGGTTCATTCTCCAAACTTCTCTGTCACTCTCTTCTTCATGCCAGTGGCATTGGAGCAGCACAGACTGGACATTTTGGGGGAAGCTGAGTTGGGGACATATTCAGGTTCGGTTTAGTGGAATAAGTTTACATCGCTTACAGTCCCTCCTATGGAACTATCGTTCCCCAATCTGGTTAATGGACTTCAGGACACAAAGGGGCAACACCAGAGACTGTCTGGAGCTATGAGGGCTGACAATTAAGTTCGTGAACTTGTTACAACGATGTCGCTAACCTTTTCTTGATATCAAAGGGATTATTCATGACAAACCAACTGAACAGTTAACCAAGTTTCCTATTTGGAAGTGCTGAAAAGGCTGCATGAAAAAGTTAGACAACCTGAACTTCTCGCCAACAATTCATGCCTCTTGCATCACGACAATGCACCAGCTCACACAGCACTGTCTGTGAGGCAGTTTTTAGCCAGTAAACAAATAACTGTATTGGAACACCCTCCCTACTCACCTGATCTGGCCCCCAATGACTTCTTTCTTTACCTGAAGATAAAGGAGATATTGAAAGGAAGATATTTTGATGACATTCAGAACATCAAGGGTAATACGATGACAGCTCTGAAGGCCATTCCAGAAAGAGTTCCAAAACTGCTTTGAAGGGTGGACTAGGCGCTGGCGTCGGTGCATAGCTTCCCAAGGGGAGTCCTTCAAAGGTGACCATAGTGATATTCAGCAATGAAGTATGGAGCACTTTTTCTAGGGTGTTCGCAAACTTAATTGTTAGACCTTGTATGATGGAGCCCTGTGGGTCCTGGAACACGAAGGATGCAGGTGGTGGAGGAGAAATGACAGAACCAGAAGCCCATCTATGAGGAAGTCTTCCAGTCATCAGACATGTCACACTGTAAGTGGAGAGGCTTTCAGAGAAAAAGCTGGGCCACATTATTGTGGATGACTTCAGTGTTTCCCGTGGTTATAGGTTGTCTTTTTCAGTTCCTCCTGTAAGTGGAGTATTTTAACACAGGAGGGCTTGACTTTCCCTTTTAGAGAGCTTAACAAGATGGGCTCCGTTACAAGGCTGCTCAGTCCTTACATTGTGGGTACAGTGACATTGTCAAGATGCTAAAATATATATATATATATATATATATATATATATATATATATATATATATATTAAGATTTTATTGGGGAAGGGGAACAGGACTTTATTGGGGAACAATAAATTGGCCTGTCTTCCAAGTCAAGTTGTTGTCCTTTCAATCTTAGTTGTGGAGGGTGCCGTTCAGTTTCAAGTTGTTGTCCTTTCAGTCTTAGTTGTGTCGGGCGCAGCTCAGCTCCAGGTCCAGTTGCCGTTGCTAGTTGCAGGGGGCACAGCCCACCATCCCTTGCGGGAGTTGAACCGGCAACCTTGTGGTTGAGAGGATGCGCTCCAACCAACTGAGCCATCCGGGAGCTCAGCGGCTGCTCAGCTCAAGGTGCCGTGTTCAATCTTAGTTGCAGGGGGCGCAGCCCACCATCCCTTGAGAGAGTCGAGGAATCGAACTGGCAACCTTGTGGTTGAGAGCTGTGCTCCAACCAACTGAGCCATCCGGGAGGCAGCTCAGCTCAACGTGCCGTGTTCAATCTTAGTTGCAGGGGGTGGAGCCCACCATCCCTTGAGGGAGTCGAGGAATCGAACTGGCAACCTTGTGGTTGAGAGCCCACTGGCCCATGTGGGAATCGAACCGGCAGCCTTCGGAGATAGCAGCATGGAGCTCTAACCGCCTGAGCCACCGGGCTGGCCCCAAGACGCTAAAATATATTTTTGAAGACTGGATTTGGAAAGAAAATACAAATTGCAAACAAAAAGAAGAGTTTATTCAAATTTAGAAAGGTATTTTGCAACGTTTCAAAAAATAGTGAGAAAGGATAAACTCTTGACTTAAATGGATATGCAAGGGACTGTCTTTGCTATCTTTAATTTTATTTGTGAAAGAAGAAAGAGAAAGTTCAGGTTAAAATTAATGAACTATGGGGCTGACCCGGTGGCTAAGGTGGTTGGAGCGCCATGCTTCTATGGCCGAGGTTGCCGGTTCGATTCCCACATGGGCCAGTGAGCTGCGCCCTCTACAGATAAGAAAGTGAACAACGGCTGTCCCTGGAGCTGGGCTGCCGTGAGCAGCCAGAGGTCGGCGTTGGCTGCCGTGTGCTGCCTTGAGTGGCCAGTGGCCAGTATGAGTGGCCGGCAGCCAGCATGAGCGGTCAGCAGCCAGCTGCCGTGAGCGGCCAACCGATGACTGGTGACCAACTGCCTCAGCCGGGGGAGCACAAGGCTCATAACACCAGCATGGGCCAGGGAGCTGCGCCCTACACAACTAGACTGAGAAACAATAGCTTGAACTGGAAGTGGGGGTGGGGGGAGGCGGAAGAAGGGGGGGAAATTAATGGACTAATAAACAAAAGGAGTAAAGATAAATACTGGAGTCAATAGAAATTAATTTGAAACTGAGAACCAAATTGTAATCAAAAGTAGTTCATTAAGAGCAAGAGATCATTTGGGAATAGAAGGAACCAATATTGGCTGTTGGATTTTTATAAGGTTAATGACGAGAAATGCATTTTATAAACATGCTGGGAAATATTTACATTTCGTGCTGACTTGACATCAATGAAGACAGCTTAAACTCCTAAATTATCACTAATGGCAAGAACACTGGCAACTAAGTAACTTATAAGTGTCATCAATTCAAAGATTATTTCCGCTTAATCACCTACAAGAAAACTTGAAATGCCCTGAAATCTTTTTTTTTTCAATTTTATTGGGGAATATTGGGGAACAGTGTGTTTCTCCGGGGCCCATCAGCTCCAAGTCGTTGTCCTTCAATCTAGTTGTGGAGGGTGCAGCTCAGCTCCAAGTCCAGTCGCCGTTTTCAATCTTAGTTGCAGGGGGCGCAGCCCACCATCCCATGTGGGAATTGAACCGGCAACCTTGTTGTTGAGAGCTCGCGCTCTAACCAACTGAGCCATCCAGATGTCCCTCCGGAAGCTCAGCGGCGGCTCGTTGTCTTCAGTCTACTAGTTGTGGAGGGTGCAGCTCACTGGCCCATGTGGGAATCGAACCGGCAACCCTATGTTCAGAGGTCGTGCTCTAACCAACTGAGCCAACTGAGCTATCCAGCCGCCCCCGAAATGCCTTGAAATCTTATCATTCATGTATGGAGAAACTTCATAGAGGGCTTCCCAGATTTGGTAACAGTCCTAAAAATGTATAAGATGTACCAATAATGAGTTGTGAAGCTAAGAAACATTTTTTAACTATTAATAACACAAAATAAATTGTGATCTGCCGAGCTAAAAAAGGATGGAATTATCTTTCAGTTCTCTCTATGGAAAATAATCAAAACAGTAGACACGAAAAGGCATTCAAAAAGTGTGCAGTCAAAAAAGGAAGGAAAAATATTACAGAGTTTTTTGTGTTTTGTATTATTTCTGATATTTTTCAGCTTTTAAAAATCTGTGATTTGGGGCAGCCAGATGACTCAGTTGGTTAGTGCGTGAGCTGTTAATATTAACAACAGGGTTACCGGTTCGATTCCCACCTGGGATGGTGGGCTGCGTCCCCTGCAACTAAAGACTGAAAACAGCAACTGGATTTGGAGCTGAGCTGCGCCCTCCACAACTAGATTGAAGGACGACGACTTGGAGCTGATGGGCCCTGGAGAAACACACTGGTCCCCAATATTCCCCCCCACCAAAAAAGAATACTAGGGGCAGCCGATGGCTCAGTTGGTTAGAGCATGAGCTGAACAACAGGGTTGTCGGTTCGATTCCCACATGGGCCAGTGAGCTGAGCCCTCCACAAGTAGATTGAAGGACAATGACTTGGAGCTGATGGGCCCTGGAGAAACCCAATATTCCCCAATAAAATTAAAAAAAAAAATTTAAAAAAGAAAAGAATACTAAAGTAGACATACAAAAGGATGTTAAATTGAATAAAGGAAATGAAGTTAAAAAAAATCTGTGATTTGCTGTGATTTTTCCCATTCTAAATAAATACTGATTGTTGTACCTAACTGTGTACTATAATTTTGTATTGTTTTTCTTAGAGGAGTACCCCCTCTTGTTCATAAGCTTTGGGCCCCACAGAATTTTCCCTGGATGGAAGGCAGAGGAATTCCCAATGAAATGATCAGCAGAGCCTGTGGGTCACGTGAGGACAGTTTGAGGGGGTGAACACAGCTATGGCCAGATATCCGTGAAGAGAGGGGGCTGCTTCTGACAGCACTGGATACCTTAAGTCAACAGAATGACAACCCAAATCCCTAATTCCTTGTTTTGAGATCTGGACTGACATTTGAGGACTTTCTATGCCAATGCTGAAGGAAATTTTTTTTTTTTTTTGGGTAGACTGGAGGCTGAGATTGACTTGGGGAAAAAAAAACATGCTCCTGCAATTTGTTGAATTAGAGCATCTGTTGGATTCACAACTGTACAGGTCTGTTATTCACTCAACAAACATTTATGAGCACGTATTGTGAGCCAGACATTGCTCACAGTTACTGCACATCTGCCCGTGGGAAATGAGATATCAATATAGAAGGTTCCAGAAGCCACAGGGCAGCTCCTGACCCTGAAGAGCCCACGTTTGTGGAACCTCCTCCTGCCTTGTCTGAGGAGGCCATCCCTCCTGCCTCCCGAGGGAGCTCCATCCATTAAACTAGTTTATAGTCGCGTCCTGCCCCCCCATACAGCCACCCTTACCTTGGATCGGATGCCCACCTACCAGGGTGGGCAGAGAGAAAAGCAGGAATTCCACACTCTATTAATACGTAAACATCAGGTGACTTTGTGGGAATGGGTTTGGGGGAGTGCTTAATGGAGGGGGGGTGCAAAGGTACTTAAGACCGAGAGGAATGTGTTGCTATGCATGTGTTTATAGAAACTGTACCCGAGTCCACACCCACGTGGTGGGATGTGGTCCTAGGAGTTTGCACGCCGGTTAACACGAATCTGAAACGCCCAGGCCAGCGGCTCAGGTGGCAGGAGAGCCCTCGGCTTAGTGTAGATGGAGGGACCCAAAGAGCTCAGAGAAAAGGAGGGAATCTAGCGTGGGAGTCCCACTCTCCAGTCACCACGGCCCCCGGGGGGACGCAGCAGACTTGAGACACACGGAAAAGGCAGTGCTAGGACATTCGAGACGGGAGATGGTCAGCAGTGAGGGGAGGGGTGTTTTGGAAATGTGTGAATTAGGAAAAGAGCATGTGCGGGTGGGCTTGTGGCCAGGTGGTCCAACATCCAATCCCCTTTCTTTTTTTTTTAAAAGATTTTTTTATTGGGGAAGGAGAACAGGACTTTATTGGGGGAACAGTGTGTACTTCCAGGACTTTTTTTCCAAGTCAAGTTGTTGTCCTTTCAATCTTAGTTGTGGAGGGTGCCGTTTAGCTTCAAGTTGTTGTCCTTTAAGTCTTAGTTGTGGAGGGCGCAGCTCAGCTCCAGGTCCAGTTACTAGTTGCAGGGGGCACAGCCCATCATCCCTTGCGGGAGTCGAACCGGCAACCTTGTGGTTGAGAGCCCACTGGCCCATGTGGGAATCGAACCGGCAGCCTTCGGAGTTAGGAGCACAGAGCTCCAACCGCCTGAGCCACCAGGCTGGCCCCCTAATCCCCTTTCTAAAAGGGCCAGAACGTCCTTTGTGGGAATGGCCTCCCAGCCGTTTGTTTTTAGTTAGGTTGTGTGTGGTTAGGTTGTTAGGATATGGTGTGTGTTTTTAAGGTGTACAACACAGTGATTTAATATACACACACATTGTGACATGATGACCCTAATCAAATTAACACATCTTCGCCGTGTGCGTGCGCGCGTGCGACTTTCCATTAGACAATACAGTATGATTAGCTCAAGGGACCACAGTGCGTGCTAACACCCCAGAACTTACCCGTCTTATAACTGGAAATTGGTACCTTTTGGTACCAACATCTCCCCATTTTCCCCATGCTACTCTCTGGTTCTATAAGTTCCACTGTTTGAGATTCCACATATAAGTGAGATCACACAGTATTTTGTCTTTCTGTGTCTGACTTATCTCACTTAGCATAATGCCCCTCCAGGGTCATCCATGTCGTCGCAAACGGCAAGGTCTTCTTTTTACAGCTAAACAATGTTCCATGGTATGCATGTACCCCATTTTTTCTATCCATTCGTCCATCCACGGACACTTAGGTTGTCCCCATACTCTGGCTATTGTAACGAACGTGGTGGTAAACGGGGTGCACACATCTCTTCGAGATGCTGATTTCATTTCCTCTGGACGTGTGCCCAGACGTGGAACTGCTGGGTCATAAGGCAGCTCTATTTTTAATTGTTTTGAGGAACCTCCTCAGTGTTTCCCATAGTAGCTGCACCAGCCTCCCTCCCAGCGTGATGGGGGTGGGAGATAAATCTGGCACCTTCTGCCACAGAAGCAAAGAGCCCCCTTCCTGCAAACCCTTCTTCTCATCAGCTCATACAACTAAGGGGTGTGGACACTGGGCTGAATAGTGTCCCTCCAAATTCATGGTCACCTAGATCCTCAAAATGTCACATTTGAAAAGAGGGTCAACAGATATAATTAGTTAAGATGAGGTCACACTGTATTGGTGTGGGCTCTAAGGCCAAAGACTGGTGTCCTTAAGAGAAAGTCACATGAAGAGACAGACACAGAGAGGACAAGGCCATGTGACGTGGTGATGCAGCCACAGCCAAAGAACGCCCAGGGCTGCCAGGAGCGGACAGAAGCTGGGGACAGGCCTCAGATCCTTCCCTAGGGCTCCAGAGGGAACCCACCCTGCCCAGACTTCTGGTCTCCAGAACTGGGAGAGAATCCATTCCTCCCATTGGAGTTGTTTCAAGTCACTGAGTTTGTGGTCATTTGTTGTGGCAGCCCCAGGACACACATACAGGGCCTCAGGTGGCCCTGTGACTTCCAGGAACTGAGTCTTGAGACAAGTAACCAAAGAGAGAAGGACTTCGGCCACTTCTGGGCCTTGAGTGGTTCCTGTACTTTTTCCAGACTGTTCTCTGGGCAGCAGCGATCAGCTCAGTGGCTCCCTAACAGGCTTCTGACTGATGTCTTTCCTTTTTCCGCTGAGGTCAGCAGGGTTGATTGTCACTATGTCAACCAGAGAACCCAAACAGACATGTGTCATTGTCATTCGGGTAACTCATGAGCAAAGATGCTTTACGCAGCAAGTGAACAAAACGGACATCAAACTGGGTAAGTGTGAAAAGGAACTTACTGGCTTTTATAACTAAAAATGCTCCCAAAACATCATGGCTTCAGGTGTGGGTGGATCCAGGCGTCTTCGGGAAACTGGTCTCCCCTTTGTTGGCATAATGGACCTCACTTCTCAGATTCCCATCCTCCCTGTCCTACAACCCCAGAAGGAAAGCACCTTTTCCTCAGTGTTTCCCAAAACACCCCAGGATCAAGTGCTGTTGGATACACTGGATTCTACTCTTACTGGACAGGAAATCACGCACCTTTTCCCAAAAGAATCACGCAGCCAAGGGGATGGAATTTGCTGAATGTCTGAGTCTGAAGGACGTTACATTCACGTGGAGCCAGACGTGAGGTCCACATCCCCACCAAAAAACACACCTGGGATTCGTCTCAGCCCCTGAGAGATCGGGGGTGCTGGCTGGCCAGGCTCGGGGCTCGGCAGCCGGCCGGCTCCCTTAAATAAGCATGGCTGCCCTGAAGAATATGACCATCCATCAGCTCCTTGGGCTCCAATCAGAGCCAAGTCACGGTCCTTTAACTGCCACGGTGGCCGGGATGCCCCTCCCAGCCCCCAGCCCTCGGCTCCCTCCCGCCTGTGTCCGGCTGGCCCGTGCCATACGCTGGGGTGGGACGCATGTCATGCCACTGAGCCTAACCGTCTGTGGCACGTCCAAGAACGTGACTGACCATATGTGCTGTCAACAGAAGCACTGCCCGGGCAACCGCAGGATGGACTGAGAACGAATCACAGAAACCAGGACGTCACGTAGTTCAATGACCGACACGAGTGGAAGAGCTGCTGACTGTTGACTCAGAGCAGGACAAGGGCTACAGCTGTCACTTTAATTCGATATAAACGGAGCTGGAAATCCACCAGGGCTCTGTAACCACTCGGCCGCCTCCCTGCGGCCGGGGCTGTGTGTGGTGGTGATGGTTGCTCAGGGATGAGTCACTAACTTGGTATTTATAAATGGATGTGTCCCTTTGGGTCTTGGTTTCTATTTCTCCTGCAGGGCTTACCTGCTGTGCCCCGTGCCCAGGGCGCAGCTGAGGGGACAGATGGCTCTTGCAGTTGGGATAACATCCAGCTTCTCAGGTGGAAGGTGTCCATTGGGGGCACTTTCCCAGGTCAGGCGACAGGACTCCTGCCTTTGCTGGAACTTCGGCTGGAAGCAGGGGGTTCACTGCTCCCTACGGCTCAGGTCATTTGACTCTCAACCCCTTGAACTGCAAACCCTGGGCAGGAAGGACCTCTCTCTGCAGTTTCATTATCCCTGTTTTCAGATGATTCGCCTTCCAGGTGCACGACCTTACTGAAGACCCGCCCGGAGCCTCTGAAATGCTGACCTTTTTATTCATTCTTCTAAGGCTCTGTTATTGGCTGAACCATTCCGCCCGCCCCCGCCAAAGTCCTATGTTGAAGCCCTAGTCCCCAGCACTTCAGAATGTATTTGGAGACAGGTCCTTTTAAAAGGTGAGTAAGGTAAAACGAAGTCATTAGGGTGGGGCCCTCATCCACTGTGACTGTGGTCCTTATAACAAGAGGAGATCAGGACACGACCGTGTGGGGACACAGGGAGGAGATGGCCGTCTACATGCCGAGGAAAGAGGCCTCAGAACCAGCCCTGCCGACACCTGGCTCTTGGACCCCAGCCTCCAGAGCTGGGGAGAATCAATCCTGCAAGCCCCCACGCTGTGGCATTTGTTATGGCCGCTGGAGCCAAGTCATGCAGGCACTTCCCTTAGTAAACACACAGTATGAAAGTAACACTCAAATAGTTTGTGCAAAATAGTTTGCACAATGACTCACTGCCTTGCAGCCAGGACGGCTAATGTCCGCTGGGCGCTGGGAGAGCTCCCTGCCCACGCCCCACGCAAACCCCTCCAACCCCACACACTAGGTCTGCCACAGGCAGCATCCATACCCAGGGGGCAGTTTCCGCATCAGCTAGGAACCTGTCAGTCGCAAGCGACAGAAACCACGGAAACCAGAGGCAGCACAGTCCTTCCCAGAGGCTTACTGACGCCCTCGATTAAAATGTGCAAGGCAGGTCTTGCTTCAGGCACAGCTAAATCAGGGCGTGGTCTTTCTCCTCCACTGTCATCTTTGACTTCCTTTGTCAACTACTTTTCAGGCTGACTCCAGGCCCCTGAGGACAAGTGTGCCACCAGCACCTCTAGTCCTTTATGGTCTGGCTGAAAATCGAACACTTGCCAATGTCCCAGAAAAAGATGGGCCAGGATTGACACTAGGCTGCCTAGAGCCACATGCCCTTTCCTGAAGCAATGACCTTGGGCAGGAGGTGGAATGTTCTGTGGCTGGCCTGGAATAAACGTCAACTCATGAACCCACCTGAAGCACAGAGATAAGGGGAAACCCAGGTGGTCTTCTGGGAAGAAGAGGAAATTAGTGCTGAGCTGGGAAAAGAAACAGATTTCCCTACAGTGACTGGGGTTAACTGGAGCACCTCCCAGGATCCCTCTGGGTCCCCAGGATCCATATTACTGGTACCTCATTATGTGCAGTCCTGGCTTCTCCATCTCCACACACATTCTCTTTAAGGCTTACCACTAGCCTTTACTGATGCCTGACGGGACTTCCAGGAGCACCAGGAGGCCCCACCCCCACCCCAAAGCTGGCCCTGCCCAGGGGGAAGCAGCAGTGGGCAAGGGCCGCGGCTGAGACCCTCCCCCAGAGGACAGGACGCGGAGGCCAGCAGCAGTGAGAGGACTCGTAGTGTGGGCGGCCGGAGTGTGCAGTGGTTAGGAACATGCCACAGGCCTAAGTTTGAGCCCTGCACTCGGCCACTCACTCACCACCGGGGGACACTCGGATGCGCCTCTGACCTTTGTCAGTGTCCCCTTTCTCTTCTGTCCAGGCAGACAACCAGACACTGACGGCACCCTGGGGACCAGATGACAGGCCTACCGCTTACGAACGCCTCTTCCACATGTCTGTGTCCATCCTGGGGACACAATAATCTTCTATTCATTCAAAAAATAAAAAGAAACAAAGCAAAATTGAAAGAGTGGAATATTTTTCTTCATCTGCTTTAATGGGTAAAAAGTAGGTGGAAAAAAAATACTGATTTGTGAATAATGAAAACCAAAGGCTGATTTCAGGCAATTTTTGTTCCCCTTTCAGCTGGTACTACTTCACTAGCACAAACAACAGACCCAAAATTCCTTCCATGCCTCGGGCTTTCCTGAGGTGGTTGTTTATGTTGGAAAGCAAGGGAGAGGCCCGAAGCCAGCTTCCTGGGTCCCCGCCTGGGTGGGGGGCCGAGAACATTCCTTCAAAGCCAATGGTGAGGCCCAGAGCAGGAGGGGGTTCTCCTGGCAGGTGACCCACAATCTGTGCTCCTCTAGTTCCTTCACTGCACACCCACCATGAGCCTGTGCGTGAGACGCTGTGCCATGCTGACAATGCTCTCACAGGGGTGGCAGCCACCACACAACAAATTACACGGTTAATTACTGGGCCATCGTTGTGGGAAGTACAGGGGTGAGGACAGCACATAGGGTCTGAGTGGGGCCTGGACTATGACTCCGCCAGCAGTGGGGTCTGCTACCAGCAGGAGGTGCCTCTGCCCCATCCGCCCTCGCATGTCATGGGTCAGAAGTAACCACGGCCTCTGCTTCATCAGGGCTGAGGCTCAATGTAGTCGACTGAATGGTGGCCCCACAGAGATATGTCCACGTTCTAACCCCCAGTACCTGCGAACGCAACCTATTCGGAAAAAGGGTTGTTGCAGAGGCAATCAAATGAATCGCGATGAGGTCATCCTGGGTTACCTGGATGGGTCCTAAATCCAATGACAGGTACCCTTTTAAGAGACACACAGGGGAGACACACGCAAGAGAGGCAAAAGTCATGGGACCATAAAGGCAGATGTTGCAGCCTTCTCCAAGGAAGGCCTGGACCCCCAGAGCTGGTGAGAGGGATCCTCCGGGAGAGCCTTGGGAGCGGGCATGACCCTGCTGACACATTGATTTTAGACTTGTAGCCTCCAGAACCACGAGAGAATCAATTTCTCTCCAGTTTGTGGTGATTTGTTACGGAAGCTACAGGACACTCACACACTTCATCTCCATCTCATTTCTGTTTTATTTTACATGTTGTTTGCCCGTGGTTTTCAAAGGAGGCAGCAGTGGGATGGAGATGGGAGATGGAGATGGAGACAGTGACGGAGATGATGGAGATGGAGACGGAGAGGGAGAGGGAGATGGGGAGATAGAGATGGAGATGGAGACAGTGATGGAGATGATGGAGATGGAGACAGGAAGACGGAGACATGGAGATGGGAGATGGAGATGGAGACAGTGACGGAGATGATGGAGATGGCGATGGAGAGGGAGAGGGAGAGGGAGATGGGAAGATAGAGATGGAGATGGAGACAGTGATGGAGATGATGGAGATGGCGATGGAGAGGGAGAGGGAGAGGGAGATGGGAAGATAGAGATGGAGATGGAGACAGTGACGGAGATGATGGAGATGGCGATGGAGAGGGAGAGGGAGAGGGAGATGGGAAGATAGAGATGGAGATGGAGACAGTGATGGAGATGATGGAGATGGCGATGGAGAGGGAGAGGGAGAGGGAGATGGGAAGATAGAGATGGAGATGGAGACAGTGATGGAGATGATGGAGATGGAGACAGGAAGATGGAGACGTGGAGATGGGAGATGGAGATGGAGACAGTGACGGAGATGATGGAGATGGCGATGGAGAGGGAGAGGGAGAGGGAGATGGGAAGATAGAGATGGAGATGGAGACAGTGATGGAGATGATGGAGATGGAGACAGGAAGATGGAGACGTGGAGATGGGAGATGGAGATGGAGACAGTGATGGAGATGATGGAGATGGAGACAGGAAGACGGAGACATGGAGATGGGAGATGGAGATGGAGACAGTGACGGAGATGATGGAGATGGCGATGGAGAGGGAGAGGGAGAGGGAGATGGGAAGATAGAGATGGAGATGGAGACAGTGATGGAGATGATGGAGATGGAGACAGGAAGATGGAGACGTGGAGATGGGAGACGGAGATGGGGAGCATGGAGAAGGCTTTCAAGGAGTTCGCTGAATGGAAGAGTTGGAAAAGAGATGAGGTAACGAACTACGGTCAGGCTGAAGTGAGGACTGTTTTGCCCCCACTGTTACTGCGTTCTGCCTTCTGCATCGGACGGGAAACGGGGTGGGGGGCTGATGGCGGGATCACCATCGGGGGTGAGGGGCAGTGCTCATTGGGCAGGTGGGGTTGGCAGGGGTTGGTCCACCTCTGGAGCAAGTGGAAAATGGCTCAGGGCTCCAGGTGCAGGACAGTGAGTAGATTTCAGGTGGGAAGAGGCTCTAGTGCAATCGTCACTGTCACATCTTCAGTGACATTTCTCGGTGGTAACTGGGGTGTCAGAAGGGGGTGGGGTGGTGAAGGATTGAAACAAGAGGAGCAGGTGTGAAACAGCACACAGGAGAGAACTGACAGGGAATGGGGGCCTGCTGGGTGGGCAGGGGGCACCCCGGAGAGAGACAGTGGCCAGGGCCGGCTGTGGGGCTCCCACACAGAAGGGCGCAGGCTTGGTTAGCACCCCGCTGTCTCAGTCTTGACCTTCCTAACCCCTCTGAACAAGCACATCTTTAATCATCACGGGACTCTACAAGCTACATCGCTATTCCTGTCTGTGAATCTCACCGCAGCAGGACGAGACGTTCACACATCCCTCCTCCCTCTCCAGCTGCCCGGGCAGGTGGGGACGAGTTGGGCTTCACCGGGGTTGGGTTTCACCAAACCCCGAAAACAGACAAGGTGGAGCTGGCCTGGGGAACACAGGCCAGTGGGATACAGGGGGCCTGGTGGGGGTGGGGGGACAGCAAGCAGCAGGAGCCCGGTTGAAATCCATGGATTGGCAGTTCTGAGAGCCAAGAGTTTCTAGAGTGGGGGGTGCTGGGTGAAATGAGCTGCCAGGATGCTCACCTGGAAAGGGGGGCTCCATCCTCTGAGCCGCCCCACACCCCCCTCACCCGAGGCCAGCAGAAATCCGTGGGCCCCTTGTATGGTCGGCTGAATGAATAATGGTCCCCGGAGACGTCCCAAAGCCCGGCCTCACTCTGGAAAGCTCCAGCCGAGGCAGGTATGTGTCACCTTGGGGCTGGGCCAAGGGGCACACGCCAACTCCCTCCGGGGCCTGCCCAGCACATCTTTCTGCTTCTGAAGCCACTTTCAGGCCGGGGCCAGCGCTCGGACGGGCAGTCAGTCCCCAGTGCGGTCAAACGGTCCTGTGGGATGCTGGCAGGTCCCTCAACCTCTCTGAGCCTTTCTCACCCGTGAGATGGATGTTAACAATTCCTCCCCAGATTCCTTTCTAGCCCGAGAAGCAATCAAAACCACTCCACAACCAAGTTCAACAGACATTTCTTGCTCCCTAGCCAAATGCCAGTCCCTGGGGAAACAGCTATGGACTAAACCAACAAAACCCAGCTTTCGGGGAGAGACAGAGTATAAACTGAGTGACAAATGCCTATGCAACTGGTGTGTGGAAAGAAGATTCCAAGGACAGGGATGGAAACAGTCTTACTTTTGTCCTGCACCTCCCTGTAAGCTTGACCCACTAGCCAGGCCTTGGAATTTTCTGCGCAGTTTTCAGTGACAGTCCCAGAGTCATTTTAGGTTGCAAACACAGTCTTAACTCTAAAATTAAGATGTCCAGTGCCAGGTAATGGTCAAAATGACAAACTTGACATGGCACCTCGTTCCGGCCCGCCCAGCACAGCCCTGCAGGGCTCAGGGGAGGGGAGACCGGGGACAGGGGTTAGGTGACTCGCCCAGTGGCCTCAAGCTCCCTGGGCCTGGCGATCATTAGGGCAGCAGCCCTTCGTGAATGGCATGGCCCTGGTGGCCCCAGCCTGCAAGCCCTGATGCTGGCTGTGGTCCCTGTTCCCGATGGGCCTAGCAGACAACGAACAGAGACTCCGTCCCCAGGACTTTCCTAAGTGGACAAACCACTGTCTAGGATTCCTTCCTCACCTCCAGCCGCCTTCTGCTGAGGTGGCCCTACTGGATGGAGCCAAGGAGACCCCACACTGGCCACCTCCCCTGCCACGGCCACATCTGGGCGACAGGAGACACTTGCCCAAGGCAGCAGCCTCCTGTGACGCACTGCCAAAACAGCGGTCAGCCTTTCTCTCGACTTCTGGCTTCCCCAGCTGAGTCACACCCAGGCCACGGTCCCTCTGGATTCCATGGTGTGAGGCACACCCGGGCCTCTTCTGGGACCACATCCCAAAGCCCTCCCAACCTCTCCCTTGAGCCCCTCACCAGCTTAGGAGTAGGCTTGTCCCTCAAAGGGGGACATATCCCCAAAGGGGCCAGGTATCAGCGAGCACAGGTGAGATGCCATAGCCAGCACCTCACACAACCATGTCCACCGATTCTTCCCCCTAATGAACATGTCCCGCCACCTCCCGCGAGACAGACCCTGGGGAGCCACAGGAAGAGCTGGGGCCCTGCCCAGGGACTGGGGAAGGGCTAGCTTCCACCTGTCCCCGTGACGACAAAGAGCTCCCAGGAAGCCCCACTGCCACCCAGGGGGCCGCAGCCTTCCCCACTTCTGCCCCCAAGCCCATGCTGCCCCTGGCGAGGGTCCCAAGGACCTTTGGTGTCACCGGCAGATGCCAATCGGCCTGACAGGGCTGGAAAGTCCCGAATTCCTCACACGCATACATTTCCAGGCTGCAGAACTTCTGGGCAGCATGTGCACATTAAAACTGAGCGGAGCACAATTATTACTAGGAACATCTGGGGGCACTTCCTGAGCTGTAAGTCTCCTGTCACCCACCCTGTCACTCACCACCCCCCCCCCACTGGGCCAGGCAACAAGTTAAGCCGTGAGCAGACAGCATATGTGCCTGTCCACTGCCCTCCACCTGGTCACGTCCCCAGACTACTGGGGACCCACCCCCCGTGGCCCTTCCTACAGGGTTGCTATCCACCTCAGACACCTTCTCCTCTGACCATCAGCTTTTCTAGAACACAGATCGGGCCTACCTCCCCCTCCTCCCACTGGTGTGAGACCCAGGCTCACCCCACAGGCATCCGGGACCACACGAGGCCGAAGGTGGAGCAGGGCATGGAAGACCCCAGACCCCACGGGGTTCTGGCCCTCCTTGGCTGTGACCCACTCTACTGACCAACCAGAAACCCAGCAACAGGAATTGTTCTGTTCTGATTACAAAACCAATTATCACAGAGGACTTCCGGGTAAGATGGCGGGTCGAATACACCCACAGATTGAAGCTCACTAAAGAGACTCACACCACAGAATCGCCAAAGACTCCAAAATTGGCCCTGGGTGCTCAGGAAGTGGTGCCAAGGGGCTAAAACAGGAGGACGGATTAGTGTTTCAGAGAAGGAACCGGTCATAGAGACAGGAAGCAGACGGTGGGTGCCAGGGCCTGGGGGAGGGGGCGGGGGTTAGGGTTTAACGGGGACAGTTTCCATTTGGGAAGATGGAAAAGCTCTGCAGATGGAGGGTGGGAATGGCTGTACAGCAATGTGAACGTGCCTACTGCCAGCCACTGAGCTGGATGCTTACAAATGCTTAAACGGTAAGTTTTTATGTTATGTATATTTTACCACAGTTTATAAAAATGAAAAAGCAATCACATCCTTAAAGCCCACCTGCTACTCAGTGGCGTCTCCTTCCAGGAGTGGGAGACTAAACGCAGGGCTAGTCTGTGCCGTGGGTGAAACAGGCAACTCTGCTCTGGGGTCCAAGGGAAGAGCAGGGCAGCAGGTGAGGGGGTCCCCACAGACGAGGCAGTAAGTGGGGGGTCCCCACAGACGAGGCAGTAAGTGGGGGGTCCCCACAGAGAAAAGGCAGTAAGTGGGGGGTGCACAGAGACAAGGCAGTAAGTGGGGGGTCCCCACAGAGAAAAGGCAGTAAGTGGGGGGTGCACAGAGACAAGGCAGTAAGTGGGGGGTCCCCACAGAGAAAAGGCAGTAAGTGGGGGGTGCACAGAGACAAGGCAGTAAGTGGGGGCCCCACAGAGACAAGGCAGTAAGTGGGGGTATGAACAGCGGATGCTGAGACACTGCCCCACCCCACTCAGCTCCCAAAGCCCCGGGGACCTGACGAGTCCAAGAGAAAAGACAGACTCCGACCTCTGACCTTCCCCAGTTCCACAGTTGGAGCCAACTCTCCAGCAGAGCCCACAGAGGACAAGGCCCGTGCACGGCTGAGAGTCAGCCCCTCACTAGATGTGAACAGCCAGCAATCTGAAGACAGCTTAATGCACAAGGCAGGCAAAAGCAGTTTGGGATAAAAATGCTGCAGGAAGAAGAGAACAGGGGAAAAGACACCAACCACAGGCTGAGATGGAGACCAGATGAGAACAGTGCAATCCAAACGACACAAAGACTCCTTACACAGTAAAAAAGTGATCGCGTGGATTTCTAAATAGAATGGTTGGAAAATCAGGGTGAGACACGTCTCATAAAAAGAAAGCAAAAGATCCAGAGAGGGAAAACGGGAGAAGAGGTAAGAAGATTAGCAAATGCATCCGGATTGGCCCTGCAAATGAGAGTTGCTCCAGGAAAAAGGGGAGAGAGAAATCCCCGGGGAGAAAATAATCAACAATGTGATTTAAGCAAGTTCCCCTGGACAGAATCACGCAAGAGCAGTGTAGGGGCATGGACCCTAGACAGGCACTCAACACATGTGGACCAGAAAGCTCCACGACAGGCCAGGGGTCGGGGGTGAGAGGCAGACCTAGCCCCCTGCAGCTTACAAACAATTTTAACTAGACTCACAGAAAGAAATGCATTTACATCACATCCAGCACACATGCAGACGGGGAACAAGAGTCATCAAACAGCGCTCGCTTTGACTGCATTTGTGCCACTCCAGTGGTTCCTATTCTAGCTTGTTGTTTCATTTCACTTTTGTTAAAACACTGGTCACAGCTCAGCATACAGATGACACAGCCCACCGCCAGGACAGGACCTGCAGTTACAATAAAACGCTCAAGCTAGAGGGGCAGGCAGGCAAGGTAACAGTGGTTAAAATGAAGTTTCCCCACTTTGCTAAGCTTGGTGATCTCCCTCTGGAGCCTGCTGCGGGCACAGCAGGAGTGTGAGGATGTGCTTTGCTAAGCACAGCACAGCACAGACAGGGGCTTGGGAGCAGAAAGAAGCGATGTCAACAGCCAGCAATCCTGAGGTACGAGTGGGGTGACCAGAGGGGAGCCGGGGGAGACCACCGCTGTCCTGGACCAGCCAGCTGAGCGGGATGGAGAGACACAGTCAGATTCCGAGTGTGTCTTAAAGGCAGGGCTGAGAGGGGTTGCCAGCAGATGGTGTGAGGTGTGCGGGGGGTGAGAAGCGGGCACAGGACGGTAAGAACGTCGGGAGGGGCAGCCTGGAAGGTGTGTCAGTGTCCTGGGGCGGCTGTAACAAATGACCACCAACTGGGCTGCTTCAAACAACAGAAACTTATTCTCTCATGTTCTGGAGCCTGGAAGTCGGAAATCAAGGTGTCACAGGGCTGAGCTCCCTCCAGAGGCCCCAGGGGAGGCTCCTTCCTGCCTCTTACGGCTTCTGGGGGCACGAGGCGCCCCTTGGCTTCTGGCTCCATCGCTCCTATCTCTGCCTCATGGTCACATGGCCTTTTCTCATGTGTGTGTCCTCTTCTGTCTAAGGACACCTGTCATGGGACTGAGGACCCACCTGGATAACGCAGGATGATCTCATCTCGAGATCCTTAATTACATCTGCAAAGACCCTTTACCCAAACAAGGTCATGTTCACAGGTTCTGGGTAGTAGACACAGACCTATGCTTGGGGGCCACCACACAGCCCCCCACCAAGGGGCAGACCAGGTGCTCAGACTTGGACGTGAAAAGTCTGAGATGCCTCTTAGACCCAAGTGGAGGTGTGAGTAGGCTTTCATTGGGCAGGGGGGCGCGGAAAAGGACAATTTAAAGCCATGAGTCTGGGAAGTAGCGTGGCCCGGTTTCCCGAACGCAGAGCCCAGCGGGGACACAGCTGCATGGTTCATGGGGAACGGCCACCGAGGAGAAAAGTGAGGGAAGGAAGGCGGGCTCAGTGACACAAGCGTTAGCCTGACCCCATGGCAGCACTAGGGGACACATGTCACCAGGGTCATGCGCCTCAAGGCAAGGGGCCACCTTTTGAACTTCTGAGTCCCGCTGTGCTCTGTCCCAATTCCTGAGCCCCAGGACCCATGAGCAAACCAGAGTTTTGGGTAAATCTGTTATGCAGCCATAGAAACGGGAACAGCCGTTTTTTCCTCTGATGAATCGGAAAGCGGGCCCGGCCCGCGTCTCGTGTCAGGCTGTGAACCTGGCTCCAATCCCACCCCTGAACCGCCCTCCTCGCCCAGTATCCACGGGAAGGGCAGCCCCGCGCCCGGCCAGGCCAGGGGCCCCGCAGCCCCCAGCTTCCCCACCTCTGACAGCCCCATCCCTGTCTGGTTTCTGGAATATGGGGGTGTCTACCTTCTTTCCAGTGAGGTTCTAAGTTTTTAAAGCTCTTTTTCTATTTCTCAGATCGCTGAGCAGTGGTGGGCCAGGCAGAGGTGGGGGTGCGGTGCCTCTAAGCAAAACTTGCAGCGTCACCTTGGAGTGTCAGTCCTATGCCTCCTGCAACAAGGGCTGCCCTCCCTGAGGGGGGCGGGGGGCTTCCCAGTGGGGCCTGCACCTCCCGCTGTTCTCAAGCCGGCTGTGGGGGCAGCAGACAGGCCCACTCCCGGCCCAGCACCGTCACCGACCTGCTGTCTCCCCATGAAGGCGTGTTCCCTGTGCATTCAGAGCCAGCACTCTGGGTGGGATCCACTAGGGCTTGGCCCCAACAAGCTCAGTACTGGGGACAGGGAGGAGGCAACACCAGCAAGCTTCAAGCTCTGTCCTCTCGACTCAAGGACAGGTTGTCCATGGGACCACTCCTTCATTCACTAAACGGGGTGGATCAGAAAGTTCCAGCACTGGCTGGGCAGTGTGACCACCCCAGTGACCCCACCCTCCCCCACAACCCCACCCTCCATCCAGGGCCACAGCAGCCGCCACCGCATCTCAGTGCAAATTAGGAGCTACTCACCCTCCCTGAGTGGCCACAGCCCGTGTGTGCGACTTGATGGGCAGAGCACAAGGGGGACCGCAGCCCCAAGTCACCTCCAAAGAGCCCAACTGCACAGCCTTACGCAGGGGCCTGCTTCCGTCCGCCCCGAGGTGGTCAGGCCCACCTGGGGCTGAAGTTTTCCGCCTCGGGGCTGAGGACTAAAAGAAGTGGCCCTTCAGTCTCAGAATGGTGCCGTGTTGTGTTTAATAGGAAATAAAGGGGTGTGAGAAACGTTTTGGGGCGGGGAGAGGGGTTCTGTTTCTCTGGGACCTGAAATCTCTACCTCACCTCATGAAAAGAATCCAAGCATGGCTGCCCCATAAAGAGACTCACTTTGGATTTGGAGCAGACCCCAAAAAGTGGTTCTCAGATGTTTCTGACCATATACTCCATCAGCAGCATCTATAAAGATGATACACAGAGACCACGCGAGATTTAGCCCAGGAATTCAAGGTTGGTTTAACGTTCAAAACTCAAATTAATACAATGTAGCCTACTGAGACACGTGGTCATCCCAAGGGGCACAGAGAAAGCATTTGACAAAGTCCAAAACCTAGTCATGATTTAAAGAAATAAAAGCTCCAATAAAAAATGTGTAAGTATTCTCAACAAAAAAAAGAATGGAAGGGCGTTTCCTCGACCTCCGACTACAAATGGGCATCGGAGGGCTTTGCAGGATGAAGGGTTGCATAACCCGACGCCTTCACTGAAACTCCCTGAGGTGTACGTACTCTGGCCGCGGGTGCATATTATGGCCTGATAACCACACTCGGTAAAGCTGTACAACGAGACAACTCATTGGCAGCTGAGGGCGGAGGAGAGAGCACGGAACAGCGGCTCCAGTGGGAAAGGCAGGACCACTGCTGAAAAGGGCAGGCAGCCAGTCACAAAAGGGAAGTGACAGATCAAAATAATCCACGGACTGGACGATCCATCCCGGCATAATGAAAACTCTGCCCGCCCAGAGGAGAAGTCTGCTTACTCCCTCCGCTTGTTCTCCAAGCAAAAAGAAGTTTCCAGACCAAATAAGGCTGCAGCCTTTGCAATGCTCCTGGCACACAATTCCTTTTAAGTGCCAGGTTATAACTCGGGCCCAAAACATCCCAGAGCAGCACGATGCCCATGAGCCCCGATCCCTCTGGGTAACGCTCCAAACAAACCCAGGTAAACAGAGCAGGACTGGCCCGGCTTGGTCCTCCGCCCACTGGCAGGCGGCAAGGGTGAGCCTGCTGCTCAGAAGGAAGCCTGGTGCCCACGTGGTGGAGCAGGGCTCTACCATCCAGCAACGTGCGCTAGCAGCCAACTGGCTCCTGGGGCCCTGGGCACCGTGGCCTTGGCCTCAAGCAGCAAAGGCCATCTGCTGAACTTGCGCGAGGAGCCACATGCACGTCTTTATTACGTTGCTGCAGCTTCGCATGATAACAAGGACAGCAGATGCTTCTGAGCACTGAAGGGCCAGGCTCTGTTTCAATGGCCTTGCGATGGTGAACACATTCCATATTCATAGCAACCCTGGGACACAGGACCTATTACTTCCCCATTTTACAGATGAGGAAATCAAGGCAGTAGGCCACGCAGCCCGCACACGATAAATCGGGCGATGAACACGCTGCAAAGCCGGGGCTGCACTGCCCCCCACCCCGAAAGAAGAACTGGCAGGGCCTGTTCCCTGGCGCCTCCACTGCGAAAAGGAGGCACGCCCGCCCGGACAGGGCTGCCCCGCTCCCGGCTGCTCCTGCAGGGAGGGCTGCACCCTGGCTCAGCATGTTCCTTTTTTTGGCTCCCCAGCCAGGCCAAACTGCAGGACATTTTTCAAGCGACCAGCTACAAACATTTTCCTAACAAGGCCTCTCTGGATGAGAAATGGAAACTTCTTGTGTTGCAGTGGTCAGCTCTGACATTTTAATGATGCATCAAAACTGGCTGACGCTAAGGTCAGAGATGGAGGGGTGGACACTCCCATGTGGGGGCAGGTGGGCAACACGGCGCCCGGCACTGCGTGGAGCCCCCAACCCGGACCAGGCCTTGCCGACACACGACGCTCACCCCCTTGACTCCTCAGCACAGCTGGCCAGGTGGACGACAGGTTCAGAGGGGAAGGGACTTGCTGAAGCCACATTTAATGCAGCCGGCATTCAGACCCAGGGCCCTCCAACTCTGGGTGCTTCCACCACCCCAGCCAGGCTGTCGCCTTCCTTCCTCTCTTTAAGCCCTCCCGGTCAGAATGGCCCAGGGAAGAGCACGTGGATCAAGTGACAGGGCCCCCTCTTTCTCCAACGAGGAGGGCTGCACTGACTGGGCACTGCCTTCCTGCTGGGACTGTAGACACTGAGACATACAGTCATGGGCACAAGTGGACCAGCAAAGACCCTTCTAGTTCCAAGTAACAGAAACCCCAGGCAGACTGTCCTCAGCTAACAAAAGGGGATTAGCTCGGGACACTGGGACCGCAGTAGGCTCAGGTGTGGCTGGATCCAGGTGCTCAGACAATGTGATCAGGTGATCCCCCCAAGCCCATTTCTGGCTGTTTCCGTGCCGGCCTCCTCCTCTCCTGCAGACAGACGGGGAGGCTAGCTGTTGTCCCCCCATGTCCCCCACCCCAGGGGGAAGAAGAGACAACATTCTTCTTTCAGCATCTATGTGTGGACCCCAGGTGGAACCCTGACGGGCTGATTGGATTCTGGCCCATCCCTGAACCTGACCTTGCTGTGGCCAGGTGAGTGAGGTTCTCTGAGTGACCCAGACGAGGACACACAGCCTCCCAGTGGCCAGGGGATCGGGACTCGTTACCACAAAGACAGGGAGATAAAGAAAGTACCCTCAGCAGGTTAACAGCTGCCACTGTGCCCTGCAACAACCGTGAAACAATGTCTCACACACAGACAGGTCACTGCCCTGCTATCATCTGTCTACGTGTTGCCCACCAGCCATGGGTCCCTGGGAGCAGAACGGCAGCTGACCGACCACCTGCGACACTCTGGACCACTCCTGCACGTGCTTCCACACATCACTGGATGGTGGCGCTTACAGGCACGATGCGATGGGGTCCCCATCCCTCCCCCCGAGCAATTCAGTCCTAGGTCACTTGATAAGACCAAGCCAGGAAGGCGTCCAGGCAAGAGGAAGGAGGAGGGTCCATGGTGGCACGACGTGGACATCAGGCCTGGGCCGGGGAATGTGAGCCCCACGAGAGGGTAGCCCAGCACCGGCAAAAGCGGAGTGGTCAACACACGCAGGCCTTGCACGGAGAGCACAACGAATGTGCTGCCTGAACGGCATTTGGGGGCCAGTGGCCTAACGACAGAACAAACACACGGACACCCTGAATGCCCGGTCAGGGAGCGTGAGCTTCCCTCTGACGCCACGGGGACACGAGTGGCATTTAAGGAGCGCGGGCACAGGACCACGTGAGGACAGTCTGCAGGGGTGACGGCGGACGGCATGAAGGAAGCACGTCTGCCAAGAGCGCCTGGGTCAGACCTCAGGCCCTGAAGGCAAGGGAAGAGACTGCGCTGGACTGCAGGGCAGACGGCAGACGGCAGACCCCGGGCCCCGCACCCCAGACCCCGGGCCCCTGACGGGCACCCATCTCCACCCTGCTGTTGTCAGTACAGTCTCAGGGGGAAACGCCCCTTCCGCCCCTCAAGGTTAAAAGCCCCCTCCCCATCTAGGATAAAGCGCCCCTTGTCCCCTCTGGTAAACCGCCCCTCCCATCCCTGGGGTGAAACGCCCCCGCAGCCCCCTCCCTCCGAGGGGGGCTGAACCACGCCGCTCGCCTTTCCACCAGCCTGCCTTGTTTCTCTCCTCAGGTTACAACTCTGAACCTTCCCATAAACATTCATTCCAAGTGGTGGAGAAGTCAAGCTAAACAGGAAGTGTTTTCTCCGGCTCGTCATCTGTTAACAAGACAAGAAGCCCCCGCAGCGGCCTGAGCCCCCCTGGCTCTGAGCCCCAGCAGCGCCTCTGGTCGCCTGAGTATTCAGAGCAAACATCGCTCATCCTGCGTCGTCAACCACCTCAGGAAAGTGAGCGAAACGGGAAAGAATGTGTACGTTAGACGAAACAGACTGTGGGGCAGTGGGCACGCACTTTAATTTTAAATAACTTACTTCCCTTTGAAACAAATAAAACCCTGAGGCTCAAATGAAACCCTGAGGCTCAAATGAAACCCTGAGGCTCAAACGCATCCAAATGAGGTCTCTTGAATAAACAGCCAGCAAAGGACACGGGGACGCCTGGGAGGGGCCTCGGCCTGTGCACGCATTTGGGACAGCTTTTCCAGGCCTGACCCCAGGAGCAGCCATTTCACTCTGTTCCCACCCGCGGCACCCGGGAGGGGCCAGGGCGCCTTCGTGACTCACACCCAAGCAGGGACCTCCAGGCTTCAGGGGAGCAGGGAGCGGCCAGAGCCACTCTACTCCCATGTCGGGGGTTCGGGTGTGGCCACTGCAGCCACCAGGGACAGAAGACAGACTGAAATGGCCTCGGTGAAGTCACAGCTCCAACAAAGGGTGAGCCAGCCACAGGGGGACACACGGAGAAACGCCCAGCGTTCTCAGACACCGTCTCCAGGCACATTAATGGGGTTTTCAAGTGCCCCCTCATCCTGCACGGCTGAAAGCTGGCCAGTGCCAGACGTGGGCGGGGGAGGGAGGGTGCCCAGGCACATGTCCAAGGGAACAGAGCCTTCCTGTCCCTCGTGGCAGCACCCCAAGATTCGGTTTGACTGGGAGGGAAGGAAGAGACTAGGGACCAGTCCAGGGCGGGAGGAAGGGGACGCGGCATTCTGGGGCCAGCCCAGCCCTCACCATGAGAAAGGGCCAGCGGGCAGTGACTGGGCCCCGGGGCTCTCCTCCATCCGTCCTCTTAGAAAAGCTCCTGGCCAGGTCGGAAAGCCCACCCTTCTTCCCAAAGGCCCTGTGCCCCGTGCAGCTGGTAGACATAGCGTGGGTCTGGTGGCACACTGTCACCGGGAGCAGCTACAAGGAACAGAAAGCGGCCAGGGGACAGCCCTGCTCGCTCTCGCCTGCATTTTCACACAAGCTCTGGAGGCCGCGTATGAAGGCCCGGCGTCACTTTTCCTTCTCCCGTTTGCTCCTCCTCTGACTGGCCAGCTCATCCAGCTTCTTATCCAGCCTCCTCTGGAGCTGGGCCCTCCTGGCTGGGGCCAGGGACCTGTCCTTGGTCCCACTGCCGGCGTAGAGGACTCCTTCCCGGCTGATTCTCTGCCGGGCGTGGGTACGAGCCCTCTCCCCACAGCCGTGGATCTGGGGGGGACACAGCAGTCAGTGCGGGGACCAGTGGGGACAACACCCTGCAATCCTGCCCATCACAGCTCCGAGGGGCTCCCTCCTCTTCCCGCACACGGACCCTTCACCTGCAGGCTCCCTGGGGGGAGGAGGGGTGGACTCCACACCCTGGCAAGGCTGGAACCCCCTCCCTTCCCCCCCTTCCCTCCACCCCGCCTTCACCTCAGCCCAAACCCCACAGCCTGACAGGATGATGCAGTTTCGCACGTGTGACACACACGTTCGCAGGCCCCCCAGCGGCAGTGCTGAGACAGCAAAATGTACCCAAAGCAGGATTATAATCTCTAGGCAAAAAAGCTATATATCTCCTCTGACCCAAATGCTAGGCCCGTTGGAGGCGCTCCAGGGTGCGTGCCTGCAGACAGATGCCCGGCGGGAGGGAATCTGCCCTGAGCCATGTGAGACTCTGGCATAACCACTTCTGCAGGAAGGAGGCCGGCCGGGAGGGAGAGAACACAAAGCACCTGCCAGGCGCTACACAAGGAGGGAGGGGTATTTCCTTGGGGAAACCAGGTGGGACGCGAGTTTGGACCCAGTGAGATCCCAGAACAGACAGCAGGAGACCGGTGGCCGCACCTGCACCAGGACTTCTCGTCCCACAGGACGCTGTGCTGGCCTTCCAGCAATGACACTAACCGATGGCATGAGGCGCACGGAGCCCGCTACCCTCACTGTCCCAGGGACCGCCCAGGCGCTCGGCCACTCCACATGGCACCAGACCAGCAGGAGCTGTGCGACGGACGCACCCTGGCCACACGAACCTTTGGTATGACAACTGGTAAACACTCTAAACAAAGATCTTTCGGAAACACGGCACACTTTATCAACCAGCATGGACGTGGAGAGGCTGCACGGGTGTGCGAGGGAAAAGCCCCTCACCCAGGAGACCCCTCACCCCCGCCGTGGCCAAGCGGCTGCTCCGACCCTGACCTGGCGCAGGGACACCCCCAGGACCCGTCCCCCCAGAGGCTGCAGCCCACATCAGAGGGGGCGCCGGGCCCTCCCCCCACCCCCGAGGGCCCACCACCACGCTGGGCCGCCCAGGGGACCCTCTGGGTCCCCGCTCCTCTTCTCACGTTGGCCTACAGCCAGTTCGAGGGCCTCAAACCCACCCCTCCACCTTCTCTGCTCCCCACCCCCAGGGTGGGCCCTCAAGGTCTCTGCCTCCATCCCCGCAGCCATTTCACCTACCTCCTGGCCTCGCCCGTGGCCTTCTCTGCACTACAGACAAGTCTCCTGGTGTCACGGCCCTGCCGAAACCCTCCAGCGCCCCCCACTGCCTTGAGCACCAGGTCGGAATTCCTCGAGGCGGCTCCCTGGGCCCTTCTCAGCCTCGACTCCCACCATCCTGCCTCACACTCTACTCCCAGCTGCCTAAGCGCCCCAAACTTCTCCCCCCACCTTTCATCCACGAGGTCTCAGCCAGAGCGTTACCTCCTGTGGGAAGCCCGCCCTGAAGTGCTTCCATCCCCGGTCACCCGGGCGGGGCCCACCCCTTCCTGCGTGCCAAGAGCACTCATCCTGGCCTCGTGCATGGGGGAGGGAGTGCGGTGGAATGCAGGTAACTCAGGTAGAGGGATGTGGGCAGGTAAGTAAGAGCTGTACGTGAGAAAAGGAAACCTGGGCAGCCGCTCCCCTGCTGCCATGGGCCCCCGGGTCCCCCCAGGAGCGTGCAGTGCACGGCCACATGCTGGTCTCTTGTCATAATCCCCACTGGGCCCATTGCCCCCCAAAACGGAGATGAAGTCTGCTCTGGCCCCCAGTGCCCCCAGCTCCCCACACCTGGCAGAGGAGGTTCCCATCCACATTTGCTCAAGGAATGAATGAAAAAGCAGCCAGCTGCCCGTCCATTTCCGACGGTGAGCCAGAGGCCCGCCTCCCTCTGGTCCTATGCTAACCCACGACAGAACCCAAGGACGCCGAACAAATTCTCTCTGCCCAGAATTCCCACACCGCCTTGGCTATAACTTAGCAAATGTGGCATTTCACTCACTCGTGCCCCGATATGCTAAGAAAAAAAACAGACCCACAAGTCAATGTCTGTTTTAAGAGCTCACGACCAGCTAGTGTTTCTGTTTGGAGCCCATCTGCCCAGGATCCAAGCCCTGGAAACAGAGGCCCGCGGCTGCTTCCCGTGCCCCCGCAGGGGCCGGCGTACCTCGGGCAGGTGGTGGCTGAGGCAATAGAGGTGGCCGCAGTGCCGGCAGAGCTGGCCCAGAGTCACGACGCTGGCTGTGCACTTGGAAAAGCCACAAGTGTTATCGGCCTCCATGACAGCCGAGACCAGAGCGTCCAGGTCCTCCTTGGCGGGCAGGTCTACGGCCACAGGTCCTAGGGGAGAAAGTGACACTCAAATAGGGAAGAACAAAGAAGCAGCACAAGAAGTCCCCCGCTGAGCCTGGCCTGCCCCCCGGCTTCCTGCTTCTGAGGTGACAGGGCAGTGAGCAAATGCAACTCAGTGGGGCTCAGTGTCCGCCCTTCTCAGCGCTAACAACCAGTCACCGCCGGGAAGTGTGAGCACAGGGACCTCCGAGAGGGCGCTGGCAGTGCGCGGGCGCTGCCTCTGACGGCCTTTATGCCAGAAAAACACTGAATTATCAGGGCGTTCCCTAAGACATCAACTATAAAAGCAGAAACCCAAGATAAACCAAGCGCCCCCCCAGGGTAACAGTCAGATGAACTAAAACACGTTCAGGGCACGAGGCCAGAAGACCCGACTGTTTTCACCCAGATGCATGGCAACCTTTGAAAGTTCTAGGAAAATGTTCATGAGTGGGAAAGAGAGACAAAACTAACTATGGTTGCAATCCTGTAAAATACACAAGTATGAATGACATTACACGTACAGTGACACAGATGCACAGAACTAGTGGGGAGCGTGACCCAGGAAGCTGGTAGGATTACCTGGGTGCCGGGCACCCAGGCAGACGAGTCCCCATCTCCCTGTGTTATTCCCTACAATGGGCACGCTCAGTGCCGGGCACACAGGTCAGCATGGTCAGCCTCCGGGGGCAGCGTGGGGACAACTGTGACACCGCCCAGGGTCTCCCAGAGGCCCCGTTCACCTGCATGCGCCTCGGTTCACAGAAGCCATTTCAAACCTCCTAGGCAGGCACACCTTTGCCTGCCCCGTACCCCACACCTCGCCAACAGGCTGCGTCAAGGGTAAGCTCTACGGCACTCACACACCGGCCTGGGGCCACCTGCAGTCAGGGGAGGGCCAGAAGCGCTGATGCTCCAAGAGCAGTCCCGGGAGGCTCGCGGAAGGCCTGGGACGTGCTCACGACTATGGGCGCCCACTCTCTCGGCAGCGGCAAGTGTCCTCGGGAGACACAGGAACCGCGAAGAGTGTTCAGGCCCTAACGCAACACGAAATCTCGTCAACACCAGTACTGGCCACGTTCCCACAGGACCCGGCACCCGTCACTCTCCCGAAGCCTCACGCATGACGAGCAGGCAGGGACAGTCCCTGCGTGAGCCTCCAGCTGTGCCCCAGGGACCTGCTCACGCTGGCCTCTGCTTCTCAGCTGCGGGACCTCGACACAGAGCTTGGAGACCAACTGGGCAGGTCACGTTCAGAGTCTGAGTGATGGATTCTGAGGTGGTTGTTTGAAGAAACGCTTCACACACTGAGGGGCGCCAGCATCCCTGAAATGGGGCGCAGTCTCCCCAGGACACTGTCCCGAAATGGCCAGGCCACATGCCCTCTCTCGGAAGGATGTCTGGGTACCTGGCCCTTTCTGGCATTTACCATATTCTCAGCATGGTTTAAAATGTAATCTCTTTCCTCTGCCAGAACGCCAATTTCCGCAGACATCTGTCTTGCTCACCCGCATAAAGCCTGGCCAGAGCAGCTGCTCACTAAATGCCGCAGAGGAATTCGGCTGAAGCCTGAGACACTCACCGGGAGGCTCATTTCAAAAACCACGAGTTATGTCTGTGCGGCTTAGCTCACAAGAATTCAATGAATAAAGGGGAACGTGAACGGCTCCAGGGTCCTGCTGTCGTAAGAGGTCACACAGACGTCTCCAGAAAATCTAGGCTGTGACCACCAGGTCTTCGAGCTCTACGCCTGGGGACACCCAGTCGTAGTACAGGACGGGGACAGAGCACACAGCCCCGCAGGGCTCCCCGGGGGATAACCAGCGTGGCCCTTCCCGGGTCTCTTATTCAGAAAGGGCACTGTCACCACAGGAGGTCCCCAACAGGCCCGTGAATGCCCCTCCCATCCCCCAGGGGACACCCACACCACCCCTGTGTGCTCCCCCAGGCTACTCCCTGCTGTAAGCGCACTCACTCCCTCCTCATCGGCCAGACTCTGGGGACTAGAGGGTCACCACGACCAGTCACGGCTCTCAGGGGGCTCAGCCCCAGCCGATCAGACATAAGGCGCAGAATCAGGGCAGTGGCCCCATTCTTTTCAAGGGTAGCAGGGGGTTCGAGTGGGATAAACATCCCAGTTAAGGGGACACCAAGACCGTGTTCTCATGAGTTGACCAGACTTACCTTTGGCTTTTTTCTTTTTCTTGTCTGGTACCTTCCGCGTCCCCGAGCCCGTGGCCTGCTGGAGCTCCTTGGTTCGCTGCTCCTGCCCACCCCTCCCCCTCTGCAGTCTCTCCAGGTGCAGGGCCTTCAGGTCTAGCTGGTCTGGGCCGCTGGGCTCCCTGACGGGAGGCTCAGCACAGGGTGGAGGCGGCGGGGCCAGTGGTGCTACTGGGGCCGGTGGTGCTGGTGGGTCCGGTGGTGCTGGTGGGGCCAGTGGTGCTGGTGGGGTTGGCGGGGCAGGTGCGGCCGGTGGTGCTGGTGGGGCCAGCGGGGCAGGTGGTGCCGGCGGGGCCAGCGGGGCAGGTGGTGCCGGCGGGGCAGGTGGTGCCAGCGGGGCAGGTGGAGCCGGCGGCACCCTCTTGCTCACAGTGATGAATCTCTCTTTCCTTTGTCCGGCGCTGTCATGCCTCAGCCCGTGCTCCTCAGCGATCTGGTGGACGCGCATCCTGTCGTGCGAGTTCAGGGAAGCAGGAAACTCCAGCCGCGTCTGCTCACTCGCCACAAACTCTGCTATGACAGCCCGTAAGTGGGCTGCACTGTCTCTGCTCTCCACTCCCTCTGGGCTGACTCCGTTGAGACTGAGCTGAGTGTGGCCCTCAGGGCCCAGAGGCTTCCCGCGCGGTGTCTTCTGGGCCAGCCTGGCAGCCGCTCTGGGCCCCCGGGCTCCCTCCTGCTGCCTACTTCCAGGCTTCCTGGCACACGGGGAAGAGCCTGGAGGCTTTGCACCAGCTCGGCCGGGACCCTGGGAACTCTCATAGGAATAGTTTTCAGGGACGATGTCATCGAGATACTCAAAGGCTGTGCGCACCTCCCCGTGCTCGGTGAAATAATCCACCAGGGTCTTCAAGAAAGTGTGGTTGTTGACAGTGTGAGAATCGCAGACAACCGCCACGTGGCGCCGAGCGCGGGTGACGGCGACATTGATCCTCCGGTCCTCGGCAAGGAAACCAACTTCACCTAGAAACAAGGTAGGGGTGAGTAGAGTGCAGACCTAAGACTGAGGAGTAGGAAGCCAGGCCCTCCTGCCCTACTCGGCAACAATCACAAGCAAGGACCAGCTGCACCGCTCACAGCCTCCTGCACCATGGATGTCCCCCCAACCTTCGCAGGCTCCTGCGAGGCCCTGTCGTCAGGCCACGGCTGCTCAGACACCCGCTGCTGACCGTTGCTTCTCAGTCCGGCTCCACGTACCAAACGTGCACTTGGCAGCTACCAGACTTGTTCATTCCGAGCCCAGACCTAGAGGCAGCTCGGGCGACATGGATGTGGCTGCAGCTGACACACAGGGAAACCGTAAGGGCCATCTTCTTTTTCCCACCATAGCTTATCCCCACTCTGTTTTCAACCTCCTACTGAAACTGCTTTATAAAGCCCATTAACTAAAAATTCTTTCTGAGCACAATTTTCTTACCAAATGGCCTATCCACAAGCCCCAGGGGCATAAAGACCATGCACTGAGGCTGAATCCACCCTGAGGCCACAGACAAGCTGTGGGCTTTAGGGGGCTCCACGTCCTCAGCAGGGGCTCCAGCCTTCGCAGCCCACACCCCGGCCGCACATGTGCCTAACCCTCCGGCTCTACTCCCTCTGCCGGGAACACCCTTCCTCACCCCCTGCCACTGGCCCACCTGCGACACACGCTGAGCCCCAGCACGTTCCCGTCACAGCCCTCCTCACACCACGCTCACTGCGGCACTGTCCCCTGTGCTTTCACTTGGCGGTGAGCTCGTGGAGGACAGAGTGTGTGCTCCATCCACGGCCACGCCCCCGTGACTGGCGGGCGCGGCCCCTAGCAGGAATCTAGCTTGCTCTCCGCGTAAGTATTTGACCTCTAGGACTCTGGCGAGAGCTTCATACCTTTCCTATTCGATCTGACGAAGGACAGTACCACAGCCTCCTTCTCGCGGCCTTGGAAGCCATCGACTGACTTAATTTCAAGCTTGGGGTGCTTGTGAGAGAGGCTCTGTCTGAGCAGGTCCACCTGAAACACCAAGCAAAGCCCTGGCCTCAGCACAGGCTGGGTACAGGCAGCTGACACTGCCCTGCAGCTCAGCAGGGGGCCGCAAGTGGCAGGACCCCCACAACCCCAGGAAACCCTCAGGAGCCTCATGGGAAACGGTTTCCACAGCCGCCCTCTCACAGGCATGCAAATGAACAAATACCATGCCCCATGCCAGACATGACCCCCACGGCCAGCACACATCTCATCATTTCTTTTGGCTCGTGACAGCCCTGAGTGCGATGCCTGCAGACCAGGCAGGGATGGCCGCTGATCTGCAGACCTCACAAGACTCTGAAGCAAGAGTTTTTCCTACCAAAGGAGACAGGCTTTGCTTCATAAGCACATAGACACTAAGAGAAAATGTGAGGAAAACAGAAGAGAAGGGAACAGTCGTCTGTTGCTTCTGGTGGTCCAGCACCTACACCTTCTCCAGGAACAGCTGGCACCCTGGATTTTCCTTCAAGAAACCACCCACTCCCACACTCCGATCTACTGTGTTCCATGAAGCCGAGCGGCCCAGCCCGAGATGGGCGAAGATGCCAGCTTCCGGCCACGACGACTGACTGGCTCAAGGGTGGGGGCAGACCAATAAGGTTCAAAGCTGAGATCCTGTGGGAAATGCCGTAAAACGGCCAGCCGTTCCCTGGGGCTGCCCGTGTAAGGACAGCGGCAGCCTGAGGTTGCCGGGGCCACGGGGAAAGCTGGCCTAAGATTGAAGCCAAAACAGGGAGCCAGGTGGAGAGACCAGCATGGGGTGGATGGACACACAGACAGATTCTCTGTCTGATGTCATCTAAGCCCCAGAACCAGTCGTGGCATGGTCGCCTCTGCCCTGCAGTTTTTGGTCACAAGAACCAGTAAACTGCCCTTTTTCTTTCAGCCACTCGGGTGGTTGAGTCCCACGGATACACATGGAGACAAAGGGGCCCTCTCACACCTGCAGGTTGTATGGTGTGATGACGGCAATGTCACTCGCTTGGACGCCAGCATCCAGCAGAGCCTGGACATGTAGACTGACGAGGAGCACTTCACCTGGAGGGAAACAAAGAGCGAGTCTCCAGGACAAGGGACAGTGTGAGCTGACACCAGTCATCAGCACAGGTGTCAACCCCATGACAAAGAGCTGACCTTATATTTTGTGCCTGAGGCTGTGTCTTGGAGCTCCGAACCTGAGTCCAAGGGTTGCCAGATTTAGGACAGGACACCCAGCCAACATGGACTTCTATAAACAACAAACACCTGTTTCGTCTAAGCATGGCCATGTGTCCTCCGTGAGTGCCCTGTGACTGGAGCTGAGCAAGGACCTCTCCCGGAGGCTAAGCCAGGCCACGTGGGGCCACTCTGTTCAGAAGAAGGACACAGGACGCTCGCTGCCCAGGCCACCAGCTCCCTTGCTCGGTGCTGCCTGCTTGTGAACGCCACTGAGTTCAGCCTTCAGACCGTCATGTCACAACCTCCCCCAGCTCCCGGGCACTGGGCCCGGCCCTCCCCGCACCTTGCGCTCAGCTTCGCTCCGAAGCCGGCAACTTAGAGGGACGTGTGTGTTTACGGGGGAGCTCGGGGTCTGTTCAGATAGAAAAGCTGACCCCTCTAGGCACGCTCACCGGGGTTTCCTTTAGACTCATCCTCCTCTTCCAGTTCGAACAGCCCGCAGCCGGCTGTGTCCACAAGCAGCAGGGGAATGCCCGTGTCCTCTGTGGCAGCCACTCCCGGGAGGTCCCTGCACCCAGGCGGACACCGGATGCGTGAGGCCGCACATTTCCCTTCTCCCCTCAGGAAAACAGGGGACCACCCATGGGCAACACAATGAGCAGGAAGAACACAGACGGGAGCACCCCAAATGCAGATCCCCAGGGCAAGGCCACTGTCCCTCCCAGAAAACTAGTCCTAGAGATGACGCTTCCTCTAAGAGCTTTACAGACCACTCAGTGACATGGGGGGCTGTCAGGACAGAAGGACCAAGAGAGGAGGCCAGGCAGGGATGCAGCCGCCACTCACCGCAGGAGGTGGCCGGCCACAGAAGGGTGTGCCGTGAGCTGCCCGTGGTACATGGCGTCTGAGGCCCACTGCATGATGGCGCGGTGCATCCGGTACTGCACGGTCAGCGTCCGTACCACCGTGTCACCGTGCTTCTGGGCCAGACGCTCCATCAGGCTGAGCGACAGCCCAGCCCGCGCAGCCCTGCACCGGGAGAGATGAGAGGAGTCAGGAAGGAGGGCCTGTCAGCACGGGAGCAGCTCTCACCTCAGAACCTGACCTAAGGTTAAGGGAGTGGTCGGCTGAACAATGGCCGCCAACACTGCCCACGTCCTAACCCTGGGACCGCGAGTATGTGACCACAGGGATCTTGCAGAGGTGATGAAGTGAAGGGTCTGAGACGGGGAGCTGATCCTGGACTATCCAGGGCACAACGTCATCACGAGAGTCCTTACAGAAGGGACGCCCAGGGTCAGAGTCAGAAGTGCTGACTTGATGGGGGAGGGGCCCCCGGTAAGGAGCCGGCTCCTCGGGAAGCTGGAAAAGGCACAGGCGACTCTCCCCTGGAGCCTGTAACCCACGGAGACTGCCTCTGGACTTCTGCCTTCGGAACTGTAAGCTCATAAATCTGTGCTGTTTAAGTCTGTGGTCATTTGTTACAGCAGCAGTAGGAAACCACCCCAGATATGCTTTTGAAACGCCAGTGTACTCCAGCCGTAAGCAGTCCACTGCTAATGACAGATACTTCTAGTAGCTGACACCTCCTGGGCGCTTCTCACGTACCAGGCACTTGATCCGTATTTACTCACTTACTCCCCGCAATGACCTTGAATTCAAGGTGCCTATTGGGACTGCACGTTACTATGAGCAGCGTGAGACACAGAGAGGCTAAGTCCCCAGCCCAAGATCACCCAGCCAGGGAGCTGCAGGGCCAGGCGCCTGGCTCCAGAGCGTCTTAGCCACTAGGGCCCACCGTTCCCCCCAGGTTGATGACACGAAATCTGTGGGGAAGGACCTAACTATCTCAGGGATGCCCCCTCTGCAAACCTGTAAGACCCCTGTGGTTACCCTCTTGACATAAAGATCTCTACTAAAAACAGCTCGCGCCAAAGAAGGGAGGCGGTGACATGCTCGCCCGTCCCAATACAAACCTAGATATGCCCAGCACGACCCCACCCAACATCTCCCCCCAACCACCCTCCTTTCTCCAGGGACACAAGCTCCCCACTCACCCAGGGCAGTTCTAAACGTTCTTTCTGGAGGACACAGCCCTCTTGTAAGGACCCCCTGGGACCTCCTCCTGGAACAAGTCTCCGAATAAATACCCACTGAGCCCCTTCTTCTCCTGCAGTTTCCACGCAGGTCCCACCCCAGTAGCGATTCTCCCACCAGGAAAACCCTTCAAAAGACATTTCTCCCACTGCCCCCTTTACCTACCCCTGTCTTCCTGCCGAATCCTCACTCCAAGTACCAGGTTCGATGCCCTTGTCTGTGGCGCCCTGACCTACACTCCCCCAGGTGCCATGGTTCCCACTCCCCCAAGCTGAAGGTCCCCGACGAACTGTCTTGCACCCCCTTTCTCCTGGTCCTCAGGAATAGCTAGCGTTCCGAGGTCAGCTGTGATCGACACGCACGGTGAGGTAGAGAACTATCTGAAACAGCAGCAGGATTAAGGAGCAAGAGACTTCTTCGAGTGGAAGGCAGCGCCCCGACGCAGGAGCCTTCGAGGCTTTCCCTCTCTAGGGCGCCCTCCTGGCCATGACCTTGGATCCACCTTGTAAACGGCCGCCTTGTGCCAGGCCCTTTCCCTAGGCTGCATTCCAGTTGGGAAGATAAACGGACGCACTGATCAACAGACACCACTGCCAGGGAGCCACAGCAAGGGACCCGGCGGTGACGGGGCAGTCCTGGGAGACCACACGGAGGGGTCACCTGAGTAGAGAACTAAATGAAGGGCATGACCACCCAGTATTGGGGAAGGAGTGGTCCAGACCGGGGACAGTGAGGACACAGAAGGCCATTGTGGCAGAGCAGTGAACGAGGGCAGGGATGGGACATGAGACGAGGGGCCAGGTGGTGGCAGCACATGCCGCCACCCGGATGGAGGCGGTGCTCGGTCACAACTCACAGCACTAGGAGACACTGCGTCCCTAAGGCCGCAGGACTGTCTCTGCTGAATCACTTGTGTCCTCTGTGAAGGGTGTGCCTATAGATCAGGACGCAGGGGACCGTGCTGGGCTGGGAGCTCGTCAGCCCAGAGCCGTGGCTCTCCCGTGGGACACCACCCAGCGAACGTGCGCATCCTGCTGCCTGACTCACCAGGGGACATTCCCTCCAACAAGCACCGACTGAGCATGGGACCAGGGTCTGAGGCTACGAAGACAAACGCCGGCCTCAAGGAGCAGAGTCTGAGACCGGACGGCTAAATGAGTCAAGGCAGTGGCGCGGGTGGGAGCTGTACTCACACCCGTGCAGAGGATGGCAAAGCCAGGGCCGCCTGGGGAGCCGGGGACTTCCAGGCTGGCCCCCGAGGGACCACACGGGGGCACAGAAAGGCACTCGAGCGGAGGGGTCTTACTTGTGAGAGACCGTGGTGGGCGGCAGCTGCTTGTGGTCTCCAGCCAGAATGCACCTTCTGGCCCTCAGCAGCGGGACCCAGCAGCTGGCTTCCAGGGCCTGGGAACACTCATCGATGACCACCATATCGAAGTAGCCATCAGGCAGCAACTTCAGGGGGCCGTCGGAAGAAGCACCTGATCAAAATCAGAGCCCTCAGTCTCTACAGAAAGCATGGGCTGTGTCATAACAGCTGCAATGGCGCCAGCAAGCCAGCTGGTTCATAACCGAGTCCTGCATTACGACTGTGTAATACACTTGCATCTTGGAATAAAGATTCATGGTTCCTGCCCACCTGTGTGTTTAAGTGAGACAGTGCGTCCCCAACCCTGGGCCACTCCCATGCTCCAATCACCAAAATCCATCACCCCCTTGGGCTGCAACCCCAAGTCCTTAGAAGGCTGTCTTATTTCTAAATACTGTTCCTGTATCATTTTCTGAAAGTAGAACTTAATTACTCCTCCTCTAAGGTGTTTCCTTGGACATACAGAACAATAACTGCTGAGTGTTCACTCAGCGACAAAACCTCCATGTCTGACAACACAAGGCCACCGCACCAGCTCCTCCGTCTGGAGCACAGAGTGGGGCAGTAACAGAGGTCAAGTGCAGGAAGACCTGGCTCTACAAGGCTCCAAACCAGCCGAGCCTGTCCCTGAGCTGTAAAATAATAAGAGGATATTATGAACACCTTTATGCCTAAAAATTCAACAACTCGGATTAAACGGATCAATTTCTTCAAAGATACAAATTTGCTTAAGAAGAGGTAACGTGAATATCACCATACCATTAAAGAGACTGAATTTGTAATTAAAACCCTCCCTACAAAGCGAACTCCTAGCCCAGGAGGCTTCACTGGTGAATTCTGCCCGATGGTGAGGCCCATTCCAGAAAACTGAAGACGGGGGACGGCAGAGAGCCCAGACGGGACGGATGGAGACGCCCTCTTCTCACCTGTGTTTGTGGCCAGGACCACATCTGCCGACTTCAGGCTTTCCAGCATCGCTGCTTCTTCCCTTTCCTTCAGCTCCTTCCTTAACAGCTTCATTTCGTTTCGAAAGTTACTTTTCTCTCTCTTATCCTGGGTCTTTTTGTTTTTCACCTGTAAAGGAAAGCAAAGAAAATAGAATTCTTTTGACCCAGCTTTGCACTCACTTAGCTCTTTTCAATTCACCAAGTGCTTTTATTTCTAACCAGTTGGTCCACTTCAGTAATTGCCTTAAAAAGCACTAAAAGGTCAAAACTTTTCTTGAAGGAGCACCAGGTGCACACAGGTGACTAAGCAGCTGACACCCTGCCTACCCTTGGAGTCATTGTCACCTGCAGAGGGAGAGGCAGAGAGGCAAAGTCTGGGTCCACCAAGCAATTGGTGTTTTAACTGCAAACTCGAGGAGCCCAAAACGTGGGTCCAGCCCTGCCCTGCAGCCAGCGGACAGGCTCGAGGGGAGACAAAGCAGCTGGCCGACTCAGGAGCTGGGTTTTAGTAACTCGGAGAGGCTGAGCTTCGCTTGGTTCACCCCAGTTGTCAAGACGTTAAGACAGTTTCCTTCAGCCCATAAAATGCTGACCTAAACCCCAACTTATGTGAATACTCAGAAAGACACGCAACCCCTTCCCTACTTGTGATTTCTGCTCTGGAGGATGGGGATCTGGCCCAAATGACAGGGGAGGTGTTACTGTGCCTGACTTAGAGAGGACGACCCTGAAAAGCTGATTTAAACGGCCATGAGACAATGAAACCATCCACGTCTGGGACGGAGCCGGGGCCTCATGACGGACTCCTGCGCCTGTGACCTGGAGTGACGCGTGTTTATCCTGTTCCCACCCACTACTCCCACGATGGCATTGAGTGCGTGACCCCACTATTCCATGGGCCCATGAGGAAGGCTGACGCACAGCACCGGCCTCGGAGGCCAGGACACCGAGGAATGCCAGCGTGAGGCCGTGGGACCAGCTGGTGGGGCCGTGGGACCACTCAGGGCAGGGCACTTGAGGAAATTAGGGCTCACACAGAAACTGGAGAACCAAAGAGCTCGAAAGCGCTGCCTGCAAGAGAAAGCGCCATCTCAGATGGAGCTGCCGCCTACCTCTCTTTCACAAGGGTAATGAAAGATGGACCAAAAATTGGGGAGGATGAGTCTTCTGAAATTTTATTTTCAGGTGTTTTTTTTTTGCTTACCAGTATTACCCAGACCACACGGGCAGCTCTACGGGGCACGTAGAGCAGTGTTTTCTTTAAGACAATTCCTCGCCTGCCCACGAAACTACCCTGAAGACAGCCGAGTCCCTATTAAATACCGTGTGCAGATCTCTATCAGAAATGGGCAATCTGAACGTCTGAAATTATTAAAGGAACCGACGGAGGCCGAGCACGAGGAATACAGGCAGGCATGACGCACTCCCTGCAAAGACGGCAAGTCAGACAACCACCCAGGAAGCGGAAGTGGCAGGGGACACGTACGGAGGCCTGGTCGATGTCCTTCCGGATGTCCGCGATGACCTGGGCGCTGTCGCTGCGTGCTAGAACCGCGTCCAGGGAGTGCTGCTGGATGGAGCCCAGAAGCCGGGCGGGGTGTCCAAGACGCAGGACCCTTCGCTTCCACTGCGCCAGACGCTCCACCAGGTTGTCCACGGCAACATTGGAGGGCGCGCAGCACAGGACCTGGGGGGCATTCGGGTTTGGTGACTTCCTCCTGAATGAAACCACTTTACACTAAAACAAACAGGAACCTTCCAGGTACAGGGAGGCAGGTGGGGTGTGCACAGCTGGAGAGGCGAAGGTGCAAACCGAGCGCCGTCGGGACGGGCGAGCAGCCCCCAGGACACAAGCTGCCAGTATCTGCACAACCGGAACTTAGGCCTTAAGAACCTATTGGTCTCCAAAGCACCAAGAACGCCGAGTGACTTACAATCCGCAGGGAAAGGACTCCAAATGCCCTGAAGTAATCGGGCTGAGACACCCATCAAGTCACTTCATCATCTGACAACGTAGAACAGGGACAACCCTGAAAGAGAGCCCTCCTGCAGTTCCATTAGAAGCAGGTGGCAGCTGGCAGGGGAAAGGACTCCCCGGAAGTGCCAACATCAAGAACTGGTGCCAAGGCTGGGCCTCGAGGTCCTGGCTTCGCCTCCACCCCCATCGAGGTGGCCAAGGGCACACCTAGAGCCAAGTGTGAACATCCTGTTTCAGCTTCCTGCCAATAAGTCATGTTTTTATCAAGTTTTCAGGTGTCCGTGCCAAACCATTTACTTGAAGGAAACCCCAGGACGCAGTTTCATAACTGAGTGACTGGCCACCCTGCAGCTCTCAGGGCAGAGGCTGTGAGGCGCCTGCCTCAGCGCCAATCCGGGCTCTGCACTCCCTGCTGGGAGACTGCGGCACGTGACCGTAAACTGGGGCTGCTCACAGTCCCAGCACCAGGGTTTCTGTGAGGATGAAACAAGGCGATATACGCCACGCACTCGGCAGGGCACAGGCTTTGTAAAAAGCACCCACTAAATGGAGACCTACCGATGCTGGCCATTATTATTCCAATTCTTATTACCCAACATGTATAAACCAGAAAGATTTTTTTAAAAAGCTTCCCACGTGCTCAGAATCCACGATGACTCGTGTTGAGGCAGACGAGGATAAAAGAATCCTTCCTCAACCATTAAAAACACAAGTGAACAACATTACACAATATTACGCCCCACTTCTCAGAAATCGGTAATCTGCGCGCTGCTCGTGTGGGTCGTATCAATTAACCATAAACGTAACTGACAAACCGTGACATGTCTGTCTCCCTGAACCAGCCGCAGGCCCCTGAAGCGCCCGATCACCTCCCGTCCTCGCCCAGGCCTGAACAGGGCGCAAGCACAGCGCATGTGCTGACCCACGGATGCTGGTCTGTGGCGTGCTCCCAGGCTTCCGGCCTCTGAGGGCTCAGGGAGCCTTTCTCAGCAGCCCAGCCCCATGTTCCTGAGCGTGTTCCCACATCCCACGAGGCTGTCAGAACTCAGACAGCACCCACCAATGCTCAATCGGCAAATGTCAGTCCCAGCAGAGCCCAAGCTGCGGCCTGCCGAGCGCCGGCGAGCCTGGCAGATGGGAGCTGACCGTGCTGGTGGGGGATGCAGCGCCCCTGCCCACCTTGCAGCCCTGCCTCACAGCTTGAAGGATGATTTCAACCACCGTGGTAGTTTTCCCAGTGCCAGGAGGCCCGTGGATGATGGCGAGCTCCTTCTGGGACAGCGCAAACAAAACCGCTTCCTTCTGGGAGGCGTCCAGGGAGGCGTTGTAGAAAACCAGCGGCTCTGCGGGAGAAGGCAGGTGTTAGGTCTGGCTCCCTGCAGAGCACCCTGGGAAATGAGGGGTGTGAACAGGAGGGAGCTGGGCCTCCCCAGGAGTCACCCAATCAACACAAAATCAACCAGCTTTGTTTTCAAAAGATTTCTCTAGAACAGGATTGGCAGAACGGGCCACAGGCCACCCCCAGCCGCTGCCCGATTCCTGGGGGGGTAGCCATGCCACTCCCTTACAGTTAGTCTCTGGCTGCGTGCTGCCACACCAGCCTGCAAAGCCTAAAGTATTTACAGTCTGTCCCTTTACTGAAACAGTTTGCCAACTCAGGCTCCAGAATAACGGATATTTCTAAGGCAAATGTTTCCTGGAGCATGTTTGTTTCTACCATATTGTCCCTTTTTTAAGTGCCCATAGAACGACAAAAACAAATGATAAAAAAGCACTAGCACATTCCAGGATCGTGTTTTGACTCTGAATCTTTCACAACAGAGACTAATTATCTGCGTTGGATGCTCTGTGCTCCCAGAGCAGGGACCACTATGCCCAGCTGTCCCACCAGGAACGGCCACTCCACGGTGCCTGCTGCATAGGGACGCTCAGTAGGGGAGCGTGCTGAGCTCGCGGGCACACGCTGCTGGTCGGGGCTCGGAGACCGAGCAGAACCTGGAAGGCAGTTACACCCTCCGACCCAAGAGTCCGTACACACCCCACCACTCCACACCGAGTCCCTTTCTCCTTAGATAGCAGCCAAAATCAAGGCATGTCAGTTCCTTAAAACAAAGTAAGTTTCTAATTCAGCTTCCAGCAGAGTAGCCTCTTACCACATGTCTGGGAGATATCCTCGAAACGTGAGTGTTTTCAGCATTTGAAAAAGTGCTATGATGTCCCCATGTTTAAAGCCCACATGACATTGGGTGTATTGGCTCAGATGTGACGCTGAATGGTTGTGGGACAGTCCCTGTGAGAACTGACTGAAGCTTGGCTGGAAAAATTGGCAGTGTCCAGTCTCCAGAAGCTCCATAAAGCCTCTGTGAGCAGCTTCTTGAGGAGATGATAGACTCCTCTGGAAAATGAGTTTCTGCAAGAACACCAAAGGGTATGAGAAAGTACACAGACTGGTGTAGCGAAAGGAGAGAGCGTGTGTGCATGTGTGTGCATGTGTGTGCGTGTGTGTGTGTATCTCTGCACGTAAAACAGACACACTGTCCTATGTGGATGTGGAAAAGCCTAGAATACTCACAAATACTAGTAAGGGGAACTAAATGGCAAGTTTCTGAGAGATTGTTTCCTTTGTTTATCTGCTTCTTTATTTCCAATTTTCTATGATTAACACACATGACTCCTACAATCAGAAATAAGCTGTCTTCAGTTTGAAGGATGCTGAGAAAATAACCAGGTGAGACTTTTCAAACCAAAAAAAAAAAAGTGCTCTGAAGCATACCGTATGATCAGCTAGCCTGTTTTTACCACTGAGCTAGAAGAAATCCCCCTACATCTCAAAATAAACCTGTGTATATATAACAGAAAGAACATTAGATTTAAAACAAAAGCAATGGAAGGAGCTACTTCTTTGATACTAAGTATAAAAAAGAGAGCCTAGTTCATGCAACTCCTTCAAAGAAACCTATAAGAAGAGATTAAGGTGGATTTCTTCCAATCGCACATCCTCAAACTCTTGCCAAAATGGCCCAAGGTCACACTGTCCTCGATACTTTTTTGTAGTGATTTCAATCAGAAAAGAAAAAGCAAACTTTCTTACGTAGTTCGCTGGCAGGACTGGGGGCGGAGTCGCTGAAGAGGACCTCGATGAGGGAGCATGCGGGTCCAGAGTGATACTTCTTTAGGGTGATTAGAGCTCTGCCCCGGGAGAAAACGAAGATTAGGATCACGGTGAAAACCAGCAATGAATGCAGTGCCGGAGGCCCACCCCAGGCTGCCGCCTGCAGCCCGGGCTGAATGCAGCTGCTGGCTGTGCCCGGGACGGCGGGCGGGCAGACTGAGTGAGTGAGCTGTGCGTAAGGAAAATGTTACACGTGACTTCCAGTCACACACTCACTTTTTCAGTCGCTTGTAAGTGACGTCATTGGCCAGTTTTACCAGCCGGTAGGAACTCTCTCGGTCCAAGCTCAGCTGGAAATCATTGGCTTCGTCGAAGGCCACCGTGACTGATTTCTGGGTGATGCGGGTCAGGATGCCAGTGGCCAGCTGACTTCCTTCATCATATAGACCCACTATATCACCTGCAGAAGCAAAGGCTCAGTTACACAAACACCGAACAAAGTTAAATGTGGGTTATTTTATACAACGAATTCCAGCATGTTTCAAATATCATTATGTTACCTTCTTTCGTCAGTAGCAGTAAAAAAAAAACACAAAAAACAAGTAACAATAAAACATCTAAATCATACATGAAAATTGACTTGAGATCAATGAACGGTTTAAAACAAACATGACAGTCAATAAAATATTTAAGGTGCCTCCTCTGTGCCAGGCACTGTTCTAGGTGCCGGTCTGATTAGGAATAAAGCACAGTTCCTACCCTCCCGTTAGGGAGGCGAGAGATAAATGCAGCAATCTATCAGATGTCAGTGCCAAGGGCGCTAAGGAAAGGTGAAGACCAGGGAGGGGAGAGAAAGAGGAGGGCACCATCTTAACAGGAGTGTGCGTTAAGGGCCCGTCCGAGGGGCAACAGGTGAGCAGGGGGGCCCTGGATGAAGGGCGGGCCACGAGCACACCTGGGGGAGAACATTGCAGGCGGAAACGGCACATGGATGAAAGAGGGACAGTGGTTGTCTGCTGTCTACTCCACACGGATCTCCTCACTTCCTGAGATAACTGTTCGGTGACTTAGCCATCTGCCAGGTCACTGTGAGGGGCTTCCCCTGACGCCAGGGATGGAGCACATGACCCATGCTTGAGCCAATCAGTGCTTCACACCTGGCCACGGGGACTGTTCAGGGATGGGCACGTGACCTAATCAGATCAGAGCCCCCGAGACACAGTGAGTCTTCTGCTTGAGCACCTGGGAGAAAGGCCCTCACTCTAGCTGGGCCAGGACCCTGAGAGACTGGAGGAGCCGGCACTGCTACCACGTGGCACCTGAGAAGGAATCCAACCCAGAGAAGGACAAGGCCAAGAAACGGGGAGAGGCTCAGGCTGGGCACCGGCCCTCGAACCTGGCAGCCGACCTCGCCATTATCACAACCAATACAATCCCTTATCCCAGCCCCTTTGGCTTGGGCTTCCTGTCACTTGAACAGAGACAGTTCTGACTGAAACAGAATCTGCTCTGAGAGAAAGCCAGGGCCACCCACATATCTGCATCCCACTTATTCCGTGTCTACGACTGCTCACGCGTCAGCCAGGCAGATTTCCAGCCAGCGCTGTTTTTATTCTAGACAGTGAGTTTCAGCTCCACCTTGGATCGTTCCTCTGCCTCCTTCCCCAACTTTTAAAGACACATCAGGTAGGAACAATGTTCCTGGGTCAGGGCAGGTTCCGGTCGCAGGATGTGCCATGGCGACCAGGAATAGGATCCCTCATTTCAGAATGTACGTCTCAAAGCTACGGAGCCGTCGAACTGCTCTTCAGAAGATGAAAAATAAGAACTCTGCCTGAATTTGATCCATAGCTCTAGCAACGTATGAAATTTCCTGCTGGCGACTTTTCCACATAAACGCCACTTTCTCTGACTTCCTGTTTCTCAACCAGCCATCCATCTCTTACTAACTGAATATACATTTTCACCGTTGCATTTTCAGAGTTTACAAGCCACCTGCATGGACACTCAGTTCTGCTCGTTTAATCCTGATGGTGAGGTTGAAAGACACTATTGTGGCCCCTTAGCCCTGCTCGTGTCAACCCATGTCAACTGGTCATGTGTAACCGGGTCTTTACAAGAGTGAAAGTGGGGCGGCTGGGTGGCTCAGTTGGTTAGAGCGCGAGTTCTGAACAACAAGGTTGCCGGTTCAATTCCCGCATGGGATGGTGGGCTGCGCCCCCTGCAACTAAAGATTGAAAACGGCCACTGCACCTGGAGCTGAGCTGCGCCCTCCACAACTAGATTGAAGGACAATGACTTGGAACTGATGGGCCCTGGAGAAACACACTGTTCCCCAATATTCCCCAATAAAAATAAAAAAAAGAGTAAAAGTCAGCTTGAAGCCAGCAATATTCAGTATGTGCCAACGTCAGAAACGCACAGACCGGAAGTAAAGCTGTTACTGGGAAGCACTCCTGCAGACACGCCTCTCCGGGGCTCAAAGGTGACCAGGAGCCGTCCATACAGCCCAGTCTGCTGGCTGGATACCTGTAGCTTCAGCAAACAGACACCTCGGCTCTGGAGCTCTTTCAGAGAGATGTTTTCCTGCCAGGACCTGGAAGATACCCAATGTGAGACATCAACATTTGTACTTTACCAGTTTTTACTTCCACCCAGCCAGGAGAAAGGGAGAGAAAAACAAGATGTGGGCACAGGCACTGAATAAGACCCAGCGAAATCCTGGGCCTGCCCCTCTAAACCCTGCTCCTAATACTTCCCCAAGTGCACGTCACGTCACAGCCCTGCCCCCAGTCACCCGAGACAGAACCTTCGGTCAGCTTCACCTTCTCCACGCTCTCCCCACATGCTGGTTCCCCTGTCACTAAGTCCTGTCAGGCCCCTCCCATTTTTACCCAGAATCCACCTTCGCCTCTCACCGTCCCCTTCAGAGCCCTGATCAAGCCCCCACCACTGAGTCTGGACTAAACAGAACTTCCTGACTGCCTTACCTCTGGGGTCCACCCCTCCAGTCGCCAGCAGCAGCACCCGGGTGATGCTCCTAAAATGCAAATCTGTCCACCCCCCTTCACCTGCTTCGCTGCATGGAGGGCCACCCTCCGCACAAAAGTGTAACACAAGCTCCTTCTCGAGCCGATGCCCATGTATCTTGCCAGGGGTGCTTACTCTGTCCTGGGTACCACGCTGAGCGCTTGACCTCGAGTAGGTCATTTCATTCTCACAGCAAACCTACGAGGTGGCAATGATCCCGCGTTTACGGAGGAGGTAACCAAGGCTCAGAGCCGGATCCTGCAAAGTCAGCAGCCCTACGTGAAGGAGCTGGGATTCTACTCAGGTCGGCAAGACTGCAAGAGTTCTTCACTGTCGCCGTCCAAACCTCTCCAGCAAATGCTAGCAACGTACGCAGCGTGATGGTTGAGTGCAAACTGTGGAATCAGACCGCCTGACCTCAGGTCCTGACTCTGTGTTACCCTGAGCAAGGAACTTCCCCTCTCTCTGCCTCAGCCTCCTTAGACACAAAATGACAACAACAGTAACACACTTCGTAGAAATGGCAGGAGGTTTCAAGGAATCAATGGGAAGGGGACTCCAGGTCGAGAAAAGAAAGGGATTCCTAAGGGCCCGAAACCCGCACGGGCCGCCCCGGGAGCGGACGAGGTTTCCATCCCTGGAGGCAGCCAAGCCCCTCCCGAGCCGCGGTCCGGACTCCAGGGGTCAGGAGAGCAGATCTCTCCCGAAGCCCGTCAGGTGGACCCTCAGCCCCTCCAACCCCCGCCCCTCTCCCGAGGCTCCGCCCGGGTCTGAGCGGAGCAAGGCTGTGGTGACAGCCGGACAGACCCCGAGAGAATACGCCGGCGTCCGTACCTGCGCTCCTCGACCTCCGCGTCTCTCTCGAGCTCCAGGAGGTCCAACTGCTTGGTCACGAAGTTCTCCACGGCCGCGGAGGCCATCGCTGCAGCCCGGCCCCGACCAGGAGCTGCCGAGGTCCGGCTGCCGTGCAGGTAGGTGTTGCTCGCCGGGCCCCGTGCGTCGACGCACCAGGTTCGCGCCGCTTCTGCTTCCGTTTCCGGCCGAGGCTGCAGAAAGATGGCGGCGGCCGTGGCGGCCTTGGCCCTGCCGGTCACGTTTGGGCGGCTGGTGTCTGCGTGCAGCCGCAACATCCTGAGGCCATCGGAGCCCGGAGCGGGTGAGACCCGAGCCGCGGAGTGAAAGGAGGAAGCGGGGCGAGCGGTACCCCCGGCCATCCCGCTTCGTGTGTGTCTGTGTCCGACTCCATGCCTTTGGTGCTGATTGCCTTTTTTGATGCGGTGATCATAGCACTGGCTTTGGAGTCGGGGAAACCTGGGTTCAGATCCCGCATATTTTACTTAGTAGCTTAAATACTGACGATAGCTCTTCACCTTCATTATAGGGCCTGTGTTACTGGGGGAGTAAACTGAGGCTCAGAGAGGTTAAGTAACTTGCCCGGGGTCACACAGCAAGGACATGGGACAGGAGTGCATCAAACAGCTCTGTCCCGCATCAAAACCTGTGCTTTACCATTGTTCGGAGACTTCCAGCCACTCGCTGAGCCTCACTGCCCCCATCTGGAAAATGGTGATGAATGTCCTTATCTAATCTTAACCCATTCAGCAAAAGCTACAGCTGTATTTTCAGCACTGGGTTGTCAGGAGGTTCCAAAAAGGTTATGTTCATCAAAAACACTGTAAATTTCTGCCTGAAAATGGTTAGAGTGTATGTTTGTGTGCACGAGTGTTTACGTATGTTTTCAAGTTGGGCCAAATGGACATTTGGTGATATTAAGCATTTACCCTTTTTTAGATGCGATAATGGCGTCCTGCTTATGTTGTTGTTGTATTTAATGAATCCTTTTACAGAAATATACTGACATTTTTACTGATTAAACAACTTCCGATTTGCTTTAAAATAATTGCAGAATCGAGCCAGAGGCAGTGTAAATCAAACAAAATGGGTCATGAGTTGATAACTGTTGAATCTGGGGAAATATCTCTGAGGGCTCAGGGCTCACTGTGCTGTTCTCTTTGTGTGCTTGACATCGTCCATAATAAAATGTGGGTATATGTAGGCAGGGACGTTTTTACAAAAGGAGTGGGACTTCCTCTGTTCTACTGATACAAAACCACCTCTAGAATCCTGTGTTCAGTTCCAGAGAAGCACAGAGAAACTCCCTGTACTCTGTGTAATGAGTACAGAGGAGGTGACTAAAATAGTGAGCAGATGGGACCTTGGAGAGTGAGTGAAGGAAATAGGATGAAAGGACAACCACAGTCCTCAGAGATAGAAAGGACAATCCTGTGGGACAGCAGGGAGCACCATTGTCCCTGTCATGTCCATAAGAGTTACAGGAAAGCCGGTCAAATGCAGAAACTTTCTAACTGAGCTTTTAATGGTGGGATGGCTCCCATGAGTGGTGCTGGGTTCCTAGTCACTTAGACTTCCAGCAGGGGCTTCGTCTGATGACTGAACAGAGTAGGTTGCCTTCATTCATTCACCGTGTATTAAGTACCTGTTACATGTCAAACACTGGTCCAGGGTGGGCATACATCAAAAATAAACATACGACCATAACCCCTGCTTTTAATGGAGCTAGCATTCTGATGGGAGAGGGGGCAAAGCAGAGAGAAAGGCAGTTTTTTAAAATAAACAAATGACGTATGTTAAAAGCTGATACGTCTTGTGGAGAAAAATAAAGCATGAATTGGAAGAGGGATTCAATTTTAAATAGGATGGTCGGGAAAGACCTCTCTACTGAGATGGTGTTTGAGTGGAAACCCAGAAGAAATGAGGGAATTAGCCTTGCAGAGACCCGAGCGGGCAGAAGGGTTTCAGGGGAAGAGCAATCAAGGCACAGGCTCCAGGGCAGGTGCATGCCTGGCGTGTTCCAGGAATAGCAAGGAAGCCAGAGTCGCGGGTCAGAGTGAACAAAGGGAAACATGTGAGAGATGGGCTCAGAAAAATGGGAACGTACTGTCCAGTGCCATGTAGGCCTTGTAAGGACTTTTGCGTTGTCTCTGAATGAAACAGGAAGTTCTTGGAGACTTTCAGCAAAATACTGACATGATCTGACCTAAGTTTTAACAGGATCCTTCTAGGTGCTGTGCAGAGAAGGGAGGCGAGAGGGAGAGCAAGGTGTAGGTGACCGTCCAGGCAGGGGGTTCGTAACTTGCACGATTTAAGTGGTCAGAGCCTGGATCTCTAAGAGAGAGCCGAGAGGTCCTGCTGATAGGTTGGCTGAAGGGTGTGAAAGAGAAGGGCAAAGGTTTTTGGCCTGAGCAACTGGAAGGATGACGTAACCGTATGTGAGATGGGAAGAGTATGGAAAGAGCAGGCCTGAGAGGAGATCAGGAGCCTTTGTTAGGTTTGGGGCTGCCTACCAGACACGCAGGTGGCGAGGGCTCACAGCCAGATGGATCTCCAAGGGCAGGCTGCAGGTGTAAGCTTGGGAGTCACCAGCGTACAGGTGATGTTTAAATCCATTCGACTGGATGCAATCACCAGAGGAATGGCCGTAGGTGAAAAGGTAAGGTTCAAGGTCTAAACTTCAGGCACACCCAGATGGTAGAAGGTGAAAACCAGCCAAGGAGACTAAGAATAGGGAACAACTGCTACTGGGTGAGCTTTAAAAGGGTGAGTTTTATGGTGTATAAATTATAGCTCAATTTTTTAAATAACCGACAATAGTTGCTGAGAAATCTGTCCTCTGCTTTTGCACCTAAGCACTGTCCCTTTTGTTTCGCGCCCTTCTCTCCTCGGGACTGTGAGTGCCTTTGTCCCTTGGTGTATTCGTATCTACTGCATAACAAAGTGCCCCAAACTTAGCAGCTTAAGAAAACTAACATTATCTCACACCGTGTCTGATAGTCGGGAGCATAGGAGCCGCCTCGCTGGGTGGTTCTGGCTGCAGATCTCATTAGATCGCGGTAAAGCCAACCGCTGGGGCTGCAGTTACCACGGGAATCCACTGAGGCTGAGGACCTGCCTCCAAGCTCACTGCTTGCTGTCAGCAGGAGGCCCCAGTTCTTCCCACACAGACCTCTCCATAGGGTTCTGGCAGCATGGCAGCCCCGACAGCCAGACGCGAGAGAGAATGTCCAAGACAGAAGTTGCCATCTTTCATACCCTAATCTCAGAAGTGCTGTTCCATCACTTATGTCACACGCCATTGGTCACAGAAAACCACTCCATGTGGGGGAACAAGGCTGTGGTGAGAATAACAGGAGGGGGTTCATCGGGGCCGTCTTGGAAGCTAGTCTCGCACAAGGGCCTGCCCCCGCTGGGCGCTTGGTGCTGGAGGACTGAGTTAGCGGTGGGTGATTTGGTTGTCGGCCCTTTTAGATGGTGTGGTGCATGAGTCTCGATGCTTGTTGTAATAACCAACGACTCTAGACGATGTCCTTTTAGCTTTGTTGATCTAGATTTTCTGTAGACACGTTGCAATGTGGTTGAAACTGATACCAGTAAGAGTTGTGCATTTAGGGTTGTAAAGGGCAGTTTGCATTTCACACCAGTAACTATACCTGTGTTTCTCTTATTCCCTCAGCTTCCCTGTGGTCTGTTTCTCGAAGGTTCAGTTCGCAGAGCACTTCGTTTCCACAAGGGTAATATCAAAATGTGGGTTTTGGTGACTCTTCCTTTCATGTGTAGGACTGTCTTTCTAAAATCACAACTTCAGACATTTGGGTTTTCAGGAATATTTTCTATGTCCTCCTAACTTTTTTAACAGTGTTTTTCTCAGACCCTCAACACAAATAAAAATAGACAGAATTTCAAGAGTCCAAATAGCAAGGTGTTCCTTGGCCTTACATAGCTGTGCTTTATTAAGGAAAAGTTTTAGCTCCTATTGGAGATTTCTAACTTGGAAGGTGGGATCAGAATCTCTAGGAGGAATCTGTAGAATTTGAAAGCGCATATTCCTGACTAAAATTTCATACTTAGGGGAAAGCTTTACTGTAAACTACAGAGGGTCAATTTGATGGAGTCCCACTGGCGGTGGGAGACACAGGAGCTGTACAGGACGGTGGTTACCAGTGGGGAAGCCCTCCAGGGTCCCGTGCCCGCCCTGCACCCAGTAGTGGGACCTTGGGCAAGGCAGGGCTCAGCTCTGCTTCCTGTCCTTCAGGATGGAGTATAAGTATCTACCTTGGTGAAGTTTTGTGAGAATAAGTAAATTTCTACATTGAAAGAGCCCAGAACAGTGCCTGGCATATGTTAAAACGCACAAAAAAATGCCTGCTGCTTCTGTACCAGAGCCTCGGCAGTGGGAAGAGACACAGGTTTTTTTGTGTCTCAAAAGCAGAAGTTGAAAAACTGAGAAATCACAAGTGGGCATTTTAGTTAATTTGGCCCATTTTCACCTGTTTCCTCTGTGAAACCCACTGGGTTCCAGTTTTCCCATTTTGGTCCTTTTCGCAGGTTCAGCTGGGTCCTGCCCGAGTTCACGTTTCTAGGTGCTCTGAGGTTAGCACGCTGGGACAGCTCAGTTTACTTTTTTGGCCAATGATACCAACATGGCCAGTGAACTCCAGCATGGAAAGCGTTTGTGCATTTCACAGATGTATGGGAGCACGTTCCGAGAAAATTTCACTTTCTGGTGGCAAACAGCAACGAACGCTTGAAAATGGGTCTGAAGAATTCAATTTGGGCTCTACCGATCTGTCCCCTGTTTGTGGAATTGAGGACTTCCAGGCAAAACTAGGTCAGGAAGTTAGGAAGAACCCTCCCCCTCCTTTCAAGCCCAGGCTCCCCTTCTTTGCTTCCCCCACCTACGCACCCTACTCCACACCAGGCCAAGCAGGGGGGAGAGAGTTACTAAAATGAAATTGAGGCCCCCACGGAGCTTGGCAGCCCAAGGTGGGGAGGGGGACACATGGATGACGGCAGCACAAGACAGAATGGTGGCAATGGTGCCACTGCCCCAGGGCACCGAACTGACCATGTCCCCACTCTGCTGAGTCCTGCCGGGCACATGACCCCTGCCGACCCCCCACAGCCCTGAAGGCAGGTGCTCTTATTCCCACTTTCTCCGTGAAAGAAACCGGGACCCAGTGCGGTTAAATGCATGCCAAGGTCATCCCATTGTCCATGGCAGAGCTGGAGTTCAGACCCAGCACTGTCACCCAGCACCCCTCCCCCCCTGGGGTGGGCCAGCAGTCCCACAGGATCCACAGGGCTATTCCAGGGATGGGCTCTTCTGGAATCCAGTATTCATAATGCCTGTTAGGATTAGCGATTGGCCATTGTTCCTCGAAGCACATGGCAGTGTTCTAAGAGGGTGAGTGGGGGCCTGTCCTCAGGGTCACCCCAAAGGGTGGTGTCTGTACCAGAGAGCCTGCGCTGGTGTTGCCCTGAGCCCGTGACACCCCACCGCCATTGCTGGTCCCCTCCCCGCATCGGCCGCCTGAGAAGGTGGATGCACAGCCATTGAGCTTCTGAGAGGCAAACGGGGGACGGGGTGGATTCCTGTCCTTCCTGGCACAGCCATTTCTTATGCTTCTGCACTGCCTTTTCTCACGTGTGTGACACGCGTGTAAAATGACTTTTACAGATATGTCCCCAAAACATCCCTGAGTTCACCACCTTGGCCAGAAATCGTTCTGCCAGACCCAGCGGAGGAGACCAGACACCATGCAGGTAAGAGGCAGGAACAGGAGGGCAGCTCCCACCCCCTCCCGGAAAGGCGCTCACCTGGTCCCAGAACAGGGCTTCGCGGTGCTCCCAGACCTGGCGCAGCGTGAACGCTCAGCTTCATTTTTTGCCACTGAACACCGGAATCGAAAGCCCCGTTCATTTAACAGATACCCGCTCAGGCCCTGTGTTCCAGGCAGGTACTGGGCTCGGTACTGCGCTTGGTCCGTCCCTGTCTCCCTGCTTTGGTAGGAACGCGGGTTAAGAGAGTGAACCCTCCCCACCCAGCCGGTTATCATGGTCACATGATAACCAGTGAGGACAGGTGGTAGGAGGCGTGTAAACGTGGAGCGCGTGCCCTGAGGAGGGAGTGTCGCGGGTCACCGCAGCCACTGCTGTCATAGGGGCCTGCAGGATCCTCAGTTTTCCCAAAAAAGCTGGAAATGCAGATTACTGCATGGAATTACCTAGTTTTAAACTACTGTCGGCGGTGCGGTGCGAGCTAGCTAAGCTGCGGGCTGAGCCCCGCCCCCCTAGACGGGCGCAGCTTCTGGTCTGGACGGTTCCCAGGCAGGAACTGGATGTGTTGCTGGTAAGCGCTGTGCCCTGGTAAGCGCTGTGCACACAGTAAACGGTGCAGGGTAGACGGGGCTGTGGCCTGAGGGGGGGTGGCGACCACAGAGGCGTGTGGAGAGGCGTGCAGGAAAGCCAGTCCCGGGGGGCTGTCGTTCAGGTTCCCATCTTTTGCAAGAAGGTCTCCTCTCCCTTCTCAGAGCTTGCACACTGCCCATCTCTGGCTCTTTATTAATAACGACTGGGAACTGAACAGGGTGGGCTCAGGTTCCACCCAGAGCCACAGAAACGGACCAGTCAGGTCACTGCAGGCCCCTGTGGGGGCGGAGCTGCTGCCTTTCCATCATGAGTGATTGACGGGCCCGCACCACTGTCCATCTTTTCTGCCCCACAGAGGTCGTGGGCAAGGTGAACGAGCTGATCGCCACCGGCCAGTACGGCAGGCTCTTTGCCGTGGTGCACTTCGCCAGCCACCAGTGGAAGGTGACCTCCGAAGACCTGATTTTAATCGAAAATGAATTAGACATTGAGTGTGGAGAAAGGATTCGGTTGGAGAAGGTGAGACGGTCCTTTTATTTGTGGACTCGGGGACGCCGTCAGCAAATGTGCGATCCCTGGTTCCCGGGTCGTTGCTGGGGAGGTGTCCTCACGTCGGAGGTGACCACAGGCAGCGCGAGTGATGGAGCAGGCAGGTGGGGTGGGCGCAGGCGGGGCGAGGGGAGGGGTGGGCAGAGCTGGCCGCCTCCCGAGGAACCCCCCCCCAGTAAATTCACTCCTTACCCGGAGAAGGCCAGTAAGCTTCTCTAAGGAAAAATACATGTGTCTGTTGGCCGTCTCGTATCTCATTGATGTATTCCCACAGAAAAAATATTTGATCGCAAATTTAATAGAAGTCCCAGTTAAAGATGGAAAGGATTTTGAAGCCATATTTATGGGGGAAATGTTACGGGTCAGCTAGGACACGGCTCTGACATTAGAGTTGGAGGCTGCTGCTGTTTTTAAGCAGTAGGACCAGTTGGGAGGCATATCCCTGGGCACAGATAGTCTGTCTTGCCGGTCTACACCGCACAGCTCTGTGTGTGTACTCAGCTAAGCATTTCTGCCCTTCGGCTGTGATTCTGTTTGCTGTCTTTGGGGTGTCTATTCTGGTTTTGCCAATTCTGTTTGTATTTTTAAAACTACAAAATAAAAGCTCTCTGTACCAGATCATTTTTCTAGGGTAAATGTAACTTAATATGATGCAATGTGATATACGCCAGTATGATTTGCTTTATTAAGTAGAACTCCTCCTTCCTTCGTGATTGTAGGTTTTGCCTATTTATACCAAGGGAGCATTAAACTCTGTTCCTTAGAGGGTCTTCTCACAACCTGGGATCTGAGCACATCATTTTAAAACTTTTCACACATAAAACAGTATAGAAAATCTCATTAATGCAGATTGTTTTTCATGACTTAACAAGTCCAGGAATAGAAAGTGTTCATGCTCACGAAAAGTAACTCTGAAACAGTTTGTTTATTCTTTGTCATCATCTAATAGACATCATACATTGGTATGGTTATAACTGTGCTTTGTCTTTAGATATTTAAGTGGAGTATGATTGGCTTTTTTTCTTGTCAGTGAAATTTAAGACATTCTTCCAACATCTAATAAAAACATCGTTGCATTTGGAATACAAAGATGTTTCCATCTGTGGCCACACTTAGTGTCACAATTTCCGCTAAACCAAGAATGGTAACCTGGCTCTACAGAATTCTGCAGTCATCAAACACACATGAGCCCAAATCTTCGCAGTCTTAGCAGGCCCGTGAGCTGCATCAGAAGACACCATAGTCTGATTTGTGCATTTCCCCCTGTGTATGTTATACTTCCCTAAGAATTTTTTTAAATTAAAAAGCCACTGTTTTCATAGGAGGTTAACACTTATCTTGGTATGTGGTCACCACATCAAATAGTCAGTTTCGCGTGTCCTGCCTCTGGCAGTCCAGGGCGTTTCCACAAGCTAGCACTTACAGCCAGTGCTGGTTAAATAAGGCAATAACTAATTACATAGCAGATCAAGTCCACATCTCAATTTCTAACCAATACCTTTCTCATTTTCTGGTATTGCTACCTTTTTTTTTTTTTTTTTAAGGAGGGCGCAGCTCACAGTGGCCCATGTGGGGATCGAACCGGCAACCTTGGTGCTGTTAGCACCATGCTCTAACCAACTAAGCTAACTGGCCACCCCAATACTACCTATTTTTAGTGACTTCTATATTACTTATTGGTAATGCACCGATTTCATTTTCCAGGTCCTGCTGGTTGGAGCTGACAACTTCACGTTACTTGGCAAGCCACTCCTTGGGTAAGGTGCTGTCACGTGTGTAGCTCTGTATAGGGCCCCGGCAGTGAGGCCTGGCTGGTGGGCAGAGGGGGTGACACACGGCACTCGTATCAACACCACAATGCCACGCACAACACGCTCACACTTCAGAAGAGTGGATATGTAGCGTCCCCTTGTGGAGAACATTCAGACCAAATCATTGTTCTGTTACTAACTCATGGTCCTTTAAGATTTGTGGACACACTACACTGTTCTTCATTATGCTTCTTTGTAGCTTTTAAAATGTCTACAGGGAGGGCATAGTACTTTTATAATCAGCCAAACAGGAAGTAAAACTTCATTTTAGAAATTGTTACATGAAACATTAGTAAAACTGAAAAATAATCCAGAAGACTGTCCTTATTTCTTTTCTTCCCTTCTAGAAAGGATCTTGTTCGAGTAGAAGCCACAGTCATTGAAAAGACAGAATCATGGCCAAAAGTCAATATGAAATTTAAGAAAAGGAAAAACTACAGGAAGAAACATAGTAAGTTAGAAAATGGAGCTGGCACCCTGTGACCCCGCCCTGCTCTGGGTGTTACCCTGCGTCCTGCCCCTGGGTCCGACAGGGCGGAGCAGGTGGGGTTGTGAAGGGAGAGAGCCCTGGGAGGCCTCTGACGTTGCCACCGGGGCCGGGATCAGCCAGTCATCACACTGCATGCGCCACGAGACACAGACCGGGACATTAGCGGCCGCTCCCTTTGTGCTGGAAAACCCCGGAACTAGCTGACATCTCCGCCGCAGAAGGGGCGAATGAGTGGAGAGAAACTCTACGTGGAGCACCACCCAGCAGGGACCGCACCACGTTACACAACAGCGGGTGGGTCTTGGGTGGTGTACAGGGTGACACCGGTTCACGGAGCCTAAAGTGAGCGGAAGTCAGCCCCTACTGCTGGGCGCACAGACCTGTCCGCACACACATGCACGTGCTCACACACACACACACACACACACACACACACAGCACTTCTGAAGGAGGAGTGATGAGCAGAATCCACGCTTTTGCTCACCTCTGGGGGGAGCGGGGGGAGGAAGGGGCCGGTGTGTTCTCACGGTCAGGTGCCCGTGGCACGCTCCTCGGGGCTCTGCGTCCCGTTCTGCTGCAGAGCGCTCGCGGGTGCACCCTGTTCTCTCGTGTTGCCAGTGTCACGTTAAAATCTTGTGAGAAAAAAGTGCACCGGCCGTGAACCAGAGACGCGAGGACAGTATCCTTTGACGGCAGTTAAAGAGGTGGTGGCAGGCGGGGGGGTGAGGTCACAGTTGGGCTGGGAGGCGGGCTGGTGCCTCTTAAGCAGTGGGCGAGGCTTTCAGATGGAGGAGGGACACCCCTCTGCAGCATGGAGGACGGGAGCATGGGAGAGGGAGGCAGTCTGGACAGGCTTCCAGGCAGGCCTGCGGGGACAGAGGCCCGGCGTTGTCGGAAGGCAGACATCAGAGGCAGCTGAGTGCTGGTGGGACCGAGGAGGGTGGGCTGGAGCCCAGAGAGACGCCTCAGAGGGTCCCTCCATCCCGGCTCGGCTGAGGTGAAGGGCGTGCATGCCTGCGTGCAGCTGGGCTTACACAGTTGGTATTGAGGGCAGGGGTGAGTTTTGGATGGCTTCCCTGAGGTGGGCAGGAAGTAAGGGGGTCTGCTGGGAGAGCTGAAGAAGCACAGTGCTGCTCAGCTGGGGGTGTGTGGGGCTCAGCCCGCGTGCTGCTTGAGTGCTGCTTGTGGCAGGTGCCACAGAGGGTGAGGGCATGACACAGGCACTGACAAGTGGGGGACGACAGAACCAAAGCCGCGTAGGAAGGCAGGATGGCCGGAAGGGCTGGCGGGTGAGAAGTGGACCCAGTCACAGCAGCAGCGAGTCTGAGGGCTGATCTCACAGCAGACGCCTCGCCGTGGGAACCGTGGGTGCCTCCCGGGTGGCTGAATGCTGGTGGGAGGGTCCACAGGGGCCGGTGTGGCCAGTTGCCGGCCAGCTAGGTTCATGTGGTGGCATTTTGGTACATGCCGCAGGGGTGTTGTGGAAATGCGGGGCTCGAGGCGACAGCCCTGGTGGGTGCGGACAGGAAGGAGTGAGAACAGGAGATCTGAATTCGCTTCCCAGCCTCGGGGTGTGGGTGCTGAGCTCCGTGCATCAGAACAAGGGACACAGGTGGGGCTCGGAGGAAGCCCCAGGCAGGTCTCGGGCCAGCCGCCACTGCCCACCTTTTGCCCTCCTGTCCTGGACGGGGCAGCCAAGTGGGACCTGGCCTGCACTGTCTCCAGTCTCCCTGACCCCCACGTTACCTGCCTTTGTTCCCATCACTGGCCACCAGCATTGCCCAGTTAGTCCACAAGCAGAAAGGGGACTGTCCTGCAGGGGCTCCCTCTAGAGATCATAGTCCCCATCAAGCAGGGGCTCCTCAAGGCTGGGACCCGGCAGGTTGTAGAATCCTGGCTCCCAAAATGTCTGTCACCCATAATCCATGGTCACAATGGTAACTGCTGCCGAGTGGGGACTAGTTCACATACACCTGAACCAGTGGCACTGCCTGTACCTCGACTTGGGTCACGGGGCCTCCAGGTCAGGCATACGCGCCATTCACTTACCCGCCTGCAGTCCAGGGGTCTCAGTGGGCACGGTGGGGGAAGAAAGGCTGGGGGCCGCGGCCAGGGCTCCCCTGCCACCAGGCCTCCAGGTGTCACAGCCTCTGCATCTTCTAAAGGGCTCAGAGCAAGGGGGCCAGGGGTTCGGCGCACACCACAAAGGACTCTGGGCACGTGGCTGGCAGGGGCCACGTGGGACCTGCTGGGTGGCTGGTGCCACCTGGGGAGGGCCGGTGTGAGGCTGAGCCCCTCGTGGAAAGAGCGGGCGATGGGCGGCAGGGTCTCACAGTGACTCATTAAGGTTGGAATCTGTGGTCAAGTTGTGACCGCGTTCTCTCTCTCTCCTAGTTATTGTGAACCCACAGACAGTCCTCCGGATAAACACCATCGAGGTTGCTCCGTGTCTGCGCTGACCTTCGAGCTGACAGTTCCAGAAACATAAAAATAAACTCGCGTTTTCCAGGAAGACTGAGTGTGTCCTGGTGTAAACGCCCTGGACGTCTGTTATTACGGAGTGTTCTGGCTGGAGCGCTGCGTCTGTGAACACAGCCTCCCCGAGCCAGAGAAACCAGGAGTGGGGGGAGAATCACAAACTTGGCCCTCCTGGGTGGAGCCCCGTGCGTGTGTGAGAGACACAGATTCTTGGCCGCCCCCCACCACAGGTGGCAGGGCCAGAAGTGGAGTGGAGGACACAGCAGGGTCCAGGGAGCTGACGCCAAGAGAGACAGTCTAGATTCCACTTCTGGGTGAGATGGATGAAAACATGAGCGGATTCCATCTCTGAGCGAGCCAGTGTCCCTGTTTGTAGCGATTTGCTTTTCTGAAAAGCTGGGATTCAAACCAGCCAGGCTGGGTTCAGACCGGACAGCTTGGCTTTGCTTGGTCCAGCAGGAAAGGAGGGTCACAGTGCAGGGCTGTCGCTCTGACCACAGGAGGTGCTGACCTGGCGGGAGGAGGGACGGCATGGTGCAGTGGGGCTTGAGAACCAGGCCTGCGAAGCAGCAGAGACCCCGGGGGCCCAGAGCAGTTTGGAACTTGGTCCTGAAAGCAGCCACTTGTCCGTAAAGGGTTTAGGGCTGCCCAGGTCTGTTTGGGGCGGTCAGGCAGGCAGCCAACCCAGGAAAGAAGGGACAGGTCCTCAGCCCAGAGAGGCCCAGGGACCGGAGGGAAGGACTCGGGGGAGCCAGTGTGGGGAAGAAGGGACTCGCCACCCAGGCCTGGTCTGTGCCATCCCCAGAGGCAGGGCCTCCCTCCAAGACAATAGTGCTTTCAAGTGACGAGGGAATACTTTCTTCCCTAGGTGCCTTCAAGACTCCCTTGGGGGATCGTCCCTGTGACGTGGAAATGAAAATGACAGCACTGTCCCAGGAGGCCCTCCTCCTCTCCCTCCCTCTCTCTCCCCACCCAGGGCCCGGCCTTCTCTCTGGGTTCTTGGCCAGCCTGGCACCGTTTCCTGTGGTCATTGTGCCATGTGCAGGTTGTAAAATGTTCAGACAGGAATCGCCTTCCCAGTTGCTCGACGGCGACATCCATAGGCTTGAATACAGAACAGATTCTGAAAAGTGCTGCGGGAAGCAGTACTGCTTAGTGGGGGTTCTGGAGCCAGACAGACCTGGGTGTGAACTGCAGACCCCCCCAGTGAGCCATGTGTGATCCTAGGTTACCAAGCTCTGGGCCCCAACTTCCTCCTACGTCCAAGAGGGGTGAAGCTAGTAGCCACCCTACTGGTCCACCTGCCGTGAGGATTACGGGCCATAGTCAGTGCTTGGTCACTATTCGTCCGTATTGCCTAGAAAGGCAGAGGCTGTGTGCCCTGGGGACCTGGTGACATGCGTTACTATTGGTGTTGAGCTGGTGAAAGTTTACTCCTTCTAGAAAGTGGACCAGGCATCGTCCACAAAAAAGCAGACATAACTCAAATGTGTGTTGACAGATGGACTTGCGGTGAAACATTACTCAGCAATAAAAAGGAAGGAAGCGCCGACAGGCTACCCCACGAATGGACCTTAAAAACACGCTAAGTGAGAGAAGTCAGATAGAAAAGCACAAATACCGCAGGATTCTATTGATGGGAAATGTCCACAACAGGCAAATCCATAGACACAAAGTAGGTCAGAGCTAGCCCTGGGCTGTGGGGGGAGCGGGGGGGTCGGGGGGAGTGGCAGGAACGACTGTTTAGCAGGTGCAGGGTTCTGTTTCAGGTCATAGAAAAGTTAGGGAGCAGCGGTGCAGGTCGCACGACATTGTGACTGTCCTTGCTGCCAAGGAGTTGTCACAAATGGTTAAAATGGTATGTTTCGTGTTTTTGATGGGAAGTGGGATTTGCTGGTGGATGTGAGGAGGGGGCAGCGCCCAGATTCTCCTGAGGGCAGGGCCCACCTTTTGTCCAGGGACCACAATTAGGGATGCAGTTGACCCCACGGCCATCCTGGATGAGCCACTTTTCAGCTACCATGTCTTCAAATTCATCCACATTAAGCAGTCAAGCCCACTCCTCGGAGGTCGGGGCAGCCCGGAACTTGAACTTGGCCCGAGCGCCTCAGTCACCTGCTCCTTCTTCTGCAGCTTGGTGCTAACGGCCATGAGGACTTGGCCACGTGGCCCCTGGCCACCGTGCCCTGGGGCTTTCCAAAGGCACCCGCATACCTCCTGGAGTCTGCCAGCCCCAGCGTAGGATGGCTTGTTGACAAGGGTGACCTGAAAGGGGTGGAGCCACACGCAGATGTGAAACCGGCTCTGACACCATGTGGCCACAGAGGGAGCTCACCACGCTGCCCTTTTCTGCCCAGGTCAAAGATGCGAACCTGGAGTCAGGACCTCGGCAGAAGCGAAACTTTGGGTACAGCCATTCTTACGATACCGGCTACAGCAGGCGGGGCGGGCGGTGGCCCAGAGCGGCACCGGGGTGGTCAGGGGAGTGCGGAAGGGAAAGAGTACAACGGTAAGTTTTATGGCACGTAAGATTTAGCCACAATTTTTAAAAAAGAGGAAAAAACTGGACTAGCTTAATGACATCGCTTGACGGGCAGGGATGAGGGAGGAGCAAAATCAGATTCCCATCACTGTCTTTGCAGAGTATGAATGTCACCTCGCAGGTTGACTGCAGACACGCTGTGGGTCACCTCGGGAATGGTAAGACGCTGGGCCACACGGACTGCCAGCTCGGGTGGGGAGGGTGTCATACATCTGCCTCATTCATTAATATATGCATATCCACCGTGAACCGCCACACCAGCCCACGGCAGGCACGCAATCAGCACTCTGAATGAATGAAAAAGTCTCCGTCAGAATCTAATTCCTCGCTGCTGGCGACCAGGGTTGGTCCCCACGGAGGGCTAGAGTGCTCCTTCAATGCAGTGCAGACGTCTGGGGGAGGTCTGGGGGGCCTGCCCGGTGGTGTCAGGCGAGGCGGATGGTCCAGCGGTTTTGTGGAAGAGAGGGAGTTCCTTGTGCCTTCGCGAACCACAGGATAGCATAGCTCCAGAAGCATTAAACATGGAAATCTTCGTAACCCCGTGCAGGCGGGACTCAGTCTTATCTACAAAGTCACAGAAAGGGCTGCCCTGGTTCCCCCCGGCTGAGCCCAGCGGCCAGGACCGCAGCTGTGGGTGGCATTTCCTGCCAGCATCTTCACACCCCAGGGCCTCAGACTCCTGGGGCCACAGACACCTCCTCTGGGGCGGGCCACCACCCCCACAGTCGGTGGGAGATAAGCACGCGCACCTGGGAGGCGGGTGCCCTTTGACCCACTGACACTTCCGCTGGGGCGGGGCACCACCCCCGCAGTCTCTGGGAGATTATCGCGCACACCTGGGAGGCGGGTGCCCTTTGACACACTTTCTGTGCGGGCGACAGGGCAGAGATTGGAGGAGATGCAGAACCCAGGCTGCGTAGCGTCCCCGAAAGACACCATCTGGTTTTCTTTCTTTCCCCCTGTTGATGGCTACCAGGTGACACACACGTCCCCTCGGGAACCTGACTAACCGTTCCAGGCCTGGATGTGCAGAACAGAATTGCGAGGGGAGGGTCTAACCCAACCCCCAGGCTCCTAATAAAAGTCCAGGGCTGGCGGAGTCTTTATTAGAATGTCAGGACTGATACTGGAAATTACACTGCTGGGGGCTGCCAGGGAACCAGCACATGGAAAAGGACACAGAAAGAGGGAGACGCCGCAGCCTCTGCCCTGAGCTGCCAAAGAAGCTCAGAGTGTCGGGCTCCTGGTCCAGGGACCCGGGACCTCAGACCTGGGAAGGCCACGTGTGCCATTGGGTCATGACAGTGACAGTGGGTAGTCACGCCCCAGGCATCCAACTTCCTTGTGAAAGGCTTATCTAGGCCTTAAGCTGCCGGTCCCTCGTTTCTGTGCATCCAGGTTAACAACCTTTGAAAAACCTGAAGTGATACTCCTTGAAGAGAGCACATAATCTTGTTAACTGTCCTGCAATCTTCCTTCCTTCCCTCAGACCCCACAGGTGAAGGGCTCAGTCCCACAAGACTGCCCCCACTCCAGACGCCAATGGCAAGTCCAAGTTGTTACCTGTGCTTCGGAACAACGGGTTATAAATTCAAGTCCCCAAGATCCCTTCCACCAGGGTCGATCATTTCCTGGAAAGGCTCACAGAATGCAGCAAAGCAGTTTTCTTATGCGATAACTCATTACAAAGGATAGTAAAGGAAATGACTGCTCAGCGAAGAGGTACGGGGGACAAGGTCTGAAAAAGTCCGAAGCACAGGAGCAACTGTCCCCATGCAGTCTGGGGTGGGACACTCTCCAAGAATGTGTGGCTACATTCTTGCTCACCAAACCTGGAGCTCTCCAAACCCCATACTTTAGGGGTTTTTAAGGAGCCCTTGTTATGTAGGCATGATTTCTTTTCATGGGGAAAATACTTCCAGCTTCATTAGGATATAACTGACATATCACAGTTTAAGGTGTTGATTTGATACACATATATTGCAAACTGGGTATCACTGTGGCTTTAGCTAAAACCACCATCACTTCACCTAATTACTAAGTGGGTGTGGTTGATTGAGTCATTGGCCCTCTTTCTAACTCCAACTCTAGCCCCTCTCCCTTCCTCAGCCGGGTAATGGGACCCAAAGTTCCAAGCCTCTAATCATGTGGTTGGTTCCCCTGGCAACCAGCCGGGTTCCCAAGGCTGTCTAGGGACTTCCACACATCACCTCATGGGCATAAACTCAGGTGTGGCTGAAATAGGCCAGTTATAGCAAGATGCCCATTTCACCTGGCGGGCTCTTAGCACTTAGGAAATCCTAAGAGTTTTAGGACCAGGGATACATTTCTTATTATAAATCGCAATATCACAGCTTGGAAATGGTGGGATACGGTGGTGTGTAACACGGGGAAATTAGAGAGGATTAGTCAAGTCTCTAGGGGCGGTTGACAAGAAAAGCCACCAGGAAGGAAGGACTAGGGAAGGTCACCAGCGTGCAGCAGGTCTGACCTGACCACGGGGAAATTAGAGAGGATTAGTCAAGTCTCTAGGGGCGGTTGACAAGAAAAGCCACCAGGAAGGAAGGAATAAGAAAGGTCACCAGCGTGCAGCAGGTCTGACCTGACGGGTGCTGACAGCTGCAAGCAGCCAGTGGCAGGTCTTAGGCAAGGCCCAGAGCTCCTACTGGCCAGGGAGGTCAGAGGGGGTGGCCTTGCTCTGGGACAGTGGAGCAAGGGACAACACATCCTTCTGGTGTTGTCCCAGCAGGACGGGGACTCGTGGTTGTGTCCTGCCAAGACAAAGCAGGCCTAGGCTGACCCAACTGGACTTGGGGGGCAGAGCACCTGGGAGCCTCTAAACACCCACCTCCTTAGGGACCCTTGCCCTCTCCTTGTCACATCCCCGTCCTTCCAATGGGCTGTGGGTACCTGGACACCTGGGACCAGTGGTCTTGGTCCTTCCGTGGAGGGTGAGGAGGGGCCCAAGGTTGGGTGCAGGGCTGGGAAGGTGGGCCTGTCTTACTGCCCCAGTAGAGAGAACAGTAGGCAGTAGGACCTAGGAGCCCTCATGCTTCCAGCAGACCAAGGGTGTGTGTGTGTGTGTGTGTGTGTTTGTGTGTGTGTAGGGCGTGAGGGCAGGGCACATGGAAGCTCAAGACCACCACTCTGCATCCGGCCATCTTACCTGTGGTCCGCTCTCAGAGGAAGGAGCAAGGTGGGCAGTGAGACCCCCACCTGTCACTACTGTTCCCAGGCTCCCTTCAACTTCGATCTTCGTGATTTCTCCCTAGCGTGCCACAATACGTGTTATTATGTAATTTTTTAAATTTCCCTCATTTTCTTTTTGTACTGAAACCCCTCCTTTAGCCTTGCCATAAGCCATTGTAGCTATAAAATCCTAGCCTTGATGCAGCCACTACTTATTGATGCATATTAAATATTAAATAAATGCTTAACTATGAAAACAAAAACTGCATTCCTGTGTCACCCAGATCGAGAATAGGTAAGGTCACCAGCGTGCAGCAAGCCTGCATCGAGTGGCACCTTGACTGGCATGCGGACCGTTTTCAGTCCCAGCCGCCTCCGTCGCTAGCCCACAATGGGGTCGTGCGCCAGTGTCCAAACCTCCTCTAAGGCTCAGTGTCCACCTCTGGGAAGTGGAGGGGACCTGGCAGGGGAGGTCACTGTGAGGTCAGTTTATAGGTGGACTGCCCAGAAGCCCACAGCAGGTGTTGGGGAGCATCGTTTCCCTCTCCCCTTCTTTCCTACTCTGTAAAGTGCCTGGTTCTGCCCAGCTGGCCAGGCTGAGCACGCAGGCTCCACCCACTGCATCACCACCTCTCACACACGGCTTGCTATAGGCCAGGCACTGTGCCTGGCACTTTACCTCAGTTATCACATTAAATCCCCAAAATAATCCCATTGTATTACTCAGGGCTGTCCAGGCAAATGAACCAAAAGGATCTATGCAGATATATAGAAAGACAGTGATTATGACTGATGCTGTTATGGAGGCTGTCTCACAATCTTCCATCTGCATGCTGGAGACTTGGGAAAGCATAATTCCAGCCCAAACCTGAAGGCCTGAGAACCAGGGGAGCCAATGGTACAAATCCCAATCTGATATAAAGGCCCAAGAACCAGGAGCACCGATGTCCAAGGCAGGAGCTGATGGATGTCCCAGCTCAAGCCGAGAGAACAGTCACCCTTCCTCTGCCTTCCTGTTCTATTCAGGAGTGTCGGGAGAACAAACATTTTTCCTCTACCCTTCTATGTTCTTCTGGGCGGTCTCATAATTAAATTGACATGATATAGACGAACAGGGGGAAAAAAACAAATTTAATTATATATGTACAAGGGCCCCATGAGAATATATATACAAGGGCCCCTTAGACAGTCAGGCAGTTGAGGCTTATATGTCATCCTAAGCTAAGGAGAAGCGGGTAGGGGTCTGGGTCTTCAAAAAGAAGGAAGGAGATTCCCTAGATAGAAAGAGCAAATGTTTGGTGAGACAACAATTTGCCATGCCCTGCAGTGACAAAGGGACACAGCAAGGAATGTGAACAAACTGGTCTTGCTAAGTTTCTCCCCCAGTTCACTACACTTGTAGCTATCTCTGATAATAGCTGTCTCCCTGCTACAAGCCCTCTATCTAAATTCTTTTAGGCAATTAAGGAAGAGAGAAAGAAAAACTTCCTGAGTCTTTTGTTTCTGAAAAATAATGAGCTTAAGATAATCCTCATGCCAAAGAGACACATTTTGGGGTGGTAACTTTTTGTTCCCTACACAGGCCCTCAGTGGATTGGGTGGTGCCCACCTGCTCTGGTGACAGGGAACTTCTTTACTCAGTCTACTGAATCAAATGCTAATCTCTTCTGGAAACATCCTCACAGACACACCCAGAAATAATGTCTTACCAGTGCTCTGGGCATCTCTCAGGCCAGTCAAGTTAACACATAAAATTAACCATTACATCTCCATGAGATTCTCATAATAATATGCAGGGTAAGCTTTATTATCCCTCTTTTTACAAAGGAGGAAACTGCAACTTAAAGAAGTTAAAACAAACAAAAACAAACAAACAAAAAACTGCATCTGTGGCCACACTGCTAGTAAATGGAGCCCCCTGGATTTGAGGCTGGGGGCCTATGTTCAGAGCTTGCCTGGGGAAGTTTATACCTGTGGGCGATTAAAAGGGGTTCTATAGAAAGCAACCTCACAGGGTGATCTGGTTATAAATTCCTAACTGGGCAGGTCATGGTGTGGAGTGACAGCCCCAGGTCTATAACTTGTTTAACAACAGGTCTTGAGCCAGCCCTGTCCATTGTTCTTGTGCACCCTGTTAACCCACCTTTGAAATACCAAAAGTGATAACCCGGGAAGGGGGTATTAACCCTCAAAAGAGCCCATAATCTTGTTCACTGTCCTGTAAGGCAACTGTAACTGATGAAACACTCAGGCCTCTCTGACGCTATCGTGTTCAAGCCTGCTCTGCTCCCATGGCCTTCAGGCTCATAGCTTCTGCTTAATCTTGCACACAGCTGTGTTAATCATTAGAGGAATTCTGCTTGGGGCTTGAGTTTTATAAAAACAGCCCGCTCCCAGAAGGTGCCTCTCCTCAGGAGGTAAGGGAAGTAGGTACAAAAAAAAAAACGATGATTGTTTAATCAAAGATTTGCAGGAACCTCGTGACCAGATGCACATCAACTAGAGTCAAGAACAAAGAAGTTTCACAATCTTCCTTGGACCCCTGCTGGCGTCCAGATGTCTGCAATTGTCAATCATCTCTTGCCCCTCCCATTTCCTCCTTCCCTTGATATAAAAGCCGTCAGAATTCTGTACTTTCTTAAGATGGATCTTTAGGACACTAGTTCACCATTTTCTCGGCTTGCTGACTTTCTGAATAAAGCCACCTTTCTTGTCCCAACACCTTGTCACTCGACTTACTGGCTGTCATGCGGTAACTTGTACAAACTTGGACTCAGTTATACAATCCCTGCTTTGCTTTCTCCCACCTCCATGTAATCTCCCTTACGTCCCCTCCTTAATTTCAAATGCATAGAAGAAACTGCAAAACTGTTATTCTCTGGAGCATTTGAGATCTCACTCCCCGGCATACTCGTATGTCATCAGTTTGGCTCAAATAAACTCTCATAAAAATGTTCTACAGGGTTGGATATTTCTTACATCAACACGCCTGTAGGGTAGAGAAAACATCTTTTCCTCTATGCATCTTCCATTCCCCAGCTGGGTGCTGTAAATAAGACTGGCCAAAGGCAGCAAACAGAAGTTTATTAACATGTGCTCCATGCATGGACACATGGGAGAACCCAGCCATGAGTAACCCAGTGGGGTGGTTACAATTTGGGCTTAAATACCCTTTTAGGTTAAAACCAAGGAAATGGGATGTGGGCTTCTGGATGGAGGATGAAAATTGTGGGAAAGTGACCAGGAAAAGAATGGTAATCAAGGGTTGTGTAGTCAGGTTTGTTACACAGATTTAAGTGCCTGTCTTCTCCACTGATGAGAGTTAAGTGTCCTCCACTTTCCCTCAGGGAGAGGGATTCTTTTTATAAATGGAAACACTTTTGTTAATGTAAATTTCCTTTACAAGAGGAAAATCGGTGCTCTGTTTTACAGCTTTTCCTGCATCTGCTGGTTCTCAATGGCCTTTGCTCAAAATCACCAGTAGGCCAAAGAGGCCCATTTCGGGGTGGCATGTTTTGGTACCCCAACCCTGCGTTCCCCTTTCATCTGCCTCAGACTGCGGTCAGCCACTCCAAGGACCCAGTACCTAGAGGTCCCAGCCTGGCTCAGAGAAGCCTATTTAGTTGAAAAAAAGTTAAATCAAAGTTTTTATCTCAACGTGCAAAAGTCTCCAGAATTTGGAAGGATGAGGCATGGCTGAGGGAGGCTGTTGGTGTCACCTAAGCCTGCTCTGGACTGGACCACACCAAGGTACGGAGTGCCCAAGCAAGAGGAAATCCCTTAAATTAAAACATCGAACATGTTAATGGTTGTTTTTTTTCACAGCCACGTAAGTATCTCTCCAAAAATAGCTAGCCCTATGTCCGACAGGAACATTTGAGCCACGTTTAGCTTTTTTCTCTTTTAAAAAAATTCAGCTTTTCACAAAGAAAATCAAATGGAAAATGAATGTCGTGCCTAGCAAGGCTTATGAAGAGGATTTGGCAAATTGCTTCAAAAGTCTTAACATTTATTACCTTTAGGCCGGTAATATCAGTTCTAGGGATTTGTCTTAAGAAAATAATCGGATATGGGAAGAAATACATATGTGCAAAGATGCTCATCCTAGCTGGATGGATAAATATAATAGTAAAAATGGAATAAATGTGGATGGGATAAAAATATCCAACAACAGAAGAATGCTCGAACAATTGTGACAGCCACATAGTAGAAACTGCATTGAAGAGCAGTGGTTCGTTCCCTGGGGAGGGGTACAGGGGAGCAGGGACCACCAAAGGCAGGAGGAACTTCTGGAGGTTACGGATGTGTTCGCTACTGTTAAAAAAGAGTAACGGGCCCAAAATGGAGTCACTTGTGCTGAGCCCAAGTCAGCAAACCGAGACTTACTTAGGGTTTCAGCTTCTCCCAGCAGTAGGACTTGAAACCAATCAGTCTGGAATTTCCTAATCAACATGTGTGAGGTCATCTGCCTGATAAGACCCCTGCCATCTCCAACCGGTGAGGCGACCTTACCTGAAAGAATCCTTTCTCGTGTTCGTGACTTCCTTGTCTCGCCAACCTTCTTCCCATAAAAGTCTTCCATTTTATATGGCTCCTCAAAGGTCCTTTCTCCTTGCTAGCTAGGAGGCTGCCCCATTCATGAACTGTTTAATGATGCCAATTAGATCTTTACATGTTCTCAGCTGAGTTTTGTTTATGAACACTATTGTGGCCGTAAGACATGTTCAAACCCATAGATAATTTTCATGAGTTTCTTTAAGCCAAACTGATGACAACTGCTGGGAAGCAAAATCTCAACAGACTGAGAAAAGGCTCCAGATAATGGCAGTTTTGCAGCTTATTTTACATATTAGGATCAAAGGAGGAGCAAAAAGAGAGTTACACAAGATCCATTGGTAGTAGATGAAAAGGCGGGAGAAAACAAAGAGGAGAAATCTCTAGGTTTGGGTAAAAAGCAAAATGGAGACAGACACGTACTTTGTGGGGACAGAATAGTTAATAATTGACATTTATAGCACATAAAGATGGTATTTGGGGAACAAGACAACAAGAAGGGGTCCCGTGGTCTGGTGCTCTGGTGCCATGATTGTGCTCCGAGGGGTCTGGAAAAGGGTTACTCTGACATTTCAAAGGTATGTTATCTTAGATGCAAAAAAAACCCAAACAAACAATAGACAGGCTCACCTAAGGTAAAGATTGATCCTTGTCACGGAAGCTACAGGCGGAGGATGTGACTACCTGCTATGACCGCTGGTAGTCAGGAATTTTTATGTTCAGACCATCCCGTGTAGTTCCTTTCAGTCTCTGGCTTTGTAGGGCTTGCCATACAGGCCTCACCTGTGCTTGTCAGGTTGAGCATGTGGCCTCATTTTTGCTTATACTGTGTTGATTGTGGTGATGGTTTCAAGGATGTGTACATAGGCCAAAACTTACAGACTTGTACAGCTCAAATGTGTGGAGTTTATAGTATGTCAACTATACCCTAATAAAGATGAAAAAACCAAAAAACCATGCACTCACTAAACCATGTTTCAAAAATATTTAATAAAATGCCAAATGATATTACAATAACAAAGGGAAAAGAGGAAGGAGAATAATTCCACATAGCCTTTTTAGAGGACAATTTGGCAGTTTGCAGCTAAATTGAAAGTGCGTTTAACCTTGGACCCAGAAGTTTCCTTTCTAGATATTATCGAGCAAACAGCTGTAAAGATCTTACCTGCAGTTCTTCAATACCATTAAACTGAAATTAAAATTCTATCCACACAGAGACCTGCAAGGCCATCTATGACCCGGCCACCTCTCGGAATCCAACTCTGTACTCTGGGATTTTCGACCACCTGCAGCCACCTGGTCTCTCTCTTTTTTCTTTTTTTCTGACGGGGAAAAGGACTTTATTGGGGAACAGTGTGTACTTCCAGGATTTTTTCCAAGTCAAGTTGTTGTCCTTTCAATCTTAGTTGTGGAGGGTGCAGCTCAGCTCCAGGTCCAGTTGCCGTTGTTAGTTGCAGGGGGCACAGCCCACCATCCCTTGCGGGAGTCAAATCAGCAACCGTGTGGTTGAGAGCCCACTGGCCCATGTGGGAATCCAACCGGCAGCCCTTGGAGTTAGGAGCACGGAGCTCCAACCTCCTGAGCCACCTGGCTGGCCAGCCACCTGGTCTTATGTTCTCAGAACCCGCAAAGCTTCTTACCACCTAAGGGCCTTTGTACCTGCCACCTTCTCACCTGTGATGCTGGCACACTCTTGAACAATGTTCCTTTCCTGCAAATGTCACCTCTTCACACTGGCCTTCCAGACCACCTGATCGAAATCTTTCCCGCCAGGGGTGCCAGGACACAGCATGGCTTCTGGAGAAAAGAAGGAAGTGAATGCCTATTTCACATGGAAGGGGAGCAGAATTTGCCACCCCAAAAGATGCCTTATTGGCATAAGGATTATCTTTAGCTGATTATTTTTAAGAAACTGCAGACATAGGAGAGGCTCTGAAGATCAAATAAAAGTTACCCTTTTGTAAGAGACATTTACAGTTATAACGGAAATCTTAATTTGTAAGTGTCTCCCTTTCTGTCGTAGGAAGAGAATGACCGAATATCTAGAAATTCTTATCAATGGAGAAGGTAACTGACCTAAATTTGCATAACAACTTTACCCGTGTTTACGGGTGCTTTTCCTGGTAATGTCCCATAACTGGCTCCCACCCTACTTCCCCAACTTTTTCCTTTGTCTTTAGCTGGAGATGGTATTTAAGGCGGTGGTTTGGGCCATGTCAGAGAGTTACTCAGTTTTCCTGGGTTTCTCCATGTATATAAGAGGTATATATGTTATTCAACTTCTGTTTGTTTTTCTCTTGTTAATCTGTCTTTTTTTGTTATAGCGTGTCTCAACCAAGAATCTAGAAGGGTAGAGGAAAAATTTTTTTTCCTCCCCTACATCATGCCAGAGTAAAATGGAAAGGAATCCATGCTTTAAATGAAAAACCTGAAAGCATAGAAGTACTAGAAGAGAATACAGGAAAATTGCTTTATAATCCTACAGTGGGGGCAATTTCCTCTATGAGTCAAAACTGAGAAGCCATAAAATAATAATACACTTGATTATAGAAGGAAATCATAAAAAGAAATCAAAGTCAAAAGATGAACTGGTTAGTGATCAGGGAAATGCACATGAAAACCATAATGAACAACACCTTCATACCCTTGATAGCTAGAATCAAAACTGCAGGTAGTAACAAGTGTTGGTGAAGATGTGGAGAAACTGGAACCCTCGCACACTGCTGGTGGGAATGTGAAATGGCGCATAGCCAGAAAGTGGAAACAAGACAAATAGACATCAACAGATGAATGGGTAAACAAAATGTGGTCTATCCGTCCAATGGGATATTATTCAGCCATACAAAGGAACTTTAAGTACTGTCATACACTACAACATGGATAAATCTCAAAAATATTATGCTATGCGAAAGAAGCCAGATACAAAAGGCCATATATTGCATGATTCCATTTATATGAATTGTCCAGAACAGGCAAATCCATACAGACCCCAAATAGGTTAGTGGTTGTTTAAGCCTGGGTTGGGGGCCAAAGGGAAGTCATTGCTAATGGTTGGAGATTTCTGTTTCGGGATGATAAAAATTTTCGAAACTTGACTGTGGTGATCATTGCACAACTCTGTAAACATAGTAAAAACCGGTGAAATATACACTTTAGACGGATGAATTGTATCCTGTGTAGATTATATCTTGATAATGCTGTTTTAAAAAGACACTTAGTAAAAAAAAACAAAACATTTTTTTCAGCTCAGTCTTTATATAAAAAGATCCACAACCTAATAGAAAATAAGGAAAAGCGTATGAGCAGTATACTGAGAAGGAAATACAAATGGCTCTCCCATTTACGAAACAACACCCAACCTTCCTCATAATGAAAGAAATGCAAATTAAAATGGGGCAAGGACACCATTTTTCACTTCTCAGACTGGGGAAAACCTAACATTTCGACACACATTTTTGGTGTGTCTATGGGACACAGTGTTGGGGGGAGGGCAAACTGGGGCAACCCTGTGGAAGGTGTGAGGGTTAGTTTTCTGTATCTACTTGACTGGGCCATGGGCATGGGAGGCAGAGGCCCAGAGAGCCAGACAAACATTATTCTGGGTGTTTGTTTCTAGACGAGATTAACATTTGAATCAGTGCAGTAAGTGAAGCAGACTGCTCTTCCCAATGGGGTGGGCCTCATCCAATCAGCTGAAGGTATGAACGGAAGAAAAGGGCTGACCCTTCCCTGAGTAAGAGAGAACTCCTCCTGCCTGACTTGAAACTGAGACAGATTTTTTTTTTTATCCTGCCTTTGGACTCAACCTGAAACAGTGGCTCTTCCTGGGTCTTGAGCCTACCAGACATCGTACAGGAATTATCCCATCAGCTCTCCTTGGTTTCCAGCTTGCCTACTGCAGATTTTGGGACTTGTCAGCCTATTTCGTCCCAAAAAAGGATCTATTCGGGAGACAAAAAAGGGTTGCAACCCAGCACATACGGACATGTCAAGCCACGTGCAGATTATGGCCAGCATGCCAAGATGCAGGGGTATTTAAGGAAGGAAAAAAGGAAGTTAGAACCATAGGGTTCCATTATAAAGGAAGTTAGAACCATAGGGTTCTTCCTGTAGGGTTCTTGTGTGAACTTCCATAAGCCCTAGCTCCTCCCATCTATTACCCATCCCCTGCCTGAGCATGTTTTCTTAAAGTTCCAATCCACACACACACACACACACACACACACACACACAGAGGGTACCCCAAAAAGGAAAAAACTGTATTAAAATTGTAATACTCAATATTATTCAAGGTCTGACAATTAAATTTGAGAACTTGTTACAATGCTGTTGCTAATCTTTTTTGATATCAGAGGGATTATTCATTATGAATTTGCACCCACTGGACAAACAGTTAACCAAGTTTACTATTTGGAAGTGCTGAAAACGCTGCATGAAAAAGTTAGACGACCTAAACTTTTCGCCAACAATTCACGGTTCTTGCATCACGACAATGCACCAGCTCACACGGCACTGTCTGTGAGGGAGTTTTTAGCCAGTAAACAAATAACTGTATTGGAACACCCTCCCACTCACCTGATCTGGCCCCCAATGACTTCTTTCTTTACCTGAAGATAAAGGAAATATTGAAAGGAAGACATTTTGATGACATTCAAGACATCAAGGGTAATACGACGACAGCTCTGATGGCCATTCCAGAAAAAGAGTTCCAAAATTGCTTTGAAGGGTGGACTAGGTGCTGGCGTTGGTGCATAACTTCCCAAGGGGAGTCCTTCGAAGTGACCATAGTGATATTCAGCAATGAGGCACCTTTTCTAGGATGCGTTCCCAAACTTAATTATCAGACCTCATATACTGATAACAAAAGGTGAATACAAGTCACGTTTGACTTCTGCAGTTACAAGAGGTGCTCAAAGTGGTTACCATCAGCGTGCAGACACTTCTGATTATGGCGAACTATTGCTTGAGCCACGTTGACCAAAGTGTCCACATGTGTACATTTTTTGGCACCCCCGGTATATGTATTTCTCTCTTTGTTTCTCATATATATATATATATATATATATACATATATATATATATATAAAACATAATATGTATATGTTATGCTATACACACACACACACACACACACACACACACACACACACACACTGTGTTTCCCTGAAAATAAGGCCTAGCTGGACAATCAGCTCTAATGTGTCTTTTAGAGCAAAAATTAATGAAAGACCCAGTCTTATTTTACTATAATATAAGATTGGGTCTTTTTTTTTTTTTTTGGATATCATTAGTTTATTACAAAAGAGACATGGAAATTATTTACATGATGAGATTTCAGAACTTCAGTGGAATGGGCAGCTTCACGTGATGCCATGTCAGTAGTGATTTATTTCAGTCTACATACTTTCCTAGAATGTCACCATCTCTAAACAAGAAATAATCCTTGTCATCTATAACTACTTTGGTGCCTCCATATTCTGGAAGAAGAACTTTATCTCCAACTTTCACGCTAACTGGTTGAATCTCTCCGCCCTTTCCTTTAGAGCCGGATCCAACAGCTACTACTGTTGCTTGCAATACTTTTCCTTGAGATTTTTCTGGAAGCATAATGCTTCCCTTGGTTACAGTTTCTGCAGCACTCCTTTCAACTAATACTCGGTCAAAGAGGGGGAGAAACTTTCTAAATGCCTGTCCTGCCATGACTCCGGCAGCAGCAGTTCGTACTCTGCTCTCGCGCCTCGGCCGCAAGGAGAGACCTGCAGTCCGGTTTTCGAGACACGTGAACTTTAGAAAAGGCTGCCCAGCGCGCAGGCGCGCTCGCTCCAGCCCAAGATTGGGTCTTTAATATAATATAATATAATATAATATAATATAATATAATATAATACTGGGTCTTATACTGATTTTTGCTCCAAAAGACACATTAGAGCTGATTGTCCAGTTAGGTTTTATTTTGGGGGAAACACAGTGTGTGTATTTATATATTTATATTTATATTTATATATATATATATATGTACATATATGTGTGTGTGTCTGTGTATATATATATATATATATATATATATATATATATATATATATAATATTGGTTCTGTTTCTCTGGAGCACCCTGACTAATACCAGCACAGAGGGTAATTCAGTAATATACAACAACACTGCACACACATGGCCTTGACCCAATCACAATTCCGAGAACCCACCCTATGGATAGACTTGCAGGTGCAAGAACTGACCTTTGTACAGTTATTCATTGCAACAATGTTTCTAGGACAAAAGACAGGAAATAGCCAAGTGTCACAGAAGACAATTAAATTGCGATAAAATAAGATAAAATAAACCATATGATGGAACACTGTGTACCATTAAACCATATGTAAATAAACTTAAACAGAGACACTCTCTGTGTAATGACAGGAAGATAGCTCTAAGGCATGTAAGTAAATTTTTGAAAAGGCAAACACAGGACGGGAGATACAGCAAGCTTCCTTTGACATGAGAAAGAAGGAAGCAAGCTTCCTTTGACATACATACTAATTTTTGCTTGCATTTTCATAAGGAAATTCTGGAAAGACAACATAAGAAACCAGTCAGAATGGTTACCTGTGTGTGTCAGATGCGGCAGAGGTGAGAGTCAGGCTTTCTCCTAGATACGTCTTATACTGATTGGATATTTAAACCATATTGATTTGAACACATTCCCGATTGAAAAAATAAAATATCCCCTGCTGATCCACCAGAAGTGTCCTTGTTCATTGCCCTTGTAGAAATGAGAGGGTGGCATCTAGTCTGTTCATTATTGTTCTTCCGGGGCCTAGGAGAGGTCCAGCTCACAGTAGGTGCTGGAGAAACACATTTGGGATGAACCGTTGACTAGAGAAACTGGAAACAAACTAAAAACAAGAAAACAACAGAGAATGATCTGCATAAATGAAGGTGCACTCAAACTGTGGAAAAGAAGGAAGCAGGTAAGCAGGAGGTAGGTTCAGAGTGATTTCCAAAACAGACTGTTAAGTGCAGAGGGGGAACAAGTGCCAAAATTATATATAAACCCAATCTGATCTATGTAAAAGAGATCCCTAAAACAAAACTATTCTGGAAGATGTGGAATGTAAAATGTGGAAAAGTCTGGAAGAATAGACAGCCGACTAACAGTGGTGGTTACGGCCAGAGTAGGGAGTTGTTTGGAGGTGGGAGAAGCTGATGGGAGTATCTGCCTAGGATAGTTTCCGTTTATTCCTGAGAATGGATTTGTTACCTGGAAAAAATTGATAGCGTCCTATCAAGAAAAAGAGAGCAGAAACGCGTATATACCATATGGCTTCCATTTTGTAAAAACTCACGAAATCAAAGATAGCACAAAGAAAATAATAGAAATAGATAGAAAATAGATAGAAAAAAAATAGTAATCAAAGAAAGTAGCACAAAAGACCGATGGGAAATGCAGCGAAGTGTTACCGAGAGGTGAGATTTCAGGCAATGTTTTACAGCTTTTTGTTATACGGTCCAGTGTTTCCTCTTTTTCCACAGTGAACACAACTTAATTGCGTAATTTTAACTTACTAAAAAGCAGCCAGCTCTGGAGGCCATCTCCTGCGCCAGACCCTGGGGGCGCTGGCCGCGGCTCAGGCCGATGGCCCGGGTTGGCTGCAGTGCAGCCCGAGGGCACCCAGAGCAGGAAGCCGCTCAGCAAGGCGCACGCCGACGAGGAAGTGCTGGCTCCGCGCGTGGAGAGGCGCAGGGCGGGAACGCTCCGAGTTCCCCGGGTCTCGACGCCCGGGACCGGATGCGGTCTCCCGGCTGGCGGGCAAGCACGCTGCCCCCACCCTCCCGGTTCGTGGCCGATTTCACACCCCGGCCCGGCTGGCGCTGAGCCCTCCCGCAGTCTAACCCCGCCCCCGCGCGCGGGCCCGGCGGACCTTGACCCACGGTGATCGCCCCGGGCACCCTCTCCCTCCCGCCCGCGACTCCGGCTTCCCCGGGGCGGGTAGACGAGATGGGCGAACTAGCACATCTCTGGTACTGCCTCCCCTCCACCCCAGCTCCTTCTCGTGCACAAAAGAGGGGCTCTAGGGCACCCTGGGACGCAAATAGGGCTCTGGGTGGACGCCGAGAGGAGCAGGGGTGAGCTGGGAGGGAGAGCGCCGGGAGCTGGGGCATCGCGGGACCTCCTCCCCACCGGCCGCCAGCTGCCCCCAGCGGCAGGACTCGCAGCTGTGCAAGGTGCCGGAGCCCTTGGCCGAGTTCTTACCTCGGCCTCTCCCTTGGCACGGGGCCGGCACCCTGGCGGGCAGGAGAGGGGCTGCAGCGTCGGGATCGACCGCGGAACTTCCTGCAGAAGAAACAAATTCAAGGGAGCAGGGCAATTGGACATTTTTAAACTGCAAGTGCTCCTGCAACAGCCTAAAGCCTCTGTCGCTCCCGGCCCACCTCCCCGCCGCTGCGGCCTGTCACTTCCTCTCTCCACCCCCGAAATCCCCCCTCCCCCACACACACACGCTCGTCTCTTCCTATCAAAAGCAAGTGACCTTAATTAGCTTATCTGGCGGCCAATTAGCGCCCAGCCAATTCCCCTCTTTTCCTTTCCACAAAAGATCTGGCGAGTTGGCCGAGCCTGAGTCGTCAGAAATGGGACTCAACCGTAGTTCCGGATCTGGAGTGGGGTGGGGGAGGCCCTTAAAATCTTAGAAAAGGCCGGACTTCCTGGAACCGGGCCCTGTAGGGGCACCCGGGAGGAAGAGGTTATCAGTCTAATTTGGGTAATCTGGAAGGCTTCTTGGAGCAGGTGGTGTCTGAGTTGGATCTTGAAGGCTAAGAGGGATTTTTCCAAGTGGAAAAGGAGACAGCCATCGGGTTCTATTTCAGGGTCAAGGTCAGAGTGGGAGCTCCGCACCCCACCCCCAGCCCCCACAGGCAGATTGGAGGCTGGTGAGTGAAGAAGCTGTGGGCATCCATCAAAGGAGGAATGGTGAAAGAAAACATGGTCCAGACATACAATAGGGTGTTACTTGCCTTAAAGAGGAATGAAGCACTGACACGCTACAACATGGAAGAACCTTGAAAATATTATGCCCAGTGACAGAAGCCAGATACAGAAGGTGAACTATTTATTGGAGGATTTTACTTATAGGAAATGTCCAGAATAGGGAAATCCATAGAGACAGAAAGCAGATTGGTGGTTGCCAGGGGCTGGCGGGAGTTGAGGGGAGTGATGGCTAGTGGGTCAGGGTTTCTTTTAGGGGAGCATGTTTTGGGAAGCTTCTGGGATTAGATTGTGGTGATGGTAACACAACTTTGTGTATGTAGTACAAACCACTGAATTGTACACTTGAAAAGGGTGGATTTTATGGTATACATGAGTCATATCCTAATGGATTTTTTTTTAAAGGAGGAGGGTTATGGGTAGAGCACTTTCCTGGGTTGTTATCCCATTTTGCAATAGAGGAAAGTTTACTGGCTTGGGGCCTCACAGCTGGGCAGGGCTGCCGCTGAGCCAGAACCCAGATGCTCTCTGAGCATCTGGAGAGTTAGGAGTAGGTCCTGGTTTACCCTGTCTCTGTGCCTGGCATTTAGCCCACCGCTGGGCACAAAGATAAGAGTTGGGCCCGCCCAGTGGCTCAGGCGGTTGGAGCTCCGTGCTCCTAACTCCAAAGGCTGCCAGTTCAATTCCCACATGGGCCGGTGGGCTCTCAACCACAAGGTTGCTGGTTCAACTCCTCGAATCCACAAGGGATGGTGGGCTGCGCCCCTGGAACTAAGATTGAACACAGCACCTTGAGCTGAGCTGCCGCTGAGCTCCTGGATGGCTCAGTTGGTTGGAGTGCGGGCTCTCAACCACAAGGTTGTCAGTTGGGGGGGGGGAAGATAAGAGGTGAGTGGGAAGGCACTCCAGGCAGTGGGAACAGCAAGAACGGATGCCCAGAGGCAGGAAACAGGGTGAGAGCTTGAGTGGAAGAAGCACAGAGTTAGTCCATCAAGGCTCATAAGCACAGGCTGGTCCTTTAGGTGCAGGCCTCGGAAGGTCTTGTGGGTCCTGCCTAGGGGACAGGGCCAGCTCCATGGGTGTACAACCCCGCCCAGTCACACAGAGCCAGCACTCAGAAGGGTGCTGAAGGGCCCGGTGGTGGCTTAATGCCCAGTCTTCTTTTTCTTTCTTTCTTTTTTTCTAAATGAAGGCCTTAATTTTAATAATTAAAAAAAAATTTTTATTGGGGAATATTGGGGAACAGTGTGTTTCTCCAGGGCCCATCAGCTCCAAGTCATTGTCCTTCAATCTAGTTGTGGAGGGCGCAGCTCAGCTCCAAGTCCAGTCACCGGTTTCAATCTTAGTTGCAGGAGGCCCACCCCACCATCCCGGAAAGCTTGTTGAGAGCTGGCGCTCTAACCAACTGAGCCACCCGGCCACTCTAATGCCCAGTCTTAAAATTCTTAATAATTCTTGAACAATGGTTTCTGCGTTTTCTTTTTTTTTAAAAACTTTTATTTATTTTAAGTGTGTTTTTCCAGGATCCATTAGTTCCAAGTCAAGTAGTTGTTTCAATCTAGTTGTGGATAGTTGTCTCCATCTATTTGGAGAGGGTGCAACTCACACTGGCCTATGTGGAGATCGAACCTGCAATCCTGGTGTTACAACCAGCGTGGCTCTAACCAACTGAGCTAACTGGCCGCCCAGGGTTTCTGCATTTTCATTTTGCAGGGGGCCTGGCAGACAATGCAGCTAGTTCTGCCTGAGGCCACAGGATGTAGCAAAGATGTTCAGACAGGAAGGTGAGCATAGGCACACCAGGAAGGACAGAGGCAGGAAAGCTGAGAGATTTCTGCTAGGGCCGCTCCTTGAGGATTTGGGAGGATCAGAATACGGGTGCTATCTGGCAGGGTGGGAGCTAGCAGGAGTTGAGCAAACAAGGCTGGTGTAGACACCAGCCAGGGTCAGAGCCACATCTAGGTTGGGGGTGCGGGGAAACAGAAGGGAGCTATGGTAAACAGCTGAGAACAGGCCCCAGGGGAGGAGAACCTGGTGAAGGTGGTTCGGCGGTTACAGGGAGACAGTGTTCCCAGGACATGAAGTGCAGTAGCAGTGAACTGCAGCAGAGGGCCCAATAGGATGGGACCTGGGGCAGGTGGCAGGTGCTGCTGGTCACCGGTAAGCTTCCGGAGGACCAGTGCCACAGTGGGAGGAGGAGCTGCTGGGTGAGATGGACTTTCTTAAGGAAGAGAAAAATATGTGGACACATCTGAAATCTGAGGACAATCGCATCTGCAAGTAGAAAGGTACTGTACAAAGTGTGAGTCTTCTAAAAACAAGGAGCCTCTGGGGGCCGGCCCAGTGGCTCAGACGGTTGGAGCTCCATGCTCCTAACTCCGAAGGCTGCCGGTTCGATTCCCACATGGGCCAGTGGGCTCTCAACCACAAGGTTGCCAGTTCAATTCCTCGAGTCCCGCAAGGGATGGTGGGTTCTGCCCCCTGCAACTAAGATTGAACACGGCACCTTGAGCTGTGCTCTCCACAACTAAGTCCTGAAAGGACAACAACTTGAAGCTGAACGGCACCCTCCACAACTAAGATTGAAAGGACAACAACTTGACCTGGAAAAAAGTCCTGGAAGTACACACTGTTCTCCAATAAAGTCCTGTTCCCTTTCCCCAATAAAAAAATAATAATCATTAAAAAAAAAACAACTTAAAAATAAATAAATAAAAACAAGGAGCCTCTGGAGAGTCTGAAGGGGCGGGGGGTGGGTAGTCTTATAGGACTGAGCCCTTACCTGTGGAATCTGATGCTCTCTGGGTAGAGGGTGTCAGAATTGAATTGAATGGCTTGTTGGTGTGGGGAACCCCCCCCCATGCACATTTGGTGACCAGAAGTGTCAGAAGCGAAGTGTTTTGTGTCAGTCGTAAAGGAGACTTTCAGAAGAGAAACACACAGTAGGGAAGAACTAGATTTTTCTCTACACAGGAAGGTAGACAAAATCTGAGTTTTTCCTAAAAAGGTACAAACTGGTTATCCTACAGGGCAATAAAACCATAACTTTGAGGAATCTTTTTTTATTTTTCCGAACGACAGAACATTTCTGTCAGACAAAAATCTACCAGTTAACATGTAACTTCATAGATTCTAGGGCCCAAAGGTATATTTCCCTAGAGAATGAGCTAACCCTTAGGTGGGCCTGTTAGATGAGGAGCCCATGAAAGGACATTTAGTCATTGTTTTGCCTTATTTCCAAGTTTCAGATAATTTTTCTGAACCTGTGTGGGTCAGGAGTCTATCAATGGGCTTTGAAAGGCCCGAGAGAAATTATTTACCACTGTTTGTGTGTGTGTGTGCATTTTTCTGGGAAAAGCGTTTGTAGCTGTCATCAGGTTTTCAAAGGGTCAGTGACCTGTACCCTCCCCCACCGCCACCCCTCGAGTTTAAAAACTATTGACTCAGTATTACCTGCCTGGCTCCTTCTACCTCCAAAGGGGACGAATTTGTCTTGACACAGAAGCTTCTGTCAGCGCTGTCATTTGCATATTCAGCATTTGCTAAAATGAGCTACAAGAATATCACCCCTCCCCCATCCATAAGGCCCCATGTCCAGGCTGGGCCCGTCCCAGCTATGGGCCAGTCAAGATGCCAACTTCAAGGAGTACCCACTAAGGTGTCACCTGCTCTGTGCCCAAAATGCTGCTTTGGTCACACTGAGAAGCTCAGATCACACCCTCCAAGTGGGCTGGGCTAGTGGGGGCCTCAGAGATGACTGAGATCTGAGGTCACAATGGCGACCTTTGAACTACTCTGACCTTTTCAAAAAGCCTTAAAGGGACCCCACCTGTATCTGAAACGAACCCCCCGTACGGAGCAAATTATCCAACCTGTTTGCTCTCTGCTGGCATCCCCTCGGGTCTTAGCAGCTTCTACCCTGAGGGCGGAGCATCTGAGGAATGGATGCACCTCACGCTGGTGGTGAGCTCCAGCTGGCAGTTGATTAATAAACGAGGAAATAGGTTATTCTTTCATTGATGTTTACTGTTTACAGACAAAAGCTTTTAAAACATGGGCTCCATAGAGAAAAAATAATAATCATAGCTAATGCTTATATGGCGCCTATTGTGTACTGGGGAATGTTCTGAGCCTTTCCCATCAACTTGTAATCTTCCTTAAGACCCTCTAAGGCAGCTTCTATTATTTACTCTCCCCATTTTACAGGGAAGGAAACAGAGGCACCGAGAGGTTACAATTTCTCAGCTGGTAAGTAGCAGAGTCAGGATTTGAACCCAGGCTGTCTGGCTCTAGAGTTCACATCACTAAGCACTAGAATTAGTGCTTCTCCAAATAAATTTCGTAAAAAATGATGGTGAAAAGGTTACTCATTCATCCCCGCACAACGTCCTCATTTTTTTAGGTGAGGAAACTGAGGCCCAGATGGGGTAGTGAGCGGCCCATGTGGCCAGCCAGAGGCAGACTCTGGCTGGTGGCCAGGTGTGTTCACTCCGGGCACCGCTCTTGCTTCTGTACTGGGATGCCTCCCAGAAGGCAAACCTCTGCCCACCTTCCTTGGGCCTAAAACGGGCCCATCAGGGTGCTGGGTACTTCGAGATGCAGAGGAAACAGAGTGGCGTTCTTGGCCTGGAGGGGAGGAGGCGGCAGGGCAAGGAGGAGAGAGGAGGACAGAGAAGGGATGGGGTGCTCAGGCCTCCTTCCCCACTCCTGCCCACAGCTTTGCCATCACCCAGGCTTCAGACGCTCTCCCTGCCTCTCCCCTGAACCAGCGAGGGGCTGGCAGCTGGGCTCTACTGTTCCCCACCTCCCGACTCTGCTGTCTCCCCCAGTGACCCCAGGGTCTCAGTTTCATCACCTCCTCTCTTTTCATGACTGCCTGGATGGCGTCACCCTTGCCACCAACAGTCAATGTCCCACTCACTTGTCAATCACTTTTAATTTTTAATAAAAAAAAACATTGAGGCCTAACGTACAGGTAGCAAAGGGCACGATGTGCATAATTTTAAGCATATGGAACCGGGCATTGCCACCTACCCCACCAAGTTCCCCGTAGCTTCTTTACACGGTGCTCAGTCGTTATCCATCACTGCCATCAACAGACATCACTTACCTTCTGGAACATACAACACATATACTTTCTGTGCATTTGTTTGTCTGTCCTTTGCTTAACATAAGATCTGCAACATTCACCCATGTTGCGTGCATCAGTAGTTTATTCTTTTTCCTTGCTGCTTACCATTATACTGTGTGGAGAAACCACCATTTATTTATCCGTTCTACTGTTGATGGATATTTGGGTTATTTCTGGATTTTTGTTAGTTTAAGTGAATCTCCTCCAATCATTTCTCAACAAGTCTCTGCATGGACATAAGCTCTCATTTCTCTCTGGTGTGTGTACCCAGGAGTAGGATTACTGCGTCATAGGACAAGCCTGTTTCATTAGAAATACATTTTCACTGCTGCTGTTTGTTCCTTTCACTGGCACCTTGGATTCAGTTTGTTGCATCTGTGTGACCTCATTCTGTCCTCACCAAACTCCACGCTTGCTGAGCAAATATTATCGACAGCCTGCCGTGGAAGGACCACTATTTACTCACTGCCTGTAGGGGCTCAAGGTTCAAGTTCAGAGGGACTCAAAACTCTGGAGAAGTGAAGGACGCGCCGAACTCTGAGATTATAAAGTGTTTCCTATGGGAAACGAGAGCTGAGCTCTAAAAAATCTCACACACTTTTGGATCAGAACCTGCTGGGAGCTGCCAGCAAGAGAGAGGCTGGCAAGAGAGAGAAGGACTCAGCTGTGCTCTTGGCAGGCCAAGAGGGCTTTAAAAGTTTCGTGTTACAATTGTTCCTCCACTTTCGGTTGCACAATGGTATTGCGGTTATGTTTTTAAAAAGAACCCTTACCTTTCAGAGATTCCTACTAAAGAACTTGAGGACAAAATGGTGGGATTTCTAGGTTTGCTTTAAAGAAATCAATAGGGGGACAAGGGCACAAACAAACGCCCTAGCTTGAAAACTTTTGATCCTGAATGTTGGTTATATAGGACTTTATTATACTAGTCCCATTAATTTTTTTTATATGTTTGAATTTTAACACAAAAATATTTTTAGAGCAAAAAAGGGAGATGTCTCTTAGTGATGATATAGTACATGCGTTAAAAGAAAATAAAACAAGCTTTCCTTTAAAGTATGTTCATTTCAAACTGGGGAAGAATTTGAAGGAAAACAAAACAAAACCAAAAAGCTTGAGGCAGTTTTCTCTAGTTTTGGGATATTTTTGGCCCCGAGGGACTCAGGATCAGACCGTGTCTGGAGCTCTCCAGGGGCCTAGTCCCTCTGCTCTGTATTGTTAACAGCCACCGCCCCACCGCCCTGCCGCCCTGGGAGCTGCAGTCCCAGGGAGCAGAGCACGAGAGGGGAATGACGCCTCCATGGAACGGATGGAGCTGACGGCGAGCGTGGGCTCCTTACCGCCGCGGCCGTGACCGCGGCACAGGTGAGCGCGGCGCATCGGGGCTCTGACCCACCGCGGTCCCTGCCCCTGGCCCGCCCAGCCTGCAGGTGGCACCGAGGCTGAGCGCAAAGAAGGGTGTACGGTCAAGGCCAGAGAGTCTTGGGGACAGACTGGGCACCGGGCCAATCCCGGCGGGACGCACGACAGAGCACCGAGTGAGGGAGAAAAGTGACCTTGGGATGGGGACCTGCAGGCGGCCTGTGAGGTCCTTCCTCCAGTGAGAGGAGGAAAGGGCATTTGAGGTGAGGGTGACAGTGCAGCTTCCAGGAAGGTCCACGTGCAGGGCGAGGAGAGCAGGTAACCCTGGAGGGGCCTGGTGAGATAACTGTGCCCTGGCCCAGACCACCTGCCTTCTTGGGCGGTGAAACCTGTGGGGGTCGGGGCCAACTTCTACCTGTAAAGAAATGCAAATTAAAATGAGAGATATCTGCGGTCACCTTTAGGATTGGCAAAGACTAAAAAAAAGGATAATGACTGCCAGCGCTGGTGAGCTCCTGAAGACAAGGCCGCGCTGCCATGCGCGGGTGGGAGTGGAAGTTAGTAAGCTTTTCCAGAGGGCAGCTCGGTAAGAGGCACCAAAATGTCTCACGTGCCTGCCCTTTGACCTGTTGCTTCACTTCTAGGGTTTTACAGAGAGAAACGGGCGCTCACTGACGAACATGGAAGGCCAGTGCAGCTTTACTTATACCTGCAATGGTGAAAAGCGGGGTGGGCGGGTGGGAGGGGGCTAAGTGTCCTTGGGGGATTAAATACTCTGAAAGACGCGGTCATCTCTGAGCCTCCCCAGGGAACTCTGTCCACGATAGAAACCAATTGACAACAAAGAGTTTTACAAACTGCACATATCCTGTGACTTCGTTGACAACAGGCTGGACAGTACGCACGAACAGTTAACTGGAATAGTGGCAGCGGTGGGGGCGAGAACTAGAGAGAACTTTAGTTTTCTCTTCCAAATCCTTTTGCGGTAACGACCAAATAATTAAGACAGAAAGATAGAGGCAAGCGTGGATTTTCCATAACCAAAAGGAGTGATTGACTTTTAGGAGAGCCGAGTCTTTGTTCATAAAACTGGTGCATTTACGGAGCAACTGCTGTATGCAGGGCTGCCAGCTCCGGCCTGGGCAACATTGCGGGACAAGATAGGGGAGGGGCGGCTCACCCGGCAGGACGCGCGGAGCCCCAGCCCCGCACCCTCTTCCCGGAGCCCAATGCGGCAGCTACCCTCGGCTAGACCCCTGGGATCGGCCGCTGAGCAGTTTCCACTCCTGTCCCTCTCCGGAGCTCAGTCACCGGCACAAGGGTTTCTCGGTCACTCTGTCCTCGCCTCCAGCCTTTTCTTTCTAGGCACCTACAAATTGAGTTTGCCAAATCTTACCAAAGTCCCGCAAGGGAGGTATTTCTATCCCAGTTAGATGAGGAGGAGGCTCAGAAAGGTTTCCAGAATCTCCATTAGCATAGTGGCCCCGCAAGCCGCACTGCCTCCGGGTCGCATCAGCTGTCCCTACGGGGACAAGGCACGATTTGGAGCGTGGGCCTTGGAGTCAGACGTGGGCCACTGTCGGATCCATTTTCTTAGCTGTGTGATCGTGGGCAACTTAGTGATCCTTTCTCCCGCCGGGGCTGGGATCAGCTATTTATAGGGGTTAGGGTAAGGATTACAAAGGATAACGCTTCTAAAGGGCGGGCACGAGCTGGGCACCGTGCTAAGGCCCATTTTTCAGATGAGGAAACTGAGGCTCGCAGGGCGAGGAATCTCACCCTAGGCCGCACGCTGGCGGAGACCGCGGTGGTGAGCACGCGTGGGAGCGTCAGTTTCCTCACCTGAAGCTCTCCCCAGGACTCCCCGCCAATGCCCCGCCCCTCCATGTGCCCCGCCCCGTCCAGGTCCCGCCCCCGGCCCGTCGGGCATCCCAAGTGGTCGCCCACGCCCGCCTCAACCAATCCCCGGCGGCCGGCGTCGGGTGCACTCGGCCTCGCGGGCGGCCCTCCCGCCCCTGGTGCCGGATCGCTGCTCGCTCACTCCGCCGCCCTCGCCGCCGTCGCTGCAGCTGCCGCCGCCTCCTCCTGCGCCGCGTCTCAGTCCTCGGACTCGGTAAGGCCTGGCCGAGGCCGCGCGCCTCGGGCAGGGCTGGCGGGCGCCGCCCTACGGGCTGCGGCAGACTCCAGGGCGGGGAGTGCGCGGGGACTGCCGGGGCAGGGACCAGGCGGAGGGTGGGCCGCTGGAGCAAGGGCGCGTAGGGGAACCCCCAGCATCCCCCTCGGACGGCAGGCTCAGTAGAGAACCCGAAACCCGAGCGGGGCAGAGACTCCCCAGTCCCCGCAGTGAATTGGGTCTGGGGGTCCTCCCCGGGGTCGGTCTGCACTCGGGCGGGTCCTTTGCGGCCGTGGGAGGGATGCTTAACCCTCCGGAGTTGGCAAGACTTCTCCAGCCGGGGCCACTTTGGCCACCGGCTCCCTTCCCTGCCCCATTTCAGCCCCATCACCCAGGAGTGTATTGGGTCTGGGGGTCCGCCCGAGGGTCGGTTGACCAGCAGCCGGGTACAAGTGCAGGAGATAAAGGGATGCTTCGTTCTGCGGACTTGGCAGGACGCCTCCGGCCTGGGGCCACTTGGGCCGCAGGCTTTCTTCCCCATCCTCCAAGCACATTCCTCGGAGTGGATTAGGTCTGGAGGTAGGACAGTCCGTTAAGAAGCCAGGGGACGCTCGGACCTCGGAACTCCGAGGGGTGCCGCCCCCCTCCCCGCCCCACTCCCCCGCAGTGCAGCCGTCGGTACACGCCCTTGGCGCGGGTACCCCGGGAGCTGTCTGAGCGCCCGTGGTGGACGGGATAAGGGCGCTGGGCCCGGGTCCCCGCTTGCGAGTGCCCCCACCATTTCCCGTGCCGCGCGAAGAACCCGCCCAAGGTCGCGCGGGACCCCGGAGCTGCCGCGGCGGGAGTGAGGGCCTCACGTGACCAGGCCCGAATGAACCTGGCCTGCCAGCCTGACGCCCGCAGCCCCTAACCCCAACTCCCTCCGTGAGCCCACAGCCAGTTTCTTTCGTTTTGTTCGTGTGGATCAGCGTTTTTATAACGTACATCGGTGGTTGGCTTTCATTAAAGCCAAAGGGAACAAAAATGAGGGCTGATGTTTTTTTGTTTTGTTTTGTTTTGTTTTTTTAAAACACCGAGAGTTAAAAATTCCAAGTAATTAACCAGGTTGAATACAGAATAGACTTGAGTATTCCCAACCCTGGACAGGTTTTTGGTCCCTCTATGCTCCGTGTATTATTAAAATATCCAAGGGCATTTTTTAGCAGGACATTGGTAAGTTACTGAATAAAATGAAAATCAGTTTAACCTTTTGAAATTTGTATTTTGTTACACCATTTTCTTGCATGGGAGTCCGGTTTCTGGTCTATCCAGATATTCAAGCATGTTTGTTTCCTTCTAAACCACAAACCAAATGAATAAAAAATGGCCGAACTCACTGGTCTTTTATTTATGCCAGCATGCATCACCCCCATCACTTTCCAAATTATTTAAGGTGACTCGCAGGGAGTGGCGTAAATATGAGGACACTGATGCGGATAATGCGTGGTTGTGGAGGTGTGGGAGTGTCTGGGACCGCCGTGTCTGATTAGAATTGAATGCCGCATTTAGATGGAGAGTTTGGGGTGGTTCTGCCTCTGTGCGACCCGGGGCTCTTCTCGCTTGCAAACGACCGGTTTCCTTCCAATGTGAAGTGAAGTGGCTAGACCTGCCCTTGCACACTGATCTCCATCTGAACAGCTGTTGGAATCAGACAGAAAACAGGGCCATCTTTAGGAGTGCACCTACTTTGTATCAGAGTGGCAGAAATTGGCATCATGCACAGGCCCAAATAACCTTTCGTGTTTGTACTGAAAACAAGCGGCCTAATCCGGAGGTGAAGGGAAGAAACCTGGCGTCGCTGCCGCCCTTGGCCCCGGTCCGGCCCATTGGTCACCGAGCTGTCAAGCCTGGGCCTCCCGGGAGTCCTGGGGCGAGGGCCTGCGCTTACGTAACCCTGGCCCCGCGTGCCCATTCATAGAAACACCGTTAATTTTTTCCTGGGCATCGCAGCGAGCCCCTTCCGGACGCGCTCCAGGCTCGCGGAGGCGCGGTGCTGCGTTTATGGTGTGGGGTGTCATCCGTCGCACTAAGTTCTTAACTGTCCCCAAGCTTGACCACGCAGGACTGGGCCTTCCGACCAAGAGGCGCTGCGTTTCGCCCGCCGGGGTGGTAGCGCGGGCGACGCACGCCAGCGAGCTCCGGAAGGTCTCTCCGGGCACGGCGGGTGGAACAGGATCTGAGCGCTTGGGGCGCGCCAGGCCGGGGGCGGGGCTCGCGTAACCTTTCCCCTACTTTTCTCAGCCGTCACGTGACTCCTGCGGCTGGGTGGGGGAAGGAGGAGGCGGGGCTCGCCGCGCGTAGTTGCTGGTGGAGCCTTGCAGGACGCGTTCCAAGCGAGCAATTAAAGGCAGCCTGAACTCGAAAGGCGGTGGGAAGGTGGGAGGCGGAAACGCGCGCGGGCTCAGGCCCAGGGCTGGGTATGCACGTTGATAGCAGGGAGCGTTTTTTTTCCTTTGTTGGAAAAAATGTTTAGTCACTCTGCATGGTTACTATTGGCAGGCCAGAGTTCTTTTGTCGGTGGAAGCCAGGAATTGGATTCTGGAAGAATTAGTGCTTTTAAGAATAAAATTGTCGTTAAAGCTAGTATGTTTAAAGTGTGTTTCAGAGATAATCTGTCTCCTACTTGAACGAGGCCTCTACTTTGAGTGGCTTGAGCCAGGCTCAGGTCCTGCGAGGACTTTTCTGTTTCAAAAATAAGAAAGACAAGCACTCGGTGCAAATGGGAGAGTACAGCGCAGAGTTGGCTGCCTCACTCGGGTTCCTTTTCCAGAAGCCACCGCTGTTAAGAGTTTCTCTGATGATTCTAGGGCATGCTTTAGAAAAACACAACTGCTCCTTAACACAAGTAAGGAATGTTTCCTGCTTACTGGTTTTTAATATTTTGTTGCCTTTTGTGAACTTCATCTTCTGCCCTAAGCAAGTAGGTGGACGTTGGGTTCCCAGCAGGCCCTGGACTGAGGCCAACTTGACCTTTGTGGGTAAGGTGACTGGGAGTCTGAGTTCTGCAGAAAGTACACCTTTACTTTTCATTGGTGTGGGTTGTTTTTATGTCCTAGACTGTTCTTGGAAGTTAATAATTGAAAGTTGTGTTGCTGAGTGAGGCCGGCCCGTGGGGGGTGGTAGGGTAGGGTTGATTGCCACCTGGAAGGTTGGGAAATAGGGTGGCTACTGCCCTCCTTCCGAAGGAGTATCAGCTCATTGGACAAAGGAAAAAAGCTTGCCATACTCTCCATGAGGCGGTTCACCCACTCATCCCTGGAACCTGAGGGTCCTCCCGGCTTCTTCCCGGCTGTCTCCTCGGCCCCACCTGTTCCTTCTGCTTCCTGAATGGCCTCCGGGTTTCCATGAGCCAGAGCAGAATATTTGAGCACGCTTTCTTCCCTGGATTGCTGCGGCCTCCTAATGTCGTGGGGTGGGGGAAGTGGGCTGTGGGGCGGTGGGGGGGTAGGTTGGGGGTGGAGGGGTGTCCTTTTGTGCATGGGAAGTTCCTTGGAGGGAAGCAGGGAGCAGAGGAAGCTGTTGGGCCCCTCCTCTCCATGCACCTTGCTCTGCCCTGTGACTGGTCAAGGTCGTGTGGACTGCAGACCAGCCAGCGCATTCCTTCCCATTCGGGTGTCAGTGACCCCTCCTCTCTCCACCAGTCCTGGCTTCCTATGGGGTTTCATGGCTATTGATCCCCAGCATACCCACAGCATTGTGCACTTGGTGTTATGTTGTGTTATGACTCCTTGGAGTAAGCTCTGTGAGGACAGGGACATTGGCGTTCTGAGGGGTCAAATTAGGGGTTAATTCCCCCCCTTTAGAATCCTTTGCCCCTCATTAAAAAAAGTAATGTAGATTTGGATGAAAAGCAAACACAAAATAACCTTGCTTTAAAGAAATTGCCATATGTTCTAACTCAGACTTTGCTTTTTATGAAATAATTTTTCATTTATAAAATTATGCATTTATCACTGATTTTCCCAAGTGTCAGCTTCTGTACTGCCCTTTAAAAAGATTCAATGTGGACAGTTTGGGTTTCTACTTTTACAAGTATACCTTGTTGTACAATGTGAGAGGTACAAATAACGTACGCCAAAAAGAAATCAGCAACACTGCTGAAAGTTAAACGTCCAAGACAACTGGCCAAGGTATCAGACCCTGGCATCCGACCCTGGTGTGGGGGGGGAGGAAGAGGAAGGAAATCCACATTCTTGGAGGACATGTTTGCAGCACCCGTGCCACAGTTGGGAAGGAACAAAGAATGTTTCTGTAGTGAGGTTGGGCTTGTCACTTGCTCTCCTTCAGTTGATACGAGGTGTGGTTATTAGGCATACAGACGCTCCCCAACTTAGGATGGTTTGACCTAATGACTTTTTTACTTTACCGTGACGCAAAAGCAATACGCATTCAGTACAAGCGCAATTTGAATTTTGATCCTTTCCCAGGTAAGTGACACGCATGCGATACTCTCTAATGATGCTGGACAGTGGTGGCGACATTTCCCAAGCGATCACCAGGGACAGTAGCTGACACTTGACAGTGCGCTGTGTGCCAGTGGTTTTTGGGTATTGTGTCCTGGGCCCATTGAAAGTAGGCTGGGCTAAGCTCTGGTATTCCGGGGTAGGTGTATTAAATACATTTTTGACTTATGATATTTTCACTTTATGATGGGTTTATCGGGATGTAACCCCATTGTAAGTCGAGGGACATTTGTACTTTATATGCCAGGAAACAGATCCTGTGAAAGGTGATAACATTGACTCCAGCGGACACACATACAGATGAATAAGTGGCAGAGCTGGAGTTTGAAGCTGGATCTGTGTGCTCTGAAGCCTGTGCCCCCTCCTTTTTCCGGCTGCTTCCCAGACCACTGCAGGCAGAGGGCCAGCTGGGTGTTAGTATCCCCCCCACCCCACCCCCCCGTGCCCACGATGTGGTGCTGAATCAGCCATGTGCAGTTCTGGGTTTCCATTTCCTCTTCTGTGAAGCGGTGCCACCGACCCCTGTCATTGTGTCGCACAGGGATTTTATGAGGATGCAGCAAGAGGCCCGATGTGAGGATACTTCTGAGCGTATGAAATGAATACAGATTCTGGCAAGCAGAGCCATGGCCGCAGGGGGGTTTGACGGACACGGCAGCATTCTGCAGTCCCCAAATTGGAACGTGCGGTTTGACAAGTTCAGTTGCGCTTCTGGCTGCAAAGGTGAAGAAAATGCATGGGAAATACGGCCCCCCCTCCACCGGTGGTTTTAGGAACATTTGTGGGAACAGCATCCTGGTACCAGGAGAGGGTCAGGGGTCTCTTAGGGTGGGTGCATGCCCCTCCCATCAGTCCCTGCTCACGTGGTTGTGCCCATGTGGGCAAGGTGGGTCCTTCTGCATGCCTTCCAGAGAAAACCGGAGTAGATAGAACCAGTAATTGGGACTGCCAAGACAGTCTGTGTTTTCTTTATCAAAATGTGATCTCCAGTGACCTTTCCCCAATTCTTGCAGAGATTGCATTTGTCTGATTCCCCCATACTTGTTGGTGTGGTACAATATAAGGCTTACATTTGAATTTGCTTTATTTTTATGCTACCTGGGGAGGCAGAAGCTATGCTGTTTTTTGAGAGCTGTGGCACAAAGGATAATGATTCAGAATTCCTTGTATAACCTGCCTTGACTTAGCACCTGTAAATGTCAATGGTTTATTATAAGATAATTCACTGCAAGAAATTAGCCATGTGGCCAGTGTAAATAGTGTGACTTTTGAGTGCTGGGTCATGAATTCAAGACACACCCTTTCATAAATGAAAGTTCCTGCCGCTTGTACACGAAGCCCTCCCAGAAACATAAAGTGAGTTGTGAATCTCACAGCCTTGTTCTAAGGGGCCTCCCGTCAGGTTAGGGAAATAACAATTGGGATTTGTACACACGTGAAGGACGACGTGGCTGGAGGAATGCACAGAGTCCGTGTGTGCCCACAGCAAAAGGAGAGGAGCTATTTCTTTGTTTCTTTCTGTTACTGCTAGTTTCTGCCGACAGCTACCTTCTCATCCTGATCAGCAGCAGGAATACTAAGTAGTAAAGAGCACAGGGGGACCTGAGGGAGAGTCATGAACCCTGCGACACATGCAGGTGTCAGGGAAACCCCTGGGCTGGTGATGCCTTTCGGGGACCTTCCTGACACGTTCCTTGAAGTGCTTTGGGTAGCAGTGCTGAGGCCGCCTGGGTGGCACCTTGGTAGTCATACCTGGCAGGGATGGGGTGTCCCCACCTCGGAGCTTGTCCTGGAGGGCAGAACTAGACCAACGGGACCTTCCCAGGCACTGGTCACCAGACCCTCGGAGAAGATGTTGTAGGGGATACTTCTGTGCCCTCCCCTAAAGATGAAACTGCACATTCTCTCCCTGCAGTGTCTTCTCTCAGGGCTGTTTTCCAGGGGTGGTTGGTGGCACGAGTGTCATCCAGCCTCACTCCTTCTCCCTGATGAGGGATACCGGGCTGCGCTAAGCTGTCGCTTCCTGTGGGTAACCTTTTCTCAGAGGATCTCCAGCACAATTCTCGGCCCGCTGAGGCCAGCGTGTCGGCTGGATTTTAATAGAGCGCAGGACCTGCTGCTGTGTGCTTGTGACTTGTGCAATTCCGGCGGGAAGGCGGGAGCACGGGACTAAGGTTTAGCGTTGGCACTGTTGTGTTTGTAGTTACTGTAGTTTTCTTGCTCGATGCAATCACATCGTTTTGGTCACTACAGAGTGACCTAACTTTATGTCTGTTGTAACTTGAGGACTCTTGAGTGGAATGTTTTATGTGAAGTGCTCACCGCTTCACTTGGTAGGTAAGACACAGAGTTTTGGACTTGGACCTGAGTCTGATTCCCGGCTTGGCTGTTTGCTGGCTGTGACCTTGGGCAGCTTTCTTGACAGCCAAGCCTTTGGTCTTCTCTGTAGTAAATGGGATAGCAAGCAATCGTACCCATTTCCTAGGGTTGTAGTGGGAATTAAATGGGCTAATGCAGGTCAAATGCAGATCACACTGTCTGGCATATGCCAAAGAGTTTGGTAGAATTTTTTTTTTAATTAGTTTCAGGTAGAAAGAATATTTCGTGTGTTTATTGTTAATAGCACAAAAGTTAATCTGTACGACTTACCTACGACCTACGTGTGTATCTACTTACCTCTGTCTCTATTAGGTTGGTGCAAAAGTAGTTGCGGTTTAACAGGTTAAAAATCATGGCAAAAACCGCGATTATTTTTGCACCAACGTAATACTCACCCTCCGCTTATGTATCTGTTGATTTTGGAGGCGACGTTGAAAGACTTCTAAGGGCACATAATTTAGTTACTTATTTCAGTTTCTATAAAGACTTTTCTTGGAAGCCAGCTGTCACGTGGCAACTTTTATTGTTTGTTTCACCTTACAGAGGTGATTGCCACATCTCAGTTCCCTGGGCATGTTTTGAAACGTAGCACCGCGCTTTGCATTATGATGACCTTAAACCTCCTTTCCTTAAGTCACTACCTGGTTCAGGACCTGGGGTGGAGGGAGTGACACTCGAGGAGGGCGGCGCGGCCTTTCTGCCGGAGGACCTGGTCTTCTCCTTGGGGAAATGGACCTGTCTTCTGGATCGGCTCTCGATCACATGGCCACTGTTAGGATTTGCAGGCTGCTGACCTCTGAGGTGAAAGGTTTTAGGTTAAAAGGAACTGATTGTGGAAAATGAGGACAAAGTGAGTAACAGATTCGAGGAACCGTACAGACCAGCTGATTGGCCAAGGATCTTGCGGGGAGGCTTTGGGCAAAGTTATTAAAATTAAGGTGCGCTTACGAAAGTTGAGTGAGAATTTGCAGTCTCTCCTCTTCTCCCCCTGCAGGTTGTTCATTTGACCTTCAGTGTTGGAGAAATGTCTGTGAGCCTCATGGTTTGATTCAGACCATCAAGCAAGGATGCGTGTCTTGGAGCAGCTTAAAATTGATATTGGGAGATTAAACGAATAATTTGCGAGTGAGAGTCATTTGCTGGCAAGGGCAGGTGACGTTGCGAAATGTAATGGGTGGAATTCTTGTGCTTTGGGAATGTGGATTCTGTCGACGGAAGTAATGTCCAAACCTGTAGAGAATTTTTATAAGCGTTTAGTTGATTTAAACTGATGACCTGTGCCGGGAAGCAAGATCTCAAATGCTCCTAAGAATAAGGTTTGCAGCTTCTTTTGTGCATTTGACATTCAGGAGGGGACAGAAGGAAGGTTACATGGAGGTGGGAGAAAGCAAGGTGGGGACTGGATTACAAGATTGGGGCCGTGGACCTGTTCACTGTCCCACAGGTCAGAGAGCACTTCTGTCTGGACAGGTGGAGTGCCCACCTGGAGCCACCACCTGTCAGATGTTAACAAGATTACGTGCTCTCTTGAGGGTGGTTACTTACTTCAAAGGTGTGTTAACCTGGATGCACAGAAACAAAGGGACGGGCAGGGCAGCTTAAGGCAAAGGTGAAACTTTCACTAAGGAAGTTGTATACCTGGGGCATGACTATCCACCTGCCCAGGGAAATTTATGACCTGCTCAGGGGAACTTACAATCAGAGCACCCTATGAGGTTACTTTCCATAGAACTCCTTTTTCCATCACACTTCAAAGGCTGGCTCGAGCAGGCCCTGGAAGAGAGGAGCATGCTACCGTGTTTCCCCGAAAATAAGACCTAAGCAGACCACCAGCTCTAATGCGTCTTTTGGAGAAAAAAATTAATATAAGACCCGGTCTTGTATTATAGTATACCTGGTCTTATATAAGACCGGGTGTTATGTTATACCTGGTATTATGTTATGTTATGTTATATGATATAGACTAGGTCTTATATTAGAATAAGACCGGGTCTTATATTAATTTTTGCTCCAAAAGACACGTTAGAGCTGATGGTCCGGCTAGGTCTTATTTTCAGGGAAACACGGTAGGTGTGAAGCAAGGAGAAGACAGAAATGGAAAAAGAACATAAGACATTTCATCTGTGAGTCGGAGTTCGCAGGCCACGGGTCACGGCCAGTGGCCTGGCCGAGGTGACCTGGAGGACGACCTTGAGAAGTTGTAGGGAACAGCCATGGAATAGACCAGAGATGTGGATTTTAAAACTCAGAGCAGAGAAGTGAATTTTTAAAAATTGTGATGAGTAGGTCCTTGTGTTCACCAGGGCGTCTTATTCTGGATTTCAATGTTTTTCTGAGATCGGATTACCATAAGGTGCTTAAGTGCTCTGTGTGGACCTTAGTTAGAGAGTGTCTCCCTCAGTGGCCCTCGTGATTTCTAAAGTGGCATGGTTGCCGGGGAGTTTCTGTGCCTCAGGTGTGTTCCAAGCAAGGTTTGTGCCAGGTGGGGCTCCAGGGGGGCGTTCCACCTGATGAGCCGGAAGTGATCTCTGTACTGCGTGCCCAGCCCATGTTGTACCACAGGGACACATGGCCAGAGGTGGCCCGACCTCAAGAGCAGTCCCCAAGGCCTTCTCAGTCACCCAGCCAGCGTGCGTCCTCAGAAGGTGCTTCTGCCATCACTCCGTTCCCTCCAGGAGTTGCTCACACTGAATGGAGGGCCAGTGACGACAGAGGGGAGGGGTTAAGCTCTCTTTCCTTCTGTCTGTGTGTTCTCTTCTCATTTCTTCTTTGTGACCTGGCTTTTCTCTATCCGCTTTTCTTTTTTTTCCCCCTTCTTCCGCCTCCTCTCCACCCCCACTCCGATTCAAGCCGTTGTTTCTCAGTCCAGTTGTGTAGGACACAGCTCCCTGGCCCATGCTGGTGTTAGGCGCCTTGCGCTCCCCACCAGCTGAGGCCGTCAGTCGCCGGTCGTGGGTCGGCCGCTCACAGCAGCTCACGGCAGCTCTCGCCGGCTGCTGGCTGCGCACACTGGCCACCGGCTGCTCATGGCAGCACATGGTGGCCCATGGCAGCACCCAGCAGTCCACGGCAGCGCAGCAACTCCTGGCAGCCCACAGCAGTTCGTGCCGACCTCCGGCTGCTCACGGCAGCCCCGCTCCAGGGAGAGCTGTTGTTCACAGTCTTACCTGTAGAGGGCGCAGCTCACTGGCCCACGTGGGAATCGAACTGGAGACCTCAGCGTTAGGAGCCTGGCGCTCCAACCACCTGAGCCACCAGGCCAGCCCTCTGTCGCCTTTCTTGCCAGTCAGTGCATGTGTTCTCTCTGGAAGTCCTTCCCCTCCCCCCCAGAACTCGGTGCCCAGGTGCACGCCCTGCCCTGTAGATAGATCCCAACCGTCATGCTGTGTTGCTTTGTCCCCAGGTAAGCCACCTCTCTCCATGCAGGTAGACAGGGGCCCAGGTGGCGATGGGGGTGATGAATACCTGTCAGAACCAGCAGGTGTGGTGCTTGCATCCCACAGGGGAATGAGGAATGTTTGTGCAGGGCTTGGCGGTGTTGCAATAAGAGAAATGGTGGGGCGAGTGTGGGAAAGAGCGAGACTCATTCTCAGTTGACCTGTTTGGCATCAGTGGAGACACGCCTGCAACATCAATCCTTGTGTGCACAGGTAGAAGGTAAAGCCCCAGGCAGGGCCTGTGGGTGCAGAGGAACAGGAAGAGGAACAGTGATCCCAGGTCCGAAGACCCAGGAATGAGGGGGTGAGTGGAGACAGCAGGAGCGGACACATTTTAGCCAGTCTGGGGACCTCCGCCAGCAGGAGGGGGAAGCTGGGCTGACGCCTCCCGGAGACTAACAGTTTAGTTATACACCATATGTGGGACATGGCAGAGCCCCTTGCCAGCCCTGGGAGGCCTGCTCACCTGACCCCAGGGCCCTGCTGTGCCCTTTGCTGCCGTCCTGGAAGGTGGGAAGGATACAGAGGAGAGGCTGTGTAGTGTAGGTGGCTCTGATCCAGACACAGGCCAGCCTGCCAGCTGGCCCCAGGGCCCTTCCTCTCAGCGTGTTGGGGTTCCCAGCTGCGCTGACAGCTATGCCTGGCCTGGGCGGGTATGTCCTGGGACTCCAGGAAGGCTGGCTGAGAAAGGAGAATTGGAGATAGGGCAGTCCCAAGTCAATATGGCAAAATATTAATATTCATTCATTCTAGGAGGGGTACGTCGGTGTTACTGCATTCCTCTGTGTTTACAGAATCTGGTGATATAAAACATGTAAGACAGAAGACAGTCTTGCTGTGTGACACAGGGAGGTTCACGGGGGCTGTGGTGAGGTCCTCGTAATCCCAATTGTCCATGACTTGTGTTAATGGCTTGCTTCCTCCCACCTGGAGCTGGATCCCAGCATTTCTCCCACCCTGTGTCTCACCTGGCTGTGGTTTGTTCACATGGCAGGTGGACTGACCAGCTGTGGGAGGGCAGTCCTAGGTGGCCCAGTGTTGATTCAGCTCCAGGCACTTGCACCAGCGCAGGGAGCCGCTGATGTGATTTACCACAGCCGGTGTCACATCTGGAGGTACAGTGTGGCTTTCTGTTGGCTGGGATGCATCACCCGAAGCAGGTAATGTCCTGCTCGTTCTCACCAGATTTTCAAAGTGACCTGGGAGCCCTCCATCCTTACAGTCCACGGCAGGAGGGAGCAGAGTGAACGGCCTGACCTTTCCTGTGTGTTTCCATTTGAAGGAAAAGGTCCCTAGTTTTAGGGACGTTAGATACCCTCTGGCCCCGTGATCTGTGTGGGGATGGCCTTTCGAGGGATTGCAGTTGTTGAGAAATGATGGCAGTTGTGTCATCAGTTACTCTGGCGGCTATTTCAGGTGACTTGGAGATAGGAGAGGCAGGGCAGTGTGGTGAGGCTGTACCCACACCCACTGGGTGAAAGATAGAAAGGTATGTGCCCTGCTGTCATGCGGGGTCTCTGGTCCCGCTTCCCGCACGAGAACGCAGGATATGGTGAGACCAAAAAGGAACACCCACGGAGCCATAGATAGGGGAGTCGTACCACTGTATTCTCGCTGGCGGCTGGGTTGGATACAGGAAGCAGGAGCCACATAATCAGCAATCCACAGTCCGCTGCTCTGCCAACCAGCCCACCTACCAGCACAGCCTCGGCAGTTATATCAGTGGCTAATGGCTAACTGGTAACAGCTGATGGCCAACTAGTCACAGCTGATGGCCATCTGCTACCCGAGCCAGCACCTTTCCATGCGAGGCCGAGAGCCTGGAAACTGCTCTCTGGGGCTCTGTCCCCACAATCCACCCCTACAGGGTCTCGCCTCACAATTTACCGGACAAGCATCTTCCACGAGGGGCCCTGTGCCTTGTTAGCCTATAGGCACCTACAGATGAAAAGAAACAGCAGTCTTAGGAACCAACAATGGCAAAATCCCTTCCATCTGGGAGGATACACGCCAGCTTTTTGTCCTGGAAAAGGAGGGTCGCTGCCACTGGCACCTTTCCCGGTTTGTGGTGCCAGACCTTTATGGCAGTGCTTGGGGTCCCTTGCATAGTTTCAACATGTAACAGAACAGGGGACCCCATAATAGGCCATAGTGAGAGCACATAGGTTCCCCGCAAAATCTTCCTGGCATTGGGACCTCTGCGTACTACAGTCACTTGTGGTGGCCACTCGGCCACCACCCCTGGCATCACTTGCAAATCGTGAGTCAAACCAGCCTCCCATGGGGCTATCAAGCCCAACCACCGACAGTGGGGGCTTTTGACCCATCAGGGCCAAGTCCATTGCTGCCGTTCCCCTGCTTTCAAGCATGTGGGTGCTGGCAGCCACATGTTTCCGTTTCTGCCATAGCCTGGCTTTAACAGAGTCTCACTTGTGGTAACTTGTAATTGAATGGGAGCGGCCGTTCGATGAAGTAGAGCTACTACTACCTAGAGGGTCTACTGGTGTGGACCCTCCCTTCCGTGGTCTCTCATTCAGGATTCTCAAGACATCCCAGCCACGAGGCCCAGTCACGCATCGTGGGAGGGTGTTTTGACACCCGGAGGCCTTGCTTCAAAAGGCCGTTGTAGCGTTCAATCATGCCAACTGATTGTGGATTGTACGGGGTATGAAACAACCATTGTACATCCATCCTGGCAGCCCAGCGCTGAACTTCTTGCCCCGTAAAATGAGTACCCCTGTCACTTTCAATGACTTGGGGGCGCCCATAGAGGGCTGCGCTGTGTAAGAGCCACCACTGTATGCCACTGATCCTCAGCCGGACACGGCCAAGCAAACATCAACCCCACAGCAGTGTCTACTGCTGTGAATGCATACATCGCATTGCGGGCCTTAGGCAGGGGTCCAATGTAATCCACTTGCCAGCGAGTGAGGGGCACCCTCCCTCGCGTAATCTGCTGTGTCTCCCAGGGGAGCCTCCGCCTTTGGGGGCTGTCCTGGGCACAGACGGCACAGTCATAGCAGGCATCTGCTATCTCCTGCCATTTCAAAGGCAGACCCCAGCGTCTGCTAACCTGCCACATGGCTTGGCTTCCGGCGTGCTGCAATTTCCTATGCAGCCAATGGGCCACATCAGTGGCAGGAGCCCCTTCTAACCATCGGACCCGTGCTAGGGCATCTGCTTCATCATTACCTGGGGACACTAAGGGGGAGTGACCTGTAACATGCATTAGGGTCACCTCCTTTCTCTGCCCTAGGTCCCAGAGCCCTGCCACATGGCTTGACCCCACAGTGGACGGTGTCCTACCAACCAGTTTTGGTGTTTCCATGTAGGGAGCCACAACGTTAGGCCCCGGAACACCGCCCAGCTGTTAGTACAAATAACTAGGGGCCCAGGCTCGTGGCTGATTATCATCCACACAGCCTGTAGCTCAGCCCACTGGCTACTCTGGCCCGTCCCAGTATCAAACCAAATGGTGTCTGTTTTGGGCTGCACACCAATAGCCATCCAAACGGCTGCAGCTCCCCGGCTAGGACCATCGGTATACCAGGCATCCTCAGGTACTGGGGTGTGGGGACAGAGCCAGGAGTGCCGTTTTCAGGCTCTCGGCCTCACGTTGTAAGGTGCTGGCTCAGGTAGTAAATGGCCATCAACTGTGATTGGATGGCCATCAGCTGTGGCTAGTTGGCCGTCAGCTGTAACCAGTGAGCCATTGGCCACTAATATAACTGCCGTGGCTACGCTAGCAGCAAATGGGGGCTAGCAAGAAGATGGTGGCTAAGTTAGCAAGAGCGGATTGCAGTTAGTACGGCGGATTGCAGCTAACAAGTGAGGCTGGCTGGCAGAGAGAAGTGGACGGCAGGTTGTGGATAGTGTGGCTCCTGCTTTCTGTGTCTCCAACGCAGCCGCCAGCGAGAATATGGTGGTATGACTCCCCTATCTATGGCTCTGTGGGTGTTCCTTTTTGGCCTCACCAGGCATTTGTCACTCCTGCGTTCTTATGTGGGGAGCGGGAGATGAGACCCTGCGTGCCACCCCGCGTGACACATGGCGCAGCGAGCCCGGTCTCCTGCGTGACATGGGGGGGGCTCCAAGTCCTCCCCTCTAGGCAGAGCGCTTGGCTCAGCCTGGGCTACAAACTCCAAGGCCCCAGGACCTGTTGTAGCTCTGTGCTCAAAGGGCTTGAACTAAAGGTGCCATGTTGCTCCAAGTAGACACCCCATTTGGAGAGGGTGGTGATCTGTGCCACCCCCGGTTTGGGTCCCTGGGTCCATGTACGGACCCACCCCTGGACGGGATAGGTTGTGCGAACCAACACCCGTGCCATTCCTGTGATGGCTTCTGTGGCCACTAGGGCTGCATACACAGCGGCCAGCTGTTTCTCTATTAGAGAGTAGCGGACTTCTGCTCCTTTCCACAGTTGGGACCAAAATCCCACTGGTGACCGGAGACGCTCCTGCCGTTGCCAGAGGCCCCATCCGTACCCCTGTTGGATTACGTGAACATCAAGTTCAAACAAGCGGCCAGGGTCCACTACTTGCAGAGCCTGTGCCTGCTGCACTGTCCGTTTTGTGGCAACAAAGGCTTGCTCTACAGCCTCTGTCCAATCCCATGAGGCCCCCTCTTTTATCATGTTATACAAGGGCCTTGCCATTTGTGTTGAAAGGAGTACAAACGCCCGCCAATACCCCAGCAGACCCATATACGTCTGCAGTTGGGAGACCTTGGTTGGCGGGGAAATGATTGTATCTTATCAGTAATCGTCTCAGGTATGACCTTTGTCTTACCCGACCACACAACACCCAAACACTTGACAGATAACCCAGGGCCTTGGATCTTTTCCGGGTTCACTGCCCAGCCACGTGACTTCAGGTGGCGGAGAAGAGAGGGAGCTGCTTGCTCTAAATCTGAAAGAGAATCAGATGTTAGGAAAATATCATCAACATAATGAAACAAGGCCACAGAGGATGGGAGATCCCACTGTGCCAAATCCTGGGCCACAAGCCCATGGCAGATGGTGGGGCTGTGCAAGTATGCTTGCAGAAGGACTTGAAAAGTCCACTGCCACCCATCCCAAGTAAAAGCAAACTGCTCTTGACACTCGGTGCAATGTCAATGGAGGAAAAAGCATTGGCCAAGTCCACAACATAGTGATATGTCCCCAGGCGGACAGTCAGACGATCCATCAAATCGTGTATTGAAGGCACTGCAACGTGCAAGGGTAGTGTCACCTTATTTAACTCTCTGTAGTCCACAGTCATTCGCCAGGTCCCATCTGGCTTCTTGACAGGCCATACTGGGGAGTTAAAGGGACTGTGCGTTGGCCTCACAATATGTGCCTTCTCCAATTCCAATATTGTTCGACCAATCTCCTCCTGCCCTCCTGGGAGGCGGTACTGTCGCACTGTAACCACGCGCCGGGGCTGTGGCCCTTGAGGACGGTGGCGAGCATACCCGTGTGTCACCGCTTTCACCACCCGGATCCGGAGACGGAACTCTCCTACCGTCGTCTGTAAGCTGAGGCCATGTAGCACGTCCACCCCTAGAACATACTCCGGAACGGGGTAGACATAAACCTTGTAGGTACGAGGGGGAAGCCTTCCTATACCCAGTGGTGAGGAAACAGCTTTCACAGTCACAGTCTTTCCCCCATAGCCATCAATGCAGATTGCTGGTCCAGGGAACAGTTCTGGGTTCCCGTAAATGAGACTACAGTCCGCGCCAGTGTCCACTAGGGCCAAAGCCCTCTGCACATTAGAAGGGGACCAGTGTATGGACAGTTCCACATGGGCCCTCCAGTCCCTGCTCGTCCCTTCTGATCGGGTACCTTGGGCGCCCCCTAATCAAGCTGAAAGGAGTGGGCCTCAAGCGGCCACATGAAGTCCTGGAGGGACACGGATCACGCTTTCCCAGACTTCGCCTTTAGGCTTCGCTAGAATTACTGTTCGGATGCAGCTGTTTCCAAAGTTCCAACAAGAGTGCATTGGGTTGTCGGTCTGTTTTTTCCTGATCAACCCCTGCTGCCACGAGATCATGCTGCCACTTCTGTGCGTGTGTTAATCTCTGAGTCCCGTGACCTTGTCCCCCCTAACATTTGATTTGGGCTTCCAGGTCTTAACTTCTCAGACCTCTTGTCTTAACTTCCTTTGCTGCTGGCTTTCAACATCCCCCAGGGTGGCCATGGCAGTTGTAACTTCATGGATCCGCCGCCCCACATAGGGCGTAAGAATGGCAACCAAGGATCCAGAAGCACTTGCAGGGGCAGTGTCCAAAACCAGATCTCTCGTGCTGGTTGTAAAATGCTCATCATCCGGCCTTCGCATATTAGGGTTGAACATAGCGTGTCTCATACCCATTTCACGGATGATTTGAGTAAGTTCAGTATATGACTGCCATTTACTTACAGTGGCTGGCAGCTCGCCAGCCTCTCCCCATGCTGTGCATACTGTTCCCTCATCCCATAAACGTAGTAGCCAATCCGAGACTGGCTCCCCAGGGCGCTGTCTGTACCGCCTCCCCAGCTCCTGCAACTCAGTGGGATTGTAAGGGGTGTAGGTTGTGAACTCAGTCACTGCTGGGTTACCCAACCCCCCCGGAGCCCAAAGGTTGCTCTTGCTTTACCTTTTGCCACACGGTGGGCCGGGCTTGGGGGTTGGCAGCTCCACTGTCTCCACTCGCTTTCTCCACCTCTGCCTCAGCGTCTCCACTGTGGGGCTCATCCTCTAACAGCAGACCCGAGCTTCCAGCACCTCCCATCAGGACACCTGGTCCTGCACCTGGGCTGTTTCAGCAAGAGCTTCCTCTGAGTTAAGCTGCAACGCAGTGAGAACCTCCTCCAACTGGTGGTCCCGAGCGTCCAGTGCCTCCCACTGGGGCTGCTGGTCCCGCACCTGGGCTGTTTCATTAAGCGCGTCTTCGGTGTTACGACTCAACGTGGTAAAGAACATCCAGCCCATGCAGCTGGCTGTACCCTTCACCTTCTCTGGCAACTGCTTAGCCAGAACCTGCAGGGCCCTCTCCACGCTGGCCGGAGAGCCATCCATCTCCTCCCACCCCTTCTCAGCAGTCCAACTCCTGAGAACAGCAGCCACCGCGCACGACACACTGTGTGGGGGCCACCTGTCCTGCTGCCCAGAGTCAGACACCATTCCTACCTGGCTGGAATCCTGCTCACCGCGCCAGACATCCAATTGGGTGGAGGGCTCGGTGTAAGATGCCCACAACTCTAGGAGCCCATGGCAGCAGCGGACCACCAAAAGGAAGGTGATGCCCGCCATGGCCAATAGGGCAGCGTGCCATCCGGAGGCTCGAGAGGACCACCAGTCCTCACGGGCTTCCCGAGACAGTGTTCACACGCACAAACTGTTCCACCATCCTTCGGAGAGTTTTAGCTGGTACCATACCCTGCTCGCTGAGCCATGTGTCATGCAGGGCCCCTGGTCCCGCTCCCCGCACAAGAACGCAGGATATGGTGAGGCCAGAAAGGAACACCCACGGAGCCATAGATAGGGGGTTCATACCACTATAGTCTCGCTGGCGGCTGGGTTGCAGACACCGGAGCCACGTGATCCGCAATCTGCCATCCACTTCTCTGCCAACCAACCAACCTACCAGAGTAGCCACGGCAGTTACATCAGTGGCTAGTGGCTAACTGGTTACAGCTGATGGCCAACTAGTCACAGTGGATGGCCATCTACTACCCGAGCCAGCACCTTTCCACGTGAGGCCGAGAACCTGGAAACTGCTCTCTGGGACTCTTTCCCCACACCTGCGGCCGATGCAGAGGTGGCAGTCTCTGCAAGGGTGCTGGGGGGCAGGGGACACAGTGATCCGCCAGGCAGCCTCATGCTTCCTCTGTTGTGAAAGCAGGTGTAGTTGGGTGGGTCAAACAGGTATTTCTGTGTTGTGGATGCTGTGGACAGGTGTTTTATTTCATCAAACATATTTTAAGAAATTACTAGAGAAGATCACAAACACAAGACGAGAGACTAGCATAACAGACCCCCATATGGCCACCAGTGTCACCAGTTCTTACATGCAGCCAGTTCGTAACCTGGGTCCGTCCATGCCCCCCACCCCCAACGATTTTGAAGCAAATCCCAGATACGATACAAGATAAAAGTGCATTGGTAAATATTTCAGTATGTAATGCGAAAAGTTAGCTACAGTGTGCACGTGACTACAATATTGAAAACACCTGAAACTGTTTAACAGTCATTCCTCAATACCACAAGGTAGCGGTTGTCGGAAGTTTCCCTTAGTGTGAATGGAGCATTAGGGTGGACACATGAGGGGACAAAGGACGAGTGGCACATCCACCTGCCTGCCTACCTGAATTATATGTTTGAGGAGGATTTACGTGCATACATGTTAAACAAACGCCACTGCAATTTCATGAGGCAGTGGTGGTGGTGTTTTAAATAACAACTTTGTCGCAGTGTAATTCACCTCCATACAATCCACCCATCGAAAGCAAGTACGTGCACACATCTCCACGTTCAGTTTTGGGTCATTTTCATCACCCCAAAAAGAAACCCTCCTGTTCTTAGCCATCACCTGCTCCCCCAACCCCCATCCCTTCCAGCCCTAGGCGACCACTACTATACTTTCTATCTCTGTTGGATTTGCCTGTTCTAGGCATTTTGCATACACTACGTGGGTTTTTGTATCTGGCTTCTTTCACTTAAGCATAATGTTTTCAGTGCTTTGTTCTGTTTTATGGCCAAATAACTGTCTGTTATGTGGATGGACTGCATTTTGTTTGCCCATTCATCAGTGAAAGGACATTTGGGTTTTACCACTTTTTGGTTATCATGAGTAATGACGGCGTGGACATCCGTGTATGCGTTTTTATATGTTTTTGTGTGGGTGTGTTTACTTTTCTCCTGGGCATATGCCTAGGGGTGGAATTGCTGGGTCACATGGTAACTCTGTGTTTAACCTTCTGGGAACCCGCCGGGCTGTTGTCCAAAGCAGGCATGAGGGTTCCCAGGCTCGTCACCTCCTTCCTCGCCAGCACCTGTCAGCCGTCTTTTTGGTTATAGCCATCCTGGTCTGGGGTGACAGTGGCATTCTGCTGTGGTTTTGATTTGCATTTCCCTGGTGGCTGCTGGAGGCGGTATTCCAATTATAAATGTTTTTAAGGACCCACGAGGCTGTGGGTACCAGGACGGAGGGTGGAATTTCCACTCATTCGATTCGCGAAGGGAGCTTTCCAAGCCCCTGTTGGTGGGCGGTTCACCAATTCCCGCTTACGGCTCAGGGCAGCCATCCTGCAAAACGAGAGAAACAGATTGTCCATTTTGGGGTAGTCAGGACACTTACGTGTGGTTTTTAGTCTGAACCAATCAAAGCAAGAAAATCCTTAGTTCATTTCAGAGAGTTCGGACAAGGCCATTGGAAGGAGACTGCAAATGTTCTCAGTCTGCCTGCCTCTCCCCAGCGGAGGTTCGATTCCTGAGCAAACGTCCCTACGTGTCTTTGGACAGAATTGGCAACAAACACCATATTTAATCTACGCCATGAGTGACCCTTTCGTGATCTATGTAAAGCCCTTGAGAGATCTCATACATCATTGCAAGGGTAGCCAGACACATAATTTTATTTGCCGAAGTGCATGCTGTGCAGAATCTTGCCTCTCCCGCCCCACTGAAGGCCTTGATGGAGGTGGGGGGCTGAGTTAGCCTGGGAGAATCTTAGAGCCACTTCCCTACTTTTGGAGAAATAGATCCAAGCTATTGGTTTGGGTGCCCTCGTCAACATTCTGAAAGTACCGTGTTTCCCCCAAAATAAGACCTAGCCGGACAGTCAGCTCTAATGTGTCTTTTGGAGCAAAAATTAATATAAGACCAGGTCTTATATAACATAACATAACATAATATAATATAATATAATATATAATATAATACTGGGTCTTATATTAATTTTTGTTCCAAAAGACGCATTAGAGCCGATTGTCTGGCTAGGTCTTATTTTCCGGGAAACACGGCATCTGTAACACATTTGCTTAGAGAGATTGCTGCTTTCAAGAATGGGATCCATTCCTTCAAACTTGCCCAGCCCATGGCAGCTTGCTCCATGCCTGCTAAATAGTATGTGAACATTCTGGAATGGTTACAGATTGCACTAAGCTAAGGTTATACCGCTTTTTTTCAAGAATCATCCGAGCGGAGCTCTCAGGTTCTGTGTGTTGCTGTTTCCCAAGTGTGCCCTTCCCAACCTCTCCTCTGCCTGGTGACATCACATGTGGGGGGTCCACGTGAGAATTCTCTGCTCCAAGCCCGTCCTCCCACACGGAGACTCCCTCTTATGTCCGGGAATGGCTCTGCTGAGCGGGTGGTATAAACCGGAAGCCCCAGAGTGCCTCTTACACCTGTCTGGAGTGGCCGTCCTCCCCGACCCCACTGTCCCCACTTAGGACCACTCTCTCGGGACACGGCCTCAGATTCTTCCTGGTCTTGCTTCCTCGTCTCACCCAAGCTCTATGTGGCAGCCAGGGTGGTCTTTAGAACAGAACAGGAACAGACACCCTGCCTTAAGGCCCGAGATGCCTTTCCATAGCCCTTAGTGCAAAACCCAGCGCCTCGTGGCCGCCTCTGGGCCATCCTTTCTGAAGTCAGCTGTAGCCGCCCTGCTCTTGACTCCATCCGTCTTTTCCTTAGCCCCAGCCACTCTGCCCTTGCCGTCTGCCTCGAGTCCTTGCACAGGTCTGACTTTCGGCCAGAAAGGCCTGCCCTCCTGGGCATCAGTGTCCCCTGGTAGGTCCCCTCTTCTTTCTGCCTCCTTGTCTGAGCTGAGGGAAGGCAGGGGGACCTTTTCTGCCAACATCTCTATCCCATCATGGCTGGCACATAGGAGGCTGTCAGCAAATACTTTTTTGTTCATTTGCATGAACAAATGAATGAAAGTTGGTTGCCTTTCGAGGGCCTGCAAATGGATTCGTTTGTTCTGACTGAAGACTAGGCTAGTCTGACTTCTGTAACTGGGTGTCTGTTTCTTGTGATAGGTCCTACGTCTACACTGAGTGGGCGTACATGGGGGAAAACAGGAAAAATTGCGTGTGATGAGAAAACACACATGTGCAAGTTCAGATTTTTATTATGGCTCTTGTGAGTTTTTTTCCCTCTCTTAGCCACCTTTTTATCCATGTGGCGCTCTGTACAAATGGGTTAGGAAGAGAAGGTGCCTTCAGAAGATGGCAGAGGGGCCGTTGGGAGTGAGGGGAAGCCCTGAGGGAAGAGGTGGCTGTGTCAGGAGGCAGCCAGGCAAGAAGACAGGAGCAAGGATAACAGGAAACAAAGGACAAACTGTGGGTCCTGAGGACGCTGGAATGAAATGTACTTTCCATTGCTGGGGGGGGGGGGTGTGGGGCGGAGCTAGCCCAGGGCGCTGGGCTTGGGGAGGGTAGGTGCTCCAGGGATGCCCCACCCCTTGTGTTGAGTTTGATTCCAGTCCCTGCCTCAGAGGAGGAAGGCCCAGCTCCATCCTGAGGACTCTGTGCCTGGTTTTTAGAGTCTCCGATGGTGCCTAAAATGGTTTTTCAAGACACCAACCACACATTTGCATTTGGTGTCAGTCTGTTTCTATCTGAAGGATTCAGGACCCTGTGGATTCATGTGTGGCCTCCATGTGACTGCTGGCAGGAATGGGATTTGCCTTGGCAAGTTGCTAAACAGCCCCCAGCTTCCTGTGTCAGCTGGGCATGGCCTGGGGGGATGGCCAGGGCCAGGGGTCAGAGGGCAAGGCTTTCCACGGGCCTGGGGCCTGGAGGCCAGGCCGGAGGTGAGGGCTTTCACTCCTGGACTCCCGCTGATGACCCAGGGCCTCTGATTGTCCGTATAGTATAGTGCTGGACAGGGTGATGGGGGATCGCAGAATTGGATCTGTTAAGGACAAATGTTTGAATCTGTCAACTGGGGTGGAAAAACTTAAATTCGGAACGAATCACACTTCTAACAAGGGCAACTACTCTGTAAAATGTTGCACGGTGTTACATGGTCCTCTTCTCTGTCCAGGAGGCCGTAAAGATGGCAGAAGCTCACCAAGCCGTGGCTTTCCAGTTCACAGTTACCCCGGACGGGATCGACCTGCGGCTGAGCCACGAGGCCCTCAAGCAGATCTACCTGTCTGGACTTCATTCCTGGAAAAAGAAGTTTATCAGATTCAAGGTTCTCAGAAACTCGTTTAAATCTGTACAGTAGTCACTTTGACACCGAGAACTGTTTGCTGGGTGCTTTTCAAGCATAAGTATTTCAGAGTGGTAATCAGCACATCCTTTCTCTTTCCATGGTACTTAAGTCTTAGGAAACACTTTCCTATGTGGCTCGCTGAGTTCCTAAAGAAATTCCGAAAGGAAAGTAGGGCGAGTCATTACCTTGTCAAGCAGGTGAGGAAGTCTGGGCTCGGTAGAAGAAAAGTTAAGACTAAAATCCAAGTCTCCTGCTCCGAGTCCAGAATCCTACACACCTTCTAGAAAAAGGATTGTTTTCCAGCTGTGTGAAACTGCAGTGAGTTTATTTAACAGGTATCTGTCTCACTGATAAAATATTCAAATGTTGACAAATAATGCACGTAAACTCAAGTACAGTTAACTTCACAGGTTCTCAGTTCTGTTTTCCTGAAAGAGGGGATATTTTTTCACTGTTTCAAGCACCTGTCTTGTTTTTGAGTAGGTGGTGTTTTAATTCTCCAAGTTTCTTTTTGGAGGGTAGGGTACAGGGAGGCTGCTGAGAAAGGCCCAGGAGCTAGAGTAGGTGAGAGCTGTGACCGTGGAGGTGGATGGGTCCCTGGGAACTGGCCCTGGCTGGAGAGGTGTCCCTGGGCTCAGCCAGTAGGTCCTGGCGTCCAGGGACATGGCTGGGTCACATCCCATCGGTTGTCTGGCACTGGCTAGCCTGATCCACCTGAAGTGGAGGGGGTGTCACCTATAGGCGAAGCGAGGTTTGCCCTCCTGGCCTTGCTGAGACCTTCCCTCATTACTTTCAAATGGAGGAAGGTAAAACTGGGGTGCAGAGGGAGCAGCCATCATTTTACCACAGTGCAAATGTTGTTCTCTGATTTCAAAGACCTGAGAAAGCAAGGCCAGTAGGTATGAAAACGTACGATACAAAACATGCATGGCCATGCCCAATCAAGGGGTTTTAGAGGACCATCTCATCGCTCAGAGGAAGAGGGGCCAGCAGAGCTGTCAGAGCAGCTGCAGGGGGGGAGCAGCAGGCACTTAATCTGGAATCTTCCTTCCTCCATTTTAACTTAATTTTATATATTTGTATAATTTATTTTAAAATAACCTTTTTTTTACTTCAGAGAATACCACAAGACCCCCCCTTTGTTTAAAATGTATTCCCTCTTTTATTTTTAGGACTTTTTGTTTCATAAGTACTCTTAATCACAGCTTTCTTTTTTTTTTAATTAAAGTTTATTGGGGTGACAATTGTTAGTAAAGTTACATAGATTTCAGGTGTACTATTCTGTAATTCTGATTATCTATATCTCACATTGTGTGTTCACCACCGAGTCAGTTCTCTTTCCATCACCGTATGTTAGAGCCCTTTTACCCTCTTCTAGAGCCCCCTTCCCCTTACCCGGTGGTAACCCCTAAACTATCATCTATGTCTCTGAGTTTTTGTTCCTTCATTTGTTTGTCTTGTTCTTTTGTTGTTTTCAGTTTTATATACCACATATCAGTGAAATCATAGGTTCTCTACTTTTTCTGTCTGACTTGTTTTGCTAAAATCTGTTCCCTTTCGATAGTGGAGGAATCCAGTAGAAATAACACGCAGGGATGCAAGTATCTTCTGAAGCATTCAGATAAAGCTTTGAGAGTTTTTAATCCACTGTCTTGGTCAAATGCATCTCTTACTCTGATGACTTTCAAAATCATTTTTTTTTTAATTGGAAGCTTTGAAACGTACGCAGAAGTAAAGAGTAAAGAGCTCTTCTCCCAGTTTCTCCCGTGGTCAACATTTTGTCAATTTTGATTCATATATCCTCCTTCTCCCTTCTGCTACTTTCTGGTTTTGTTTTTTAGGGGTATGGGGGGGTTTTGGCTAAAGAATCTTACAGCAAATTTTCAACATGGAGTGAGGTCTCCTGTAAATACTTTGGGGTTAAGCAGTATCTTGATTCGGGAGGGGTGGTTTTGGAGTCGGGGGGGGCCTCAGGCATCCCAGGTAGAGCAGATTTGGGAGAGGACTTCATGGTTGGCTCAGTAACGTCCATAACCCTTGGGTGTCGTGAGTGAGTCTTGGTGGAGCTCAGGAATCTGTATGTTACACTAGGCCCTGGGGTGGTTCTAATGTCCTGGAGTCAGGGGTAGGGAGGGAGGCTTTTGGATCAGAAATAGAGGAAGGGAAGGAGCTGGACAGAAGTTGGAGCAGCTGCAGGTGGAGATTTCCAGTAGTGACAGCACGATTGCTTAGCCGCGGAGTGCTACAAACACCCACCCCCCGCTGCCGGGTGTCTCCCTGGCCCCCATTGCCAGAGGCCATGCAATTTTGTGGGCGGGACGTTCTCACTACGTGTCTGTTTTCAGAATGGCATCATCACTGGCGTGTACCCGGCGAGTCCCTCCAGTTGGCTCATCGTGGTGGTGGGCGTGATGTCAACAATGTACGCCAAAATCGACCCCTCGCTGGGAATAATTGCAAAAATCAACCGGACCCTCGACACGACGTAAGTAATCCTTTCAGATCTCACACCGTCTAGGAAGTGGTCGGGGTTTTGGTGGTGGTTGCTGCTGCTGCTATTTTTGTGTCTTTTCAAGTATAACATGCCTATTACCGTTCTGGATTCAGTGTGAAGCTTTCGCTGCAGTTCTCAAGGTCGGCTTTCTTCCCATGTCCTGGGCTGCTGTGAAGGGTGCCACCCCCTTGAACGTTCCAGGTCTCTCACTAGAGAAATAACAGTCTCCACATCCTCGTCCCATAATCGGGCTTTGTTTCTCGGGCCAGGAGTTGTGAGCGGAAGGTAGGGTCCCTAAGGGATGAGATGCAACCCGGGTGTGTCCACACTGTCCCCAGGCCACGTCTGCCATGTTGGGGTCTGACCTAAGCGAAACAGATGGGCTCTGGGCCTTTTAAATAAATTAACACATTGCTGGTTGTTTGGAATTAAATATGGTTCCTTCAGAAGCCCCCGGACTCACGGGAGTCCCTGAGAATCCAGCCGAGTCCAAAACTGCGTAAAAACTCCCTCTCATTTCAGCAGAAGCGTGCAGATGCCTTGGTCCGCCTGGGGGCCGGGGCAGCTGAGGCAGGGACCTGGCACTCTCGACACTCGGGTCCTAAGCCTCTCTCCTCTCATCCTTTAGTTCCCAAGGGACACAGGTCCACCCCCTGCAGACAGTTCGACCCACGCACTGTGCTATTCCTACCTGCTTTTCAGACAGTTGTGGGTTTACGGATGATTATTTACTTTCGAATGTGGGCTGTCTTTTTACACTGGATTATATTCAGAAGTGTTGGCTATTTAAAGCCCTTTTAATCTGGATCTTCATAAGATTTGTGTCTTTGTCCCTCTAAACCAATTGGGGTAACTGGGCCATCCCTGTCCCAAATGGAGAAAGACCAGCTTACAGGCCAGTGTCACCCAGGCTCAAGGACCGTTCTGGAACTCTCTTCCTGGAGGGATCTCTCACATCTCTGAGAGGCTGTGTTCACAGGTGCAGGTGACCAGGTGTTAGTCCATCTCCTGTAGCCTCGGAAGGACATGTTCTTCATAAGAAGCTTTTTTGCTCATGTTTTGTCTCGAAGTACTATATGTATATACATAAAAAATAATGTCTGATATTTGTGAACTGAGTAAGTCGGTATGTCTTTTTCCTTTGGTGAGGTAGCACTTAGAGACAACTGAACTGTAAAGCATCTGTAAGATAAGTTCTTAAATCTTTACATCCACATTTACGTGTAGATTAGACTCTCAGAAAAGAAGGTTTTGAGTAGAGACTACGGTTAAACTTGAACTCAAGATTGGAACAGGTTCTAGAAAGATACAAGTTTTGAAGCAAAAGCATTTTACTTTGAAGATACGTGTTTCTGTATAACTTAAGTATTCGAAAATGTTAAATTGGTGGTTTCCAAATATTGGAGATACTTTCAAGTTGTTTATTGGTTTGCTCTAGTAATTTGAAACACACTTAGTTTTTATTTTGTAAATATTTTGCGGTTTCCACAAAACAACTTAAACTACAAGCAAAACCACAAAGACGTGTGAATAGCTGCATTTCTTCTCATTTCTAAAGGCTCCTCTTTGCTATGAAATAATCACTTTCCTTAGCAACCGAAAACGTATTCTGTCTTTATTATTTAAATGATCATTCTGTCCGATCAGTTTTTTGGTTTATATATGATAAACATTCCTGCCTAGATCAAAAACTAGCCCTGTTGATACACGTAGTTGAGGGAATCGCTTTGCCAAATGATCTGAGTTTCTTCTGAGTAACGGCAAACTCCAAATCTATGTTCGAGGAAGAACACCATAGAGAGCAGGATGGAAAAGACATAGAACTGCTGCGAGCCGCCAGCTGAGGTGATGCAGGTCCATCGGGGGCGTAGTTGTCATGGGGGCAGTCCACAGCCTCATGTCACCTCTGTCATCGTCCCTAGACCCTGGAGGACGTTGTGTACCCCCTGCCCCCCATTGCGCAAGTTAGCCTGGGTTCATTTTGAGGACCGCCAAAGCAGATGGGGCTGATTCATTTCAAGGTGAGGAGAAAAACGCCTGAGTCTTGACGGTTGGATTAATATGCATGTCCTCTCTCTGATCAGGCCCGACTCCTGATTCCTGGTCCGGGCTCCGCGGTGTCCTTAGTGTGCGCGGCAGCCGCTGTGGCTCGCAGCGCATGGCGGTGTCCCATGGAGCTGTCGCCCCCCCAGCCTCTCTTTCTTGCTAACGTATTTGCGGCTTGTCTCCTCTCGTCCCGGTAGTGGCTACATGTCCAGCCAGACAAAGAACGTGGTCAGCGGCGTCCTCTTCGGCACGGGCCTGTGGGTGGCCCTTATCGTCACGATGCGCTACTCCCTGAAGTTGCTGCTGTCCTACCACGGCTGGATGTTTGCCAAGCACGGCAAATTGAGCCGCGCCACCAAAGTCTGGATGGTAATTGAACGACACTGTCAGAGCCGGGCTGGTGTACAGGTGTTTAACCCCGTTATGGAGGTGTGCTTGGCATGGAAGAGCTGTGGCCAGTGACCGTACACGGCTTGCTGTGTCTGGAGACGCGTACACACCCGGGGAGCCGTCATCCCTCTCAGTGCCACACACTTACCACCCCATGTGCCCCCTCTCCCCCCATCTGTTCCCTTCTGTGGTAAGACTTAACCTCAGATCTACCTCTTAGCAAACATTTGAGCCTCTGGTATTGTCAGTCCCAGGCCCCATGTTGTACAGTAGACCCCGGAACTTATTTATTCCGTGTAACTGAAATTTTATACCCGTGAGCCAACACGCCTTTATTTCCCCAGCCCCCGGCTGTCACCATTCTGTGTGCTGTGTCTATGAGTTGGACTCTTAGATTCCACAGATCGGTGAGATCGGGAGATATTAGTCCTCTGTGTCTGGCTCATCTCACTTGGCCTAGTGTCTCGTGTGGGTGGCTTTCACTTTTGAAAGCAGTCCTCATGGGACCTTTGACCCTTCGCTGGTGACTAGGGGTCAACCTCTAATTGCTGGAGAGGATGGATTCACCACGACTCACAATGTTTGGGTCCAAGAGCATTTTTCTTAATGATGTTGGTGAGTTCTGAACATTTTACATTAATGTCTGCTAGGTTTGTCATCCAGGTTACCCATCCAATAAAAGTACCGTCCCTCCACGTCTTTGTAGCTTTTCTAACTTGAGGTCAGGTATTGCCTGGTTTCCTTGGCTGACGGGTCTGACCGGGTCTCCCCGACTCACCCTTGGCTGCCAGCACGTCCCACCAGCTCCCGTAGCCCTCAGCCCGAGTGTCACTCCTTTACCCTGTGTGTGGATTTTTGTCCCAACCTCGGCACACGCTGGCTCCATCTGCGAGCTGATTGCCACCTGCTGGGGGCCAGTTTGGGAGAGAAGTCTTGAGAGCCACGGTGGTGCCCCCCCCAGGCACGAACCCACCACATACCCTGCCCTTCACTCTTTCCGAAACCCACTTCTGCTAATTGCTTGGATTATGTTTTCTGATTTCCAGAGAAGCAGAATTTAACACCCAGAATAGATTCAGAGATCGTTTCCCATATTTTGCAAAACAAGTTAAATGATGTTCCCTAGGATGACATTTCATGGCTGATGTCCAGTTGAGTCCCAGCCCTTTTCAGCGTCAAGAATCTCACACACACACACACACACACACACACACACACACACACACGAGCCCTAGAAATTCCTTTGAGGTTTAGTCAGTGTGAGATGACCAGTTATTATAACAAGTTGAGGTCATTCTAGCCTAAAGTGAGGGCCGATGGCAGGCAAGTGTGTGCTGTCCACTAGGCTTGACAGGGACCGAAGGGGCCACACTGCTTCTCCTGGGGTTGGCCTGAGGTCCAGGCACCTCAGCTTAGCCCCTACTCACCCACCATTCCTGCCAGAGCCTTGAGCCAACCCTGAAACCAAGGGCCTCGCAGAAGTAGGTGGGTGAGCTTACCCACGTGCAGAGGTGTAGTCAGACAGTGATACCAGGCAGGGTGCCCGAGGAGGGTCCTGGCTGGAGACCGACACCTCCTGGACTAGGTAGGAGATCTCGAAGCAGCTGTGAGACCTAGGCTTTCATTCAACCTGCTTTTTCTGTGGGGTGACCTGTTTGCCAAGGCCTGCAAGGGTAGGGGCAGAAAATGGACTAGAGGGAAAATAAACCACCCCAGGACATCTGTACATAGTTGGCAAGTTGTAGACACTTGAGAACTGGTTTCAGATTTTCACAGTCTCATCTTTTGAAGTGTACCTTTTTGTTTTAAGGGTATGGTCAAGGTCTTTTCAGGCCGAAAACCCATGTTGTACAGCTTCCAGACATCTCTGCCGCGTCTGCCGGTCCCAGCCGTGAAAGACACCGTGAACAGGGTAGGTGCGGCATCAAGGTCACGGTCACACCCGTGGGACATACCCAGGTGCCAGGCACCTGTAGGATTAAAGTTTACAGCTTGATGGTGATTGTCCGGTACTGTCATGTGTGGGCTGCCAGCAGTGCACCTTGTAGGGCTGTTATAGGAAATGGTTTTTCCCCGCTAATGTATCAGCACATCTTAGGTGTTTGCTTGTGTTTTTTTTTTTTTTTTAAAGGCATCATATTTGATAGAGAAACCACTTGGCAAAACTTTTTAACAGCATTATTGAGATACAGTTCATATACCATACAGTTCAAAGGGTCCAATTCAGTGGTTTTGCTATACTACATTACTAATTGTTTTAAATTGTGGTAAACATATATAACATAAACATGACCATTTTAACTATTTTAAACCATTCTGTGGCATTATGTACCTTCACAATGTTGTGAAAACCCTGGACCTGGAGATCTGGCCTTGACCTGGTGGCAGGACCATCCCCGCCCCCGGGCATGATTCTGGCTCTTCCTTCCTGTTCTGCAGTCCTGAGCACTGGGGCAGAATTGCCCCACACTTTGAGCTCCAGCCCCCTCCCACTCCCGTTGCACCAGGACATCTAGCTTAGCTGAGAAAGGAGCTCTCGCTACGAGCCAGATAATGGAGAAAAGTCACCACTGACTTTTCCTGGTGACATTTCCTGGTTAACCAAACTGGGACCTTGTCCATTTAGAAGTCACTTGGGTGATTTTGTCAGGGTGTGGGGAGCTTGTGGGCCAGTAAAGGACAAAAATGTTTAATTATTGCCTCTGATCTAAAACGTCATTTAGTGTGGCAGTTAGTTAGCCAACTGGCGTGAGGACTAGCAGAACCAGTTTCGGGGCAGAGGTTCCAATCTGTGAAAGAGGTTTACATTTTTTGGTCAGGAAACGGAGTTTTAACTCGACTCCTATTTTTCTCCTTAACCCCAGTACCTGGAATCGGTGAGACCTCTTATGAAGGAAGCTGACTTTAAGCGGATGACGGCTCTGGCGGAAGATTTTGCTGTCACCCTTGGGCCAAAGTTACAGTGGTATTTGAAGTTAAAGTCTTGGTGGGCTACAAATTATGTAAGTATACGCGTGCACTCTTTTTCCTGATGGAATTTTGTGTATGAAAATATGAAGGAGTTCCATGAACCAGCTGGCCTTCCCCGTGCATGGCGGGCAAGGGGACATCTGGCCGATGAAACGGGTGGGGGTGGGACTCTGGGTTTTGAGGAATAGCTGACTTGGAAGAGAAGGTGTTAAAACGGGACCCAGAGAAAACCAGGGGCGGGGCTAGCGGTGGGCGTCTGGTTGGGTGGGCAGTGCCTGCAGGGAGCGCCAGGGGCCGGCAGGGGTGGCAGTGGGGCCATGTTCTGTCTCTGATCAGGTGCCGGTTACACAGGTGTGTTGAGTCGTTAAACATGTTCACACGCACACGTAGACTCTGACACACGCACCATTCTGTGTACGTGCACTTTAACACAAAGTGGGGGGAAAAAAAGCTCACCCAGAAGTTTGTGGGTGTGGTCAGGAAGAGGTGGCTGGCTCTTTGGGGGATAGCAGGACGTCGTGCTGGGGAGTGACAACGACACGTGTGGGCCCCGTGTTAGCACCACGGCTCTGAAGGGAACCAGACGGGATTGAGAGGTGGCCACTTCAGGGAGACCCAGCAAACAGGGCCAGGAGAAGCTGTCTGTGGCATAGTTTTGGATAATAATGATTATTAAGAAATGTCAACAAACAATTGTCACTTATTTTCCAGTTGGTCTTTTTTTTTTTTAACCATTTCTAAAGTGAAAGGGATCTACACTCTAGCTATGTCATGACTTGAAAACAAAAACCACTTTCCATTTCCACTTTTTTGCACAAAATTCACCCCACGCGGTGCCCTGGGCGCCTGCGTCACTTCTTGATCTTGTCTGTTTGCACCAACAGGTGAGCGATTGGTGGGAGGAATACATCTACCTGCGAGGACGCGGGCCGCTGATGGTGAATAGCAACTACTACGCCATGGTGAGCCAGTTCTCAGGGCTGCGTGTCCTGTCCGGTGGGCACCGAGCAGCGGGGCGGCATCTTCGTGGCCCTGCCCGTTGCCTGCGGAAGCTCAGGGGCTTGGCCCGTGCTGCTCCCGGTTCTGCTTCCCCTGTCCAAGGCTCCATGCTCCACCAGGGTGCCCAGCACCTGCCTCCGACACCGGAGAGCAACATGGGTGTCCTTCCGTATTTGCCAAGTAGCTCAAGGGCACCAAGGTACTGCAGAGAAATCTGGGTCGCGAACATGCCCTCGTGACGAGCAGGGAGTCCTCACAGAGTTGTGTGCCTCTGCCGGCTTTCTTAACTGAGCTCTGCGTGACAGTGCCACCGTGAGGTGAAGGGCTCAGGGACAGCCAGGTGGCCGAGAGTCTGCCCACCGCCCGCACGCTGAGCTTTGTCCTGCGCCCTGAGACTCCGGGGGTCACATGTTGCGTGTCGTTTCCTGTCTTTGGTCTTTCTTTGTCTTGGGAGACACTGAGGGGCTAGGAGAGCAACCGTCAGTCGTGTTAGGAGCCCCTCATGTTGGATTCCGGGTCACCGTTCAATAACTGATGCATCGAATTCTTTCAGTTTCTCTTTATTTTTGTTCCTTGCTTCCTTTTATTTTTTCCCCCTATTTCTCTTTTTTTATTGTCTGGTTTTCTGTTCTGTTTTTCTCCTTTTTAAAATTTTCTCTTCTTTTTCTTTTAATTTTTTTCCCCATCAGAAACAATCTCAAACTTACAGAAAAATGGTTAGTGTGGTACATAGAACGGTTTTCGAGAGGGAGCTGTCCACCGGGTACCTTTTCATTCCTGTCTTTTCCCTACAAAAGCGCTTTCCTACATAATCGAAGACATACTCTCAGATTATAGTGTAGACCTGTGTCCCTTGGTCTTTTCTTCCAGTCATGGAAAATGACATTTAGAACGAATTGTGTCTCAGAATTTAGAACACTGCAGGCACTGCTCTACGTAAAAAGTTATTTTAACTTTTGGTTACTTCTCATTCAGAAAACTTCCTATCTGATTGCTTATTTATTTATTTGTTTATTTATTTTTGCATTATAGAAATATATTTGGGACAGAATACTATCTTAAAAATTTGAATTCTGTTTATTGAAGATTTCATTTTAAAAGATACTGTTCCCTTTAATATCCCAAGAATTCCTTGGGGGCTTGTGTTCTTATAAAACGTGAACAAAATAATATGGACAAAGTATAGGAAATGAAAGTACAATTTATTTTCTAGCAGAGCAGGTATAACGAGTGACCACATGTATGGAACTATTTTAACAGTGTCGAAGTGCTTTGTCATGTATGTAAATCAGCCTGTCTTTCCTCTGAACATTCTCCCTGCTGACACGTGTATTCCCGTTTCAGGACTTGCTCTATGTCCTGCCGACTCACATACAGGCAGCAAGAGCAGGCAACGCAATCCACGCCATCCTGCTGTATAGACGCAAACTGGACCGGGAGGAAATCAAACCAGTGAGCACAAACTGCTTTTTAAAAAAAATTCTTTTAAAACAGCTTTATTGAGGTATTATTGATATATTGTACATACTTGACGTATATATAATTTGTCGGTTCTGACATTGCCGTATTTTGCTGTGTATAATGCACACTTTTTTGTCCAAATTTGTGAGGGAAAAATAAGGATGCACATTCTACATGGGTAGTACTAATTCCATATCTAAAAGAATGTTTCTAATTCTTTTATTTATGCTTATGAGTTAAAAGTGTAGCTCTAGAAATCAAGAACGATATCCGTAAGCAAAATAATTCCCTGGAATACGATAATCGGTTTTGAACTTATGAAGAACTTGCAACAATGAGGAGTTCTTGGCCTTCTAGAATGCGTAAATATCGTAAATTTGTTACCGGTACATAAAATTTCTTGTAGTACCTTGTATCTGTTCTTGTGTTTTATAAGTATTTGTTATATAAAATTTCTGGTACCGTAACGTTAAAAAATGAGTGGTACAATTCCTTTATAATACAAAAAACAACACCTAAATGTAAACAAATAAAAATTTGAATTAAAAAATTAAAATGAAAGATTGTTTCCCCCCTGAAAGTTTGGGCCAAAAACGTGGGTGTGCATTATACACGGGAGCTCATTATACACAGCAAACTACGGTATACAGTATACATACACACACCCACCCACGAAGCCATCACCACCACCAAGATAGTGAGCATATCCATCACCCCCAAAAGTTTCCTTGTGCACCTTTGTGATATCCCCCTACCCTGTCCCCATCCCTTTCTGTGCCCCTTCCCCGTCAGTCACCCACACACCAGGTAACCTCTGATCTGCCTTCTGTCACTTTAGACCATTTTTCATTTTCCAAAGCTTTATATAGATGGACTCATACAGTGTGCACTCTTGTGGTCTAGCTTCTTGCACTCTGCATAATTATTCTGAGATTTAATTCTCCTGCGTGTCCTACGTGGACATCCGTCTGATGCACTTCAGTTCTGTAATTTGCCCCTGGAAGAAACTCTTAGTTAACTTTTGAAGGAAAATAATTTAGCTGGTGAACAGCTCAAGAGAAACAAGACATTTTTTTGGTAAATACCCCTTCGGTTTAAGTGTCAGTTTATACCTGACCGATGAGAGTGTGTCATCTAGGAAGTAACAACGTAGGAAGCCGTGCCCTGCCGTGGTTCCGCAAGTCTGCAGTGAAACCTGGCGTCCAGGGAACGGCTGTTCTTTATGGAGACTGGGAAAAATTAAGTCAGATCACGCTGTGGGCACAGAACACAAATCCAGCATTTGAATCTGTGGTCTGAATATGCTCCTTTTCTCCCCCGGTGGAATTTTTGTTAGTCTGACACATTTTTCTATCACAGATTCTTCTTTTGGGATCCACAGTCCCGCTCTGCTCTGCTCAGTGGGAGCGAATGTTCAACACATCTCGGATCCCAGGAGAGGAAACCGGTGAGTGGCACGTCCTCAGGGTCCCTCTGGGAAGCGGCACTTTTCGTCCTTAATGTCAGCGTCAGGAGGTGGTGGGGGAAATGTCAAAGGCTGTCACCGATTTGCTGTGACCTCCTGAGGTTTTCAAGGTTTCAGGCCTGAGAATGTTCCTTCTGTTGTTGACTTCCCTTTGTCTTTGTTGGGCCTTCCCGACTTCCGTTTCTCTTGGGTTCAAGGCTACATTGTGTATTTTTGATTCTTTTGTCATAAATTAATTGGCCAGATACGTGTGGATTTATTTGTGGGCTCTATCTTCTCTTCCACTGATCCAATACCATACTATTTTGATTCTTGTAGTACTGTAACATACTATAAATCAGGAATTGTGATGCCTCCAGCTTTTTTCTTTTTCAAGATGGCTTTGGCTGTTTGGAGTCTTTGTGGTTCCATACAAAGTTTAGGATTGTTCTACTTGTGTGAAAAATGTCGTTGGAATTTGATGGGGATTGCACTGAACTTATATATTGCTTTGGATAGTATGGACCTTTTAATAATATTAATTCTTCCAAACCATGAGCATGGACTATCTTTCCATTTATTTGTGTCGTCTTCAATTTCATCAGTGTCACAGTTTTCAGTGCATAGATCTTTTACCTCATTGGTTAAACTGATTCCTAGGGATTTTATTCTTTCTGATGCAATTGTAAATGGATTGCTTTCTTAATCTCTCTTTGTGATAGTTTGTTATTAATGTATAGAAATGCATGTGATTTTGTATATTGATTTTGTATCCTGCAGCTTTACTGAATTCGTTTATTATTTCTAACAGTTTTTTGGTGGAGTCGTTAGGGTTTTGTATATATGATAGATATACCATGTCGTCTGTAAACAGTGACAGTTTTTGTTTCCAATTTGGATGCTTTTATCTTTTTTGTTTTCGTTTTTCTTTAAGGGAAATAGGACTTTATTGGGGAACAGTGTGTACTTCCAGGACTTTTTTCCAAGTCAAGTTGTTGTCCTTTCAGTCTTAGTTGTAGAGGGTGCAGCTCAGCTCCAGGTCCAGTTGCCGTTTTCTAGTTGCAGGGGGCGCAGCCCACCATCCCTTGTGGGAGTCGATCTGGCAACCTTGTGGTTGAGAGCCCACTGGCCCATGTGGGAATCCAACCGGCAGCCTTCGGAGTTAGGAGCACAGAGCTCTAACTGCCTGAGCCACTGGGCTGGCCCTGGATGCCTTTATCTTTTTCTTGCCCAATTGCTCTGGCTAGGACTACAGTACTACGTTGAATGAAAGTGGTGAGAATATACCTCAACATAGTAAAGTGCACATGTGACAAGCCCACAGCTAACAGACTCATGGGGAAAAGCCGAAAGCTTCTCCTCTGAGACCAGGAAGGAAAAGCTTCCTGGTCAGTATTGTCTTTTCATTCTCGCGTATCCGTACGAGAGAACTAGCTCCATATCACAGATGAGAAGCTGGGGGCTTAGCAAGGGTCAAGTCATTGGCCTGAGACGATATGTCCAGTGGGCGCCGAGCAGGGTCTGGAGGCCAGGCCTGATTGCAGAGCTCTCAGCTCTGGTGCTACACGTAACCCTCTACGGACTCTCGAGAAACGGACTTAGGAGCTGAGTAGAGGGACGCCGGGGTCGCAGCTGGTGCCCTTGAAAAGCCGGGGGTGACGTTCTCTCCTCCCTCTGACCTGTGCTTGTGGATTTTGTGTCTCGCCCCCCGCCCCCACCCCAGACACCATCCAGCACATAAGGGACAGCAAGCACATCGTCGTGTTCCATAGAGGGCGCTACTTCAAGGTCTGGCTGTACCACGACGGCCGGCTGCTGAAGCCCCGAGAGATTGAGCAGCAGATGCAGAGGATCTTGGACGACCCCTCAGAGCCTCAGGCCGGGGAGGAGAAGCTGGCGGCCCTCACTGCGGGAGAAAGGTATGCAGTTCCCCGTGACACCGGTGGTGTCTGGGGCTGTGGGGGTAGCACACGGCTCTCGTCTTCCCCAGCGGCTTGTCTGGGGGGCAGGCGTGTGTCCGAGGCCCGTGGGGACACGAGTGGGACGAGAGCCCTTGTCAGCCTGGCCCTGTTCCGAGGGAGCAGGTCCCACCCCCGCCCTTGGGTCCCCTTGGACATCTCTGTGTGTGACAGGCAGACATCTGTGTGCGCAGGTACCAGAGCACGTGACACAGAAGGAAGGAGTTAGGCTTCTCATGGGGCTGCCTTACATTTAATTTAGGAAACAATGAGTTTAAACCAAGGACTCAGGGTTCATTTCCTGCCTCGTCTGCTGGTCACTGAGAGGCCTCTGTTGACCTGAGAACTGGGCTTGTGCGGAGGCTGAGGGCAGGCTGTTTCGACCTCGGCTCGATATGTTTGGGGCTAGATAATTGTTTGGGGTTGGGGGACCACGGGATGTGGTCCCCGACTTGTGACATGTGCAGCTGTCTTCAGATTTGCCCAGTGTGGCCTGGGGGCTGAGGGTCCCTGGTTGAGAAGCCCTGAGGTACAGCAATGTGGTACCTGTTACAGCAGCACTGGGAGTCAGATGGGGAGTGGCCCTTTGGCAGAGAAGAGGAAAATGCCCGTGGTGAGGGCATGCAGGGTGACAGAGGTGTCTGGGGGCGGGCCACCTGCCGGGGCAGCACAGCTTGCTGGGGACCTTGGGTCTTGAGGCAGAATGGGTCCCATGTGCGCGACTACATTTGGCCTTGGTCCTGTGACTGGGTGCCAGTAAAGGGACCAGTTTAGGCTGGAGTGACCCAAGCAGACTTACGAGATGATTCTGGTCCTGGAAGCAGAGGGGGTCTCCAAGCAGTGAGGACGGGAAGCGGGTGGTGTGAGTGGAAGGGGGGGAGGCTTGTCCAAGAAACCAGGAGAATTCGGCCACCACGGGGGCATGAGTCCGTGCACAGCAGTGGGGAGTGTCCTGCAGAATGAGCCCCATGTCCCCAGTGCTGACTGAGCGTCAGCAGGACCAAGGGTTGGGAGGGGGCGCCTGGCACCCGTGGACCATCTCAGCTGAGTGTTGGGAAGAGGAGAGGGCGGGAGACAGACACCAGATGACCCTGGTCTGGAAGGGTGGACAGGGGCACAGGACCTGGGGAGGGTCGCGGTGAGGTGGCCCAGGAGCGATTAGAGGAAGCCATGGCTGGGGTGACCCTGGAGAAGTGGCTGCCACGTCAGCTCCGCTACCTCATGTAAGGTGGGACGGAAAAGAATCCCTTGAATTTGGCTCCTGGGGCACCCCACATCACGGGGTGTCTTGTGTCATTAGTTGCGTGGACTTGGGGCAGGCTGGCCTGGGCTTGAATCCCTCCCTGCTACAAAGTAGCTGTGACCTCATCTCTGTACCTCAGTCTTGCCATCTGAAAGATGGGAGTGGCAGTGTAGGTCAGTGAGCCAGTCCATGGACCAGGCTGGGAGTGGAGTCTGGCACGAGGGGAGTGCTCACGCAGACTTGCTGTGACTTCCGCTGCCGGAACTTATTTAGGACTATCCCCATGAGGGGGCGCGGGGAGAAAGTTCTCTCTGTGAGTCTGTGGCCCCCAGACAGCTGAGCTCAGGGGCCAGTCAGCATTTATTGAACAGTCACACAGCAGGCCCTGTGTTCCGGTCTAGAACAGATAACGAGATAATAGTGAGTCTCCTGTCCGCAGACCAAGCAGTCCAGCTGGCAGCCAGTCGGATAGAGAAAATCACAAGCGTGTGGTTTTCCTACAAAACTGAAAAACACTGTCATTTCAAACATCACGTGCAAGGAGCTGTCACCCCAGGGCTGCAGGTTTAACTGTATCGAATCCTTACTGCAGAGTGCCCTGGGCCAAGTGTCGCCAGGCCTATTTTGGACGTGGGAAAAATAAGCAGTCTCTCGATGCCGTGGAAAAGGCAGCATTCTTCGTGACATTAGATGAAACGGAACAGGGATATAAAAAGGAGGACCCGGATACATCAATGGATAGCTATGCCAAGTCTCTACTGCATGGCCGGTGTTTTGACAGGTACTGTACTCGCTCTCTGAAAGACAGTAGTCTGCCTGTGAACTTGGAAGAAATGTTACATAAGGCTGACCCCAGCCACACGTTACCTCTACTCTTAACATTTTCGCTGCCCTGGGCGTCTGTAGTCGAATGATATTTCCATGCTGCTGACTGCGGCATTCGACTTTACCCCACGAGCTCAGTGTTCCAGAAAGGACTTTTAGGAAAGCAGATATTTCTATATTTTTGTGTTTTTCAAGAATGAAGAACAATAGGATATTTTTATACTTTAAAGTAATCACGTATATTCATAAAATGTAGCACCTTAACTGTATTTACTTAAAAATATAAATACTGCAATTATTTTCTGTGGATTTTTGACACATTTTGGAGAACAAACTTGAACTCAGTGATCTCAGTGAAAAGATTAAGGAATCAGGCTAGCATAAAAATTCTCTTAATTCTCTTCTTGTCACCAAAAAACTCTCTCTCTCTCTCTCTCTCTTTCTCTCTCTCTCTCTCTCTCTTTTTCTCTCTCACACACACACACACACACACACACACACACACACCTGAAGAAGCAGCAAATTCGAGATTCTTCCCCTCTGTGCATGACCACCTCTGTTTGGAGATGTAATGAGGTGTGACTGAAGGAGAAAATGGTGGGCGGGGCCTGATCTGACTGTCACTCTGGCCTTGCTCACTGGTCCCCTGGTGTTATTAGGCTGTCCCACGTCCTGGAGCCACCTTTTCCTTAGCTCTAAAGTGAGGTCCTGCCTTCCTGTCAGATTGGGGGCAGGAATTGCTGCGGTGGGGGCATGTGTGGGCCGCCTAGCTTCCCGTTTCTCCGCAGTTGTCTTGTGCATCCTTTTACGTTGTAAAAAGATGTCCTGTTCTTCTTCTAGTCGCCAGTACATGAAAGCTTACCTTTGTGTCTGTACATGAAAGCTTACCTTTGTCTCTGGAACAGGGAAGAAATGAAGGACTTGGGGTTCTGTGTGGGCTTTTATCATTACTCCGTAGAGCTGTTCGAGGGGTGGGTGCAAAGTCAACGAGCCCCTCCACAACAAAGTTTTCTTTTTGTCTTTTGAAACATTTACGTGACATAAACATTTTCGTTTCCCACAGGTGGTTTGACAAGTCATTCACATTTATCGTCTTCAAAAACGGGAAAATGGGTCTGAATGCTGAGCACTCCTGGGCGGATGCACCCATCGTTGGCCACCTTTGGGAGGTGAGTGTCTGCAGGTTTGACTTGCAGGAAGAAAGGGCTGGTAGAACCCCAGGCCCCACAGTCACTGCAGTTTCGTAATATTTGTCTGGTTGCATAATGAGAATTTTCAGCACGTGCTGGCACTGCCCACAAACGTAAATGACTAAGCAAAAGGCGTTCGTGTCTTCGTTTCCTGAAACTTAGCTTCTTGAATAGAAACGCATGTGATGCCACCTCCTGATAGAATCCCAGAAGGAAGTGGCAGCTGCTGTGATGCAGTGACTTCAGGGCAGAACCAGAGCTCAGTTTATTCTGGAAGAAACCCTCCCTTCTTTGCTGTATTTTCTTAACCTGCCATGTTTAGACCAAGGAGAAGCAAGCATATTGACATCTTGGTTTATAACAATGCAGCACGTCCTTTCCCAGGTCATCTCATTCTTAAAATTACCACGTTGCTGAAAAGCCACCAGGCCCCTGTCATCCTCTCCCTCCCCCCAGCTTTTTAAACTACCGTGTGTACTGGCCCTGGCACCTTTAAACTTTTAAAACTTCCTGTCTCTCTGAACTCTTCCATGTTTGGTATGAAACATTGAATGGAAGTCTTGTTTTCTTAACTCACCCATCGTGCCCTTGTTTAAAGAAGTTGCTCGATTCCAGGGTCGTCGGTCTCTGGACTTGACACAGAGATTCCGTACTTCTGGTTTGATGAGACTTGAAGTAACATTTTGTTAAATCAGCAGGCCCTCTTAGAGTCACACTGCATACAAAGACTGTATTCTTGCAGTCTGTTTTGTTGTTTATTTCTCTCTCTTTTTTTATTCGTTTCAGGTGTACAAAGCAATGTACTAGTTAGATGTTTACACCCCTCACACAGTGATAACGCTCCTCCCCCAGTCTACTACCCCTCTGGCGTCGTATATATCTATTACAATTCCATTGGCTCTATTCTCTATGCTGTGTACTCCATATCCCGTAACTATGTATGTATATATATAATTATAGTTGACCTTCAATGTTACTCAGCTTCAGCTTCAGGTGTACAGCACAGTGGTCAGTTATCTACATCACCCCTGAGGTGGTCTCCCTAATAAAACATGTGCCCATCTGACACTCTACATCATCTTGACAACACTATTGATTGTAGTCCCCAAACTGTCTTTCATACCCTGTGGCAATAGTGTGACTATAATTTGTGCTTTCTGATCTTTTTACCTTCTCTCCCATCCCCACCCCCTGCCGTCTAACAACCATCAGTTTTTCCTCTGTATCTCTGAGATGATTTCTGTTTAGTTTGCCCATTTGTTCTGTTCTTTAGATTCCACGTATAAGTGAGATCTTACGGTATTTGTCTTTCTTCGTCTGACTTGTTTCACTTAGCATAATGTTCTCGAGGTCCATCCATATCGTTGCAAATTCTTACCGTCTTTTTAGTTGCTGCTGCTCTGATAAATGGAGTGGAATAAATTGACCCTGAAGTCGCTGCACAGGTGGGAGATACCTGTCCATGACCTCTCTGCCCTTCCCAGGGGGCAAGGGCACCTGGGTTGGGCACCTGAAATTAAATCGTGCCGTAAACTTGTGTAGACATCTTAATGCGTTCCCCTCATTCTTTTTTCTTAAAATTTTTATGGAGGCTTTGCGTCTCAACATTTCTTTTTAGAAGATTGTCGCTGTCCAATTTTTTTTCCCCTAGGGCTAAACAGATTCTGGAGCATGTCATGCTTTTTTCTCTTGCAGGGCCTTTGCATGTGCTCTCACCTCTGTCCAGAACATTCTTTTCCCAGCCATTGGCCCCTTTCGGTCTCACCTTGACCCCACTTCGTCTAGGCAGTGACCCCCTCCCCCAGCCCTCTCTCAACATTTGGTTAGGGGCTCCTGTCGTCTTTTCCTCCACTTCTGACTGTCTTAAACCTCTGGTTCGGGTCTTGACAAAACCTAACATGCCGTTCCTTTAGCCAACGGAGGTTTCCTAGGTGGGAAAAAGGATAAATGGGAAAAAGCAAAGTGCTCCAATCTTTTAAGACAGCAGTGTGGTCCCAAGACAGATGCATGATAAAAGCAACCAGGTATCAAAAGGACTCTTTGCCACCGGCCGTCTTTGCTGATACTGACAGAGGTGTAGGGTCTTTTCAGCTGCAATTACAGCAACGATCAAAGCACCTTCAGCTCCTCTAGACAGGACAACAAGCCACTTTAGATCTCTTAGCGGAGCATAATGGTCCAAGCCTGTTAACACCCCATTCTGATAGGTGCATAAGAGCGAGTCTTTGGAAAAAGAGGAAGAATCTTCTTCACAGGCAGTATGCATGCAGGGCTAAGGTACCAACTGGAGACGTCAGTGGGTGCTGACAGTCAGGCTGCTGCTTAGCTGCTCTGCATAAGAGGAGGGTACTGAGATTTAGTCTTAGACCAGGGTGACCAATTAGAAGTGCTGGTTTTAAGTGTTACTGCTCAGCCAGCCAAGTGGCCTGTGACTCCAGGGACTGGATGCTCCCCACTTGGATGGGAACTGACCTCGTCACTTGTCACGGAGGCCTGTGCCCAGTTAAAAGGGCCGGTGCAGCGATGCCATGCCAGTTAAAGACAAACCGAGTCACCTTGAATCCTGTTTGCTCTTGATGTAGTTCTGATGCTTAAATGTGCTGGACTCTTGCGGGGGCTCTGATGCCGAGCCGGTCAGATGCAAGCAGGCTGGCTCCTTCACACACTCAGGTCTGCGTGGACCCCGAGTGCACGCGGCCCTCCACATGCCTGCATCCCGGAGCCCCCATTGCTCTCACCATTTGACAGTGTCACCATCTGACATTGGTTAGTTACATTGCCTCCCCCACTGGAATGTAAGCTCCCAGACCACAAGGATTTCTTTTTTTTTAAGTTTTATTACTTTTTTATTGAGAGCAAATTCACGTACCATAAAATTCACCCTCTTCAAGTATACAGTTCAGTGAGTTTTGTATATTCACAAGGTGGTTGTGCAGCCATTGGTACTATCTCATTGCAGGATATTTTCATCACCCCTCAAAAGAAACTCCCCCATTTCCCCTTGTCCCAGCCCCTGGCGACCACCTATTTTGGCCATTTCATAGAAACAGAATCATCCGATATGTGGTCTTTTGTGTTTGGCTCCTTCACTGAGCGCGGTTACAAGGTTCATCCCTGTCACGGTGTGTCAGAGCTTCCTTCCTTTTCACGGCTGAGGAGTTAGTGTTTCTCTGTTTGGACGGACTGTACTTTACCCATTTGTCCCTCGATAGACGTTTGGGTTGTTTCCACTTTTCGATTACTGTAAACAGTGCTTCCGTGAACATTTGTGCACAAGTTTTATGTGAACATATGTTTTCATTTCATTTCTCTTGAATGTAAACCCAGGATTGGAATTTCTGGGTCGTGTGGTCGTATTTAACTTTTTGAGAAAGGGTAGCAATTCTTGTCTGTTTGGTCACCGTTCTGCCCCTGGGGCTCAGAAGAGATGTGTCCCATCATAAGCGCTCGGTAAAGACCGTTGAGTAAATGGTGGCACGACAGCGTCCGTACCTGTGCTCAGGTCCTGGCCGCTGAGGAGTGTCAGCTCGGACAAATTGCTGCTCCTGTCTCAGAAGCCCAGTTTCCTCATTTATATAATGGGATTAATGGACCCGGCCTTAGGCTAGACGTGAATATTCCACAGGTGGCTCCCAGGGAACACTGGCCTGCGACCGGGACCCGGGAGGAGGCTGCAGGTGGCATCAGTGCCTCTGCTCGAACCTGGCTTTGCTCCTATCAGCTGGCCAAGTGTTACGCTTTTTCAGGTCTCTTTTCTCAGCTTGAAAGCGGAGATAAGAACTATCTTCTCTGTGCAGAGGACCTGAGGCTGTAAGCACAGATCCTCGGGCTGTTGTGAAGTCTTGATCACATCCCTGTAAAGAACAAGGAGGTGTCTACTTTGGGAGATCAAATACGTTTTACATAACACTATTAACTGTAATGTCTTCTCTGACTTGACATGTATATTCTTTTTCCTCGACAGTATGTCATGGCCACTGACAGCTTTCAGCTGGGTTATTTGGAGGATGGACACTGTAAAGGTGACACCAACCCGAACATTCCGTACCCCACTCGGCTCCAGTGGGACATCCCAGAGGAAGTAAGTCCGAATTACCACAGTTGTTAATTACCTTGGGTGGGAATTTTCCAGATGTACTTCCTCACCGTCCACAGCTCACTTGACGACCATGAAGACTGGAATTTGTCCACCTAAGGAATTTTTGCTGAGGCCATGGAGCTGATTACAGTTCCTGTTACCTTGGAAACCCCGGCAAATATTTCTTCTTAAAGCTTGTAGCTAAGGTTGTCAGCAAGATTTCCAGCTGAAACGTAGGCTACAGATCACAATGAAAAAGTAAAAAGGAAAACAAAAAATCACTTCCTTTAGAATTGAAATACTCTAAATCACTAAGTCATTTTTGTTTCTCTTAGAGATTTTTCAGATGTTGCCCGCTTAGTACACACTGTTACAGTAAGAAATTTTAGGGTTGGAAGTACCAAATCCTAGCTCATGTAATCCAAGCAGGAATTCCTGGGGTCCAAGAAGTCTTCTTTTTTTTTAATACATTTATTGGGGAATATTGGAGGACAGTGTGTTTCTCCAGGGCCCGTCAGCTCCAAGTCGTTGTCCTTCAATCTAGTTGTGGAGGGCGCAGCTCAGCTCCAAGTCCAGTCGCCATTTTCAATCTTAGTTTCAGGGGCGCAGTCACCATCCCATGCGGGAATTGAACCCGCAACCTTGTTGTTGAGAGCTCGAGCTCTAACCAATGGAGCCATCCGGCTGCCCCTCCAGCAGCTCAGCAGCAGCTGGTTGTCTTCAATCTAGTTGTGGAGGGCACAGCTCACTGGCCCATGTGGGAATCGAACTGGCAACCCTGCTGTTCAGAGCTCGTGATCTATCCAACTGAGCCATCTGGCTGCCCCTCAAGAAGTCATTTTTGATGTAGAAAATAATGTGTCCAGTGTTTTAGTCTTAACCTAGTTGTGTCTTTTCGTCCTGTGTCCCCAGGGCTGGTGTGTGTTCCTCTGAGAGGTGTAACCTCTGTCAGAGCACGTGAGCTTAGGTTCCTTGTAGATGACAACGTCACTTACCATTTATTAAAAAAAAAAAAATTTTAAGTTTTTGGAGCAGTTTTGGTTTCACAGCAAAATTGAGGGGAAGGTGCTGAGATTTCCCAGGTACCCCGCCCCTCCCCAGCTGGGACATGTGTTGCAGTTGATGGCCCGCACTGACACGTCATTGTCACCCGGAGACCACAGTTTACACGAGGGCGCATCTTGGTGTTGGACATTCTGTGTGGACAATTGTCTGAGGACACGTGTCCACTATGACAGTGTCCTACACCGTGTATCTCACGGCCCCAGAAATTCTCTGCGCCCCACCTGTTCACCCCCTCCCCCAACCCTTAGCAACCACTGAGCTTTTCACTGTCTCCCCAGTTTCGCCTTTTCCAGCATGTCCCTGAGTTAGTCACATGTATGTGGCCTTTTCAGACTGGCTCCTCTCACTGAGTCACATGCGTTTACGTTGCCTCCATGTCTCTCCATGGCTTGGGAGCTCTTTTCCATTGTAGGTTGGGGCACCGTCTATTTATTTTTTAAAGCTGGTTCCTTGATCATTAGTGTATAACAACAGTGGATTTTCTAAAAGAAAACCAGTAGCCATTGGAAATGCCCTTCGGAGTCCCACCGAGAACCAGGAAGCCCCAGTGTCCTACCTGTGTTCTGCCTGCTTAGGGCACCCCACTGTTCCTCGAGGGGCAGCTCTCAGAGAACCTTTCTGGAAAGAACGAAGAAGAAAACGTGACGCATGCATTTCCAAGCAGCAACTCCATTAGCTGCACTGAAAATGAGCTTGTGGTTTCCTTTGCTGTGTGTGTCGTGACTTCCTCCCACGAGGCAAAATCTCTTCCTCCTTTTCTCCAGTGTCAAGAGATAATAGAGACTTCCCTGAACAGCGCAAACCTTCTGGCCAATGACGTGGACTTCCATTCTTTTGCATTCGACACTTTTGGTAAAGGGCTGATCAAGAAATGCCGGACGAGCCCAGATGCTTTTGTGCAGCTTGCCCTCCAGCTGGCTCATTACCAGGTAAGAGCCACGAGCCTGGGTTTTTGTCAGGAGTGCTTTGGGGGTTCCTAACCACAGGCTCAGGGCTATTTGCCCACGGGGTAGGGAAGGCGGAGACCCGCCGTGGGAGCGGGTGGCCGGTGGCACAGAAGCACAGCCCCGCTGGGTCTTGCCTCGTGGTCACTCGCGGGCAGTCGTAGCCCCCTGTGTGACACAGGACGGGCGAGTCTGGGGAGGAGCAAAGTGAGATCGCCTTGCTCTACAAAGGGAAGACTTAAACCTTAAAATAAGCTTAGACTGCTGGAATTTGGTAAAGCGGAAATGCTTAGGGCAGTTGACTGCTGTCTCTGATCTTTGACACCCCCTTCCATATAAGTGGACACTACCAGCCCCCTGGAGGTGCTCTGGGACGGATGTTTCTCTCCCCCTTTCTCTCAGTGCCATGTTACATTTTGGCTTGCACGTGACAGACTCATTGGAGGAAGCAGCCTGGGCCCGTGGGAGGTCGTAAATGGAACTTCCTGCCTGTTGGAGGGGACGTCCCACCCCAGGGAGGGTAGCCCTTGGTTTCCAGGGTCTGCAGAAGTCATGTGGCATTGGCTCAAGATACACCCCCTTGGTAGTTGAAAACTTGTATTTTAAAACCCCAGCGCTGCGCACATGTACCGTATGTCATGTCCCTGTGCCAACACTGGGACACCGTGTCCGAGTTTTGCTTTGTGCCAGGTCCTGTTCTGAGCGCTGTATACACAGGACTCTCACAGCCCCTGAGTGGGACACACCGTCATTAGCCCATGTCTCAGGTGTGAAAACTGAGGCACAGAAGAGTGTGGTGACTTGCCAGGGTGACATGTATGTGGCAGGCCTGGATCCGGGCGGCAGCTGTGGAGGCCGCCCCTGGCCTGGACTTGTCGTTTGGCTCTTTGTCTGACAGTCAAGTGACTACAAGATAGAATGGGATTGAGGAATTGGATCGAGGGTTAATAAGCTTGATTTTTAAAATTGATAAGCAAACTTTGCAGTATTGCTAGGACTGTAGAAGGAGGTGACCCTTCAGATACAGAGAAGATTTTCATAATGGACACCAGGTTCATGAGGAATACATTTGACAATCTTCATGGAGTGACCATCTTCCGGGTCAGCACAAGTTAGTAGAGCTGACCAAGGCCAGGGAGAAGGCCCAAGAAGGGCGCCACCTGTGGGTGGAAGAGAGACGTCGGAGAGGCGCCCGCCACGGCGAACCTGCTCAAGGCTGCTTTGCGGCTTTGGAGAGCGCAGGAGAGTTCAGGAAGGAAGGGAGCTGCCCCAGACCCAGCTGGGGACCCAGCGTCACTGGGGTCACGGTAATGAGGTGCATGGAGACTACCCACTGCTGTGCTGTGCCTGGCAGGCAGCCCGAGCAGGACACTTATCATACGAGGCGGGTCAGGTACCCTGCCTGAGTCCGACAGCTCGTGGCGGCTGAGCTGGGGTCCTGGCAGGCTCGTTCTAGAACCCATGTCTTCAGCCGCTGCGATACAGCTTCATCTGATGGAGACACAGGAAGAGAAAGCCACAGACCAGCTTTGCTCACGATTATAAATGCAGAGGACCTAAAAACAGCATTAGCAAAGAGTTTACTGGTACAGGGAAAGTGTAATCACCAGCAGCAGCTTATACCAGAGCAGAAGGGGGTGTGGTATTAGCAAATCCCATAATACGCACAGAGTCGGTCGTATTACTGGGTGAGAGAAGAAAGCAGACAACCATTTTGACAGATACTGTAAAAGGCATTCAGGATAGCACATCCGTTCGGCAACTCTTAGTCGCAGGGGCTATTTCCTTACCGTCATAAATACCACCAGGTGTCAGTAGCTAGCGTATGGCTTCAAAGGTGAGCGTGTAGAAGCAGCCCCATTAGAACAAGAAGGGTGAGGCTGCCTCCAGCAGCCCCACTGTTCTCGAATGTCTTTCCTTGAGTGCAGTGAAGAGTGCAGGAGATTGGAGCAGCGGGAAAGCTTTAACGGTGAGGACGCGTGGTCAGGAGGAGGCCCGGTGCAGGGTTACACAGAGGCACTCGGGAAGGGCGGGGAGGCTGCGAGTCTTCACGTAGCACTCAGTCTATTAAAAATGGTCGATTTATGCAGTGGTCTACTAAAAACGTAAATCACATTCAGCCATTCAGAAGTTTTTAATGTGCTTCGTTGGGCACCAGCCCTGTTAGGGACATAGCTCTCTGTGGAGCTCACTTTCAGACCCATGTCTACCTGGTCCTGGGGTCTGCTCCAGGCCTCGGAACCTTCTCTGAGCCTGGAACCCTTGGGCAGTTTGAGAAAGCCTTGGGGAACTCCTTCCCCGAATAACATTTGTAAAGCATAAAAGGAAATACACAGGTTAACTAGTTCGTTAAAATGCAGATGTCAAGAGATTGAACATAAATCTGTGATGCAGTAAATATAATTCTTTATGCACTAAATTTTGAGTAGCAGGTCTGAAGGCTGCTGTCATTTTGAAGTAGCGATAAGCCTGGATGGTATTTTGGGATATGTGCAAACAACCGCAATTTCATGTGAAAATAGCTATGATTTTCTATTCAAAGTCACAGGCTCTGCTCATAATCAGTGTGGTTTATTGCCTGTGCTTCTAAATGCTATGTTTCAGTTTGAGGTTAGAGGAAATTAAAATAGTTGTATTTTTTCCTTCTAAGTTCGTAAGTCCCCAAAGTTAGTAACCATTGGTCTGGTCCCTATCTAACCTTACGGTCTTCTCTAACACCACTTTGGACCTCATTCACTCTGTTTCTGCCACACTGCCCTTTTTGCTGCTCTTGCATATGCCAGGCTCATTCCCACCTCAGGACCTTTGCACTTGCTCTCCTCCGGAAGTTGCTGTCTCCTGGACTGAGGTGTGATTGGTTAGGGTGCTGCTCCATCTCCTGTTTGAAATAGCCTCCACCCCATCAGTCTCACCCCACGTCATTTCTGTTCAGTGCACCTGTCACTACATGACATCATGTCCATCTCTCCTGTTAGAATGTTTGTTCCTTGAGGGCGGGGACACGTTTGCCACCGTGTTCCCAATGCCAGGAACAGACCAGCCACAGAGAAAGAGGCATCAGTAAACATAAACGTAATGACTGATTGATGAAGACACTGGACAGTGGTTATATAAATTTGAGTCTGTAGTCATTTGTTTCCTGCTTTTGGGTCATGTGTATTTTTCATTTGGAAACGAGTGGTGAACATGGTCCCCAGGTGCCACCTCCCTGCACAGTTAGCCACAGGGCAGCATTTGCAGCGTGTACTAGGTCTGTGTTCTCATACCGTGTGTGTTAATGTCGTTATAGACGTTGTCTTTTGACCCTGGTCGCTAGACCCTGGAGGTGTTTCGGTGGCGAGCGGCTGTGCTCCCGATGGCACCTGGTCGTGGCAGGTTAAGTGGGGCTGCAGGCAGAACTGGCTTGGCTCCGTAAGAGGCCTGAACACACTAATACCCAGTGCATTTGCCAGGAGATTTCCAGATGCGCGTGTTGGCCACTGTGTGCGCATGCTGCATGGTTGTGCTGGCCGCTTACACAGTGTGACTTTGGGAAGCTGACTTCCTGTAAGTCATCACCTCATAGCTCCTCAGTTAACCTTTATTAAATGACTAAAGGACCAATTTAAACTTTTTTCTCTTCTTCTCCTTCCTTCGCCCCTCCCTACTGCTTCATAACGAGCCCCCTTGAAAACACCTGTAATAAAGGGGGCCAGTAGGAAGCTCTCTGAAAGGCTTGGTAAATGCCTGGGACCCCTGCTTAGGAAGAGGATATGGAGTTAGGACCCTCTGGGACCCCATCCAAGTGAAATGTAGTGACGGGTGTATCAGGATGAGCATTCTGAGCTGGTGATCTTTGTGCTGGGTGTTGGGGGTGTCTCTCCTGGGTTGACTTAACAAGGCTGGCCTGTCACAGGGCACCTTCTGTCGCCCTGGGGTCCCCAGGGCCTGTATGCCCAGGGATGTTGTCTGCTCAGGAAAAACTTGGGTCCACAAACTGCCACTTTTCCGTCCATGCTGGGAACCTGCTCGTCCTTGAGATAGCTGGTGGCCATGAGCAACCACCCAGGACAGACTGCAAATGATTTCCTCCTACGGTGCGTGTGGCTGGCTGCCACGTATTCCTCGGACCCTGTCTCTGTCCTCACCTGCTGCTGCCATCTAGAGTCCTTGCTATGCTGTCATCACAGCACCTCCAGGGTCTCAGCTTCAGGCCACCGGCTCTTCTGCCATTCTTGTCCCCTTTCTAGTGTGGACCTGATCAGCGCCTCCGCCCGTCTTGCCCTCCCTTTTCTCCTCTCTGGGCGTAGATTCCCCAACCTATTGCCATTGTCCCTTACCGTGGCCCCGTGGCCCCAGCACAGCAGAAGCGCCCCCAGTTCAGTCTAGCCCTCTGCCTGCTCAATCCTGCACCTGAGAAGCCGGCGGCGTGGCCAGAGGAAAACCCCAGGCCCCTGGCTTGTCTCACTTGATGGACAAGTGCTGACTTTGGAGTGCCGAGGCACCCCCTCTCTATGCCCCTCGATGCCCAATTCACCCCTCCCCGGTGCCCAGCACCTCCTCTCCATCCTTACTCTTTTTTTTTTCAAATTGAGGAATATTGGGGAACAGTGTGTTTCTCTAGGACCCATTAGCTCCAAGTCGTTGTCCTTCAGTCCAGTTGTGGAGGGTGCAGCTCAGCTCCAAGTCCAGTTGCCATTTTCAATCTTAATTGCAGGGGGTGCAGCCCACCATCCCATGCGGGACTTGAACAGGCAACCTTGGTGTTGAGAGCTCGCACTCTGACTGAGCCCTCCGGCCGCCCCTCCATCCTTACTCTTAGCAGGCGGCTTTGTTTTACCCAGAAGATGAGAGCGTTCCCCGTGTCCGGGAAGACCTCCTCCTGTCTGCTCCCCACAGCTGTTCCCGCCTGCATCATCATCTGTCCCGTCTGCTGGGGGCGCTTTTTGTGCTTCAGGCTCCGGCCACCCGCCCTCTGGCCACCTGCTAGACCCCTCCCTTCTCTTCCACCTGACCCCTCCCTTCTCTTGAAACCCTAGTCTCTCTCCTGGATATTCTCACCATCATCCAGATATGATGGACTATCTCCTGCCAACACTATGTCTTAAATAATTTCAAACGGTTGCATGCAGACCTCGTTGTCGTGTGTTCCTTCCATAACCATGTCCCCACTCGGGTAGGTGTGTGAAACTCGGGAAATTGTGCCGTGGCATCCGTTGCATCTGGAAGTGGAAACCTGGGTTACCCAGAAACTGACCCCCTGGTCCTTTCCGAAGCTAACGAAGTCTCCATCTGCCTGCTGCTTGACCCCCTATAAAAACGGACGATAACTAAAAACTAAAGCTAAGGATGAAGCCTGCTTTTCCTTGCTGACCTTAACCGATCCCGTCTTCTGTGTTTGACTTCATTGGCATGCCTTGTAGGAAAATATTTTTCTTTTCCCAGGACATGGGCAAGTTTTGCCTCACGTACGAGGCCTCCATGACCCGGCTGTACCGAGAGGGGCGGACGGAGACAGTGCGCTCGTGTACCACGGAGTCCTGCAACTTCGTGCTCGCCATGTCGGACCCCACCCAGACGGTAAGGTGCCGCCGGGCTTGCGCAGCAGCGCTTTCACCGAGTCCATGGAAGGGCTCCTGAGGCCTCTCTGATTAAATCCTGTGCATACCTGCTTCTCCTTTCCTCCACCCTTTCAAGGGAACAAAGTGTTAAAATGTAACGGTCGGGACTTGCACAAATAGGTTAGTTTGTGTCAGTCCTCTGTCGTTCTGTAACTGGTATAAATCAGGTGATACTTCCTAAGAGTCTTTAAATTAGCACAGTACACAACGGGAATGAAGGCATCCGAGGTGGGTCCTGTAGGACAGCACAAGTAGTCGGTGTCTAGGTGTGTCTAGGTGATGAGGGGTGACCGTCCCACGGGTGCTTTTGGGTCATGGTAACTGCAACCCCGAGCAGGCTGGTGCTAGGGCTTCCCAAACACGGCTTTTGAGCATCCTGGCGGTAGCCTGTGAAGTGTTAGCTGTTCATCTTCGTAGATAAAGGAATAGATCAGATGAATCCAGCCAAGGTGTGCCTGACCCAGCGCACAGGCAATCATGCTGATGCCCAGGAGACACGGACCGGCTGTCTGCCCTGCTCTGCTGTGGTGGGGGGAACCCTTTGTCCTGGAAGCGCTTCCATTCTGGGAAAAGAAAGCAAGCGATAGGTGTCATGACAGAGTGCTCTGAGCTGTCATTAGCTGCCTTCAGAAACAGCCTTGAAGACCAGGTCTGGTGTAGGTGGGTCCCAGCCTGGACAGACCTTGACTCATTCTTGACCTAACAGAGCCCGGAAGAACCCGCAGCAGCCTTTTCGGGTCAGACCTAAAGGCCCAGAAGCGCTGTTTCAGCAGAGTTGTTAGATCACTTTGGAGGAATATTTGCGACCTGCCGTAAATCGAGCTTTCCTGCCTACTTAGTGTTCCCCTAAAAGTAAAGGCCCAAGTGAGAGGCGACAGGCATTTATTTGAGAGCAGAAAGACAATAGCTATTCGGGAAGCGCTGATTCAGGCAGAAGCCCGAATGGTGTTCCCGCTGACAGTTACGTCGATTCTATCGGTGCAGATAAGCTAACAGAGAGATGCTAATTCTACACAATGCTTTTAATTTTCAGTGTGGTAGGGTAGTCATAATACCTGCTTTCTTGTTTTCTGTGCAAGCCGTTCTTTGGGGCACAATGTTGCTTTAGGCCAAGTCCAAAGGTTATTTTGCCCTAAATTTTAACATTCCAGAGGTTTGAGGAATAAGACATGCAAGGCGGTTCCACTGGGATAGCAGCTCTGACTCCATTTTAAAGCATCTCCGTTTATTTTATTTATTTTTACATTAACAATCTCATTTGTGTAAAGGGTGAAATGATGCCAGGTGGGCAGCCCACAGGACCACCCTCCGCCCCACCAAGTGCTTCTCCAACAACCTGAGGGAAGGGGCAGTCAATGGGTGGGGCTTCTCTGCTCAGGGTACCTGGGCAGTCTCTCCTGGACACCCCCCAGTCGCCTGCTTTTTCAGGTCCCCTGGGGGACCACTGCAGAGAAAGGTCTGTTACTTTCGCCTTGGGGCTTAGATCCGCACAGCAGACCTGAAACTTACCATCCTTTGTTGTTCAGGTTGAACAGAGGCTCAAATTATTCAGGATCGCATCCGACAAGCACCAGCACCTGTACCGTCTCGCGATGACCGGCTCTGGGATCGACCGCCATCTCTTCTGCCTTTACGTGGTGTCCAAGTATCTGGCTGTCGAGTCCCCTTTCCTGAAGGAAGTAAGTTGTGGCTCCCTATGGCAGCTCACTCAGGCTTAACTGGCCAAACCAAAACGTAGCGAATCAGTCGGACAGATTTTCCAAATCGGAACTGGCTCATCAATTCGGTCCTGGGGCTTAAGCATCACTGTGGTGGAAAATGGGAGCTGCCGTTTTGGAGGCTGCATTTCTTCAATGCCCGGAATGTTTTGGGTCTGATTTCCTGTCCTGACCTAACTACCTGTAAATAATCTCCAGGGCATAGATAATAGTAAAATGCACTAAAACAACTAAGAAGTGACAAGCTCTTGAGTATTTGTCATCTTTGTTGTTAATAGAGTTTTAAGTTTATAAATTTTAATTTTTAGTAATGGCTGGCTGTGTTTAACAAGCAGCTTGAAAAATTCCTGAAAATTAGCAGTTGTCTGACCAGAGCTGGTCCCATTCTGCTCCAGCCCCCCCTCTCCCTCCTCCACCCCAAATCACTTAATGTAACTGCCACCTTTTCTGCTGGTGACACTGTTAGCTGGGGTTGCCCTTCCCCTCCCCCCCAATCTGGTGTCCTCACTGGCCCCATTCCTCTCTACAGGCCTTTCCCTGTCTCCCACCTGGGCTCCTCGGGGACAGAAGAGGATGGGATCGGGCAAAGTGTCACTGGGACATTTCCTTGTTTTACTACAGGTCTTATCTGAGCCTTGGAGATTATCAACCAGCCAGACCCCGCAGCAGCAGGTGGAGTTGTTTGATTTGCAGAGAAATCCGGAGTACGTGTCCAGTGGAGGGGGCTTTGGACCGGTAAGTGACCCGGCATCCGTGTACACAGAGCTGCCAGTCCCAGGGACAGGAAGTGCTCGTCTCAGCTCTGAGTGCTGTAAAGGAATGCCTGCCGATCGTTATGCAGATGTTAACAGCAGTCTTGTATTTGCATGTTAGGAAGCACCCCCTTCACATCGGCTCATTTCCCGAGGTTAAATTTCAACTTACTTTGTTCTGTAGGTTGCCGACGATGGTTACGGTGTGTCGTACATTCTGGTGGGAGAGAACCTCATCAGTTTCCACATATCTTCCAAGTTCTCCAGCCCTGAGACAGTACGTACCAAAGTCCCCTTTTCTAAAGATAGGGTATTTTTAACCATTTCTTGTTTTAAGGGGAGCATACCCTTAGGTTGACAGAAAATTTCAGTTCCGTTATGTACTTTGACTTGGTTTGGACATTTTCACCTTAATGAATTTTAAAATTCTCCTAACCTAGTTTTAAAGAAATTATCTTATTTGGTTGAAAATGTTTATGTTCGTGCATGGCAGTGGTTTTAGGTCTCAGTGTTGAAGTGCTTGTGTAGCTTTCAGACTCTGTAACATTGGAGGGTGGACTAGGGTCAGTGTGTACACGCTAAGAAATACATGTGCGTGATGAAGCAGGAGTCTGCGGTGTTCTCTGTGAGGGAACATGTGCCCTCCTTAGTGTGGCGCTCCTGATCCTCATGTTTCTCTCCTTCCCACATGGTGCACTGCCTAACAGGCAGTGCCAAGTTCACTGCTTTTTCTTCCCCCCCTTCTCCTGCCTCCCCCCACTCTGGTCAAAGCCGCTGTCTCTCAGTCTAGTTGTGTGGGACACAGCTCCCATGCTGGTATTATGAGCCTTGCGCTCCACCCGACTGAGGCAGTGGGTCGCCGCCGGTCCGATTGGCCACTCACGGCAGCTCATGGCAGCCCAGCTCCAGGGCGAGCCGTTGTTCACAATCTTAGCTGTAGAGGGCGCAGCTCACTGGCCCATGTGGGAATCGAACCGGCGACCTCTGTTAGGTTAGGAGCACGGCACTCCAACCATCTGAGCCGCCAGGTCGGCCCAAGTTCACTGTTAACAAAGGAGATTGGAATTCATTTACTGTGCCATGTAATGCATTTTATGTATCACATTGACAGTCGGGAGCGCTTCAGATCAAAAACTCACCCCCACAGACGCGTGACCTGTTAGGTCTGTCAGCCCTCAACGTTTCTCTCAATGATTAAGCTATGAGGTTGAAGCTTAGGGACTTGGGCAAACAGGGGTGTTCGTTGTTTGAGTTGGGTTATAAGTGGAAAGGCCCAAAATGTGGGAATTGCCACGTTGTGATGTGCGTCTGCTTTTTGTTTCCCACGAAAGGATTCTCATCGCTTCGGGAAGCACCTGAAACAGGCAATGACTGACATCATCACTCTGTTCAGCGTCAGCTCCAATTCCAAAAAGTGATCCCCGCGAGAGCTGCCGTGAGGGAACATGAGCTCTTCTGACAAAAACCAAATGAAAAATAGCTGTTAGTCCTGATTATAGTTCAGGATGAAAAATTGCTCTAAAAATCTCAGACGTTTTCCTGCCATCGAGGGTGTGGTATTTTTTTTTTTTTTTCCCTAGAACAGCAGACTGTCCACCACAGTATAACCATCCTCCTTCCAGGCGGGTCTGAACTTCAGGAACATTTGATAAAGTGCCCCCCGAAAGTCTTCGCATCAACTTGGGTTTATTAAGGGATAAAAATATTGTTGAGCTCATTAAGATATTAGTGGGGTTGTGACTTCACCTGTGTTGGAAACGGAATTGTCATACTTCCTCGGCCGTGACCGAATACCTGGTACTTACGGGCATTTAACATTAGCAGCGTAGTATAAACATGTGTTGTTCAGAGAGGGAAGCATTCAGTGGAGATGTGAACAGTTAACAGCTGCCACACATGTAACGCACTAACAGAACGCCGTGCTTTGGGAATCCGTTTCTGTCACCGTGCGTGACCATTCTCATCTGGTCTGCTCGTGTGTGTTTGCCTGTCCATGTCTGCCACGTCTTTAGTTTTACTGACCTTGCGAGTCTTCAAAACCCAGTGCCTTAAAAACGGAAGGCCCTAAAATGTGAGGGAGACCATATGAAAGATTTATTTTTTGGCGAAGCCTTTAGGTGGAGTAGTGGGTCTCTTGCTCCCTTCTCAGTGTCCTGAGTGAATAGCCCTAAATAGGCATTTTCCTGTGGTTTCCCCCACCCCTAGAAAGACCAGTTCTGTGAGGGTAGCTATGCTGGCTCCCCCCATCAGACTGGGGGGGTCAGAAGTGGGGAACAAGGAGGAAATGATGGTCAAATATTATGTGTCTGGAGCATTCCCTGGAGAATAAAATATAATATGTGCCTCAGGTGTACTGTGTACCCAAACTGACAACAAGGAGAACATGACATTTGCCCCTGAGAAAAGAACAAACCTTGAGAAATGGGAAGGGGTCCTCAAAATGGTCAGGAGAGTGCAGCTTCTAATCCCACCTGGTAGAGAAGACCCACTGTTTGCAGAAGCGATGGGGGTAGATGGGAACAGTGCACACGGTCATCTCAGTGACCCGCTAAAGTGTCACAGGTGATGGCAGCTGACTTGAACCCTTCAGATGCGAGTGCCTTATCGAAAGATGGTGAGTGACCAAAAAGCAGTTATGCACTGAATCGTCTTCAGTATTTAATGTAGAAATAAAGGATCATGAAATGAAATACCCACTGTCTCTGGGCTGTAATGACAAGCTGAGCTGTTCATTTAAAGTTGTGTATTTATTATGTTGACCACTTTGTCCTAGTTGGGCTTGCTTCTGTGACAGTTCTGCACTCTGGTTACAAGACGGGGCTGGGCTATTGGAGGAGAAGAAAGAAGGTGCTTGCCATGATGAGCGCATGCATACTGTATTTATGTTGTGATGTAAAAATCCCACCTGAATGGGCCAAATATTTTTTTTCCCCTTAAATGCAAGAAATGAAAACAGACAAAAACAATAATAATAACAGCCATAGTCAGAATATCTCCTGTTCATTTGTGGTACGGAAGAGCCCAGAAAGTGTGGGAGGAGTGGCCCACTCTGCCTCAGGCCTGCGTGGCTGCCAATCCAAGCCCCATCAATCACTGTCACAGCCACCTAAATCATGCATGATTGACCACTGACCGGTCTGTATTACCTAGCGTTCAAGTGTACACGTGTTAGCACTCAAACATATTTGGGCTTATCTCTCAGGTTTTCAATGTTTCACATGTAATTGTTGCTAATCAGTGCAGTTGTCAATGCAATTTTTATATTCCTTAAAAGAAGGAAGAGTGGATTTTTACTGTACATGTTGAAAGGAAGAGGTAAGAGTATTACGTATTTAATTTAATTCGGAACAAACCAGGGTGTTAATGGAGCTGTGGTTTGAGTTTGTTGTCTTGGACTGTCCGTTGCATGTAAATACAATATGCTCTTTCGGATGTAAATCTTAGAAATGCAGTTTGAATGTTGCCATTAATAAAAACATTAATCCCAGTCTGCCACAGTATTTGGTTCTCTCTCTTGTTCTGTTAAGAAGGAGATTATAAGTCAGATACCAAGCTCAGGCCTTTGGGACGAAGGTGAGAAACCAAAATATGCAGAAAGGCCTGGGGTTGGGCAGAGCGGAAGTCCCTGGATTTGTGTACCTGACTGAGAAGGGAAGGTGTGAAGTAGCGCTGTGGATTTTCACTCTACTTCCATTCATTCATTCCCTTGCCCTGTGCCTAGAACAGTGCCTGACACATAGTAGATGCTCAGTAAATATCTGATGGATGCATGAATTTAGTTTTCTCAAGTTCTTGTTAAGCACCTACTGTGCACTAAGTTCTGTTCTAGGCAATCCTGTGGGGACCCCACCAGGTTTTGACTGGATGGAGATCAAATTCCAGTGGGAGGAGGTAGAGAGCCAAGCGAACCAGTCAAAGGACTTCTTCGACTGTCCCAGGCAGAAGAGAGGGGCGTGGAGGGTGGGGTGGGGCAGGAGAGTAGAGGAGCTGGCAGGGAAAGGAGGCTAATTTAGAAACAGGTTTGAGCTGAGACCTGAATGACAAGACAGCTGGCTTTGGCCAATCCAGCAGCGCTAGAAAAGCATCTAGGAGCAGCAAGTGTTACAGAGGTTCCTGGCTTTTGGTTTTGCCCGGCTTGGTGACGCAGCTCGGTGTCCAGGTGGCTATGTACACTGCATGTGATGTCTGATGTGTGGGAGTTGCCCAGTAAAGATGTCTGCGGTGTGAATGGGGTTGACGTGCTCGTGTGGGCTAGTCACTGCTCTTTACGTAGTCTTTTGGATTTATTAGCTACGTACCTTTTAGGACCCTACAGTTTGACAAGTAGCACTCAGCTCTGCCCCTGAACTCGGCAGATTGCAATATGACGTGATTAATCCAGCCATAAAATTAGAGTAAAGGCATCTACACACACAAGCAAATCCTGGGGAAAGGGCTGAAAAGACTTCAAAGGGACCCCCTCTGTGAAAGGCAGCACGATTGGGAGTGGTGTGGTGCTCAAGGGACCATCAGTTTTATCTGTGATATGTAAATATTTCAGTAGGAGGGTTTATGTTTGTATAATTCAAGAAAAAAGCTTAGTTTTCATGTGAAGACGCCAACAGAGCTTTCTCTGGAGTCCTGCCCCATGGCTCACGGGGACAGAAAGTGAATTCTCCAAGAAGTCGACTTCAAGTCAAGTATGTTTGTAACGAACTAGTTTAGTTACCAGGAATATATTTTAGGCCACTCACATGACAGGAAAATTCCAGTGGTGATAGTTTATGTTCTTTTAAACTCAACTTGAATGTCTCAGAATAATTGTTCAGATAAGAAGGTCCTAGCACACTTAAGGCTGTGCCTTAAATTTGGAAATTCTCAACGGCACATTTTCTTGGGATTTCTTTTGTTCTTATTCACTTTTTATTTTCTTCTGGGAGTTTCTTGAATGCAAACATGTACGGCTAAATAGTACTACACAGTGTTGCTGTGTCTTGGTTACTACTGCTTGGAAAGGATGAAATTTTTAAAATTAGGAAGCTGATGTCTTACATTTTAATTTTACCCGAGCACATGAAACAATACTTGAGAGTTACAGTTAGCAGGAATCTCTCCTCAACTCGCTCGGTTGGATTGGCAGATCAGGGCCAACGCCCTAAAGAAGCTTTCACCTCTTTTCTTGATAAACAGTGTTTACCTTTGCTTCAGTGAGGGGTGGATTTAGCTCACTCCCCACCCAAAGCATTCTTGACGTTACTGTCAGTTGTACTTGGCACTTTCGGGTCTTGGCCCCCTCCCCTCCCCTTTAACCTCAGTCGTTAACGTCGGGTTGTTTATATTCGACTAGGGACACGCAGTTTCCAGCGACACATCCCAAGCTCCCGCACCGGGGATACGAAGTGTATACTTGGTGGGGAATATGCCTGAGCGAGTCTCCGGCCCTCCGTCCAGCCTCGGAGCTCCCTGGCTGGCTGCGTCCTGTGCAGCTCGGGAGCAGAGAAGGTGTTTTAAAGACTAAAATAAGTCAAGCTAGGGAGTCCCACCAGCGCGGCATCAGACTGCTCTGGGGCCTCAGTTTCCTCCCCTGAGCCTGGAGCTGCTGCGCCCGGGAGTGTTCTTCTCTGCCCACCTCCACGCGACAGCCAGCCCCAGGCCCCGGCCTGCTCTCCGCGCGCGCCCCCGTCACCGGACCCGCCTCCTCCGAGTGCTTCCCACACGCCCTCGCCTGCGCCCCCCTCACATTCCCGGACACCGTCCCACTCAAGTTCCACCCACCCCCGCGCGTCCTTCCGCCCAGCGCGCGCCCCGCCCCGCCCGCGCCCCGCCCCGCCCGCGCCCCGCCCCCGCCCGCCCCCCTCCCGCGCCCCGCCCCCGCCCGCGCCCCGCCCCCGCCCGCGCCCCGCCCCCCGCCCGCGCCCCGCCCCCCGCCCGCGCCCCGCCCCCCGCCGCGCGCTCCTCGCTCCAGGCCCCGCCCACTGCCCCGCGCCCCGCCTCACCACCCCGCCCCTGCTCCCGGCCCCGCCCACTCGCCCAACCGCTAACTGCCGCACCTGCGCTTGGTGCTCGCGAAGCCCCCGGTAGGTCCCTCTGACCAGGGCTGACGCAGCACCCCGCCTGAGACCCCAGCCGCCGTCGGGTCTCCCCACGGCCCCGGGACCGGTCTCTGGTCTGCAGGATGGACGGGGGGCGGTGGGCCCTTAGCCTCGAGGGGGCAGTGGGAACCCCTGGTCAGCACCTCGGGGGCGGCGGGACCCTGTGGTCGGCCCGTGGGAGGGGGCGGCGAGACCGTCTGTCCGGCCCGTGGCGGGGGCGGCGGGACCCTGTGGTCGGCCCGTGGGAGGGGGCGGCGGGACCCTGTGGTCGGCCCTTCGGAAACAGAGGGAGGCCTTCCCCTCAGCCCGTGGGCGGCGGTGGGGGCGGCGTCCGCTTCATCTGGCTGAGTCTTTGCAGGTGCGCGGCTCGGCGATCCGGCGTGGAGCAGGGTGCGAGGTGATACCCCGTGCGAAGTCGGGTCAGTGGTCATGGAAGGAGCCACCCTGCTTGACGGAATGTCCAGTCCGGAGGATGAGATCGTGCAAGACCTGTTCGGCGCGGAGAGTCAGTTTGTTTCCGAAAACATGCCCCTGAAAGCCCCGGTGGCTGTGAAGACCGAGGAAGACGAGTTCCACGTGTTACAAGACGCGTACCTGAGCCCCGCAGACCCCAAAGAGCCCCTCCTGCATGCGTTCAACCCCCCGCTGAACGTGAACTGCAATAATAAAGACAAAGTCGAGCTCCTGGTGGATGAAAACGAAGAGGAGGAAATGCTCGGGGAGTATCCGAGTCTCCCCGAGCTCAACCCCTTGGAGGACACCGTTCTTCCCGCTGCCCCGCCGCCACCACAAGCTTACAACGTCCACTTCCTGTCCTCCCTGCTGACCCCTCACAGGAGTCCTGCCGTCGTGCCCCTGGGCGCCTGGGCACGGGAAGGAGCCGCCCACCCCGGTGTCCGGGTGATTCCAGTAAGATCCGTGTGGGAAACAGGCCCAGTACTCCTTCACCCCCTCCCACTAGGGACGTGAGACTGCTGTCTATACCAGATCACCCTCTACAAGCGTTTCTCCTGTACCAGTAGCATCCCGGGTTGGATGTCACATATCCCAAACAGGGTGTATCCCTTTGTAATTCGAGATGCCATTCTACCTGGAGGTGAATTATGTCCTGGGTCCCTGGTTCAAACCGGGCCTAAACCCTGCAGACCACATACAACAAGCAAGTGTGTTAACCTGGCACCACACCGCTGCTATCACGGCTTTAGGAAAGGATCTCTCTTTATGTTGGAGTAACTAGTGTCTGTGAAAACAAATGCAGTGTGATTGAGTTCTCATGTTTTTGCATTTAATTTCCCCCCTCCCCCTTTCGATTTATAAGGCTTGTAACCCACAGCCAACACTGGTGTGTGGTGAGCCTTGAAATCAACACATTAGAGCTCCCCTCTGCTATCCAGTGATGGTTCTTCAAGGATGTGTAATAGAAGTCAGTACATTCTTGCTCATTCTCAGCGAAGTACTCTTTCCGTTGCTATGAAAAATCACTGGTCATTTTCTGCTTTGTTCTTGCTTAAACAAAACAAATCCATTTTTAATGGAAGTAAAGGATCCCAAGGAAATATATGCTGGCTCTCCAAAGGATCTAGTTTGGAAAACTAGATGACTCAGCCATAAAATCATTCTAATAAGTCATAAGTGATGCGTTTGTGGAACCTTTTGAGGTGGTGTGGAGGTGGCCGGGACCTGACTTGGTGTATATGAGCCACAGCGGTGGGATCTTGGATTTCCGCTTCCTGGTTAGCGCAATGTCTGCTCTTTAGTGTGAAGGAAAGGCTGGGGCCTCCGCCATCCTCTCGGTTTGATGGAGAGGGACCTCAGAGTGCGGCTTCCCCCCAACCTTCCCCAGTGCAGAGGTCTTTCTCAGAACCTGTTCAAGTGGTTTCAAATGTCAGCTGTCCATTTGCTGCCAGGTCCAACGTGTCAGGTCCTAGCATGGCTCCCTTAAAATCACCATCTTTTTCGAAGGACCCACCTGTGCTCTGTACCAGGCAGCTAGGCAGGTGGAGGTTAAGGAGGGCAAGGGACGATGCATAGTGTGGATGACTGGTTTTTCAATCCTCCTTCCAGTCTTACCAAATTTAAAAAGCACCCCAATTTTCAGGCCCTCAGTTGTGATGGTAACTTTTTTAACTGAGACTTTTTTTTCCCCTTTAATCCCATTGATTTTTAGTAATGTCACTGGTATAGCTCCCAATTTTTTGGTCATTTTGCTGGTGTGCCGTTGAGTTGACAGTTGGTGTAGAGGACTCTTCAAAACAGAGCTGCTCGGCTCTTCCTTACCCTCACTGCTTCCTAATAATTATTATCCTACTATTCAGTCAGGAAAGCGCTACTATTTAGTTACGAATATTACTACCAACACCCTCTAAGTTACATTCTAAGTGTTACTAAAACATCAGCTGGGATTCCAGGCTTCTTGAGGAAGAAGCAAACAATGGACCAGAACATTTCATACGACATAATGAGTGTCCTCTAAGAACGGTGACACAGGGTCAGCGTGTCAGCAGGTGTGAGGAAGGCCCACGAGGCTGCCAGGTCCATAGGAGCAGGGCTGTCGAACAGCCCCAGACGACCTGTCCGGGAACCTGCTCAGTTACTTACCCCACAACACGAGCTCCACATGGAGAGCACGTCTGCACACCTCATGGGTAGGTGGTTTGGTCCTTGAGGTCCTCAGTCCCTAGTGAGGCTTGTCAGGTGGCTTGTTGCCCCGTGGGGAGAGTAATCGTGAGGAAGAGAGGCTCTGAGGTCAGGGTGCTCTTTGCTTTAGAAATGTAGCGTCTACAGGGAATTTCTGTATTATGCACCCGCCAAACCCAGTGTCCGCAATGTGACTTCTCAAATAACAATTGCTTTTTAAGGTTGAAGTAAAGGAAGGAGGTGGCACGATCGCAAGTAACAATCTGGAGGAAGCAAATCAGCAGAGCCGTCTTGCCCAGGAGCCATCGTGCAAGTTCCCATCACCCCAGGAAGCGGAGGAGGCCTCGGGCTGCTCTCACAAGGACTCTAATCCGATGGTAATTATGCCAAAGGAGATGGGACTGACCGACATTGCGTTACTACTGTTTGACCCTCATCATTCCTAAGGCGGCAACAATGGGTATTTCAGTCATTGTTTTTCATGCAGTTTAAATGGTGAATCACATTTTGGTTGTCTCATCTATCAAGAGGGGCCTAATCAGAGCCTTTCTCGTAGTCCTTTCACCTCCAAGATTCTCATTTCTACTGATCGGGGCAAACCAAGCAAAGATGAGGACCTCTGTACTTTTAGGATGGTGGCCACATGTCGTGTCAGTCTGCGCAGACTCAGGTCTGCCCAGCGATGGGCAGGCAGCTGAGCCCTGTAGTCTGGCCTGTGGCTGGAGGCCAGAGGCTGCGCCAAATTCCTGGTGATACCCAGTAACACTCGGATAGGAGAGGTGGGCACAGACACTTGTGGCGTATGGGATATTGTGGCAGGTTTGTAATTCCTTTAATCCTCTTATCAGCTCTGTAGGGTGGGCATTGTCTTTATCTCCATTTTTTTAAAAGATTAATTATTTTATTTTATTTTATTGGGGAATATTGGGGAACAGTGTGTTTCTCCAGGGCCCATCAGCTCCAAGTCGTTGTCCTTCAATCTAGTTGTGGAGGGCGCAGCTCAGCTCCAAGTCCAGTTGCCATTTTCAATCTTTAGTTGCAGGAGGCACAGCCCACCATTCCAGGTGGGAATTGAACTGACAACTTTGTTGAGAGCTCGAGCTCTAACCAGACTTCAGGTCTTAGTAGTAAGGACTGGAAAGCAGGGAGCTTGGGACTCTGGCTGAAAGACTTCTTTTAGCAAAGAGCTGAGATTGCTTTTTCTGAAGCAGCTTTTATTCTGAGCAAGGAGACCTTTGCTGCAAGGCATGCACTTGACTGGGAAATGCTTGAATGAGCCCACCGTGAACTCTGGCTTCGCTGTGGTGAATGCCAGTCCTTGCCTCTGCCTATGGTTCTGCTCAGGCCCACGGGTTCTGAGAGCAGAGTTTTTCCAGGACACGCGGTCCAGGCGAGCAGGATGAGACCTGTTTCCGTTATATCAGACTACGCAGTGATGTCAGCTTCTCCCAGGAAGGGCAGGGCGGAGCCAGGGTCTGCAGTCGACAGAAGTCTGGGGAGTCCGCTCTGAGCCCTTCTCTCAGTTGCATTTGTGTATGTGTATGTGGGAGGAGGGTACAACTTCATCCTCCAAATACAAATGCAATTCCAGTCAAACATGAATGCTGGCGGCTTACCCATGTCAGGGTGAGCTGAATGTCGGACGCAGTGCTCAGCAGCCCCTCGTTAGCACAGGCTCTATGTGTGTTATTTTGGTAACATCGTGTTCGGACTGAATCCAGGTTGTTCCAAGATCTGTGCCTGAGAAGCCGCAGCCCAAAGAACATACCAGTGGCTGTGCGAGACAGGTTTATTGAGACTTATTGCCTGGGGAGAGTCTCTGGTGGCGGCTGCCAGAGGGATAGTGATCCACCCGCAGGTGGAGAAGAAGCAAGGTTACATGGATACAGCAAACAAAGTGTTCCCTGGGATAAATCATCCCGGCGCCTGCACGCGGGCTTCCGTGCACACAGGTCCCAAGAAGCCGGAGACCTTGGCTGCCGGCCAGTTCATCTGCCTCTGTACATGGATCCTTTATGCTTATTTGGGTTTTCCAGTCTAGGAAACCCCAAGGCAACCTAAAGGCAGAAACCACAGCTTCTGTGGGTATCTGTGGTTTTACCATCGCAATTGGAAGCTGTGTGTGGCTAGAAACTATGGTTTCTATTGCATTTATATCATGCCTCAGGCCTGCACCCAGTGAGGGCTCCACCTGTGCTGCTCTTGACTGATGGACTCACCTGGCTCGCTAAGGGTTTATGTATGGTTGGAATCTAACTAGGTGATCTGAGAGTGCTAGTCAGGCCCTGGAAGATTGACATGGATTCTTAGAATTTTCCAGTTCTTGGATTAACCTTTCTAAATTGTACTTGTAGGCAATAAAATTAATGGACATAAAAATAAATCCCACATGTTAGAGAAGGTCCAAGATGGCTGATTAGTGAAAATATTTAAAAAAAAAAATCCCCCGTGTTAAATAATAACGTGCATGTGGCAGGAAAGAACAAGCGTCATAAAGTGAAAGATTATTCTAAGTATGTGACCAGTTACAGACATCCAGTCAGGGGATGGAGTCTTTCTTAGAGTTAACTGGATCTGACCAGGGTGGGGTCGGCGGATGGACACGGTCTCCACTCACGTAGGCCGTGGAGTGAGGGACGGTGAGGGACACTCGCTCGCGTGGGGTCGGTCACCTGTGCCTCGCCCTCCACCTCAGCTGGCCAGACACCTGGAGGGAAAGGCAGAGTGGGCGGCTGCTTTGTCCGCACGCTGACCATCACACGCACATGTCCCTGCAGGGAGAGAGCTCTCAGAACAGGTCTGCAGTGTTCCGTTTTCCATTAAAACTGAAATTCTGGATTGAAGCTGTGTTCTCAGGCTCAAGTTTATTTTGGTTCATATTACTGGATATCTTTTTAAAATGCAACCTGATCATTATTTTCCATTTTAGGTGATATGTCAGTTGAAAGGGGGCACACAAATGCTGTGTATAGACAATTCTGGCACAAGAGAACTGAAAACACTCCATTTGGTTTCTCAGTATCAAGACCAAAATGATTATCCACAGTCAGGTACAAAGTAAATTAAATAATTATTTCATATATATATAAGTTGGGAAGTGAACGTCTTTGCCTTTGTACATGGAGTTAAAGTGAAATAGGCAGGCAGGCAATTTGCAAAGTTCACAGCCCATTTTAGTGAACTAAGGATAGAAAAAACTATCTTTACAGACTAATTTATGTACACTGTATTGCCTGTCCCGTATCCATGGACAGCTGCCCTCTACTTCTGCTAGCTGCAGAGAGCTTTGTGATGCTAACAGGTGACAATTCATACCAACAGTGGGTGTGCTTGGAGGTGCCTGGGCTGAAACACCAACCTTCCCAGATTGGGTGGGCGGTTGACTGGTCAGGTGTGGTATAAACTAAATTTTAATGTAAACATTTTTGTGTAATCAATGAGAACTGTCACACTGCTTTAATCACCATGAGGTCTGAAATAACTACATTAAATGCCGATTTAAACTGTCACAATAGCAATAAATGACATCTAAGTGCTTGATTATACTGACATGCCTTATGAATGATTAAAATGATTAAAAAAGATTAAATGGCATTTTAAGGATTGTATTTACCAAAGTTAGACAGCGATTCCTGGAAACTGGGCATCTCTGTGTGGACATATATATGTCACTGTGCTACTTTAACTCCTGGGTTAACTAGAATATTTCATTATCAGATGATTCATTGACCTTGCCAATAGTTGAAATCAACAGTAAACCCAGATGTCATTTCAATGGACCGTTGAAGTCCAGGGCAAAAAGGAAGATTGCGACTCCTGTTGTATCCTGGCAGTTTCCTTATCCAGAGACAGATAAAATGCCTCCAAGACATTTCCTTTTCCTAAAACGCAGACGCAGAAGCCAGTTGGGTCTTTGGCTACACAGCAGCCGTGGATTTTCTGGCTCTGTTCCCTGTAGGTCGGAGCTGCATCTGACTGTCGACACAGGTGGGGGAGGGTTTCCCCTAATCCTGGTGCATGGCAAATTCTAATGCCTTAGGATCTGCAGACAAAGAGGTTTATATAATGCTCTCCAAATCTATTACCTTGTCATATAATCATAACTGCTCTGCCCAGATATTTGGTATGTTGTGAACATATTAAATATCACCATAAAATAAATGCATGCTGGTACCTCAAAGGATGGGTAAGCCTGGGGCGGGAAGTGTGCCCAGCTGGGTGACTCAGGGGACTGACACATCTCTCCTTCCATTTGGATTCATGAACACGGAGGTTCACAGGCCCTTCGTGTCTCAGGAATGTTTTTCACTGCACCCTTAGGCCAAAGAAATACCTGTCCTTTGTAGTGGTTAAGCAGTTTGGTCTAAATAGCGTAATAAGTATTTACAGCCTAACAACTTAGTATCCAGTTGAAAAAAAGAATACACTTAAATTGGAGGTAGTTCACGTGATGTCCAACAGATGTCGCTGTGCTTTCTTTGAAAATGCAAACTGGCTAGCTGGGCGCTCCAGGTTATAAGTTTAAACTGGGTGGTCACAGCTGGGCACTCCAGGGCACCTTGGCACACAGTTTGGGAACCTGGGTACTGGCTGCATTTTTTAGCAAATAGACTATCGCTGGAAGCTCAGGTTAAGTAGCATTATGACAAAAGAAAAGGATGTAATAAGTAAAAAAAAAAAAAAATGAAAAAAGAAATACATTGACCCAAAAGGTTTTATAGAATAAAAATAGAAATAGGAGATCAGGATAAGTTTAAATGACTTTGCACATGATAATTCCATGACGCATTTTCATTTTTGTACTTTCTTCCATGTGCAAGTGGAAGAGGGACAATATATAGTATCAATTAATTTTAATTGTCTTTCTTACAGATGCCCCCAAACCAATGACTGCTTTAGTAGGAAGGTTTCTGCCTGTACCAGCAAAATTAAATCTCATTACACAACAAGTAAGTCATCGTTTTAGTAAAAAAATATATTTGCGGGTGGCTGGTTAGTTCAGTTGGTTAGAGTGTAGTGCTGATAGCAGCAAGGTTGCCGGTTCAATCCCCGCATGGGCCACTGTGAGATGCTCCCTCCTTAAAAAAAAAAAAAAAAAAAAATATATATATATATATATATATATACACACACACACACACACACACATACATATATATACATGTATACATATATGCATACATATATATACACATATATATACACACACATATGTGTATATATGGGCATTATTGTCCCTTGAGATTTCGATTGTCAAAGTTGGAATTACTCGGGAAATATAATTTAGCCTCCATTTAAAAATCAACAGTGAAACATTTAGCAGGTATCCCACCCCTTCCCCACTACGTCAGGCTCCGTGGGAGGAATGGGGTGAGTGTCAGACGTGGTCCTTGGCCAGACTGCACCTGTGTCTGTGGACGTGTCTCGTGCCCTCCTGCGGCCCCCGGACCATCGTTCTGCCCCGTCTGCTGAACGTGCCCTCGCGGTCCTGCCGTCAGCACGTACACCCACTTGACCTACACTATCCCTCACCTTCCTCACTGCTATGAAAACGCTTCTTTAAAGTTTAAAATGCTTTTATGATTACATTACAGTGTGCATATCTTCAGTATAATTATAAGACAAATGTGCTCTTTTCCCTAAGTCTTGATATCAAACGTCACCTCCCAGAAGAGCCCGTGGCGCCCCACGTACACAGCCGGTCACTGCCACAGGGCCTGTCTCGTTGTCTGCCCAGCGCGACCACTGTTTTGCGTTTGGGGGTTTGCTTGTTTGTGTACATCCATCCCGGGAATGCCAGCCCCACAGGAGCGGGGATCTGGTGAGTCGCTTGTCTCGGTTGCCTGAGAACTGCAGCAAAGCCTGGCGCACACAGGGCATCGCTCCCCCTTCAACAGGCACTTGTTACATTAGCGAGCGAGCATGAAGTGAACCCCCAAAACAAAACACGACTCCACCCTTGTGCCCCTTACATTTTCGCGTGAAAGACACAGAATAAGCAAATCTAAGAAGTCAGTGACATTGTGTCCTAGGAGAGGAGAGGATGGGCTCTGGGGCGGGGGTTTGGTGGGGACAAAGGCAGGTTATAAGTTTAAACTGGGGGGTCACAGTTGGCTCCACTGGGAAGGTGACACAAGTGAAGAATTGAAAGAGAAGAGGGACTGAACCATGTGACTATCACGGGGAAGAAGATTGGGGGGTGGGGGGGACAGCCCAGCACGGGGTCACACCTGCTGTGGAGACAGCGAGGAGGCCAGTTGGGCTGGGATGGCCTGAGCGGGAGGAAGGAAGCCAGGGGAGTCAGACGTGGTGGGAGGACCATGGCTTTCCGTCTGCTCGAAAGGGGGCTGGCGCGGGGGAGGGGGCATGGCTACAGGGGGTGAACCTGCCGTCTAATAATCTCGGAGAGAAATGGGGGTGGTTCAGGCCAGTGGGGACAAACTGCTCGTCAGATGCTTTGAAGGCTGAGCCAGCAGGGTTTGCTGATGGGCTGGGTGTGGGATGTGTGGGAAAGAGGAGTCAAGGAGGGCCCCAAGTTCAGCCTGAACACGTGGAAGGATGGAGTGTCCATCAAGAGATGAGATACTGCAAGTTATGTGAGGGAGACCAAGACTTCCAGTTATTAAATATTAAACTGGAGGCGTCTCTCGGAGAGCCAAGTGATGACGTCATGCAGGGCTGAGAGCTGAGCGTGAGGAAGTTCTGGGCTGGAGGAATGAGGTCGTCAGCATACAGATGGTATTGAAACCACGAGACTTGAGGAGGTCTCGGAGGCAGTGTGCGTAACTAGGGTGAAGTATCTGTTGAGTACGTAGTTCTCAAATGATGCGTTGGCCGGGAGGGGAGAGAGTACTTACTGGTGCAGGAGACGGATGAGGCTAAGCCGTGACCCTGGGGCACCTGGCGAGGAGTCTGGGTTCCTGGTCCCTGCGCGCCGCCTCCCTCCACCCGCCCTGCTTGCTTCGTTGTGTCAGCCCCACTCAGAGGGGCACCTGCAGGCCTCGTCCTCCCACCTCTAAGGTCTCACTCTGGAAATGCCCCTTCAGACCACAGCCTCCTCCCGATCCGGCCTGGGCTGTGTTTATCTCGTCTCCTCCGACTTCCTCTCCACTGTATGGACCTTGGGGCCATTACTTCAGTAGGGCACATGCTGCATCCCTAGGACCCCACTTCCTTGCCAGACCCTCAGTTCTGTACAAGGTCAGACAAATAGGTTCGTGAACTCATCCTAGAAAAAGTGCTCCATACCTCAGTGCTGAATATCACTATGGTCAGCTTTGAAGTACTCCCCTTGGGAAGCTATGCACTGACGCCAGTGCCTAGTCCACCCTTAAAAACAATTTTGGAACTCTTTTTCTGGAATGGCCCTCAGAGCTGTCTTCATATTACCCTTGATGTCCTGAATGTCATCAAAATGTCTTTCTTTCAATATTTCCTTTATCTTCAGGTAAAGAAAAAAATCATTGGGGGCCAGATCAGGTGAGTAGGGAGGGGGTTCCAATGCAGTTATTTGTTTACTGGCTAAAAACTCCCTCACAGACAGTGCCGTGTGAGCTGGTGCATTGTCGTGATGCAAGAGCCACGAATTGTTGGTGAAAAGTTCAGGTTGTCTAACTTTTTCAGGCAGCCTTTTCAGCACTTCCAAACAGTAAACTTCGTTAACTGTTTGTCCAGTTGGTACAAATTCATAATGAAGAATCCCTCTGATATCAAAAAAGGTTAGCAACATTGTTGCAACAAGTTCCCGAACTTATTTGTCCTGGTATGTTCTTCGGAGCCTCGGAGCCTCGCTGCTCAGTGTGGCTCATGGAGTGGGAACATGAGCATCTCCTGGGAGCTACTGAGAAATGAGGCTCTGGAGCCAACCCCAGACTCACTGGGCAGAACCTGCATCTTAGTGAGATGCCCAGGTGACGTGACCAGACCTGCCTTAGGCTTCACGTCCATCACCCTTGGGTGGCCACACACTGCTGAAGAAAAGCCTGGATTCTAGCACAAAGCTGCTCTGGCATTACCACTACGTAGTACCTAGGACACAGCTGGCTCTCTTTCTCTGCTTGACTTTGGGGCTAAATAAGCAAAGGGGAAAATTGTTCCTGCTTTATGCAAAAAATTGCCTCAGCTCTGAGAACTGTGAATTCCTTTCTCCAAAAGAATCAAAGCTCTTTGGACTGCCATGTGGATATATGGTCCAACAAGTCAGTGTCTGGTGACTGTAAAAGAAACATTAGTTACAGTAATTTGTGGACACTTCCCTCCTGTAAACTGAGTGAGAGGAGAGAAGCCACAGCTCTTGGCCAGACCGGAGAGAGGGGGTCCTGGGGGCGAGGCCTCCGTGCAACTCAAGGCGTCTGTGTGGAAGGAGTTGGTCCAGGGAGCTTTCTCAGTGCGCTTGAGCCCCAACAGGCAGCGGTTACACACAATTTAAAAAGAAGCAGAAGATGAGGAAGATGAATAAGGTGGTATTTTTCCCAGGCTGTACTTAAATAAACCTTATTATTAAATTTCAAATTTTCAAGGGAGAACAGAACGAGGATAGGATGTTTAACTGGGATATATAAAAATAATTGCAAAATTAAATTTATCCAGTACTTTTTAAGTTCTTTAAGTTTCTGATGAGAAGAAAATTAGGGCAGTGGTGATTTTGCTACCCTTTCCTTTCCCCTGTCGTCTGTGAGTCGTACTACCGAGTAATATAAAGAAAAATAAATGAGAACCACCAAAGCAAAGGACGTAGGTAACCCAGGGATTATGACATTGCTTTCGAATTTGTTAAAACTGACTACAAAACATATTTTGTTGAATAGATGAAAAAGCGATTGCTAATGAGACTTCAGATGTCAAGATCACTTATATTATACACAGGGATATAATAATAAAGGACATTTTTAGCTTATAGAAATTTATAATTGAATTTAGTTCACAATTTGTAGTTCATAAAAATGAAAAAGGTATCTGTGACAATGTCCGTGGGCAGCCGACTGACAGCTGTGTGGATCGCTTGCCAGCTGGACGGTGGCCTGGCCCAGCAGCCATTTCCCTCTTTGTCCCCGCCCCCCATGGCCAGGGCCCTGCCCACCCTGCACAGCTAGGCTGGAGTCTGCTCAGGGGTTAGTGGAATCGTCTCGGTGACGAGGCCCACATATTGTTGTAAAGCGCTAGAAGGAAAGGGCTTGTTTGGGTACCTAGGGGCTAGCTGGTTGGAGTGTGTAAAACATGGACTGATGCAGTGTTTGCTTGCCTTGACTCTATACAGCTGGACAATGGAGCCTTACCACCCATCGTCAACGGGTCTTCTTTCCCTTCGGGACCGGCTCTTCCAGGACCACCCAAAATAACATTGGCTGGGTAAGGATCAGAGCGATCGGTGTCACTTATTGTAGTAAGAGTTTAAGAGGCTCTTGGGTACATTTGTGATTTTCGTCTAAGTTATAAAATTAGCTTTCCCTGCCACCTCATGACTCCGAAAAGACCCTGCGTTGAGCAGTGCCACTAGCAGTGCCACCAGCAGTGTCCCTGTGCGTGTCTGGCTGGTCGTTGCCGGCGGGCTCCCGCTCTGTCTGCTGCCTGGTGTCAGGGTCTCGGCGGCTCGCTGCTGTTCACAGCTCTGCCTTGGTTCCACATTGGGTAACCGAGCTGTCCTGTCTGTTTTTTGCTGTCATCAGTGTACGTAAAAGCGTGGCAGTCACCTTACATCGGTGGTCGTCTGAGTGCGCCTGTCCTGTGAGGTCCACATATGCCCAGGGACAGGGGCCGGCTGGGGCACACGGTCTCCAGGCGCACGTGGGCTGCACCTACTTACTGGGACCTTGTCTTGCCGTTCATTGTACAGTGGTGCCTGTGATTGTAACTAATGAAACTAACCAAGCTGGTTGAAACTCTTCGTAGAGTTAACATTCGTGTGCTAACCGTGGACGGGGGCAGCCCTTTCTGCTCGTTGAGCCCTTTGTTGGTTCTGGAGATCATTCTGCTCCTGCCCCCCCGGCCCCCCCCCAGGATTTTGCCACTCATTCTGATGCAGTGTATATCCCAGGGCCTGGCGGAAATCAGACCTAGCAGTTTACAAACTGTGGGTATGGCCTCTCGAGCCTCTGGCGCCTGCAGATCTCTGCCCTCAGCCGTGTCTGATGCGCTACGTGAATGCGGCAGAGTCCTGTGGTTGTACTGGGATTAGGGACAGTCCCCGCTGCCCTGACACTGCAGTGGTGGTTGCTCGTGTGATTTGCTGCCTCCATTTTAGCAGTTGTTCCTTCTGCTGGCTGTACTACTGCCCCACGTCCTCTGCCAACCTACAGTTAATTGAATACAGTGAGTCGGTGTGGAGGCATTCTCCTTGCTTCGCTGTCTTGGTGGGATGGCACAGAGGGGAGGTGCTTGCTGTGATCCTAACTGGTCCTGTCGTCATGACCCTCAACATTTCTGGACCAGACAAAACTACGCAAGCAACTTGCCGGTTCTGCTGGTAGCATTACAGGTTCCACGGCATGAACTAAGATGTCACGATCACTTTATCTTCTTGTAACCTGGGAGCACCTACCTGTGTGCGTTAGTACGTCCAGAACACTGGTGGGAACACGGCTCCTAAGCTGCCCTTCCAGCGCGTGCTGTCACAGCTATAGCGCTCTGAGGCCACCGAGGCCAGAGGCGTTTCCATTGTTCTCCCTCCCCTCCTTCCCCACCCCTTCTTCTCCCGTCTGCCCTGGGTGTCTTCAATCAGTCACATATTTTTCTTTATTTTGGAGTAATTATGTAGGTCTTAAAAGATTTTTCTGTTACAAGTGATGTGCCAGGAACAGTATGAGCTTGGTGTTTGCAGTTTTTGCTGCAAATAATGACTTGATAGACACCTGTGTGCTGAATCAGCCCTGGTTATTTTTCTCTGGACGTCGCCGGTGCTGACAGCAGGCTGGAGTCCCCACCGGTCTGTTTGTGGTAAGGGACCCATCAGGAGGCTGGTTGCTGCTGGTTTCGTTCTGTGTGAGTCCCGACCACGGTTGACGAGCTGAACCTCGTCACCTCTTTAGATACGTCATTAGCTTCCTTTCTGACTTACACAGAGCAAGATCAAACTAGGTCTGGAGACATCAGAGAGGAACTCTGTCAGCACCACGGGGCTCAAGTGTGTCTAACCTAGTAGATGGCGTAAAAGCAGGTCGGCTCGGGCCTCCTAGCCGCGGTCCACGCAGGTGAATTCACCCAGTCATCGGTCCTCAGAGTCGGGTGGAGAACTGGCTAACTTATTAACTAGCTTATCACATTAATAAAAGTCCTCTTCATAACAATCCATGTCCTGTTCTTCTCTATAGCTTTAATAATCTGATAATCAGGTGTTAATGTGAATTCCGATGCATCATTGGTGCTATTATTTTTGGTAACATAATGAAGATTATAATAAAGAATATTCATGATTCTGCTTCTCTGGACATTTTTTCCTTAAAGATGAAGTCATGACTCATTGTGGAACAGTTGTTTTACAATGCTTTTCTGAGGCAGAGCTGTCCTGCTCTCCTCTAACTCTTCAATTTTCGGATCGGCATAAGAGGGTAGTCAAATATTTTTAGAGCCGTGGAAGTTCTTTCCCAGGGTGGCTTCCATTACGATCGACTTGTCTGCTACTGTCCGCTCACCCACACTGTGCTCGTTCCACATGTGCTCTTGGTTCGTGCTGTTATTTCAACTGAAACGTCCTGTTGACCAGTAATGGAAAACCTCACAGCCTTAAAAGTTGATGTCAGGTTTTACCTCCGTCACGAGTATTTGGAGTATTTTGTTCTGTTTTAACTTCTTCTGTCTATATACTATTCTGTCTCTGAATTTTATACCATTTACGATCAGGATCAAGCAACTTGACTATTGATTATATAGTATCTTCCGTTCTCTAATGTTTCAATTGTGTGTATCTCATGTCCCCAGTGACTTGGTGGATTCCTCTAGGACAGGCACCGCAAATTAAAAAGTGTGTATTTTTTGGTGTTCCTGGAAGCACTTATCACAGTCCTGGCCACATGACGTCCCTTAGTAGATGGCTGTTGGCATCTTCCTGACACTATAGGATCTCACTGAACTATACTTTGTCCTTCCACAGTTACAGCACAGCCGCCGCTAGGATGTCTCCTCGTGCCGCCGCCCGTGTTTAGAGGAGTTTTCGTTCCTGTGGTCAGGGAGGGCCAGGCTGCCCTGTGCTCCTTTTCAGGGGCAGGTGTGAGGGCCAAGGGAAAGGGCAGCGAGGAGGTGTCCCCACCCCCTCCCCCGAACAGCTCATGTCTGATCCACTGTGGAGAGCCAGGGGGCAGCATAGCCAGACCTGCCACCTCTGGGCACCCATGAGGGCAGAAGCTGCCGTTCTCCTATCTATAAAGGGAAAAGCGAAACTAGATGAGTAATAAATCCATGTAGTGTTCACTGACATAGTTTGGATACATTATGTTAAAAATAAGAGACCTCTCCAGGAGAAGTAACAATTAGCAACTTGTAACAATTAACAATTAGTAACAATCAGGTACCATTAGCTTTTCTGAGGGGCGAGGAAGGAATGTCACTCAACAGAAACATAGACAGTGAGAATAGCGGTGGAGGCCCCATAAGTCAGGCACGTCAGAGCAGAGAGGAAATTCAGGATCGACCTCAATCCTGACTCAAGACAGTTGTGTGTGCAATGGCAGAGTCCAGGGCAAAGGGCTTTGGCCAGCACAGTCTCTCCAGGGCACTTGTATTCATTATAACACATAGCGAAAGAGCCAGAGCAATTCCTGTGCTCCGTGTGGTAGCAGGAGAGGTCGGTCAGCACTGAGTGTGGGCCACCACTCACTGGTGTGGGAACCCGACCGACGCGTGCCTTGGCCGGAAGCAGCCAGTGGTTGAGGAAAGGCAGCCCCAGGGCACACGTCATCACCAGGGCACGTTGCACGATGAAGTGGCCACACACGCCTGGGAAGAGCCCTTGTCACAGCTGCTGTTTCTGCACACGTGCCTCTCCTTTTCACCCTAATCTCGCAAACTTCTTACGTTACCAATGTTCAGAGTTCTCTCAGTGAGCAGCCTGTCTGAGCAATGCGTGGGGACTCTCCTGACTTGTAACCCAGCAGCCAGGACACGTTTGTCTTCCTTTCATGCCCCTGAAGGTGGCTTCTGGGCTAATTCTCACAAGAGCAGTTAGGAGGGAGGTCCCCAGGGGCCACGGGATCCACTCGCAACACACTTTGAGGTTGTTGGTAATATTGCAATGGGGCAGCTCTAGTTGCTGCAGCAGTAGGAACGTGGATCAGCTATTGCTCTCAGACTTTCTGGTAGTGTTCAGATTTTAGAAAATACAAAAAATAAAACCACCAAGAGCTATTTGGTGGTGGGAGAGTGGGGGGGAGGGGCACACACAATAGAGGTTTAAGCAGAACCGGGGAAGAAACCCCCGGAAGACTTCTCAGGGAGGGGAGAGCAGCAGGCCTCCCCCGCTCCCCCCGCACCCCCAGTAGGCTCTCTGGGCAGCAGGCTGGAGTTGGCATTTCATGATCAGGCACCTGTAAATAGTACCTCAGCACCTGCTGAGACCTTCAGTAATTGTTCAAAAACACCACATGCTTAGCTAAGTCTCTTTTTAAAGAGTAACCATCTGAATACATTTTCCTTTTTAATCTTTATAGAGTAACTCTTAGTGCATGGAACACAAACTCTAAAAAGCCATGTAACTGTACCAAATCCCAGTGTCTGAAATTGTAAGTAATCACAAATCCTTCATTATTAAATAGAAATAAGGTTGTTTAGAAGTCAGTAAGTGGGGCAGAGCCCAGACAAACCTGAATGGCTAGCAGGCTTCAGGCCGCGGCCAACGGAAGCCACGCGTCACGCAAACCCGCTGCGGCTGTTTTGGTGTCACCCTGACCAAGTGACTTAGTACAGGACACTGTCTATACCCCAAGTGGTGTCATTTTCTTGGGTTTGCTTTACGTCCTGTAGCACATCAGACAAACACGAAGCACGGCCTCCTTGTTCAGCATTAACTGTAACCTTTCCACTTCCTAGTTTTTAAAAGTTTGATGAATTGGTTTACTCTATATTGAATTTTCTCAGAAACATTCATTCATCCGCAGGGATGCCAGCTCCCAGGAGGCTCGGGGGTGGGGGCAAATAGTGCAGCAGAATCTTGGGCCCCGGGGTGGGGTGGGGGACAGTACAGCTAAAATAGGAGCTAGACTGAATCACCACGGTTGTACTTGAACTTTCTCTCCCACCCCGCCAAGTGCAGCCTCTGTCGTTCGTGTGTGCACACTGCTCTCGGCTCCTGCTACGGGCGGCTCACTGTCCCGAATGCTCAGCTAGCTTGAAGTTCCGTGTTGGAAGGGGGGCTGACGGCCGCGGCCTGGAGTCGAACGACCCTAACCACCATCTCCACGTGATTTTCCCTTGCAGAGCTCCTGCTGAGGTCACTGAGAGTCCCGTGTCCCACATCACGGGACAGTGATGTGGGGGTGTGGACGTGGGTACAAATCCAGAAGCCCGTGGAACTTGGTTCACAGCACAAAACTGAAAAAACAAATTGTTGTTTTAAAAAAGTAATGCTGAAATTTAGGGTTGACTGTCTGCAGACACGTGAGCTGTCATTGGTTTAGTCTGGGGAGGCAAGCCGTACGCCTCGCTGAATGTTGGAAACGCCATGAGACATCTGGTCAGGGACTGACAGTGCAGCTCGGGGACAGCAGGAAGGAGGACAGCAGAGGGAAAAGCCTGGACCATGTGACCTTGTCAAGCAGAGTGGCCTGCCCCGATGGACACTTCTGATGCGGTGGAGGACAGGTGGTGGTGTCTAGAGCGGACAGAGCCAGGAGGGGAGGGGAACCCTCTGGATGGGGGCTGCTGAGCTGCCGGCTGGGTCTGGGGCCCGGGGAACAACCCGCGAAGCCTGAGGAAGGTGTAGGCTATAACTGGGGACAAAGTGAGGTGACCCCTAAGGACTTGGAAATCAGATGAGCAGCCAAGAAGGGTTTAACTTATTGATGACCTCACAATGGAAGGCCCAAGAGATAGCTTCTTGGCCTTGAAGCAGCTTTCCAGATTAATGGGTGCTGATACACGAAAGAAAGAATTGTCACGGGGGCTTGGTCAGCCTAGGAACAAAGGTAAAGGAGGCGGAGTGAGTCCAGTGCTGCCCAGAAGGAGGCAGTGTCTCTGGGGCACGTGGGCTCTGCCGTCTCCAGGGAAGCACTGCGTGTGGGGGTGCGGATTGCAGCCCGCTCATTACGCTGTGACTTTCCATGCTCCGTGTGCAACCGTCTTCCTGACGATGTAGCCTCCTCAGGGGCTCCAGGCCAAGCCTAAGCAGCGTGGGGCCCAGGATACAGAGGATGTGAGCACAATGGGCACAGGAAGGGGACGTTATTTCCACCGCGAATTAACACCCAGTATCCTGACCCGTGCCTCGTGGATGGTTGGTGTCAGCCCATCACGGAGAAACTGATTATCTCTGGAAATACTGTTTTTGGAAAGGCGGTGTGAAGTCACCCAAGCAGAGCCACCTGCGAGGTGACAACACTGCCTTGTCTCTCCATATGTGCCTCAGGTACTCCTGCAAGAAAACTGGCACAGGAGCCAATGTAGGAGCGGATCGCCAGGCTGGCTTCACCAGCCAGTGCAGCGCGATCGCCATTGACAGCTTTCAGTTTTCTTTGGCTTTTTACTGCCCCCAGCTACGTCATGTTCTCAAGGCAATAGGACATAATTTTCTTAGGGTGCCTGTGTCCTACTTTACTGGGAGTCTCTACTGGATAAAAGTCAAGAGGGATTTCTACTAATTGGCCATTAATAAAGAGAAAAACATGCTACCATCTTTTTAAAAAATCAGAGCAGTACCTACACATGGGTAAAAATTGATGACTTTGGCGGATCACAGTAGGAGGTATTCATACCCATCACAGTGAGAGGTATTAATACAGGGCTCCACCTCTCCTTAGTCTCTAGACTGGTCCCCAGCAGCGCCCTTGTACCGACTTCCGTTTTCAGGCTTTCCGGAGCTTTCCTCCACGTCTGTCCCCTCTGCTGCCTTCCTGCTGTGGTAGGCGAGGGGTTCCGTCTCTGCACTCATCCCCCCTTCTCCTTCCTCCTCCAAAGAGAGGTAGAGCCAGCCTCCTACCTTAGCTCCTTTCCTGGTTACCCTTGAAACTTTAAATACACTTCAGATTTTGTTGTTGTTCCATTAGCCATAAAATGTTGGTAATTATTATTAAATGATAAAAATAATCTGTAATTAAAATGGTGTTGATATAAACTTAATAAAAAGGTAGATAAATGTTTTGTGATTTATTGAAAATGTATTGATTATTGAAAATGATTTTAAGATTTTTGAAGTAGTTCACTTCTACCTTCTCATCACTGTTGGATATGCCTTTCTTAATTGTTTTTCTGCATTTTAAACATTGATTTGCTTCATACTCAGTTTATGAGCGCATTGCTTGGGAAATGCTTTTGTAACAGGACCTTTTGCAATACAGGCTGTATCGTCGTAAGTCTTAAACTGTGAACCTTTGGCACAATTACATCGAGTGGCAGGAGCCCTCTTCAGTAGGTGGGCATTTCACATGGAATGGGTTCTGTGTTTTGAGTATAGATTTTTTCAGGACAGTTTTAATTAGCCCTTTCATATACTGACTAAACAAATCCCAACTCAGTTTTTTAAGCATCCTCCATTCCCTTCCGTTTTTGCTGGGATATTGGGTGGGATTTGTTGGGAGCAGTTGTATTATCTACCTTTTTTTTTTTTTAACTCTGATAAAATCTAAATCAAGATTTTGATCATAGATTGGGCCGTCTCCAATATTGGTTTTTCAAATGGCCTTTTGTCTCTGATTAACCAGCTTGTTTATTAACCAGAATTCTGTGGGGAGAAGGTCAAATCTGGATGGTCCCATTACTCCTCATACTTTGATTCCTTCTTTTATGTTTTAAAGCAGTAAATACTTAATTTATATTTTGTAGCTTATAACTCTAAAGTCTCTGTCTGATTCTGGTGTTCACGTCTTTTGATTGTTCACTCATTATGACTTGTTACCTTACGTATTTTGTGATTTTTTTAAATTGTGAATTACACTATTTGGAACTTTCTTTGTGGGGAATCGTTGAGTTTGGCTGGAGGGTGCAGGACGGCTTCAGAGAACGTGCGCGTCTGTCTCTATCTGGGGCTTTCCTTTCCCTTGCCTTATCATCAGGGTCGGGACCTGCATGTACGCACACAGTGATGAATGGCAGACAGTGCTGGTCCTCCCGTTGTTGGCTTGCTCCTGACTTTAATAGAAATGCTTCCAAACTTCCCTTGCCCTGCCCTGAGTAAGATGCTTGCTATTGGTTTTTGAGAGGCATTTTATAGAATACATGGGTAGACGCTGTAACAGAGACTCGAAACTACGGCCATCCCAGGGCTCGGGGCAGCTCATCAGTGCTTGTGCCTCAGCCTCCTTTGTCACTTGTTCTGCATCCGCAGGAATCCTTCCATCCTGTGGGCTGGGAAGGCGGCCGGCCCCAGTTCTCACCCTCACATCCAGTCTCTTTGGGGAAGAGAAAAGAGGAGGGTGAAGGCACACGCTCTACCTTTCAAGGTATAACCAGAAATTGCCATAATCACTCCCACCCCTAGCCTAGTAGCCAAGTGCAAGCTGGGAAATGTAGTCTTGAAGGAGTCCAGCCTGGGGGCAACAAGACTGCTGTCTGTGGCGAGTGCAGGGCGAGTGGACACTGCAAAACAGCTTGCTCCTCTGCCACGTGCCGTGTCAGGTCACGGAAGTCTCCTCCAGCTTCTGGTTTCCTAAGAGGCTTCCCTTTTTTATTCCTATTATAAATGAGAGGTAAATTTTATCAAATACCTTTTTCTGCACTTACTGAAATGTCCAGATTGTTTCCTCTTTAAATCTTATAATATGATCAATTACAACAAATTTTCTAATGTTAATCCAGCCTTGTAAGCCAGGGACTGAACCCAGTATGATCATGATGTCCTGATTTTATCTGTTGGACACAATGCAAGATTTAGTGTTCGAATATTTTGCTTAGGATTTTCACATCTTTGTTCACAAGTGAGATAGGTCTGTACTTTTCCTTTCTTATGTTTTTCTTTAGTGGGTTTTGGTGTCAGTGTTGTATTACCTGATAAGATGCATTAGCGGCCTTCCCTACCCACCCTCTCCTCTCTTTTGCTCTAGCCTCTGAAAAAGTCTGGGTAAGGTAGGATATATTGTTCATCTAAGTTTGACAAAACTTTGCCTGTAAAACTGTCTGGGCCTGGTGTCTTTGGGGGTTGGGTGGGGGGAGGGCATAGATTCCTCATTTGCTTTCCTTAGTTGTTATTGTTTTCTATTTCTTCTCAGTCCGTTTTGATATTTTACAGTTTTCTTGAAAATTGTTTTCTTTACATTTTCAAATGCCTTCGTATATTCTTACATTATTTAAAAAGTTATTTCTGTATCTGTAGCTATAGTCTTTTATGTTGTCTAATTTTCTAATTTGAATTTCTGCTGTTGTTTATTTGTACCGTTTCTCTTTCTTGATCAGTCTCATGAGAGGTTTGTCTATTTTGTAGTCTTTTCAGATTATATTGATTTTCTCACTTGTATTCCTGTTTCCTGTTTCAGAAGCACATAAATTTTTACTTTTTCCCCCTTATACCTTTACTATTTTACTGTCTTTTTATGGTAAATGCTTAACTTATTTATTTTTCATCTTTTCTGATTTTTTTAGAAAAGAAGTACATTTAAAGCTATAAATTACCCCTATGTACTGTTTTACTGCATCCTACAGGAGTTGATATGAGGTACTTTTATTGTCACTCACTCGAAATAGTTTATAATTTTCATTGTAATGTTCTCTTCACCTTATGAGGTATTTATATGTACATTTCAAGGCATCTGAATATATTTGTATGTGTTCATATATGTATATATTTTTTACGCTATATTTTTATTGTTAATTAAAAAATTTATACTGTGGTCAGATAATGTGGCCTATATGATATCAATTATTTGAAATTAATGTAGACTTCCTTTATGACTTAATGTTTGACCGATTTTTAAAATATTCTGTATTAACTAAATATGTATTCTCTATGCGTTGGTTGTAGTAATCTACCCAATAGCTCAAGTTTGTTAATTTTGTTGTTTAAATCTGCTAAATGCTTATTAAATTTTGTGTGATTTATCTGTTTTTGATAGACGTGAGTTAAGACTTCTATGTTTATAAATTTGTCTACTTTTTCTTGTAATTTCATCTTGGTTTATATATTTGAATCTGTAGTATGAAAGGCATATAAATTCATGATTGTTATATCTTTTTGGTGACGTCTTCCATCAGCTGTTACATATACCTCTGTATCCTGTTGCTTTTCAACTTAAATTATGTTTTCGTCTGATGTTAATGTCACCACACCGAAGTTTCTTCGGTTAGTGTTAGAAAGTTATACTCTATAACACCCTTTATTTTCACAGTTTCTGTGTGGTAGATTTGTTTTAGCTGTGTCTCCTAAAACAAAAATATGTGAGCTAAAAATATCATGTCTAATAAGCCATGTCTTTACTAGGCTTTTAAAATCCATTTGCATTCTTTGTCTCTTTACCGATATATGTGTATTTGTTTGTACACTTTATTTCTTTGAAGTTTTACCTTTTTTTTTCTTCACTCAAGCAGCAGCATTCCACACCTGCTTCTCTGGATCTAGCCTTTTCTGTGTGTGTGGTAAAATAAGCTGATTATTTACCATTTTAACAGTTTTCAGTGTACAATTCAGTGGCGTTAATTCCATTCACAATGCTCTGCAACCATCACACTATCCATTTCCAGACCTTTTTCATCATCATGAAATTGAAACTTTGTCCCCCTTAAATACCTCTCCATTACCCCCCTCCCAACCCTTGGTAACCTCTGTTCTACTTTCTGTCTCTGAATTTGTCTATTCCAGAGACCTCCTATAAGTGGAATCATACAATATTTATCCTTTTGTGTCTGCCTCCTTTCACTCAGCATAATTTTTCAAGGTTTATCCGTGTTGTAGTGTGTGTCAATGCTTCATTCCTTTCCAGGCTGAATAATATTCCATCCTATGCGTATGTCACATTTTGTGTAGCCATTCACCTGTTGATGGACACTTGGGTTGTTTCCACATTTTGGCTATTGTGAATGATGCTGCTATGACCATAGGTGTAGACGCCTCTGTTTGAGTCCCTGCTTTCACTTCTTTGGGGACGTACCTAAAAGTGGAATTGCTGGATCACATGGTAATTCTATGTTTAATTTTTCAGGAAACACCATAGTGTTTTCCAGAGCGGCTGCACATTTTTCGTCCCCACCAGGAATGCACAATACCACCTTACTTTGTGTTTTCCAGTTGCTGCTTTTTCCTTGCTTCTTTTTGTCTGATACGTGTTTTAGGAAATTTGCACTAATGGCCCAGTGGAGGACGTGACTAAATGAGTTAGGAGCTGTCACAACGGTGTAGACAAGGGATGACGAAGACCTGACCAAAGGCAGGGATGGTAGTAATAAAGAAAAAAACAGATTTAAGAGACATTTCAAGCATACACATTTCCCCACTCATGTATTCATTCATTTGACAAGTATTTTGAATGCCTGTGATTTCAGGAACAGGGAAGGCAGAAATGAACAAGACAGCTATCGTCCCTGCCCTCTTGCCACTCACAGGCTAATGTGGGAGACAGATGTGAATAAAGGTCAGAGTGAAAATGTGGAAAATGTGGCAAAGGACCAGTAACAAGGGTGGATGGGGAGGAACAGAGGCGTTGGCCCATATGACAGTCCGGGAAGGCTTCCCTGAGGAGGGGTGCTTGGATGAGGAGGCGCCCATCAGGTGGAGGTGGATTGAAAGTGGGTCGGTAAGTGTGTTCTCGGCAGAGGAGAGAGAGATGCAGAGTTCCTGTGGCAAGAGAGGGAGGTCCAGGTTGTAGGAATAGAAGGGAGGCCCACGTACTGGTGCAGTGCTCTGTATAAGTCCACAGTGTATGAAGCAACGTGAGTGGAATTATTAAGTAAATTCTGATGCCGCTTTCGAATGGGGTACTCTGCAGCCATCAAAACTGTGTGTACATCTATTTACATGGGAACCACTCATAATTTTGTACTGACAAGTAATAAAAGCAAGATGTTATATTGATAAGTGATAAATGCACACTGAGACAGTATATAGAATACCTTGTTTTTGCTTATATATAATATGTAATCACACAATATATATTTCTTTCAGTGTGTATAGTTTTACAGAAAAAGTGTGAAATATATTCACCAAATCATCATCTCTACGGAGTGGGATTCTAAGGGGTGGCAATTTTTCTTTTTTTGCTTATTTATATTTTTTAAATTTCTGCACCAAATATGATTTTGTTGGATCACAAATAGTTTTTAAAAAGACGTTTCTGAGCAGAATCAGTAGACTTGGTAACCCCTTGGATGTCGGGAAAGAGAGAAAAGTAACTGTCGGGGTTAACCATAACGCCAGGGTTCTGTCCCTGGGTGGGTGACAACACCGAGAATGGCGAGGGGGACACAGTGTGGCAGGGTGAGGGATGAAGGGGAAGAGCAGGAGTTCAGGTCTGGACACGTTAAGCTGGGGTGGAAATGTCTGGTAGGGAGCTGGGAGTGTGGTTCTGGGGCACAGCGTGGTTCTGGGGCGCAGTGTGGTTATGGGGCGCAGTGTGTCACGGGCTGCTCAGAGCTGATGCGCGGGGAAGAGGTCCTCCCGTTTCCCAGGGTGGAGAAGATCCAAACGCAGGAGGTTAAGGACTGAACGGGAGAGGAGGAAGAATAAGCAGCAAATTGGGACGGTCATGAAGTTTGGGGAAGAGAAAAAGGAGGATTTTAGGGTCTGGAGTGTTGCAGACAGAGCAGGGGGATGAAACAGTTTTAAAATCTTCAACATAAAGTAAAAAAAAGAAAGAAAAGCAGAGGGACAATAGTTAATAAAATCACCCAGCAAAGTATGGAGAGCCAGAAAAGAAATGCGTCTGGCCTGGATCTTGATGAACAGACGTGGTTTGACTAAAATTCTAGATTGTCTATTTTTTTCTCAGTGCTTCGAAGACATAATTCTACTGTTTTCCATTATTTCTAACAAGAAGTCAGATTCAGATATATTTGGTTAGATCAGTATTAAGTACTTAAAATTTATCACTATGAAAACACTACTCACTGTTGATTGATTCTCTTTCTTACATTTCTTTACCTTTTTCCTGGAGTTAATACTTAATAATTAGTTTTGTATGGCTATGCCACGAATGTAACCTTAACCCCTTCTCTGGTTGTGTACCTGTCTTCTCAACATGCTCCGACATGCCAGGTGCTGGGTCACTTTGTCTTGAGAAAGCCGTTCCCCGGGCCTGGCCCTGCTGGGGAGCTTGCTGTGCAGGCCTCACGCCGGACCTGCCCCGACCGCCAAGCCAAGGGCTCCCTTTGCTACCTTCTCATGTTGGGCTCCTGGCCCTTATCTTCCTCGTTTGACTCACTGCTTCGCTCTGGTGTGGACAGCCTCCAGCAGCTTCCCGAGAGAACGCACGGGAGGTAGCGTTGTCAGGCTTTACACTTCCGCAGACGTCTCAGTCTGTCTCAACCATCATCCCGTCCTTCTGGGTGGGGTCGTTGGGTTCCCAACTTCAATTCAACTTCAAATAGTTGAATTTTCCTTCAGAGTTTTGAATGCTTTACTGCATTTTCTTCATTTCCAGTGTTACTATTGAAATTTGGACACTATTGTTTTTCCTGATCCTTTGTATAAAACTTGTTTTATTTTTTCTAGAACCTTGTAGAATCTTCTCTTTGTTCCCAGTGTTCTGGAATCTGATACTGGGATGTCTTGGTTGTGGGCTCATTTATCTGTTGTACCGACACTCAGCAGACCCTGTTACTTTGAAAACCCATGCCCTTCAGTTCTGGGACATTTTCTTGAATTATTTTCTCTCCTTTATTCTTGAATTCTGTCTTTTGGGAACTCGAACGACATCAGTGTTGGACCTTTGGGTCTGCTGTTCTGGTTTTCTTTCTCTTATTGTGTTTACTTCTTTTGCTGGAGTCCTAGTTTGCATACCTTCCGTTAAGTTTTTCATCTCTGATTACTTTTTTATTTCCCTGAACATCTTTTTATATTCTGAGTGTTTTTTAGGCATCATTTTCTTGTTTCTTGGGTGCAATCATTTTTCTTCATCTGTCTAAGCTGTGGATGACCTCCCCTCACCCACCCCGAACCCCGTTGTCCCTCTGCATAGTCTGTTTCTAGGCCTCTTTCATGTGGGAAGAGTTCCTAAAATGTCTGCTGACCTATGGCTGTCACTCTGCTCACACTTGGGGAGGAGGCTAAGCTGGCTGGGGGCCCTTGGTGCCTGGGTGAGGCTTGCTCAGGGTGGTGATATGACAGAGACTTTTATTGCGAAACCTCACTGTCAGACTCTTTTTCTGTCTGTTTTCTCTTGGGCTAGTCAACGCTCTCAGGGAGGCTTTTCCAGTCTCTGCTGGAACTCTGGGAGCTAAGTAGTGAAACCTGGGGTCTTTAGTTCATTACAGTTCCCCAGTCTGCAGGTGTTTTACCCGGGAGAGTGGTTTCAGGCTTGCCACGTAAAGGAGAGGCAGTGACCTGCTGCCAGAAGCGGGAAGGAGCCTGGGGCCCACGGCCTCCGAGAGAATCTCAGCCAATTCTGTCCTTATCTCACCTGCCCGCTTGCCACTTCAGAGCAGCCTGGTGCCCCCAATTTCTGTCTTCAGAGCTGTCTCTCCGCTCTCTCCTGTTGGCCAGGGTTCAGCGTTCTTGGGCCGGCTTGTCAATTAACTCTCTCCCTCTCCTTCCTGGTTTCCAAACTTGTCATTGTCTCCTTTTCCTCTGTCCATGCTTCTGGTTAGGCAGGCTTAGGAGAAACTCCCGGATTTTGCCCCTGTACTCCAGGCTGTGGGCCACAGAGGGATGTAGCTCCACTCTCTCCTGTGTGGAGTAGATTTATGGGGAGGTCCCCTTTCAAGGTTCCAGACTTTAAGAGGGGGTGTCTCTGATCCAACTCCACCTTTTGTAGCCCAGACTTTGTCTTCTTCCTGCTTGAGCAGCCCCTTTGAACGCAAGTTCTGGGCCACTAGGGACTGGCAGATACCCCAGGACAACACTTGGCAGCTACAGAAGCCACCCCTCTGGGGTCACAATTTCTTGTCTTTGTCACCTCTGCTCTCCTTTACTCTCCTCTTGGCGTGGCATGCATTTAGAAATATTATTTTAAAAAACTTAAAATAATAAATATTAAAAGAATCATGTTTAGGATTCCATAACAGGAAGGTTTCTGCAGACATCTAGTCTACCACATTGCCAGACACAGAGGCTGTCTCTGCATTAATGCAGCCCGCCTGCCTGCCCCGTAGGGGGTCCGCCTGCGCTGTAGGAAGCCCATCCACCCACATGACCTTCAGGGCTTCCCTGGGCAACCCTTTGAGACTGGTAGGTTAGGTGCCATGACTTCCATTTTACAGCTTGAAACGCTGACTGATCAATAAACTATATCCGATAACATGGGGAGCTGGTGGCAGAGCTGATATTAAAAACGTGAGTTTGAAGTTCTTTTCAATGAATCATGAGCTCAGAAGAGAACAATGTAGGTCTTCTCTCATCACACACGGAAGCTGTGGAGAGGCTGCCGAGCTTCCCAAAGCCTCTCTTGGGCGCAGGTTACAGGCAGGTGATTAGTGGTCTTTGCCTTGACCCTGGGTTTCTACCTGAGTTGAGGAAACGTAAAACATAGACCCCAACACGTCTGTGCAGCACAGTGAGAGCAGGCGTCCTGCGGGAGCCCGCGATGCGGTTACTAGCTGTAAACACTGACGCAGCTTCAAGGAAAACATCAGAGAAGGTCCTTGGCACTGCCCTTCAGCCACAGGTAATGTCGTGATGACTTCCAGAGCCCAGGGCACCGTGGACGCGTTCTCAGAGTGGCCCTGCTAACAGTGCTGTGCTGTAGGACCCAAGTTCATGAACAACCCTTGTGTTACAACCGAGAGTGATAGCAGCCCTTTCACACATGTGTTTCCTCCACCATTCATTTCTCTTTCCAACACACACTGACGTGGAATGAAAGTAAGATAAAGCCTTGACCAGGTTCCACCTCTGGGTCCCATTAGTTCTCACTCCTAGTCAGGGTCTGGCCAAGAAGTGGACTCACCTGCAGTCGTGTTGGGTGGGTTGGGATAGCTGATGGGAAAAGAGCTCTTTATTGTTTGGTGTTTCCACCTACCGACTTACAGTGCTGCTGGGAACAGTGGTGCGCATTCAGGGGCAGGCCACACGTGACATCGGGGACAGGAAATTGTTTTGCTTTGCCAAGTCCTATATGATGAAACCGATGGTTTTCCTAGCTTCTCTGTCCTCTGTGGTGGTCACTGGGGGACATCATCCCAGTTGATCTAGTTTCTGTTAAAAACAGAGAGTTGTCTAAATAAAAGTTCTGTAGTCTGCAGAACGCTGGCCGGCTCCTTCCGTGTGTGTGTGTGTGTGTGTGTGTGTGTGTGTGTGTGTGTGTGTCTGTCTGTCTGTCTGTGTCTGTCCCTCTCGTTTTCTTTGCCCGCTACACCATCTGCACCTCTGACACACTGTCCTTCTCTTCACAGGTACTGTGACTGCTTTGCCAGTGGGGACTTCTGCAACAACTGCAATTGTAATAATTGTTGCAACAATTTACGTCATGAAATCGAACGGTTTAAGGCCATTAAGGTAACTTTCCATTAAGTACATGTACTTAAAAAGCGTTTAAAAGGGCTCAAGATGTTCTTAAAACTGTCTCCAGAGATACCTAATTTCACAAAAGGGAAAACCCAAAGTGTTGAAGAATATACACTGAATATGACTGATCCTGAAGGTGGGGCACTGGCCCGTGACAGGGGCCCTGAGGGGAGTCGGAGCCCGGGAGACCTCTGCCCTCCACCTGTGTGGGACGGCTGCACAAGTCCAGCGGGTCTCGGAAGGTCCCAATTTAAGAACATGCAAATGTCCACTTGGTCTTGATTTGGGGTTGAGAAATTTGTAGCAGAGAGGCCCGAGTTCAAAGAGCGTAGCCTGAAGAGAGGTGTGGATGGTCCGCTGTGCAGAGAGAACTGGGTGGGAGCTGTCAGCCGTTACATATGTCTAGTGTTTATTCCCTGGGCTCCCGCAGGAAGGGGCGACTCTGGGCTTCCTCCGGGAGCAGCAGCCCTGCCGGCCACTTGCAGAAGACTCACTGCAGGAGCTCACAGCTTCCGTCCCTTCCTGTAGACACAAATGATATTCAGAGAAGAAAGGGCGTTAGGCCTGCGCCTCAGCCTGCTCCGGGACACTAGTCGGTGCCCGTAATTCCTGTAGGCTTGAGACTGCCGTGGTTGGCTGGTTTCTTTCTTCTAAAATAATTTAATTCCCCTGTTGAGTTACAGATAATTCAGTTGAAAATATCTTTGTCAACTTTGGTACAGCCAGATCCATAGGGCAGAAGAAAATCCTGATGCATCTAACCTTCAGGATAGCAGCATTTTCTTTAGGGGTAAAAGATACTATCTACAGAGAACAGTGGAAAAATTTTATTTAAAAAGTGTGGAATTCTCTGCATTGCTGGTAGGAATGTAAATGAATACAACCACTTTGGGAAATTGTTTGGCAGTAGCTACTAGAACTAAACCTTTGTGTGTACTGCGACCCAGCAGTTTTATTTCTAGAAGTAGAACCAATGGAGGTGAGTGTGCATGTCTACCAGAAGCTTGTATAGGAATGTCCACGGCGGCTTTATTCAATAGCCACCACACTGGAAACAACCCACGTGTCCGTCCAGGGTGGAATGGATAAATCTGTTGAGGGGTGTCATGGAATGGAATACTAGACATGAGTGAACAAGAAAGGACCACAGCTCTGTGCAGATGCGTGGGGAGCCTCACAGATGTGTTGCACGCTGGACTCCACATGCATGGAGGCCCAGAACAGGCCAACGGACGTGATCCAAGTCAGAACAGTGGTTCCCACTGCGCTGTGTCGAGAGGGGAGCCCCTAGGGGGCTGGGCTGTCCTCTGACTGGCCCCGACTGGGGTTCCACAGGCGCACACACGCTCATGACACCGCACTCCACAGACGTGTGCACGGAGGGGCCTTGTGCTGTGGTAAGAAGTGAAAATGCACAAACAGAGCAGCCTTGCTCCGGGCCCTTCTGCAGCGGCCATTTCCAGTGGCTCTGGTGTGGGATGGCACAGCTCCCAGCTGCCAACCTGGGGAGGAGAGAGGGAAGGACCTGCCACGGTGGCTTCTGTGTTGCTTGAATCTTTATAAGGAGCACTGAATCACTTTGTCATTAAAAAAACTACGTACATAAAAAAGTTAGACAAGCCAGATAAATAGCTGTGCGTGCTGCCTGAGCCGTGCGTGGCCCAGCGGTTGACACCCTGGCTCAGCGTGCGCCTTGGGACCCGAGTCCATCTGTTATTACTCTCTCGGTGCCTCAGGGTGTAGCATTCTCTTCATAAGGTTGCCCTGATGATTCAATGAGAGAATGCACAGAAGTCACATATGAAGATGTCTGGAACATGGCGAATATTTCATAAATGTGAGCTGTAGGCAGAGCATAGGATCCCAACCATCCTAGGAAAACGCGTCCAAGAAATGCTGGAAGGAAAAATACGTTCACATGGACACACGATTTTCTTGTCATCTTTACTGACCATTAATTTTCTACAATAAATCGGTATGACTTTGAAGCTCAGGAAATACAGCAAAGCCTGAAGAAACTGGCTGCAGTGTACCTTTAAGTGTGTAAACGAATTAGATTAGAATGAAACAAGGACATGTATTTTCTTAGTTGTGTGACGAGACACACCGCTTATTGTGGCTTCTGTTAAAGGAACAAGTAGGTTCAAATGACAGGTAAATGAGACACCTTTCGCTGAACAGTATTTCTTAATAACAAAGAATGTCTTGATGGAGTGTGTGGCATTTTCTGTCTTAGGCATGTCTTGATAGAAACCCGGAAGCATTCCAGCCAAAAATCGGGAAAGGGAAACAGGGGGACGTTAAACCACGGCATAACAGAGGCTGTAACTGCAAGCGGTCAGGCTGCCTTAAGAACTACTGTGAGTGCTATGAGGTTAGTAGCCAAATTTCCTAGTGTTATTGGAGAAAACAGGCAAACATTATGGCCCAAGTAACTGTGGCGTTAAGACAAAAGCTTCCTGTAACTTAAAAAGAGAACTAGAATTTTGTTTTCTTCTTCCAGGCCATCTCATACATCTGTATTCATTTCTTAAATATAAATTATGCTTTACGAATCAAGCCTGTTAGCCCAGGGTCCCCTTGGGAGCGCGTGCCTTTCCCGAGCCCACCCGTGTCCAGGGGAGGCCGCCCCGCCCACCACTGTGGCTCTCCGCTCTGGTCCTGTGAGCCACACTCAGGCCAGCAGTGTGGTGGCTTCCGGAGGCAGCCGGGCCTCTTCCTCCCTGAGCAGAGTGAAGACGCTCTCCGGGGTCAGTGGGGTTCATGTCTCCAGGACATCTGTCGCGGGGCGAGCAGCTCCTCCCTGGCTCGCAGCCGCTCAGACACCAGAGCGGACAGTCGCCTGTGTTGCCAGAGAGATGCCAACAAACCGAGGTGCAGACAGATTCTTGGACAAAAGCTTTCCTTCTCTCAGATTCTGTGGCTGTAGACAGACTTGCTTTCTCCTTCAGTTTCATCCCTCTCTCGCCTCCCTTTTCTGTCTCTTTGTGTTGAAGGAAAAGAGGAGAGAGGGAGGGAGGGAACCCGTGGCCCTTCAGTGGAGCAGCACAGAACCCTTCCTTACAGGGCTCTCCTTTGCTTTGCTCGAGGGCTTTTGGGGGTACCGTGAACTTTATTTTTAAAAGATGGTCGTAGAAGGTCAGTCTTAAGACAATTCTTCATGGTTCTGGAGACACACATTAAAAGCTCCGAGTAAGCAGACCTCACGTCGCCCTGCCAGGAGTTTGAAAAGACAGTCAAAACTATTGCAGAGATACACAGTTCAAACCCTGGCGTCCCCCCAGGAACTGTTTTCAGATGCACTGTCTGCTCTTCCCTGCACCCTTACAGGCTGTCGTGACAGTGAGTCAGCCCGCGTGCCTCTGCCGGCGCTGGCCCACGTGATGTGCACGTGTCCTATAGTCCCTGGCATTAAGCAATTAGAAATCCTGAAAAGCGAAAAGCGTCCTGCTCAAAACACCCAGATACCCTTTGAGATGCATGTGTGAGTGGGAGTGGACAGAGGGCACTCCCCAAGGGCTGAAAACCCCAGTGGTTGGCAGGGCCAGCGTGCAGTGCCCCAGGGCCGGGGTGAGCGAGGGGTTGAACCCAGGCTTGCTGGGCACAGCCAGGACAGCCCCCTGGGTGTCACACTGCCATGTGGCGGGAAACAACCCCCACACACACCCCGCAAGGAAGCAGGAACCTCCCCTCCAACACCCAACACAGGCCTGCTCTGGGGGGGGCGGTTCCGATTCTCCCCCCACCCGCCTTCAGCAATAGCACAGCCAGCACATGGAGTTACCCCAGCTGGCACAGGCTTCATTCAGAACCAGTCAGATGAAGCCTTCACTGGCTTCCTGGGAGGAGGGAGCATCCCCACCAGACACCCCACACGCGGCCCCCCACCTCCCTGGTCAGCCGCCCCACTGTGTGGCCACGATGGCCACGTGCAGACATGCAACCCGCTCTCTTCATATCAGTTACTTGCTCCTCTTCACATCGACTTTTTTTGGTCTGAAAATTGCAGGTTAAGCGTGCTCACACCGCACAGATATGAGCAGAGTTATTTAAGGTCCAAAGAGAACGTGTTGTTTTTTGATGAGTTGCAGGGCAACCTAATTTTATTGAAGCATTTTCTATTACCAGGCCAAAATTATGTGTTCTTCTATTTGCAAATGCATTGGTTGCAAAAATTATGAAGAAAGCCCAGAACGAAAAACACTCATGACCATGCCAAACTATATGGAAATTGGAGGTTCTGAAGGCAGCCATCACTTGTCACCCACTAAATTTGCAGGACTACCAAAATTCAGAAAAGAAAAGTAAGTACTCTGAACTAACCCTCCTAATAGCGGAAATCGAGGGAGATTTGAGAGGAGGATGAATTCACACACTGGGAAGAAAGCGGTTGTCTGGGGGGGCCGGAGGAAAGGGTGGGGAAGGAGGGCGCCTACCTCCCGAGAGGCCCCGCTGCTTTGTCCTGTTGTCCTCTAACTCCGCCCTTTTGTCCTCACGGAGCAGAGGGGCCCTGTCGGGGTCACCAACAAGCCACTGACCTCAGGCTGCAAGGGCATGATGTCCAGACAGCAAGTGCCTGAGCCACTCTTTACTACGTGAGGTGACAGCCCTGGGATGTTCTCAGTGCACACTGTTTTCCTTCCTAAAGGGACTATAGGTTCCACTTTAGTTGGATATTTTCCCATTTAATGATTTTGAGGCCATAAGGTAATCCTAGCAGGTCTCAAACGTTGAATAATAATTTTACTAAATATTGGACTAGACTCATCCATTTTAAAAACATGTCTTTGCATTTGGTGTGATGGATGGGCCATGTCATGATAAAGTACCAGATGCATTAGTTAATTAATATCATTGAAAAGCCAAATTCCTGCTTATGTGGTTAGACATCAGAAGCGCACGTCACTGGGACCTGCAGAGAGCTTTATCAGTAAAAGTGTACCCAAACACGGCCGAATCTTCCGTGAAATGACATATGAAACTGTTATTGCTGCCATCGGGATGGTGTGTGTCCGATGGAAGGTGCTGGAGGCTCCATGCACTGGGGTCTGGTCTCCAAACGTGACGATGACTCTTGACCCGGGGGCAGCACTGTTCTTCCACCTTCAACAAAAGCCCTTGCCTGTTTTCTTTATAGAGAGACTTTAATCAGTCCCAACATCTATCTCTCTATTTTCATAATTCAACACTTTTTTTTTATTTTAAGGAGGGCGCAGCTCTCAGTGGCCCATGAGGGGATCGAACCGGCAGCCTTGGTATTGTGAGCACCACGCTCTGACAAACTGAGCTAACTGGCTGCCCCTCCAACACTTTTTAATACTTGATAAAGTTTTCCTAAAATTGTTTCGTTTGAGCACGGCTTGGGCAGCTAAGCCACAGCTGCCTCTTGAGCTCAGCGGGGCACATGGCAGGTCCTGGAGGACACAGTATGGCCGCCTCTCAGAGCCTCAGTCAGGGCTCCACGGCATTCTGTGGCCGAGGCCATGCTGACGTGCACCCTCAGGAGTGACAGGCAGGAAGGTCCTCAGAGCCTGGCCCTACAGGCGTCCTCTGGCCCCCATGTCCCGCGGGGAGGACACCCAGACACTGTGCACAGAGCTCGGGCCACAGCTGCTTCTCTACAGGGCTTGTCCTGTCTGTCCAGGGTCCTGCTGCTGCTGTGCCTGCGCAGCCCACGGCTGACACTGTAGCCCAGGCCTCTGGGTTTGCTTGTGGGTCTAATTGTGAGAAAAGTGAAACTCTGCCATGAGCGGGAGGTCAAGAAGCTGACATTTTCCTTCCTCTGTATTTTTTCTTCTAAAAGTAATCCTGATATTATCACAGTCAGTAGTTCCCAGTATTATGAAGACAACATTAGATGTTACAGTGACAGTCTTTAAAATACCATGACAGGCGTGTCCTCTTGGCTGTAACATGTGTGTAAAAGCACCGGGGCTATTGACCACGGCGTTTCTCGGGTCTGTTTCTGACAGGCGACCGTCCTGCATCTCCTGGGAGGTGGTGGAGGCCACATGCGCCTGCCTGCTGGCTCGAGGAGAAGAGGCAGAAAAGGAGAATCACTCGGAGAGCCTGGCCCAGCGGGTGATCCTAGAGGAATTCGGGAGGTGCTTGTCGCAGATTCTCCACACTGAGTTCAAATCCAAAGGGTTGAAAATTGAGTAGAGTGCAGTGTGGTAAGGTGTGAATCCGTGTGGATTTCATCCCAAAGTTCTGGAGGAAATCTACGCAGAGGAAGGTGGTTTTAAGCAGGAGAGGCCAGGTCAGCATCAACAGCTACACTGTTAAGGACAGCTCCACTGTCCCCCTGCGTCAGGGGACAAGGGGACTCAGTCCCCCAGGGAGCACGACATAACCGGTGCTGTTGGACCAGCGTGGGGAGCCTGGGCTCGTGGGACGCTGGGACAACTGTCTGCACTGACGTTGTGTCCTGCAGGGTAGACGCGAGTCCTGGGTATACAGGGATTTCCAGTCCTATTGACTTGGTCCTCCTTCGGGAATTTTCCTCTGGAGGCTTCTGTGCATAAAAAACCATAGTGATTTTCCCTTAAAATTATTTAGCAAGAAATTCTCCAGATGAACTGCTAAGATACAACTTGAAGTCTCTAAAGAACTAAATACCCTGAAGAATTTCTGAGTGCAGGCATTTCCATAGAGTCGCACGAATTGTCAGTCTCTGTTACGGTCTCCGAGAAACGCAGACAGCCGGGGTCCACAGCCGTGATTTCATCAGTAGCGTCTTGAGCTGTGGGACTAAAAATTATCTAGCTTCTTATTTCTTTCTGTTTGAATATGGTCTACTACCCAATTAACTTCTCTGTAATTATTATAACGTTATTATTGTTGGTAAAATATGGTTAAAATAACTAGTTTGCAGAAACCAGCAGGTAAGATTAGTTATTAAGTTGACTTTTTTTTTGGTTCTATTGTAAAAGCAAACGGGAATAAAATTTTCAAATGTCTTCTGTTGTAATTAACTTAGTGACTGAAGGGACCTGGGCGTGTGGGCTTTGTGACTCCTTCCGGGCAGGCGGCAGCGCTACCAATCGCAGTGCCTGCCAACCACACAGGAAAGTTAAAATTTTCTAGTAGCTACATTTAAAAAAGTGAAAGAAACAGGTGAAATTCATTTTTACCCAATGTATTTAACCCAGTATATCCCAAACACTATCGTTCCAACATGTAATCAAAATAAAAATGATTGTGGTAGTTCACATTCTTTGTATGTACCAAATCATTAAAATCTAGTGTGTATTCTACACTCAGAGCACATCTGAATTCCCACCAGGTACATTTAAGTGCCAGGAGCCTCACAGGGCAGGTGTGGGGGAGGGGCTCCTACAGGGTCCTCCAGCTCTATTCTGAGGCAGCGAGCTGCCTGGAAAGGCCCTGCAGCCAGGTGTAGCTGTCACGCAGGACTCTGGTCCTGCTCCCCACACCAGAATGCAGGATATGGTGAGACCAAAAAGGAACGCCCACGGAGCCATGGATAGGGGAGTCATATCACTATAGTCTCGCTGGCGGCTGGTTTGGAGACACAGGGAGCAGTAGCCACACGATCCGCAATCCGCCATCTACTTCTCTGCCAACCAACCCCTTGCTAACTACAATCCGTGCTTCTCTGCCAACCAACCAACCAACCCACCAGAGTAGCCACAGCAGTTATATCAGTGGCTAAAGGCTAACCGGTAACAGCTGATGGCCAACTAGTCACAGCGGATGGCCATCTACTACCCGAGCCAGGACCTTTCCACGTGAGGCCGAGAGCCTGGAAACTGCTCCCTGGGACTCCGTCCCCACACCAGGTATTCTGAGCTAAACCCTGAGAGTTAGGCGGAGACCTCTGGGAGCACATGATCCCTGCAGGGTTTCTCAGTGGGGAGAATTTAGCAAGTCGGAACAGCTTTTAGGAAATCCAATATGAATTAAAAGTCAGGTGCAGCTGTCTATGAAGCCACGTGATGTGGCCGAGAGGCAGCCGTTACGTGGACGACTGAACAGATATAAAACCGCACCTTTTTGGTTCTGGTAGGCGCCGGTGCTATCTTAAGACCCATAAAAATATAGAAGTAGTAAGTCCTTATTTCTGGCTGTGTTGTGCAAATTTAACCACCTATATCTTTCTGCTCTACTAAATGACTTGGGCCACCTTTGTGATTTTTTTTTTTTAAAGATTTTATTGGGGAAGGGGAACAGGACTTTATTGGGGAAGCAGTGTGTACTTCCAGGACTTTTCCAAGTCAAGTTGTCTTTTCAATCTTAGTTGTGGAGGGTGCAGCTCAGCTCCAGGTCCAGTTGCCGTTGTTAGTTGCGGGACTCGAGGAGTTGAACAAGCAACCTCGTGGTTGAGAGCCCATTGGCCCACGTGGGAATCCAACCGGCAGCCTTCAGTATTAAGAGCAGAGAGCTTCAACCACCTGAGCCACCGGGCTGGCCCCCAACATATATTTCTTATGTCACTGTCATGCGGGGTGTCACGTGGGGTCTCAGCTCCCACTCCCCACATAAGAACACAGGACATGGTGAGGCCAAAAAGGAACACCCACGGAGCCATAGATAGGGGAGTCTATATTCTCACTGGCGGCTGGGTTGGAGACACAGGAAGCAGGGGCCACACGATCCGCAACCTGCCGTCCACTTCTCTCTGCCAACCAACCCCACTTGCTAGCTGCAATCCGCCGTGCTAACTGCAATCCTTGCTTGCTAGCTCAGCCACCATCTTCTTGCTAGCCCCCATTTGCTGCTAGCATAGCCACAGAAGTTATGTTAGTGGCTAATGGCTCACTGGTTACAGCTGACGGCCAACTAGCCACAGCGGATGGTCATCCAATCACAGTTGATGGCTATTTACTGAAATTCACATGCTGCAAATTTTCTTTCCCATCAGTTAACCACAAGCTGGTACACAATACAGAAACATGGGAGCAAACGAGCCATCCTTAAGAGAGAACCTTCTGTGATGGCAGACTATCAGCAGAAACCTACTTGTAACCCTCCTCTTGGCTCTGAGGCCCTTCATCCCTTTACGAATCCCTGTTCCATGCCCGAAACTCCACTGGATGCAGCTTAAAGCAACGACAGACACATTACTGTATGAAATAAGTTAAAATACTGGCTGAGGGAACTGAAGGTGTAACTTTCATCCAAGATAAAAATGATGGAGAACTTAGAGAATCTAAGAGAACGGAGTCCAGGTGAAAAGACACTGGAGGAGAAGGAGCTGCTCGCTGTGCCCGGGAAGCTGTGTCTACAGGGGCAGGAGGGAGCCCTGGGCAGTGTCTGTGTTTTGGACTTCGACCATCCTGACAGGTCTGTGGCCGCATCTCATTGTCTTAATTTGAAGTTCCCTGATGACATACGATGTGGAGCTTTGTTTCACTTGGCATCTGGTGCCTCTTCTTTAGTGAGGTGTCTGCCCAGGTCTCTTGCCCATTTCTAACTGGGTTGTGCATTTTCTTATTATTTTAAGAATTCTTTGTGTACTTTGGGAAACAGTCCTTTATCACATGTGTCTTTTCTTTGTTTTTCCTTTTTTTAAGGAGGCTGCAGCTCACAGTGGCCCATGTGGGGATTGAACCGGCAATGTTGGTGTTATCAGCCCCACACTGTAACCACCTGAGCTAACCAGCTGCCCCCAAATGTCTTTTGCAAATATTTCCTCCCAGTCTGGCTTGTCTTATTCCCTCAACAGTTGGCGGTCTGAACGTCCGCGCACCAGGGCACTGGCAGGGAGGGCTGGGGCTGGGACGGGGGTGCATGGTCGCTGGACGGAAGGAGATGAGGCTAGAGGAGACCCAGCAGGAAGGCCGTGGGCTGCGGGGTGGATGGAGGGCACAGGGTGTGTCCCCGGTCAGCAGCGGTGGCATCACTGGGCACTTGTTAGCAGTGCAGATTCGGGCCCATCCGATACTGAATCAGATACTCCGAGAGAACGAAAGAAAATTAAATGTGGAAGAGGAAAGCTGAGGGTGGTGCGGGCAGGGAGTGAAGGATGGGCCCTCTGTCTAGAGAGCCAGGTGGCGGGTGTTGCTTCACCCTCAGCTGGACCGGGCACCCTGGGTCTGGACGAGGTGTGTGCAGACGGAGGAAGAGCTGAGCGGGGTCTCGGCACCACAGGAAAGTAGAGGAGACGTGGCTCCACGTCGGGGAATGGCTGGTGGGAGGAGGGAAAGCTTCCTGAGTGTTGTAGGCGGGGAGACAGAGGTAAGGGCTCGGGTCCCCACTAGTGTCCACTTTGTCCTGGAGCAGGTCCTTAGACGGTGACCCTCCTCACACTTGGCTGTGTATTGCAGTCACGGGGTGGGGGGGCCATTAAAGGCACAGCCCCAGACTCTGAACGCCACCCGGCCCCCAGACGACACTCAGGGACAGCCAGCGGGGGCCACTGAAGGGCAGCAGCCATGGAACTACGTGCCCACCCCCTCAGACCTGCTCTGGTAAACGCCCCAAAGCCCCGTCCGTCACAGAACTTAATAAGAGGCTTTCCATCTCTGCCTGTGTTCTTTTAGGACCTTTTGGGCCCTCTGTACTCCGGCTCAGGAGACACCCTGTGGCTGCTGGTTTAGCAGTGCTGGTCCCACGTGCTGGTCCCCACACAGCATTGGCAGGACGCACGTTGCCTCATCTACAAAACAGCGAAGATTTTCAGGACACTCACCTTTCTACCTCAGCCACACGAGTTCTGATACTGCACCCTGTCCATCTCCACCTCACTCCCAGCCCCCACCCCGCCGCCAATCCTTTTCTCCTTATCACTTGTCACACTAATGACACCAAACCACTCCTCGTCCATGACTGGAGTTGCTTTAGACAGTCTCCCTGGAATATCAGCTCCATTGTCTGTTTTGTCCTTTTGTCTCAGTAACGGACTTACCTTCACAATCATGTTAGACTCGGATTCATGTGAAGATAACTTCATATTCCCTGGACAGGCAGTGACAAGGGAAGGTATCTCAGAGACGCTCTCACTAGTACAATTTGGGTCTAAAACTTGTATCCAACACACATGATTAGAATCAAGCTTTATCTTTGAAAACACGCTGGTGGCAGTGGTGACAAGACAGACGCAAGGAAGAAAAAGACAACAAAAGTAGTTGCTATTTTTTATTTTGCCACTCAAAATAAAATAATTACCAAAGGGAGAAATTCTTAAATGATAAGAGCACAGCATGAAAGCAGTGAGGACAGGAATAGTTTACTCCACGTAAGTTGTCATCTTAAAGTCTCCGCGTGACGTGACGTGACGAATTTCCCCGGGGCTTCCTCAGGACTGCTCTGTGTCTTCTGAGGAAACGGCTGAGGGGAGCACGTGCTCCAGGGCCCCGGCCTCTGCAAACGGAAGGGGCTCTTAGGTGGCCAGCCCTGGCCGTCTGCCCGGAGGAGAATCACAACTGTGGCTCCAATCCCAAATCAGGTCCAACGTTTCCTGTTTCTTACCTTTCATGATTTAATTCTCATACTTAATATGTATGTGAAACTGTTAGACTTTCAAATTCATGCTTTAAGGAAGTATAACTCCTGTTTGAGTGATAAAAATTGGTATGTCCTAATGAAAGAAGTTCCATGCTACAAAATTCAAAACATAAAACACGGTAAAAAACAAAACAAAAAAAATAAACCCTGGAAGAGTCCATCTGCTCCTTGCTGGAGAGTCAACAGCAGATTTTCTACGGCTGGGAGGACCCCGCAGGCGCCACTAGGCTCAGACAGAGGGAACCTGGTGAGGGGTTTGAGATTTCCACGTCCTCCTCCTCCCAGGGTCTCCCTGCCCGTGGATGGTTCTAAGGAAAAGCAATGGGCTTTACGTCTCCTCCCCCCACGTCTTCCCCCTCCCCACACCCACCCGAAGTCCTTCAACCAACGCAGTGGGGACGGAGAGCAAATGGGTCAGGGCAGAACCAGGATCAGCCTTGACTTTTCCAAACTCATAACAAAACCGTGAAGTGTGAAGCTGGACAACCAAATGGCTCTTGGAGCATCACAGCGTGCATCCCCCCTTTCCCTGCTGTGTCCCCCACCCCATCACCCCTCATGGTTAACTCTCAGAGCCTCGCCTTCCACAGGGGCGGTTTTGACCTGTGAGATTATCTGACTGAGGCCAGACTTGAACGAATGACAAGCATAAAGCAGAGACGGAAGTGCTAAAGTTGACATGGGGCCACAGGGAGGCCTGGTCACGTACTAGATGTAGACGATACTAGATCCAGGAGCGAGAGCCATCAGAATTAAACTCAGCCTGCCCCAGATGCGAAAAGAAATCCCGAAATCTGAACTATGGGCTCCTATTAGTTTATCGTGCTTACGAGACAGATAGGGTTTAAGATGGCCCACGGGGAACCTGGCTTGGGCACTGTGGCCAAACTGGCATTGTGGTCGGCACCACGTCAGTAAATGCATGGCGTGACCTGAACCCCGAGGCCCTCTCTCTGCCCGGCAGCGCTGTTGGTCCGAGGACCCTCTCCAGGGACAGTGCTGGACCCGCGGCCATCCCAGCCCCTTTGTAGCTCGTCCCAGTTCCCAGCTTTGGGATCCCAGCCAACAGTGGTAACAGTAGGTATGTGGGGTTGCTCAGTCGCTTCCCCGTAGAAGCCTATGGAATCCTTCCTTAACCGGCTTCTTATGTGCCCAGGGTTCTAAGAGGTGGAAATGTAAATCGGTCTATGTCACATACCTCTGAGATGCAAGAAAGTCAGAAACTCGATTATCATGCGCTCAACATCCTTCTCGTCCCCCGGCAGTGGCCTGTCGAAGCTTCCTAGAAACCAAAGGATCCACGTTTACGACTCACCATAGGTGCTCGGGGTCCTAGGACAGCACCATCCATGGGGACCTGGGCATCAGGAAGTCAGTGAACCCCCGAGCATGAAGCCATCACCAAGACGCCCCCCACCCCCCGCCCAGGGCCTTGCTCATGCATTGGAGGGAGTGGGTTCAAGGCCACTTCTCTTGGAGGCCCCGTCTAGAAGGGCTCTCTGCTGTCCCTGTGGCTGCCTCTTCCTCTCGGGTTTTGCTGCTTCTGTTTCTGGCAGTTGACAGGTGTGGCTGTGGGTCGGGGCCACATCTGTTGGAGCCCGGAGCCCGACAGCCCCACTGTCCCACGTGCCCTGGGAGGTGACAGACAGTGAAGCAACTCGAAGCCCCGGGATTAAAGTCCTCTCACCTGGCCTCCCTTCGTCTTCAGGTGGGAGCTCCCGCTTGCCAGCGAGGCCATGCTTGTCATGGAATGACCTGTGGTTGTCAATGGCATCTGTGCAGATCAGAGAGGACAGCCCCTGAATGGCGTTACTAAGGTGATACCCTTCCCACACCCAAAGGACATGCAGCTGCTTATAACTCAAACGCTCACAGAACCAGACTGCAAAGCTGGAGCCGCAGCGTGGAAACCCCAGAGGAGGGAAGGTCATGCTCCATGGACATGAGGGAAGAAGGTGTGCCAGGGCCCAAGAAGGAGCCTGCCTTCTCCACAGGGAGAGAAAGTGGGCAGACGCATAAAATTCCGGCAGAGCCAGACAGGCCCTGGGGCAACACAGGCTGGTGCAGCCAGGAAGCACCGAGGAGGGTTCCAGAGGGGTTGGGGTCAACAGGGGCTTTGGTCCTGTGTCCCTGAAACCAAGGGGGGGCCACCGAAGAATTTCAAGTTCTGATATAAGAAGATGTTTATTTTTCAAAGACCACTCTGGCAGCTGTGTGGAAGATGGATTAGAGCCAGGAAGTGAGCGAGAGACACACAGAGGGGGAGGGAGGGAGGGAAGCAGGGAGGCTGAGTGTGTGTGTGTGTGTGTGTGTGTGTGTGTGTGTGTGTGTTGGGTGGTGTGAATCTCGATTGCAAGCAGAGAGATGCCTAAAGAAACTACTGGAAAGAAAGAATGAGGGCTATAAACCAAATGTCCTGGAATGATGAGAAGGAGCTGGATTGGGGGCTATTTAGGAGATAAAGAAGAAGAGGGGGCCGTGGACGGCTCAGGTTTCCCGGCTGTTGCCCTGGTGGGTTGTGTCTTCTACAAGGCTAGACAAAAGAAAATGAATTCATTTTTCCAGAGACAGGGTTTTTGGTACTCAATTTGGGAGAATGGTGGTGAGCTGATCCTCTGATACACGACTGGGTGTCGTCAGCAGACCTGCTCCTTATGTCGCCATTTTCTACGTGGGCAGTAAAGTCAAGGGCACGCTGTGAAGCGCTAAGAATTTGGACAACCGGGCAGTCTGCATGTCCAGCTACTGGTGGTCCAACTTGACAGAGATAGAAACTTGACAGTGAAAACGAACTTGTTTTCTAACTCAGGATTCGAAATCTTGGCATACTCTCAATATTCCAAAGTACCAGGAATAGATATTTTTGTTGCAGGATTCCTCGTGTTTGTTGGGCCAGCAGCACACAGCACGGACGAGGTGCTTTCTGAGTGACAGAACTCAGAGCTGCAAAGGGTTCAGGAAAACATGCACCCTTTGAACCAGTGAAAAGACGGCGGCGTGGGACCTGAGACCAAAGACACCCAGCGGATCCGCCTGTGACCCCATCTAGCTTTTGTCATGTCTGTTGCCTGAGTTTCTCAAAGCACACAGCTCTCAGGCCCCGCCAGGTGATGGATAAACAATCATCTGTAGTAGGAGGAAGTCTATTTAAACTCCCACTGTAGTTTACACGGGGGGGGGGGGGGGGGGGGGGGAGCAGCCCTGAGGAATGGAGCAAACAGGGGAAGCCTGGCAGGAAGGCAGGAGAGAGGGTGCTGAGGGTCTGCCTGGCTGCAGGACGGTCAGGGTTCAAGACAGAGCCAGGTGCCTCAAGGCTGGGGGTGGGGGTGGGGCAGGAGGGGTCAGGGGCCCCAGGAATCAGTCCATGGCTGTGGGTGAGGGGAGTGAAGGGGCAGGAGGAGGACTGCCACAGGTGGGGGCTGCCTGTCAGGCAGTGGGAGCAGGTGCCATGTAGGGACACGGCAAATATCATTAACCTACATGGAAACCCACCCTCAAAGTCTCAGGAAACACCCCCCCATTTCCCTCTATCTGACTGTCACTGGAATCTTCGGCACACATTTCAGAAGGTGGTGCTAAGTCACTTACGTGGACCAAGAAGGTAGCCAGCGCTGTTCAGAGTCCAGCCCCTCTTTTCCTTCACCTTAAGTGGGAGAAAAGCGGGGTCAGACCGTGCCTGATGCGGGCAGCTTGTTTGTAGAGCTGCCCATGGTCCCTGTGAAGTTACGAACTTCAAATAACCATAGAACTTAAATTACAAACACACTCTCCTTACTCTTTCACATAATAGACTTAAGGGACGCAAACTGTTAAAGCAAGAGTGAACGTTAAATGACATTTACCCAGGCTTTGCACGCATAACACAGGAATTAGGATGATGCATGTACTTGTGCAAGCTTCCAGAAATTCCAGGTTTGCCCCCAAACACGCCGTATTTGACATGACAACAGGACTACTTGCTTTACGAAATAATTCTTTGTGGAGCCACAGACCACAGACTCATCTCCATCACCTGCTTTTAAGTGAGGCTGAGGACACGTGTTGGTCACAGCGGCTGCCAGACCATGTAACCGACGCTCTAGGAACCGAGATTTGCTTCTGCCTTACCCGAGGCGCTAACGTAAGGTACAGCGGCGTCAGACCGACAGGTTTGCAGCGGGGCTGTCTAGGCGCCGCGGGGGCGCGATGCCCAGAGAATCCGACGGAGGGAGCGTCTCCGTGGATACCCCCGCCCTCAGCCCGGCTCGCAGGACCCGGGCCTCCCCGCCCCGCCGCCCCGCCGTTTGTTCCCGTTCCTGGCACGAAGCGCCCACCCTCCGCCCAGCCCAGTTCTGATGCGATCGCCCCCCTTCGCTGAGAGGGGACACGGCTCGGGGGGCGTTTGTCCGCGCCCTGCACTTACCGGTGACCCGAGCCCCGGGATGGCTGAAAGGGTCCCGGCGAGGAGCAGGGAGGCGAGCAGGAGGGCGCCACCTCTGGGCATCTGCAAGGGAAGGGGCGGTGGGGGCGCCGCGCACCTGGGGCGGAGGTCCGACCCCGGCCCTGCCCTGGTGGCAGGGGTGCCGGCGACCGAGGGTGACGAGCACCGAGTGGTTTGCGACGCCCCCGGCAGCCGGTGCCCGGGCAAGAGACAAGGGACAAGCGGCAGAGGCGCCGCGGCCCCGGGAGCGTCCCTCGGCTTGAGGGCGCTCTGCAGAGGGAACGCGGGGAAAGGGGACGCCGCCAGCTGCGGCGGCCGAGGGCACACCGTACCTTGAGCGGCGGTGGGTCCGGGGCGTCAGAGACCCGGCGGGGTGTCGGCGGATCCCGGGGTGTCGCAGGGTCCGGGCGTCCGGTCGGGTCGCGTCGGGTTGGGTCGGGCCGGGAGAGCTCACCGCATGGCGCGGCCTCGGGGACAAGGAGGCGGGAAGCGCACAGCGACCGGGATCCCTCGACGTGTCCGCGCCTGGAGCGCCGTGGCCTGCGTATTTATGCGGCGCGGCCGGAGCCGCGCGGTCACGTCACTGGCTCGGTTCCCGCCTCCCCCTCTGAGCCCTGATGGGGGCGGGAGTGACCTCAACCCGGCTCCTTAGCGGCGCTCCGAGGGCTGCGCAGTGGCCTTGTATTGGGGGGCTGTGTGAGGGGGGCTGGGACGGCAGAGAGACCCCCGATCCGCGCGGGAGAGCACTTCAAACCCCGCGGAAGAGACCCATCAGCCTGAGTGCAAAGCCTCTATCAGCCCATGCAGAGAACCCCAAAACCACCTCAGGAGCGCCCTAAAAACCTCACGACCCAGGTCGCGGCTGTGCTGAGAGCCCCACCCTTATTACCCAGACCCTGGGCCCTGGAGGAAGTGAGCCCCCGCCCTACTCCCCAACAGGTGCTCCCCTGCCTAGAAAGCCACTGAGCTTCATGGCCAGGAACCCCAGGAGAGACGGCCAGGGACCACCCCTCAGTCCTGGCTGGCCCAGCAGGGCAGTCCCAGGGCTCCCTGCCTCCAAACTGGCGCCCAGCTTGTCCACCTCTGGGTGCCCACTGGCCCTCAGGTACCCAGATCCCTGTCCTGTTTTGCTAAAAGGGGGCAAGTCAGCTAGGGCTGTTGGGCTGTAGGAGGGGGCACCGCCGCCCCCTCGCCCCCCGCCCGTGTGGATGTTCCCTATATCCGTGGGCGTTGCTGGCCTAGAAGGGGTCCCTGCCGATGTCCCTCTCTTGACTCCCAGGTTCAGGACATGGCAGTTTTGAGCAGGGCCAGGTAGTGGTTGAGGTCTCGGGGACCTGGGGGTCTGGGTGGCCCAGAGCAGAGACCAACCCAGGCTCCCAGGGGTGGTCAAGGTGTGGGCGGGTGGGTAGGGCAGCAGGAAGAGAAATCAGGCAGGAACAGACCCTCCTCGGCTCCAAGAATACTTGGTAAGCTCCGGCCAGGCCCAGAGGGCTCCTCGCTGCTCACAGACAGCAGGGGATATAGAGGCAGGGCACCTCTGGGCTTCTAAAGAGGGATGAGGCCATCAGGTAAAACCTTGCCTGAGCCCTTCTCCCTGGTCACCGAAGTCCTCAGCAGTGGCACACAGAGGCTGCCCCTCCCTGAAGGTGCCAGCCAGCCCCGGGCTGCAGCCCTCTCCCCACCAGCCAAGCTGAGTATTAGGTTGGCTGACGTCATCAGGCACCCGCAGTGCACAGGATACAGGACAAAGGACACTAATAATGGTCACGCTACCCTATGTCTATCCTGCATTTTAGTCTTAGGAACCTTTTGTGCAGACAGCTCCAGGCCCCGCGGGGGAGCCATTCTCTGCAGGGATGAGGACACTGGGGTGATGGTCAGCTGGCTGGTTAGGAGGGTTGGGGTGCTAGAGGGGTGCTGGCGGCGAGACCTGGCTTGGCGAGAGGTCTCAGGGGCAGACGGGGGAGGGTAGTGTTCTCAAGAGCACAGTCGTCTGACTTCCAGTCACTCGTGTTTGTGGCAGCCTGGGCTCCGAGGAGAGTAAGGGGCAGGGGAGCTGGCCAGGACTCACACACTGGTTTCCGAAGCCCACGGTAAACGCAGGGGCACATTCCTGACAGGGAGCGGAGGGGGCGTTGGGGGGCTGCCTCCCCGGTGGCCAAGGGCAGTGGTGGGCAGAGGGACAGCTGAGATCGGGGGAGCAGAGGGGAGCTTTCTGCGACTCACCAGAGAAGTGATGGTGATGCCCTCTCCTGCCCTGAGTCCTTGTATTTAGAGGGCAGCACTGGGGAGTGGGCAGGGCCAGCCACGGGTGTTGCCCACCTCCGCAACACACACACTACCGAAGAAAAGCCACTGCCTTTGACAACTGCTGGTTTAACAGGGAAGTCTTGCTATTACTCAGGAATACTTGCTTTTCTTCTGAGAACCAATGCATCCTGTGTAAGGTACCTGCGGGCTAATTTCAGCTTTCTCCTGTCTCCCAGGTTAGGTGCTTCTTGCCATCAATGAGAGCTTCAGGACCCTTCTGCTCTTAACTTTGTCAAGGAGCCTCTCAGTCTGAAGGAGCAGGAAGTCAGAACTGAAAACCTGGGTCCAGAACCCCCTGGCCACAGAGCCAACATTCAGGACTCACAGTGGGGACAAGGTGGCCTCCACAGACAAGCAGGACACATGTCCCACCCTGGTCAAGTGAAGCACATAGGTGGGGCCGTGAAATTTTTATCTGAATAGTCCCAGACCATCTGGAAGCAGAACCCTCCTGCTTGCAGGGCCTGGGTGCAGCCAGGGAGCCCACCGGTGCTACCAACCCGAGGGGGCGTTGGCACCAGGATTGACAGAGAACAACATGCAAAAAACAAAAAACCTGCCCTCTGGCCACTTTTCCCACGTGTCTCATGGAAAAATCATGAGCAGCCTTCGCTGAATAATTACATACCTGTGCTCAAAACAAAAATACTTTCTCCCAGTTCATACAGTCTTTCACTATGAGGCCCCCTGGGGGACACCCACTGTGCCTGCCTCTCCCTGCGTCTGGGCTGTGACTGGTGATCCTGGCCAGAAGAGTCAGGAGGACACGAGAGGGAGGGCTACAGGCCGAGCGAGGCAGGAGCAGAGGCGTGCTGTGATTCCCCAGGCTTGGCAGATGCGTTCAGACAAAGGAGGGCAGCACACCTGGGAGGACGGCGCCTGCTTCCTGGCACAAGCTGTGCTGGAACCCACGGCCGCGCGTTCTAATGGGCTCTGTGTGCTCAGCCCGATGGGAGTCATCAACTTGTCATCCTGAAGACGGCCCAGTGTGTGGCAAACAAAATGGGGCACCATTAGAGTAATGGAAATCAGGCAGAAAGCATAATTTCACCCCTGCATCGTGAGCCGGCCCACCTTCCCTTAGAAGCCCTGTTCGCTTCCACCAAAACCTGGGTCTGGTGAGCAAAATCAGTAAGGAGGCAGATAAGCCTGGGCCAGGCCGATCCGCACTAGAGCTCAGCTGTGAGCCCGAGAGAGACAGAGAGACACTGTTTCCCCTACTGCGGGGGGGGGGGGGGGGGGGGGGGGGGGGGGGGGGGGGGGGGGGGGGGGGGGGGGGGGAAGGGCGCTGCAGCTGGGAGAGTGGCAGCAGGTGACCCTGCCCTCATGGAAATTAGTCTAGTGGAGACCCAAAGCCACAAAAACAATTATACAAATATACAAATAACCGCCTCATTATCATGAAAAGGAGGTCTGTGGATTGGATTCAGGGAGCCTGACCTTACATGTGAGCAGGATTGGCCAGGTGGGGCCCAGCACATTCCAGGTGGAGGGGTGTCACATAGGTAGGCCCCCTTTTAGGTCCCTTTCCCTTACTCCTTTTGCTGCCTGGAATGTGGATGTGAGGGCTGGAGCTGAGCAGCCATTTTGGACCACAGGGTGATGGCTTTGGATGACAGCAAGGAGTCTGGGTTCATGGGCTGCCCACCTCCAGGTTTGTCTTGCAACAGAGAGAAATGACCTTCTCTCTTAAATAAGCCAATGTTATTTGAAGATTTTCTATTCTATGCAGCTGGAATGACTCCTATTGGAAACTGTGTCTCACACAAAACAGGCGATAAATGTTTTGTAAATGACTCAATCAATACAAATGTTTGATAAATGAATTAATGAATACAAACGCATGAAGGGATGCACCCCCACCTCCAGTGCTGGTAAGGAGGCCACATTGGCGAGATGGACTCATAAAAACAGGAGGCTTGGAAGAGAAGATGATTCCACAGTGATCTCATCACTGTTGAAGAAATGGGAAATGGCTTTTCTGTGACCCTGCCAATGTTTGTGCCCTGAACCTCCCCTTCCATGGCTTCTAGGGGCTGACCCCACCCCTACCAAACCCCACTCCAGTAACACAGTCGGCATCAAAATATCCTGAATTGCTCCTCAAAAATAGCTTGATAAGGTAGTAGCTTGGTGAGGGTCTGGCTACAGTGAAAGCTGCTGTAATTCTTGGAGTGGGTTTTTGAGCACATGTATTCAGTTCTTCAATATGACCTTGTTAAAGGATTCATGGTCTGTGAAGACTTGGTTGCCCGGAAATAATCGGGTGCCTTTACTAGGGGTGCAGGCTGAGGAGAGGGGGCAGGAGGCAGGGAGCAGGATTTAGAGGTTTGGGCCATTTGGTGACAGGATTCCCTCCCCCCTTTAGGCAGCCTTTGGGGAGAACCCTCCTCCCACTTCTTTGAACATCTTGCTCGCCAGAGTCACGTCCAGCTGTAGTGGAGGCTGCAAACAGGTCTTTTTTATGGACGGGCCTGGTGTCCCACTAAAAATCAGAGTTCTGGGCCCACCGGAAGGAAGATGGGATGCTGGTGTCTGCAACTGGCAGGTTCTGCCTCGGGACACTCACCCTTCCTCTGAGAGCCCGGACATCTTGGCCACCTTCCGCCTTCTCCTGCCTTCCCCGTTAGGAGAGCCTCTTGCAGACGACAAGAGCAGTTGTTTTCATGGCTGCACAGTTTTGTAAAATTTGAAATAAGCCATAAGCACATCAGTCCAGACCTGGCTTTCCACAGCACTGCCGTGCCATGGTTGCCCTCACGACAAGCGGTGTTCGGAGGGGCTGCTGGCATTTCTGGGTTTGCCCGGGAGAACTGGATCGAGGGTGCATTTAGTGTGATGGGTTGTGGCGGTGTCTACAGTGGGGTCGATTTATCTCACGTTCATGTACAATTGGGCTGCGGCCCTCCTCGTGGGGGAATGGCTTCCAGGAACATCAGCCACCCACACTGCCCACGCCCCTGCCATCAGACGGGTGACTGAATGTGCCCTACGGAGTTGCTGGTTCAGCTCGGAAAGCCGCCATCTCCCTGGGGAGATGGGGTTGAACCAGGCCTGGGGTCCCTGGGAGAAGGCAGAGACGGCAGCTTTGATCAGCTGACCCCCCCGCCAGTGTCCTGGGTGCCGTGGGGCCTCTCGTTAAGCCCACAGCCCCGCACCAACCGCATCCCGAACTCCATCACCCCAGACGCAGCTCCCGTGCAAACTCGTCTCCCATGATGCTCTGGGCTGAGTGGAGTGGGCGGGCCTTGTTCTGGATGGTCCTGCTTCGGTCGTTTTACACGGCCTGGGCTCTGGCTTAGCCAGCCTTGCCTCACCGTGTGGAGCCTTCCTCTTCCCTAAACCCACCTTCCCTAAAGCCACCACCGGTATCTTCTTGCCCCAGCTCCCCACCCCCTGCCTTGGGCTCTGGGCCAGGAAGTCTCCCCAGACCGGCCCACCCCCTGACCTCTCCCAGCCCCTCGCTCCTCCCATCCCTGACCCCACCCACCTTTGGCCCCTCCCACCTCTACTCAGTGCCAACTACCCGTGACAGTCCATCCAGTTGAGCTTCCCTGGGGACATCGCTGCTGGTCAGAGGCTCATCTCCCCTCAGGGAGTCCCGGAATCCACCTGTGCCCTGGGGTGACTCACTGAGTTGGGATTTTTCCGGGTGGCTCAGTCTGGAGGAGGGCAGAGCTGATTCCCTGTGGTTGGGGGGCTGGAAGCTGGTGACTCAGCTGCAGGCCCTGAGCAGCTGCACTTGCTTCCTGGCCCCGAATCAGGCCCACGAGCAGCCCCCCAGGGCCATGTGGGAGCCCATCTGGCTAATGGGTTGTGGGTGCCCAGGAAGAAGGCTGGTGGCTGGGGAACCACAAGGGAGGGGGCAGTGTCAGAGGCAAGGATGTTTCCATCTGGGGGCCTGAGCTGTGTGGAAAAGCAGGCTCTCGGTGCACCCAGCTGCTCCTCAGGGTCCCAGAATACTTCAACGGACTTTAGACGATAAGCGTTTAAAAAGCCTTTAGTTAAAGAATAATCCACATACAAAAAGTGCACAGTGAGTGTTGAGCTGGCTGAATGTTGGCAGAAACACAATGCCACCAGGGGGAGAACCGGGCTGTCAGGAAGCGCTCCCTCCCTCACCAGCTTCATCCACTTATTCGTACTGATGACAGTGATGAGGCCTCCTTGATGGGAAGTCCCTGCTGGGGAAAATCAGCTGCCCCCACTCCAGGGAGAACCAAGGAAACCCACACAGAGGCCCGGAAAGGGGCTGGCGGCCGGTTCAAATCCTGCCTTAGCATTCATGAGCCATGTGGCCTTTAATCTGTCACCAACCTTCTTGGACCTTCATTCCCTCACCCTGTAGAGATTAGGGGGTGGGTGGTTCAGCCAGCACAGGACTCTGAATGGTACTGACTGATTGGCTAGAATGAACTGGATTCCAGGCTCCCCAAGTGATGCTAGAAGGACAGTGCCTTGCTAGACCCCTCTCTCGTGAAGACAACCATTGTAGTCTCGGTGTTGAGTTACTTCACTGTAAATGCTTGTTGTCAAAGATACAATATTTGCAAAAGACAGAAAAGTGTAAAACAGAGAAAAAAAATCACCCTTAATCATATCCCCTTTTTTTTTTTAGATGTTTTTTCTTTTCTTTTTTATTGGGGAAGGGGAATAGGACCTATTGGGGAACAGTGGGGAACAGGATTTTTTCCAAGTCAAGTTGTCCTTTCAATCTTAGTTGTGGAGGGCGCAGCTCAGTTCCAGGTCCTGTTGCTATTGTTAGTTGTAGGGGGCACAGCCCACCATCCCTTGTGTGAGTCAAACCAGCAACCTTGTGGTTGAGAGGACACGCTCCAACAAACTGAGCCATCCGGAACCTCAGCAGCAGCTCAGCGGCAGCTCAGCTCAAGGTGCCGTGTTCAATCTTAGTTGCAGGGCACAAAGCCCACCATCCCTTGTGGGAGTCGAGGAGTTGAACTGGCAACCTTGTGGTTGAGAGCCCACTGGCCCATGTGGGAATCGAACCGGCAGCCTTCGGAGTTAGGAGCACGGAGCTCCAACCGCCTGAGCCACGGGGCCAGCCCCAATCATATCACTTCTTAAAATGTTTTTAAAATAAGAAATGCAAGTTCTGCCACCTATGCTTCTAGAAGAAACCTCTGCAGATGGGCACGTGTGTGCTTCCAGGTGTTTCTATGTCTTATCTGTGGTTAGCTGTGCAATTAAAAATAAAAAGCAACACGGACTTACTGTGTTTATTTTTCTTCAACTTGCCGCTTTCATTTGCGCATCTCAGATGTCTTTCCAGTCGAGGACCGACCGCGGTGTGCCCTCCACTACGTGGCACATACAACCCAGCTGACCGTCCCTAGGACAGAGACATGCCCCAGTCTCAGCGTCCTGGGAGGGAACGAACCGCCTCGTGCAGACACCTTCCAGAATCAGGCGAGATGGTGTGTTAGCCGTGGGGACACGGGACACTGGGTGTGTGCATTTCAACTATCCATACAGACACCTAGTTTTCTTCTGGAAGGGCTGTGCCCATTTACGGCCCCTTACAGAGTCCAAGCGCCCTTTGCCCCAAACCCTGGCTGGATGCTAGCAAGCCTCCAAGATATTTGCCAGACTGACAAGGGCGACTGTGTTAGTTGGCTGGGGCCACTGTAAAAAAAGTACCACAAACCAGGCAGCTTAAACAACAGAAGGTTGTTGTCTCAGTTCTGGAGGCTTCTGAGGGCTGTGAGGGAGGATATGTTCCATTTGTTGATTCTGGACATTTCATAGAAATGAAACCACGCAACATGTGGCCTGTGTCTGCCTTCTTTTCACATACCGTGTTTCCCTGAAAATAAGACCTAGCTGAACCATCAGCTCTAATGCGTCTTTTGGAGCAAAAGTTAGTATAAGACCTAGTATTATATTATGTTAGATACGACCTATTAAAATAAGACCGGGTCTTATAATAACTTTTGCTCCAAAAGATGCATTAGAGCTGACGGTTCAGATAGGTCTTATTTTCGGGGAAACACGGTAGCCGAATGAGGTCAAAGTTCATCCTGCTCTAGCGTGTATCAGAGCCTCTTTATGGCAAAGAACATTGCGTTGTATGGACAGACCACATTTGGTGTATCCATTCATCTTGTGATGGACATGGGTTGTCCCCACCGATTGTGAATGATGCCGCCACAAACGGTTGTGTACACCTGTCTTCGGTTCTTCTGGGTACAGACCTAGGAGTTCAGCTGCTGGGTCATGTGATAACCCTGTATTGAACTTTTTGAGGAACTTTATTTAAATGTTTGATATTTGGTTCACCATGGCTGTCTTACATTTATTTTTATTTTTAAGTATTGCACTGAAATATTTATCTTGGTGGCTGAGGTTTGGGCTCCCCTGTGCGTTTTGCACCTGAGACCAAAGCCTTACCCTGGTCCTGGGCCTGGAGAGTGGGGGCCAATGGAGTGCGGAGGATGGATGGAGTCAAGCCATTTCTGGGAGGCAAACTCACCTCCTCGATTTTGCATTTGCTCTTGTTTCCTTGGTCTAGAATGTCCCTCTGCCTATGGTGACCGACCACCTCAGTTTGCCTGAAACTGAGTATTTTTACAGGAAGTCCCAGGCAAACCAGGACAGTTGGTCACCTGATTCCCACCATGTCCTTGCTGGCTCCTTCCTCTCCCTCTTTGAAAATCTGCTCCAGGAGGCCTGGATCTGTCCAAACTCATGCTCCCTGTAGGACCCTCCTTGCGTCTTCCGTCAGGCCTTCCCCTGGGTCATTTCCTGCCACACCGACCCACCTTTCTGTGGGTCCCTCCTGCTTTTGTTGTTGGCTCCATTTCACCCCAAATGGCCTCCTCGCTGACTCAGGTTCTATTTAGAAATAAAAATATAGGACCCACAGTTAAATTAGAATTCCAGATGGACCACAACTAAATTCTATGTCCCATGCCATATTTGGGATGTGTTACACTGAAACGTTATTTGCTGTTACCTGAAATTCAGATTTAACGGGGCATCCTGGGTTATTGGGCAACTGGTGGATGGGGTTAGGTGGGGAGAGCGGGAACCCCTGTCCTCCAGAACTGAGCCTTCGTCACGGAGATGAGCTCTCCTTTCTGCAGGAAAGTATTTTGGGGTCAAGTTCTGCTCTGAGGAATAATGAAAGGGCCCGTGTGGACTCCATGTTTTTTAAAAGACATAGATCTGGTAGGAAAGTGAACACGAACATTAAGAGGAAATCAGGTTGACAGGTCCTTTGCGGTAAGAGCTTTCTTCCCCCTGAAATGCGTTGACAACGGAACAAATCGTGACCCTGGGGAAAAAATTAAATTCTCAAACCCTGTTATTATATTTGAAGAGTCAGGATGACTTCCCAAAGGAAGGACACGCCAATTACCATCACCAGGGCCATCCTTTTCTAGGGAGCACAGCTGTCCTGCAAGCTGCCCAGACAGCAGCCCTGCCCCATGACAGCCCCCACCCAGCTGCACCACCAGGAAGACTGTGGACATCGGGGTGGGAAGGTGGTGCCGTGACGTTAGCAAGAAACATGGACCAGCTGTCGGACCTGCCCCAGGCTTGTCCTGGCCGCTGCGTTGGCCCTAGCTCAGGTCCCACCTGGGAGTCCAGCCTGAGTTCTCGTCTCAGCCTCCCACGTCCAGTGTTCTGGGCTGTTTATTGCCACGTAATAAATTGCACCCAAACTTAGTGGCTTAAAACAACATTTATTTGCTCATGGTTTTGCCATGGGGGTGGGATCTGGCAGGGAAAGTTCATTTCTGGAGCCTGCAGCATCACCTGGGTGGCTCTCTTTCGAGAACACCGACTCATGGCGCTGGGAAATGGGTGCTGGCTGGCGGCTTGGCGTGCAGCAGGCCCTTCCTGGTCCTTCAGGTGGCTCCTCGGGCCTCCTCTAAGTACCTTGCCGACTTCGGAGGAAAGGCCTGGGCCTGGCGCCAGGACACCTCTGCTGTGTTCTATTGGTCAGAGCAGTCACAGGCTCCGCCCAGATGCAAGAGGGTGGGCACGTAGACCCCGCCTCTTCGGGGGGAGGGGAGGCAAGAGTGGACATACTTGTGGCGATTTTCAATGAGCCACAGCCAGTCTTGGGCCCCACTCTGTGGCAGCCCTTCTCAGCTTTCCAGAACAGATCCGACCTTAACTCTTTCCTGCCAGGAAACCTCGGAATCCAGTTCACAGCGGAATCCAGTTTATGGTGGCATTGGAGGCTGTCCCTTGTCTGGTCCTCACTTATCTCTCCATCCCACCAGCTGCCCCAGCTCTTTTACTCACATTGGCTATGGCGGGAAATGCCGGCATGTGTGAGGTGTGGCCCATCTCAGGGTGCTGGCAGTACGGCTGGGAAGGGACGCCAAGTCATGTGACAAGGTATTTAATGTTACCACCTTGTCAAAGGGTGTTGAGCACAGACTTTTGAGGTTTGAATGGACTGTGAGTCGATCAGGTTCATCCCAACAAGGGTCAGAGTAGTGAAGTCTCAACATGTGCTGGGGGGGCCGGGGAGGGATGGAACCTCAGCCTTGAGCAAGGACAAGGTTTGGGGAAAGGGTTGAATGAGGCATCTTCCAGCTGTGACAGAAACCTACACTCAAAACAGCCTGAGCAGCACTGGGAATGTAGTCACTCAGGTAACCAAAGTCCTGAGGTAGGAGGGGTTCAGGTCAGGCTGGATCCAGGGGCTCCAACAATGACATCAGGACCCAGACACTCTCCCTCATGCCCCGACTCTGCTTGCTTCTGTGGGGACTTGACTTCCACATCCTCATGTGGAAGCAGGAGGGATGCCCTGAGCTCCAAGCTCAGCAAGTTCACCCAACACAGAGCTGGTCTCAGAACTGATATCATTGGACTAAGTCACATGCCCACCTCTAAACCAATCACTGTGCCCAAGGGGATGGAAGGTGCTGATTGGCCAGACCTAGGACAGGTGCCCATACCTGGATCTGGGTGGGTGGAGGCAGTCACATGCCCACCTCTAAACCAATCACTGTGCCCAAGGGGATGGAAGGTGCTGATTGGCCAGACCTAGGACAGGTGCCCATACCTGGATCTGGGTGGGTGGAGGCAGGAATGGGGTCATTTCCAAGCAAATCACATGAAGACATTGTTTCTAGAAGGACAAAAATATCAGACAACCACTCAGGGGTGTCTAAGCGGTCAGTGCAGCCTGAAGGCCGTCTGTGAAGGGGTGTGGAGATGGGTAGAGAGCACGCTGGGAGAACCACAGAGCTTCCTCCTCAGTCAGGCTCTGAGGCACCTGCTTTTCCACCTGGGCCGGAAAGGAGCGGCAGTGGCTTGTGGGCTGGAGAATACACTGTAGTCACACAGACGGGGACTTGTAGGCGTCTCTGGAGGCCGGGCCTCCCCTAGGGCCTCAGAGAGGGGTTTGATTCCGGCCTGAAGGGCCGAGTGACAGCCCGGCAGCTGCAGCCCTGACGGGCTCATTAAACTCGAGCTCAAGGGTGGCCTTCCAGAGGGCCTGCATGGAGGGAGCGGCCAAAGTGAGTCAGAGTGGGGCTCCGAGCCCCTAATTCGCTCTTTCCACGAAGATGAAAGGGAAGCTAAGGTCTGTGCACCCCTGGCTGGGCTCAAAAGGGCGGCTGTAATGTTCTGGGCTGACTTGTGAAGCGGTTGTGTGGCCCAGATAATAAAGGTCTCAGGCCAGCAGCCTCTTCTTTCATTGGGGGGAGGAGGGGCTGGGGAATAGTGCTGGAGACGCCATCCCCGGGCCCTGGGCCCTCCTGGGCTCCCCCGTTCTTACTCACCTGGTGTCTCTTAGCCCCTTTCCAGAGCACAGGCTCTCCCTCCTCAGGGCCCAGGAGCCTGGGGTGGGGGTGGGGGGAGACGGAGGCCTGTGGGCAGCCTGAGTGCAGGGAGAGCCCTGGGACTTACTGTCTGGAGCAGAGAGAAGGCTGGGGATCCAGACACACACGCTTGACCTGGCCGGCACCAGCCTGTTCCCACCCCCAGCCCACAGGGCCTGTTAGTGCAGCTCAAAGGTGAGGTGAAGGAAAGGTAGCATTCAATCAGAAGTGAGCTTTCCGAAGGGAAGGGGGTGAGGGAGGGAGGGCCTGAGTCAGGGTGGGGGCATCCAGGTCTGGGCCAACCTCAAGTCGTGTGTTTGGGCTCTGGGGAGCAGTGCATCCTCAGTGTTTCTAGGGCATTTCACGCACTGCCCTCCCCCGGCCCCATGGGAGCACCTTTCTCACACCTGTGGGGCCTGCAATCCCCCACATGGAACCACAGAGACCACACAGGAAGGTGTTTTCACAGCTCTGCTCCAGAAGCATCTCTGTGAGATGGCCTGTCACACAGGCCCAGGAAGCTCACCACCCCAAGCTCGCTCTGGAGTTCCCCCAAAAGGGTCACAGAAATAGGGCTCTCTTTTGTGTCTTCAGGCTCATTGGCGTCCAAACATGACGAGATTTATGTACTTTGGGGTATTTATGCTCATTCTGCTATGGCCAGTTTTGATCAATGAAAACACATCATCTAAAACGGTGATTAGTTTTTTATAGCTAAAAGAATCACAGAAGTAACCTCCAGATAAAATTTAAGTCATACTTGAAGTCTCATAACTGTGACAAAGGAGAAAAGAGCATTTATTTTCTCATTTTGAAAATAGTTTAGCTGTGAAGATGGCTGTTTGCATTATAGCCTGTTAACCAAGAAGATATTTCAAGATTATCTTTAAAATGTCTCCTTTCCCAAGAAACAGTATACAGTAATAAAGTCATCTTTTCACCAAGGATAAAATATCGAGAAAGGAAAGTCTTTAAAAGCAGAATGAATGATGATGAGCAGGCAGTGAAACTACCTGCAAGAAGGGGTGGGGGCGGGGCAGGAGGGGCCAGGAGGGGGCAGGAGGGGCAGGAGGGGGCAGGAGGGGGCAGGAGGGGGCAGGAGGGAGGCAGGAGGGGGCAGGAGGGAGGCAGGAGGGGCCAGGAGGGGGCAGGAGGGGGCAGGAGGGGCCAGGAGGGGGCAGGAGGGGGCAGGAGGGGCAGGAGGGGCCAGGAGGGGCAGGAGGGGGCAGGAGGGGGCAGGAGGGGCCAGGAGGGGGCAGGAGGGGGCAGGAGGGGCAGGAGGGGCCAGGAGGGGCCAGGAGGGGGCAGGAGGGGGCAGGAGGGGCAGGAGGGGCAGGAGGGGCCAGGAGGGGCAGGAGGGGGCAGGAGGGGCCAGGAGGGGCAGGAGGGGGCAGGAGGGGCCAGGAGGGGGCAGGAGGGGCCAGGAGGGGGCAGGAGGGGGCAGGAGGGGCCAGGAGGGGCAGGAGGGGGCAGGAGGGGCCAGGAGGGGCAGGAGGGGCCAGGAGGGGCCAGGAGGGGCAGGAGGGGGCAGGAGGGGGCAGGAGGGGGCAGGAGGGGCAGGAGGGGCCAGGAGGGGGCAGGAGGGGGCAGGAGGGGGCCAGGGAGGGGCAGGAGGGGGCAGGAGGGGCCAGGAGGGGCAGGAGGGGGCAGGAGGGGCAGGAGGGGGCAGGAGGGGGCAGGAGGGGCAGGAGGGGCCAGGAGGGGCCAGGAGGGGCCAGGAGGGGGCAGGAGGGGCCAGGAGGGGCAGGAGGGGGCAGGAGGGGCAGGAGGGGGCAGGAGGGGGCAGGAGGGGGCAGGAGGGGGCAGGAGGGGCAGGAGGGGGCAGGAGGGGCAGGAGGGGGGCAGGAGGGGCCAGGAGGGGGCAGGAGGGGGAGGAGGGGCCAGGAGGGGGCAGGAGGGGGCAGGAGGGGCCAGGAGGGGCAGGAGGGGCAGGAGGGGCCAGGAGGGCAGGAGGGGGCAGCAGGGGCCAGGAGGGGCAGGAGGGGCCAGGAGGGCCAGGAGGGCAGGAGGGGGCAGGAGGGGGCAGGAGGGGCCAGGAGGGGGCAGGAGGGGGGCAGGAGGGGCAGGAGGGGCAGGAGGGGCAGGAGGGGCAGGAGGGGGCAGGAGGGGCCAGGAGGGGCAGGAGGGGCCAGGAGGGGCCAGGAGGGGCAGGAGGGGGCAGGAGGGGCCAGGAGGGGCAGGAGGGGCCAGGAGGGGCAGGAGGGGCCAGGAGGGGCAGGAGGGGCCAGGAGGGGCCAGGAGGGGGCAGGAGGGGCCAGGAGGGGCAGGAGGGGGCAGGAGGGGCCAGGAGGGGCAGGAGGGGGCAGGAGGGGCCAGGAGGGGGCAGGAGGGGGCAGGAGGGGCCAGGAGGGGCAGGAGGGGGCAGGAGGGGCAGGAGGGGCCAGGAGGGGGCAGGAGGGGCCAGGAGGGGGCAGGAGGGGCAGGAGGGGCCAGGAGGGGCCAGGAGGGGCAGGAGGGGCCAGGAGGGGCAGGAGGGGCCAGGAGGGGCAGGAGGGGCCAGGAGGAGCAGGAGGGGCCAGGAGGGGGCAGGAGGGGCCAGGAGGGGCAGGAGGGAGGCAGGAGGGGGCAGGAGGGGGCAGGAGGGGCAGGAGGGGGCAGGAGGGGCCAGGAGGGGCAGGAGGGGGCAGGAGGGAGGCAGGAGGGGGCAGGAGGGGGCAGGAGGGAGGCAGGAGGGGGCAGGAGGGGGCACGTGGGGCAGGAGGGGGCCCTGAGGAGACCAGCCCCTCCTTTCCCAGCTCACTTCCAAGGCAGTCAGTGAGCCTTGCTGCAGATGAAAGCCATGCCCCTCTTAGAAGTCGGAGGGTGCCCACGTTTCCGGTTCGGGCACACAGTGCCAGAGGCCCATTAGCGGCTGCCTTCTTTGCTGTGTGTCTGAACTACAGTGATTTGGCTCCTTTGGTTCCATTTGGTTTGATCTCGTTTGAGAACGAGAGGGTTTATCACAGGGACTTTCATCTGAGGTCTCCTTTCTGAATCCGAGTTCCCCCTGGCCCCCCCTCCCATGGCTCTGCTGAGTCAGGAGCCCCCACCCCCACCCCAGGAGGCAGGTGGAAGGCAGATGCGGGGAAGGGCCAGGCGCTGCAGCCCTGGGGCGGGGGCAGGAGGTGTAGGGGAATGGGAGAAGAGGGGAGCTGCTCGGTGAGGTGGCTGGCTTGTGTGGGGGGAGCTTCTCTGGGTGGCTAGTCCCCGAGGAAGTGTGCTGGCCTTCAAATATGGGAAAAGTCTCACCGCATTGCGAGCGAACACGTGTTGCCGATGTGTAGTTTGTTGTAGAAATCTTTCTTTCAGCTGGCAAAGTGCATCCAGATGGGGAGAGAGGGGGCGGGCCCTTCCCCAGCGGGGTCGTGGGTGCCCTTCAGGGCGCGGGCAGCTGGGTCCAGGACCACAGTGGGCCCAGCCTTCCGGGTGCAGAGAGGGGTGCTGGAGGGAGGGGAGCTCCGTGAACCTGTGCCCCTAAGGACGCTGCCTTGACCTGATGCCGCACCTGACGACTGCTGAAGTAGGAGGGTCAGAGCAGATGGCTGAGCTGTGGTCGCCGCTGGGGGGGGGACCCCAGAGTGGGGAAAGGGAAGGACACAACCGCAGGGCAGAAGTTCCCCGCTTCTCTGTGTTTGTGCGACGTTCTTCCCTGATTATATGGATATTGTCCTCTCCCCTCTCTCTCAGGCTTCTCGTTTTTCAGCTGATGCATTTCTTTTCAGTCATTCACACAGGTGAATGATAGAAGATCTAAATCGTAAACATGTATAATTACAGATACAACGGGGGAGCAAATTTAACTCATATCCCAACTTGGTTGTGCAGAGCAAATGTTTTTAAAATTTCGTCCATTAACTAATGTCCCTAATACCTCACCCCCGCTTGTGATAAAACCCTGAGCCACCTCCCTGGGGGTGTCCTGATTCAATCTGTATATATTCCTAACAAAGGAATTCTTGATCGAATAGTATGGATATTTTTAAGACTTTTGAAATATGCAGTTAAATTCCTAAATCCATTTCATTCTTTACCTCCTGATGCAAAATTCCTTGAAGAAGCCTGCCTTTTCCTGGGGCACCCCCTCCCCCGAGACACAGCCCTGGGGAGCCAGCCCTTGCAGGGGGCAGGGACCGCCTGATGTCAGTTGAGAGCTTTTCATTGCCCAAGTGACTGGACCTGCTCACTTGTGTTCCCAGCAGCCCAGAGGTGGCAACAACCCAAGTGTCTGTGGACGGACAATGGATAGATACAGAAAATGTGGTAAGGGCGGCTGGATGGCTCAGTTGGTTGGAGCTTGAGCTCTGAACAGCAGGTGTGCCAGTTCGATACCCACATGGACCAGTGAACTACATCTTCCACAACTAGATTGAAGACAAGGAGCTGCTACTGAGCTTCCGGAGGGGCGGCCGGATGGCTCAGTTGGTTAGAGCATGAGCTCTCAGCAATAAGTTTGCCGGTTCAATTCCCTCCATGGGATGGTAGGCTACGGCCCCTGCAACTAAGATTGAAAACGGCGACTGGGGCCGGCCCGGTGGCTCAGGTGGTTGGAGCGCTGTGCTCCTAACGCCGAGGTCACCGGTTCAATTCCCACATGGGCCAGTGAGCTGCGCCCTCTACAGCTAAGATTGTGAACTACGGCTCTCCCTGGAGCTGGGCTGCCGTGAGCAGCCAGAGGTTGGCGTGAGCTGCCGTGGACTGCTGAGTGCTGCCGTGGGCCACCATGTGCTGCCAGGAGTGGGCAGTGGCCAGCGTGAGTGGCCGGCAGCTGAGAGCTGCTATGAGCTGCTGTGAGCGGCCGACTGATGACTGGCGACCGACGGCCTCAGCCGGGGGGGAGCGCAAGGCTCATAACACCAGCATGGGCCAGGGAGCTGCGTCCTACACAACTAGACTGAGAAACAATGGCTTGTACCAGAGTAGGGGTGGGGGGAGGCGGAAGAAGGGGGGAAGAAAAACAAAGAAACCGGGGACTAGACTTGGAACTGAGCTGCACCCTCCACAACTAGCTTGCAGGGCAATGACTTAGAGCTGACGGGCCCTGGAAAAACACACTGTTCCCCAATATTCCCCAGTAAAAAAAACCCACAAAAACACAAAAAACAAAAAATCAGAGGGATGAACTGTTTGCCTTAAAAGAAAAGAAAAGAAAAGAAAATGTGCATCCACACAACAGAGTATCATTCAGCCTTAAAAAGGAAGGGAATGCTGATACGGGCACCACATGGATGAACCGGGACATCTTGCTGAGTTCAGTAAGTCAGACACAGAGGGACAAATACTGTATGACTCCACTTAGATGAGGTCCCTAGAGTCGTCAGATTCACAGAGACAGGGACTAGAATAGAGGGGGCCAGGGGCTGCGGGAGAGGGATGGGGAATTCGTGTTTCACGGGGACAGAGTTTCTGTTTGGGACGATGGAGAAGCTCTGGAGATGGACGGGGCGACAGTCACACCACCTTGTGTGTGTACTTGGTGCCCCTGCACTGTGCACTGAAAGATGTATAAAATGGTGTTTTATGATGTGTATGTTTTACCACAATTTTTAAAAAGTGGACAAATAGGCCAGAGGGAATAATTACGCTCAAAGTAATGTAATTCTTTACAAATTCCACCCCCCCAATAAAAAACTAATTTGGAAGAATGTTTTTACACATTTCAAAACCTAGCTTTCAAACTCTATTATGTTCCCGGTAAAGCGGGTGAAAAGCAACAGGCCGTGGAGCGTGACGCTGGATGAATAATGCAATAGTCACCGGCAGCCTTTGCAGGGCAGTGGGGGCCCCTTCACGCCCCAAATGCTTTCTGATTAGTATATAAATCCGTGCCTGTCAGAGAATCCTGAGGCGGCTTGACCCTTTGGATGGCATTATCCCAACTGGTGTGAGTCTCATTTCTAGGGCACTGTGATGAAAGGGTTCGCAAATGGACATTGCGGTTTGAATTTGAAAGTCCAGCCGGTGCTCCTGGCTTTGCTTCTCGCTGGTAATCCAACTGAATACGGAAGTGTCCCTGCTCAGACAAGTCCACAGCAGGGAGTGTGGGTCTTTATTTTCTCGGGATGGTTAGTCACAGGGTAAGGGAGGTGTCATTGCCCCAGGATCACTCTCCCTCGGGGTTGAGGGACCATGTTGAAGTGGGGGCAGGCAGACATCAGCATGGGGGAGCTCCCCAAATCAGGCCGAGCACATGATCCTTTCTCTCCTCTCCTCCCCTTTCTGATCGGGCAATGGTCCATCAACCACGGTCTGCAGCACCAGATCTGGGAACAGACTGAGTGTAGCAGACACCATTGCATGGAACCCGGATCTCCTGTGCGCCAGTGCTTGGCAGCCTTTTTGTGCCATGAGGTTCCCCTACTCCCAATCAGAAATTATGGGACCAGTCTGGGTACCTTGGTCACTTGATTCAGATTGGGTCCCTCAGAATTTGGGATAGAGACTAACAAGGAGTTCTCTTGAGGGGCCAAGTCCAAAGAATGAAAGCTGCCTGCTAGTAATGTCACCTCCTGTCCCTTCAGGATGCTGGGAGGACAGAGGAGAAATGGAGCCAAAGAGCAGAAAGTAAGAGACAAGGGACAGAGCAAGTGCGGGTGACTCCTCTGCCATAGGTTCCAGGGGCTACCTGACGCCCAACTGCTCTCTTGTCCTTGAGGTCCCAGAAATACACCTTGAATATTTTCTCCTTTTTAGCTTAAGTTATCTCAAGTCGACATCTGTTATAGCCAGAGGCTCCTAAGTAACTCAGAGCAAAATCATTGCCCTCCTTCGATAATGAGGAAACAGAGGCTCAGAGGAGTTAAATAACATGCTTGAGGTCACCCAGCCAGAAAGGGCAGAGCCAGGATTTAAAGCCAGGTGAGCGGGGTCCAGAGAGGCTCCCTTAAACATGGGGAGTGCTGGCCCCTCGGTCCCCCTCCCCACTCCCACCCTCAGGGGTCCATCTTCCACAGGACCCCAGCTCCTCCCTCTCTGGCCTGGAGGACAAGGCCCTCCTCCCACCTGCCCTGAGTCATTGCTTTAACCCCAGGCAGCCTGGCGGACGAGGTGCCGCTGGGCCAGTGAGAGTCTCCAGAGACATAGGCTCCATCTGGGAACAGCGGCACTCATCCAAACAAGATGTTCCCAGAACCGACGTCAGACGTTTCACAGGCACGGCACTGTAGCTCCCAGTGTGGGAGGTACATCCTCTCCAACTTCTAGACTGTTCTAGACTCAAGGGGCCCTGGGAGGCTGCTGTACACTGCATCACTGGCAGGGAAGCTAAGGCCGGGCACAGCGGGTGGCCTGGGACATGGACTTCCCACAGAGCCCTGGACGGGGTGGCCGGACATTGGCTCAATCCCTGCCCCCACCTTCTCACCAGGACATGTAGTGTTTGAAACTACAAAAGTGTCCCCATGCAACTGCAACAGAGGCCAGCCCGAGGCGTGTCATCAGCTCGCAGGTCGTTTTTGGAGCCGGCTGTGCACGGTGGGCCTCGGCCCCCGTGTGAGTGTGTGACTGCACAAATACACATCCTGGAATAAATGGGTGTGGATGCTTGTGCGTGGGGGTGTGAGCACACACGTGTGTGTGGGTGTGCTGTTGTCGGGTGTGTGCAGCTGTGTCTCTGAGAGTATGCTGGTGTGTGTGTGTGTGCGTGAGGGTGCATGTGTGCGAGAGCAGTGTGTGTGTGTGTGTGTGTGTGTCCGGATGTGCGTCTCTGGGTGAGACCTGACCCTGGGGCATGGCCACCTCATCCTGCCTGGAATTCCCTCTGCTGCTTCTGGGTGTGACAGACCCTTTGTGTCCTCAGGCCCTGCCAGGCCTCATGCTAAGGAACCGGTCTCCTGGCCTGCAGCTTCTGTCCCCTGAGCTCGGTCTCCTGGGCAGCGTCCTGCCCAGGGCGGGGTACCCCTGCTTCACCTGTGCAGGGACTTGGGGTCCAAGCGGCTTTTTTCCTTTTCCCAGTTGGTGGCACTCTGCCATCTTGCATGGCTGCCCTGCCCCCGGAGTGGGCCCGTCTCTGGGACACCCGCCCACCCCGCCGAGTCCTGTCTCCCTCTCGCTCACGACTCCCTTTCCATCCTTCTCTCCTGGTTTGAGCCACACCACTCTGGAGAACGTATGGACTCAGTTTGCCAAATCAAATCTGACTTATTAGGTTATTTTTGCCCTTTTATAAAAGCATCACCATGCCTGGTAGGTTTCCTAATTGAATAATATGCAGCAAATGAACTTTTATTTTTTAAAAAAGCCAATCCCCTAAAAACATCATGAGAGTGGAGAGACGTCTGCCTGCCTTTTGCTCCCACTGGTTAAGCCCCCTCAGCAGAGAAAATCGCCCCACATCTCAAAGCCTTGCAGGCCACCAGGGGTCATTTAGAGCAAGAAGGAACCTGTCTAGCTACAGACACACTGCACGGCACCAGGAACCGCTGGGTTTCTTGGCAGGAGTGGCCCGTTGCCTCCCACTCAAAGCTGGACTCCTCTGGGGCTTTCCCCCGGGCCCTGCGGTGGGCTTGGCTGCTGGGTGGGGACGGTCACCCGCTAGTGAGGGGAGAGGCTGACGCAACCTCCCATCACCAACCCAGACCCCAGCTCCCACCCAGCTGCTCACCCTGAACCCCAGTTGTCTGGGGGTGGTTACAGACAGATTAGGAATCGCAGGGCAGCCAGGCCACATGGCATCGCTCCCAGGCACCCGCCACAGGGGCTCGAAGCTGCACGCCCAGTACCTAGGACCCTGTGCTTCAAAGGACATACACAGGCCCAGCCCCTCCTCTTCTCAGTTGGGAGATTCTGTTCCCGGGGCACATGGCCACATCTGGAGACGTTTTTTTGGTTGTCACAACGGGGGAGGGAGGGGAACGGTGCTGCTGGCATCTCATGGGTGGAGGCCTGGGGTGCAAACGCCCTGCCGTGCACAGGACGGCCCCAGGCAGAGTGTGCCCCACGTCAGCTGAGCAGCTTGCCCCACAGCCCGCAGGGTTCTAGGATGTGCCCTGATCCTGGGGTGGCAGGTGAAGAAAGACATAAAAGGCGGGTGACAAGGACGAGTCCATACTGAGCTGGGATCCTTGTTCAAAGCATAGTCAATCTCTGTATTTTTCCTCTAAAAAACGGCTGCCCGGGACTCCCCACTGCCTGAAGAAACAAGGAGAGCGGAGCCCCGGGCCTGGCCTTCAGGTCTCCTGAAACCCCACGCAGGGCTCCTTCCTTCTGGGCCTCTGCTCATTCTGTTCCTTCTCTGCCATGATGCCCTTCCGGCAGCTGGCATTTGGCCCGATGCTCAGGCCCTTCATTTCGCCAGTGTCTTCGGGTAGGGGCTTCAAGAACAGGCATTTATTTTCCTCCGTCTTGGAGGCCGGAAGTCCCACGTGCCACAGGGTAGTTTCATTCCCAGGCCTCTGCTCTTAGCGGGGAGGTGGCCGTGTGCTCCCGTGACCTGTCTGTGCCAACAGGGAGTGAGCAAGAGCCAGCCTCCTGGTGTCTCTTCGTATAAGGGCACCAACCCCATGACAGGGGCCCACCCTCATGACCTCATCTAGCCCTACTCCCCTCTCAAAGTCCCCAACTCCAAATACTGTCACACGGGCTTTACCACAGGCACTGGGGGACACTCACTCTGTCCGTAGCACCAGCCACAGCTCCCGTTCCCCCACCCGCGTTGTGCTTCTGTCTCCAGAAGCCCCTCCTGCTTTGGGGGATGCCTGACCTGTGCGTTGGTCACCCCCACCCCACCATGATATGGGCTCTATAAATCTGTCAGGGTCGACTCAGAGCCTTTCTCCCGCTGAACTGCGGTCCCCATGAAACCCTCCTGGAGACACCTGGGGGCCTGACTGGAGGGGTGGGGGAGGGGACAGGGTGTGCTGAGTAGCAGCCCCTCCCCACCAAAGATGCCACACACCACCCCCTGCCTCTCACGGCTAGAGGTGATAATAAGACTCAGTGCTCACTTTTCATCAACAAGGCAAAGAACCCAGTGGCAGCACAGAATGGCCTAATTTATGCTGAAATTATCAGTAATTTGGGCCATTGAATGTCGTGGTCGAGGACTCTCTTCCTGAACACAAGAGAAAGATGAACTCTTCAGAGTAGCTGTTTCTGCAGTTATATTTCGGTGTTTTGTGGGGTTTTTTTTTTCAATGTGCCCAGAGCTGAGCTCCATCTGTGGCTGTGACCCTGAACGCTTCTGCTTCCATCCAGAAGCTCTTGGTGCTGGAGAGCAGCCTGCCCTGCGGGCCCAAGGCGGAGCTGGGCGCCAGACAGTGACCGTGACCCGTGCTGAGAAGGGACCTGCTGCCACCGCCCGTGGGCAGTCTGTCCCATTTCATTTGCATTTTTATCCCTTTACTGGCCTCTCTGTTGATAACTCCAATATTTGAAAATGTTCACGGCAAATGGAGATTTATATTTGAATTTGCTCTGGCATCACCTAACAAGATTTGAGTTTCATTTGAAGCTATTAAAAACACATTTCAAGAATATTTGCCAGAATTAAGAACTTGAGCTGAGAACACTGCGGAGGATCGATCTTTCCCTGCGAGGGCCAGCCCACGGTAATGGCAAGAGAGTTCATCTCTGAACCTCCGATGTGATTTTACGCACAGAGGGGCTCAGGGCACTGAGAGGCTTCGGCCCCCTGGGGGCCAGCCCACAGCAGACTGGGGTGGCCGCCCTCCCCAGGCCTCGCCTGGGTCTAGTTCCGGACAATGTCTTCCGTTCCCTGATAAGGCCTAAGGGGGAGCCGTCCTAGGAGCAGTGACCTTTTGGGCTACATCAAAGTCAGCATGTGTTTCCGGTAAAGGGCCAGATGGTGACTATTTTCGGCGTTGTGGGCCATACGCTGCAGCATGAGAGCAGCCACAGACCACCCGTGAGTAAGTGAGGGTGGCTATGTGCCAATAAAACTTTATGGAAACAGGCTATGGGCAGGTTCGGCCCGTGGGCCATAGTTTGCAGACCCGGACCTAAATGCACGCTCAGCTGTAAGGGGCAATTCCACCAAGTTCGTCCAGGCTGGGGGCAGCATTTGGTTCCACCCATGGATACAGAGTACAGAATGATTGCTGCCAGAGGGTAGGGGGTGCGGGGACGGGTGAAACAGGTGCAGGGGATTAAGAGGTACAAACATCCAGTTATAAAATAAATAAGTCACAGAATATAGTCAATCACATTTTAATAACTTGGTATGGTGACAGACTTGTTGTGATCACCTCGTACTATGTAAAAATACCGAATCACCTACCTTGCACATTGAAACTTGCCTTAGTTATGTCCTCATTCCTTAACATCATATCGTATGTCAACTATACTTCAGAAAAAAGGGCAAAGGATATGAATAGACGTAAAAAAATAAATTAAATAAAACTCTGCCCCCCTTAAACAACAACTCCCCACCTCCCCTCCCCCAGCCCCTGGCACCCATCGTCTTTGAACTTGACGATCCTACAGGTCCTTACGGGTGGAGCCACACAGTATCTGTCTGGCTTATTTCACTCAGCGTAATGCCCTTGAGGTCCATCCATGTGGTAGCAAGTGTCAGAATTTCCTTCCATTTTAAGGAATAACATTCCATTGTATGGATGGACCACATTTTATGCATCTGTTCATCCATCAATAGACACTCGGTTTATTTCCACGTTTTAGTTATTGTGAAAATGCTGCTATGAGCATGGGAGTGCAAAGATCTCTCAAGACCCTGTTTTCAGGTCTTTTGAGTCTATACCCGGAAGTGGGATTGCTGGGTCTATATGGTGATTCTGTGTTTAATTTTTTGAGGACCTGCCATACTGTTTCCCATAGCAGCTGCCCATTTTTCATCCCCACCAGCAGTGCACAGGGTTCCACGTCTCCACCTACTCACCACCATGTGTTACTTTCTTTTCTGTTCTTTCTCACTTTTTTTTTTTTTTTTGATGGTAGCCGTCCTAACGGGTGTGATATGGTATCTTACTGTGGTTTGGGGTTTCATTGCCCTGATGACTAGTGACTTTGAGCATCTTTTTGTGTGTTTATTGGTCATCTGTATGTCTTCTTTGGAGAAACGTCTACTCAAGTCCTCTGCTCATTTCTTAAATCAGGTTGCTTGATTTTTTTGTTGTTGTTTTCTTTATTCCTGTTTGTGGTCCGTTAATATTCCATTGTATGAACAGATCACGACTGGCTTATCCATTCATTTGGACATTTGGGTTGCTTCTACTTTCTGTCTATGGCGAGTAATGCTCCTACGAATGTTCCTGTACAGTTTTTGTGAGGACTTAGGTTTTGATGCCTCTTGGGTCTATACCTAGGAGTGGAATTACTGGGTCACGTGGTAACTCCATGGTTAACCTTTTGAGGAGCGGCCAGGCTGTTTTCCAAAGTGGTCTCACCCTTTTCCATTCCCCAGGACTATTTCGTAACAGTAGAATTCCACAGAACAGAAGAACACAACACATGGGTTCTGGAATCAAAAAGGCCGTGAGCCAGAGGGAACCCACCTTAACAAACCTACACCCGACACAGACTGGAATTTCAGAACACTGAGAATAAGGAGAGAACTTCCAAAGTTTGGAGGGAGAGCAAACCCGAGTGGGGAAGCCAGGCCTGTCCAGACTGAGCCTGCAACGTGAACTTCCCCACGGATAAGACAGCACACACTGACACACATACATTGATAAATTTGTTTACTGTGAAACTAAGAACTCTTCTTCATCAAAAGGCACCTTAAAGAGAGTAAGAAGGCAAACTAGTAGTTGGGAGATGTTTGCAACACATTCGACCGTCAAAGGATTAGCACTGAGAATATAGAAAGACTTCCTACACATGATGAGAAAAAGTCAATCCCATGGAATGGACAAAAGACATGGGCAGACACGTCCCAGAGCAGGAAGCACAGATGGCAAGACCCTCGGGAGAAATGCTCACCAGCCGCCGATGGGCCGCCGGTGAAGACCACAGCAGACGCCGTCTTACAGGCATTCAATCTGCGAAACAACATAAACGTGACGACCCCTCAGTAGGACAGGGGACAGGTCAGTGAGGCCTCATTCACTGTTGGGTAGAATGTGAAATGATTGGACTAACTGTCCCCAGGAACGGATCCTCTTGTCAGCAGGACGTGTCCCTGTGCCCGTCTTGCAGATCCACTGTTGTGGATCCCAAGCAGGAATCTAGCCTGGTGGTCCCGGGGGATACGTTCCAGAATGTCCACAGCAGCACCTGTGTTTACCAGCCAAACCTGGAAACAGCCCCAATGCCAAATAGTAGAATGGATGAGTCAGCTGTGGAATATGAGGTCCCAACAGCAATAAATAGGTGCCCTCAGCCTGGCAGCTGCCCTCCAGGGACGAGCTGGGAGACGTTGGTGGGGAAGCAACCAGCCCCGCCTGGAGGCCTACGGAGCCTGGCAGGGAAGCGGAGCCCGGCCAGGTCACCGGGAGGTGGTTCTGCAGGGACGTTGTCCTTGGACGTGACAGTGGTTGGGGAATTGTCCTGTGCCTACTCTGGATTGTGAGCTGCCCCCTAGGACCCAGCAGGCCTACGCCCAAATGTGGCAGCTCAGGTCCCACCCAGGCTGAGGACCCACGAGACCTGTCCTCCGACTCCCAGCCAGGCTGGTTCATGGCCGCCTTCCAGGAAGGCGGGCCACCATTGCCTCCTCCCCTCCCCTGGCCAGTCCGGGAGCTGGGCTCACTCTGGTGGAGCCGGGTCTTGCTGCCTCCCCATTGCCAGCAGGGAGGCTCTCACACCACCCCCAGGACCTTGGCCCTTCAAAGGCCTTTCCTCGCCCTGTGCCCCCACTTGGCTCCACCCCTCTGGAGCCTGTCCTGACCCAGGGCCTCTCTGCCCATTGGGCTTATCCAGAGCCACGGCTTTCATCCCCCAGGAGTGCTGCTGTGGGGCTCCAGTGCCCAATGGTGGGCCTGGTGGACAAGTGGCCCCCTCCCCTTGCGGGAAGGCCCACCAGGCAGGGCTGGCCCTTTCCTGCATCGCGGTCTCCTTCCCTCTTCCTTTCTCTCTGTCTCTAGGCCCAGGATATATGTGACGAGCAGGGGTCACCCAGCCTTGGCATTACCGACCCGGGGGCTGTCTGGAGCAGCACAGCTGGGCTAGCCACCCCTAGGCCTCTCCCCGCTCTGGGCCAGGGGCAGCCTCTCCCCCACACGACAGACACTGCCACGTGCAGGGCCTGGGTGAGGAGTGTCTTTTAAGAGACTGTGACAGGGACCTACGAGTGTGCCCCTGCCTTGGCCCCTGCCTCTGCCTGCTGCTGTCCACAGTGAAAGGTGTCGGGAGGGCAGGGTGTCTGTGGTCCCCTCCCCGTCCTGGGCTGCGGAGCCTGCCCTCGGCACCAAGCTCTGTTTTCAGAGCCAACACCCCCAATGTTCCAGGATGCCAGGCTGCAGAAAGAACCAGCACATCCGTTGTTCTGGACTCAGGGTGCCAGGCAGGAACAGTGGCAGCAGAACATAAAACAACTGTCTAGCTCGTTGACACCTGCTCCATAAAAATCATGTCTGGGCCTTACAATGTCACACTGCAGGATAAACACAAAAGAGGAGGAGTCAGTCTGCCCTTGCCGGGCAGTCTGGGCACCTCGGAGCAGCACTCCTAGGGGTACAGGACCAGAGAGGGGCAGCAGGACTGGGTGAGGGGGCAGGCGCGAAAACCGGCCCAACCGGGGTGTGGGTGGGGGCCCAGGGCCGAGACTTGGGACTCCCAAGTTAGGGTGGGCCTCCTAGGGGGAATGTCACGTCAGGCCTGAGCACCCAGCAGCCAGCTAAATACATAGTCTGAAGGAATTAGGTCATTTTTTGTTTCTGCAACACAAATACCCATCAGCACCAGAATGGAAAAATAAACTGGTCGTTTTGTTGAAGAAACACTGCAGAGCAAAGAAGGGCAATGAAAACCAGCGAACTCGGGCCACACACAGCCAACCACGTGGGTGAAACTTAGGGACAAGTGAGCGGGAAGCAGACCGCAGGCTGCAAGGGGGAGGGGGCTCTCCCAGGAAACTCGGACCGCCCAAGGCACATCTGTCCCCAGTCGGATCACCTCCAGGAGGAGTGTTGGCTGGAAGGGGACGCAGGATCTTCTGGGTGTGGCTTTGGGGTGTGCACGTGTGCATAGCTCCATTGAGTGGGTTCGTCTGAAAAACAGCCTCACTGTGTCTAAATCAGGCCCCAAATAGCTCAAAGTCCGGGGTTCTGGGCTGACGAGAAGGTGTGCCTTGTGTTTAATTTGACTTTTGTGTGTTCAAGGGCCATCGCCCCCTGTAGTGTAGTGTCAGCTCCATGGAGGTGATGGAGCAAGGGCCACAGTGTCCCCAGGGCCTGGCGTGCAGCAGGAGCCAAACTAAACCACGACAGGATGTAAGGTTAAAGGAGGGCCTGCCCCCCACTTACGGGTGAGCCATGCCCCAGGGGAGAGGTGCAGCAGAAAATGCAGAATTTGGGTGGAAGGACCTGCTGTGGGGGCCTGAGGCAAAGGAGCAGGGGCTGCAGACCAGGGCCCTGGAACTGCGCAGAATGAGCCTTTATGGAAGACTGGAAAGGAGGCTCCAGCGAGCCCTAAAGGCCCCTGGAATGAAATGTGTAGCAGCAGCAGCAGCCCAGCACCAGGCTAAGACAGGAGGGGCAGGGGAGCTGTGGTGGAGGTGACATTTCCCTGCCCGCTCCCTGCTCTGCGTCCGCGGCCACTGTCCTGTCCAGTAGTGTGCACCGGGCACACCACCAACCCCATCTCAGGCACACGCTGGCCAGAGCTGAGAGGTGGGAGGGACCTGGCTCTCTCTCCTCTCCCCTCCCAGGTGGGGTTGGGGGCTATAGCATGCGTGAGCCCCTGCCGCTCCCCTCCAGCTCTCCAGCAGGGACCCTGTCAACAGGATGGGTGGGTGGGAGCCTGTGGTCAGGGAATAGCACCCCCGGGAAGAGCCAGGGTCAGGGACTTGCAGGAGAGCGGGCTGTGGGCCCTGGGCTGGGTCTGGAGGCTTATCAGCCCGGTATCACGGGCTGGCCCCTCTCCTGAGCCCGGGGGTGTGGCGGGCTGGCCCCTCTTCTGAGCCCGGGGGCATGGAGGGCTGGCCCCTCTTCTGAGCCCCGGGGTGTGGCGGGCTGGCCCCTCTCCTGTGCCCTGGGGGAGAGCTGAAGCAAGTCCAGCTTGGCAGGCTCTTTTGCCTCCCTAATGGGCTGCGTGTCCTGTCTGAACTCTAATGCGAGTAATTTTGCCTCCCACTCACAGATTTCAGGAAAAAAGCGTATAATAGCCCTCATCCAGTTTAGCAGAGAAAATAAAATAGTAGAAAAATAATAGTAAAAATTACTGTGCGACTTTCATCACCTTTATTTTTTTTTAATCTGCTTGCTTACGGCTCCCCCCCACCCTTTCCTGACTTTCCAACAATGCAGGAGGTTATGGTTAATTTCCGGAAAGCGTAACCCTGTTGGAAATGCACCCCTCTCCACAAATGAACAGCTGCTTGTGGTAATTAAAGTGCTGTCATGCTGTGCTCCCACTGCTTGTGCTAATAAGCCTAATTGACAATAACAAGCATTAAGCATGGTTAGTCATAGGCAGCTAACAGCATCACTGGTGCCTGTCCTTTTCTGCAGCGAGGGGGTTGCATCTGTTTTCACTCTCCATCTGCTTTCAGGATTGGGACACTTGGCTGTGTGTTTCTCTCAAAAGGATCCCCTTTTTGTCCAGCATTCAATAGCCAGGTTCTTTTTTCAAAAGTGGAGAACAGTGCTGGGATCGAACCTTTCATGTCGGCTCATTTTTAAAAGGAAGCAAGCTGGCTCGTGTCACCAGCACATTCTAGGGTTTGGCACTTATCAACATGGACACCCTCCGAGACCACTGGCAAGTCAGATGCTCGGAATGCAGAGGCATGGTTCACCCAAGAAATAATCACCGTAGAAAAAAGAAAGGCCCTAAAATCCAATATGCTTTTTAAGGAAACAGAGGAACCAAATATATACACAGGGTGCCAAAAAACATGTACACACATTTTAAGAAAGGAAAAAAGTTGTATTAAAATTGTATTACAGTGAATGGCGCTAGCATTCATTTGATTAATGCCATCTTTTGAGCGAGCATCATACTATACATGGCTTCCATAATTCAACTTCCAAAAGTAATAGATAGATAACATCTCTTAAAATGTGTACATTTTTTTGGCACCCCCGGTATTTTTATACCACCAGAAATTATGACAACAAAGTATGTAAAACTCCCATCAAAGGCGGCCCGGTGGCTCAGGTAGTTGGAGCGCCGTGCTCCTAACACCGAGGTCACCGGTTCGATTCCCACATGAGCCAGTGAGCTGCGCCCTCTACAGCTAAGATTGTGAACAACAGCTCTCCCTGGAGCTGGGCTGCGGCGAGCAGCCGGAGGTTGGCGTGAGCTGCCGTGGCTGCAGTGTGCTACTGTGTGCTGCCAGGAGTGGCCGGTGGCCAGGAGTGGCCGGTGGCCAGCGACCGGCCAGCGTGAGTGGCCGGCAGCCATTGTGAGCAGCCGGCAGCCGACGAGAGCTGCCGTGAGCTGCTGTGAGAGGCCTACTGATGACCAGTGATCAAATGCCTCAGCCCGGGGAGCGCAAGGCTCATAACACCAGCATGGGCCAGGGAGCTGTGTCCTACACAACTAGACTGAGAAACAACGGCTTGAACCAGAGTGGGGGTGGGGGAGGCGGAAGAAGGGGAAAATAAATAAAGACATAAATAAAACTCCCATCAAAAAAGCCTCCCGCTGGCGCGCTTCTCTCCGCGCCCCTTCTCCCCAGCATGGATGGGGTCCTGTGGGCAAGGTGGGGGCTAGCGGGAAATAAAAGTTTGGTGCTTAATTTCATTGCTTAATTTCATCCCTGAGAAAGGATATTGGGAGAAGGTCATAGGCAGATGAGGCTGACAAGTCAGGCCTCCATGGCGGCCCCTGGAGCCCTAGCAACCCAGACTCACAGGAGACGGTTTTCAGAGAGAAAACATGGGCTTCCTCTGGGTTTCAAAAGAATATGTCGGCAGATAAGCAGGAAAGAGGGTGAAGGGAGTGCCCAGCAGAGTCTTCTAATTTCTAGGTGATTCGCCCCAACCCACATCCACAGCCAGTTTGACCAGTTTGAATGGCCGCTGTGGTGGCTGCTGGTGGGGCCGCCCACATCTCCTTACCAGGCTGGCGACCCCAGCTGCTGGGAATGTTGGTGTGGGGACAGAGCCCCAAAAAGCAGTTTCCAGGCTCTCGGCCTCACATAGAAAGGTGCTGGCTCAGGTAGTAAATGGCCATCGACTGTGATCAAATGGCCATCAGCTGTGGCTAGTTGGCCGTCAGTTGTAACCAGTGAGCCATTGGGCACTAATATAACTGCCGTGGCTAGGCTAGCAGAAAAAGGGGGGCTAGCAGGAAGATGGTGGCTGAGTCTGCAAGCGGCACAGTGAGGGGTGAGAATTGTGTTGTTCCTGGTTCCTGTGTCTCCACCGGCCGCCAGCGAGAGTATAGTGGTGTGACTCCCCTACCTATGGCTCCGTGGGTGTTCCTTTTTGGCCTCACCATGTCCTGCGTTCTTGTGTGGGGAGCGGGAGCAGAGACCCCGCAGGCCACCCTGCACGACAGTTGGTCATTAAGCTGTCCCTGCTGCCCTTTCTCCCAAGGAAGCCATGCTGTGGGGACAGAGCCCCAAAAAGCAGTTTCCAGGCTCTCGGCCTCACATAGAAGGTGCTGGCTCAGGTAGTAAATGGCCATCGACTGTGATCAAATGGCCAGCAGCTGTGGCTAGTTGGCCGTCAGCTGTAACCAGTGAGCCATTGGCCACGAATATAACTGCTGTGGTTATGCTAGCAAAAAAAGGGGGGAGCTAGCAAGAAGATGGTGGCTGAGTCTGCAAGCGGCACAGTGAGGGTTGAGAATTGTGTGGCTCCTGGTTCCTGTGTCTCCACCGGCCGCCAGGGAGAGTATAGTGGTGTGACTCCCCTACCTATGGCTCCGTGGGTGTTCCTTTTTGGCCTCACCATATCCTGCGTTCTTATGTGGGGAGCGGGAGCGGAGACCCCGCCGGATGCCCCGCACAACACTTGGCGTAGTCCGCAGGATCCCTTGCACTACACATGGCCCAGCGAGCAGGGTACGGTGTCGGCCAAAGCTCTCCGAAGGGCGGTGGAGCAGTTTGTGCGTATGAACACTCAGTCTCAGGAAGACCAGGAGGAGCAGCTGCTGGAGAGCTGGACCCCCGTGGAGGGGTGGGAAGATGTGGACGGTTCCCCAACCAGCAGAGGCCGGAGAAAGCGAAGGTCGTTGCGGCCCTGTGGGCTGGGAAGTGCTTGCTGAGGCAGCCGGGATGCAGGACTTGTAGTCCCAGGAGGAAAGGCTTGCTGAGTCCTCCGTGGGAGCTGAGGGTGAGGTCAAGGTCATCCCTCACCCCCAGGACAGCCCTGGCAATGACTATGGACTATGGGGACTTGCCTTCCATCCCTAATTTAATGGACAGCTTGACTGTTTGGGAACATACCACCATGTAGTGGAACTGGGGGATGTTTGCTTTTGTGTCTTGACCGGCCACCATTGAGAATATGTAAGCACCTTGACTGTGAGCCGCTGTTGTTCCAGCACGGTACCCTGAGAGGCCCAGAGAGAGTGGCAGTGCCCTGAGAGCCCTGGCTGAGTCCAGGAAGTCTGGCTGTGCCCAGAGAGAGTGGCAGTGCCCTGAGAGCCCTGGCTGAGTCCAGGAAGTCTGGCTGTGCCCAGAGAGAGTGGCAGTGCCCTGAGAGCCCTGGCTGAGTCCAGGAAGTCTGGCTGTGTCCAGAGAGAGTGGCAGTGCCCTGGGAGCCCTGGCTGAGTCCAGGAAGTCTGGCTGTGCCCAGAGAGAGTGGCAGTGCCCTGAGAGCCCTGGCTGAGTCCAGGAAGTCTGGCTGTGCCCAGAGAGAGTGGCAGTGCCCTGAGAAGCCCTGGCTGAGTCCAGGAAGTCTGGCTGTGCCCAGAGAGAGTGGCAGTGCCCTGAGAGCCCTGGCTGAGTCCAGGAAGTCTGGCTGTGCCCAGAGAGAGTGGCAGTGCCCTGAGAGGCCCTCACTGTGTCTGGGGAGACTAGTGGTACCCTAAGAAGTCCAGGAAGTCTGGCTATGCCCAGAAGTACTGGTGGTGCCCTGAGAAACCCTGGCTGTGTCCGGGGAGACTAGTGGTACCCTAAGAAGTCCAGGAAGTCTGGCTGTGCCCAGAAGTACTGGTGGTGCCCTGAGAAACACTGGCTGTGACCAGAGAGCTTGGCTGTGTCCAGGAAATAGCATTCACCTCCAGGCTCCTCGCACAGGGCCCCTCGCGGAAGACGCTTGTCGCGTAGATTGTGAGGCGAGAGCCTGTAGGGGTGGAGTGTGGGGACAGAGCCCCAAAAAGCAGTTTCCAGGCTCTCGGCCTCACATAGAAGGTGCTGGCTCAGGTAGTAAATGGCCATCGACTGTGATCAAATGGCCAGTAGCTGTGGCTAGTTGGCCGTCAGCTGTAACCAGTGAGCCATTGGCCACGAATATAACTGCTGTGGTTATGCTAGCAAAAAAAAGGGGGAGCTAGCAAGAAGATGGTGGCTGAGTCTGCAAGCGGCACAGTGAGGGTTGAGAATTGTGTTGCTCCTGGTTCCTGTGTCTCCAACCCAGCCGCCAGTGAGAGTATAGTGGTATGACTCCCCTACCTATGGCTCCGTGGGTGTTCCTTTTTGGCCTAGCCATATCCTGCGTTCTTATGTGGGGAGCGGGAGCGGAGACCCCGCCGGACGCCCCGCATGACACTTGGCGTAGTCCGCAGGATCCCCTGCACTACACATGCTTTCCCCACACTGTCCATGGGGGTCACAGCTGATGACTGACTGGTACAGGCTTGCCCGTTGACTCTGTGTGCTCCTGTCATGCAGGGTGTCATGGGCCCCCGCTCCCCACATAAGAATGCAGGACATGGTGAGGCCAAAAAGGAACACCCACGGAGCCATCGATAGGGGAGTCATGCCACTCTAGTCTCGCTGGCGGCTGTGTTGGAGACACAGGAAGCAGGAGCCACACGATCCACAACCCGCCTTCTGCTTCTCTGCAACCCACAATCCACAGTCCGCAATCCGCGCCTGCTAGCTTAGCGACGGCAGTTATATTAGTGGCTAATGACTCACTGGTTACAGCTGATGGCCAACTAGTCACAGCTGATGGCCATCTACTACTTATCTGATCTTATGTTCTCACTCCCGAGACCGGACCCTCAGAATCCAGTCCCATGGGTAGTTTCCAGGCCTTTCCAGGTCCTGGCCTCATCTAGTTAATGCTGAAAGTACTAATAATTCTCTAATAGGATGCATGCTCTCCTCCCGCTAAAGGACTGTGTGACTAGAAGTTAACAGCAGAGTAAAACATAATAGAATTACCCTTGATTGCAGCAGACATAGAGACACGCCGCTGGGCTCATCTGCAAGGAGTGGACCTGGCTGACGTCCTCCCACCCGTAGGTCCTTCCAGGTCTGCCTCAGCTTCCCAGCCTAAGTCCTACTCTGCAGCCCTCCTCTCATCACGGAACAAGAGAATGGCATGGGCCCTGGCCTTTTCTGCCAACTGTGGGACTCCTCTAAACTTCTCACTGGAAGCGATTGGGCCAGCGTCACAGGTGGACAGCACCCACACTTTCCTTGCACAGGTCACCAGGCCTTTGCATCTCTGACTGTCTCGGTGTCTGCTGCCAGGAGAACCCAACTGGCTCAGTTGGCAGCAGCAATGGCCCAAGAAAGCAGGTGGTGTGATGGAATTTAGGGACTGTCTGGGATGCCGCATGAACACTAGCAGAGGTGGGGGCCCAACTGCTAAACCGGTCGCCAGCAGGGTCTGCAATGAATGAGCTGGTGGGGGAAAGGCACTGGCCAGGGTACTGATTCAGGCATTTGAACCATACAGGGTGGGGACCACTGTGAGGGTGGTAGCACTAGATGGTTGTTACTAAGCTGCCTTGAGACAGACAGATGGTGACAAGTTGAGGACAATTAACAAATAATTGAAAATGTAGTGCGAGAGCCAGAGGGTTTTTTGAGCGGCCTGTACACCCCTCATCTCATGCCATGGGAAGTTTAGAGGAGCTATACTTCAAGGCTGTTGGATGCTCACGGCGGCTGACCTTTCATACCAGTGTTGGGGGCTGGTGGGGGACATCTGGGGTCCCGACACCTCGATGGATGTCTATGGAGAATTTGACTCCCCAGACTTAGTTCTGAGTCTGTGGAGGTGGCCCACTCCTCCCCCCGGTGTGAAGACAATACAGGTGCCAAAAAGCAACGGCTGCCCCCCTCGGGAGCTGTCCCCATTTCTCTCTTGGCTGCCAACCTCAGCCTGGGGCTAAGGTACAGCGTCACCCATACAGGGACCCGCTGGCCCCCTCCCACCAGCCCCTGGAAACCACCATTCCACTCTTGGAACATTCTAGATACCCTGTGTAAGTGGAATCATGCACTATCTGTCCTTCTGCGACTGGCCTATTTCATTCAGCATAACGTCCTCAAGGTTCATCCCTGTTGTCACTACTGAATTCTTTCTTTTTAAGGCCGAATAGTATTCTGTTGTATTATAGACCGTATTTTATTTATCTATTCATCTGTCAATGGACATATTATTTCCACATCTTGGGTATTGTGAAGAATGCTGCGATGAACATGGGAGTGCCAATATCTCTACGAGATCCTGATTTCGGTTTTTTTGGATAAATACCCCTAAGTGGATCACATGATAGTTCATTTTTCAATTATTCGAGGAAACTCCATACTGTTTTCCATAGTGACAGCACCATTATGCATCGCAACCAACAGTGAATTTGCAAAGGTTCCAATTTCTCTACAACCTCACCCACACTTGTCTTTTGTTTTGCTTTTTTTTTTTAAACTGTATTCTGTATTTATTTATTTATTTATTTATTTATTTATTTATTTATTAATTATTGGGGAAGGGGAACAGGACTTCATTGGGAAACAGTGTGTACTCCCAGGCCTGTTTTCCAAGTCAAGTTGTTGTCCTTTCAATCTTAGTTGTGGAGGGTGCCGTTCAGCTTCAAGTTGTTGTCCTTTCAGTCTTAGTTGTGGAGGGCGCAGCTCAGCTCCAGGTCCAGGTGCCGTTGCTAGTTGCAGGGGGCACAGCCCACCATCCCTTGCGGGAGTTGAACCGGGAACCTTGTGGTTGAGAGGATGCACTCCAACCAACTGAGCCATCCGGGAGCTCAGCGGCAGCTCAGCTCAAGGTGCCGTGTTCAATCTTAGTTGCAGGGGGCGGAGCCCACCATCCCTTGCGGGACTTGAGTAATTCAACTGGCAACCTTGTGGTTGGAGAGCCCACTGGCCCATGTGGGAATCGAACCGGCAGCCTTCGGAGTTAGGAGCATGGAGCTCTAACCGCCTGAGCCACCGGGCCGGCCCTGTTTTGCTTTTTTTTTTGGTAAGAGCTATCCTGACGGTATGAGGAGATATCTCACTGTGGTTTTGATTTGCAATTCCCTGATGACTAGTGATATTCCACATTTTTTCATGTACCTGTTGTCCATTTGTATGTCTTCTTTGGAGAAATGTCTATTCAAGTCCATAGCCCGTTTCTGAATCAAGTTACTGTTTTTTGTCTTCCTATCGAGTTATATGAGTGCCTTATATATTTTAGAGAGTAACCCCTTATCAGACATATGGATTGCAAATATTTCCTCCCTTCGTAGGTTGATGTTTCATTTTGTTGATGGCTTCCTTTGCTATGCAGAAATTTTTAGGTTGATGTAGTCTCACTTGTTATTTTTGTCTTTGTTGCCTCTGCTTTTGGTGTTATATCCGGGAAATCATAGCCCAGACCAATATCATGAAACCTTCCCCCATGTTTTCTTCTAGGACTTTTACAGTTTCAGGTCTTACATTTAAATCTTCAATCTATTTTTGAGTTGATTTTTATGGTATACGGTTCCAATTTCATTCTTTTGCATGTGGATATCCAGTTTTCCCAACACTACCTTAATTCAAGTATAGTTTCAACCCTGTAAGACAGTTATTTTCATTTCTTTTTACCACTTATTTCTCTGTCCGATGCTCTCTATTCTTACTGCATTGCCTGACTTCCATCTGGGAGGAGCTCCTTGTGCCTAGAAAACTTTTAGTGCAGCTCTGCTGGTGTTATTTTTCAGTTTTTGTTTTTCTGAAAATATTTTTATTTTGCTTTCAGTTTGGAGGATAATTTGCTAAGTATAGAAGTCTAGGTTGGCATTTTTTTCTTTCAGCATGTAAGATATCATTCCATGTCTTTTGTTTTGGCTTTCATCATTTCTACTGAAAAGTAACGTATCTATTGGAGGCAATGTCCTTTTATCAACTGCTTTTAGATTTTCTTTGGGGTTTGGTGGCTTTATTATGATGCTGTTAGTTGTGGTTCTCTATTTATCCCCCTCGTCACTCGTAAGTTTCTTGATTCTATAGATTGGGAAATTCTTGTTGGTCTCCTCTACCCCATTCTTTCTTCTTTCCTTTCTGGGACTCCAAATACACTATATTACATTTTTACTGTAGCCTATATTTTTCTTAGGTCATTTTCTGTATTTTCCATCCTTTTCCTCTCCATACTTGTCTGAATGTTTTCTACAGACTATCTTAAGTTCATAAATTTTATATTCAGCTTTGCCCAATCTGCTTTTAAATTCATTTGTTGGGTTAATTTCAATTATTTGTTTCAGTTTTAGAATTTCCATTTGACTTTTTTTTTTGTAATAGATTCCAGTTCTTTGGTGAAATTCTCTTGATCACCTACTGTCTTGAATATATTAGTCGTATTTTAAAGTCTAAAACCTCTAAGCTCTGGATCCATTGTCTGTTTTCTTCCAGTTTTCAGTAATTCCACGTTTTGTTTTCTGGCACATCTAAGGAACTTTTATAGAGTACCAACATTGTGCATGAAAAATGGTGTAGATTTTGGATGGGACAATTTTCCTTGAGAGGGGATCTGTTTCTTCCAGTAGAAACTGGAAGACTGACCTCTGATGTGTTCCAGGGTGTAGTCCTTCAGTGGTTTCAACATTTACCAGAGTCCTTCCTCCTTGGAAGTCCCTAAACTCCCAATTTCTGCCCCCCAACATGGAGAAATGTCTGGTGATCCTTCTCAGCCTCTTAGCTACAGTTTTCTGCTTGGCTTTTTGGCGTCTCTTCCTCGCATAGCTTAGGAATCATCAAAGGCCTCGAGAGGAAAGGAAGAGCATGTCAGGTTCACTTCTTTATGGTTCTCTTTCCTCCAGGACCTTGTCCTGTCAGTCTTCCCAGCCCTGTAAGACTCCGGAGAGCTCTGAGCCTCTGCTTTCTGCTGGACCTCATGTTCCTTAGTTAGAAACAGCCACAAGAGGAAAAACCTGGCATCATATGTCAGGTTTATCCTTCAATGCATTTCCTTTCTTTCTAGGATCTTGGTCTTTTGAGCACCTGTAGCCTTATTTGCTCTCCAGTGGCTTCAAATAGCTAGTCTAAAACTTTTACTGATACTGTTGGCAGGATGTTTAATCTGATAAAAATCACTTGTAGTTGGAAACAAAAGTCCCTTTACCTTGCATTTCTAATAATTATGCTTAGCTGCTATAATTATAATTTGATGCATAGTCTTTTAACTCTATACAGTGCTTTAAACTTTAAATTCCACTTTGCCTGATATTATGTTTTTGTTTGCATTTTCCTCTATTTTACCATTTGCTTATTTTCAGCCTGTCACCTTTATGACTTTCACATAAACAACATATTGCTGGGTTTTATTTTCAACCCGTCTGACCATCTGTCTTTTAAAAAGAGAATCTAGTAAAAAATCAACCAAAAAAAGAATCTAGATTTACTAACAACTTATATCCTTTCTAATTTTTCTTGGTTTGGGAGGGGGACTAGGGGAAACTCTGAAAGGTTCAGAAATAAGTGGGAATGAGGACATGGGAGACAAATGGAAAAAACCTGGTTAGAAATTCTAGCTTGAGATGTGCAGCGAAATAAATGGGCTTGCCAGTCCCTCACTCCTGATTTAGACAGAATTCCACGCCTAACCACTGGCGGAGCTGGACAGCCACGGGTCCTGTTCAGAGGGACAGAAAGCCTGGGCAGACGACAGACCAAGACACACGCCTCTGCAGGCCAGCAAATGCAAGAAAGAACACTTAGGCACAGATCCCAAAATGCAGGCTGTCTCCAAATGAATCAGGTAAATTGCTGTCATCACCCCTAAGAGTGAGGATGATCTGCTTATCCATTTTCCTGTTGTTGGATGTTTTTCATCTTTTGTTACTATGAATAAAACGACATTAAACACCGGTGTACAACTTTTGTGGGTGGACTTTCATTTCTCCTGGGTGAGTATCTACAATTGCCAAGTCATAAGACTGAAGTATGCCTCATTTAAAAAATAAGAAAACTTACCCAGCAGTTTTCCAAATTAAATGTATCATTTTAGATGGCGATATGCGTTCCAGTGGCTCCACATCCGGTGTGTGGTGTGGTCGGTCTTTTATAGCCATTCTGACAGATGGACAATAATATCTTCCTGTGGTTTTCATCTGCATTCCCCACTGGTTAATGACATCAAACGACTTTTCCCATTCTTACTGGCCGTTCACATCTTCTTTGTGAAGGTCTGTTCCAGTCTCTTGTCCATTTGTTAAATTGGGTGTTTCACTTTATTTTTGATTTGCATTTTTCTATCTTCAGGATATGAGCCTTTCCCAGGACACACAAGTAATCTTTTTCTCCGGCAGTCGATGGCCTACCTGTTCATTTTGAAGAGCAGAAAAGTGTAATTGTGATGGAAGCTTAATTCCTTTTCTTCCGTGATTTGTACTTTGTGTCCTAAGTAGCTGTTGCCCATTCCAGAACTATTTAGGTACAGTGGTTACCTCGGTTTTCTAACGTAATGCATTCCAGAAGACCGTTCGAGTTCTGAAACGTTGGAAAACAACCGACAGCTAGGCCTCAGGATCTTGCACTCAGCGGAAGCCATGTGACATGTTAAGACTTCCAAGGCGTTTGAAAACCGAAGCATTTACTTCTGGGCTTACGGAGTCCGTAAACCGAAATGTTCATCAACGGAGACGTTCGAAAACCCAGGTACTACTGTATGTTTTCTTCTAGAAGCTTACATGCTGATACATTTAGACCTGTGATCTATTTTGGATTTTGGAGTATGATAGGAGTCAAGGTTCTTTTCTTTCCATACAAATAATCCAGTCGTTGGTTGAAGATTCCTTTCCTCATGCAAATGCCTTGAAACGTTGTTGAGAATCAGCTGACCATGTATTTGTGGGTCTATTTCTGGATTCTGTTCCATTTCATTGACCTGGGGGTTGGCAAGCTTTTTCTGTTCAGGGCCAGATAGTAAATTTTTCTGGGTTTGCAGGCCATGTGCTCTCCACTACAACTATTCAACTCTGCCAGTGTATCCTGAAGGTGGCCAACTGGGAGTCGGGTCCAGTAGCAAGTGGGGGGCAGTCCCACAGGTTGCTCAAACTTGTCTACTCCTGTAGGCTTATCAAATTTAATTCTCCTACATGCACTGGTCTGTTTCAGAACTGTTTTGTACACCAGCCATCAGCCTTTGTCTATTGCTATGGCTGTAAGTTTTATTGTTCTATCGACTATCAAAGAGCCCATACAGCCAGTCTCCACTCATTTGTTGCTCTACTCAGAAATTAAATTGTCAAAATTCTAAGAAAAATACACCGGAAGATTTGATTGGAGGGGGGGGGCGGCAGAGAGGTAATGTGTGTACTAGAGTAATAACAGCTAATATTAATTGAGCATTTACAGAGCCAGGCATTGTTCTGTTATATATTAAATGTGTTAACACTTAATCTTCACGACTGTCACTTGCTAGCTTGTCATCCTTGGACAAAACTACTTGACCTCTGTGTCCCTCTTGTACATGTAGTGAGGAGAGCTATTTCATAAAACCGCTGGGAGGAAAAGTTAATGCATGTCCAGTACTTAGGACAGTGTCTGGCACACAGTAAGAACCCAGTTTTAGGTCACCAAATAATTACACAGGAAAAAACAACACAACTCACCCAAGTGCCTTCCATGAAACGGTGTGAAACCCTGTGGGCTGCGTCTGTAACCTACATGGGAGAGTCACCTGAGAGGCAGCGTGGCACCATCTGTTTACTAGGTAGGCATGGAATGATACACAGGATGGTAAGGGTGCAGGAAGCCGGCAAGCACTGGACGCAGACATGGCAGTACGAAGGGAACAGGACCCAGAGAAAGGAAACCGAATAAAGAACACTCACAGGCTATGGAACGAGTGAAGCGATGCAAGCCCCTAACTGTCACTGCCGTGCGGAAGCGGCCACGGTCCGCAGAGTGGGCACGGCCGTGTCGCAGTACAGCTGTGTCACCACAGGCTGGCGGGGACACCCAACCCGGAGGCAGAAGCATCATCAAAGCCATCCGCTCGGAGCGCAGGCACTGGAGCTTTCTGGGGGTGCAGGTTTTAAGTACACCAGCAGCTCAAAGCCAGGCTTCAGGTTGGTGAGCAGGTGACATTACAGGCTTGAGAAGTGAGTGAAGAGCTATCAGCTAACATTACAAGCTGCTTATCATCACACGGCAAGGACTCTTCGATCTCCCGTCTGTCTATGAACCTGCGACCACCATTTCCCCTCTGACAGAAAGAAGTGGACACGAAGAGAGGTGAGCTTTATGAGTGTCGGGGGGGGGGGTATGAGCACGAGCACTGGCCACCCAGTGAGATGCCCGCAGAGCCCAGGGGGTACAGGTGTGTGCCCAGACTGGTGCACTGGGTGGGACCTGGTGACTGGCTCTAACCACCACAAGGATCTTTGTTTATGCAAATCGGTGGAAGGAGAATGAAAAATAAGCAGTGGGAATGTCACATTTTAAATGTCATTGTAGAACGGCTGAGGAGTTTTTTTTTTTTTTTAAGGAGAGCGCAGCTCACAGTGGCCTATGCGGGGATTGAACCAGCAACCTTGGTACTAATAGCACCACGCTCTAACCAAATGGGCTAACCAGCCGCCCCAACAGCTGTGGAATTTTACCACTAGTTATTGGCAGGGCTGGAAGCCAAAAAATCCAGGCTAGGGAAGTGCTGCCCATGGAGAAGACAAGCTAGGGACCCGACAAACCATCTCAGGACAAGGGCTCATGGCTGTTCCCGTCACCTGTGCACTGATGGTTCTCGTGTCTGGGTGACAGCGGCGGGCGGAAGGAGCCCTGTCCCGCCGGGTGGCACACACCGTAACTCGGTACAGGCCAGGCTCCCTGCACAGCCGCCCGTGTAGAACATGAGGGACATCAGGGAGCCCCGACCGGGACAGTCAGTGACGTTCTCTCAACATGGCCCCCACACCCTGTCCGGTTGTGAAAGCCCAAGCAAGGTACAAGGAGATTTCTAGAAACAGAATCAGGCTTTATTTTTGTTGTTGTTATTTTTAATACAGGTATTGTATTGTAGACATCTATTAGTCTTGCAATTCAGGATGGCCGATACACAGAAATTAAAGTAGAAAGTAATGAGTGTGCTCGCTCCTGGTCGTCCTTGGGCTGGTACCCTCCAACCCCAACAGGCTGTCGTCCTTCCCATCCTCGTGTCCTTTCCCTGCCACACAGACAAGCAACACAAAACACTACCCCAAACTAAAACCCCAAATGCTCTTTCATCAGCAGCAGGCGGGATGAAATAAGCCTGTTACCTCGGGTGGGACGGAGAAGCCGAGCAAACGCAATCCTCACGGACAGAGGCAGCGTGTGCCACGCCTGGAGCCGAGCCCGGCGGTTGCCGGCAAAGCTCTCACCAGGTGAGACCAGAGTGCGTCATCCATCAGTGGTCCCCGAGGTCCTGTGCCACAGAAGTCAGCATCCTTGAGATGAGCGAAAGCAACACAGTCCTCCGGCGGTGCCAGGTCCCAGGGGGACACATGAGACAGTCTCTTTGAAGAGGCACTCACACAGAAAGCGTTCCTGAGGGGCGCAAGGCCCAGCAGGGCACCCCGCCATCTGTCCCCGACGCACCGCTGACTCCACTGTCCTTGAGGGCTCCGTGTGCCTCTGTAAACCTCACCAAGAGTTTCCACACCATTTACAATGGAAAAGTAAATAAGAAATAAGGCATTAGACATTTGATTTTTTTATTTCCATATGTAATGTAATGTTTAGGCACGCTGCTTGGGATGCTATTTCTAAAAAAATCGTTGTCCATTTTTCAGAATATCCTTTTGGTTTTAAATACTGGTCAGGAAAAACAAATGATGTAAAAATACGTGAATAATTTTCTATTACAGAAATGAAAAACTGATTTGCATCTAAAAGTGCAAGAGGTGAAGAAATTTAACCCTTTCACCAGACGATATGGCAATATACAATATATTGCTTCAGCTGTTTGAGAAGGCTGTGATGTATTCTTATATTGACATAGAAAATTATAAATTACATTGAATTAGTATCCATAATCACTATATATATACACAAACCAGTTCTAAAAAAATAGACTGGTTTAGAATTTACGAGTGAAAACCTCACAAGGTACAGTAAAACAATTAACATGCTTAGGTGCCGGATGTTGATTTCTAGTGTAAAAATACTAGCCTGTAAAATGAATTCCATTAGCGGCACGAGCATTTTTCAACTGACTTGCCTAATAGGATTTTGGTACGTTAAATACGCAGATTGCTCTGAAATGTTCATTGGTGATGCTTGTTAACAAGGTAAAATTTGGTGAATGGGTTAAAAGGCAGATGAACTACCGAAAGAAAACAAAAAAACAAAAAACGAAAAACAAGAAAACCCAAACCACAAGCCATGTACACTCCAAATAGTCTAGTGTTTCACCTGTAGGAATAATCATTTCAAGCAAACAAGACTTGAACAGAACATATGGCTTTACAATAACATCAATTTATCAACTAAGTTGTTGCAATAAATACTTAATCTCTACCAATAGACTTACATTTTTTGATCCGTTTTAAACAATACAGAAAACAGTCACCAATCCGAAACTGGTTATAAAAAGAACACCAAATATTTCTTACTCAAAATCACTTTTGTAAGTTAGAACAACCAAAATAACACTTAGAGGGCATTTCAATCCTACAACTCCTTGCCAACCTGGAAGAAAAATGAATTCAATTTTGTACAAGGTGAAAAATGTATGAAAACTGCCTAATACTTTGGTCACACTAATAATTGTCAAATAGTTATGTTTCAAATACAATAGATCTGTGTATTCACTTTTATAAAACTATTCTTACAGCCATTTTAACTATAGTATTACTACTATTATTACATGGGTGGCAAGGTCTTATTTCACAGGCTACCCATTATTTAGAACAATACAATATAAACATACGCAAAAATTCTTGGTATTTGTCAATGTGCAATATTTGTACACTTCTGAGTCTCTCTGTACAACGTCTGAGCATCTAGAATGTAACGGTTGCTGGCCCTGACCGCTTGCCGAGAGAGTGCAGCAGCGGCTGCAGCCGAGCCGAGCCCCTGAACGCTGGCAGTCGGCAGTCCTCCGTCAGCGGCAGCAGAGGCCACTCATCATACAGGCCCGTTCACTGAGGTGTCGCCTGGCAGGCTTGGCTGGTCAGTCCTACGGAGTAAGAGACAGACGCCTGAGGGAGGCACTTACACAGGAACGTGAGCCAGAAGATAAACTGCTTTTGCCCCGGGGGTGGGGAACATTTATTTCAAAGCTGCCCATGCAAGGCCGGGCATGCAGCCTGGCACTCAGCAGTGACTTAATGAAACGCTTCAGAAATGCGTTTACCCAAAGCTCCAGAAAGTCTAACTGAAGAGCCGCTAAGCTCCTTCTTAGGCTTTGGTTGCGTGGGCGCTCGCCAGGCCTACAGGACAGCGGGCACGCCATGAAACCAGCCCCCTCCCGGCTTTCTGGAAGTACAGGCCTGGCCAGGCCCATGGATCTAAGCTGCTCCCGGAGCACACGCCTTCTTGAATGCAGCTTTTTATCTGTTCCGTGTATCGGAATCCACACAAAATTTCACTTGAAACATAAGACTCTGCTACTGAGGGGAAAAAGGAAACGAGAGGAAAAGCTTGCCAACAGGACCAACCGCTGAGAACAAAGGTGTGACTGGAACGAACGTGCTCAGGTTTACAGGGGGAGGGACAGGCGGGATACTAAATGGACACAGTGGGGACGGAATACCGAGTCCGCCGTGCTGCGCTCTGGATGGCATCACCCACAATCCTACAAAGCAGACTTGGGGAAGGATGCTGGAGGCCCATTGGGAAGTACTTGTGAACCAGCATCAAAATGCACACATAAAACGCTTCAGACACCTGTAATCGTCCCGAGGACCCAGAAGGCAGCTCCACACAATGCATGTTCCTCACATTTGATGGCGTCTCAATGTATCAGCGACACAGGCACCGAGAGTTCTAGACTCAGACATAACCGGGCACATCCTGCCCTCACCACTCACTGTGACCTTAATTGAATTTGTAACCTCTCTCAGTTCAGCTTTCTCCCCCGGTGGAAAGGGGACAATAACCCCCGCGGGGGACTTGCAAGCAGACGACGTGTACAAAGTGCCGAGCACACGGGCGGGCACAGGTGTCAGATATGCCCGACAAGCAGCAGTGCACACCGGACAGCCCGAGGGATCACCGTGATGCTTGGCTGTGACAGGAGCCCTGTGGGGCAGACTGCTTAGGAAAAGTCCCAAATGGCCTTTTGTCGCCGACACTGCCACGAGCTGCTGTAAGAACATGAATGTGGCACATCAGGAAACTTACCTTCTCCCGGCCGCAAGGGCAGCTCAGATGTCACCCACTGAGGCCGTTCCCCGCCGCCCGACCTAACACGGGCTGTCTGTCCCTTCACCCGCTGGATCTAGTCTTCATCAGGCCCCCTTTCTGCGCGCCCCTATGTGTCTCTGTTCTGCTACTGTCTTCTCATCGGGCCTAGACCACTGGCTGCCACCCTCAGACGTGTGTTGGACGAGGAAGGGCAGATGGACAAATGCATGGACACATGTGGTGCCCCTCTTCTGCCACTGGTTCTCCCCAGTTTTTCCTGCCTGCAGATTGGATGTTTCTAGGCAGGGAGAAGAGCAAGGGGAACGGTTCCCCTGAGGAAATGAGCCAAGGATATTATCCCAAGCCTTCTGGACCATTTATGTCAGAGAATCCAAGACCGGATGCCCAAAGCAACACTCCAATTGGGACAGACGTGGCCTATCCTGCCTTCTAGACAGCGCTCAATAGCAAGGAACTTACAGGTAGAAGTCAGCGAGATGACATCACTTGATTGGGAGTGAGACCTACAAAGGACCTTTAAAATAACATACACTGAAGACCCCAGGCAGAAAAAGTGACTTGCCCGAACCTTTAGAAACACTGCCAGGGCTGGATGCCCAAAGCTGGGGTGTCACCCGCCCTCCACGCTGCCTCCGCCTCCCAAAGCCTTCACCAGAGCCAACATGCTCAAACAGTTCTTACAATTAATATGTGTGTTTTTAATTACAAAAGCAAACCCTTCATTCTGGCTATAATTTCCAGGAGAGAAACAAAAGCGGAGTCGCCCAACCAGCGACTAAAGAGTGCCCTCTGCTGGTCCCGCTGGGAATGTCACCCCTAAAATGCCTAGAAGGTTTTTGGTTGGGGGGGTTTGGGAGGGGGAAAGTACAACTTCTCTAAAATGACTGTATTCCTGAGGGACGATACACAGATAGATATATTTAACCAGAAGAGTTAACTCTGGAAATACTGGGGGCAAATCCTCGTCCCTGGCTCGGCTTATCCCTTCAGAGCGCTGGCTCAGCCTGAGAAAAAGGTAACTGGAAAGAAAACACCACACTCCAAATCACTCAGCCCTGGTAGTGAGGTTTTCAGTGAAGACAAGTTTACAAAAACTAAACCAAACAGGCCTCACCTAACAGTGGAGAATATTTAGCTACACTTGTGAAAGGGCCTCCAGGAAAGTCCTCCCCATGTGTCACAGGGGCGTGTCTGGGCAGGAAAACAGGCGCCAGGAGCTGCTTGTGCCTGGCAGCTGTGTGACTTCATGGAACCAATGAGAATTTGGGGGCCCAGTCCGGGAGGGGCGGCTCCATGGTCTCAACTTAATGCCTCATCAAAAAAGGGGGCTGGGTAATGCCAGCATGGGACCCTTTCATTCCCAGATTTTTTTTTAAAACTTTTATTTATTTGTGTGTTTCCAGGGCCCATCAGCTCCAAGTCAAATAGTTATTTCAATCTAGTTGTGGAGGGCGCCGCTCACTGGCCCATGCGGGGATCGAACCGGCAACCTTGTTAAGAGCACCGCGCTCTAACCACCTGAGCTAACCAGCTGCCCCTCCCACATATTTCTTGAAGGGCCAGTGATGTTACTGAATCTCCAAACACAGGTCAGTTTTCGACTGCTGGGGTCAGGAGATAAACTGTTATTTCTGAGTTCTCAGCTCAGTCACCCTGATTCCGTGAAGACTGAGAAAAACGTTACTGTGCTGAGTAAGTCACGGAACGTGTCAGGACAACTGAATGACTCCCTCCTGTGTCCCATGCTCCCGATGCCAACTTCCCTCCCCGCGCCCAGGTGACAACAGCCAAGGCCAGAGCAGGGCCTGGGCAGAATCCAAGGAAGTGGGCCGTTACCTCTGCTCCGGGCGACTGCTGGGGGGCCGGGGGGCCGTCTCCGGGCTCTCCTCCACATCTTTACAGGCAGCATCTTGAGAGGTAGACAGTTTTCCTTCCTCGCTGCAGGAAAGAGGACGACAGACAGTGTGAAACGCCACGGTCCCAGGCCGGGGGGGCAGATGAGGGCACATGCAGATGGCGCTGGAAGTCGTGGGTGCCATGGATCACAGGCCCGGGGCTGAGCATGCTCAGGTGGGGGGGGTCACAGGCACCAGACAGAGACTGGGAACCGACAGAGGGAGAGGCTCACGCACAGTGGGGACCGGAAGCGGGACGATGTAATGCAGCTGGTGTCTGGGGAAGAACGGGCCCGCACGCCTGTACATACCGATAGGATTTCAACACTCTGAAGCCCAGTGTGCAAAACAGAAAAAGAAATGTACAAGAGTTTCAGAACACTCCTATAAATGAGGAATTTGGGGAATACTATGTCCACGACTGCACATAAGCAAATCTGCAGACTCGGTGAAGGTGTCAAATGAACCTGTTTGAAGGAATGAGTCTTTAGTTAAAGCATTTTGCTTTCCGGGCTGAGCCCACCATTTAAACAGTCAGTAGGACAGACCCCCATCAGCTTGCGGGCTGATGTCATGTGGGCAGGTGACACGCGGCCTAAACCAGGACTGAACTTCTCAAATTGCCCTCCAACCACGCGTGAGAAGTATAGACACCCAGAAGGAGGAAAGCCACGAACAGCGGCCAGAACAGGTGAAAACTGCCCCGCGGGGGTCAGAAGGAAATACCACCTGAAAGGTTACTTCCCCTCCCCGAGGGTTCTTGGTAAAGACAGACAAGCAGCAAACGCTTTCAATTGTTTGGGGGTTGAAATTTAGACTTTTGCCTGTTCTGTCTGGACTGCCACGTTGACACAATCAAGGTGGCCCTAAAATTAGCTGAAGGGCGGCTGGCGGTTCCCTCTGGGAAGGTCCACCATTCTGAGAGCTGGTCCTGTCCTGGATTTGCTTATGAAAAACGGAATCTTAAGATGGTTTCTTGCGTGGCTTTCGGATAGGCCCAGGCAATTTGTAAGGAGGAAAATGAACTAAAGATTTGTGGACAATCTGAGTGACCTGGTTCATTAGTCTACCCCCACTGTCCAGTCCCTACCCATAAACGAGGTGTTTTATACACATGACCTTCACCCCATAAAATGCAGTCATTGCATACAGGCATTTTGAGTCATGTAAGTGGCACTGGATCGTTCCCCTCATTGCACTGATCTCTGTAATGAGCCGTCTGGAAGAGCACCTGTCCCTGCTGTGACACAGGACCCTACTGTGTGCACCTCAGTTCTATCTGGCTTCTCACAGTGACTAGGCCCGAACTGCCCTCCACCTCGCACCTCTGCACATGCTGCTGCAATGACCGGAGGGCGCAGGGCCCCAGGGAATGCCTGGGGTTTCTCCGGACTCTACACCCAGCGGTGGAAAACGTGGTCATTGACAAGGGAGCCCCTGGCTGCATTCCCCACTAGCAGGGCGACCAGGCTCGGCCCCAGAGCCCCCCGACACTTGTCATGACTCCTGCTCCTCTCGTAAGAGATGCCGGATGACGAGTGTTTTGAGCAGCTCTCTTTCTTTTAGCCCTGTTGGATTTCCTTGGCTGTAAAGTGCCTGTTGCGCTCTTTTGCCCATTTTCTGATTTGGATTTTCTATCTTTCCCTTCCTGGTTGACAGGAATCGAATACTGTCTTGTTGACTGAGATACTGTGAACTTCCTCCCCCCCCCACTTGCTGTCTGCCTCGTGACTGTGAGTACAGTGCTTTATCAACCAGAAATTCTTAACTTTGATGTAATCCAATTCTACCCTTCGCATTATGGTTTGTTTTTGCAAATTTTCTTGTTTCGTTATTAAAAAGGAAGTCCTTTTCTGCCCACAGGTCAGAAAGACACACTGCATTTTCTTCTAACGACCAGGAGACTCTGGCCACATCACTTAACTCTGGAGTCTCATTTTCCTCATCTGGAAAGTGGGATGATAACCACAGTTCTCATCTTCTAGGGTTCTCGAGAGAAATGAAGGAGTTAGCACACGTGAACCGTTCAGAGAACAGTGCTGGGCACGCAGACAGCACCACACATTGGACCTTTAACCCCCCTGGAACTAACTGCTGGTCGAGGGGGCTCTCGTTTCACTTGTCCCCTTGTGGTGAGCCAGGCTCCCGGCGCCCCCACCCCCGCTGTTACTAGGCTCCCCCATCACACTGGCCCCTTCACCTGTTTGTACACTAAGATCACACTGTTAGAATTACTGACTTTGCAGCAGATCGAGTAGCTGCCAGCACAAGTCTCTCATTTAATCTTCCTTCTGAGTCTCTCACCAATTTGGGAACCTTATTATTCCCCATAAATTTCAGAGTGTGTTTAACATTTTAAAAATCCAATTGAAATTGTGATTGGAATTGCATTAAACTTAAAGGTTGATCTGGTGACGGGCACCTCTCTGCCCCACTCAGCTGTCCCATCACAGAGCGTGGGTGGGGCTCCATGCATCCAGATCTGCAGTGGCTGTTACGGGACTTCCACGCTTTCTCTATAGGCACCTGGGCTGACAGAATTCCTAAATAACTTACAGTCTGATGTGTTTTGTGGCTGGTCCTCTGCCTCCTGTTATACAGCCTAGCTGCTTATTACTGATGTAGGGAAAGGCTACTGATTTTTAAGAGCTCTCTTACCCAGCGGCTTTCCTGAACTTTCCCTGGATAATAATTGATCACTATCTGTGAACACTAACAGTTTTACCACTTGCCATCTAATCTTACCTACACTTCTATTTCTTCTTCTTTCCTCCGAACATTGCGCACGGCTGCCCACACAGTGGTAGTGATGGGGGCCGTCCTTATTTGTTCCTCACTTTAAATGAATGCACCGAAAACGCCCTTAGTGAGTGTCATTTCTGCTGTAGAATTTTGGTACTTATCTCATACAGAGGTAAGGAAATTCACTTCTGTTTCTGCTTTACTCTGTTTTAATCATCTATGGGTACAGAACTTTGTCAAAAGCTTCATCAGAAATATCAAACAATTTTTCTTCCAGTCTATTAATATATGGTGAATTTCACTGACAGATTTGTCTGATGTTGAACCATCCTTGCAGACCAGCAATGAATTCTAATGGATCATTATGGATTATTTTTAATACGCTATTGGATTCAATTAGCAAATACTTATATAGGGTTTTTGCATTTAGTTTTCTTGTAAGTGACATGAGTCGATCGTTATATGTAATTATCCCTATCTGGTTTTGGAATGAACATTTCACTGCCTCATAAAAAGATCTAGGCAGTGTTTGCACTTTTTATATTTTCTGTAACAACTTAAGACAGAAACTAGCAGACTAATATGCACGAAACGGCCCTGCATCGTTGATGTAACGACACACCTGCTGCTGTGAGGCCGACCCGCTCAGGAGTGGGTGTGCTCCATTTTCCTCCACAGGTACTGGGCTTGTTGGTATCGTCTATCCATTTCAAAAACTGTTATTAGCTTGTCTCTTTCTTACTGATATTAGGTTCTTCCTCGATCCTCCTCCTGAATCTTTCCTTGATGGCTATGGCTTGTCTTTTCATTTTATCACCTCTTTTGGAATGTTAGAAATTAAATAAAGTCAAATTATCAATCATTTCCTTTGTGGAACATCTGGTGTTGGTTCATAGGATGCCCTTGATTTGTGCATCCAGCAAACTTGCTAAACTTTCCTAGTAGTTCTAATACTTGTCTATAGACTCAATCAGAAATTTTTATGTAGAAAATAATAATCTACAAACAATAATCATTTTATTTCTTTCAAATCTTTACCCCTTTTTAAAAATTTTATACTGCATTTGCTAAGACCACCAGCATAGCGGTGAAGAGAAGCAGTAATGGGGGGTTCTGCACGTCTGGGTCCTGCCTTTGAAGGGAACACTTCTAATGCTTCCGTTAAGAATTAAGTCCACTGTAGATTTTCAGTAGACACTTCCATCAGTTTTAGGCAGCTACTGCCTATTTCTGGCTGCTAAGTCATGAACGGTTTCCATTTTTATTAAATGCTTCTCCCCACCACCTACTGAAGGTCCAAATGGTTTTTGTCCTTTTATCTATCTGTGAATTACCTTCAATAACCTTTGCAATGTTACAATATCCTCACATTCGTAGGATACATTTTTGGTCGTGACTTAAGAATACATCACTGGATTTGGTTTGCTGGCTTTTAACTTAAAAGTTCTGTGCACATATGCCCACACAGGAAGTTAGCCTACAATTCATTTTTCTCTTTCACGCCTTGTTGTGTAGTGACCTTACAATGAGCTGGGAAGCGTGCCTTCGTGTGAGCTGAAAGGGTGTGCACACCATGGAGACCAAAGCTTCCTGAGCTCTAACGACCGCGCTGTGTCGGGAAACGGTCTGCATAAGGCGGAGCTGGGGTTTTCACGGGCTGAGCTTTGAAATGAACTGCATACGAGTTAGTTTCTACTATGACTAAAGGTTTGTCAAGTTTTTACATTCATATATTTTGAATCTGCTAGACTTAAATAAGTCTGAATACTAGAGATAGAGAGAGACAGACACAGACAGACAGACTTAGGCACCCAAACTCTCCATCTCTTCATGAAGATTTATTGAGTTTAACAGAGATGTTAGAAGGATGTCAGGCTAATCTCTGAAGCCACATCTGAATCAAATTAACGATGTGAACACTTGAGGTTCCCTGCCCAGTACCCTCCCCACCTGAACTGCCAGTATGACCCGCCTCTGGTTACCTTTTGAAGACCGCAGTTTCTGTCTTGGCATCTACAGTGAGGCTGAGAGTTTCCTTCATGCCGCCATTCATCACTGTCTCAGTTACCTTGTCTGTACTTTCTGCGTCCTCCTCTCCATCAGAGCTGGCTTCCATGGCCACACTGCCTGGCACTGAAGAGAACACAAGGCTGAAGGCCACACACACCAAAACCAAACAAGAACGGTCACCCCTCTTTTGTGCATTCCCACCCACCCAATGTGACATCTCCAGCTTGAAGAAGACGACATGGTTTGCCTGGGCCAATTCTTGATGGGCACAGGCTTCTCACAAATGCCCACTGGTGATGTGCCACGGGGCTTCTTCAGCCCCGCACCGGCGAGTGCCCACAGCCTCCCGAGCTCTGTCTCCCCACATACCCGACTCCCCAGCATGCGCCCATCCCTGTTCGCCATCCACGGTCCAGGCAGCCAGCCCGATTCTAACCTCTCTACCTCCACGCACAGGACGCAGCCCATAGCTTATCCAGTGACTGTGCTCATGCAGCCTTTTCCTTTCAGTTGCCCCACTTGGGTCCTCTTCTTTCTTTTTCAAGTTACTTTCTTGTGGATTATTTCCTTCTTCTATAACAGGGAGCCATGCGGCGTACTGATTATGAGCTGGGGCTATGAAATCATACTTCCTGAATTCAAACCACAGCTTCACCACTGACTCATTCATAACCCTTGGGCGAGGTATCTAACCTGTGCCTGGGTTTTCTCATCCACCAAATGGGGATAACTGAGCCCACCCGTAGAACTGTTGAGGGATAAGATGAGGTTATCCACATAAAATGTTTGATAGAATGAAAAACAAAACCAGTATTAGCTGCTGGTTTTAGTACCTTGCCCTGCCCTCGGTTCTTGGGCCCTCCATCCGTATCTTCATTTCTTTCTCTAAGGACTTCCTTCTTTGTTCCCTCACATATACCGACTCCCGCCCATACCCACTGCACTAACCTCCTCCCTCTACCCCGACCTCCCAAAGCCCCGTTCATCAGCTGAAGACAGTTCAGGGCTTATGCAAGGAACGATGTGTGTACAGTGGCACCTCGGATTTCGAACATAATCCGTTCCGGAAGACCGTTCGAGTTCTGAAACATTTGAAAACAGCTGACAGCTGGGCCTCAGGATCTTGCACTCAGTGGAAGCCGTGTGATATGTTCGACTTCTGAGGCGTGTTCGAAAACCGAAGCATTTACTTCTGGGTTTACGGTGTGCATAATCCAAAATGTTTGTCAACAGAGACATTCGAAAACCGAGGTACTACTGTATTGTGAATAACAAGACAACCACTGCATACCTAGGACTCTTTCATCTGTTCATAAAGGTGAGAAGAAAATGAAGTCGCGCAGCCTGAAACACACCCAGACACATGCACAGGCCCCAGCACAGTAAGCTCTGTGGCACAGAAGGACAGGCGCCGCCGGGCTCAGAACACACACGACTAACTCGGCCTGTGCACCCAGGCTTCCAGCTACGACATTCTTCCTCCTGGGCCTTTTCCTTTCCTGTACAGACAGGACCGTTTTCTGTCCCTTACTCCTACAATCAACACGCTGTGTTTCCGGACTGAACACGCAATCTCTTCTCCGGCTGCCCTGCGGACATCAGACCCACCATCTTATTCTCCTGGCTCCTTTGGGCCCTTGAGCCTGAGAGTCCAGAGTCAAACCTGCTTTTATAAATCTGCTACGTGGACTGAGGCAGCTTTTCAGACCCATAGAACTAAGCGCAAGTTCAAGCCTGACAGACAAAATGGTGGCCAGGTCCCCGCCGTACCCACCTTCGGGCTGCACCACCAGCGCAGCGACACTGGGAGTCAGGGGGTCCATCGGTTCAGTGCTGGTTTCCATTTCCACTGGAGAATTACTCCTTAAAGCATCTTTTGTACTTTTAGAAAAGAGAAAATTCAAATGTTAGCAGTGGGGAGTAGCCCTCAGTGACCATTATTCGCAAAAGTCCTTTGAAAATCAGTTCTGGTTCTGTTGCGGAGACATCGGTAGTTGGTGACAGACTCCAGGAACACACGAATCTAAGCGGGGCCAGGCAAACATTCTGCTAACTCACAGGGCGGTAACGCAGGGGCTTCTCAGGGTTTCCAGACAGGGTCAAAACGGCCCAGCCTCAGCCTCACCGCGATCACCAGGCTCATAGGGCAGGGAAAGCAACGGCACACACTGGACAGTATCGACTGCGTCTCCAATGCCGTTTTTACAAAACCCCATTTACCTTGAGCCACACTGCCCGGAGGGCCTGGCCCTCTTAGTGATACTGAATGAGAAAACACAGGCTGTGCACAGCGGCAAAGGTAAGTGAGCTGTTTCAACAACGTTCTCATGTAACCAAGGGCGCTCGTCCTCCAGTCACAGAAGGCAGAGAGAACCAAGAGGGGAAACTCGACTGGCCGGTACAGGAGCCGAGTTGGTGAAATCGTTCATATTCTTTTGGAGACGTTCCCACAAATCTCAGCTTCACCTCTGAATGACAGCTTACTGACTGCTCTGATCAGAATTGGTATAAAGAAGCAACATGAGTTTTAGCCAATTTTTTGATTTGTCTAAGATGGTAACTGCCAGCTCACCATCTTCCTGTCTTTTTCATTACCAACAATTGTTTAAAACCATCACGTGTTAGAACAGGCAAAGCAACACAGTCTTTCAAATGGGGCGGAGGAGATCGATTTTTTTCAGTAGACCAAATAAAACCGTGTTTAGCAAACGCAACAAGACATGAAGTCCATGGCTAATACTCAAATGCTGGCAGTATTATTCAGGAACGTTACAAAATGACAGGTTGCTGTCATCAAGAATAAGACAAATAACAGGACCCACAGCACACCTGTCGCACTCCTTAATTTACATCACTGGACAAGCTGCAAGCTAAATACAGGTCTGGACTGTCTGTAAGTTTAAAACACAGTTTGCCTTGCTCTGCCGCCCTCCACACACAGGTGCCTGGCAGTTCTCTGGGTCCCCCTCTTTCCCAATCTCCTCACTCCTGCCCCGATGGCTCAGTGGGGCCCGAGAAGCCCTGGCATATGCCATCTTCATCAGCATCCTGCCAAGTAGCTTCCCGAGGCCACGTCTTCCCAGGCCACTTGGCTCACCATCTACGCCCTTTCTCAATTTGCCCTGGATGAAAGGAAGGAGAATGGTGGTTGTTTGTCCTGTGACTCAGAGCGGTGCCACTATGTCCCCAGTGTTGATTTTTAATCTCGTTTGAGACCCTATATTCAACTTAGGGATAAATCAAGATGACACGAAGCACAGTGCTGACACCAAGCACACACCATCCCCAGTTCTCTTATGGAAAGGTCTGGAGAACTGGCGTACGCGTGCTCACCTCAGGGAAGAGGTGAACTCCGAGAAAGAGGCCCAGCCCGTCTCTTTAGTCGGCATCGGCTCCTCCGCGCTCCAGACATCAGACCCCACAGAGTCTAAGGGAGCACCGTGGGTTGTCTCCATGGGGACATCAAAGTTGGCTGACCAGTTGGGTGCTAAACAGAGGGGAGGAATACATTTTGAGAACGTTTCACCAGTTTCACGTAACACAGATATTTTTCAGAAACAGGTCTGCACTGATAAGAAAGATGGGAGTTGTGGGACTAGGGCATTTTAATACACTACTGGTAGGGAGGGGTGCAACTGGCACCCTCACCTGCAGGGTGATCTGACAACATCGATCGTGTTATAAAACTGCGTGTTTCCTCTGATCCCGTAGCAAGCCCCATTTCTAAGATGTTTTTTCCAACAGAATATCTCACAAGGATGTGAAGCAACACAGGCTAATGTTAATTTCTTAGTTTTGACAAATGTACAAGGTTATAGCAACACTGGGAGGAAGAAAGGTGAAGGAAGCCAATCCCGCTACAATCTCTGCAACTTTCCTGTAAATCTGAAATTATTCCAAAATGAAGTTTATTATAAAGAAAAGGCTGTTGGCTATTTAACTGTGGTCCATGGGACACCACGCTGCTTCCCAGCCCACGCCTGGTCCCACTTCATACTTTCCCGGCCTCCCCAGCGTTGCACAGACAACAGGGAGACTTCCTGGGACACAGTAAGAAACGCTATTTGGTCCCTGCCCCCCATCTCTGTTTCCTCTTGTCCGCTCATGAGCCGACTGGGGCCCGAGGACTCCTGGACAGTCTCAGGATGGGGCTTGTTTGCAAAGTTATCATCAGTCAATGCTTTAATCAATCGTGTCTACTTAATAAGGCCCCCATAAAAGACCTAAGCTGTAGGGGTTCGGAGCTTCTGGGACATGGAAAAGGGGGTGCGTTCATGGGGACAGAAGCTCCGTGCTCGGGACCCTTCCAGACCTGTTCTAGTCATCTCTTCCTCTGGCTGTTCATTTGTAGCCTTCAAAACATCCTTTGTAATAAATTGGTAACAGTAAGTAAAGCTCTTTTCTCAGTTCTATGAGCTGTTTGAGCAAATAAGTGAACCCAAAAAGGTCACAGGAACTCCGATTTACGGCCGCTGGGTCGGAAGGACCAGAGGCCTGGACTTGACTGGCATCCGAAGTGGGGCCGAGCCCCTCACCTGTGGGGTCTGCACTAGCTCCAGGTAGAAGTATCTGACTGGGAACCATAGGACACCCAGCTGGTGTCGGAAAACTGGTCTGTGAGAAAACCACACATCTGGTGTCAGAAGGGAAGATCTGCTGAGGATTAAATGAGGGCCCGCACATAGTAGGTCTGAATTAGGGTTTGCTCCATGCTTCCTGCCCTAAAATCTGGATGAGTGTAGCAAGCCTCCACGGGCACCAGGAAGAGACGACACTGGAATGCCTGAAAATCTAAGAAGCTGACAGTGCTTGTCACAGGCCAGCTAATGCAAGTCTTCTCAGCAAGTAGCAGGATGTAAACAAGCACTTAGCTGGACAAGTTTTAGAGTTACAAGACCCATAAATCAACTCTGAAAAACCCACTTTATATTGTTTATGCTTTAAGGCGTTTCCTCTGGCTTGGTGCATTCACGATGCTTCACACCAATATTTCCTCATCTTTCCATCACCCGCGGTCTGTCCCCTTCGGCACCACCACACCCGGCGCATGGCAGTGTCCTCCGGCCACTCACACAGTGGGCGTCCATCCCGGAAAGCAGTGTGCTTCCCTCACAGGTGTAACCTGCGTCTTCCCTCGGCCTGGTCAAACGACCACAGGTATCTCAGCTAACTTTTCCTTCTGACGTCACCTCACGCTGTGGACCAGTTTGCCTATTTTCCAACACAAAGAGAGCGACATGGAGGAGAGGAGAGCGACTCACGTTCATTCAGATCCACCTCCATCTTATCCTCGGTGTTGGCGCTGCCGGACTCAAACAAGTCTTGTTTTGCTCCATCTTCTTCTTCAGAGTCTGTACTTTCCTCACTGTCTGTACTCCCCGAGCTAAGGAAAAAAGGAACCAAAATATTTAATGCTGCATATCAGGCACCAGCTAAATCCAGGACATTCTAAAGTTCACCCAACAACAAAGAATCACATGCACTTCAACTGGATCACGCCTCCGTTCCATTAAGACTTCACGCTGCAGCAGAGCGGGGGATGCAGGTGAGAAGGGGCAGCATGTCCATGGAGGCCCTGAGCCAGCCTCAGCGGAACAGCGCAAGGAAATGGAAGACAAGTGACTGGTCCAGAGAAAGCCGAAGGAGCAACACAGAAGCAGCGTCCCCTCAACTGGGATAAATGCCTGGAGGTTCAGTTTTCTTAAGGAAACGAGGGCAGACAGCACAAATATTTTGATTCCGGGGATCACAACACAGCTAAAGCAAAAGGGAGGAACCAGCGCAGCCCCGGGCAGGTCCGTGGTCCCTGGGGACCACCCTCCCACTGCACAGCGCGCTTCCACAAGGAAACCAGCCCAGTTCTAGCAAGCCCACCGGCTGATGGAAAGAGCTGCACTGCAGAATCTTCTAGTTCCCCTTCTCTTTCCTTAATGTTACTTTCCTGCTGTTTCTTTCTTTCAGTCACTGAGGCATTTAGAGTGCCAGCTTTGCAGGTGGCGGCAGTGTGTGCTAGTTAAGGGAAGATGCCGGTGTGTCATTTTTGATTAGTTTAACAGCGTATTGATGAAACGAACCTGTTAGAGTTACATAAATTAATCTACTTGAAAATAATAGTATATATTACCTAACTTTTAGGGGAGGCTGGTCCTAACAAATACTGAGCAAGTTTTAATATTTTGGCTTTAATTCATTTTCATTACAGCTTTGTATGCTACTCTTATCTAATATAACCTCTATTGTACTGATTTCTTCTGTATTTTCCTTTTGGATTTTATAAATCAGAAGTTTAAGACCACAGGTTGGAAGAACAGTCAGATATTTCAAACAAATAAATGGGGCTCCAAAAGATTTGTATTTCTGTCCTTGAACTTCAATGGCCTTAAACCCGTCTCAGCTTTAACAACTGAAGTTTGGGGCAATATTTGCCCATTCTGGTGTAACGTATATGATCCTTGTGTATAACAGCTGCCGTGGAAGCTAATCTTATTCAGTTCTATAGCAAAATACCCTTTGTTGTTCAAGATGTGAAGTATGCATGAACATCGACCATTGAATTCACTTTTGTGCCACTTTTGTAAATACCTCAAAAAAGGTATTTACAACCTCAAAACAAAAACAAAAAAAAAACAAAGACTGCTCTGCGAGTGAGCTGAGTGAGCTGCCTAATCAGGACTCTACCACTTGGGCAACCCGTAAAGGTGTAGATCACAATCTAAAACAGCGCCTTCTACTAGGTGTGTAGGGGTATTTCCCGGTGGTGTTAATTTGCATTTCCCTAATGACCAAGGCGGTGGAGCTTTTCCCGTGTATTCGCCACCCATCTATCTTCTTTTCTGAAGTTTTTTCACATCTTTAGTACATTTTAAAAACTGGGTTATTATCTTTTTTTCTTATGATAGAGTTTTGAGAGCACTTTATACATTCTCCTAGAAGTCCTTTATCAGATATACAATTTGCAAATGCTTTCTCCTAGTGTATGCTTTGTCCTTTTGTTCTTTTGAAGAGTAGAAGTGTTTAATTTTGATGAATTTAAACTTATTAACATTTTTCTTTCACATATAGTGTTTCTGGTGTTTCATCTTAGAAATCTTTGCCTAACCCAAGGTCACAAAGACTTTCTAGTATAACTTTTAGTTTTATATTTAGGTCTATGATCCATTTTGAGCTAATATGTATATATGGTAAAAGGCATGGACTGAGTTCATTTTTGTTGCACACAGACGTCCAACTGTTCCAGCACTATTTGTATGAAAGCCTATCCTTTCTCCCCCGAATTGCCTTAGCAACTCTGTCAAAAATCAATGGTCTACATACCTATTTATGGGCTCTACTCTGTCCCTCAATCTAGTCCCTGTCTTAATTATGTCTTAATTACTCTATCTTGAAATCAGGTAGTGTTGGTCCTCCAATTCTGTTCTTTTTTGTCAGGTTTACCCCTACCTATGTAATATTCCGATGCTACTATGAATAGTATTGTTTAGTGATTTCGATTCTAATTGTTGCAGTATATAGAAATACAATTATATGGATCTTATATTGTGAAATCTTGCTAAACCACTAAATTGTTCTAGTCTTCTTGTAGATTCCAATATACGTTTTATACATTGAGAGTCATTCTGTCTGTGAATATAGGTTTACTTTTTCCTTTTCAATCTAGATGCCTTTTATTTCTTTTTCTTGACTTACTGCACTGGCTAGACTCTCCAGCGCAATACTGAAAAGCAGTGGTGAGAGCAGATATCCTTGTCTTGATCCTGATCTCAAGGGGAAATTGCTGAGTCTTTTACCATTAAGTATGGTGCTAACAGTAGGTTTACTGTAGAAGCTTTAATCAGGTGGAAGAAATTCCCTTCTATCTCCAGTTTGCTGAAAATCCTTAGGAATGGATGCTGGATTCAGCTGCATGATTGACTTCCGAATGTTAAACTAACTCTGGATTCCTGGAACAAATCTTGCGTGGTCATGATATATTATTGTTGCATTTATTTGCTAAATTTTTAAAAGTTGTGGCATCTATGTTCATGAGAATAACTGGTCCCTTTTCTTGTAATGTAATGTAATGTCAGCTTTTGGTATCAGCTTGCACTGATGGGGCCTCATAGACATAGGTACTATGACCTCCTTTTCAATTTTATGGAAGCTTTGGTATAGAATTGGTATAATTTCTTCCTGAAATATTTGATACAATTCACCAGAGAAGCCATCTGGGTCTAGAGGTTTTTTGGTACATGTGGGAAGTTTTAAATTAAAAATGCAACTTCTTTAGTAGATCTAGGACTATTCAGGTTACCTTTTTTGCTTGAGCTGTGGTACTTTGTATCTTTCCAAGATCACGTAAGTTGTCAGTTACTGGCATAGAGCTATTCATAATAACCCCTTATCTTCATTTTGTCAGTACCTGTAGAATCTGTAGTGATGTCACCTCTCTCATTCTTGATATTAGTAATTTGTATCTTTTTTTTTCTTGATCATTCTGTCTATGGGTACATCAATTTTATTAATCTTCTCAAAAACAACTTTTGATTACGATTTTCTCTATTGTTTTTGTTTTGCATTTTAGTTTCTTAAGGTGCAATCTGAGGTTGCTGATTTGAGATGTTTCTTCTTTTTAAAAGTAAGCAGTTAGTGCTAAACATGATCCTTTAAGTACTGTTTTAGCTGTACCCTCCAAATTCTGGTATGCTGTGCTTTCATTTTCTTTCCATTCAAAACACTGTGTAATTTCCCCTTTGATTTCTTAACTTGTGTTATTTAGTTTCTACATATTTGGAGATTTTCTAGAGATATTTCTGCTATTTGTCAGAGAACATATTTTGTATGACTTGAAACCCTGGAATTTGTTGAGGCTTGCTTTACAGCCAAAATATAATCTCGCTTAATAAATATTTCATGTACACGTGAAAAGAATGCATATTCTGCTGCTGTTAGGTGGAGTGCTTCATAAATGTCCAGCAGGTCAAGCTGGTTAGTAGTACTGTTCGAGTGTTCTGTATCTTTCGTGATTTCTGCCTATTGTTGTATCAATTACTGAGAGAGGAGTGTTGAGATACCCGATTATAATTGTGGATTTATCTGCTTCTCCCTGCACTTCTGTTTTCCTCTGTGTATTTTGAAGCTATTATTAGGTATATAGACATTTAGAATTGTTTAGTCCTCTTAATGACTAGAGCTCTTTATGACCTTTTCTTTATCCCCTTCCTTTGAAATATAGACCTTCGACCTTTCCTTTTGACTCGTTTCGGTATTTATATTTAAATTATTTCACACAGGCAGAATAAATTAGATCCTGTTTTATAAATCCAACCTGAGCATCTCTGTGTTTCACCGGGGGTTTCTGGATCATTTGTTTAGTTACTTAAACCATTACTGATGTGGCTGCCTCGGTTTAACACTATCATCTTGCTGTGAGTTTTCTGTTTGTACCAGCTGCCTTTTATTTTTTTTGCCTTTAGATTTTTTAAAAAAATGACTTCATTTCCTTTTGTTAGCTTATTAACTCTGTTTTGTTACTTAGGGTTTCTAAGTATACATCTTTAACTTATCACCCCTCTAGTTTCAAATGATATCACAGCCCAAAATTAGGAAGAACCCAAACGTTCATTAACAAGTCAATGAATAAACAAATTACATAGTGTATCCATTTGATGGACCACTCTTCAACCATAAAAAGGAATGAACTCTTGGTACATTACACAACATGGATGACTCCATGATGTTGACCGGGATATCAGTTTCGTGGAGGTATATACATGTCAAAACTTATCACGCTGTGTAATTAAAATAAATGCAGTTTACTACAAGTCAATTCTACCTCAACAGAGACGTTAAATAAACAACTGCCTTCTCTCGTCACATTGTGTTCCCTCTAGGTGGCACCTGTCATCTCCTCCAGGACACTGCACTGCCACACTTAATGCTCTGTTAGGACCAACTGCACTGCTGTTTTAGTGTGTGAGGACGGTCTGCCTCCAGAGGATAAATGTTACCAGGCAACGGTCATTGAGTAAATCCACTCAACACAAGGGCCAAGATTTCCTAGCAAAGGGTGACAGACAAGTTTGACTGGCACTTAATCTTAAAAAAGAAAAAATTCCCATGAAGACACCTGACCCTTGCTGTTCGTTCCTGGAGCTGCGGCAGCTACGATGAGGTCACAAGGTGAATAACCAACATGCGGAAGGTGACAGAGTGGGAACCAAAGAAAGAAGCGAAGTTTAGTGACCATAACAGCTCTGGACTGTGAGACAAAAACACCTGTGCCGGGTAAGCCGGGAAGGGGCTGGCTGGGAGACGGGACGGAGGTTTTATTACACTTTTCACTGTACTCTTTTGTCTTCGAATTGTATGCCATGTTAAAACATTACTTATTAAAATTAAATGAAATAAAAATGAAAGTTCAGCTGTTGTTCTCCTAACTATGAGGAGTCTAATGATACTTAGGTAACAAGAACTCCCTGTGTACAGAAGCAAATCTGGGTTCTTGTGACAGAGAGACTTAAAGAAAATTAGGAAAAAATAAAAACTGGATTGATTCTGACATGACTATCTCCGCAAGTTAGATTAGCTTTTAGAGAGAACTTTTCCCTCCTTGGGGAAACTTTAAGTCTTGTGTAACAACCAAAACATAACCCGGCTGCCGCTGTTGTTAACGGGAAGGGAACAATTAATCAGAGCCTGTACGACTACATTCCTCAGCATCGTTCCCCACGCAGAAGAGGCTGTCACAGTGCTCCGTGAACAACAGCTCAACCCTGCCAGCATTTTCAAGCAGATCACCCTGTCCACACCTGTCTCCCTGCAGCTGGGAGCACTGGCACCCACCACATCAATCAACCAGGGCATTTCTATCAGGACAAAAGCTTTGGGCTCCAGGACACAGTGCACTTCTCCTAGCACGCATGTGCTTTGTGCATGGATATTGCTGCCTGAACAAGACATCTTTCATCTTTCACCTGGACCGTCTCTGGGATTCTGGTGTAAACGCAATGTGCTTTTCCTCCCAGATGTCTTCCTCGTCAGACCCGCCGCCATCGTCAAACTGCTGTATTCTTTCCTTACAACACGCTTCAAACAAGGCAATATTTCCCTAAACAGAAACGAGAGAGGGACGGAAAGAACAGAACAGATTTACAAATCAATTTATTTTCTCCGAAAGTTACCAATGTACATTGCATTCTTCCCCTTCCTTTAAAAACAGTGCCTATCCCCTATACCAAGGTAAAATGTAAGCACCTAATGTCAGCTTCTGTGTGAGCGACAGCCAGAATCCCCCTTAGGTAAGAGGGATCCAGACCTAGCCTGAGAAGCCGGGACTGTCCTCAGGGACCCACTTCCGCCTGGGAGCCTCGCTGCCCCGCCCGCCATTCAGGTGACAGTCCAGCGCCATCTGATGTGGCTCACTGGCTCGCTGCTTCACAACTGCCTGGGGAGGAGAGGCTGTCCCTGACCCAGCCCAAGTTTCTATCCTGTTGCTACACAGCAGACCGGAAAGGCGGCAAGCTAGAGTCCAGCTGCACTCCTTGAAGCTCAGTAACTAAACTGCAATCGTGAGTGACCCTGGTTTTATTAGCCCTGTCGCATCTTAAACAGGGGCCAGACAGGTCACGTGAGAGGATCAGCGCTCTTAACACGCCGTGTCCTAGTGACAGCCTCACGCACAGCCTGACAGACCAGCTCCTACTCGTGCATCCCTCAGATGCCTGTGGCTACGACAGCGAACATTAATACTTACACTTTCATTTGTATTGAGAGTAAAGTTGATGTCTGATACCCGATCGAAAGAAACACTGCAAACAAAATATAAGTGTAGGAACAGTTAATTATCTGTAGACTCAAAGACACAGTATTTGTGAAATTTTCCAAATTTAAAGTATTCACACTATCACTAAAATCTCTGTAAGTTAAAAACAAACACCGTGCTTACATTAAATGATACCTTCTCCCTTAGTATTAAGGAATTTGTATAAAATGGGGAGGCTAGAAGGGAAGCCTTCTGAGACACAATAAACACCCTCAAAGCCGTCCTGTAAAGGCTTTTCACATCCATGGAAACAACCATGCTCCATAAGCAGGAAAAAGGTTATTGGCGAAGAGGAAACAGCACACAAAAGCTGTCAAACACTGAGCTTTCTGCAGGTACAGCCACACTCATACATAAAATACACAGACAGCCCGGAAATCGTGTGCTGTTGTAAGACATCAACAGGAAGAAAGGAGGGAGTAAAAGGATTCACAACCTATTAAACATAATTTTTGAGTAGGTGGGGCTAGCTTATCATCCTTAAAAGATCTGTTCTAATCAGCCATATTCCAAGGACCCAGTGAAAGTTGTAGAGAAACTACAGACTCCTAACATTTAGTGTGAGTTCACAGGCGAGCACGGACGCCCCGTGGCGAGGCTGTGGGTTCGGAACCGAGTACCCCTGGGGTACAGGCACACCACCTCGTGGACAGTCCCTGCTCTCTCTGGATCTCAGTTCTGCGGACAGCCTCCAACTCCCGCTGTGACAGTGAAGCCTGAGGCTCAGTGTGCCGACAGCACGTTGCGTGCGTGGCACACAGTGTGCCGGAGGTCTTTCAGCTTCTCCCAGGCCTAAGCTACAACTTGTGAGGGCCCACAGCCTCCCCTGGCTGTGGCTCAACAAACTACTGGAGGAACCGTAACAGACACTGGGGGCTCACAGGGGTCACCTGGGAGCCCCCTGTGAGAGCAACCATCAACACTTTAAACCCCATTCGCATAAACCCTTTATTTATAAACACCTCTCACCTGCATTCGCATAAACCCTTTATTTATAAACACCTCTCACCTGCAGGTCAGGTGCCAGGCCGGCTGCTTTCACTTCTGTGGATCACCGCACATCTGCTACACCTCGTTCTCTACAGCACTAACAACCCCCATTTCTATGCGCCTCTGACCCTGACTACACAATGCTCTGCCTGCCTGGCTCTTGTAAAAACCTACCTCTGCCTTATGGTGAGTCACCTTGACGAGAGAACACGCAGGGTGGGGCTGCTCGCCCCACACTGTAATATTAATACCTCCCCGTGTGCATGCTCAAACCAGTTATCTCTCCAGGATGAGCTACTTTAGATAATGCTACTGGCAACTAACGCGAGGAGTTCCTAAATCTACTAAAAACAAACCTCTGTGAAAGAGGCAAAGCCCCAAAGCAATCCCCCCTAATGGGAGACCCTCTAATTCCTACTTGTCCCCAGGGCTGGACACGCTGGAAGGAAAGGAACACCTGAGCCCAGGACAATCACAAAATGTCTCACAACCAGCAGGAGTGCACGAGACAATTATGGAAACAGGAAAATGTACTCACTTGCCAATGTCATCTTGATCTGCAAACTTCTCATCGTTGAAGCCAAACTGGTCAATAAAATTGGACGTCATTTGTTGCATCTGATAATCAGAAAAGGCCTGGCAACCCCAGGACCAGTGACAGTGACATAATGATTCTAATGACATTCTACATACTATTTGCCCATTTGTGTTCCAGAAATCATCTTATTTATAGAGCCATAGGACTTAAAAAGTTGGTGTGTTTTCTAAAAAACAGATCAAATAATTTCAGACACAAAATTTACCCCAAAAAGGAACGGTTTGGAATTTAGTGCACAAGCCATTCTAATGCACATGTCATTGTAAGAAGTGTTAAGAGACCACTCTGTCCTCTTGCGAATTATCTTTAGAGAGGGATCTAGGTTGTCTAATTCAAAGAGGTGATCAAGTGACATGTGACAGTCTGAAATTATAAGGTTTATCAGTTACCTCTGGACACAACCAACCTCATCCTTAAGATCCAACAACAAGTAATGACCCCACCCAGCCCCGCCCCCCTTCGCACCTCCCCGCCCCCAATCACTGCAGCAACATAGTGGCAGAGGAAGAAAGACAATCACCATCACCATCTTACAAACACTCGTTCAGGGACACTTCATTTTCTTAGAAAAAGCTTTAAGTCTTAAAGAGATTGGGAAGAGCATAAAAGTCACCTCTGTCCTACCTACCTGAGAAAGGACAGCCCGTTTTAACACTGCCCTGAAATCACTCTGAAAAGCCTACACCAGTTTCCTACACTGTTTCTAGAGCACCGAGCTACCTGGGTTTCCTTAGGGGAGAAATGGGGGACTCTGCAGAAATGCTGGTATTCTAATTTAAGAGAACAAGCAGGCCCAGGAGGTGAATCGGGGGTGTGTCCTATGTTCTCTATGAGGAATGAGGAAGGGAAGACGATAAGGAAGTGTGACTCCTTGGTGTACCCCAAATAATAAATCCGGAGACAGATAGCAATGTGTGTGCTGCCCGTGGACAGAGCTGTGCACAGATGACACCGCTCTCCTGCCGGTGAGCCCCATCCAGGGGACGTGAGCAGCGGCCAGTGGCTCAACTAAAGACATGGCTCCTGAGGCCACTTGCTGGGAGGGAGGGAGGCAGCTGTCGCTGAGTTAAGCCGATCTGTCCTCGGTTCCCCCGAGCGGAGCCCACAGACCCACCCACAGATGTACACTGCAGACGTGCCTGCCCTTCCTTCCTGATTGCTCATTCTGGTGGCAGGGAATATGGCATGGATAATCCAAGTTGTGGATAATTAAAAATCAACCTTATATTTGGCTTTGGAAGGCATCTTTTCCTTAGGTCTGAGACACGCTGTATCTGGTGTACAGAGAACTACAACCTCCCTTTTCTCTGAGTATACCCACCGCCGCCTCTGTTCACGCTCACACTTCCTTGCCGTCCCCTTTCCTGCCCAGAGATGAGACTGTACGAGCACGTGGGGATCTGGCTGACAGAAGGGGAGGCACAAGCTCCAGGAGGCTGGGCCCAGTTTTGGACCCATGAATGGAAAATATGCGATGGAGCATTTGTAGTCATTAAGTCAAAAAGAAAGAAGCCGATCCCCCGAAGCGCAGCTTTATCTTTTATAAGGTAACAGGAGCGCCTGGTAACTTTGAAGATGCAGTGACGGTGATGAAGCCATCTGAGCGAGCAGCGTAAGCCAGGCTCTGACTTTATTTAGGATGGATATTTGGTCACACGGGGGAAAGGTCCCTCTCAATTGTCTGCTTTGAGTCTTTCTTTTCCCTTTAATTTTGTACTTCTAGAGATCGTACTGTAAATCTTTTGGGTGCAAAAGGGAAGAAATGTTACCAAAGTGTTCCTTTAAATGCTTCATGAACAGACTGCAACCACTAAGTTGTTATAAATGTGCATGTGAATACACACAGATACGTACACACAGCTGTCCCTCGGCATCCAGCGGGGCTGGTCCCAGCACCCCCTCGGGTACCAAAACCCAAGGAGGCTCAAGTCCCTTATCTAAGGCTGCGTACGGTATTTGCATAAAAAGTGCCCACAGCCTCCCGTACTCGTATACTTCAAATCATCCCGAGGTCACTCCTAATACTCGCTATAGTGCACAGGCTGTGGAAACATCTGTTACACTGGACTGCTTAGGGGACAATGACAAGAAAAAGTCTGTACATGTTTGGAACAGACCCACTGTGGGCCTAGCTACATCGTGTACATCCGCAGCTTTGTCTAGTTTTCTTCTGAATATTTTTATCAGCAGTGGTGGAACCCACCAATGCGGGACCCATGGATAGAGGGCCAACTGTATACACATACACATTCGCATTTGTCTGTCTGTCTGCCTGCCTGTGGAGATACGTCACAACTGACAGACAGAGTTAACCTCCGTGCCACAGCACCGAGGAAAAAGAAAACCAAGGAACCGTAGCCAAGTAGTACGTGCCAAGCCTGTTATACCTCCTAGGATACAAACCAGCAAAGAACTGCAGGTCTCAAACCTGATTATTACCAAGAAAGCTGTCAAGGCTACTAAACCCACAGAAGTAAAAAGGCTGTTACTGCATTCTATGTAAAGAAAGCTACCCAAGTGCTTTCCACCCTGAGAAATCCAAATCTGGAAAGCCCCATATGGCTGTGTAATTATTGAAATATTTTAATTAGTTAAAATTAAAAAACAAAAACAAAACCCCCACACTTCCTGGAACTGGCATCTGGCCAAAGCCGGGGACTGTCCAAGTCACCGAGAAGCGAGCCCGCCGCTTCATTAAGCAAATCTCTCTGGGGGTGTCAGCTGGGCCACAGACTCTCCCAGTTCACCTCGTCCGTCTGACCACGTGCCTATGGACAAGCCTGTCTGGAATGAGGCCTGGGGGAGCCGGTTGGATCGGTACTCTAGAGCCCATGTGTGGGACGCAGCGCGAATTCTGCAGACATTCCTCAGCCTCCACACCTCTGTTAGGCAGAGTTACGAGGAGCAAGAGTCAAACACTAGAGGGGAGGAAAGCAGAAGGGGCAGCAGGCCCAATGAAACAGGCAGGGACATAAACCCTGGGAGGCACTCTGAACCGAATGTGGCCCCGCGGTGAGTGACACGGGCAGGAAACCTTGTTACGTAACTTGCCCTAAGCTCCCTACACTTGGGATTTGACCCACACGACACCTAACTTCAAATGTGAACGAGAACTTCAAGTTCTCGTTCACATACAAAGAGCTCTGGGCTAAATTCACCTAGACTTGTATGGTCAAATGAAAAAGGAAAAATGCTCTGGAGTCTATTTCTTATTTTCAGAATGACCCATGATTGGTTTTAAACATGCAAAGAGAAGTTTGCTGGAAGCCTGTCAATCAGGAAAGAACAGTCCTTTTTCCTACTTTTTAGAGTTCCACAAAGTGGAGAAAACCCACAGGAATGAGCCCGGTGAGAGCTGTTACCAAGGCAGTTCTGTGACCAGGGTGGCTTCATTTGCACATCAGCAGTCAGTCAAACCAAAACAATGCCAGAAAAGTCTCTCAGAACAGCTATGACCCTGGAACCGGATTTCATGAGCAGTCAGGGGGTCCCTTTTCCACATACCTAAGTGTAACCACCCCTTGATTCGATCAGTAGCCTAAAGTTCCAAGTTTGTTGGTTTATTTACAAATAGATGTTTAGGGCACTCTCCTTCTTAAAGCTATTTACACAGGTACAAAATCACCTTGATGATTTCCGCTTTCCCCATCACGCTCCACTGTAGGGTGGAGCAATGGATGGCACTGGGGTGCACCCCAGATTAGGCGGACCATTTCCGTACTCTATGGGTGCTCCCGGACACACGGCTGTCGTCAGCACTTCCTGGGGTGGCACCAGGGATTGCCGGGGTCGAGAAAGGCCTGCCTGGAGGCACAAGGGCTCCCAACGAGCCCAGAGGGCAGTGCTGCTCCACAGCAGCCCAGACAGGAAGGTGGCAGTGAGGGGCTGCTGCAGGCTTCAGGAAGGCCCAGCGGCTCACCAGCCCCCCCCCACCCCCCATGGCTGCTCCCTGTGCTCCCTGCCCCTAACCTGGGGGGCTGGGGAGGCCAGCTTCAAGGGCAGCAGTGTCAAGCATCAGCCTAGTGCTGCAACACTACTTCAGACTATACTGAAGATGCAAACGTTCAATTGCCTGGTATCAAACCAGCTGCTTAGCTTGGCCTATGCCAGAGCAGGCTGGTCCATGGGATGCAAGAGACAGGGCTGAGTGATCATCAAACATTTCATCCTGGCCCTGGTAAAGGATGAGGCTTCAAGATGGAGAAAAAGGAAGCCAAGCAAAACGCAGTGCCGGCTGGGAAGGCCACTGCCGTGCCAGGACCTGGTCCTGACTGAGGACACCTTCTCCGTATCAAGTGTTGATACCGTGTTTCCCCGAAAGTTAAGACCGGGTCTTATATTAATTTTTGCTCCAAAAGACGCATTAAGGCATATTTTCAGGGGATGTCTTATTTTTTCATGTACAACAATCTACATGTATTCAAATACAGTCATGTCATCTTCTTCTGGAACACTGTCATAACGTACTGAATGTGTCCGTCTGGCTGACGATCTTAACCGGGGCTTATTTTGCGGGATAGGTCTTATTTTCGGGGAAACACAGTAACTCTGGAAAGGGCTTCTGTTTTTAGCTCCCAAACTTGATATCCAGTTGAGACAGTGAAATCATTTGTCACCCCTCAGGAACTACCAATGGATGATAAATCAGTACATTTATCTTTATATCCTGTTTTTCTCCCCCACAAAGATTACAAGCAGCTGGTAAGCGAGAGAAATTTGGAGGCAGGAGGGGAGGATGGCAATGAGCTGCTTCCACTAAAACTTAATTTAGTAGACCTTAAAGAAATTAGAAACATGTAAGCCATTTGGTTCAGGGACATTTATGCAAGTTACGCTTACTGACATTAAAAAGGTCTTACTCCAATTATTCTTACCCATAGATCTCGACTACTGGAGTCTTTAGGCAACAACTTAACTACTGTAAAGGTCTGCACAACGGGCATGTCTGAGGCGCTTCATGAACTGTTCGTTCAGTTCATTCAAAGCTCCTGAGAATTGACCCAAGTCACCATCGTTTATCAGGCGTGAAACATTTCCTGGAAATATAATCAACACAAACCCTCCTGTCACATACCCAACAGTCCCTGTTTGCATGCTTGTCCTAACGGATAAGTAACCCCAAATCACATCCTAACATAATCTGACTCCGAAACTGATTCATAAACGGCAACTGGACTAAGCAATGAAAATAAAAACAAAAGCAAAGCTTTAGGCATGACTCACTTGCTGCAAAGAAGAATCCTGTGAGAAACCCGTTTCTTTAAAGTCAATTTCATCATCACTGGATGAATGAATATGGCAGGTTGTAACCTATATGCATAAAAATGTAAAAGACTATTTAACATAAAATGTTTTGGACATTTGTTTGCATCAGCATTTTTATGGAAAAATCACATTTACTTTTTCTCTCAATGTGTAACAACAACAAGAACAAAACTAAGAAACAGTGAGTTGTAAAATCAACCCAACACTCTGGGGTGCACGTCCCCTAACCAGACGGCTTGGCGCCCTGCCCTCTGCTGCCCACGTGTGGTCATTTCACTCATTACCAACATCACCAGAAAACAGGCCAGAGGACTTAACTCTGTTCAAGTGATTTTGGTAATTATCTCCAATTAAATGTTTACAAAGGGAAGGCGGAAGGAATGGCTCAGATGAAATATAAAAATAATTTATATGTGCCAATCTTGAAGGCTAAAACTGGAATTCCCAGGAATTACTAATGAGCCACTAGAAAGGTCAGGTTTAAATATAACCATTTCACTTGAAATTCTTGCATTTCTTGCCCACTCTAAGAAAAGCACTGTTCATATGACTTGAGTCAATAGTCTCCAGCTTATAAAAAGACCCCAAATCTTCTTCCCCTTAAAACGTACCCCTGCCCTCAGAACTTAACAACCAACTCACATTAATTAAGCAAAAACACAAACATGAACTACTCACCACTTCATGGTACGTGATTTTTATTAATTCAGAAATGTCACACATTAGGGGAAATGTATTAAAAATTAGAAACGATACACAAATGACTAAATATATAGCACTAATAGCAGAAATTGCTATATAGCAAGTACTAAATATGAACCGTCCATACATTCTAGAAACCGGCATGAAACTTCTGAGGGTCACTTACACTGCATTTTCTGGGTTTTTCTTCCTGTACTTTTAGCAGAAGTGTTGTGGGCAGAGACCACTGTAATGGGGGAGGAGGGGCATTACCACCACCCCTTGAGGCTGGAGTCAGAGAAACTGGCTGTTCTGCTTTGTGAAGTTCCAACAGTGGTTCAAGCCCAAAGCAGAATCTAAATAGGTCTGTGTGTGATGCAGCTTGTGAAAATCTGAGTAAATCACGTTCTGAAGAAAGTTAATCTTTCTCTCTGCCTGACCGCCTGTGTAAAGACACTGAGCCCACGTGGGGACCCAGTGCTTCAATGGCTTCCGTCTCTAGCTTCCCTCCGGCCGAGATGCACTCGCACTCTAATGGAGAAGCTGGCCTGATGAAATCAGACGCAGAATCTGCGACCCTGGAGGGAACCCTGCTTGCTAGCGTCAGTCAGTTGGAGCTTTAGGGGAGAGCTTCAGAGAAGACGGGGAAGGGGCCGCTGCAGGAGCGCCGAGGCCACGGGGTACCGCTGGGTCATGGCAGCTGCCATCTCACGCGGCCATTGCTATGAAGAGTGGGCCAAGAGGTCGTACTGCAGGGGGTTAGAGGAGCTTTGGGCTACTTGGCTGGCAGGCTAGTTAGTGCATGAGTCATATGAAGCCAGTGTGTGTTTTAGGGGTGCAACCCCATGGTGGGGCGCAGAATTAGACAATTTAAAGAGCAAGCTAGGTGAACTAAACAAGATAACAGAAAGAGTTGGCTACTTCTGGCATGTTTACTTTTTGCTACAAAATAAGATTTTACCAGCTAATTAAAGATGAGAAACAAAGTAGCTTTTGTTGAGCAACTACTATGTGTCAGATACTGTGACCACTTTACATAATCGCCTTAACTTGTATCCTCAAAGCAATTCTGGGAGGTATTTAATATAATTTTTTCCTCCAAAAAAACCCCTACTGTTTTAGGAAGTTATTGTTAATAACACCACAACACATGCACACCTTCGCAATTTTGTTACTGAAAGGTGCGCCGATTCTGATGTAACACGATGAGCGAAAAAGACCCCTGCACTTACCCCCCGGGGGAACGTGCTAATCAGAATCCCACTAGTTCATCACGCAGAAGTACCCCCCCCAGAGTCCCTGAGCTAAACTTCTCAACTTCCCTTTTACTGAGAATCGTCCAGCTCAGTAAATGCCAGTTCCATTCTTCTTCTTCCTCGCTAACCCCTCGTCATGTTTCTTCTGACCCCGTGCATCCGTCACGCTACTGTAGAAACAGAACCTAGACCCCCCACTTCCCATCAGGTCCCCACCACCTCCCTCGTGCAGGCCATGAGCACGTTGGGATTAACGCTCCCTCGGGCAGCGAGTCCCCTGCTGCAACCGTGGTCCCACCGTAGTCTGTTTTCCACCAGCAGCCGCAAGGCTTTCTTTCAATGGACAGCACATTAGGTCACTTTTCAGTTCCAAACCTAGTGGCTTGTCATCTCCCTAAGGACACAACCCAAGGGCTTGCCGTGGACTAAAGCTGTGAGATCTGGCCTGTAGAACCTCAGACCTCACCTCCTGTTCTCTCCATCGCTCGCTCTGGGATGACGTGTCAGCCTCTGCACACACGGGGAACGAACTAACCTCGGGCCTCTGCACTCACTATCCCCGCCCCCCATCAAGCCTCTACACAAATGTTACCTGCTCAGCGAGGTGTTCCCAGGCCAGCTAATTTTGAATTGCACAGCTGCCCCAAACGCTCCCTGACTCCCTCCCCTGGAGTTTCTCCATCTGCATCGAGGTAGGGTTTTTGCCAGTCTTGTTTAGTACAACGTCCCCACTACTAAACACACAGTAGCCATTCAAATATTTATTAAATTAATGAATACTAATAAATCACTACATGAGAACAGACTCATACCTTAAAAAAGTAACAAGTGTAAGAACACTCTTGCCAAGATAGATGTATTCTAAGTACATTCTTGATGCTACAGTGAAAAAATGCTTTTGAGGAGTCATCATCTTTCACAAAATTTGTATTATTAACTGCTGTTACAGGAAAAAAAACGAACAAGTGTTTCCTTCATTTTTGCCGGTCATGTTGCTAAGGAAAGCCACAACCATGACTTAAACTCTGAGTGAAACGTGGCAGCTCCAGACTCAGCCCTCATTGGTGTGTGGCCCTGCTCTGGCTCTGGCCCCCGGCACCTCCCCGACCTGGGCTGGTTAGAAACACCAACTCTCAGAGGTCCCACCACAACCTGCTGGACCTCTAGGCAAGTCCTATGTGCACATTTGTACACAACCTCCATAAACTGTTTCATCAGTGATGGAAAAGAAGCACAAATGCTTTTAAAACACATTCTCCCCTTGGAGAGGGAGGCAGAGAATAAAACAAACAATTTTCCAAAATCAGCACAAAAACATTTCCTACATTATGTAAATTATCTAAATCCCTACCAATCTTTAGATGGGGGGCTTAGTCAAAACACAGAGGTCTCTGGATGTAATTAAAACACCAAATTTCATTCATAATAAACTCCTAACACAAAAGCATAAACAATGTACGAATCCGCTGTGTATATATACTTTGGCACGATGGGTCGATGGGTCGAAAGATCAAAGTCCTTCAGAGCTGGAGGGGAGGGTGATTGAAAAGTTGCCCTAGAAGTGACAGGAGCTTGGGGTTGGCACAGCCTGTCTTACATAATGGAGCAAGTCCTCAGGCCCACAGCCAGCAGGATGGACAGGGAAGTGTCTGGCGTAGAGGTAAACAAATCCTTGCCGGAACCAGAAAACAAGAACGGGCCAGGGCAACACAACAAGCATTTGGTGTTGAACTACAAGGTGACTCAAGACCTGTTACTGGGATTACCAAAATAATCCCAGAGAGGTACCCGGCCGAGCCATCCTAAACCAACGAAATCAGGCAGTACATCGAATCTAACCTGCTTGGGGAAAGGGCAGGGAATAAGCAATCTACGATCTAATCGCCAATTTCGGTGATAAATGTGCCTGAAACCGTCAGAAGGGAAATGCTCTGAGCTGGACTCTGCACTGCCTCACACGTGTGGACACCCCTTCTGAACTCCATTTTTACAAGAGCAAGAGCCACTAATCGAAAACAGTTCTAGAGTGGGGCTGCATCAACGTTAACAGGGCTCTATAAATCTGACCATTCTTGCAGTATATGCAAACTTCTTCCTTCCTTTTTACTGTAGGTTATTTATGCAGTGCGTGCACGTGGCAGAAAGTGCAACAGGCAAAGGAGCACTGAGCTCCAACGAGCGGTGGGTAGAGCCCACGTTCGCTTCTGCTTCAGCACAGGTGTCACGTCTGGATGTCGGCCCCAAAAAGGCCACACGTGACTCCGCATGCCAGGCCCGCACTCCTCCGTGTGGACACAGCAGTAACGCTTACAGTCACACACCAGGTGGACGCATCATGCAAGGCAGCTGAGTGTTATCTGAATTGCAATGAAGTCCTTCTTTCCACAGAACTGCTCTCAAGAGAAATCTACTTGACTTACCAAAAATAAAGAGGTTTTTAAATTTTCCTGATACCAACAAGTTTAACGGGACATTTTTTATTTCTACCTCTGAAGTCAAAGGAAAATATTAAAAGAATTTTCCCAAACAAAATCAGAATTAATATTCCTAAATATTCCTTTTTTTGATAAAAACAAGACAAAAATCCCCTTAAAGGAGATCACCTTGCCTGCCATTTTTAACAGGTATCAGCATGGGGGCCTCTACAATTAAATGGCTCAATTTAACAGTATGAGAGAACACTTTCACCCTACAATAAAACCTGATTATCCAGAAGTTTGAGCAATTTGATTGGGGGGAAAAAAAACATCTACTGTGGGTGATACATTCATTCAAAATTACTTAACCTTTCCTTTACGACTCAGGGCTGCCAAAATGAATGTGTTTCTCTGTTGGGCTATAATACACTAGGACACTAAGGGCCATGAGATCTATTTCAATTACATGACCCCACACAGGTCGCTTTTTATAGCTACCTCTTCACTTCATAATTCTGCCCACTCTGGATACCTACTAATGTTATCGTTATACCCACCTTAACAAGCCATTTCCCTGTTCAGACTCTGGAAACAGAATCAAATTTGTTAGACCATCTACAAAGCGGAAGGCGACAGGCCCTTCAGGCTGTGACTCAGGATGACCCAGTGGCCGCTCTGTCGCTGCCTCAGCCTGTTTTCCTCGTTTCTTAATTCTGTTCTAAAGAGATAATGCCGCCAGACACCTGACTGCCAAACAGTTGAGGTGTTACTGTTTATTGGAAAGTCAAGACTGCAGCTGCTGAATTTCAAACAGAGAGTGAACTGCCCGACCCACCTCCTCCCCAGAGGAGCCAAGGCCAGGGCCTCGACTTGGCTGGCATGTGCTGACGGAAGGAAATGCTTTCCCACATCTTTAAAAACAAAACCAATACTCACCTTAAAACTTAATGTGTTAAAAAACAAACAACAAAAAAAAAACAAGGAGTGCATTCCAAAGTCCAATATAATTTAAGAAGATGTATTATCGATGCCATTATTCCCTGGCTAAAAGAACCAATCTGTTAAGACTTTAAAGCTGGGGTTTCAAAGGCATCTACAAAATGTCTTCCTGGTAAAGAAACAGACTCATCCTTGACCCACAATTCCCAGGACACATGGAAGATCTTTCACATCTTTCTGAATAAATAGGCAAAGGCTAAGAGCCCTGAAGTCACAGAAATGTAACCTTGTAAAACCTACTAGATCTACCGTGTTCCTCTTGTTAGTTTCTCCTAAGGAACTTGTGCAGAACGTCTCCCATCGCTCCCTGACTTCATCTGGAAGATCTTCAAAGGAAAAAGAAGAAAAGCGTCATCACTACAGTGACCTACACACAAATGACATCAATAGGTGACACAAGAGGGTACACCCCCCCACACACACTGGACTCATCAGAGAACTCCCAGGGGACCGGAGTTACACAGCCATGTACAGCATGAGCCCCGACGACTTTCAGGAACCAGAGCCACCCCTCCAAGAGTCTACACTTGACGCCAAGAGCGCTTAGCAGCCGTGAATTTAAACAAGTTTTAAAAAATCTGTTGGTTAAAAACTTAACCTGGAAAATGTGAGTGTTTCCAATAAACTCTGCTGAGAAGGTAAGTCTTTAAGGTGGGGGGAAATGCCTTCTTTTTTCATGGTCATGCACGTTTAGGAAACGCTACAAAAGTCAGCTCCCGCACACTTTCTTGAGCCACTCTGATTAGCATCTGGCCAAACAATGTTCTGTGGAACTCAGTTTGGCTTTTCAAATTGCTCAAAAATAATGTTTCCTAAATGTCTGTGTCACAGGCGAACACATGGATACATAGTGAAATTCAGCCTTCTATAGAAATTTTAAAGAAAAGGATATACCCTTTTCTGAGAAAATGAAACTATAGCTGTAATCTCGGAGGCCTTACTAAAATTGTCATCTGACAATTCTGATTTAAACACACACGTGCCCCACCCGGCAACTTCCATAAAACAAAGACTGATCTAAAAAACAATCACACACATGGCCATTCTCCTTGGTAAGAACATAAACTGTCATGATCTGGCTTACACCCCTCTCAAGAAGCACAATTACAGGTGAGCAAGCCCCAATTTTTCCATCGCTGGGCATCAACTATGGTCTGGATGCACATTTGATAGACAACAGCCACTTGAACCCATGAACATTCTTAAAAGATAAACAGAAGAATATACTGGAAAATGAGTTTCATCGAGTTAACTCTGAATGAACTCTGTACTGCAAAGGTTAAAGATTTTTCACATTCAGAGTCAGTCATGGGACTAGTGACCCGCTGGTACACAGAGCTCTCCTGTTGTAGGAGACAGCCGCATGGCCTGCGTGCCAGTGTAAAAGGCATCCACTCCCTCTCTTCCAAGTAACCTTGGGCTGACTGCATTTAAATGGCAGGACAGACAGAGTCCTTCAGGAGCCAAGAGTCCTCGTTTTAGTAACAGAGATACGGGGAAATGCTGACCAGTGCTTTAATATCCTGGTTACAGGAACTCGGTCCATAGGCTATAGAGGGGCCCTTAGAAGAAAAGAAAAAGCGAGAGAATTATAGGTCAGGTGGCTCAACTGCCAGCTTGCGAGTCCTGTGAGCTCAGAGGGTCGAGCTACTGAGCAGTGCTCTTTGAAAACGGAAGTGGGTAACTAACTAGTATGCTGAACTCGGCCAAGCCCGCCAATACTCACTAACATGACCGCCGGAATAAGAACAGCAAAGAACTACGTCGTTCAAAACATTCTTGAGAACCTCACTTAAAGCGCCAGATAAAGAAACTCCACAGACAACTAGGAAAAATGCTGTTATTTCTACTTTGTCCTTAAATCCTTTCTCTGATCCAACGAAAATGTAATCCCAATTCCGTGAAGCACTTACCTTTGATGAGCTGCTGCACGGCTGCACTGTTGGGGCCCTTATCTGTGCTGTGCACGATACAGTTAGCTATCCTCGTCAGGTGTCCCATGTAGCCGTGCCGTCTTCCTCCCTCGGCCCTGCCAAGGGGGCAAAGGGCAAATATTGAGACTCCTGACAGGACGGAGCGATGCAACAGCTTGGTGAATACAGTGCATTTAAGCAATCATTCTAGAAGCCGAGGCACTACGATGAGAATGGACAGAAAAGCTGGGCGCCAATACATTACCAGGCGGGGAGACAGAGAAATTGTCTACTCAAAGATTATACTATAGCCTCATTCGACAGGACAAGGTTTATTCAACTATACAAGCCAACCATTAATCTTCAATAACCTATTACCTTTAAACAACAAAAACCCAAACATTTATTGATGCTTTTCCTTTTTATCTCTTTGTGAAGCTTTTTCAGACATTAAACAGATTGTAGGGAACTAAGGTAATAATTCTGCTGGTTCATTTTGCTAAAGGACATCAAATTTTAATCATCCCAACCAATTAACAGAGGTAATTATCTACCAATGGCATTTCTCAAGTTGAAACATTGGCTGGTTTGTGGACGTGGCCAAGATGAGAGATAGTCAGCTTGTGTTTGGCCCACACACCATTTGGAACGTAGGCAAATTATTCCTCGTCCCTTTCCACATTTAGGGTCTCATCTTCCCAACGAGATCCATCTTTCCATTCAGAAAAATGCCTATTAAGACAGCATCACTAGGAAAAGTCTGTGTAACAGCTACTTACACATTATCAACGAATACTTCAAGTAATCTTGCCAATCAGCTAACGGAAATGTTCTAAAAGGAAAATACTAGGCAATTTCCCCCTCGAGTTCCACGAAGCAACTCTTCTCTACAACGAGAACACGGGGCAGACAGGGCAGGCATGCTAGGTTCAACCATCATCCAGGAGGACTTGGCTTGACAACTATTCCTTCAAGTCCACATTATTCTCAGAAAACTGCCACTCAGAAAGGACAGAAAGGTTTCGATGGTCAGCACAGAGGTGGGGAGTACTCTCACCCCCTGGTTTTCCCTCAAGAGAGGCAGAAAGACAGAGGGACCTAGAAATAAATTATTAGTATATCTGTTACAATGAAATAATCTGGAGGTCCTGAGAGAACCATTTACAACTGTAACGTGGCATGTACCACGTAATTACTTTCCAGATTCTCTGTCTAGGGCAAGGGAGGACATTTTTTTCAAATGGAAAATCAAACTGAATTCCTATCAGGAAACAATTTACGTACTGTTTCTTCTCGTTCATTTCCCAGGCATCAAGTATTCGTTCGATTAACTGACATTTTTGAAAAAGCTGAAAAAAAGGGAATATAACCAGTCAAGATTTATATAAATGTCAAAGTGTCAAAATTCTGAAGTGAGACAGAAGTCTAATTAAACAGACTAGTGCTATGTATAACCCAGGAAGCTAAATATAGCTGTGAATTACTGGCAAACCAAATGCAGTGTGATGGCGAGTTTAGACCTTCAGGATCCAAGACGGGACCCACGCCTCCAGCAGGGCCGCTGTTGGACATGACAGCATTTCCAGTACTGTTACCAGTGAGCAGCTGACCTAAAGCAAAGCCAGGTTTTATCGGCCACGGAAATGGGGCCCAGAAATACAGAGCCTGCCCGAAATTCCAAAGGGATAAAGAAAATCGTGCCTGGCAAAAACTTCACTCAGAATCCACAGCGATGCTTGTATTATTTTCACTGTGAGCACAACTAACTTCTGGATGCACTAACATTACTGCACTCACATTAAAAGCAGGTGCCGCAACCCTGCAAGCCAACGACAAGCGCCTGGGCTGCATTACCGGAATGTGCCAGTGCCAGCTTTAGTCAAACGTCCTCTGTCTCCCCATCTACTTGGTTATTCCAGGCTAGCCTTTTCCATCTTCCAGGTTTGGGAGTAATGTCATATGATCACAGCATTTAAGAGCAAGAAGAAACCTGAAGACTTAGTAAAATCACCTCACACTTAACCAGAGAAAGCAGACCCTAAGAAGAGGCTCCCTCAGCACTGCACCGAACTCGCCTCTCCCAACTTTCAGCCACGTTTTCAGCACCAGAGGTAAAACTCTGGCATGCCAAGTAACTGCTGAAATGTTTTCTGCAGTATTTACATTTTTACGGTCCTTTTAATCTCCAAACCTATTTTCAATCTTCAAATCTATTAATTTTACCAAATAAGCAGGCCACTTAGATTTTTTCCTTAAAAGTTCATCTAACTGTTATTTGTCCAGGATTTGATTTATAGAATCACTGGTTAAAAGTGCAATGAAAATAAGATAGTTAACTATTTAGACTCTGAAATTTAACCTCGTGTCCTTAAACTTCAATTCACGTCACAGGTATGTGGGAAAATGCTATAAACAGGAGTGGCAAAAAAAAAAAAAAAAAGACACCGAGTAAGCTTACGTGTTTCAATAACAAACTGTCACCAGTGGAATCTTGATCAGTAATTGTGCTATTTTCTGTGTTTTCAAAGGGACTTGCAAGAATCAATGCGATACAAATTTCCACCTGTGTATGCAAAAAGTTATTCCACGTATATTTGAAGAACATGTCCTACAAAAAAAAAAAACACACAAATAAACAATGCTTTCTTTTATTCGGTTACCTCAATGCTTAAGCCACTACTTTAATACAACTACCAAACAGTGATTTAATAAAGTAAAAATGATGTGTTCTCAGTCCAATAGGACTCATTAAAGGGAACACAAGTTTATTTTAAAGAGGGTTTGAAATGCCATTTCATAGAATACATAACAGTGTTTGCTCATTCAACATGCCAGAGTTTTCAAGGAATTGAGTAGAGACCAAAAATAAACAGATGACAAAAAGACAAGAGTACGTTTCTGAAAGAGAAAGGGAGTATCTTTTTACATTTTCAAAGCAACTAACCCTGACATTAAGTTCAGTAAATTTCCAAAGAAACTTATGAAAATTTCATTTTGATTCAACAAATTTTTACTGATGGGTTTTGTGCAGGGCATGGTACCAGGGGCAATACTGGCGACAGAGAGATAAAAATATGGTCCTCATTCTTGAGGGGCTCACAATCTTAGCAAAGAATAACCACCTTGGCATTTGAAACTCAGAACTATCAGCAAATGGAGTGAAACAAGAGAGGACGTGTGGATCTCCTAGAAGTACAAAGATGTTCCAGATTACCTCAAAAGTAACAGTATCACAAAAAGGAAAGACAATCCCTAAAAGCACAAAACACATGGTTAAGGTATGTATTCTAATCTCAAAATGAAAAAGTAATTATTCATGACCCTTTAGGAGTTTTATCAAATGTGTTATCACTCCAAAGTAGCTCTAAAGATGAACAGAATGAACGAACAGTTGTGTATTTATTAGCAGTAAAAGACTAGTAATTGATGACCGCAGGGATACTCCCAGAGACAGGAGTAGAGAGTTATGTTCCTGGAGTCAGAAGGTGGAGCAAGAACTATGTCCCCAGAGGGCAACAATTAGGCTGCCAAAGGAACTGGAACTCTTTGACATTTCATCTTTCTCCAAAATGACCCTGATCTCTGTGCCCCATACTGATGTGTCTTTTAACCCAAAGCTGAAATACAACTAACAGTATGTCAGTGGCACCAGGAAGCATTATGGCATGGTTGATAAAGCACATGTGGGTTTGAAATCAGATGTGATATCAAATCCTGGCTCTACCACGTACTAGCCATGGAACGTATCCCCATTCTGGGCATGATCTGAAAAAGATTCTCTCACAGGGTTTTGTACTCAGGATCACATGAGAAACATAAAAGTGCACATTCCAAGATCTTTCATGTTGTGAGCAAACACCCCGACCCTCTTTTGAAAGCTCCCCCAAGTGTACGGTGGGATGGCATCTTGTGCTAAGTGGTAACCCTTGGGCCTTCCAGGCTGTGGGTGGCAGGATGGCCAAAGCAACCACGGGTACCAGAGCTGGGCCCGTGGATTCTAGGCACAAACTTTCAAACTGGGGACTTCAGGGGTTGGGGAATCCACACATTCCCTGGGCTCCACTGACAAGCAGACGAACAGCTGTTTCAAGAAAGAAGTTGGACTCGAATCAAAAGCCCACACAGTGCCTCCGATGTTATATAGATAGAGAGACCTCAGTGGAAAGAAGATAAGCGCCTCTCCCTTTGCTACTTACGGCTCTAAGCAGCAGCGGTCATTGCTAGTCCAGTCCCCTGAAGGGGGTGACTGTCCTCACTCTATCATCTGTGAGACTGAACTTCTTGAGGGAAAGGCCTATGTTTTAATTATCTTTGTGATTCTCTAATATAGTTCTTTACACACAGCAACGATAAATAGCTACTGGAAAAGGCATTAAAAGTTGACAATAAACTCAAGGCAAAAACAATATAAAAGACCATTTACGCTCCGACCAATAGAAAGCACTGACACATATTGTAAATTGGTGAGGCTGTACCTTGAGTTATCTATCCGTAAAACATCGCGGGTAAATGAAAACGTCTTTCCGGAAACGTCTTACCAGTATGACGCCGATGCTGTTCAGCTCCATGAGGTCCCCATTGATACTGCTGGTGTTTGTTTGAAGGAGGCTGGATATCAACCGAATCACATTCAACCGGGTATTCCCCACAGGAGGGTCCAGCACGCCCCAAGTGGTCTTCATCACACTTTTCTGAGGACGAAAAAGCTTTCATTAAAGCAGGGGTACGTACTGAGATGTAACAACACCGGGTAAACTAACTCCGCAAACACTGACCTGAATTCTGTATCGGAAGGAAAATCCAAAGCTGCTACTGATATCTTTCAAGGTATGAGGAAAACAATGATCTAGTAATTTCCCTGGATGATTTTGTAAGAAATCAAATACCCTGTGTCAACATTCTACGCTGCCACAGAAAGAAAGCCGACAGCTACAGAAGTCCATAAAGAAGTGCAGTATCCCAAACCCGACCAGAAACGAAGAGAAGTTACAAGTGGTTTAGGACACAGCCCTCCATCTTTGTCAAATCTGTGATAAACACACAAACACAGAAGCTGCTGGTGGATCACAACCTGGAAACCAGATCAACCTCAATCCTGTTCTTGTCCATAAAAGGGAGTCTCTGTACTTTGAAAGCACAGAACACACAGAACATTCCAGAATTTCAGCAGTTTGACAGGAAAGGGGACGAGTTATAACCGAGGGTGCGTTGTCCCCAGCCACACTGGCACCCTCGCTCTCTCCTGTTCCTCTTGAGGCTTCTCGGAATAGTAAGGCTCACGGTTTTACTCGTGTAAGACAGCTCTAATGAACAGACATTTTAACAAGTGTCATCGATCTACTCACACACCACATCAAATAGTGAAATTAGGGACAAGCGCATCTCACTCAGTCCTAGCAGTAAGAGGAAGCCCCCACGAGACGCCGCCGCCTTACTTCCGAATCAGGGCCAGGAGCACACGCTTGAGACTCCACCTTAGGTGCCACCCTTTCTGTCCCCTTAAGATACAGGTCAGGGTACTTCATTACACACCCTCTCGTCCCTCGGGTCCCTTCTCCCTCCTCCAACTTCCCCTTGGACACTCTCTCCTTTCTCCTCAGCCAGTCCTTTCTTTTGCTTTCCCTCCTCTCCCTATTCTGCTTCTTAGGTCTGGCCTGAAGAACGCCGCTGACCGGAATTGTTACACACGACGCAGGCTCTTTCCCCGGGGATGAGTGCCAAACACGCCAGGCCGAATCCAAGGCAGGCTGAATGCAGACGACGTGGGACCATTGCCTGCTCGCTGGTCCCACCAGCCACTGGAAGAGACAACCTGGAAGCTGAACTAGACGCCCTGGGTAACGGACGGAAGTTACTTTGTGCCCCCGCCCCCCAACATGGCTAAATAAACACAAGTCTTTCATTGAGAAGGGAGAAGCTGGTATGATCAATTCCCAGGAACTCTCAGTGACGCCACGGAGAGGCACACACACCGGCCCGGACCCGGACCCAGCGATGCAGGGCAGGAGGGAAAAGGAGGGTGGAAGAAGTGGTGCAGGTGGCAGAACTTTCTGGAACTGCATCCTCTACCCTACAGATGCCAGAAGGAAGAGCCTCTTACCCTCATCTAAACCTCTGCACCAATCCGAGGGGTCTAGGGGGCAGCGGAGGAACACCACTTATGGACACCCCTGTTTTGTAGGTCTTCACTTTCTGTTATCTGTGTTTTCAGCGGCTCGCCTGCGTCAACAGTCATTTTTAGATTAGCACACACATGCGCCCTACGGAACCACTCACGCTCCAGGTCACATTCACCCACTAGTGTTTAAATAAGGCATCTGTCCATCACTGTCCCACTGCTTCAACACCGAGGAAGTCAACTCCATTGCAAAGATCACGTCCCAAAAGTTTAACTTCACCTCAAAGATGTGAGAATAATATGCTACGAGAACGAAAATGTTTATTGTACTGGCATGTAAGTACCCGGAATTTATAGAAAGAAAATACAAAGCTAAGCAGGTCCAATTTTGCTCAAGTTTACCATTCACTAGTTTAGACATTATATATAGATAAAAGCCAATTAGAAACTAGCTCAAAAGCAATAAAGACAACGGGCAGTGTATCTTTTAACGTATTTTGTACGTGCTGGTCATAGCCAGTTCTCTTACTCACGAGGTTCATACACTTTCTAACAACATTTAAATCAAAGCATTGAGCTGGCCGGCTGTGCTTCAGATTGCTGCCCTACCTTGGGTGGCTCAAGCAGGAGTTCATGGAAAGATCCAAGTCTTCCTCGGATGGCTTCTAGAACACTCTTGTTGACCGAACAAGCTGAATGACTCATGCCTGGTGGGCAGATCTCTATGTGGCCTTCAAATCTTGAAATAAAGCAAGTTAATTTTACTCACTACAATTTCAAAACAAATCACTCACAATGCTATCAGCATGTAGATATATACACAATAGCTACACAAATATACGATGATTTTATCAACATTTCTGGAGGGAAAGGAAGCACGTGTAATAAAAACTCGAAGGGGCTCGGCCCACATGACCTGAAATCCAAAGGCCCGCAACGTCAAGTGAGAAATTACACACGAGTTCTTCCCATTCACTTAAACCTCCCATCTCCTTGTATGTGTTATACTAATAGCAGTTCTCTAACCAGAAAATCTGAAAAGCAAAAGGAGATGTGATCCCAGGACAGAGCAGACCACACGGCCCACAATCCGCAATGTTAATAATAAGCAGGCCTGCCTCTGTTCCAGTTTTTCTTGTGTAACCAACGCTGTTTCCTATAAAAGGCTCCAATTACTTCCACATAAAGCTCAACGTACCCTCATTACAACTCACTCCTTATAGGAAGTTACGAGTGGAATGAGACTTCCCAAAGCCTATTGGCTTGAGTGAGTACCTGGGCACAGGGGGTTCTCATAGCGGGTGCAGGACAGAGCCCAAGAGGGGACAGAGGACATCGGGGGCAAGGTCTAAAAATGGGGGTATGCAGTTCAAATGAAAAGATAAGCCTGAAAACGGAGTGTCAACTGAACAGCAGTACACACTGGGGGTTAGTCAGGTGGCCGCGGGAGCCAGACTGCCTGAGCCCGCTACTGGCCCTACTATGGAGAGAGGGAGTCACTCTAGATGTCTCTCCCAGGACTGCTGAGAGGGCTGTGCGAGTGCAGGCAAGGAACTGAGAATGCTGCCCGGCACAGAGCCCACTCCTACTGTGTGTCCCCGAAAATACGACCTAACTGGAAAATAAGTCCTAGCATGATTTTTCAGGAGGACATCCCCTGAACATAAGCCCTAATGTGACTTTTGGAGTGAAAACTAATATAAGACCCGGTCTTATTTTCAGGGAAACACGGTAGACAGTGATTATTACAACCAGTACTCGAAAATATGCCACATGTGGAAGTGATTTCTAACTCTAAGAGCTACGCGGAACAGCATTCAGAAACTTAATTACTGGAACGGGGGCAAAAGGAAAGGCCTTTTGCTTTGATTGTAGTGCTTTTTAACGTGTCGGAGTTTTAATTTATGTGGCCAAATATAGCTGTCTTCATTATAGTTTCCGCCTAGGGAACCACGCTTAAAAGTTCTTCACAATCCCATAATTCTGAGTATTTACATACTTCTCTGGTATTTTTTAACTTAACTCATCTGGAATTTACTTTTATGTAAAACTGGTATAGACATATTTTTTTCCCACGTGGTGAGTCACTGTTCAAGCCACATTTATAGAACAATCATTTTCCCCCACGTACGTGAAAAACCATACCAAGCCATATACTGAAATTCTTTAACCATTCATAGAAATTTGGTATCATACACACTAGTATCACGCACTGTATTTATTGTATCAGTAATGCACTGTAATATGTAGGAGGGAACTTATCTCAATCATTGGTCTTGTTCAAAAGTTCTGCGCTAGTCTCACATTGTGATTCTTGAAATATATGTAAGAATCTGCCAAATCCAAAACAAAAACCATGCTGATGTTCCCAGGAGAACTTTATTAAGCTTAGAACTGAGACTTGGAAAGGCAAGAGAAGCGCTGGCTGTGCAGCAGCCGTCCATTCCTCCTCACTGCTCAGCAGCTCAGACGGGTGCTTCACGGCTCCTTTAGTCACAGGTTAAAGGCACTCAGCTTGCTTACAGTTTGGGGTAATTATGAATGAAGGTGACACAAACGTTCACTTTACAGGTCTTTGCATGACAGTTTTTATTTCACCTGGGTATCTAAGAGACTGCTATCTGTTTCACTTTATAAGAAACTGCCAAATGTTTTTAGAAAGTGGCCATGTGACTTTGCACCCCCAACGACAATGTTCGAGACTTTGTGACTTCCCAGCATTGCCAGCAGTGGCTGCTATTTGCTTTGGGTTAGCAATGCAGGGGGCTGAATGGGGGCTCCCTAAAACGTAAGCCCACATCCTAATCCCCAGCCTGTGAATGTGACCTTATTTGAAGATGTATCTGAGGATATCCGGAGGTGAGATTATCCTGGATCAGCCAGGTGGACCCTAAATGTCATCCTAAATGTCCTCATAAGAGAGACAGACACACAGCAAAAGAGGAGATGTGAAGGTGAAGCAGAGAAGTGGCCACAAGCCACGGAGAGCCAACAGCCACCAGGAAAGGGAAGAGCCAAGAATGAGTCTCCCCTGTTTCTGGCGAGACTGTAGCACTGTAGCACTTTGATCTTGGACTTTTCTGGCTTTCAGACTGTAGGAGAATCAATTTCTGTCATTTTAGGCCACAGAGGGAAATTGCTATAGCAGCCACAGGAAACAAATTCAAAACAAGTTCAAAAGGTGTGCAGTGGTATCTTGACATGGTTTTAACTTGAATCGCACTACTGACAAATGATTTGGGCCATCTTCTCATGTGTTTATTTGCTACATATGTTTTATTCTTTAAGTGTTTGCTCACATCTTTTGACTTTAAAAACTGGATTGCTTTTCTTGTTACTAAATTTCAAGTGCTCTTTACATATCTGGCTAGAAGTCCCTTCTCAGACACGTGCTTTGTGTCTATTTCCTGGCAGTCTGTGGCCTGCCTTACCATCTTCTTAATAGAGTCTTTCAGATGGCAGAATTTAACGTTTTAGTGCAGTCTGCGCTGTCCACTTTTCCTCTATGGACTGGACTTTGGTGATGCATCTGAGACACCTCAGCCTAATCCTAGGTCAGATTTTCTCCTAGAAAATAGTTTGGGCATTTCAAGTTAATTTTTGCCTAATGTGCAAGGTACGTATTGAGGTGCAATTGTTTGCAGCTGGAGGTCCCAGCACCATTTACGAAAAGGCTATCCTTCCTTCGCTGACCCACCTCCACACTTCTGTGAGCAGCACTGGCCGTGTGTGTACATTTACCTCTGGACCCTGTTCAGTGACCTGTGTGTGTCCTTCCGCTAACGCCACACGGAAGTTCCTCGTGATTGGAACTTTCAATCAGGTAGGGTCAGTACTCCCAATCTGTCTCTTTCAAAGTTGTTTTGGGAGCTGTATTTGCTTTGAATTTCCATGCAAGTTTTAGGATTAGCTTGATTTCTACAAAAAATCCAGCTGGGATTTTAATGGGAATTACACTGAATCTCCAGATCAGCTGGGGAAGAATTGCCATCTCCACGATATCGACCCTTCAAATCCATGAACATGGTACCTCTCCATGTATTTAGGTCGTCTTTGAGTCCATCAGTATTCAGTGGTTTTCAGCCTTCAACCCTGCACATGTTTTGATAGATTTATATCTACGTATTTCCTTTTTTTCTTTTTCTTTTTTTCCAGTACAATCCAGCAATCACCTTGGTATCTACCCAAAAGGGAGTTGAAAATGATAAGTACTTTTAATTTTAAAGTAAATGGTACTTGGTGAAAATTCCAGATTCTAATGACTTGCTAGTAGTATAAAGAAATGTAACTAATTTTTGAATACCAACCTTATAGCCTGCAATCTTGTTAAATTTACTTGTTAGTTCTAAGAGTTTTTTGTGTTTTCTTTAGAATTTTCTATGAAGATGGTCCTGACATCCACGCATAGATTCAGTGGTCCATCTTCCTTCCAGTCTGGATGGCTTTTCCTTCGTGCCTTAACTGTACCAGCTATGACCTCCAGCATGAGGTTGAATAGGTCAGGCGACGGGAAATACCCTCGCTGTGGTCCTTGATTTGAGGGGATATCATTTCAGTCTTTGACTATTAAGAATAATGTCAGCTATGGGTGTTTTTTCTTTTTAAAAAGGACTTTCTCAGTTTCCAGGTTCCTTCCTATTACTAATTTGCTGAGGTTTTAACATGAAGGAATACAATGAAGTGATCACATGGTTTTTCTTTAGTCTGTTGATATGAGTTACACCGATTGGTTTTTATGAACACTTTTTTTACTTTTTTATATATATATTTTTAATTTTTATTAGGGAACAGTGTGTTTTTCCAGGACCCATCAGCTCCAAGTCAAGTCATTGTTTCAATCTAGTTGTGGAGGGAGCAGCTCACTGGCCCACGTGGGAACTGAACCGGCGACCTGGGTGTTATGAGCTCTGCGCTCTAACCAACTAAGGCCACTGGCCGCCCCAAGACTTTAGTTTTATCTAACAACTTTAGGATCACAGCAAAATGGAGGGGAAGGTACAGAGACTGCCCACGTCCCCTTGTCCCCACACATGCAGTCTCCCCCATTATCAGCACACAACACCCCCACTGGTTCACTTGTTACAATCCTGTCACATCATCACCACCCAAGTCTAACGTTCATACTATGGTTAACACTTGGTGCTGGGTCCATTCTATGGGTTTGGACAAATGTATCCATCATTAGGGTAGCACACAGAATATTTCCACTGCTCTAAAAGTCCTCTTTTCTCTGCCTATTAATCTCCCCCTGCCCCCACCAACTACTGATCCTTTTTACAATCTCCATAGTTTTGCCTTTTCCAGATGCCATATGGTTGGAATCATACAGTATGTGGCCTTTTCAGACTGGCTTCTTTCACTTAGTAATATGCAGTTAAGGTTCCTCCATGACTTTAGAGCTCCTCCTTTCTTTTGCATTGAGTAATAATCCATTGCTGGACGTACCAGCTCACTTATCCATCACCTACTGAAGGACATCGTGATTGCTTCCAAGTTTTGGCAGTTACGTGTCAAGCTGGTACAAACATCTGTGTGCAGGTTTTTGTGTGGACATAAGTTTTCAGCTCCTTTGGATAAATACCAAGGAGCACAACTGCTGGATAGGATGCTAAGAGCGTGTTTGGTTTTATAAGAAGCTGCCACACTACCTTCCACAGAGACTGCACCATTTTGCGTTCCCACCAGCAGTGACTGAGAGTTCCTTTGGCTCCACAATCCCACCAGCAGTTGGTGGTGTCAGTGTTCTGGATTTTGACTATTCTCACTGATTGATTTTTGAAGGATGAATGGGTCTTGCATTCCCGAGATAAACCATCCTTAGTCATGATACATCATCCTTTGAATATATTGTCAGATTTAATTTGCCAATATTGTCTTGAGGAATTTTGTGCCTAACTTTTTCTGGAATCTTAGTTTTCTTTGCTGTAATATTTTTGTCTAGTTTCAAAGTCATGTTGGAAAGTGTTCCCTTCTATATCCTGGTAGAGTCCTTCCATGTTTGGTAGAATTCACCAATGAAGCTATATTGGACCGAGAGTTTTCTTTGTTGGTTTAAATATGAATTCAATTTCTTCAATAAATATAAGACTGTTACTGTTGTCTATTCTTTTTGAGTGAGCTTTGGCAGTTTTATTCCTTTAAGGAAGTTGTCCATTTCATCTCAACTGTTGAATTTGTTTAATGAGTTGTTTGTAGTATTCTCTTACTGTCTGTAGGAAATGTAGTTATATCCCTTCTTTCATTCCTGTTATTTATAATTTGTGTCTTTTCTGCTTTTTTCTTAGTCAATTTGGCTAGAGATTTAATTTGATCTTTTCAAAGAAATGGCTTTTAGTTTCATTGATTTTCTGTATTGTTTTTCTCTTCTGAATTTCTGCTCTTAATTTTATTATTTCTTTCTGCTTGCACTGGGTTTAACTTACTCTTCCTTTACTAGCTTCTTAATGTGGGAGCTTAGATCATTAACAGAAGACTTTCTTCTCCTTTGTAATATAAACATTCATTGTAATAAATTTTCCCTCTACTGCTATTACTATATTCCAGAAATTTTGACATGTTCTGTTTCCATTATCAATTAGTTCAAAATATTTTTTCTCATTTCTCAACATTTCTTGACACTTCTGGTTATTTTGAAGTGTGTGGTTTCATTTCTAAATATTTGAGGATATTCCAGAAATCTTTTTTATTGATATCCAGTTTAAACCCATTATAATCTGAACACACACTTCATATGATTTATTATTATAATTTGTTAAGGTTTGTTTAACGGCTGAGAATCTGGTCTATCTTGGTAAAGGATCCATGTGAACTTGACAAAAATGTACGTTCTGCGGTTGGTAGGGGGAAGGTTCTGAAAGTGTCAGCTAGGTCAGGTGAAAGGCCAGTGGTTTTCAAGTCTTCTATATACTTTCTGATTTCCTGCCTAAATGTATATCAATTTCTATTAGAATAGTTTTAGATTTACAGAAAAATTACAAAGATAATACAAACAGTTCCTGTATAACCCATACTGGATTTCCCCTATTCATGTCTTACATTAGTATAATACATTTGTCACAATTAATGAACCGACATTGATGCATAAAACCCACAAATCCATTTTGTATTCAGATTTCCTTAGTTTTCACCTGAAGTCCTTTCTCTGCTCCAGAATCCTATCCAAGATACATTATATCTACTTCTCAGGTCGCCTTTGCTTCCTCTTGGCTGTGACAGTTACTCAGACTTTACTGTCAGGTATTTTGCAGAATGGCCCTCCCTTGAGATTTGTCTTGAATTTGTCTCAGGATCATGGGTCTTTAAGAGGAAGACCACACAGGTAAAATGCCACCTTCATCACATCATGTCAAATTGTGTACATACTGTCTACACAATTTATCGCTGGCTGCTGACTTTGATTATCTGGCTGAGCAAGTGCTTGTCAGGCTTCGTCAAGTTACTCCTTTGATTTTCTCTTTCCACATGGTATTCTTTAGAAGGAAGTCATGATGTGCCATTTACACTGAAAGAGTATTAAATTCTGTTCTTCCTCCTTGAGGAGAGAGTATTTACATAACTACTCGGCATTTTTCTGCATGGAAGATTTGTCTCTTCTCCACCCCTTTATTTAGTCAATCATTTATTGACATCAGTATGGACTTATAAAAAACCATATTTTATACTTTGGGTTAAACTATGATACTGCTTTACTTCACTGTTGGAAATCAGTCCAGCTTTGGCCATAGGGGGCTCTTTCCATGGGCTCCTGTGTCCCTGTCACACCCCTTTACTGTGGGTGGTGTGGTTTAAGTACTTCCTTATTTTCTGTACCACATGAAGCTCCAGACTCGCCCTGTACAATCCTTGCCCTAGTTGTAGATCCAGCCATTTCTCCAAGGAGCTCTGGCTCCTTTTAATGGAGAATGGTGTTAGAAACCCAGACCTGGGCATTTGTACTTGTTCCTGACGGCACGTCATTACTTCTAGGCCCTTGTAGCTCACAAAGCAAAGGTCTTTTTGGTTCGTCTCTCCACACTTCTGCATGAATCATTTCTGAGGCCCTACGCTGATTCTTTCCTGCACTATGTCTGCGTTGGAAAGGACCCCAGTTCCTCAGTCTACGTTAAGAACGGTAATATGCACTAACTCACCCCTTCTCCTTACTTCTTGAGGCTTGTTAAAATATCTGGAATTTATTTGGTTTTCGACATTTGACTTATTTCAGTTATTCTTTCTTAACATTTAACTTTCACAGTCATATTCATTTCCATATCCCTATCCATTTCATTTATCATCCCTTTTACCAACATATTTCCTTATCTTTAAGTTTTTCATTCTAACTTGTTTTTCTGTTTGCCTTTGGAAAAGTCCATCTTCCAGGTAATTTACCCCAGAAACAGAACACGGATGGCACACTGAGGTCTCACGTGCTTAGAAATGCCGCGTTTGCCCTCACACATCAACAAGATTTCAGGGCCACAATCCTGCCATTTGTTTTTCAGTATTTATCTGGCTTTACAAACGAGATGCCTGGCAATCGGATTTGCTTCGTAGTTATCCCATTTTTTCTTACCCATACACTTTAAAGATTTACCCTTTATCCTTGGGATTCAGAAATCTCACCAGGATAAGGCTAAAATCTGAGTCTTTTTTTAAAAAAAAATTTAAATCTTCCTTAGTATTTAAGAAACCTTTCTGGTCTGAGGATAAATTCCTCCTGGTCAGACATTTCCTTCTATCATTTCTTTTATTGTTGTATCTTCTGTGTTTGCTCTGAGTTGTGCAACTCTGTTGTTTCCCTCTTCCATGTGCAGAAGTGTCCCATTTTTCTCAGACGCACCCCTCTCTGCAGTCACTGCACCACTTCCTGTGCTTTGAAACCACTTCAGGAGAGGGCGCGGTTACCTTGCACACAGTGGCGTGGTCCCTGTCCTAACCCCCGGGGTTAATATCCTGAGTTTTGGCTGCATCATTTAAAATGTAGTTCACCAGGGAAGACAGTCGAAATTCCAGATGCAATCCCTAAATGACAATGTACTGGAAGCAGTGCCGCCACGATGCCCTTCCCTTACCACTAGCCAAAGAATGAAGACACCAGGAGTAGAGGTCAGGAATTTGGGAAGCAGCAGTTGGGTAGACTATTCACTATTTTACTAGAAACCAAGAACCAGAAACCGCGGGTGGCAGAGGTTCCCCAGGCCGTCCTCTCTGTGCCCTCGGCCTGTCATCCTCTCTGTGCCCTCGGCTAGACTGGATGGACCCAATAGTGAGTAAAAAAACACGAATTCCCATCTCGAAACCACACTCTGCTGAAACGCTTACCTACGCACATACGCCCCTCTTCAAATTCTCATGCTTCAGGAACAATGAGAAAGCTCCAATAATTGGTAAGTAAATTAGTTAGTTAGCCCTGGACATAAAGTGTGAAGAATAACATGACAAACATTAAACGGCTGGTCCAGGGGCACACACGTTTCTGATGCTGAAGCTCTTAGCATAAACTTTCCCCTAAGACCTCAAGCCACCTGTCCATCTATTTTAAAACAGCCTCATACACTGCAGTGCCCTCACATGAGAAACCCTGCAAAGACAATGTGAAGCTTCAAATTAGCAGGTGTAGGAAAGAATCACAAAACGGAAAGAGTCCTTGAATCGCCACCAACCAGGAACACCTATTTTCAATTTTCATAAGCAAAAAAGAAGCTTCTCATAACTACAATATTGCCACAGGATATGAAAGACAGTTTGGTGAATACAATCAATAATGTAAACATTTTGTAGGGTGTCAGATGGGCACTTGTCTTATTAGGGAGACCACTTCATGGACGGTGTTGATGCCTGACCACTGCACTGCACACCTGAAGCTGAATAATATTACATGTCCACCATTATTTTATATATATATATACATGTGTGTGTGTATATATATATATATACATACACACATGTATATATATATACATATATATATGTATATATATATATGGTCACGGGATATGGAGTACAACATAGGGAATAGTCAATGGAATTGTAATAGATATATACAATGTCAGAGGGGCAATAGACTGGGGGAGGGGGGTTACCCTTTGTGAGGGGTGAAATGTCTATTACATTGTTTTGTACACCTGAAATAAAAAAATAAATAAAAAATAAAAAAGAAAGAAGCTTCACGTGTGTGAGCCAGGAGACATGTTTTTGATTTATTACAGCACTTACTATAGTAGCATTTTTCCAATAAACAGTGTTCACCAAACCAGTTTTCAACTGCATCCCTATATATCACATTCATGTAAAGATAACTGATGGTTTATATAGCAGAAAAAAGTTCACCTGAAATTCAAGGGCATGATATTGTAGTTTATAACCAACGACTCAACTCTCAACTCAGCTTTTAGAAAAATCTAAAAGCAAAATCCAAATGGTTCCTTTTGTAAGGTAAGAGGAAAGCTTACGTTGGTCGTCGTGTCTCAAGTAAAGTCAGCAATATCTGGATTGCACTGACGATGGCGGATTCATTTTTCTCCTTGTGAAAAATATTTGATAGAAGCTGCTCTATAATTTCTTGCCTAAGGAAACAAATCAATAGTCAAGGGTTAACAATAACATCATTTAACAGTAACAACTTCAGAGAAACAGGTCATGGTGCCAGTAAGACAAATATTATATAAGCATTCAATGTCACCTGGGCTATTTGTTTCAACTTAACATTTATTCTTAATACATTTACTGAAGTAGGCGAGTGATCCGGCTTATTGAAATTCCCCCATTCTTCCATACATATATTCCTACTCCCGCCCCTCAGCAAACTCACCCGGGGCCCTGCTTGTCTCTGCCAATCTTGTTGAGAGCCAAAAATATTTCAAGACTGGACATCACCTCCCACTCAGACCAGGTGGTGATGGTGGTGGTGGCAGAGGCTGGGGGTGGGGTAATAAGACTTAGAACCCTTCATCCCCACAAAAAAGGGGAATTTTTCAAAACGGCTAATTAGAACCCATAAATGTTTTCCCACAAGGCATTAATGTATAATTAGAGACCTGAAACAGGTAAAAGAGAATATCAATTGTTGCATTTTAATCTATAATTAAAATGTGGTAGCAATGAAATGGATTTGACTGAACTATTGCCCAAGAAGGAATCCAAGCAGGCCTTTCCCATTACACCTCTCGAGTACATATGCAAGGTCACAGTTAATATAAAATGCGGGGGTAACCTGTTAGGTGAATCTATAAGGACACTGTCAAGGAAAGCTCTCGTTTCTTAGGATCTCAGTAATTTTCAGAATGCACACGAATTAAAAAATGGAATCTCCTTCACCATGTGACATACAGCTGTCCCTGTTGCTCACCTGGCAGGGACGCGAGTCATCCCAAGGTACAGGTGTGCTCACTGTATCCTAAGACCTGCCCCCTTGCCAGGCTAGGACCACAAGTAGGAGAGAATCTTTTTCTATTTTGGGGGAGCAAATAAACCTGGCATCTAAACTAACTTCAGAGGAGCCTCCTGCAAGGAGCTTTCAACGACCCCCAGACCGGCACTGTAATTGCTGGTGAGACCACCGCTACCTGAAGTACTGGCACGGTAAGGTCACTCCACACAGGGCAGTCTGGAGCCTGCACACCAGGTCTCAGACGGGGCTCTGGAAAACAGACTGCTTCTTTACAGTAAACACGAACATTTTTCCAACATCAGCCTCACCCCAGGAAGAGGGGTACCCACACAGCATCCAGCCTGACACGTCCACCTTCCCACTCAAGCGTGGAGAGCACGACCAGCCTTTTACCAACACTGAGATCTGAAGACAGTGGCTAACAAAGGTGCCCTTGCTATTTCATGGTGGCGTCACATTCGAAGTCTACTATGTCCATTCTACCAATGGACAAAAACGATGTCATAATCAGCAAACAGTGGCTAAGCCATATTCTGAGTCTTATCTAAATATATAAATATCACCAAATACAGAAGAACCATAAACTCAGGGACTGAGCTTACGAGACGGGATAAAAGGAATGCCTTCATATCCTTTAAATAATAAGGCATTTGTTTACAAGCGAGAGAAAATACATTCATTTTCACATTAAAAAAAAAATGGAGTTCTCGGATGAGCATCAGTGAAATTCGTGACAGGAGTTGTTTGCTGCACGAAGCCATCAGGGCAGGCTCATTATCCATGCCGTTGAGACAACGGCTCGCTTCTGTTTTGTTTTTGATTTTCATATGGGCAGTCAGAGGACTCACTTCTATAAAACTTATTCGTTCAAACCTCAACTCATTCTAAGCTCATTAGTATCAAGAATTAAGAGCTGCATAGTCCAACCCTTTCTAACACAACTGCTTTTAATGGTAGTTTTTTGTTTTTGTTTTTTAATTTTTACTGGGGAATATCGGGGAACAGTATGTTTTTCCAGGACCCACTAGCTTCACATGAAGTCGTCGTTTTCAATCTAGTTGTGGAGGGCACAGCTCACTGGTCCATGTGGGAATCAAACCAGCGACTCTGGTGTTACGAGCACCGCGCTCCAACCACTGAGCCAACCGGCCACCCTAAAGGCAATTTTTTAAAGGCAGTTTTGAACTTGAAAACTCCCCCCCCACGAGCCACTAAACTGAATCCAGCCAATGGGAGCCCAGCCTGCTTTGCAAGCTAAGGCTAATTATCGCCCACTTTCTTAGAGGTCGTCTGGTGCCCGACCTGGCCTTAGCGTCTTCTTGAGCTCATTTCAAACTTTTCCTGAAGTGCTAACCTACATATATATATATATATATATATATATATATATATATATATATATATATATAGTGTACACACACACACACATCCTGTGGGTTCTTTGGCATAATACAAAGAGTTAGGTAATCTGTACACTATGTACTGCCAGTAGAGTGGCCTAACAATACTATATTTTTAGATAATAATTTATCACATTTATAAAAAGGCTATTATGATTAACAAAAGTTGACTAAGCTCACAGAAAGCAGCTTTTTGTCACGGTGTATTTTCTCCATCAACAGATACTACGAGAACCACCACAATGTGGGAGCATGTCTGACAGTTAAAGAGGTTGGTTCTCATTGTCAAGAGTGTGGGAAGCACTGGGACAGAGTAAGTCTCCCCACTGCTAAGTGCAGTGAACGCTTAACTCGGTGACATCATGGGGTCCCTGAGTCATCAGGTCTGTGTATTTGAAGAATCCTATTCCAACTAATATTTAATGTCATCAATTCTGAGCATGTACCCACCTGCATTAAATTATGCTTGTCCGATCCGGGACTAAAGACAGACTGAAATGTAACAGCTACCATGTTTCCCCGAAAATAAGACCCAGACGGACAACAGCTCTCATGTGTCTTTTGAAGCAAAAAATAATATAAGACTGGGTCATATTTTACTATAATATAAAACTGGGTCTTGCAATAAATAATAGTATGATATAATACTGGGTCGTATATTAGTATTTGCTCCAAAAGACTCATTAGAGCTGACTGACCAGCTAGGTCTTATTTTCGGGGAAACACGGGAGTACGTCCAGGCTCCAATGGTTAGCCCCCCACCCCCCATTTAGTTCAAGCAGAGGTGTGTGAACAGAGACACTGAAGAGCTCAGTGCTTCCAACTCAGCAGTCTGACACTCGGGGTGAAGCTGAGATTTCCAAGATAGGAGCCACTCACCACCGGTGGCCACTGAACACAAAATGTAACTAGTCTGAGCCGGCCTGTCGTAAGTGTACACTACACGCTGGGTTTCCAAATCTCTGTACAAAGAAGAGAATGTAGCGTACAGCTGTCCCTCAGTACCCAAGGGGCAATGGCCCCAGGATCCCCGCGGATACCAACCCGTGAGGGTTTTGTGTCGAGTATTTGCACATAACCTACATACATCCCCTTGTATCCTTTAAAGCTCGAAATCACTTATAATACCTAATCCGATGTGAATGCTACGTATGTAAATAGTTGTCATACTGCACTGTTTAGAGAACAATGACAAGGAAAACAGTCTGTCCATGTTCCGTATGCAGTATATGTCAGCAACACCGGGACATTTATCCCTGAATATTTCTGATCTGTGATCGGTTGAATCCGTGGATGCAGAATTCATGGATATGTATCTCATTAATAGCTTTTTAAAATGAACATATGCTGAAATGTTACTTTGATTCTACTAGATTAAATAAAATACATTATTAAAATTAATCTCACCAGTTTTTGCTCTCACGCGGCTACCATAAAATGTAAGAGTACACGTGGCTTCTGTTACGCTTTTCTTGGACAGCACTGTCATAGACCATATGAAACTGCTGATATTCAGTATTTTTTAGCCTACTCAAATGGCCATTTTACATGGTTTGACCTAATGCTACTACAAGCATTAGGTCGTGAAAGGTCTTACATGTTATAAAAGCAGTGCATAAGCCATAATGCCAAGAACTACTGACACGGGGCGGGTAAGATGGCATTTTACTCAGAAGCTGACGATCTCAAGTTTTGCTACTTGAGAGAACTACTCATCTCCTTCTTCTTCTACGTTTAATAGAACGTAGAACCGGGAAACCGGGAAAACACAACTTCACTTCGCAGAGGATACCTCGTCTCTAACTTGTTCCTCGCTTGAGTCACACTTGCCAAGCAAATAATACACGCAAATGTTTATTTTAATAAAAGGGCCTTCCAGGTACTTAAGCCAAAAAATGCAAAGGAGCCTCAACATACAGGAGGACTGAACAAAACTCATTGAAGAGGACAATAGCAGCAGTAAATTGACACAAGACTGCCATTTGTATTTAACAATGCTAACTGTATGCTCTTTCCAACTATTCATCCCCAGTGGGAAAATACCTGATTTTTCCTTATAAAATCACTTCCAGCTGTATGAATGCAGGTCAAATGTATGCCCATGCTTGACGGTAAATATTCTTTCTGAAATTGTGTGAATCCAGAAAAACTAGTACACGGAGGTTGGCCATTCACCAATTTCAAAACAGCTCACCACCCTCACCCTGCCTTCCACCCAAATAAGAGATGGCTGCTCATTAAGGATTATCTAAAACTAAGGGCAGAAGCAGCACAAAGAAACGAAATACACACGACTATACCCCTTCAAATTGGGTCTGGTCAGATGGCCCTTAGCCACAAAGATACGGTAAACCCTAAGAAGAGCTTTGGATAAAAATCGTTCACTAAAATAGGTCAAATTAGTTCACACATAAGACATTCTCCACCAAAGACCCGTGCAGGCAGTGAGTAGTTCTTAAGTGGCCACCCCCAACTTCGATGGCTTTACAGAATCCTAGTTTAAACTGTTGGAAAAGTTCAGTCTCCACATAAATGCCGTTTACTTACATTCTTCCCCTGCAGATCTCCACTGGGCATCACGAATGGCTGGGATCAGGTCGGCAGGTGTGCCTACCTTCTCACCCTCCCAAAGGTGGTATTTTTCCAGGGATGCAATTCCCACAGGAGGAACACTTACCAACCACTCAATGGTAACACATCAAATAGCATCAACATGCAGAAAGAACGAGAACAAAGTTTCAACATACTTCTCTAGCGTGGCAAGCAGAGGGTCTGGCTCTGTACTGTTCTGAATTTGTAACATCTGGTCTCTGCTCAGGCGAACAATTTCACAAAGTGACTGTGATGCATTTGAATGCCGCTAAAGGAAAAAAGGACAATTTTAACTACAAAACACGTCAGAGGTCAAATTTATAACACAAAGTTAGGGAGGAAACTACTTAAGAAATAACACAAATTCACACTGGCCTTAAGCTGCGGTGAGTAAAAAGTCAAGCTCAAAAGAAATAACATTTTGTAAAAAGCCATGAGTATTTTATTCTGCCAGGCTCCTAAGCTTTTTACTTAACAATACTGCACAGTTACTATTTGTGGGGAGATGTGACAAAAGTTCTGGCAAAGAAAAATTTCTATAACTGAATACCTGAAAAATAGATCCCTAAAATATATCCTTTTAGCAGCACAGAAAGATACACTTCTTTGATGCACAGCTTTCTGGAGTATACCAATGGGTAAGAAATGTTACATCTTCTCGAAGTGTACAGTGTGTTTCCCTTACGGAAAAGCACTAAAACCTCAGCGCCCATGTGACATGTGGCACCGAGCATAACCTGCAGAATGGCAGAACACTGATATTCCAGCACAGATGACAATACACACCAGGGGATGAAAAGCCACTGGTTGGAATCAGGAGCCTAGCATCTCCTTAACAAGTAGAAATTGGACAGTAGGATTTCAGCGTGTAATGTATCACTTCATGCAGAACAGAAGTAGCAACTGTCCAAAGGGCACAGTTAACTTGCAAGTCAAGCAGGGAAGGTGCTGACACCCTCAATGACTTGTCCTTCGCAGGGCTTCTCCTTTATGGATTTCTCCTGGACGCTGCAGACAGGCAGCACACCCTGCTGAGCAGTCCAGTTCCGCTCAAGATGACGAAGGTAGTGATGAGCAGGCCTTGTCCACGGACGTGCGCCTCCTGGTGAGGGGTGGGCCGCGCTCCTTTCGTCACGCCAGCACACCCTCCCTCTAGCACCCGTCATATGGGCACCCGGCACGTGCCCTCATGTCAGCAGTACAAGACTACACTGTCCCAAGAGGAAGGACGGGGGAGCAACAGCCCTTAAAGAGTTAACTTTCTTTCTTCCTCTTTCTCTTCTCTCTCTCCTTCTTTCCCTCCTTCCTACATTCCTTCTTTCCTCCCTCCCTTCCTTGTAGAAACACCTGTTTTAAATAAATGCTCGGTAGCATAAGTTTTTGAATGGACTACAATGGAAGGGGAGGGACTAGATCCACCTTCACACAAATTTGCCTTCATGAGAGAGAATGTCCTCTGGCTACCCTTCCTTCCCCCGCACTGTCCCCCGTGCTGCCGAGGGTGTACAACAAGTCCCCGCGCCGGGCATCATGGCAGACCCTGCATCCTCTTCAAACCAACTCCTTCAGAGAGATCAGGTTGAACCGCATGGAACTGTCACATCTGGAGGCAGAAACGGCTGAGAACTGGCAATTCCTCATGGCTTAGCCTGCCACTGAAGGTGGCAACAAGAGCAGCAGGAGAGAAGCAGGGTGACAGCCGCCTCTACAGAGCCACACAGACCGATCCTGGAGACCCCATCCTGACAGGTGAGCCCTCAGCACAGGGCTCGGTCTGCAAATTCCAAAGTAGTGTCCACCTGGCGCCAAGCCAATCTCCAGCACCTAACACAGAGCCAAGCCTGCCAGAGCACAAAGCCCTGGCTGGGAAGGACAACCGCCAAGAGCCTGTCCTGCTTGGGGCTCAGCGGGGTCAGCAGTGACCGAGACCTTGCCGTGCCACCTGCGAAGCTTCGGCCAGGACAAGTAACAAATGCAGCGTGGCCTCAGTGCTTGGGCTAAAAATGGGTATGAAAGAAAAAAGAGGTGTGGACGGAGGAGAACTGAAACAAAGATAAGCAGATTCAGCATGAAATCCCAGCTCGAGAAAGGAGACAGCGCTAGAGCCAGGGCGAGCTGCCTTCCACATGTCTGGACATTTCTGGGTATCGGCGAAGTGTAGTGTTTTTAAAGCCTTTAGTGTTTAGAAAACTGTCTCCTTTAAGAATGCCAGGTTGTCGCTGCTCTACGTGTCCTCTACGTCACATCTCATACAGTCATGCTCTGTGCGCAAACAAACACGGTTCCTTTTTAAAACAATCAAGGGTACACAGTCACACGAGATAACTTACATCTTCTTCTTGCGATGGGTGAACTATTTCCACAAGCCTCTGGATAATGTTCTCCTCATTTAGCCACTGTAAAACACATTGTAGAAGCAATCATAGCAACGAGTGGCTCCTGTTCGAGCCCCAATGAAGATTAACACACTTGGAAATATCCATCACATTTTAAGTAGAATGTTACAGGTTTCTCTGGACTTTGAACACTACAGGAAATTAAAAGTCCCCCAAGGAAAATGCCAGTGAATATATGATTTAACAGTAAGTAGCCAACCATACCAACTACTCCCCAACTTACAATACCCACATACAAAAATTCTATGCATTGGCTTCTTAGCCAAAGGGTAATTCTCAGAACTGAGCACTAAAAGGGCTTGTATTTGGTTACTGGGGGATGGGGTGCAATTTACACATTTTCTACCAGAGTATTCACTTTAATAAGAGAGCTTCAGAAAGACTGAGAAACGCAATGTGCAGCCTCAAGCCTCTGGGTTAAAACACATGACGAACTTGTAGATTGCAAAACCAAAACCACAGGAAACGTGGAGGCGCAGGGGGTAGGGGAGGGCACTAGGGAAGCAGAGTTTATCTGCCCTGTCACATGTTAGCAAAGAGCTACTATTATGACAAGGGCAATCTCCTCTTCACCTACACATGAAATACTGCTGTGAATGAAAACATGAAGTGGATGAAAATAAGGAAGAATAAATGAAAACTCAGCTGGTATAAGATTAGCTCCATAAGGAACAGAAACACTAATAAACAAGGCGCTCACTACCCAGAAAGGGGACGGAAAGACACACACACACACACCCCCCAGTTAAAGGAGGAGAGGGGAGGGAAAGAGGGGGGGGGCTAGGTGGCAAGAAATCAAACCCAATTTGCTGAAGGCAGAGCGAGAGACAGGAAAATGCAAACAAAGCTATTAGGAGGGTACAGCCAAGGTGAGACCGAGGTTCACAGTTTAAGAGCTGTTGTAAAATGTGCAGTGAATCACCCGCCCAGGGATCTTGTGAAATGCAGATTCTGACACAGTAGGGCAGGGGCGAGGGAGGCCCGAGTGCATGGATTTCTAATAAGCTCGCAGCTGATGCCTGGGACCGCACTTTGAGTGGCAGTGTCCTCAGAGGATGGTCACACCTGCACGGAAGGGGCGGGAGGAGGGTCCTGAGGGCACTCATCAGGCCCCATCCCTACTGCCTCCATAGCTAGTAACAAGCACTCACATTGCAACCCACTTTTGGACCACCCCCCCACCCCACCGTGGGCCCCCAAATCCAAGGAAGTCATTTGGGAGTTTCTAGAGACCCTTCTCCAAGCTATTAACCACCTATTAACAACCTGCCTTTATTAACCATCTATCACTACATCTAAATTTCAACCCAGAAGTGACCAAAGGACTTCTAAGGAACCACAATGAATAATTTCCCCTGTAATAATCCAAACAGATAGATGACCCTCCCTCTGTCCTAGACAGGCTTCTCTGGAATCCTCAACCTCTTTTCACACGCCAAAACACGAAAAGGAACCAGCGTCCCCATGTAGGGACCTTCCACAGGCAGCTCCCAGGACATTCACTGAGTCCGCTCAGCTGGTTTCCTCACAATGACCACGGTTCTCTGTGGACCTCTGCCTGGTTCTCCACATCCGGCCCTGACCCCTCGCCGGGACACACACACACACACACACACACACACCCCTGGCACTCCTGCCCACCTCAGCGGAGCACCCCCTTTCCTGGGACAGCACCCAACAGACCCTCCTGTCTCACCTTCCGGTCCTTCAAGTCTTTAATTAAAATAAGCATTTTCAACGAAACTCATTTCCAGAGAAATGAGTAAGGTCTGAGGTTCGAGGTTAAGCGTTCAAGATGGAATGGACCGGGGAATGGTTCTGGAAGAAGATAGTGAAGAGAACGAAAGAGGAAGACACAGAAGACAGAGGAGGAGGCAAAGACCCGAGTCTGTGAGAAACCCCATTCAAGTCGCTCACACCTCCCTCTTCCCACCCTAATTCCACTGCGCCTCAAGAGGCGCACGTATCCCAAACAGCCATCTCCCCCAAATTTAAAATATGTGCCCTTTCCAAAGTAAACTGTCCTCCTTATCCCGTGCTCCGGTACCCACGAGAAGAAAGGTACTTCTGAAGCCCGAGTCCCTGGAAATACCGACCCTCTCTCTCCGTGTGTGGCTTCGGCGGTAACCCTCCATCTTCAAGAAGGAAGGCCCCCAGCACACTCAGAGGAGATTTACGGCTCCCAACCAACCGTCTTACTTCCGCTCTTCCCACCTGACCAGCTTCGAGACAAACCTCAGTCCCCACCTTCCCGCCCCCACTGCACAACACACCAGCAGAGGGAAAAGAAGGCCTCACGAGGAAACAGCCCAGGCACCTCGGGACGTACACTCTGAAATCCTAATCCTGCAACATCTGGCTCTCCTCTGCTCTGGGAACAACCTTCTTCCCCACCCTGCTCCCTGCCCCCCCACCCCCGTTTCCCAGACAACCTCCTACTGCCAATCAAATGCCCGGGAATCCCACCCCAGGCGGCTCCGAGCCGCCCCTCCCTCTCCCCCACCCCGGGCAATGCCAGCCATAATTCTACTCACATTCAGCACATCTTGCCTGGGCTGTGGAGGCTCGATGCACGTCAGCAGCCTGAGCAACAGATCCATGATAGCTGAAGTTCCTATGTGCTTTATAACAAGGTCGACAAAATCACGTTTCTTCTTTAAGAAATCCACAATCTAGAGGAGAACAAACCAAAACTGAAAGGCACGTAACTGGGAACTATAAACTTCAGAATGCTTTCAATCCTGACCCCTCTAACTGGCCCCCACTCCAAAATCCCACCTCCACCCTGCGTACAGGAATGGTAAAGGCTGAATCATAATAAGCTGTCAAGTTGGAAAGCCTGCTAATCGTTACAATATGCAACAACCCTTAGGAAAACAAAAATCTTCCAAATTATCACACATTCCCCAATACAAACATACCGTTAACAGAATCTTTTATTTCTGCTCACTTTCACTATTAATTCTCAAAGAATGAGGATTAAAAAAAATGTCATACCTTATGAAGAGCAAGAGAATATACCATTTCACAGTTTAGGAACAAAAAGCAAGTCCATTAGACTATGCACTAAAATGCAGAATAAATATGCAAAGCCCTAATCATACTCTAGGTAAGTAAGAGGAAAAAAACGCGAAACATAAAGATTTCTACATCAGTCAAAGTGACTAAGTCACCTGCTACAGAAACATCACATTTGGATTTGATTTCTGCAATTCACCTAATCAGATTCACGCAAGGAGAGTATGGGAGAGGCCGACAATTATACCGAGGGACCGTGAGAGCCGCAACAAAGTTACAGCCATCCACCTGGGTCCCTTCTGCGCAGGAAGAAGGGGGAGACTGTCCTGTCCTGTACACCCTTGCAGACCTTCCGTCCGTGTGCACGACTCGTCTAGTCACAAGGCCCGGAAGCAGCGTGGCTGCTGCTCTAACAGTCTCCCTGAAGTCTCTCAAAAGCCCGTGTCGTGGGGTTAACTCAGTTACAGATGAGGAAACCGAGGCTCAGACCGGTTAAGTATCTTGCCAGAAACTAAAAAGTGGCTGCCCTATGATTTAAACTTGAATGTATGTCCCCAAAGCCACGATCCTGCCATTATCCCACATGAAGGAGTCTAAGGGCCAGAGATGACAACTAACACTGTTCCACACCATCAGGTGAAAATGCGGGATTAACCATCACACGTTGCTTCTCCAGACAATGAAGTTAAACGTCGTAATGCAAACCTTTGAGAAGTTATATGTAAATAATCCACTCACAACTTAGTCACACAATAGTTTTTAAAAGCACAGGAGAGGAGGAGAGGAGGAAAAGTCACAGGTCACCAAAACACTGCGTAAGTCGGGGTTAAGAGCATGGGACCTGCATCCAGGGGCACGAATCGCAGCCAGTCAGTGCAGGGGACAGCACAGCAAGGACACAAGCTGTCCTGGACAGAGGACGACACTGCTGAGGTGCCTAAGTGTCCCACCCTGAAGGCGCCCTACCACTGGACTTCTTGCTCCACGAGCGATAAATGTACCGGTTAAGCCAGCTCGCGTCTAACTTTTCCTCGTGATTTGCAGCTGCACTTATCCTTACCTATACATCAAGTGGTGGGAAACCTTTATTTACTCTCAGAATTGTCTTTCCCCGTCGCGCAAAGAAAGAGCAAGGGCTACCGAGTCCACTTGTTCTCATTCAAGGAGTGCTGAACCCAGAAGCACAACGAGCAGCAGAGTGACGCCAGGGCCTTTCACAGCGTTTAACGGGCACGAGCCACCATCCTTACTCAGACGATGTGTCTGACCTTGAAGACCAATATGAATACTCAGAAAGCTTCACGTGTATTCTCACGCATGACACTGACAACCAGGCCCCACAAATTTGGGTTTCCCTAGCACGGGATGCGGAGGAAAAGCACGAGGAAGGTGTAAGACCTGTTTCAACAAGGGCTACAACCATCTGGAACTGACCGGTGACTTAGGCTGAGGATTCCCGTAACAGTCAGCAGTACTGTTAATTCTCATCGGAAGGCAGGAGAGAGAAAGACAACCTGTATTAGAGTGGTCGTAGCTGGGAGCATTACCTAAGAAAAAAGAACCTCAATTCCGATAGATTTCGGAAGGTAAACCTGCTCCATCAAGAACACGAAAGAATGACCTCAGCTTGCTAAAATAAAACACATGTGCACTCCACTTTGGTACAGGGCAGACGCACTGGGCCTAAACTAGTTCTAGTCCCTCCACGTGTGCGGACGGCAAGGACGGGTCCTGGAGCCCATTTCCCCCCGAGGAGGGGGCCAGGCCCGACCAGTCTGACCAATCGCTCCCGTCATCACGCCCCTGCTCGCTGCGCTCCGGCAGGGCTGTCGGTTTGGACTTGGGCATCCGAGGCTTGGCTCGCTGCTCACTGTGTCCATAAGGGGAAGGTCACATCCTGCTGAGCAGATCCTTTTCACACCAGTAACCACTAAGGCGGCGATTCTCACATTTCAGCACGCACCCATCATCTGGAAGACCTGTTCTCCCAGTTTGCTGACCCGCCCTCAGCATCTGATTCTGTAAGTCTGGAGCAGGGCTGAAGGACTCGCATTTCTAACAAATTCTCAGGTGGTGATCATGCCCTCCCATGACACATCCAACAGATACCTGGGAAATGAATGACCCAAACACAGGAAGAGGAGGAGCGGAGGGGGAAAAGGGGAGGGGGAAGGGGGAAGGGGCGGTACGGCTTTCTGACCAGCAGAGCTCCACAGGTATACCTGCTACCCAGGTGCATGAAAGTCGATACCCAACTGTCTCAAGCTAAACACTGACGTTTTTGAATGGAATCAAAATGGAAACGATCACCATTTGTATAAATCAATCATCAATTCCATTTATGGGAAAGCGTTTTGATTTAAGCTTCATCTGTCATCATTAGAGGGAAAGAAAGAACACAGGCAGCTGTTCCTTTTCCACAGTCACTGCGACTCCCCTCACACACTCCACTGCTCGGCGTGCACCGGAAGGCCGTCTCCACGAACAGAGACCAACATGCTCCCGCTTCTACTCGGCCCGAGAGGAAACCACAGTACAGTAAAAAACAGGCCTCGTGAGGCTCGAAGAAAGGAGCATGTCAAGTCAGACCACATTCATTACTGTGTGAATCCGCGTGAAGCCAGCGAGCATTCAGAACGTTTCAGGTTGAACATATAATTCTTTTACAGAAGCTGACGTCAGGCACAGAGAACACGGAAGCAACAAAGCGACTGGGGATCAACTCCGGGGGGGTGATCAGCCCTAATACTTACCTTTTGGAAAACAATATTTACCTGTTCTGGTTTTCTGCTGATAAGAATACTTAGCACCTTGCTGAAGAAACTGGCAAGTAGTGGGTTCAAGGGGGAATCGTTTAGGAGGAAGCTATATAATTTCATTAGCAAGGATTCATCTTCTCCCAGTCTATCATTCATCTGGGAGACATCAGAAGTGAGCAACTCACAAGATATATTTGGATACCTAGAAGAACAGGATACTTACATCATCATCTGTATTAACAATTTAATCACATAAAGTAAAACACAAATCAGAAAGGCTTCCTAAAAGTTTGTGAAAAAAAGAACAAAATTATCTTCTGGGAATCAGAGAGTCATTTCAATCCATTCTTTCCAACCTCTAGATTAGAGTGAATGTTCTACTGTGTCTAAAATTGTTCCTGAACCAAGCTTTAATAGGCAAATGCTTTCCCCAACAAAACTCGAACACACCTAGGTCTCAGGAGCCAGGGGGCCATGCTGCAGGCCGTGGCCTTCTCAGCGGAGGCGAGAGGGGCAGGGAAAGGCCTTGGGTGGCCGTCAGCAGCCTATCTGGCATGGAAGGTGGCTCAGCTTGTGGACAACCATGGGGGGCACTGGTTTCCAGGACACTGTACTGCACACGGCACCGTGTAACTACTCACACGTTCAGGTTCCCGGACCAGCCACCTCTATTTTCACATGGGTTGCAAATGGTACTAGAAAGTTGTTTTGGGGGCTTATCAAATGTTCAGTCTATGTGACATCTGAGGAGAATGCACAGCCTTGGTGACACAGGTGGGAAGCTGTCTACAATGAACTTTCCATCCCAGCCTCCCAAAGGGGATCAGCCCACCATCAGATTCAGTGCAATGGGACACAGACCCATTCTACAGACCCCACAGCGCTAGAAATACCCGCACCCCTAAAGCTGGCTTGTCTCTGAGCACCAGAGCTCGCGCTCTCTGCAAAATACGCAGTAGATCCATCTTCTCCACTCACTCCCTCCTCTTACTACAATTTCTCGTCTGTTTTCAGTAGCAACAAAGGAGACTCCAAAGCCCATGCAGACTACATTCTCCCCGACCCACAGTTCACTTCTCTGCTCTTTACTCCTCCCTGTCGAGCAGCCAGGACCCAGTCACCCGGAAGGGCAAGCTCCAATGCTGAGCAGGACAGGGAGGTGACAGAGCAGCCAGAAGCGGCTACGTGACAAGAGAGAGGTGAGGGCTGTGGTCTGGAACACATGACAAGCAAGGGGCCGCCTGTTCTGTTTTGAGGTCCACGGCTGGAGAGGCCACTGGCAACAGACAAGAAAGCTGCGGCACCTCAGAGGGTCTGACGTGAGGTCAGAAGACTGAGTAGGAGGCGACTGTCCCCACATGAACCTTTGTAGGGAAGAAAAAACTGGACAGACAGACAACGAAACAGGCAGCTGTGTGGGCATGAAAATCACATTACCAAACAGCTGTCTTCTGGAGGCTTATGGCTCAACCAGATTAGTCGTTCTCACTTTATGGAAAATGTGGGCATATAGATACCGTAACATCAAGTCACCGTCAGGCTGGGGGCAGGATTATCCAGTGGACACTGTTGTGGCTTCTGGAGTCACACCATCGAGGCTTAGTACCTGTCTCCACCGCTTACAAACTATGACCTTGGGCAAGTTATTTAACCTCTCTGGGCCTCAGTTTCCAAGTTTGTAATCTGAAGACAACAGCTCTTACCTCACGTGGGAGGGTAATATATCCAAAATCCTGAGGAGAAAGCCTGGGCTAAGCGAATGCTGGCTGTTTCTATTCCTCTTTATCAAACTGCTGACACGCTGCTAAGGGGGTTGGGGGCACGCTGTCAGCTGCGCCAGCTTGAAAGCTGCTGGCTATGAAAGGACTGGTAAAAGGTAGCACACCTCAACCCCAGCTGTGAACCCAACGCGTAGGGTGCACTCCCCAAATTCTGATGCGGAAGGTCCAGGAAGTCATGGACATCTTTTTACATTTTTCATGACTTTTCACCTATTTTCCCACAGGTGACTCCAAGGTATGATCTGGCTAAAGAAGCATGAATATGGGGCACTACACAAAAGGCTCAAGGTTCTGGTTCTGGACAGGCTGGGGCGACTCTCTCGCTTCCCACCTCTTTAACACTAAACAAGATTCTAGAACACCCGAAGGCCTCCTCTCCTCCTACCCGACCACACGCTCTCCCCTCACTTCCTTCCTTTGTACTGAGGCTACAGAGGCAATCAGGAGAGAGCCCCGCCAACTGCACCCCGACCTGCACGTGGGCCCCTTCCTCCTCTCCCTATAGGGGAGCTGGCCTTGCTCCCAGCGCTGCCCCCACTTCTCCTCTTAGCCCACCCCCCACCTACTCAAGCCCTGCACGCCACTAGAGCTCCCACTCCTAGATACCAGCGCCATTTCCCTCTGGGGGTGTCAGTCTCAGCAGCCCCGACACACAGACCGTCATTTCCTCCATCCAGGAAAAACAACGAGCACCCACTGCTCTCCTGATTCCACATCTGCCCGCGGCTCCCACTTTCTCCCTCTGCTCCCTTTCTAGGAAACTCCTTGAAAGAGGCGTCTGTCTCCAATTCTTCCTCACAGCGCCCGTGTGCTCCGTGAGGCAAACCCCAATGGCTACTTGGTGCGTGGGCACAGCCCTGCCCACTGTCCCATCTCTCCTTCCGCCCTGGTTCTCCTCTCGCCTCAGGCCGCTCCGCAGCCCCTCTGTGGGGACCTTGACCCAAGCAACAGCATTTCAGCTTCTGAATTTACAGTTCTGCTTCAGGACCTATTGTTAAAGCTCTGTTGGTTTAAACTTATACTAAATTATTTAAAATCAGAAATATCTGTCATTAAGACTACAAAGCTTACTGTAGTGACCATCCTTGAACACTCTGTACATGATTAACTGAAGTAAGTAGAACAGTGATGGGTTTAATCCACATGTGTAACTAATATATAGTTCTGAACTTCAGAAAACAAAACACCAGCCTAAATTTCCTAGGTTGACTACCAGCGACCTTCCCCCTGAAAAGCTTTCCGACCCTCTGAAAGACCTCGCTACACTAATCCAGCGGCTCGTATCCCCCAGCTGTGTGTACGTTACACACAAGCCAGAAGCCCAGCGGAGAACTGCTCTGCCCAGCCAAGTTACGCTCCCTTGAAATGGTGCCACCCAGAGGCTGTGTCCAGGGAAGCATACCTGCTCTTGCAACTTCAAAGGTAGCATAAAAGGAGGGAAAAAAGAAAAATACTACTGGCGTGGCAATACCACAAAAGCAGTGACGACTTTCTGGCAAAATAAGCACTTTCCATAAGGTGTGCCCACTCTTCCCAGTTAAAGAGGTGTTTGCTCCATCCAGCACAGGAGGGACAGACCCCAGGAGGGCACGTCCCCACCACACTGCCTTCTACCAGGGAAGCCCCACGATGGGCAGCTCCCATACATGTTGGCTCACTGTGCCGGGAGCTCCAAAGCAGCCAAGTGTCTAGCTTTTGTGGGATGGGCATACGCTAGTATTTCTGCTGCCAAATGTCTTTCCTCTTCTTTGTTAAGACACTGGTCTCTGAGTGGAGGCTGTCACTGAACGCTAGCTGTCAATCTTCATGGCTGGCAGAGAACATGACCTCCTTGAAGATCCAAGCCACCAGCAACTTGAAAGCATTAGTAAGTATTATTTCCCTGACAGCAAAATTCTCACCGCGAAGAAATGCAAAGATACCTAAAAAGAGTGGACAGACTGGGAGAGGAAGGGCAACAGAGAACCTACTAAATCCACAATGCTTCCTACTGCATTAAGTTCATTTAATACATAATCAATAAATTTTTGTTCCTGAATTTGTTCTATCTTTTTTTTTTGGGGGGGGGAAGCAAATATTTCAATAGAGTTGGAAATGGAAAAATAACTAACTGAAACCCCAATCCTTTAATCCCACATGGAAAGCTCAGTTTCCGAGGTCTGTGTACAGGGTTACAAGACACAGTGAGAAAGGATCCCGTGCTAGCGTTCTGCGTGTGAGCAGGTGAAACCAGCGATGAGTAGACAAACCCACTGGGGTCACCCATGGTGTCACATGCTGAAATTCAGTGACACCAACATTGACCAAGACCCACACCTTTATTTTCAGTTAACAAAAGGTCAGAATTTATTAATTTATCAGCAACGCTCTTCATAACCCAAGCTCTGGCTCATTCGCTGTGTGATCTTGGGTGGACACATAACCTCCATCTTCCTATTTGCAAAGAGAAAATACTTACTTGGATCGTCTTACTATTTTAAGAAACTTCATTGCTATTTATAAAGCACTTTGCCCTCCCACAAAACCTGAGTGGAATACAGAACGCTCATTTTTACAACCTCATCGTCTCACTGGACTTGGCTCTGGAATGGGTTCTGTGCTCCACTGGGCCATGGGGAATCGCTAGACGACGAGAATGAATTTTTACCCCACTTCACTCAGTCCCACCCTAAAGAGAAGATTGAATTTTCTTACTTGTATCTGATCTTTTCATCCATGTCTTGAGGTGGTTCTTCTATAATGAATGAGACTAAATCTTCCAGACATTCTGCTTTTAACAGAAACTCTATAAGTTTGCGGTTCTGGGCTTTACATTCCTGTAAAACATCTTCCTCATCCATTAACTCCTTCAGTGTTACATCTTCTCTTTCTAGAAGTGTGTCTATGTGGGATGATGAGTGAAGATCAAATTTCCAGAACATGCTGGTCTAAACAAAATGCAGAGAGTATTTCAAATAAAATTTCAAATTCACGTTAATTTTTCAAATTGCAGTTTAGTTTTACAATCTAAAATGCCATAAATAAAGTTTCATGCTGAACCTATAAAATACTTCCTAAATAAGTAAAGTCAAGCAGGAGTTTTCTCCTCATAATAGAAATATTTTTACTGGTCACAAAAAATGGACGAGAAAATGCTGAAAGAATGCTACCACTTGGGGTTTTAACCTGCAAAATGAGCCCACCCACACTTTGTTACGAATGCTGGGAAAGTAAGAAAGTACACCCTTTCTTAAGGGCGAAGAACAGATTCTTCCACAGAACCCGTATGTTCAGCAGCAAACGCCAAGTCCTGAGACCTCGGTGTCTGGCAGTCTTCAGAACACTAGAGTTAAATAAACACACCACGGCCAGCAGTACTATCAGCCACTGACAGCACTTTCACAGCCGAAAGCCATAATATGGTAAAGCCCATGTCAATTCTTAACTGAAAACTAAAAAGCCAGAACCTCATTCTTGAGGAATGAGAGACACCAGTTCTCCTCAATTGCGAGGGAGAACCTTGACTTACCACGATCACTCCACCACGCCACATATACTGTTCCTGCCTCTGCCTCCTACCCCTCAACTAGGAAAACAACCAAGTTTGTCTTCTTCAAGTTACAGAGTTACAGGAGGTGCTTACTGGTAACGACCAGAAATAGGAAACACAGGGTCCACTGTATGATCTAAAGCTGCCATGACGAGACAATCTCACAGGCCATTCCTGATAACAAGATGACAGAGTTCTGACTAGGGACAGGACCATTCAAAAGTCACGTCTGTCAAAGGCAGTCACTACAGAATTCCTGAAGCAGGGGGTGAGACACATACTTATTCCATGTAACCACCTGGAGAAGTGGCCCCATTAGCATTAGCACCAAAAGCATGCCAATATCCACATGTGCTCATTTAAAATCCTGCGCGGAACCAGCCTGGGTAAAAGGAAGGAAACTGCAAAAGGTCGTAACCTATGGACAGACAGCACACATACATTTTTCAAAGTATGTAGTTTGCTAAATCAACCACAGTAGGAGATCGGGTGGGAATGTCTGATATTTTCATGAACGTGCTCAAAAGAGTATTCTTTAAACTAGAGATCATGGAGGGCAACATTTATTTATGCTGCTAGTCAAACAGATCAATCCAACAATAAAGCAGCAGAACAACCTGTACTCCATGGCAGGTCACTCAAGGGTGTGTGAGGGCACACCCACGTCACCGGGCCTCACCAGGAAGTCCACGTATGAGCAGCGTTTAAAATAAAGCACAGTTTTAAGGAAACTCAGAAAGAAAAGGGCTCTTTCAGGGAACCAGTTTTAGGTAAGAAATACGGTGTTACGGTAGTTGTCTGTTAAAAAAAAAAAATCTTGAACTGTTTCGAAAGAGACATAAAGCAACATCTGTCATCAATGAGCAACAACAGAACCAGGCCGGGCGGGATGAGGAGCCGCCGTGCAGGCTGGCCTGACCTGCGCTGCCGTCACCACAGCGCTCGCCGGGACGACACAAAGCAGTGGCCCACAATATCAGGCCCAGCTAGCACAGAACATGCTAGAGAAGCAACGTCACAACTCCCAGCAGAGCCAGTACCCCCACTACTCGCCAACAGTGACCTCCCTCCTCCAAGACGAGGAGCGGCAGAGCCCGTTAGTTCCCTAGCACGTCTGCCAGCGAAGGAAAGAAACTCATATACTTCAAACCCAAGAGCAACCCACTTGCACCCAAGGCAATTACGAAGGAACTAGGAAATAATGGCAAAGATGATATCCATCCACGTAACAAGCAAGAAGTTTGGGGAAAAGGACAGTGGAAATAAATCTTACGAATAAATGCTTTTTTGGCATTCAGATTTGTGGAAAATGGCAAACAAATAACAAAACACCCGTATTGTGTCATTTTATCCTAGTGAAACTGACAAGGAGAAAACAAAGACAAAAGGCTAGAGAAGGCGGGCCAGCCCCGTGGCTCAGGCAGTTAGAGCTCAGTGCTCCTAACTGCGAAGGCTGCCGGTTCGATTCCCACATGGGCCAGTGGGCTCTCAACCACCAGGTTGCCGGTTCACCTCCTCGAGTCCCACAAGGGATGGTGGGCTGCGCCCCCTGCAACTAAGATTGAACACGGCACCTTGAGCTGAGCTGCCGCTGAGCTCCCGGATGGCTCAGTTGGTTGGAGCGCATCTTCTCAACCACAAGGTTGCCGGTTCGACTCCCGCAAAGGGATGGCAAAGGGATGGCAAAAGGATGGTGGGCTGCGCCCCCTAAACTAGCAACGGCAACTGGACCTGGAGCTGAGCTGCGCCCCCCACAACTAAGACTGAAAGGACAACAACTTGAAGCTGAACGGCACCCTCCACAACTAAGACTGAAAGGACAACAACTTGGAAAAAAGTCCCGGTAGTACACACTGTTCCTAATAACGTTCTGTTCCCCTCCCCCCCCCAAAAAAAAAAAAGGAGGAAAGAAGAAAAGCAGGTTTCCAGCCCTCGAGAGCGAGAAGCCGTCCCTTGCTCCGGGCTGTCAGCGGCAACAGCTCGGCTCGCTTATGTGTTTCTAAAATCACAAATTCTGAAGAGAGTCCACCTTCTTTCCACTCTTCCCCACACTCAATATAAACCTTGCGATGACTGAAATGGCTGCACCCAGCACAGCGGCCCACTGACAGGGCCCAAGCCCGGCCGTGGAGACGTGGAGACGCCACGCACACATGCGCTCTCACCACTTAAGGACAGACGCAGGCGTGCGGGCTCCAGTTCAGCTGAAGTAGCAACATGACCTTCGAGAACAATCATGCCCGTCCACCTTGCCTTCAAAATTGGTCGTGGAAACTTTGATCCTAGGATGTCTACAGACTGACAAAATAGTTCATTTTACTTAGTTTAAATACATCAGTAAAGTCACTGACTGTGTTAAACCTTCCCACAGCCCGGGCCCCAACGTCACCAGGTCAGTATGTGCCACTTTGGTCTATAAGCCAAATCTCCTAGAATCGAATGGGCTCTCCACTTGAAGTCAGAAAACTGGACATAGTTAATAATTTAGCCTGAAACCTTTTTAAAAAATTACGTCTCATTTAAAGTCTTTTTATTTTTTTTGTAATCCCTTGTATGAAGTATAATGGAAAATACTAAGTAAGAAATCACAAAAAATGTAAATCTGGTATCAAGCCCTAACTATTGGCTAGTTATAGACAAGATATACACTCACCTCTATCAAAAATAAACTATAACATCTACAAACTATAGATTAAGTTATACTTCTAAATTATGGATCAAAACATAATCATATCTATCCTCAAATAAAATCCAACTTCCAAAATGTTACCCTTATAAAGATAACTCACTAAATACTAGATTTATAAAAAAGACTGATAATTAGTAGTGATGAAATGGAAGCAGAAATTGGCAAACTGTGGTCCAAAGATCAAATCCAGCTCACAGCCTGCTAGTTAAGGATGATGTTGATATTTTTAAAGAGTTGTTTTAGGAAATGAGAATAATTGACAGGGACCATATGCAGCCCACAAATCTTAAAATATTTACTCTCTGGTACTTTACAGAAAAAGTTCAGCGTCCCTTGCTCAACAGGAAACAGTTCCCACGAAGGAACTTTCCCTTCGCTATCTCTGAACCCAGCCCCCAGCGCTCACAGCCTGCCCAGAAGGAAGGACTGTCTACCAGATCCACGCTCCTCTCCGTGGGCACTCACTAGACCGATCCACGCTCCTCTCCGTGGGCACTCACTAGACCACGTGGCCAACTTCTCAGGCAGGCAGGTACTGTCACTCCAGTTTTCCCCAATGTGCTGTGAACCACACAAACACCTCCCCATGCCCTCTCCTGCTGCATGGAGCCGGATGCTGAGGACAAACAAGGCCCTAACTGAGGGCAGAGCTGAAAAACGAGGTGCATCTGGCCCACCACCACAGGGGAGAAGGCTGCCTGCCAACCTGACGGCTGCCATAGACTGTCACCGTGTTTCCCCGAAAAGAAGACCTAGCTAGACAATCAGCTCTAATGCGTCTTTGGAGCAAAAATTATTATAAGACCTGGTAGTATATCACATCATTCCATATCATATCACATTACACGGTCTTATAGTAAGGTAAGACCGGGTGTTACATTAATTTTTGCTCCAAAAGACGCATTAGAGCTGACTGTCCGGCTAGGTCTTCTTTTTGGGGAAACGGGGTACACGAGCCGGTGTACACCTGCTGTGTCTGTCCAGCAGAGCAGAGGGCCTCCCCGACCAACCAGCTCCTCCAAATCCCCGAGGCTGTGACTTCGCTGTTATTATGATTATTAAACACAAGAAAATTAATTCTTTAGCAACTGTCTTTTAAAATGCCTAACTCCTTTTGCTTTCTACTGTCCTGAATTAGAATAGCTTTGTCATTCAAGGGAGAACACTTGGAAATACACATTTCCATTGTGCATTTTAATACAAACTTCAAAATAAAACCCCAGTAGACACCTAAAGCAAACATTATGCATTTTATCTTTTAGCCAAACAGCAAATTGACTGGAAACTGGTAAATTAGTTATCCCTGGCTTGGCCCTGGTTTTCCTTTGTGCCCTTTGAAATAGAAACAAGCAAGGGGTGAACTAATAGTTACAAAGTTCAACTGCCCAGGGGCCTGAGGTAAAACAGAGTCCTTTGAAAAATATACCTACTTTAAGATACTCAAAAACACCCTGAAAGGAGTCAGAACTCCAAAATTTCATTTTCAGTAGACATAAATATACTTTAAAATCCATACCCAGGCTACATACGCATATAGTTGATCAAAATAGATTGAAAATAGGGTTTTCTCCTATAGGGGCTGAAGGTTAGGTGGGCAGGTCACCAGGGAGGTACCTGTTACTCGATGTCACAGATGCCGGCCTCTGCTGTTTTCTACCTTCCCCATAACTTAAGACACAAGTGAAAATTACCATGTTACTCGTATGTGCGCAAAACAGGACCAAAGGATCCCTAAACCTATTCATCTCAGATCAACTGCTTTAATTAAAGGTCCTCTGAAATTACTGAAATACCATCCTCAGAAGCAAAATCTGGACCCAGGTACCTTTCCTTCACAGCAGTTAGGCAGTGACACTTGGTTGCTGAAAGGAAAGGTGTGACCCCTTTCCTAGGACACACCACCTGGCAAGTCATCTGCAAGAGGCATGATAAGAACACCAGTCTGTCCACAGAATCTGCCCAGGCACTGCTGTGGTCGAGTGTATTCAATAAGGGCCTGAGTGTGGTTTAGGTAAAGCACCTACAACCCCTTGTTTTCACCACAGACACACCATTTCCCCCTAAACCTTGTGACTGACTAGCAAGCATCTGAACAGACCTGGACTCCAATGCCAGGCTGGCCCTGAGGCCTCGGGAAAGCAACCTCCTCTCTAAGTGTCAGTGTCCTCCCAGGGAAACTGGTTGCAAGGAGTCAATGAGAAACCCCAAGAAAGTAGGAATAACATCCAGGAACTGGGCGAACGGCAGCTCCGGGGCAATGAGCACGTCCCCCACTGGAGCCAGTGAGCTTCGAACCAGTGCTTCCCAGCCTTTCATGGGCACAGGAAACACCGAGGGGTCTCGTTCTGACTCAGGAAAGCAGCGCTCCAGCCCGAGCCTCTCCAGCAAGCTTCCAGACTTCTGTCACTGCTGCCCTGGGCTGAAACCATTGCTGATCGTGTGTGACAAAGTGCAGTAAGTAATTCAAATAATTATACACCCATGAGAAACAGGAAAAGCATGCTTTGCAAACATGTGACTGTTTATTTCAGAAACTCCCTGTGGACAAGCTGATATGAGTGGGTTTTCTTCCGACAGGACAGAAGCAGACATTAACATATGATATCACTTTCCAACAGGGGCCCAAAAAAACTGACACCACAAACATACTAACAGATAAACTATTAGAACTCTGAAGAAAAAAAATGCTAATCATCCTACCTACAAATGGAAAGCAAACTGTGGGAATGACAAGAACTTGAATGAATTTAACATGCAAAATGTGCTACGCATATAAACTCTGAATTCAAACTCTGTTTGAAATGAGCAATTTTCTATCCAAGTAGGATAGCTGTACTCGGCAAAACACCAAGTCTACATGCTGCTATGAACTATGGGACGCCTGTACCCAGGACAGGCCGGGCCCCAGGCAAAAGGTTCAAAGACCCCCTCCAAAAAAATTCAAAGATTATAAAGTATTCAAGACAGCAACAGCGAGCTTAAAGCCAACGCTGCTGAGCATGGGGCCCTGAGAGACAGACGGCCCGGGCTGCACACCCACGAGGCCAGCCCCACCTACACCAGTCCATAACCAGCCCCACGGGGGTCCCCAAGACCCCAAATCCTAAGTGAGTATTTGCTGTCATGCGCAGTCATGCAATAAGCTTGCATAAGGTATTTCTGGTTTAAATAACTGCAGTTACCTAAACACACGGGGTACAAACAACAAAAATAGGAGAAGCAGCTGCTCCCGACAAAAATAACACATGGGAAAGAGTTAAAACAACAAAATGTGTCATAAATATTTAATACTGTTTCTTTAAAATGTGCTATAAAGGGGGATATCTGCAGTGCAGTTTTTTTCATGACTTACACAAAGGCATGCAAGCACATGGCCCAAGTTCAAGCTCCCGCACACCTGCAGTTCGCAGTTCGTCTCCCTGCCACATGCCCCAGGCCCCTCTCACCACCGCTGGCCAGGGGCTGGCCCCACCCACCACCCAAGCGAGGGGGGGCAGCTAATACAAACATCACCCAAGCCACAACGGAAGCCACATGTAAGTGTAACGTTTCTAGGAGCCACATCAAAACGGTCAAAGAAACTGGCATAATTAATTATAATAGTGTATTTGATCTAACTTCACATATCCAAACATTATTATTTCAACATGCAATTCTTTTAGTACTAAGTCTTAAAATCTGGGTGTATTTTATACTTCTAGTACATCTCAGTTTGGACCAGCCACATTTCAAGTACTGTGTTTCCCCGAAAATAAGACCTAGCCGGACAATCAGCTCTAATGCGTCTTTTGGAGCAAAAGTTAATACAAGACCAGGTAATATAATACTGGGTCTTATATTAATTTTTGCTCCAAAAGAGGCATTAGAGCTGATTGTCCGGCTAGGTCTTATTTTCAGGTAAACACGGTACTCAAGTCACATCTGTAACGTGCTTCTAACGAAGCGACTGACAAGCAGTATTTAAGAGTGTACTTTCAGGGAATATAAGTGATACCCAGGCTGTAATAACAGTAATGATGTTTTTTATAACACTTCTAATAAAGATGTTTCTAACCAATCTACATGCAATATGTGTTCAGACGGCGTTAGTTCAGGGAATGAAGTAAAACCCACCCTGCAACAGTACTTGTAACAAACATGTCTAACAAGGTTTTAAAAAAGTCACATTCGGCTGCTGTTCTGGACAAAACAGGTCTAATTACGTAATTACTACAATTGTGACTCAGTTTCTCCCGATACTAAAATAGCCCCACATCTCCTTCGACAGCCAACGTCAACAGTTAACCACCTTTTCCACACAACAGCCAATTTTCCTTTCTTCTAAAATGTAAACGTGTATTTTTATATATATAGCAATTGAACACTCTTCAACTCAAAAAAGCAGGTCACAAGAAAACAAGAACCGTTTTTTAGCCTCTAAACCAGGGGTGTCCAAACTGCGGCCCGCGGGACAACGGTGGCCCGCAAGCCATTTTTATTGGCCCGCAGCAAATTCCAAAAATATATTTAGTTTACTTAAATAAACCAGGTGAGGCAGTAGGTACTTCACCTCGAGTGAGTGAGTGGCCCGGCTATTTGTGTATTTTACCGCATCTGGCCCTTGGTGAAAAACGTTGAAAAAAGTTTGGACACCCTGCTCTAAACCTAGGAATATTTGTAGGAATAAAAAGAAGTTTTCAAATTCTTTGTCTTGAAATAATGAAGAGGCCTAGATCTTAAATCAGGCAGGCCACAAGTGGCTTATTACTGATTTAGATATACCTACTCACATTTTAAAATAGATGTATTTATTTCATTTTATAAGCTAATTCAAAAATACATAAAGAAGAAAAAAGTGCCTAGGTGACTCAAACACGTTGGGAAACAATGTTGTTTGTTTAATGTATTAAAAACAAGGAAAACCCTAGATGCCCTACTCGTCCTGGAGAAAACTGAAAACAGAGCCTTCATGGCCTCCATTCAGATTCAAAACTTGCTTGTTCTCCCAGCAGCAGGCACAGGAGACCTGGGGACAGGATGTGAGGAACAGGTGGGCGGCTGGAAGGCTGTTCTTCCTGGCTCACCTGCTCCTGCCAGAGGCCTAAACCTGGAGTCGCAGGCCCCCGCCCTGGGCTTAGACTCAGGTATGTGGGAAACCAAGTGGGGAGTTTCGTTGGGCTCCAGAAGGGTTGGTGGCTGCTCACTAGTGGCACGGCAGTAAGGAGGGGACAGGGAGGAAAGTAACTATAAATAGGAGAATGCAGAGTCACTCTGAAGGGAGGTCACCTGTCAGGGGTGTAAGTTAAGGACAGGCTCCTCCTCCTCACGGCACAGCCCAAGGCCCAGGCAAACATTCTCATTTCCGCATGAAGAGGTAGAAAGATGGGACCCAGGAAGGAGTCGGAGCCGGCCTTGAAGGCCGCCCTCGCTGTACTAAGGAAAAGGACCGCAAAGGACGGACGGCAAAGTCCGCCCAGAAGCTGCTTGTCCGCCCGCCCGGCAGAGGCATCCATTCTGAACCGTCGTCCCAGCCCCCCGCCCCCGCCCCCGCCCCAAAAGGCTGGACTAAGTAAATCAGTTCTGAGCGCCCACTGGAGGGAACGGATTTCCTTAAAGAAGAGGGCGCTACACGCGCAGAGCCAGTTCCACGGGGTTTGCTCTGCAACTGCTTCTTTCAAAGAACATGTGAAAAGCAATTTAACATGTTTCTACCATCCAGATATTCTAGAATCTTTCTCCATTTTACTCTGCTCTTTCTTTGCTATTTCAGCTTTGATAGTAGTAAATAAAGGACTGAACTCCATTTACTACGCGCTATACGAAGCAACAGGTACTTGTACAGCCTGATATGCAGTGTACTGAGGGATACAGGAGTGACATGAATGGTCCCTGCCCCTTAAGAATACAATAAAACTCAGAAGACAGGAAATACAGGGAATAAAAGGGATAAATTCCAGCGTGTTCTGTAGAAAGGGAGCGCCACAGAAGAGAGCCTGGCCAGAGACTTCATTATACCTGCGGCCTAAGCCGGTCCTCCAAGGGGAGGTCGTTTAGCAGGTGATGCAGAAGCAGAAAGGCTGCCAGGCCAGGAGAAATAAGCCTGCAAACACGGAGGACAGGCAGGACGACCCAGCAGCTTCAGGCAAGTTCACAGCAGGGAGGAGGTCCTGATGACAGGAAGAAAGAGCCTTTCAGGAGGTACCGGGAACAGGTTAGGGACACAAGGCCATGCGTGAATGCACAGCAGAGCAGTGGGCTTGCTGCAGAAACGAAGACGGGACCAGTGAGTCTAACTGACATAAAGGCACATTAAAAATACCTAGAGTAAGCAACAGATTTCAGTAACACACAGAAACACGTCTGCACAGAAGTAGAGGAAAAGTGACACAGCCACGACATTTATGCTGCAGCGAGTGTACTTTCCACAGAGCTTCTGCTCCTACAGATGCCAAGAGAGGGAAGGGGACTCCCCTGTGCTGGGCAGGGCCGAGTATGCGAAGGGCGAAGTGCTGAAGCGAGACCACTACGGGGGGACACGCAGGACCACACAGCACACTCAGACATGAGCAGTGAAGGCGGTGAGAAGAGGCGGATGAGCGACAAGGTCAGATCAACAGCTCAAACACAGAATCGCCAGCAACATGAAAGACGGACTGCAGAGGGACGAGCCCAGAAGAATCCAGAGCCCTTTTCAAGAACTCACAGAACATGGCAAGGCCCTGAGACGGCCTCTACTTCCAAACCCACTGCGTCCCCTCAGAGATTTCCCACTAAATTACCATTCCTCCTCGATTCCAACCACAATTCTGCCTCCCCCAAGCCTAATCCTTCCTTTCCGGTTGTGCTTTGCTATCGGACAATGCAACCTCGTGCTTGCCTTCGGTATTCTGAGCGGCCTGGGAAATCCATGACCCTCAGAAAGCGAATGCCGACCCCACACCGGGGACAACTCCACATACACCACACGGTGAGGGGTACGATCTTATCACCCACGTCACCTTTATATTTAAAAAGCCAACTGCCAATCAAAGGAAAGCCAGCCTTACTACGGTCACCTCGTCCACGTTAGAACAAGTAATGTGTTCCTCCCCAAATTCTCGTTATGAAAACTCAAATGTACGTGAATTTCTGTGCATAAATTCCATCAGTCCAAGTATATGCAAAACATGACTTATTTTTTAAAAAAGTTTTGGGGTTTTTTGTTTGTTTGTTTTTTGTTTTTAAGTGAGACTGGGGGGTTGGCAAAAAAAGACAAATAATGAAGATGACACGATGGTAATCAAGATTTGCCAGGAACCTTGTCAGAGATCAAAGGAATAAAGACAAGGAAAACCGACCCAGCTGGATCTAGACATCCCGTGTGTGTGTGTCTGTGTACACACGCATGCACGCACTCAAATACACACATGATGGAGGGGAGGGTGTAGTTAAGAGAGTCTCATAAATGTCAAAGTCAAATCAGAAAATTCTTATGGGCTGTGGATAGAGGGTTTTCCATCTCAAGCATTCAGGATTCTGACTGAAACCAGGTAGGACCATCAACAAATGTGAAAAAAGTAACATGTAACGGGGAGCGAGAGGAAACATGACGTGATTAGTGTAGCCTCTATCTGCAATAAAACAAAGGCATTTTTAAGTCTCTAAAACTGTAGGGAGGAAGGGGGGTCCCGAGCAAGTGAGGGACGGTATGACAAGTGCTCAGCTAGGAAGGGAATTCTGCTCTAGCGTGGAGTGAGGGGAACACTTGGAAAACTCAATTCGACTAAGTTTTAAGTAAGTGAAAGCAGGTTATCAGCAGTTTGTGAGTCACCCAATTCGAACCAAGTGACAGTGGCTAGTTGATTATTCCTATGTCTGTTACAGACAGGATGCCCCAAGAAAACAGCCTTTCTACATCAGGTACAAATTCTAGAGCATACTGAGATTCTTTTGGAAAAAAGTTCCAAAGAAACAGGCTTCAGGTTAAGAATGAGCTAACTGTCCTCGTTAATCTCTAACCAATTCAGTAACAGAAGACAGAATGGACAAATTGGTCAAAAAAGCTCACCCAGCAAACTTGCATGAGACCATGCACGACCATAAAGCATTCAGGGCTCTCTCCACGGCTCCTAGACCCGCAGTGATGAACTGCGCGCGTCCAGAAAGCGCTGTCCTTCACGAATGTTCTACCAGGGTGCACCCTCGTGCACAAGAAAAAGAAAAGCAGATTCAGGGACTCAACAGTCAGCTCAGGGATACAAGGTCAGTGCAGAATGTGAGAATAGTTTTGACAGTCTTGATAGCTCCTTATGACAAGCAACCTTCAAGCTCTTCTAACGATTCCACAAAACCATTACCTGTCTTGACACTGGAACTTCCTATTAAAAGTAGAAACATGGTGGGCAGCCAGATGGCTCAGGTGGTTAGAGCTGAACAGCAGGGTTGCCGGTTCAATTCCCACATGGGCCAGGGAGCTGCACCCTCCACAACTAGACTGAAGACAATGAGCTGCCGCTGAGCTGCCGGCGGGGCGGCCGGATGCCTCAGGTGGTTAGAGTGCCAGCTCTCAACAACAGGGTTGCGGGTTCAATTCCCACATGGGATGGTGGGCTGCGCCCCATGCAACTAAGATTGAAAACGGCGAATGGACTTGGAGCTGAGCTGCGCTCTCCACAACTAGACTGAAGGACAACGACTGGACTTGGAACTGATGGGTCCTGGAAAAACACACTGTCTCCTAATATTCCCCAATAAAATTTATTTAAAAAAAAATAAAAGTAGAAACATGGTTGACAGCAGCTACCACCTATGAAGCGCCTGTCACAGACCAGGCTCTGGACTTGGTGCTTTAGATGCATCATCCCTACCTCACAACAACCCTTCATTCTGCAGATGGAAAAACTAAGGTGCAGAGAGGTCAGATGACCTATGAAAGACAAGAGCTGGTCCACATGCTGGCCAGAATCGGGACTCGAACCCAGGTCTGTCGAGCTCCAGTCTGTGCTCCATCCAGTGTAGCGCACGGCCACCTGGCCCGTGTGGGGACAGCTGGTGAGCAGCAGTAACTGAGAGTGCACGCCCGCCCCGGCCAGCTGTGTGTGTGCTGCGGCCCGCAGGAGGCCAGCCTGTCACCTGATGGTTTTCAGGACACTCACAAATGGGAACCGTGTGTCTTCCTGTGCAGGGCAAAGAATCACTTCAGAGACAAGCTGGCTGGGTGGTGACACGGCTCCTGCGGCCAGTGGCTCCATCAGTGTTGCTTCACCAGGATGCTGCAGGCTTATCAAAATGCACAGACAACATGAGAGAATCAGCTTCAAAAACTGGCATGATGAAACTAAGAGAAATTTACTTAACACAGATAAAGTCCTTTGTAGATAAAAACTACAAAACACATTTGGGGCGGAGCACCAGGAAGGTGTAAGAAAACTGTTCAAGTGAAGAAAGAAACAAGTCCCAAGATATCAGCTGATGACAAGCTCAACGCCAAGTCATGCTATGATGTGACTAAGCAGAGCAGTGACAGGGTGTGGTCAGTGATGAGTGGCGCCTGGGCCCACGGGAAGCCCTCATCCTGCAGCCTGCCCTGGGGTGCTATGCTGCCCTGCCATGCTATGCCGGGCAATATCGTGGGCAATATCGTGGCACCCAAGGAGATGACCAGGGTGGCCAAAGGACTCCGGCGTGGTCGTGGGTGATAAGCACTCCGCTCTTTCACACCATCGTGTAGAGCTCCGCAGGCGACAATGAGAGCCCATGAGTTAAAGCAGGCTGCTTGTGGGCAGAAGCCAGAACTTGCTAACGGTGAGGGCCCGAGGCTGGAGGGGAGCCAGTAAAGCCTGGGGGAGCCTCCAGGAGGGCAACGGAAGGCAGAGGAGTTTCCGATCCGGAGAGGAAGGCCACACTAAGTGATCACCGTGGAGTCAAAGCCCGCCTGATCGGCAAGGCCTGGCTACGTCGGGCCTGACGGGGAGCCTCGGCGAGAAATGAGAAAGGTGGACGCAACCTTGCAGACGCTCAGTGGGCTGAACCCCACACAGTTCTCCACTCCTCTGGAAACTCTAACAATAATAAAGGACAAAAAAAAGGTAACAGCAGCCAAGGAGAATGCCAACAAATTTATGAAAAGCCAGACAATGGAGAAGTAATTCAGGAAGTCTAGCATCCAAGTAATAGAAGTTTTAGAAGAACACACTAGAATCCACAACCAAGCCCTCTCATCAAAACAAACAAAAATAATTCTCAGAGCTTCAAGAATGTGACTCTGCCCCCAGGACCTGCACATGCCATCACAGTCTGTGGTGAAACAGATCCTCTAAGGAGGTGTGAAATTCCACGGCACCAGAGATAAAGAGTATTGACACTTTTCTCGCCAGAAAAAGACTTGTAAAAGGAATGGAAATCTGAACGACCTCAGCTTCCTCAATAGCAATTTTGGCAAAAACCGTTTTCAGACATGAAAGGTCTGAAAGATTTATTCACTTTTTCAGAACGCTACTGGAGAATGCACTTCATCAAAGCACGGCAATAAGCCCTGAGGGGAGGACATGGCATACACGAAACCAGGGACACAGCACACTAAGATGAGTGCCAGCAGAAAGGTGAGGGGGACACCTGCAGCTCCCGGGAAAGTCAAGAGGAACCGGCCCGGAGTCAGGCACGCGGCCGAGGGCTCTGGACAGGATGTGACAAGGAGGCGATGTGCCAGACACGTGACCACACTGAGAACTGTGCAAATTAAGCCAGAGATTTAGGGGATAATAAACCAAAATATACATCCAATTAATATTCATTTTTAACCAAAGTTGTGCTTTAATTATGTTGGAAGATGGGGGAGGAAGGAGCTGTGCATATCTAAGAGCTGAACCTTCACTGTCATAGTTAAACGTCAGACAGATCAGACAGAGCTACCGACAGGCGTACATTTCACTTAGAAACGCGGAAGGACGAAAATACGAGAAAACAGCTAAGAGGCGAAGGTAGCAGCCCCCAGCGGGTAGTTGAGGGATGAGGAAGAGACAGGATGGGCGAAAAGGAACAAACGACTGTTATGTTTTGTTCTAAACCTTGTGAAACTGTTTGACTTTTTAAACCATATACCTATGTACAACAAAATAAGAAATTATGAAAAGAAAACATGACAGCACTTAGGACAAGCCCTGGCACTTAGTACGGGCTCTACTAATGTAAGCTCAACCTGAAATCAAGATATTGCGCAAGACTCGCTAACTTGTCAAGTCATATACACAGATAAGATTGCATACACTCAAGACTCCGTGTACAAAATAAACAAAAAACAAGCAAAGAAAGAAACAAAAATCCAACCGACCAAACCAACAACAACAAAAACCACTATGGTACCTGTTCGTGGTCAGGTCCCTTTTCACCCCATTCTTTCTTCCATCAGCATATAAACCAATTGCAGAAACTGGGACCCCTGGGGGGTACAGTACTGAGATTGCCAGGTCTGATCTGCCCCTTATTTTTAAGGGGCATTCTTAGCTCTGTGTGTGTGTGTGTGTGTGTGTGCGCGCGCGCGTGTGTGTTTGGGAGGGGTAACAAAAGAATATTCCATGACTTGTGCAAATTCTATGAAATCCAAAGTTGAGTGTCCACGAGCTTACAGCCACACCACTCATTCACGGCCTGTCTCTGGCTGTTTTCACGTGACCAGGGCAGAGCTCAGGAGCTGCGACAGACACCACGTGTGGTGCTCCCGTCACTTTGCACCGCAGCTCGGCCGGGCGCTCTACAAACCACAGCAACACAGGTGTAACTCAGCGGTGTCCAGAGGGCCACGTGTTGTACTGCAACATCTGATTTCATTTTATCATCACTGTATAGTCCCAACATGTCAAAAGCGGAGAAGGAAAACTGGACTTCACATGTGTGCTTTTAGGCCCAGTGGCACGTGGACTGCTCCGCTGCGGAACGTGATGGCAGAGCAGTGGTTACCATGCCCTCACACACACCGGTGCTCCCAGAATAAGCACACTCTGTGTCAGCACGACCGGACGAAACAGTCACCGCAGCAGCCCCAACTCACAGGAAAGCAACTGTCAGAAAACTTACAGAATTTAAAATGGAACATCTGATAAACGCAGAATTTCTTCACACAAAAAATATGCAAATGAAGGTTCAAAGTTGGTTTCCGAATGGCTTACTAGCCAAGCAACAACGCCCATGGTTTCCTTTGATTCCTGGTGAGTTCACAGGTCTGACTGACACACCTCAGCTGTCGTTTACATGGGAGCTTGAAGCGATGAAGAATTAGCCTCTATGAACAGTCCGCCTGAAACAACTGCAGGCAGCATGTTTCCAGAGAAGCTGAGAAAAGATGAAATCACTACTACATGCTGCAGGAATCTGTACAACGTGCTACAACTGACGGTGGTTAAATGTGTGTAGGGCAGAACCGGCTAATTGGACAAATTTCCAAAACCTGTGAAAATGTTAAGTGTTTAAAGCTTATGGTTATGCTTTCTAATTTCATCATCAGGTACTTCGGGAGAATTTAAAAATTTCTCATATGTTGCTGAACTGGTAATGTGAACATTAATTTGACATTACTGAACTTAATTTACTCCCGTGGACTTAACTATCTTTAGTTCCTGACTTGTCCTATCACACAGCAGCTTAAATGGCTTATCAAGGGTTAAGTTTTTTTGCAACTTTTTGAGCTCAGGGCCAAGGATGACATTTTTCTGAATGAGAACTGTCCTTATCCCCTACTACCTAACAATGGATGGTTCTGGAAATTTGCTTTTGCTCAAATCTTTATGTTTCTTAATGAATGCAACCTAAAATCACAAGGCTAATACAACCTAAAATTCCAGCACTGACCTGCAAAACTTAGACTGGGGTATATTTCAACACTAACTTTGTTTCGATCAAACATTCAAGCTGTTTCATTCACTTCCCAAGCTGTCACAAGTTAAAATGAGAAGATCTTCATTCCCATACAAATTTGCAGTGGATACATTTTCTGAACTCAAACCACAGTTAAACACCATTTTCAGACCTGAATGCAAGTGCGAAGGAAATTTCTCTATTTCAGAATCCATCTAGTTATGCAACTGAGGAGCTTTCACTGGAAATAATCTATGTGCTAAAAGGCAAATAGTAAGAGAAAAAACTAACGTATTTCTATCAATGCCCCCCAAGTGATGAATATACTCAACTAACCTCATATGCTTCTAGAACGGTATCAGAATGTGACAGCACCTACCTGTGTACAGAGACATCTTTAAAGATGAAAAATCTATGAAACCTCATTACTGATCAGCATTAATACATTAGGTGACTATTTGCAATAGATTTGGAGGGGAGCTCTAACTTTGAACATCATTCAGGTGAAATGTTACCCCCTAGAAAAGAACTCCATTCTTCTCATTAGATCTATATTACAGAAAATGTAATGCAATTATTTCTACATTTTGAATTTCATCAATAAAGTCTGTAAAAATGTGTTTTCTCTCTTGTTATATAATACCTTCATAATGGTCTCTTGGTCCACAAAACCTAAAATACTTACTATCTGGGCCTTTGCAACACAAGTTCAGTTAGACAACCCCTGGTCTAAAGGACCCTCTGTCTCCATGCTGCCCTCTTCTCAGTCATCTGGATTGATTCTAGGACTCCTGGAGGCTTCTGGGTAACTAACTTCTTAAAAGAAGAGTTCACCAGTCTAGTGTGAAACAACTTGCTGATGAATAGAAGGAGAGAAAAAATGAAAGAGAGGAATACAGCTAAAGGTAAGGATTTGTTCTATAAGCTACCAAAGCTACGAGTCTCTGTCAGCAAAGCAACACGAAACAAAAAAGAAGGAAAAGGAAAAGGGGAGACAGTCTTAAAAATGTTATCCTAAGAAATGTCTCTGAAATTTTAGCTCCTACCACCAATTAATGATACCTATTACTTAAAAAGTACAAAAGACATAAAGCAGAAGTCAAAACTCCTTGCTCACTGGGAACTTAAAATCTACTTAAAGAGAAGAAATAACCCTAAAATAATTTCCTGAGGTACTCGAACAGTATACAAAGGAGTGACTACAAAGGAAGTGGACTATATACAGAAAGGGTTGGTAAAAAAAGTGAGAGAGCGAGCTGAGCCTGGAAGTCATGAAATCAAATACACAGAACAATAATGAAATCATATGACGGGGGAGGGCAAAATGGGGTGGAGAAGGGTCAGAAGGTATAAACTTATAGTTACAAAATAAGTTAAGTCATGGAATGGAACGTACAGCATGGTCACTATAGTTTATAATACTGTGTTGTCTATAAGAATAGATCTTAAAAGTTCTCTCACAAGAAAAAAAATGTGTAACTGTGTGTGTGGAGAGATGGTAACTAGACTTCCTGTGGTGATACAAATAGATACACTTCCTTCCCAATAGATACAAATATAGAATCATTATGTTGGACACCTGAAACTAACATGTTATGTCAATTATATCTGAACTTTTAATAAGCTAGTATGTATGGTATTACAGAAAAAATTCTAAAAATTATTTTTCAAAATCCAATGTCACAACAGACAAATGGACAAATGTTATAGTTTACAGATACACAATTATCTAAGAAACATTAAAAAACACGCTCAACCTCTAAAATAATCAAGAGACTTCAAGCTAAAGGTCTCTGTGGGGTCCTAAACTAGTGCCCTGCTTTCTACCACCCCAGCTGCGAACCAACTGCTGACCAAGGCAAACAGATCGTGTGTACTACAAACTGTCTTCTTCATTATAAATAACCCTAACGCTCAGACCACAGCTTGTAACTACCCTGCCGACTTCTTAAGTCTGAGTTGAGGCCTCGCCCACAGGGTAAGAACATACCCCTGGGTGGAGAAAGAGAAGGGCTGGGCCCGGGGACCAAAACAAAACAAACCAAACCAAACCCTGAAACAAGGTGCCCCAGGTGAATGAATACTCAGAAGGACTTTTCCCCACCGGGGATTTAGGCAGAATAACATGGAGGTCAAACTGGAGGAGTCAGAAGAACCTGAGTTTCAGGGCAAGGAGCTGGAGCTTCCCTGTAAGCACAGGGGTGGCCTGAGGGTGGAGGAGTCAGCCAGAGGGGCAGCGAGGTCATGCGCAAAGTGGTATTTCTGCCCAGGAAACATGGCCCAGGGATGAGAAATGAGATCTGTCCAGCAGAACAACCCGAGTGTCTCACAGATGGATTGTGAAAGGCAGGTCATTAAACAGTTTATACCCACTTTCCCCTTGAGATACTATGGAGCAAATGAAAATGAATTAAGAACATGTGCACGTCCCCAAAAGGCCCTACTGGGCCACTTCCTATTACGTGCCAACTGAGCCAAAAGTCAAACATCCAAAGTCAACCTCTGGTCTTTAAGAAACTTACAGTAAAGAGTTCCAAAGCGATAACAACCGTCTGGCTCAAAGCCAGATGGCCTTTGTCTTATAAAACAAAACCACCTCCGGCCCCTCCCTTTCTCCCTTCCCCCTCCCTCCCCTCTCTCTCTCTCTCTCTCACACACACACACACACACACACACACAGAGAGCCAGGCGGCCTAGAAGCACTATGCATGTTACTCCAGCCTCCTAGCCCTGGCTGGTCCTTGGGGCCCAGCTCACCGCCCCCGCCCCACCCCCCCTCACGAAACTGGGAATCACATGGGTGCTGCAGATCGCAAGACACAGCAGAGCAAACTACACAGGCTGCTCTTTACCTTCCTAACAATCCCCTGGCCACAGAACCATACTGTACCTGCTCGGAGATGGCCCAGCCCTGGTCCACCTGACTCCAGGGTCTCGTGACACGACACCGCTTGCCTTCATGTAACTCACGGAAGCAAACTCCTGTACTCTTAATAGTCTTACCTTTCAAACCAAGTTTAAAAACTAAAAGAAATGTTTTCTTCTCGGTGGCTCCTTGCCCATTACAGATTATCCTGGCAACGGCTGTCTCCAATTTACTGCATCAGCAGATTAGCAGGGCGAAAGTGGGACGTGGACATGAAACAGAAGCTCTCCTATAAAGAAGAAAGAGCACATCGTCACAACATGTTCTCTTCTGGTCTGATGACAGTTGCCACTAAGGATGCTGGTTCAGGGTCTTGATTCACACAGAGCTATACCTCAGAGGACTGAAAAGTTCTAGTTAATTGAACTTTTTTCTATGTCAAACAGGAGAAGAGGCACTGTCACCCACCTCGTTCAGCTTTAATCCTATACTACACAATAACCCAGAAGCAAGAGGCCCACACCAGCATTATCAGTGAGCAAACTAGAAAAAAATACATGTTATCTTTATATTATGAAAACATCAGTGATATTCTTATCCAACATGGGGTTGGCTGCAAAGGCATCATACTTTAAAATACGAAAACAAATTTTAAGTGTCTCCCTCTAAATGCCCCCAAGCAGCCCCACGTCCTATCATTAAAGAATCCTAACTTTTCTAGGAACTGTGTGAGCAGAACACTAGTCGCTGAAGTACTAGCTGCCTTACTGTCAATGAACCAACACTACACAGGGAAGAACTATCAACTATCCTCAAGGCACTTCATTTACTTAATCCTGCAGAAAAAGACCCAAACTATGGACAGTTACACTAACGAGAAATCCCGTAAGAATACAGTCTACAAGACATCTTAAAAAAAAAGCCTCACACGTAATGCCTCTCTTCCACAGAAATCAAACCAAGTTACCATCTCAACATTTTCCCTCAAATAAAATAGAAACAATGCTAACTGCTTCTTAAAACAAATCAACAAAAACAGTAGCAAACCTAGGTTAACACAGAAAGAATATTTAATTCTAAGTCAAATGTGTTTTGAACATATGCTTGAAAAAGTACAATTGATCATCTAACTTTTTTGCTTTAAATCACAACAGAGCTGTCACCATGAACTGCTACAGTCCTTATACACAAAAAGCTTAACATGTTCATGTAAAGAGTGCACACTAAGTGTCATAGGTAATTCTAGTCCCATCACCATCATCTTCTGTTAGGAGTCCCAGATTCCTTTAAGAATCGGATGAAGTACTTTACAAAATCGCGCGCGTGCACATGCGCGCGCACACACACACACACACTTTGGCATTTAAATTCCAGTGGTTGCAGGACCCTCGAAGCTGACCTGCAATCACTTCCCGCACTTGCAGGCCAGTCAAGCACAGACTCCCAGCAGAGCTGTACCGAGCTGCCTGGCTCACCACGCCACTCACTCCCACCAGGGAGGCCAGAAGACAGAGCAGCCACCAAACAGGCTGGTCCCAGCCTCAGGAATCCAGGTGCTTATTAAGCTGTATTGAGGATGCTGAGACATAACCCGCTGTGCTGGAATCGAGGCTTTGTCTAACTGTTTACCGTCTTGTCACTACTCACTGGCAAGAGTGGGTCTATGTTACTGATGGTAAGAAATGTGGTTATTCTGAAGTGTGAGACTACAAGAATCGAGACCCAAAGGTGGAACACAGCCCGGAATGGTGGACGAGCGCAGTACAGGGTCTCCTGGGTAGTGTATACTGCACACACATTGAAACGTCTCTAGAACTACAGCAAAAAAACAAAAAAAAAAACAACAAAAAACCTGTTTTGGTTGTTTTTTAAAGGCACAACTGACAAGGACCAGGAGAAGACAACAAAATTAAAGGGGTGCTGGAAGGAAGCAGAGGAATCTTGACTGAAAGTTATTCAATGAACACTTAGATCCCTGAATCTGCCTGCCCTCTCCTGCCCCTCCCAACCCTAGCAGATGACGGACAAGCCCAAAAGGGAAGCCCAAAAGTCTCTGAGCTGGGCGATCCCAGCCCAGCGGGGACGAGCCTGCCACGCTGCCAACACAGGGCTGTGTGAACTGCAGCACGAATGCTGCCACACAGCCCCGTCCCCAGCCAGCTCCTCCTACCCACAGAGCTCCTGAGCTCCTAGCCAGGCTGACGACTGAAAGGTCTCTTCTGAATGATCCGACCTCAAGGGAAAAAGACCTGAAAATGCAGACACTGGGGGGCTTCCCAACCAAAGGAGCTCAACTCGTCACTGCTGGGAAGTCCACGGGCCCTGAGCCCCACCTATGACACAGCCTCCAACAACCACTCTCACTCCAATTTTTCTAAAAAAATAAAAAGGCCTTTTCATTGTAAACTTGCAGAACAGTTCAATGGCAGCACAAGAAAACTCCCCCAGAGCCTTCACCTGGATTCACACCCATCACTGTGGCATTGTCGCTTTACTCCCGTCCACATGCATCCCAAATACCCGATTTACTGCAGCCAACTCGTCCTTTACCCTTAAACAGTTCCCTGTGTACTTCCTGAGAACAGGGATATTCCCTTACACAACCAGAGTACAGATGTCAAAAGCAAGAATTTAACCTACTGATCGTCAAATGTGGGTTACGGAGTTCATATTCCAATTCTGCCGCTGGCTCTGTAAGGTCCCTGCCACAATCCCCCGTCCCCTCAATACAGGATCGTGTGTCACGCCTAATGTCATGTCTCCTTTACTTCCTTTCATCCGAAAACAGTTCTTTAGCATTTCTTTGTCTTCCATTTCACTGACATCTTTGAAGAATACAGGGTATGTATGAATCTCTGGAAGAAATACTACATAAATGAAGTTTTGTTCTTTTCCTAGAGTATAACATAGAGACAAGACGATGTCAATTTATTCCATTATTGGTAATAATTTTGATCACTTGGTTAAAATTTGCCGTATTTCTCCACTGGAAAATAACCACTTTTTCCTTTAGTAATTAAGTAGTAAGTAATCTGTGGGAAGATATTTTGAGATTATGTTTTTCAAACATTCACCCGAGAGTTTTAGTACTCACTGGCAATTCTTGTCTGAATCATGTTACGCTGACAATTATAAAATGACGGCCTTTTTGGTAAATCTATTATTCCTTCTGCATTTAGCAGGTGGCATTCTAACTTCAGTGAGGTATGTTCCCTTCTCCCCACTCGTTCTTCCCTTAATCCGCGAGCAGCATGGACTCAGAGACTTATTTTATTATTAATGTCATTATTCATTCTGATGATCAAGCTGTCCCAGAGTTGCCAGTGGGAGCCCCACCGAGCAGACTCTTGTGTGTTTCTCTCAGTTTTTGAGCACTTCCTTATTTCCTGGCATAACAACAAGTTCCAGATTCATCTTGTACGTTCTCTGCCTCAGCTCTGAAATCAGCCATTTCTCCAAGGGGCCCTGGTTCCTTTTTGTGGACACTGTTATTTACAAACGAAGATCTGCGAGCTAAGTATGCTCATAGATAGTGGACAAAGCCAGGAAAGATGGAAATTTCATGTGATTCAACTCTATGTGTTATCTGTGTGTATCCCTGACTTTTAAATATGAATGGAAACCAAAGGGTTACATCTCAGGAAAGCTCTGTCATGAAAGGCCGTGAGGAAAACAGACAAGGCAAGTTGGAGGAAAGACTATACCGGACAAAGAGAACATAGAAGTAAAATTGATATCCTCAGAAAGAGAAGATAATGCATCCATGAAATAAAAGCTGGCACTCTTTTAAAGGGCACAGGACAATTAGCAGGCTAACAACAACAACAACAACAAAAAACACGATTTCCAATCCAGAAACCTATACCCAGTGAAACTATCAACCAAGAATACAGAGAGACACAGGAAGACTCAAAGGATTTGCCTCCTACATCCCTTTCTCGCAGAAAACTACTGGAGACTGTGCTTCACTTAAACAAGGGGAAGAGCAACAAGAGAGACAACGGAGAATACAGAAACAGGAGATTCAATGTAGGAGAGAGGCAAAAAGGCACCCAACCCCATCCCCCAGGAGACAACTGTGTTCCCAGCAGGGCGGGCAAGCAGTCCCCACTGGAGCAGGCACAGATTTCTTCAAAAAGGTAATGATGATGGAATACGTAACCATGTAACTGGCCGAAAGTTTCAGACCAAATTAGTGATTAATACATATTTTTTTAAGTGATGCAACATTTCCAAGGAAAACCAAAAGTTGTTTAGTAAAGGAAAAGTATTTTATAACTTACCACTTAACATTATAAATAGCACACAGGGTCATAATGATAAAGCTAAATGTTGATTTGACTAAAACTGCAATAAAACGATATTGGAAGGCTAGGGAAGATAAAATGTGGAGAGGAGGGTGCAGTGAGGGGAGAAGAGAAAGCTAATCCTATGGTCCGTATCTTTTCATAGTGGCAAATCAATAGATATGCTTAAAACTAAAACCCTCGGCAAGCATGCATGCAGTACGCACTCTTCAGACACATGGAGGTAAATATTTATTATTTAATTGGCTAAAAGAGTTCAAAAAATCATAGCTTCCTTCAGGAAAGGGGAAAAAAAGGTGGGGTGACTAAGAATTGCTGTTCATCTTATCCAACCTCCTAGGCCTAGCTTATTCTTAACTGTGGATGTGTAAAACTTTGACCAAAACAATTTTTAAATACATTTTTAAGAAGAATGCTAGACTGGGAAGGGACAGTAAATGCAGAGACCAGAGCACGACATCAGCTACTGACTAGCTGTGTGACCTAAGTCATTTAACCCAAGAACCCATTTCTTCACCTATAAAATAAAGGCATTAGACTAAATTAACTCTAAATTTTCTTCCTGCTTCAATAATTTATGAATCTAATATAAATATAAAGTAATCAAGGCTTTAAATATGGTGCCAGTGGCTACAGACATTAGCCAATTGAATTACAGAAAGAATTAAGCAGGCTGGGTGAAAGAATATACGGAGAAAGAAGTAGGGAAAAAAACTGATTTAAGTCTGTGGATACTGAGAGAGAGTGTTGATGGCAAAGGAGAAGTTAGAAAAGTATAGTTTAAGAAATGAAGACAAAGAGTTCCTGATCCTGGCATGGGAAGAATGTAACGTATCTTGACAACCTATGACATGAGACCCCTGAGAAAAAGCTAACGAGGCCAGAAAGAGATGGTTGTTTTGAAAGTTAAAAATATACAGATGATGGTGGAATCCATGAGGATGATGAAAGGTTCTTCCCAAAGAATACAGAAGCTCCAAAGGGGGCAATTCTTCCCGAGTGTTTCATTCCTAGGAAACTATAAGCTTTACATCATAGTTAAAGACAAACATGAGACAGGGGCACGGCTAGAGAGCAGACTACCTACCTAAGGACAGCGGGGAGGGAACAATAGCATCATGTCATGGAAGCTGAAGGAGAAAAAAACACGGATTTGCTAATAAATAGTATGTCATTTAATAGCTGATGTTTTAGTCCATTATCCACCTGTTACAATGGCTTATAAACAGCAGGAATTTACTTCTCACTTCTCTAAAGACCAGGAAGTCCAAAATCACAGCATCTGCAGGTTCAGTGTCCAGTGAGGACCCACTTCCTGGTTCACAAATGGCCATCTCTTCACTGTGTCCTCTGACGGTGGAAAGAGACCAGGGAACGCTCTGGGGTCCCATTCATTAGGGCCCTACCCTCATGACCTAATCACCGCCCAATACCAACACACTGAGGATTAGGTTTCAACATATGAATCTTGGGGGGGACACAAATGTTCAGTCTATGGCAGCTGGTATCATTAGATTATTCTCTCAGAGTAAATGGACCCAGAAGGGCCCCCTCAAAAAAGGAAATCAAGATTAAAAAAATAGTAATAAACTATATTTATTTTTGCCAATCATTCCCTAAAAGAATCACATTTTAGTCAATAGCCATGTAACCTAATCCTATCCCAAAGTGTCTCCTCTTTTCAACCCTTCTGATTCTGATTAAGGCCACTGAAGAGAAAGCAAGAACAACGTAATTACAAAAAAACTGAGCAGTCAGGAATGAGGACTAGTTATGGCCCAAAACAGCAAAAGAACACATTCTCAACAAAACAGTACCTAAATATGTAGTTGCTTAGTCACAGAACTCCAGAACAGCGAGAAGGGACATCTATTACCCTTACAGAGCCTTGGTGCGAGCGTTATACAAGTGCTTCTCGAAGCTCTTGGGTATTATTCCTAGTTTACAGCTGAGGACAAGAAGGACCTACTCCAAGTAACGCTTACATTGAACACTGAATTTATTTTTTGAAAAAGCTCTCCGTGGGATAACAGGCAGTAACCATCTGCTCTACACTGTCATATGAATTGTTACTATAAATTCCACGATATTCCTGACTGCTGCAAATTCACAAGAGGAAGCCATAGCTATTACATAACCTACAAGAAAGCATTTCCTCCTTATATCACAGCCAGCTAAAAACACCCTCTCAATTACAGACAGGTGATACCTACAGCCCAAAGCCTGGGCACACAAAAGCAAGTCACTCTCGAGTTGCTACTACTCTCAGAAGTCCTGCGGTGGGCCAACTCAACCAGAGTATCCTTTTAATGTGGGCCCTGATCCATTTCTGCAAGTTCTTCTCGTGTATGTTCCCCAAATCACCCAGTCTACAGCGATGGAAAAAACCCATCTCTGCGTGAGGTCTTGTTCATTTCATCCTCAGTGCCTAGCACACTGCAATACGAAAAAAAATGGCACAAAATTTTGACTACAAAAATCATGAAAACTGAGCACATGCACAGGCACACACACACACCAGCTAATTTCAGAAACACCAATCCTTTTAATACAAGCCATGGCAAGACGATAAGGCTTCTAAACCACTAATCAAAAATCACAGTACCAACAATGCAAAAAGACTACCGTCTAAAGTATAAAACACCAAGGTAAATCCATACCACCTCTTAAAAGTAAAATCATGTATGGAGAGTACTTGAAGCACAAACGTTGGCACCTGATTGGATTACATCATCGTCTGGCTATGCACCCTAATGGACACTCAAATCACTGCAGTCATGCATGAAGCCAGCCCAATCTAAGTTGCTATTAAAATGGAGCCAAGTCATAAATTAGTAAATTAGCATCCCAAGGAAAGCCTTGAGAACCAACTCTGCCTGTTACGACAACATGCAAAGATGTAGAGCAAGGGCACGAGAGACCCTTGATCCCAAGCGCCAAGCTGCACGTAGCCGGCTCAGGCCCGGCACACAGCGAGCCCAGCTGGTGTCTAAACTGAAACCGCCCCAGTCCAGAGTACAATAGCAAGATGCCTTTTTGGAGGGCATCTTGGTAATCAAGTGATTACTCTGTGAAATAAAAGTCTAGAGACTGAAAACCATGCTGAGCACCGTGAAGGTGAACAAATGTGTTCACTGAAAGCTCAAAGATAGGATTTTCAACTAGCAAACAAGATACGTAAGTGACGGAAAAGGAAGAGAACTCTTTACACAGGTTCTCGGGTGCTGTCCTGAAGAATGGATGAAATATAAACCAGGCCCAAGCTTCAACCAGCTGGCTGTCGCACTGCCGCAAGCTCCAAGTCAATTTTTCCTACTTGCGAACCCAAAGCCAGTCTCCAGTTGGCAATTGTAAGCATACTCGTGAAGCCTTGATCCCCACCACTAACACGTGAAGTTCTCCAGAACAAGTTGCTGTTAAGTAAGTGCTCTAGGCCTGCGCTGCCCAATACAGTGGCAGCCAGCCCCCTACGGCTACTGAGTACCTGCCATGTGGCTAGTAAGACTAAGAAACTGAATTTTCAATCGTTTCATAGCACGGATAAAGAATATCATCGTTATACGAAGTCCTACAGGACAACACCGGTGACTCACATTCAAAACTAACCACAGGATAAATGCTTATGGTCTATAATCTCGAGTAAATTCACATCTCTAGGCTTCAACTTTCTCAACCAAAAAATGGAGAGTTCGACTAGATTGCCTCCCAGGCTGTAAAGAAATTAGTGCAACAGGTAAATTGTCTTCATTAGAACTGTTGCAATGTCATTAAAGTCCCACACCCCCTCAAAATAATGGCAGGTGACGCAGACCTGATGGTGCAAGGTCATCACCTTACCGCTCACACCACCGAGCTTCCTGGGGAGGCTGGGAGAACAGATTCAGTTCAGTCAGCCTTCGGGCAAGTAGCCTCATCTCTCTGAGCCTGTTTTCTTATCTGTAAAAGCACCACTGAAGATGCTTCAAATCCTAAACTTCTTTCCTATGGCTCTAAGAAGTAAAGAAACATGAAATACAAAATGTAAGTGAAACCAGGATATTCAATGAAATGAAAAGGAATCGTTGAATAACCATAGTCTCAAACTCTAAAGAAATGAAGTCAATTTAAACAAGATCTTAAGAGTCCTGATGACAGAGAACGTGAAGTTGTACAGCATCACGTACTCTGGTGGGGAGGCAGATCCGGTCTGTCTGGGTGTCCCTGGTTTTTTACGTTTCTTTAAGTCTGTACGTGGACGCATGCTACCTCCCAAGGCTGACCTGCAGAAAGGTCAGCAGAACCAGGTTAGTGCAGGTGGCAGCACACACAAAGGTCTGTCCTGTCCCTTTCCCCCACAAAGAGCTGACCTAGAAAGTCTTCCTCCCACAGACAGCTACAGTATAATGAATCCCATTGCTACATTATTCTGGGTTCTCAAACAACATCGTATCTTGCCTCCTTTTCAAAGACCCAAGCCAAGTACAACGGCGTGCTCTCCTGATAGGAGCTGTGGTTACTTTTAGGTGCGGTAAGGTAAGTGGGGTGTGAAGTCATCCATGAAGCGTGTGCAGTGGTGGACAACCCAGCCCATACAGCAGACCGGAGGGGGTCCCCTGCAAAGAATCCTAACAGGCATCTGGCCCTTTCCTCAGCTGCCGGGAAGGTGCTCGGCCGCGTGGGGGTGAGGCCCTCACTTCACCGGCGCCCAGCACTCACCTGCCCCACGGCCTCTCCTCAGCGACGAGGTGTGGGTCACGGAGGATAAGATCAACGCCCTCATTAAAGCAGCCGGGGCAAACGGGGAACCTTTCTGGCCAGGCCTGTTTGCGAAGGCTCTAGCCAATGTCAACCTCGAGCCTCCTCTGCAGTGTGGGGGCTGGGGGGACCTGCCCCAGCAGGAGGTCCTGCCCCCTCCCCCACCGCTGCCCCGCTGAGGAGAAGAAAGGGGAAGCAGAGAGAGAAGAATGTGAGGAGTCTGTTGATGACATGGGCTTTGGTCTTTTTGACTAAACCTCTTGTAACATGTTCAATAAAAAGCTGAGCTCTGGGGGGGAAAAAAGAAAAGAAAAGAATCCTAACAGGTATCTGGAGAAGGGAATACAGACTAATACCTTACTAAGAAGCAGACGGTCAAGGCAGAATGACAGGCTTCACAAGCTCTTCAGAGGCACATTTCCGAGCACCTTCTGTGGCCTGTGCCGGCCCACTGATGCCTTCCTCAATCTTGAAAAGGGCTGGGGAGTCACTCCCAAAGAGCCTGATTTAAAGCACGGAGGGGGATAAAGCAACAGATTCTGCTTCCCTGGAGAGAATGTTCTACCTGATACAGACTTCCCACGTATCACAGTTGACTGAGCCAGGCCACCGCGGATGAGCATTCAGTTTTCACATTACAAAAATCCCCCCGAGTTCCCCGCAAGGAACTGTCGGCCCCAACACTGAGCTCTATTAGAAGCACGCGTGGCCAGGCGGCTCTCCTGGAGGTCGCACTGGCCGTGCTCCCAGCAGCAATGGACAAACGCCTGTCCCCTCACACCCTTGTCTTAGGACCACTGTTGGTATGTTTGAGAGCCACTTATTCTCTGCTTTTCTGCCAACTGTCTGTTGATGTCCTTTGTCCACTTTTCTCCTGGGCTAGTCTTCTCAATGATTTGCAGTGGTTATTTAAAAGTAGGAAAATTAGCCCTTTGTCCGACAGCATTCCCTCTTCAGCTCATTCCAACGTGGTGTCTACCTGTACCACTCAACTGAAACCGCCATTCCACGTCACAGTGACTTCCCGATGCGGCAGGATCCAAGTGCAACTCTTCTGTCCTCATCTCAGCCTGGCCCTCAGCGGCAGCGTCCAACACAGCTGCCGACAGACCCGCCTCAGCGGGACATCTGCCTCACCTGGCTCCTCTGGTCTCATCCTCTTCTTGTTTCCGCACCGGCCACTTCTCAGGCTCCTTAGCCAGGTCTCCTGCCCTCCTTTCTTCCTCTTCTACACAACTGCTATGGTAGAGGTTCCCACGGGGTTCAGACTGTGGACACTGCCTATTTAGTACACACTCCCAAGGTAAACACACTGGCTGGGGTGTCAATTCACATCTGTTCTATTCATGCTGTTGCCCTAGCAACAGAAACAAAGCCCGGGAAGAATAAAAAGTTATCTTGACTAAATGAAGCCATTTCCGTGGTTGTTAAGGTACTTCTATAAACACAGTTGAGACCCAACTTTATAAAACCAGTAAGACCATCTCGATGCTTCAAACACAGGTACCCCCCACCTCCTGGCCAACATGCCCCTTGGCCGTCCACAAGCACATCCAACGTAAGGTCTCCACACGGAGCTTTGGCTCTCTACCACACACCGGCCACTGATCAAATCTTTTCCCCACCACGTCTTCCCGGTCTCAGAAAAGGCACACCCTGTGACAGAGGGGCCTGGAAACGCCCGGGCTCCTCTTTTCCCTCCCAAACTAATTCATCCAAATTTTGTCAATTCCACCTTTTGAGTATCTCCCCTTCCCCATCTTCTTCTGCCACCACCTGGAAGACAGAATCAGCTTCCTAATCCATCTTCATGCATCTCCAAGCCATTGTTTATTGGCGTTCCTAGTCAATGTCCCCCACTACGCCATGTGAGCAATGACAATAACGACGACAATTCTGATCTATGCAGTCCGCTATGGTAGCCGCAGAAGGCTTTACAACACTTGAAGTGCAGCTAGTTCAAATTGAGATGTGCTATGAATGTTTCCAAAGACTTAGAACAAAAGAAAGAAACAGAAGTGAGAACATCTCAATAATTTTTTATGTAGATTACATGTTGAAATGAAGCTACTTTGAATTACTGGGCTAAATGACATATTTTAAAATTATTTTTACCTGTTTCTTTTTACTTTTTCATGAGGCCACTAGAAAATTTAAGATTACACAGGTAGTCTGCATCGTATCTCTATGAAACACTGTCCTGAGTGTGTCACTGAGGGCACCAGCACCATGGCCACCTTTTTTAACCACTTGTGACCAAAACACAGAAAGCACCAGGTCTGGCATGAGGCAGGTACCCAGATGCTAGCTGAGTGAATTATGGCCAACAATTACTATCATCTATGTACGTTCACTTAAAAACAAAACACTAAAAATTTAATTTACTTGAAGTTAAATGATACTTTAAAAATACAATTTGTATTAGGAAAGTAACTTTCTAAGTTTAAACTTTAGAAATTCATGAATTTTAAGAACGAATTTGTCTCCTTCTCTTATGTTCGTTCCAATCCTGTTGTCATTAATTTTTCTAATTTTTCATTGCTAAAGCTTCCACCGTGTTTCCCTGATAATAAGACTTAGCTGGACCATCAGCTAGCTCTAATGCGTCTTTTGGAGCAAAAAATAATATAAGACCCGGTATTATACTGTATTACCTGATCTTATAGTAAAACAAGACCGGGTCTTATATTAATTTTTGCTCCAAAAGATGCGTTAGAGCTGATAGTCCGGCTAGGTCTTATTTTTGGGGAAACATGGTATGAGAAAGGGAAGACCGGAAATTTACGGTGGCCTCAAGAGACCTTAAGATTTTGAGTCATCAACCCTTAAAACATTGGTCATCACACCTAAAAAAATCAGCTGCAAGAGAAAAGTAAGCTGGTGGACAGTACAAGAAGAAAAATACAAGTACACAATCAACACGGAAAGTCTGAGTAACAAGAGCTGGACCTTGCTATTTTATGCCCCTCAACATTTTAAACTACTGGAGAGGGTGTGGCATACTCAAGATAACAAAGCTTATAGTCAGTGCGTTGTCATTCTACAGAAGACAGAAAATGCCTGCTCAGATGGCCTCACAAGCACACAGAAAAGTAATGAGGTAGAAAGTAGATTCCAAAACGGACACCACTACATTTTAAGCACAGAACAACTCTGATCTATAAGAATTTCAATGCGGTTTAGTTTGGAAGTCCTTCGAAAATTTCAATTTGGGTCTACATTCAACCTCTAGAGACAGATCACAGCCAAAGAATCAACACCAGTGAGAGTGCAACAAAGCTTACCCCCACAGAGAAACTTACAGCTACCTGGCTACAGAACAAAGAACACTGTGGGGTCACCACAAAACAAACAGTCCAGGTCTTCCACAAAGAGATGGCAACGGCCGGGGAGGGGGGGGGGTTGGGGGGGTATGAAGACTAGGGACTCTATATACTTTTTAAGTTGGTGGGTTTCCATTGGATCCTGATTAGCCAAAGCTATTAAACTGTACAAAAAATTATGATATTTGAGACAACTGGAAATCTCAACTCTGACTAGATATTAGATAATATTAAGCAATACTGTATGGGTTTTTTTAAAAGATATGATAGTTTTATGGTTATGTACAATTAAAACAAAAAACGTGTTTATCTTTGAAAGATATATACTGATATAGTATTTACAGAAAAAAAATACTTTGGGATTTTCTTCAAAATATGGAACGGGTTAACCATAAAGGAAAAAATTAATAAATTACATTAATATTAACTTTCTTTCCTCAAAAGACACAATGACAAACAACAGAGCAGGAGAAGATTCACCATCCTTGTATCTCCTGAAAAGACTCATCCAGAATAAAAGAAATCCTACCGAGTGTCGTGTTTGGAAACACATTCAAATCCCTGACACATTCTTTTAAGAAAATGGAGCCCAACTCCCTTTAAATGTAAACTGGATGATTTAAGTGAATCTCTTCTAACAGAACATGGCAAACAGAAATTCCCCGACTTCTGAGGCTGTCATAAAAAAGACAGCGTCCGTCCACATGGCGCTCTTTCTCTCAGATCACACTCTGGAGGGGAAGTCAGTCACTTAGGCACCCCTGACAAAGACCCAGTGAAAAGTCAGGTGGCTTCCCACCCACAGCCACGCACGCACGGGAATGAGCCACCTCAGGAAGGATCCTTCAGAGGGCTGATCACATCCAAGCCAAAACCACTCAGCCAAGCCACTCCCTAGTTCCTAACCCACAGAAACTGTGAGATAATAAATGTTTATTGTTGTTACAAGCCACTAAGTTAGGGGATAATTTGCAATGCAGCAACACAGAGTTAATGTGATAAGAAAAACAATGCGATATAAAAAGAGAACAAAAGTCTTAAATATATCTTCATAAAAAAGGATATCGAAATGACCTATAAAAGTATGAAAAGTTGCTTGACTTCACTACTGCAAATTAAAACTGTCATAATATACCACAAGCAGCTACTGTGTTTCCCCGAAAATAAGACCTAGCCAGACAATCAGCTCTAATGTGTCTTTTGGAGCAAAAATTAATATAAGACCCAGTCTTATATTGTATTATAGTATAGTATAGTATAGAATATATTACATTACATTATATAAGACCCGGTCTTATTTTACTATATTAATTTTGCTCCAAAAGACATTAGAGCTGATTGTCCGGCTAGATCTCATTTTCAGGGAAACACGGTAGGAGTATAACTAGAATGAAAAAGATGAAAAATACGGTATTAGAGAGGATACAGAGTTAAGTGGAACTCTCACACACTGCTGGTGCGCGTGTAAGCTGGTACTACCACTTTCGCAGACACAGCCAGTCCTCCAAAATTGGACATATGCGTACCGCTGTGGCCTATCATTTTCAGTCCTAGATATATTCCCAAAAGAAATGTATGCATATGTTCACCAAAAGACACAAACTTTGAATGTTCAGAGCAGCACAATTTGTAATAGCCCCAAACTGGCATCTATCCAAATGTCCATCAACAGAATAGATAACTTCATACAATGAAACTTCATATAACAAGAACAAATCATCAACTACGTGCAATAACATGTACAATCCCACACACAACGCAAGAGAAAGAACTCAGACACGAGAGAAGATTCTACTTATTTAAGGAACAAAACTGGGCAAAACTAATCAGTGCAGTTAGATCCCAGGGTACCAGCTGCCCTTGGCAGGGAGGGAAGGACTGGTCGTGGGCAAAGGGGACATGAGTGTTGCCAATTACCCAGGTGAGTTTCAGCTTGGGAAGGTTCATTGATGACGCGTATTTTTCTGTATTTCTAGTGTAACTAGACAGTTTTAAACTAGCAACAACACAGGAGAGAGGTGGGGAACAGGGGAGTAAGTGGGACAGGACTGGCCGCAGCTATGTGGCGGCTGGGGCTGGGTAACAGGGTTCATCCTGCTATTCTTCCTACATGTATGCATGATGAAGTTTTCCCACATTTTTAAAATGTCTTAATATAAAAAAGGCTAGAACTGCTGGTAAAAGTATAAACCGGCATAATTTTTCTGGACACAGATATCAAACGGTGTTAAAATCTATACATCCTTTGACCAAATTATTCAATTTCTCTGAGCTTACCCTAAGGTGTTTATCTTGAGTAAAAGGTCTTAAAACAACATCCAAAGAATTTAAAAGAGGAAAAAAAGTCTAAATAGAGAGGATACAGGACACTGTAGGAACGACCACAGGACAAGTAATCTAGGTCATCCACAAATACACGGTACCAAACTATCCACTGATAAACAAATGATTTTATCTGCACCAAGGTTTTTATCCAACCAAGGAAATATAGTCATTAAAAATGATGTGATCATATGAAAAGATGTTCCACATCATTATGTCACCAGGGACATGCAAATTAAAACGCGATACCACTACACACCCATTAGATTGGCCAAAATCCAAAACACTGACCAAATTCTGGGGAGATTGTGGAGCCAAAGGAACTCACCGCTGGTGGGAACTCAAAATGGTGCAGCTCCTTTGGAAGACAGTGTGGCAGCTTCTTACAAAACTAAACATACTCTTACCATCCATTCTAACAATCACGTTCTTTATTTATCCAAAGGAACTGAAAATGTATGTCCACACAAAAACCTGCACACGATGTTTACAGCAGCTTTCTCCATAACTGCTAACACTTGGAAACAACCAGCATGTCCCTCAGCAGGTGATGGATAAATAAACTGTGGTCCATCCAGACGATGGAATACTACTCAGCATTAAAAACGATGAGCGCTCAGCCATGAAGTCATGGAGGAATTTTAAATGTACCGTGGTGCCTCGGTTTTCTAACGTGATCCGTTCCGGAAGACGGTTCGAGTTCCGAAATGCTCAAAAACAGCCGGCAGCTAGGCCTCAGGATCTTGCACTCAGCGGAAGCTGCGCGATGTGTGCGACTTCCGTCTTCCAAGGTGTGTTCGAAAACCGAAGCACTTACTTCTGGGTTTACGGCGTTTGTAAACCGAAATGTTCGTCAACAGAGGCGATCGAAAATCGAGGTACCACTGTATATTACAAAGTCAAAGCAGCCAGTCTGCAAACGTTACATACTGTGTGATTCCCACTATATGACATTCTGGAAATGGCAAAACTATATAGAGACAGTAAAAAGGTAAGTGGTTAAGTGGGAGGCAGGAATGAATAGGCAGAGCACAGACGACTTTTAGGGCAGTGAAACTATTCTGTATAATACAAGGGTGGATACATGTCCTTATACAGCTGTCCAAACCTGGAGAATGTGACACACCAAGAGTGGTCCCTCATGTAAACTGTGGACTTTGGGTGATAATGACGTGTCACGTAGTTCAAAACGTACCGCTCTGGTGCTGCTGATAGTGGATGGGGCTGGGGGTGGGGCAGGGGGTATATTGGAAACTTTCTGTACTTATGGCTCAACTCTGCTGTAAACCTAAAACAGCGCTACGAAATAAAGTTTATTAATTTTTAAACATGGTCAAAATATAAGTTTTACATTATGCATATTTTACAATAAAAGATCTGGTAATTGTTGATTTACAGAACTTAAAAACAAGGTCATATGTCATTTGAAAAGGAGATGAACAGAAAAAGCTTCCTTTAAAAAGGTTTTTTCCACTGGTTAACAGTTGTACTTTACATGCAAAGACAAAAAGCAAAAGAATCCAGCTTATAATTTAGCATTTTACCTATTTCTGCAGCAAACACTGCACTTATAAAAGCTTCTAAGAACAAAGTGCTTACTATATGAAATAAGAGCTGAACTGTGACTTAATAACTCCAAAGCCCACTGCCATGGGAAATGGCTGTTAGCTACATTTGCGGTCTGCAGCAATTAAAAAGAATGAGGCAGATCTCTAGTACTGCAGGAACTTGGTGAAGAATAATGAATGATAAAATAAGGGTATACTCCAGACACCGTGTAATTGCCATAGCACATATGAGTATGCAAATACATAGAAAAAAATCAAGACGGTTGACACAAAATATTAACAGCAAAACGTGGAAAAGGATTGGGAGGTGATTAGAGGAGATTTTAGTCTTATCTATAATTTTACTTTTTTTCAAAGCAAATATAATCATATACTAATTTAAAAAAAAAACAACAAACTATGGTTTTTGCATTCCAAACAGAAAAACAGCAATAGAATAAAAAAGATTAATTCATAAATTCATAATGTCCTACCTCTAGTCAAGACTTCAACACCCAAGCCAGTAAGAGAGTTCATAAAATATATTAATCATTAACAAATCAGCTTGGCCGCAACCACTTGTTCTGTTTTTGATTTTTACATTAGAATACTTGCCTTGTCCGCCCCCACAATCCCTCACGAATTCCAAGTACCCAAAGTTATCTTCTATGGAAAAGGGAGAACTTGAATAATCTTAGATTTCCATTTTACATACAAAAAAACGGGGGCTCAGAGAGGTGAATAATTTGCCCACAGCCGGCCAGCTAGCCAGCGGTCAAACCAAGGCTCTGATGTAATTCTCAGCAACTTAACGACCCTTCCGCTCCGCATTTTGGCTCCACCGCCTCCCTCCCTCCCTCCCAGAGGCGGCTTTTCACATGAAAGATGAACATCCCACACTCATCTGGAGGGAGAACAGTTAAAAAGCAATGCTTGCAATGAATCCAGCACGAGTGACAACAACAATCACTGTGCAAACAGGACCCAATTTACACCTCCCCGTGTAAGGCGGGTGGGTGAGCTCGGGCAGGCCGCTGAAGGCTTCCGCGACTCACAAGGAAATCCACTAGTACCTGAGGCCAAGAAGTGGAAAACGAGGCCTGACAATAACATACGGTAAATGGCAGGAGCAGACGCCCTACTTTCTCCTGGGGAGAAAAACAAACATGCCCAGTGATGTTTATTTTGAATCCTCACAACAATTCTGCTGACCCAGCTCTCTCCGCCCCCCTTACCCCCGTACAATCCTTTCCCATGCTTTCCTCAACGCCCTGGAAGACGATCAAAATTGAGTTTTTGGAAGTTTGATGAAAACTGTAGTTCTGTTGCCTCTGCATTTCAAACTCTTTGGCCGTGCTGAAAATGACTGGGACAGGATAAAGTCTTTGCTCCCGGGATCAGCGGTCTGGGCACCAAACCACCTACCCTCCTCAAGGAGGACTGTGGCAGACGCACGACCACGATGGACAGGGTCTGCTAACCTAACCATCGTGTCACAAGTGAGTTCCAACCCTAGCCCAGCGGCCTACATGTCATGATGTCCCTCAATGCCTCTTTTGTGTCCGATTACCGTTTTCATTTATTAGTCAAAGAAAAGACTTACTATCAAGAAAAACGTTTACAACAGTGCCTCCCTCCCCTGGGACAGCCCATGTATTATAAATGCTGAACTCCACTCTTTTCCCTTCCTCTTGGCTCATACTATTTTGATCCACATCCCTTTTCCAGATTGTTTTTGCTGTTCTCTGTACTTGGCTAGAGTCATATTTAAAGTTCACATAAACGTTTTCTAGCAACCAAATAATCCCAATTTTAAAAGAAAATTATTCTTGAAATCTTTCACATTTCTAGATGTAAAAATGAGCTAACTAATGTGAAGAAGCAGAAAATCTCTAAGAAATTCCTTACTGCCACAGGAACACTCCATATTAAAGAAGAAAAAAATTCACATTTGCCAGCTCTTACAAAAATGAACACCCTCTAATACTTGTAATTTTTTAATTTTTTAAACACTATCCAAAACAGATGGCTGATACTTGGTTATCCGGAATTAGCAAGACACTGAGAAATAAATAAATAAATGTATTATAAATTTATTATAAATAAATTTATTACAAATAAATAAATAAATAAATAAATAAAACCAGCAACCTAAAAGTAAAACAGAGTGAACAAATTTGCTGGACTGACCAACAAAACGAGTGCTTTAGATACACAACACCTCCAATTCCTGGGTAAGGAAAAACTGACAGCTAACTTCTAATTAATCTCAACAGCAACAATGGAAAAAGACGGGAAAGACTGGCAAAGTGCTAAGGGAAAATAATTATCAATCTAAATTTGGCAAAAGTGCCTTTAAAATATGACCAAAAAATATACATAATGTTTAATCTGTGGAATTTTAAGAGCAACAAAATGAAAACTCGGCAAGAGCACCATACAAACCAGGAAGGAGTATAAGACTAAAACATTCTAAGGTTCTTATAAAAGTAAAGGGATCAATTAACTTCAGGCTATAAGTTAAATATGAAATGTCTAAGATTACCGAGAAAATAAGTGTTTATTCAATATATTACTGATATATTACTGGGTATAGAGAGTAGACAGGAACAAAGGGATAAAAAACCACAATACATAGGGCAAGAAAAAGAAAAGGAACAGGAAAAAAAACCAAGTTAGAAAGCACAAAAGAAGATAACAGAAATAAACCAAATATTTTTCTCATAATTAACATAAATGGGCTAACTCATCAGTTTAAAATAAAATTATAAAAATGCAATCTAGTTATGTGCTGCTTTCAAAAGGCACATCTAAAAATCATTAAGGCCAGGGGTCGCTGGTTAGCTCAGCTGGTCAGAGTGCGATGCTCTTAACAAGGTAGCTGGTTCGATCCCCGCATGGACCAGTGTGAGCTGCGCCCTCCACAACTAGATTGAGACAACTACTTGACTTGGAGCCTATGGGTCCTGGAAACACACACTTAAAATAAATAAAAGTTAAAAAAAAAAAAAAGACACTAAGGTCACAAAAAAACTTGATAGAGAAAGGGCAGAAAAATATATATCAGGCCAATGTTAGCCCAAAATCACTTGGCACACTATACCAATATCTGACAAAATATACTTTACCGGAAAAAACATTCCTAGAAACAAAGATTCACAAATTGTGCCAGTCACTGGGAATTTAATAATTCTAAACTTACACAAAGCAAAAACAGAAACTTGGCAAATCTCCCATAACAAGGGATATTAACAACACCTCCTGTAATTGATATAGGACAAGCAGACTAAAGATACTAGTTTGAATGTGAATTCAATTAATGCATTTCATCTAATAGATAAGGAAAAAGCTCACCTTAAAACTGGAAACATTCTTTTTACACACACAGAATACTGATAAAAATTTGCCACAAACTAGACAATGTTAAAACAGCCTCAAAAAATTTCAAAGAATCAAAATCACATTGGACTACATTTCATTAACAAAATGCATGCTACCAATCAATAAAACAAAGATTAAATAAAGGTATACACAGTATATATACAGTAAGATTTCTCAGTAGACTTTCTAAGCTTCTAAGTCAGAGCTTAGAAGAAATCAAATGAAACTCTGAATATATTCAGAACTGAAAGATAGAAATTCTACATAGCAAAACTTCTGAGATGAGCTAAAGTGGTAGTAAAGGGAAATTACTACTTTATTTGGAAACACACACATGTATATGAAAAAGCTAAAAATTAATAACCTAAGCATCCTGTTTAAAAAGTTAATTATTAGTGATTAATTACAAATAAGGCATGAATTCAAAGGCAAAAAAATGAGAATTTTCTGCTAGTATATTTTAAAATGCACAAAAAAATAAAACAAATTTTAGAGAAATATAAATTACCAAATGTGACTCAAGAAAAAACAAAAACTTGAATGATTGTATGAATGTTAAAGCAACCAAATCAGTGATTTTTAAATCTCAGAAAGAAACACAAGGCCCTGATGGTTTTACAGGCAAGTTTTACCAAACAATGAAGAAAATGATAATTCCAACTTTATATATATTTAAGAGAATAAAAAGGAGTAAATACCACAGCTCATTTTATTAGACTAGACTAACCTTGATGATAAAACTCCTCAAGGTTATTAAAAAAAAGGAAAATTACAGACTGATCTTATCAATGAACGCAGATCCACAAATCCTGATATTAGCAAGTCAAAAACATACAAATCATACCAAAAGTATTTTTTTAAAGAGTATGTCACGGTCAAAGCTGAATTTATCCCAGAAATGTAAAGTTAAATTAAATCAGTATCTTTTTTAGCAATTTTTCACATTAGCAGATTAAAGACAAAACATATTATCATCATCTCAACAGACGCATTAAACAATGCATTCAATTAAGTTCAATACCTACTTGTGACTTTCTAAAATTCTCCATAAACTAAGATGGAAGAAATCTTCCTCAACCTAAAAAAAAAAGTACCCACACATTTAATGGTGAAAGATAAAAGCGTTTCCTTTAAAACCAGGAATACAATGATGCCTGCTGTTGCCATTTATATTCTCCATTGTAATGGCTGTCCTGAAGCAGTGCGATAAGAAATAAAAAGTAAAAGGGCTGGAAAAGACAGAACTGTCATTATTCAAAGATGAGATGATTATCTACATAAAAACCCAAAAAGAGCCCACAGGCAAATTAAGTTAGAGCAGTTACTGCATGTGCGAGCTGCGTAAAGTCATCTACATTTCCATTTGCCAGCAAATAGAAAATTTAACTTAAAAAAATTATTTACAACAGCAACCCAAACTATAAAGTATCCGAAGAATGTATCTAACAAAAGATGTGCAAGACGTGTACGGAGAAAAACCATAAAACTTTAAAAGACAACTACCTACAAGTCAAAAATCTACTTCTTCTTCTACCTGGGAAGTGAGGGCTAGGAGAAAAGATTAGAAGACACTGAGCTCCTTTTTTGCCCTTTTATTCCATGCTTTCAATAACCACTTTTTAAAGATCCGATAAGCACAGTAGAAAGGCAATTCACAAATTGGAAAATTGTATTCGTCACACAGATATTTAATAAAAAATTAATCAGAATATATAAGAATTCCTACAAATAAGAAAAATAAACTCAATAAAAAAAATAAGGCATAAACAGGCATTTCACAAAAGTGGAAAATCTGAAAAAGCCAGAAAGATGCTACACTTCATTAGTCATCAGAGAAAAGAACATTAGAACCATGCAAAAATAAATAAAAATGGACAAAGGATTCAAATAGACTTTCCTCTAAAGACATACAAATGGTCAGTAAGCACAGAAGCACATGCTCAACAGCCTTAGTCGTCACGTCACGGAAGGCGAATCAAAAACCACCGAGAGATACCACACTTCACACTCCTAGGGTGGATTAAATTTTTTTTTTTAACGGCAAATAATAAATGTTGGCAAGGATTTAAGAAATTGAAATCCTGATACGCTGGCAAGAATGCAGCCACTCTAGAAAACAGTTTGGTAGTTCTTCAAAATCTAAACATAGTTACCATGTTACCCAGCAATTCCACTCCTAAGTACACACCAAGAGAAATAAAGGCATACGTCCACGTCCACGCAAGGACTTGCACACAGCAGTAGTGGAAACCCAGAAGCCCACCCACTGACGAATGGCTAAGTAACACGTGGTCTCTCCATATAATGGAATGTTGTTCGGCAATAAAAAGCAATGAAGTAGGGCGGCCGGCACCTGCTACCCCCTGGACGCGCTGTGGAAACACTGAGTGCACGCAGCCAGACACAAGAGCACAATGTTGCATGATTCCATTTATAGGAAATGTCCAGAATAGGGCAATCGATAGAAACAGTACTAGTGGCTGCCTCCTGCTTAGGCAGAAACGGAGAACACGAATGGGTACAGGTTTCTTTTGGGGGTGATGAAAAAGTAAAATTAGACTGTGATCATCATGACACGATTCTGTGATCCACTAAAACCCATTACATTGTACACTTTAAATGGGTGAACTGCATGATGCGTGAATTATAGCTCATTAAAGCTGTTCTTTGTTGAAAAATGTGATGTAAGTTCACACCCACCAAATTGGCAAATATAAAAACGTCTGACAGTGCCAACCAAGGGTTAGAAAGGGTATAGAGCAGTGCTCGTAGGAGGGCACACGGGACGGCCCTTTTGGGAAACTAGCGGCACCATCTACTCAAGTTAAAGATGTACAGGTGCCACCAGCCTGCACGGGCTAGGCCTGGAGAAATGCTTCTGCACCTGCTCAAAACAGCGCTGCTTCTTTACTGGAAACAGCCCTACCCTCCAATGATAGGACGAAGAACTAAATGAGACATATTCGGTCTGAAACAGAACACAGAAGTGAAAAGGAGTAAAACGCAATGACAAGCATCACTGGACAAACGTCACACCTGGGTGCCCTCACCTCGCTCACATCCCAGCCTCAACACCATGGCCACCCAGTGATCACTGCCCGGACCTGCTCCTTTCGTTTTGCCACTTTCGTTCAGGGAGAAGCACAGCTCTGACCCAAACGCAGCACTGCCTACCTACTCTGCTTCTGGTAAAAAGAACACACCTACTCTTTGCACTGGAAACTCAGGGTGCTCCCTCACATAGGCTGTTCCATGTTGCTACTCCACTCACATGCTTCCTTATCCATAGAATATTCCATACCTTCTCCTCTCTCCTCACAACCCATTCGGCCCTACTCACCCTCACTTGCACAGACTGCTGGCAACTTCTTCTATTTCACTGGGAAACGAAGACGACATGTCCACATGCTCCCACTATGGGGGGAGGAAGAGCCCCCCCCGCCACGCTTCCTCTTCTCACCACAGCAGAGCCTATGGATGCTACTTGGGCACCTGGTCCATTCATTCCCTGGTGCCGTCCCAAGGACATGGCTCCAGCAGTGTCCCCTCTCCGACTTCATCACATCGTTCACTCTGTACAGGATCACCCCCCACCCACAGCACGAAAACGCTGTCACTTTTCCCATGTCAACCAAAACTTCTCAGGGCCCAAAATCTCCCTGCAGCGTCCTGGCTCCTCTATTGGTGGATCTCTTCTCCCAGGTCTTCCAGAACCCTCCCTTCCAGGCTTTTCCTGCACCACCCTGTGGAAATGGTCGAGGTCATCAAGGACTTCTCGGCCCTCATTTTACTTGACCTTCCAGCAGCAGCACTGGGCACAGGTGTCACCCTTCCTCCATGACAACATCCTCCCTGGCTTCACAGGTGCCACACTCACCTGCTTCTCCTCCACCTCAGGCTGCCCTGCCCTGCTTTCCTTGCTGACTCAGCCCTTACTCATCTCAGCGCTTTCACTCAACCTCAGGACTTGTGTCTCACGTTTCTGTCTTCAGCCCAGACCTCTCCTCTCAACGCCAACCGCTTCAATCCTACCCGTCTCGTCAGCTCTCTAAAAGCTTCACAAACTTAACTCCTTTGAATAAACCCAACTCCTGATCTGACTTCCACAACCTGTGCCCCCGCCGTCTCCCCTTTTTCCATAATGGCAGCTCCCACACAAGCCAAACCTCCCAGGATCGTCCTTCACTCTGCTCTCAGCAAATCCCCTGGGCTCTACCTTCAAGACGCATCCGGAACCCAACCACTTCTCACTTTTACCCGTGTTCCCACTCGCCTCCAAGCTGCCATTATCTGTTTGCACACAGCAGCAGCTATTTTTAACATAGCTTTAGGGGGTCCTTTGAAAAACACACATCAGATCTCAGGTCACACTTCTGCTCAAAACACTACAAATCCCCATCTCATTCAGAGAAAGACAAAACCATAAAGAAGGCCAGTGTGACCGGCTCCCACCCCCACCCCCACCGTCTGTGACCTTGTCTCCTGCCACTCTCCCTGGGGCTTTCCCTCCAGCCCGCCTGGCCTCTACTGCTCCTTCCTGCGACAGAGAAGGCACAGCCCTTCTAAGCACCTCCTGCACACTAGGCCCTCTGCCTAGAAGGCTCCTCCCATCCCGCCCGCACCCAAAGCCACCCAAAGCCACGTGGCTCCCTCTCCCCTCCTTTAGTTCAAAGGGCCCCAACTCAGGGAGGCTCACCCTAGTGACATTTCACTCTGCAAACAGCCCCTGCCCAGACACTTCCCTGCCTTACCTTTCTCCCCATGGATCTGACTTGTCTGTGAACTGTCTTCCCCCCTAAAACGTAAGCTCCCTGAAGGCCGGGACTGGCGTCTGCTTTGCTCACTAACACACCCAGTATCAAAACAAGCATGACACAACAAGTACAAATACTGGAACAAACGGATCTCAAACACGATGGGCGGAAGAGTCGCAGAATAAAATTATTCAATTCATATAGTTTAAAGACATGCAAACCTTAAGTTATATAAGCATACATTCATAGATGGCCACGCCATAAAGTAAAGCAAGAAAATGATACCCGCAGGGCAACGCTGGCCGTGGGGCAGTCAGAAGAAGTGGTGGGGAGGACGCACAGGGAGTCAAAGGCGGCAGCAACGGTGTATTTAAGCTGGTAGGGGGGTACACAACTGCTGGTTTTAACATTTAATATCTGTACACATGCTGATATATATTCTTTGACACGAGCTCATTAAAAATCAAAATTAAAAAATAGATTAGCACAGGGCAGGCCAAATCCAGCCCACTACCTGCTTTCGTAAATAAAACTGTGTTGGAAGACAACCACCTTCATTTGTCTGTGTGTTGTCTCTGGCTGCTTTCACACCACAGGACAGAGCTGCGCAGCGACAGAGACCACAGAACCCTCAGAGCCCTTTACACAAGAGAGCTGTCTGTCTGGTACAAATGTGGAATTTGTAAAGAAATTAAGTGAAAAATAAAAAAAGTCCAATCATCTCTTAAAATACATGATCCTTCAAGGTAGATGTGATTTTCCAAGTACACTGGAAAAATATGGTTCTTTATGAGACTCCAAAACAAACGGAGTTACCTTTATAATGGCAGGAAGATTTTCAAAAATGTTTTTGAAAGCAACACGCAAAACCTCAATTTACGATCTCTACTCCCACCAAAGTCAGAAAACATTACCACATTTATATAAATGAAACATACATAACGTAACATAAACATGAAAACACACAAAAACGTGCACATAAACACTAACTCCCTAACACCCCCGAACCGCAGCACCCCCGAGCAGCTGCTTAGACCTCAAAGGTCCTCCGTGATCCCATCACAGCCCATTTCACTTCTTCACGGCATTCACCGCACGTAGAGTCGTTTCTGCAGCTATTTCTATTCTTATCACGAAGATTGGTGAAGGTAGTAATATTAATACAAATATTACTCTTGTGCTAGGCCTTGCGCTAATTGGCCTGTATTTAACATTAATTTCACAGATAAGGAAACTAAGGGATAGAGATGTCATCTAATATTAGCATCACACGGCTGGCAGACTAGGAGCCAGGACGCAAAACCAGCTATTTCATACCCTGAGCACTCTTCACCTCCATGATATACTCTGAACTGGGGACAGACAACAGGTACTAATCTGTGAAAACTCCCTTTGCTTAAAACACTGTATCTATGATAGGTGTCAAACGCACAGTTGTTGAATCCAGTGTAATAAGGGTCCGCAGTGGCAAGTGGGGGGGAGTCATTCAAAGACCGTTATTTAATCAGGGTCTCACAGCAACAGAGGCAGACCAGCCCTACCCATTGTCCAGAGGCAACAGAAATCCTGCATATCTATGTCAATAAGAAAACCAGGAGACGCTATTCCCTCGTCTACTACAATGACAAAACTAACATGTACGACCACCAAAAGGGAACAATTCACAAGTTAACCCTTTGTTTTAACTCTCGGTGAGAACTACCTGTGATGTCACTCTTGAAAGAAATGACACTTGGAATTGGGGTCTAGTGGGGCCACCAAAACCCTAAGGAATCATGCAGGAACTGAGATTTCTCAGCTGCCTGTGGGTCCATTCTCCAGCCTGGCCTAAATTTGTCTCTAACAATCAAGGATCTCTAAGTTCTGTGCCAGCTCCAGAACCGTGATTCTCACGAGAAGAAGCCCCAAACAGCCAACAGTCAGTACTTGTCAAAGCTCCTCCTGCCACTGCCCCCATCTGGGAATTGAAAGCTCAGATTTCACCAAAGTCCAGCCAATGTCCACTAACTACGAGGCCACCGTGTGCCTCAGTGGGTAGTGTAACACCGCGGCCTTCCTTACCCTGCCTAGGGCCTCAGGGAGCCATGCATTCTGGGGCGAAATGCTTTCTCTTCTTGTCCAAGTGCGTCTGACACCAGCACTGTCGCTCAGACAGACGTCAAGGTACAGGGAACTCGAGGCCCCAACGAGCAATCCACACAGCTTTCTCCAAGTCAGACTCAACATTCAATCATACTCATTTTTGCAGCCTTTTTATTTTTATTTTTTCCCTGCAGCTTTTTCAGTTCTGCTCTCTAATGTTCCAAAAAACCAATCTTTCATTCATCTTCTTTTAGGCCACCAGATTTCACAGCAGTCGACCTCTGGGACACACGAACCATTCCAAGTTAACACATATTCCCACTGGAAGAAATTTTGGAACTAGCAACGTCCTAGTCTTCTCCGGAGTCGTTGAGAAGCACAAAATCAGAGCCTCCTCATATCAGTAAAAAGAGATTCATAACCTATCAAACTTTATTATAGAAACTCATAATCGAGTGCGTAATCCTCAATAATACGTAGAAAACAGGTCAACGCTAGCCAGGTGTATGTGACAAGCAGTAAACCATCTCTACTCAGTAAACCCAGATCTCTGCCAAGTATATGACATAAAAATGTCCCAGTTAAGGTAAGAAGCCTTTCAAGTACTGCCAAGATCCCTTTTACTTGCTTCTTTACCATCTAGGCAATCTACCTGGTATCCAGATGTCAGTTCCTTCATAATCATCCAAAACCTGAAATAAACTGGGTATTGATCCGACAAATAACTATTAAGTTGTTGCAAAAGTAACTGCAGTTTTTGCAATTATTTGTAACCTTTTAAACCGCAATTACTTTTGCACCAACCTAATAGTATCTCCTCTCTCCCAGTAAAGAAAAATAGAGAGAGAGACGGAGAGAGGAAGAAAGGGGGTTTCCGTGGCAATTAAATCTAAGCCAAAGGCAAAAGGCCACAAAAACAGATCTCCACTCAACCAAGACCCAGACTACAGCAGAAGAAACCATTTCCGTCCCCTGGAAGCACCGTGACTTCAGGATGCCCAAGATGTTTAGCGAGAACCTACATCAAGGCCCTGGTCAGTGTGGAACCAGTCAGTGTTTCAAGCTTGACTGACTGACTGACTGACAACCAACATCTATGGAGCAAAAGACAATACAGATCAATCCTATTTGACATTACAAAACAGCTTCACCAGTATGCCAAGAGTGGCATCACCACCAAACCAAACCAAGGAGGCAAATCAACATAACCATTTAATACATGGAAAAAACAAACGTGTAATTCCTTCATCCTCTGGAATCTCGATCACCCAACCAGCAAACGCAAACGAGTGCTTTTCCTCTGAAGCCTCTAGGGCCTCTCACCAAGAGCCTACCTACCGACTTACTTACCAGGTACAATTTTAACAAGCTGTTACGTGGTCTCCCACGCAAACTCTTTCTCTTTTGTAATGCTGCCTCTCCTTCTGGATTGCAGGGCCTTAAGCACCTGGTCAGGAGTGACTCCCTAAAACAGTTCCTGGCAGAGTCAAGACAATATGTTAGCTGATCAAATAAATGAGGATTAGAAGTCGAGGGCGGAAGGGGTCACTTGTCATTCTCAATCTCGGCCATAAGTCAAATTTTAGGATGAAGGATTAGAAAGTGCCTGCATAACCTCCTTTTTATGTCCTGATGCTAATATTTAGTTGCTGAAAGTGTGTATAGTTTTTATACTAACATTTCTCCATTCAATAAACTAGATCATCTAAATCGTAAGTATGTGTGGGAAAAGGATCTCTGCCCTTCTCTACTACTGCACCTCATCCCCCCCCAGGAGGAAAAATAGTCACCTACCTGGGTCAGAGTCCAGGGCACAGAGGAAGCCCCTTTACTAGCAGGCAAGAGTCACTGTGTAAAAAAGCTGAACATAAAGTATGTCTCTCTCTTGCGCTCAAAGGGCAGAATTGGCAAACTGATCCAGGGCTAACTCTCTGGAAATAAAGAAAGGTAATGAGGAAGCTGGCATCTAACAACAGAACTAACAGCTGATTGACAGGATGAGGGCAAAAGATACAAAACTCAAAAATCACACTAGTATAAAGCTGTTTAGCACAGGAGCAAACAACACTCAAAGCCTGAGAGTGCTACTAAGTTTCAGCACAACTTGGTCATTATTTTCCTGAGGGAAAGGAGGAAACGTTTTCTAAATTATTTTACAGAATCAACTCACTTAAAATTTCTTTTCAAGTTCCATCTTCAGGCACCTGCAAGTAACGTATGTACACCATCCCTTCCACCACTAAGTAATCTCCAAGGTGGGACGGAAGTACCACAAAGACAGAGCTCACAGATCACCTGAAGGACTCCCTGACCTACAAGCAGCCCCTAAAATTTGTGGGGTCGCACAGCGGTGCCAAAACCTAGCTGAACTTCAGTATTACCTGGGGAGCTTTTTAAAAATATATTCTCAATCCCACCACAAATTTCCAGAGGTGGGATCCATCACCCATGGTCTTAAAAAGAATCCCAAATGATTCTAACCCAAACCAGTCTAGCATCTGTCTTGCTCAACCTTGGCATTATTGTTATTTGGAGCGGGAGGGGGAGTCGGGAGGAGGGAATGCTGTCCTGTGCCTTACAGGATGTTGAGCAGCTTCCCTGGTCTCTACCCTTTAGCTGCTCACTCCCACTGGGGTGACAAGTTAAAGTATCTCCAGACATTGCCAAATGTTTCTCTAGAGGCAAAATCATCCCCCAGTTGAGAACCACCGATCTGGAGTAAATAAAAACCAATCATTTGAGGTTTTCTTCGGAAAGAAAGAAAAAACAAAACAAGAAAGCTACTTAAAGCCAAGAGGCTAGGTCTATGTTTTCAGTTCCTCGCACCTGAGAAAAGTAGCTAACACTACTCAGCCCACTGGGGCTCAGATTCTGACTTATAAGGAGGAACAAACCACAGCTTCTTGGGCTTTTCATGAAATAAACTCAATGCTGAGTTTTAGCTGAGCAGATGGTTAGAAGAGCTTCAGTCACTATCATTTACTCTCCTTAAGGGTAACAAAAACATTGTAAAATTTTAGACCAATATCCACTCAGGTTGCATCTCAAATATCCAAAATATAAAACTGCAACATACAAGTGTATCATAGAAACAAAGTCAATATTGAGCCTGACAACTACTGTTCTAAGGAAGACATGTTTTACCTGTAATAAGCATATTATCTTTGTACCAAATAGATACCAAAAATTAAACAAACCGAGCAAACCTCACCCTGTCGAGTCTCAATTTTACTACTATTCACTTTATGTCCAGCTATGTTCTCACTCTCAACTTCTCAAGTAACTAATTGAAACTAGCAAGTTTTTGTTTTGTTTTGCTATAATTTACACAAAAGCTATTATAATTTTCTGATCCAAACTGACCTTCTTCCTGTTCCTGAGTTAAGTTACAGCAGCAAGATGCTCAGCTCTACTTAAGACTGAGTCTATCCAAGCAACACTTTCCCAGTGCAAGACAGGTCCCAAGCTAGTAATGCCAAGGAAAAGGGGAGCACGGTTTCGAGTACCAGGGAGACGCACACAGGGCAGTAGTTAAAAGACTGTGGTATATGTGTGACTGACTGGATGGCATTTTGTTAAATATTCTAGATTCCCTGATCAGACACACTGAAACGCAAAACAGCTTATTCCCCAAACCATCTTTACTGAAATAAATGTCAATACACAATAACCTTTCAAACCTAAATAACCACCCAAGAGTACACAAAGAAATCCTGGAGTTACTGATTTGGGGGGCAATCATACTAAGGATGTAACACCCACAAGAGGAAAAGAATCTGACTCGAGCTCCTGATGGGCTTTTCTTTATTTACATCTCCTAAACCAAACATTCTGAGGCACCACCGCTAAAAATTACTCCAGGATACGTTTGTAATTCAGTGAATCTTCAACCACCCCTCTCCTAAAAAAAATGGAAAACATTTCCACTTCATTTTCTCACTCCAGCTGATTCTTAAATACACAAAGTTTTCCAAAGACATTCACCAAGAGCCAGCGCTTAAACACTCATCTGACTTTCTAATAATACCTAAACATTTAAAAATCAAATTTAAATTAATAATAATTGCCACTAATTACTAAGCTGATTCTGCGTGCTAGGCACCTTTTCTAACTGCTTTACATGTATTAACTCATTTACTCCCAACAAACTTTTAAGGTAGACACTTATTATTCCCATATTACACAGGAAGCAAAGAGACTGAGTAACTTGCCCAAGGTCACAAAGCTAGAAAGTGGTGAAACCAAGATTTCAATCCAGGCAGTCTGACTCCAGAGCGAAGATCGCTCAAACACCACCACCACCTAGCAGACGTCCCACTGGCTGGAAATCTGGAGTCCCTTTCCCACTTGCTGCCTACCTGCAACATGACCTTGAGGACTGAATCGAAGTAAAATTCACATCAAAGTGGGGCAATATCCACGTTATCAAGTGCCGTGAGGATGAAAGGAAACTACCAAGTAAGCGCCCCTCCCATAAAAGCAAAACATAAACAACGCTCCACGGGACCCACAGAGAAAATGTGAAATACCGGAAAAATTACACGAAGCTCTGACGCGTCAGGACAGAGATACATCCAAGGGCTCGTTCCGTGCACCTTACAGCCAAAAGTCCAAGTTGTGATCAGAGCAGGCGGGATGTGGGAAGAAACCCCTCCAAGCTAGGAGCGAACAGGCTTCTTTAAGAGGGAGGTACTTCCAGCCGCAGAAGGACCACCCCCCTCGCTCATATTCGCCAGGGAGGCTTTCGTGACCAGGTCTACATTCGAGTCACAACACTGGAGTTAAAAAATCGCTCAGAAGGCTATTTAAATACTCCGAGCTGCTTTTTGCGTTTTCCAGCGAGTCTGCAGCGAATGAATAGAAACCCACAGAACTTGTTTCCCGGAGAACGAGTCCAACAATGGCCTTCGCCCGTCTACAGCGAGCTGCCCCTCAACTTGACATGCTTCCGGGGCTCGCGCGGAGAGTTCTCCGGGGCCCGCGCGCGGGGCGGCGCCCGGGGCGGGCAAGCGGGAGCGGAACCGAGCCAGGCCAGGTTAGGGGCGCGCCCCGCCCGCCACCACTGCCGCGCAGGGCCGCGGACCTCATCGCGGGCGCAAAGTTCGCCGTCGGGCCCGCGTCCCACCCCAGCGCCCCGCACGGCGGGGCCCCCGCGGCCCGTGGCGGGCGAGCAGGAGGCTGACAGGCGCGGACCGGGACGGCCGGGAGAGCCTGGACGCCGCGCCTCTCGGGCCGCCGAGCGGCGAATTCCGGGGGGGAGGGGAGGGGGCCGGGACGCTCCCTCCCCGCGCCGCCGAGGCCAGGAGGAAGAGCCTCGCCGCCGACCGCGCGCCGCGCACCCCGCGCCGCTACCCGCTCCGCCGCCCCCCTCCCCCTTCATTACCTGGAGGTGCCCGCGACCCGCCGCTAGTTGCGCTCAGGCGGGAAACGCGCTCACCGACACCATCAGCGAAGCGCCCAAAATGGCGGACGTATCAAGCAGGCCTTGAGTTCTCCCCGCCCTCCCTCTGGCCTCCTCGCAACCAATTGCGGCCCTGCCCCCGCCCCCGGCTCCACGGTCATTGGCTTCCCTCTCCCGTCCCCTGCAGCCTATTGGGGCGCCCCGCGGCCCCGTTGCACCCACTCTTATTGGCTCGCAGGCCCCGTCAGTCAAGGGCAAGGGGCGCATTCTTTTCCCATGGACTTGACGGATCCGGAACCTCTAGGACCCCGGAGTCTGGAAAAACAAATCAGAAACCAGGAGAAACCTGGCTGGGTCCCCCTACGCCGTAGCAACAGCAGGGCCCCTGTTTGACGGACGCTTCGGACCACCAATCCGATAGCAAATGCTTTTTAAAACTAAACTGAGCCAAACCAATCATGGCCGTGAAGCTGGAAGCTGCAAGGGAACCAATGGGGTAGCGAGACCCGTGGGCGGGTTGGAGAGCCTGCAGGAAACCGGTGATGACGTGAGTCACAATATGTGTCCGCGGCGGAAGTTTTCTGGACCTGGGGAATTAGCTCAAATGGTAGAGCGCTCGCTTAGCATGTGAGAGGTAGCGGGATCGATGCCCGCATTCTCCACGGCTGAATTTTATAAAGGGAGACCTGCACGTCCTCGGTCACCTTACGAGGAAAAGGTGGCTGTCGCAGGAGTTAGGGGTCACGTTCACGGTAGAGAGGTCAGACCAGGTTCCCCCAGCCCCTACCCCTACGGTACCGGGAGAGAAGAAATGTTTTGCCTTACGGAAGGATTTACACACGAGTTTCTTCCGAAATGCTAGAGGGCGACAATTGGCGACAGGGCTAAAAGCTGGGGGCAAGTAAGCGTCCGGTGAAACCCAGCCGGAATTCAGCGAACGCAAAATTACGCACCCACGAGTGTGCGCGCAGCGCAGGGGAAGCTTGGGCTGCAGGCTGCGGAAGCGGGGTGCTCTGCATTCGTGGGCAGCCCTTTAGTGAGCGCCTGGTGTGTGCACAGCCTGTGGGGGTTCGTCAGACACCACCTGGGTAGCACCAGGTAGTGGTAAGTAAAACAGGCCGCCGAGTGGTGCGGGCCCTTCCTGAGCAGGTGTCATTTCAACACAGGGACAGGGAGGACAGAGCTGCAGGCTCTTGCGTCCAGATGGCGGGGAAAGAGGCCTGAAGCCCCCAGGTGGGGCTGTGGAGCGCCAGGGAGGCAGGTGTAGCTGCGTTGTGGTGGGAGAGGGCATGCGCATGGCAGGGAGAGGAGGTGGCAGAGGTGACTGGGTGGTGGCCGGGCCTTGAGGACAAGTGAAGGAACTTGGGGTTTATGCTCAGAGATTGAGGTCCAGGAAGCGCTTCTGGGTAGCGAAAGGCGTGTTCATGGCTGGCCTAACTTTATTTAGAAAGGACTGTTCTGAGCAAGAGCAGCAAGGCAATGCTACAGGAGGCAGAGGGCGGGGGCGGCAGGCCCCAGGGGCTGGACCTAGGAGTCAGGGAGAGGCTGCAGGGAACACTGGCATAGGAGTTGGTGCCTGAGAGGGAGGCTGGGCGTGGATAGGAGGGGACAACTAGGGCTGGGACCTGCCCTCGGGGGCACCTAGGGAGGGCCCAGCCACCCACTGATCTCTTTACTGGTTCATCTTCAAAGGACTTGCCAGTACCTGCTTCTGGCTCCTCCATCCCAGACTCTGAAGTGGGTCCTAGGGCCATGTGCACTATAATTAAATGAAATAATGCAGTACCTCACCCAATATAAGTGGGCCCCGAAAGTCTCCAGTTAGATGAGCTCCTAACCTAATCTGAAGGGTTGAAGCCAGGAGAACTTCCTGAAGGGGGAGGCATCTGAGCCCTGCCCGTCACCTGAGGGCAGTAGGGAACCACTGACAGGCTTTACAGAGGAGAGGGACTTTTGAAGCTTTGCATCGGCCTCACTGTTGTCGAGTTTCTAGATTTCACAGAGCACCACTCTCCCCCTTTTTCTCCTTAATCCTTTGGTGATTTAATTTTTAATGTTTAAATTTGCAACCCATCTAGACTTTTAAAAAATTTATACGAATCATTTCTCACACACTCAACAGTAGAGAGAAACATTATGAACGCCCATGTGCCTGTCACCCAGCTAGTACTCCTAAACTTTGGGAACAGCCACAGAACTGTGTCATTACTAATTCTATCAAGTAATGGTTTTTAAAAATACCATTTATTATTGCCGTCCTTTCATACAAGGAAAGACATTTGAACATACATACACTTAGGTAGGAAAGACTAGCTCAGGATAAACAAAAAGGCTTTAAATTGAATAAGCTCAGCTTGGGGACAAAGACATCCTATTGGCTTTCCTTTTGTTACATCACCAGGGCTCAGTCCTGATCTGAGAGCTAGAGGGGGGCCATGCTGAGGACAGCCATGCTCCAGAGGGGCCCGGGCTGGTTCTGGGTCAGGTCAAGGTCGGTTGAGGTTGGAGATAAGGGGCCAGATATGCAGCTCTAGTGGGATGTGAAGGGTCGACCGATTTTAACACGGAAACGTTAACTTTTCTGTTTCTTTTCCTTTTCTTCCCTGCATTAAGATTCAATCTGGGTTGGGGAGAAGGTATTTCCCTTCCTGCTAGAGGACTGTTGGTAGCCCAAGTGTTGGTAGAAAGGGGAACCAGTAGGTTGCTACCAATTAGGGCCGCTAGCTTACGGGGAAAGAACAGGAGGGCATTTGGGTGCAGAGAGAGAGAGGTAGACACATGGGGATCTGGATGAGGACCTTGAGGGAGGAGCCAGCAAGGGGGTTCCTTGGCGGGACCCCAGCCTGGTGACCTGAGGGTACGGTCCAACAAGCGGGTCTCAGTGCTGGGAAGAGCCATCTGAGAGGCTCTCAAGAAGGTACCCTGCAGGGGCCAAGTGGGATCCTAGCCCCACCCCACTTCCCACCACCCAGGTTTCTCCACTTCACCCACATCCCAGTTCCCCATTGTCCTGCCTGGCACTGGACATGCCTAAAATCTGGCCACGTGGATTTTGTTCGGCTGCCCGGGGCAGCTATGGACCCAAGAGGGCTGCCGGGCCCAGGCAGGGCGGAGCTCCCACACGCATCCTGCGGCCAGCCTGGATGAGGCCTGAGCTGAGCAAATGGCTCCTCTGATATGGTCAGGGAGGCCCTGTCGTTCCCCGAGGGACACCCTGCAGGGCTCAGTGAGGGCTGACAGAGACTCAGAGGTCATGCGTGTCACCGCAGAAGTGAGAGGGTTTGGAGGGAAGGTGGAAGCCCTTTTGGCCACGTTGAGTAACACCCAGTAACCAGTTAGTAATGTTTATCGGATAAAGGAGTGATTGAACAAATGAATGAAAAAAATTGTGGCTTTTCTTTTTTTTTCCCTGAGCCTTGGTTTCCTCAACTACAAATCGAAGATACCTCGCTGGGGTGTTGTGAAATTTAAATGAAACAAGCTAAGTTAACTTCACCCCCTCAGTTAAGACTGCTTAGACGTCACCTCCTCCAGGAAGCCTTCCCATCTGAGTGTGATACCCTTTCTGGGCCCCAGATATCTCAACACTGCTTTCCCCCAGCCAAGACTTTGGAAAACTCTCCATGATGGATTTGGAGTACCTTCAAGGGAGGACATCTGACTAATCTCTGGGCCCCCCAGCAAGGGCTCTGCAGGTAGTGGGTGCTTACTGAAGGCTGACAGATTTATTTGGCACATAGTAGGAGGCCAGCAGTTTGGCCCATTCCCCCTAGCTGATTGCAAGGCAGGAAAGCGTCCAGCAGAGTGGTCTCTGGCCACCAGATGGCACCCATAGCCATGCAATGGATCTATCAGGGGACACTCCAGGGTGCTGGGGGGGAGAGCGGGAGGGCTGCAGAGGTAACTCAATCGTCCCCAGCCCACGCAGGCCACGGGGGTCACAGCCCAGGTCATTTCTTCCCCACCCCTGGTCTGATCCCTGGCAGGCCCTAGAGGACTGGATGGCTGGCTGGGTGGGAGAATGGAGCAGAGGTGCTCCTGGGGACCCCCGATGCACGATTGAAGGGCAAGAGAGTGGACGGAGGTCTCCTAGGGGAACCCCCCAATGCAGCCACTGCTTCTGAGTCAGCAAAGGTGCCCTCTGCTCCCCGCGTGGCTGCCCAGGCCAAGACTGGTACTTTAAATTAGCACCTCAGGGCGTGGGGCCCAACCTGGAAGAACAGGAATCCTGAGTGCTTAGAAGCCCCCCCGCCCCCCGCCCACTGCAGGCAGCTCTGTGGGGCAGGGGACCCCACCTTGGGCTGGGAGTCTGGGTGCACCATCTAGCTCTGCCGGTCCTTTGTGGTATGACCTGGGGCAAGTGCGTCAGCTCTGAGTTTAACAGTTCCCAGCACCCATGTACTGAGGACCTGCTCCTTGCCAGGCAGACTGGGCGAGGCTTCTTCACGGGCATCATCTATGGAAGCCTCTGACAGCCCGAGGGGACGGGCGGGTGACGGCACCTTCCTTAACAGACGGGGCCGGCTGCATGGAGTGGCTAAGAGATGAGGCTGGCCCTCCGGGCTGCAGAGCTGACCCGTTGTCTGCAAAGGGGCCTTGGCATAGGTCCCCCTCTCAGGTGGCCCCAGGTCGGTGCTCAGCCCTGGCTTCCTGTGCTCACTCTCGCTTTGCACTGATGCCAGGTCACCCTGTCCCCAGCATCTACTCTTGGTCCCAGCGGCAGCGGCAGCAGCAGTCGGGACAGGGGAGGTGAACCCCGACGGTCTGTCCCAGGAACCAGGCCAGGCAGGCTTGTGCCCTGATGTCCCCAGCTATGTTCCGTGGCCAAGCAGTCCTAAGCGCCACCGCCTTCCCACCTCCTCAGTGCCAGGGCTGTGGGGCCCGTGTATTCTGGGGTCCCCCATCGTGGAGGCTGCCCAGCAGTTGGTCACCTCTGTGCTCCAGGCCCTGGGGGTGGGTGAATGGTTCAATCTCGGGGGTGTATTGGGAGGCCCTCCTTCCAGATCTCGCGAGTGTGCATCCAGCACAACCTGTGGTGGTCCTATCACCTCCCTCCAACATTGCAGTGAGGGCCAGGCCCTTCCTGGCTTCCTGCCTCCCCTCTGAATGCCCTCTGCCTGGCACCAGCACAGCCCAGCTTCATCACGACACCATACTTGCTGACTTCTCCATCGCCTTCCACAGACTGGGAGTCCCCAGGGACAAAGCCCAGTCCTTATCTAACAGTCTCCTCCAATACCATCCGGGTGGACACAAGGCAGGCCTCCGGCTGGGGGGCTCCCTCCCAACCTGGGGTGTGTGCGACCTGGCAGCCCCATCCACTGTGTCCATACAGATGGCAGGGCCAGGAGGGGTCGCCAGCCCCCAGCACTGTGTTGATGGGCACAGTAGTCTGGGCTGGCACACAGAGTTCACACGGTGGCAGAGACTGGCCAGGAATCTTCAGGGCCTCCTGCAAAAGGAAAACGGGCCTCTTTCTCAAAAGTTATTTAGAATTTCAAGATGGCAACAACAGAGCATGAAACCAAGTGCGAGGCCCTTCGTGACTGCACGCGTCGGACACCCATGACCTTGACCCTGCCCGCAGGCCTCTGCCCTGTGGGAACCTGATGGAGAGAGACACCTGTGCCCAGGAGCACAAGCGCACGACCCCGACAGCTGCGCAGGGCAAGGCCGGGGTCAGGTTCACTCCGTGGGGACACTCAATTCCAGCGCACACATGGCACAAAAGAACAGCAGTGATGTTTAAAAAAAATTAAGTTTATAAATATTTTCTCCGCTGTACAAAGTTTTCCCAGCCCTGCCCACCCATCATTGTTCACATTTCTCATGTTTTTAAAATCCCAACTATATTTATTTCTTAAATCATAAAATATATATTTTTCTTTGTTCATATTTAAAACTATTTACAGGGGTGCAGGGAGGCCGGGGTGGCCCGGCCGAGGTCAGGACGAGTCCGTGCAGGGGGACGGCGGGGGCGGGAAGAGGTGGAAGTAGCTCCTTTCGGTGGCAGGGGAAGGGGGGCAGCTGTCCTCCGCGGACAAGTACTGGCTGTGGGGTGTGGGCGGGGGCGGGTAGGGGTCTGAGTCTGAGTTCAAATCCAGGTAGTACTTGCTGGCCTTCCAGCGGCTGGCACTGTAGTCGCTGTCGCACACGTCTGTGCTGCAAGGTGTCGTCGGGGGCACCATTCCACGAATGATGTAGGGTCTGAGGGGACAAAGAGGGGGGAGTGGGACCTGATTCGGGAGGCCCCGTGCAATGCACCCGATGGGCACAGCTCCCCCACGCCCAGCTGTGTGGCCTCTCTGAGCCTTGACCTGCCCACCTCTCAGTAGGTGCCCATCCACCCTGCAGGGCTGCCAAGCCAGGCCCCCGGGAAGCCCTGCAGCCCCAGCCAAGGTCGCCTTTATGGACAGAGTGGGGACTCCAGGGTCTACCTTGGGCAACTCCCTCAACCGCTCTGAGCTTTAGTTTCTCGTTGATAAAATGGAGAGGATGACGCAGTACCCATTTCAAAAGGGGCCTGTGAGGATTCAATGAGATTCTGCACGGAAAGTGCAAGGAACTGTCTGGCACCAAAACGTGCTCAGCAACTGTTCCCCTTTACGTCATCCCTGTCAGTGCTGGAGCCCGGTCGGCCAGCAACGGTCCCATCTTGAGTGAAAGCAACCTGACCCCGGAGATACCACCCCGCTGGCCCCCCATGACACCGCCTCCCAGACACCTCCTGCACCCTGAAATCCTGTGTTGGGCCACCCCGTAGCCTGCGTCTGGGGTTGGGATCACGGTGTGTTTAAGAGCCCCAGGCCTGGGCCACAGTGGGGCTCACAGTGGGCAGGAAGGTGGAGCCAGCCCCCAAGGGCCAGCAAGGGGTGCTGGGCTGAGGAAAGTGCAGCAGGAGGATTTGTCTCATGGGATCCCAAGAGCAGGAAGGGACCCTGACAGACGGTGGGCAGGGCAGAGGTATCGGAGGTGGCACCAAAGTCAGGACAGAACGAACAAAATAGACTGAGGGGCCGGGCCTGGCTGGTGTGCATGTGACAGCCCTGGGCACAGTGGCCGATGAGGCTGCTTCAGGTCTCTGAGCAGGGCAGTGACCAGTAAAAAGGTGAGCCTCTCCCAAGGCTGCATAGCTCCCGAGATGGACACCAGATGGCAGGTGGCGCCTTGCTCAGAGTCTCTGTGGGGCCTCAGCCACTCCCGAGCTTCTGCTTCCACCTGGGCGGTCCAGCAATATGCCAAAGCCTTGATCTCTCGGCCGGGGGCAAGCCCAGCCCAGGCCCACCCCCACCCGTCCCATCGGCTGAGGGGCCCAGTGCACCTGGGGGTGGGCGCTGCTGGCTGAGACCCTAGGGCTGAAGGGCAGGAGGTTCACCAACCCCGCCCCAGGCTCTGACGGCCCCTGGACACGTCCGTGTACCCGGATCCCGCTTGATCTCCACGTTCTCAAGAGTCCCGCCCCACCCAGGGAGGAGGGGCCTGCAACCCCATTACAAACAACTTGGGGGGGCTGAGCAGGCCTGTGGGCTTCTCAGGCTCAAACAGGCCCTTGTACCAAGAAAGGACCATCTTATCGAGGGCCCGAGAGGCAGGTGGTGCACCTGCAGCCATGCAGAATTAGATGTGACCCTGTGGGGCCCACAGCTGAATTAACAGTCCGATGCCTGAGCCTGAGCCTGGTCCCCTGTGCATCGGTCTCCACAGGCAGTGGGGCCCAGCCATGCCAAGGTGGGCGCCCTGGTGGCATCCTCCAAGGCCAGTCTGCCTGTCCCGGCTAAGAGCCCACTCAGAACGTGGGATCCAGTGGGTTTCTGGCCTCAACACGAAGGCCCAGTGGGCTGGTGTGGGGAGGCAGCACGGTGTGCTCCAAGGGCCAGGAGATGCAGGGGAATGAGGGCTGGGCCCCGACATGTATCCATCGGTGCCCTGGAGCCCTCCCCGGGTTTTCTCTCCTAGGAAAGGGGACAAGGCCCCTCCCTGCCACAGGCTTCTCTGGAGGCCCAGCCCCACAGCGTGCCAGGGCTGTGCCAGTGCTATGCCGGGACTGCATACCTGTATGGTCTGGCGGGGGTGGGAATGTTTGAAGAGTAGAACATGTCCATGTTGTACAAGGATGGGTCCGTGGCAGGGGACGGCGGTGGGTTCAGGATCTGAGGAGAACAAGCAAGGGTCACAGTGGCCCGATGGAGCTTTGTGGTCCTTCCACCCACCCGCCCTCCTGCCCCGGTTTTCTCCTAGAGCAGGGGGTACAGGTCTGTGCAGGGCTGACCGGCCTCAGGAGGCCCATGCTCCCAGGACCCCTGTCTGCAGAGTGCAAGCAGCTGCTGTCACATCCCGAAGGTCGTGGGAGCAGAGGTGTCTACAGCCCCGGGTGCCCTGCCCTGACCAGCAGTGACCCCCCCGCCCAGGCGCTCGCTCGCCCTGCGCTCTGAGGCAGAACTTCGGGAAGGTCCCTGGATGCCTGAGCCAGCCAGTGCTGTGCACCGCCCCACCCCAGCAGTACAAGATGTCCCCACAGGCCCCAGCATGGCCACCTGCACCATGACCACGCATGACCTGCACCTTGGGGTCCTCTCGCCAAGGGAGGGGCCCTAGCCCCACTGCCGGCCCTCGCGGCACCTCTGAGCAAATGAGGAAAGGGTGCACCTTCCTCAGGGGACAATATGGTCCCCAGACTGTGAAAATAAATGGACAACTCTATCATGTGAATGCACCCTCCTGAGCCGGGCAGCACATGACCCACCCCACAAAGGGACAGAGGGAGCTGGGTCTGCACCTTCCCCAGCACCCACCATCCAGCACACTCCTCCAAGCCATTTCTGGAGGGGGCACAGCCAGGTCCCACTTCCAGTGCTCCTACAGCTGAATGGGTACAGGGCTGTCACTGCACACCCTGAAGATGTGTCTGGGAGTCCTGTTCCCGAACTTCTGGGCTGCACATTGCTCCCTGGTGAGGAACTTCACCTGTCGGGGCCTCGGTTTCTTCATCTCTAAAATGGGGCTAAGAAAACCTGCTTCCTGAGGCTGTCCTAACACTTGGTGCGTCACCAGACGTGCGGCATAAGGTTCCCGCTACTTATTTTGGGGAGGGTCCTCTTCCGCCCAAATAGCCACTCTGGGGACTCCTCAGGATCTGACCCCAAAGTTGGCAGGACACAACACTGGGAGGGCTTTTTCAGAGAGGGGAGCAGAAACCAGGCAGGGAAGCCCAGCGGAAAGGGCCTCTGGCAGCTGCCTGTGGGGTCCTGTTTGGGCATCTGCCCATGAACTTGACTGGAGCTGGTTTTTCTTCACTTCATCCTCCAAGGCGTGCTCTGGGATTCTGCCCAAACCCCCTCCCTCTGCTGCTGTCACTGCTACTTCCCCCAGGGTGTTGGGAGGTTAAAGTCAAGGAGTTGTGGAGAAGGTCTTCCCAATACTGCACTGGGCAGATTTCTAGCAAGTTCCGCTGGTGTAGCACCTCAGCGACTTCTCAGCCAATTGCTGAGCAGAGGCTGTACCCTCTCTGAGAATGGACCATGGCCCTGGGGGCGCTTCTTCGGGCGCTCTCTCCCACCTGATCTGCTGTTCCTGTGTTCTGAAGAGTTCGCTTTACCTCTCACTGGCCGACTGTCCGGAATTCCGGTCCCCGCTAATAATTCTGTCTATTGAACTTTCTCTGTTCAGAACACCATGTGAACTGTAACTAACAGAGACCACCTGGGAGCCAGCGGCACAGAAATAAAGCCAGATGCCAACAACCTAATTACATTCCCAGAGAATCAAAGATTGAAATATAAAACATGAAACTCTGAGAACATTAAGAAAAAGAACATGGCAAGAAATTGCTTTTCTTTTCTTTTCTTATGATAAAAGGAGGGAAAGCCTTTCTGAGCACAACCGAAAACCCCTAGATGTCGTAAGAGAAAAGATTGATCGTTTCATTGTATAAATGGCAAACACACCATAATCCAAATCAAAAGACAAAAATCTAGGAAAAACAGTTTCAACACACGTCTCAAGGAACGGGCTAATTTTCTTAATATATCTATATATAAAGAGACCTTATAAATGGATAAAAATACTAACAACGCAATATAGCATAGACCCTTCAGAGAAAATAAAACTGTAACGGTAATTACACACACAAAAAGATGTTTGACGTCATTTGTAACGCAAGAAATACACATTAAGATTATGCCACCGTACAATTTGCACCTTAAGTTAGATTCATGGAGAGAGTGTTTGAGAGGGAGTCGTGCCGACGTGGCCCTCTGCTGGCCACAGGATGGACTGTCCCCAGGGGAAGGCCACTTGGCCAGAGTGGTCAAGATGATGGACACTCAGCCTCTGCAGCCCGGGCATTCTTGCTCTGCCTGCCCTCAGGGGGGAGTGCAGCACTGCGCCAGGAGCAACCGGATGCCAGGCTCTCAGGAACCGCCTCCGGCTGCCAGTTACCACTCAGCTCTCCGTCTCGTTTGCCAATGGGATGACGACAGTGCCTCCTTCTGGAGACGGGTTCACGTAGCATCCGGAGAGGGCACTGGTCAGCTGGGCGGTCCGAAGTGCTCAGCTTGCCTTCTCGCCAGAAGCCAAACGCAAGGCTCAGAGGGGGGCTCTCGTTACCTTCAGATGCCACCATTTGCGTTTTAAAAAGTACCTACGAATCGACTCTGTACGAGACTATAATGGTGGATAATTGTCATACGTCTGTCCAAGCCCACGGAGTGTACACCACCAAGAGTGAGCCCCACTGCCCACTGTGGCCTTGGGTGTGACGCTGTGTGGTCCGTGCAGGCTGTCAGCTGGAACAAATGTAGCACTCGGGTGGCGGATGGTGACAGGGAGGGAGGCTGTGCAGGTGTGGGGCAAGGGGCATGTGCGAGACCTCTGTACCCTCCTCTCAAGTTTGTTGTAAACCTAAAATCGCTCTTAAAATAATAAAGTCTTAAAAAACGAAGTTTTTTATATGTAAAACTGGCAAGATCTGTATGTAAAACTGGCAAGATCTGCCCATGTAAAACAACTTGCCATATGTAAAACTGGCAAGATCTGAATAAGGTCAAAGGATGTCGTATCCATGTCCTGATTATGATATGGTACTATTGTCATTGCTGAATGTGAGTGTCCCCCAAAATTCCTATGTTGAAACCTACCCTCTAACGAGACCTTTAGAGGTGGCGCCTTTGGGAGGTGAGTAGGTCATGAGGGTGGGGCCCTCACAAGTGGGGTCAGTGTCCTCAGAAGAGACCCCAGACAGCTCCCTTCTGCCATGCGAGGACCAGACGGCCACCTGTGACCCCGGAACTGGGCCCTCACCAGACACCCAGTCTGCCAGTGCCTTGATCTTGGGCTTCCCAGCCTCCAGAATTGTGAAGAACAGTTTGCTGTCAGGCCGCCTGGTCTGTGATAATTTTGTTAGAGCAGCACGAACAGAGGACTGACACAACCGTAGGGACGCGAGATGCTCCCACTGGAGAAAACCAGTGAACGGAACTTCGCTGAATTATTTCTTGCAACCGCGTGTAAGTCTACAGTGGTCTCAAAGTGGAAAGGAAAACACTTACTACCTTTGCTGGAAAACTAAGTCCATACTCTTGAATACTTGCTTAAGTACACATTGCCCAGGGAAGACGCACAAGAAACTCTCAACGGGAACCTCCAGGGGGGGTTCCTGCTCAGGGTCGGGGTGGGGAGTCCCTCTTTTCACTGTATATTGTATTGTGCCTTGTGAATTCTGTACCATGAACATATATTACTGCCGCAAAATCATGTTAATTTAAAAATAGCTGGCTCTGCGTGGGGTTTCTTTTTAGGTGATGAAAATGTTCTAAAATTAACGATGGCGACGGCTGCACATATCTGTGAATATACTAAAAACTACTGATTCCTACAGTTTAGGTGGGTGGACTGTATGGTATGTGAATTATATAAAAAAAATAGTTGGCTGGTCAGAGTTGTCTCTTGCTTCCTGATGAGATCCCCCAGCTCCCAGCAGAGCCTAGAGACACAGAAGCCAGTTTCCTGAGCCTCCTGGGACCTGCATGGAGGGTCCAGGGGGCTGCTTCTAGGGGCAAGCTCAGTTTTACATGGGATTCTGGTGCTTTTGGCTAGTTACGTGGAGCAGGGGAGAGTCAGAGAGTAAGGAGGACGAGAAGAACGATGGTGACTATTCTAAACTCCAGGCTTCTGGCTCCTCGTTTCCTCTGCCCCTAAATATAGTCGGACCCCGAGCCTCCAGGAGCCAAGTTCCTGTCCTGTGAACCCAAGATAACGACCTCTGCTGCCCCCTCCCCTCCCAGGGCCTGCCACAGTCAGGTGCAACACCCCAGATATGAGAGACATTCAGAAGGGCAGGAGAGCCCAGCCCTGGCTGGTGGGGCTCGCTGGAGACCCCACAAAAAGCTCAAGGGGCTATCCTCACTGAGGAGAGCATACTGTTTTAAAGAATTAAAAAGTGTAGAACCAAGTCAAGTCAGACCTCGATGTTTATAAATACACAGGTTCACCTACCTCCTTGCATCAAGCTCACCGCAGGTAGCCTGGAGCTGTTGGAAATTTGGGGTCCCCCAGCCAATCTCGGAGAGAGACCCCACACGGGATCCTGCAGGGGGCTCGGGCCCTGGGGGCTTCAGTGTTTCACCCTCTGTACGATCATTTCGCTCTGGCACGTGGCTTGGCTAGGGTGAGCCCGACCCTGCCTGGGCTGCCGGAAGCTCCAAGGAGCATTTCAGCCACACAAGTCCCCCCAAGAGTGTCTGTCCTTCAGAAAACAATCCAGTTATTTTCTGTGGACAAGCAAGGCCATGGTGGGAAAGTGGGGTGTCCCTGGGGAGAACGCTGAGAGAGAGCTTGCAACAGGCACCCCTGATGCGCCTGAGCACCCCATCCAGATGCACCCTACAGCGGCAGCCATAGGCGGGCGGGCCTGTGTAGAACAGAGACCGCCACCTGGACACTATAATGCCCAACAGCCACCCTGAGAGGCTGGATGATGGGTGAGATTTCTGCTCTATAGATTGTTGTATTGTTTCTAGATTGTCCGTAATAGTCCGTAATATGTTCTATTGTTTCTAGATTGTCCATAATAAATAAGGAGTATCCTTTTTTAAATTGGAAACAATATCACTGAAGAGAAAAATGACAGGGTCTGGAGACAAAGGAAAGTCAACGTCCTCACCGTTCTGTAAGGAGGGATTCCAAAAATCCTGAGGTCATTTTTTAAGGAGCGTCCCCTGGTCAGCCACTGGCGGTGGGGACCTCCAGCCAGCCAGGCCGCCCCCCGCCCCACTCACCGGTGGGTACAGTGTGGCCTTGGTGCTGGACGAGCTGCTGGACGAGGCTCCAGTGACATGGTTCCGGTCGTAGAGGGGCACCCCGCCCCGGCCCCCCATCAGGCTCACGGAGCTCATCATGGACTTGCCGCATGAAATGCCTGCCACGCAAGGGGGACAAGCAGGTCAGGCTGGGGCTCCCCACAGACACAGCAGGTCCGCCTCAGCTCCAGCCACCCACAGGACCAGGTTCAGGTGGATAAGTCCTGTCTGAGGTGTGTCCGACCTCCCCAGCGCCCCAGGTCCTCTGCCCACCACAGGGGTGAGCCTTAGCTGTAAAATGGGGAGTCGCACAGCACCTCCGGTAGGGGCCGCTGTGAGCCTGCAGGAAGGACCTCAGAGGGTCTCAGCACAGAGCTGCCTGGCACAGACACGGCCCTGCTCGGGGGCTGCTGCCACCGTGACCATGCCACCCCCTCGGGCCTCTCGGAGCTGCTGAGAGACCTCTGACAACCCCACTCCAAGAAGAATCAGGGTCCCAACAAGGCTGGCTCTGGGCAGGGCGTCGAGAAAGGAGAGAGGGACCCAGGGCTGGACAGGCCCCGGAGCTGACCTCAGTGACCTCTCGGGCTCAGCACTGACTAAGCCCCCTTCTCTGTGAAGTAAACCAGGGTGGTTCAGCCTGGCGTGGGACCGGGGCATCTACACACGTGGCCTCTCAGGTTTGTGGCACCGTGGACCACACTGCAGAGTCACTGTCACTGCACAGCCAAGTCCAAACCATGCTCAGGGCAAAACTGCTCGTTATATATGCCGACTCCTTTGATGCTACAGAAAACCCAGCTACCCCCCATGGATGACTCAAGACACACCCCGCAAGAATATTGAAGGTCAAGTCCAAAGAGCTGTCCCCACACTTCCAAAGCCAAAGGACAGGTCATAGCCGTGCAGGCTTCTGTGTTGAGAAAGACTCTGATGCTAAGGACAGGTGCCGCAGTGGAGCCTGAGTGCTGCGATCGATTAGTAATGTCTGCCATGTGCACAACAGGGACCATGGTAGCGGCTTTCCTGATCTACTCATCCCACATCCTGTCCAGACTACTCTCCCCATCTCTGCCCGGGGCCCTTGCACACACATCTCAGGCTCCTTACCTGTGAAGGGACCATGCTGTGAGGCGCCTGGGGCTATGAAATTGAGGGGCACGTGGGGAGTCCCACTGACGTACTCATGCGGGAAGGGCCCGTTGGCCCCTGTGTAGCGCTGACACACCACACGCTGGCAAACAAAGTAGACCCCACCCATGACGAAGAGCGAGAGGATGATGCCAATGACCGGCCCGATGGCACTGCTGTGGGCTGGGGCGTCGTCCGAGGATGGCTTGGAGATTTCTGCCAGAGGACAGACAGGATAGGTGGTCATCGTTAACCGCAAAAGAACAGGGGAGACACCATGTGCCCTGGAGGGGCTGCTTCTGCCCAGGCCCAGTACCCACTGGTGGAGGGAGTCAAGAAGGGGGACTATGGGGTGCTGGGGAGCCATGCTGACCTCAGTACCTCTGACCCACTGCCCCCTTGGCCTGCTTGGAGCGCCCTCCTTCTGCTCTGTCTGGCTAAGCTCTACCTACGTCCCAACGGCCCCTCAGGGGTGACTCCCACACAGCAGCCTCCTGTCATCCACTTGTCCAGGGGCTCTCGGTGGTGGCTGGAAGTGTGTATACCAGATGCTTCCGTGAGTCATGAGCTTGGCCAGGACGCCCTTGGAGCTGGTTATGATTTGCTGACCAGCAGGCTGCAGATGTGGGGACAGGTAGATGGAGCCTGGTGTCTCCCAGCCTATGTGGCAGTGGACTTCACCCATGCACAGGGGCTGGGCGAACAGGCACGCCATGGGCCCAGGGCCTTCACCAGCAGGGCTCACTAAGTCCCACAGAAATCCTGAGTGGGGGCACTGTCAGGGGCAGAGTGTGACAGGGCCTGGACTCGTGGGGTCAGCCCAACCCATAAAGCCAGGAGCCAGTGCAGGGGAACCTCTGGGCACCCCGTGTGTGGGACTGCCACGTGGGGGTGCTCCTTGAACATGGTCCACTATCAAAGCCACCAGGCATTGAAAGGCAGTCTTTGATTCAGACAGGATGGGAGCTGGAGTCCCGGCTCTAGATTCAATTTGGACACAGCCCTGTCATCCAGGGGCGATCTTACTGCCTGACAGGTGTTGCTGAATGAGGTCCTGGGCACCAGCATGATGCATCCCACTCAGGCCTGGCCTGGCACAGTCAAGGGGGCCTGCCTCTGTGCCTCTGTCCCAGCCGAAATGCCTCAGAGCTCAGAGTCTCCCCCTCCTCTCCCAGCTCAGCCTCTCAGCTGCCTCCACCTCCAGGAAGGCTTCCCTGCCTCCCCCTGAAGGCTAAGTACTCCCAACCTCCTAGCCCCCTTAAACACGGCCCCCAGTATGTTTCCTTCCTCTAGACCCCACACTCCTGGGCAAAACCCCAGCACTGGAGGGAGTCCTCCCACCCCCACCCTCTGGGAATCCAGCTCACCGCACATGAGCTCATCAGAACCATCGATACAGTCGGGGAAGGAATCGCACTGCTGCTTGATGAGGACGCACTGGCCACTGGCACACCGGAACTGGTTGGGCAGGCAGACGGCTGTAAGGAGCAGGCCTTGCATTCAGAGAAGCTGGCAGGCTTGATGTGGCTCCCTGCCCCGCCACCCAGGACCCAACAACAAAGGTCTGGGCTCCAAATTCAGAGTGGACAAAGGGGACCCTTTCCAGGACTGGGTTGGGGATTGGTCATGGCAAACCCATTCTTCCCCTCCCCCTTGCTGACCCCTGTTCCAAGGCCTCCTGGGCCGGGCTCAGGACTGGCAGGGAAGACACCTTAACAACCCGCCGGGAGGTACTGACCAGACTCCTCCCACACGGCACCAGGACTAACCAAGGCTCTCCCAGGTCACAGGATAGGTAAGAGCCAACTAGAACATGACCCACAAGGAGCCTTGGCTCCCTAGAGTGGGTGGGGCAGGGGACAGGTGACGTCTCAGCAGAGCTACTATGAAGGTAAAAGCATCCCACGCAAGTGACCAACGCAGCTCACAGCCTTTGGGGGTGGGAGGAAGCAAAACGCTGGGTACTGACTGCGGCCGCCTCCCTTCCTGCTCCCAGATACTGTCCTGGAAGAAGCTACAGCCGCACCAGGAAGGCAGCTGCCTAGGGCCTCAGCCGTCAAGCACACTTGCTGTCTCAGCTCCCCACCTGTCCTACCACAGATGCCCCGCTCTGGGAACTGGAGACAAGGGACCCTGTCCTCAAGGTGGGTGGGACCATTTGCTGGTAACCGACCAGGGGAGGAAGATCTCAAAACAGAGTGTGGAGCCCAGAGCCTGCACTAGGGGCCTGTTCTCGGTTCTGTTTGCAGTAGGAGGAGGCAGGGGACAGTTCCTACTCATGGCTCCTGCCATCCTCTGAGATGGAGGCCACAACACGGTGCCGGGGCAAGGGCCGCAGCAGCACTCAGCACTCAGTTTTTCTGTAAAGGGCCAGATAGTAGGTATTTGGGCATCGAGGACCATAGGTCTCTATTGTAACTGCACCAAGCCCAGCCACAGACAATAAGGAAACGAATGAGCCTGGCTGCATCCCCAATCAAACTTTATTTACCAAAATAAGTGGTGGTCTGGATTTTGCCCTCAGGCCAGTTTCCCAACCTCTGGTCTAAAGCCTCCATCAAATTCTCAAAGTGTTTATTAGCTGAAAAGACTTAGCAACTGTGGCTTTATAGAAACATCTAGGGAAATGGCCCCCAGGCCCTCCTCGTCCACAGAAAGGCTGCTCATCATGAATGGGGATGGTGGGTTATCTAAAACCAGGACCTGGTGGCTATGGGGGAGGCAGTAAGAATGACCCATTAACAGCTGAGTGGCAGTCATGGGGCCATGGTGCTGACAACGTGGTTAGGAACCAACTGAGTAGGCCACTTACGAAAGGAAAACTCAGCGGGGTCACAGAGGTAGATGTATCACTGTTGAGGTCTAAAGGAAGATCCTGCTGGTCAGAGTGGATCTGGCACGAGTCTCTGTTAACTCCTGGTTTAATGGATTGCTAGCGACCACCCAGGGGTTATCCCACAGACGGCCTGGTGGACGACAGCACTGTCTTTTGGGACGGGGATTTACCAAGGTGTAAGCCATGGAAATCCAGCCAACTACTGGATTTGCCTTGGATTTCTATAAAACTCTTGACCAAATGAGAGAAGGCAAGACTGACTCTTACAGTCTGCCTTCGAGCCGAACTGCTTGGCAGAACAGGATGGGGGCAAATGGCAGGGTTTTCCTCATTGGCCTAAAACTAACTTATTTTCCTCCCAAGCTGAGGAGGACCTGGTGATTCCGCTCCAGGGAAAGGTTTTACAGAGACCCTACCCTGTGCGGGCAGACAGAGCCCCAGCGGGACACTCTGGAGGGCAGAACGCAAGTGGCTTCATGGGAACTGCACTGCTCTAGGGAGGGGCAATCAGGGACGGGGCGGGGCCTTTTGTGGGCGGGGCCTTTGTGGGCGGGGCAGGGGAAGGGAAGAGGGTGCCTCACCATCGCAATCCGCCTCGTCTGAGCGGTCCTGGCAGTCGGCCTCGCCATCGCAGCGCAGTCGCAGGTCCACACACTGGCCACGCGCGCAGGGGAACTGGGCGGCCGAGCACACAGGACAGCCCTCCTCGTCGCTCTGGTCGTCACACTCGGGGAAGCCGTCGCAGCGCCAGGCCCCGGGGATGCAGTCGATCTCCCCCGTGGCACAGGCGAACTGGTCCGGGGAGCAGGTGGGAGGCTCTGGGGAAGACAGAAACACCGTCACTGGCAGCCCCGCCCCACGCAAAGAAATCCCGGCGATACGCGTCTGGTGCTGCACCGTCTAGTGTGTCCTGTCAGCTGACGCTGCCCTGGCGTAAGATGAAGGTGGGGGTAATAAATGTTTGCTGAAAGAAGACATGACTTTTGCTGTTTTTTCCACTGTGGAGGGAAAAGAGGCTAACTGGGGCTGTGAACTTTAAGTAGCAGGTACTACACCGCGCACAGCGGGAAACACTCCAGGCTGGGAACTCGGCTGTGACCGCTGAGAAGCAGGGGCAGACCCCTTCCGCTAGGGGTCCTGTCTGTCCCTTCTGCTGGAGCCAGCCTTTGCCGCCTCCAGGCCCAGGCCCGGCTGTCAGTCCAGCGCATCGAGTGTGTGCATGGTGGCCTGGCCACGCCTGAGTGTCCACTGCACCCAGTGGGTCAGCAAGCAGGTGGTCAGCACCCACATCTGTAACAGGGCTGGGTGGCTGGAGCGGTGAGCTGGAATTCTGCAGGTGGCCAGCATGCCCACAGGCACAGTGGGGGCTGGCAGAGGATCTGGGCACCTTACGCAAGAGTGGGCTAAGAAAAGGCAGGAGGGTGAGGATACCATAGCAGGTGTGAAGTGGGTGAGGAAGGGGAGGGAAGGCTCCCAGGGGGAGGGAGTCGTGTGCGGGTACTGAGCTCCGAGAGCAAAGGACAGCAGACCTGGGGCCACCTCCTCCCAGGTGACCACGGTGGGTCCGTCCACCCCTCAGAGCCAACTTCCTCAGCACAGGCCAAGGGCAGTAGTGCTCAGTGAGTGGCATCTTTCTGGAGTCTGGCATGTAGACGGGCACAGAGGCGGGGGCACCAGCAGAGAGAAGCGAGAGCGCCCCATGTCTTCAGTCTGCCCCATTTCTGGGGGCTCCCATCACCATCGCTCCCCTCCTTTGAGTGGGAAGTCACAGAAAACTGAGGCCGGGAAACAGGCCAGAACTTCGTCTCAAAGTTTAACAACAGTCCTCAATGCTCTGGAAACCTGATTAAGGAAACAAGTATTGGTTTCCCGCAGCAACAATGCATCTAAGCCTTGACATTTGGAACCTGTGTAACTGCCAGGTTCACACCAAGCTGAACGGGATATGTGTGGGGAACGGGATTTGAGCAAACACAAAAAGAAGCCTGGCTGTCCCCACTGAGCCTGGCCACAAAGGACACACCAGGGCCAGTAGAAGCCTGGGTACCCATGGCATCCAAAGGGAGCCAGGGACGATGTCTGCATGCTGAGCCACCAATAAAGGACATGCGCAGAGGCTGGCCACGGCAATGTGTATGTGGACAGGGGTCCCCGCCCGACTTCAGCTCCCAAAGACCCTGTGCCTATTGTTTTGACTGACACCCTATCCAGGAAAAAGAGGGTCCATGACCCCCCTGTGGGGTCAAGCTCTGATTTCTGCAGGGCCGGCAGCCATGGCTGGAGGGTGAGGGTGGAATGAGGGTGGGGGGGATTGGACAGACCTGGGGTTGTACCCAGGCTCCCCTCTGCCGCTGTGCAACCTGACGAACCCACCCCCAAGCTCCTAGAGCCTCTATTTTCCCATCTCTAAAACAGAAACAGCCACCCTACTTCACAGGCTCCATCACAAGAAGTAACCGAGATAGTCGGGTAAGAGCGTGTGTGTGTGTGCACGTTTGCGTGTGTGGGGCTGCGCCTGGCTCAGGAGGGGCTCAAACAGCGTTGGCAGTGGTACTGCTGAGAACACTGAAGCCACATGGTTGTTCCTTGCCCATCGGCTCCCACCATTTCACAAGGGTCCATTGTCACCTCCCGAGAACCTGTGGGCCCTTAGCCTTCTATGATCTCCCCAGAGAAGTGGCCATGGAAGAATAAAGACAGGTAGACAGTAAACAAACGTCTTTTGGGCCGTGAGTAGGGGTCTGGGCTTCCTCAAATCTGGAGGACTAGAGCCAGGGGAAAAGGGAGAAGGACGGGACAACAGACAGAGAGGCACGTCCTCTGTGTGGAGGCACATAGCTGGGGCCTGGGGACAGCCGAGCGCTCTGCACAGCTCTCTCCACAGAGGGCTCTTCGCCAGGGCAGCGTGGCCATCTGTGGGAGCTGCACAGCCACTCTCAGGCCACAAAGCCTCGTGCGTCCGGAACAGCAGGTTGGAGACAAGCCACAAGGAAGCTCAGGAGAGTCAAGGTGGCTCCCACCAGGGGGCAGCCACAAAATGTCCCCTCTGCTCTTGGCCTAGTTCTCTGGTGTTTGCACTGTGAGGCAGGGCAGGAGAAAGCTCCAGAAGGACAGGCCCCGTGGTCCCACTCCCCGAGCTACTGGGCAATGACCAGTTTCTACCAGGGCACAACAAGCTCCAGAGAAGAACAGGCCCCATGTATTGTGAGACCATCTGCTGTGTGGGGGACACAGGGATGGTATGAGGGGGGTTGGGACAGGGTGAAGCCTGATTCCCAGGAGCTCACGGAGGAGAAGGGGAGATGAGAGGATCCAAGGTCACCTAGGGTCGCTCGGGGCAGTCGAGATGAAGCCCTGGGAGTTGGGCTTCATCATGGTGACAGTAACAGTTGTCACTTTTTGTTACTGCTTCTATCCCCACAACTAACAGCAGCTGGCATTCCCATGTGCCATATATCAGGGACCATTCAGAGTGCTTTTACTTAATTCCCTCCCTCACAGGAGGCTCAATTGATCAGCCTGGGGTTACTCAGCTGAAGTGGTAGAGCTGGGATTTGACCCAGGTCTGTCTGATTCTTGACTACTCCCCACAAAGCTGCAGGAAAAAAGAGGACCCGCGGCCTGCCCGGTGGCTCAGGTGGTTGGAGCACTGTGCTCCTAACGCTGAGGTTGCTGGTTCAATTCCCACATGGGCCAGTGAGCTGTGCCCTCTACAGCTAAGATTGTGAACAATGGCTCTCCCTGGAGCTGGGCTGCTGTGAGCAGCTGGAGGCTACTGTGTGCCACCATGAGCGGCCAGTGGCCAACGTGAGTGGCCAGCAGCCAGCGTGAGTGGCTGGCAGCCAGTGTGAGTAGCTGGCGGGCTGCTATGTGCTGCCATGAGTGGCCCATGGACAGCATAAGTGGCCAGCAGCCAGCGTGGGCTGCTGTGTGCTGCCGTGGGCTAACGTGTGATGTCATGAGCGGCCAGTGGCCAGCGTGAGAGGCCGGCAGCCAGCGAGAACTGCCGTGAGCTGCTGTGAGGGGCCGACCGACGACTGTCGACCCACTGCCTCAGCCAGGGGAGCGCAAGGCTCATAACACCAGCATGGGCCCGGGAGCTGTGTCCTACACAACTAGACTGAGAAACAACAGCTTGAACCAGAGTGGGGTGTGGGGGGAGGTGGAAGGGGGAAAAAAAAAAAAAGGATGGCAAATGAAGAGACAGTCCGCTGTGGAAATTGAATGCCATAGGGACTGACTTTAAAAGGATGCTAGGCAGTGACCAGCAGGCAGAGAAATCAAGTCCCCGTCCACGTTCCCAACAGAAAGCACTGAGGTCACACCTACCACCACAGGTCAGCAGGTTCTGCAGGAGCACGAGGTGCACGGGGCATGAGCATCGTGGCGTCCCGTCACCCTTGGCAATGCAGATGTGGGAGCAGCCGCCGTTGTCCCGGGCACATGGGTGGGCTGCTGCAGACACAAAAAGAGGTGGGGGTCAGGCTCTGCCTCCCACCTCAGGACCAACGCAGAGGGAGGCGGGGATGAGGGCCAGGCACGAACTCACAAGAACTGGCACTCCTGTAGGCCAGGGTCCTACACATCCTCCCACTTGACTCCCAGGGCAGCCTACGGAGTCTGTTTCTAGTGACACTGCATTTTGCAGATGAGGAAACAGAGGCCAAAAGCAGTTACAGAACTTGCCCAGCTCATCAGCACCAGGTCCCACTGAGCCCATATGGTTACTCTATACTGCTGCCTGTCTGTCTCTTGTAGCATAGCAGGCTGAGTAGTGGCTCCCAAAAGGTATGTCCACATCCGAAACACTGGAATCTGTGAATATGACCTTATTTGGGAAAAAGGTCTTTCCAGATGTAATCCAGTTAGGGATCTGGAGATGAGGTCATTCTGGATTATGTGAATGGGTCCTCAATCCAGTGACAAATGTCCTTATAAAAGACACAGGGGAGAAGGCCATGTGATGACAGAGGCAGAGATTGGAGAAATACAGCATAAGGAATGCCTGCGACCACAGAAAGCAGAAGGGGCAAAGAACCAGCCCTCCCAGAGCCTCCAGAGGGAGCACAGCCCTGCAGACAACTTGATTTCAGACTTCTCACATCCAGAACTGTGGGAGAATGCATCTCTGTTGCTTTAAGTCACCCAGTTTTGTGGTGATTTGTTACAGTGGCTGCAGGAAACTAATACACAGGGGAGTGAAAACAGCAGGCTGCTGAACCCTGGGGAGCTCACAGATTTCTATGTAACCAACAATGCGTTCAACCCAAGTGACAGGAGGGAGCCTGGGAGGGTGGCTGACCTCCCTCAAGTGAGAGAAAAGACAGAAAGCACTCGGCTCCCCATCCCCACCCCCACCAAAAAAGTCACACAGTTGTCCCTCCTCAACCTCGAGGATTAGGTGTCCTTAAAATGGCAGAAGTCATGCTTTAGAGCAGGGGTCAGCCAACTTTTTCTGTAAACAAGTTCATAATTTTGGCTTTATGGGCCAGACTGTCCGTCACAACTCCTCAAGCCTGCCAGCTGTAATGCCAAGGCAGCCGCTACGAAGGACACATAAACCAGTGCGTGTGGCTGTGCTCCAATGAAAACTTCATTCACAAAATCCAGCTGTGGCCCACGGGCTGCATCGTGCTACCTGGTTTGGAGTTTAGCTGTGGGATCTTGTACGGAAGCAGGATGGGTGACTCACGTCCCAAACAAACACGGGATTTCCTGCCCTCACTCAAAACGAGGAGCCTCTCCATGTCACCTTAGACATTGCATATCAGTGCTCACAGGATGTCCCCAATTTCCACCCTCATCTCTGCACACTGTACTTTTCCTGACCCTCTCGTCCCCTCAGGTCCAAGGAGCTGCCAGTCAGTGCACCTGGATTTCTGCCAACACCAACAGGTCTGGACATTCATGGGCTCAACGCTCACCATCCTGACCACCTCCAGCCATTCTGAAGGCCGTGACACCCAGTAACCCATGACTTAGCTGGGGACGGTGTAAGGGGCCAGGCAAACACTGTCATTCTAACCCATATCCACAGGTGCCTCAGTTATCTGGAAACCGTTCACCTAACAACTTCAGTTATCCAGGACCCAGTCAAAAACCCACAAGGGTAGAAACTGGCCACCCAGCAGTCAACACAAAGTGACCAATTCACTGCGTCAGAGGTCAGGCCCCGCTCTGAGCAGGGAGCCCAACAACCTCACTCAGACCCATGTGTTTGTACCGGACACATGATTCTAACGAATGTGGTTGCCAATTTGCACAGCCCACCGGAGGAAAGCAGCACACAAGGCCGGGGCTAAAACCTGGCCGCCGGCCTCACATCCAAGCACCAGCTGACAGGGGAAAGGTAACACCCTCTCTGAGCCCTACCGTCCGCAACTATAAAGTAGAATTGTTGTGAAATGCACATCATGTAATAATACAGTGAGCCCAGGGCCTGGGAGGAAGCAGTCACAACATAGCACAGCCGATGGAGACCCACGGGGTAGAAGCTCATCCACTGAGAGAAGGACACCTGAGCCCAGTGACAGCCAAAAAATTAGTAGGAGTTACTGAGCCAGAGAAGAAAAGGAAAGGTGATCAGACAGAGGGGCTCTGGGAACAGGCACACGGCCAGCGGTAGGGCGAGGGGCACGGAGAGGCTGGAGAGTGGGACATCCCCCAGGGCCGTGAAGGGCACCATGAAAGTGGCCAGATGGCAGGCATCACAGGACAGGGAACGGCCCTGTCCACCCCGCTGGTGGCCCAGGTGTATTTACTGAATGAAGAGCGAGGAGACAGGTAGACACTTACACTATAGCCATGGACGGAGGGGGTGGAGAACAAGAGGTTCCAGGGGTAGAGGTCCCTCTCTCCCAGGCCCTTGAGAAGAGCCAGGCTACGGTAGGCAGAATCCTAAATGCCCCCCCCGTTGCCCACCCCAACCCCCAGTGCAGGGGATGTGATGAGCGATCATGTCCATGGTTTTGCAGATGTCATTAAGATTATTAATCAGTTGACTAGAGTTCATCAAAAGTCTAAAGATGGGCAAATCTAATCACGGGCCCTTGAAAAGCAGAGCAGGTCCCCAGGTGGTCGTAGAGGAGGAACTCAGAGATTCGGATCTGTCTCTGAGATGGAGGGGAGCACAAGGTGAGCACCTGAGGTGGTGTCCAGGAGCTGAGGGCAGTGTCCAGCTGGCAGCCAGAAGGAAAATGGGGCCTCAGGCTAGCACGCTCCTATCTGGCCCTAAGGGGGCCGGTTCAGGGGTTGCTGTGCTGTGAGCACGTGACCACCCCCCCACACACACATACACCGCTGCCCACCCCCCACATACAGAAGTCCTCCAGGCTGACGTCCTCCACGGCGTGGATGCCGGTCAGGTGGGCCACACGGCCCTGGACTCGTGTCCGCTTGTCCCCAGTGGTCTTCTCCACGCGCTCAATCATCTGCTGCTGGCGGTCAATCCAGTAGAGGTGTTTGCCCAGCACGGTCAAGCCCACGGGCTGCACGATGTTGGCGTCCTCCAGAGTCAGGCGGTTGGCCCCTGCAAGTGGGACAAGTGCCCCTCACGTTTGGCTCAGGAGAACGGAGGGCTGCCAGGGAACCTGGGGCTGATTCCCCGGAATCAGGCCGATCCGAGACCAGCCCTTGGACAGCCGTGCTCCCACTGGGGCCAGCCGAAACCATGGACCCCCGTCACTGGTTCTGGTAAGCACAGTGCCAACCCTTCTCCCATCCCACCTATCTTATGGAAGAAAAGCCCCTCGAGGCACCGACTCTCACTCCTGTCCAGCCCAGGGGCCTCCTGGTCTAAAGCGGCCCATCTATGAACTTGAACACAGGAGGCAGAGGCTGGGATCGGACTCTGCTCTACCCCATGCTGTGGACCCCAGGCAGCTCACTCACCCTCTCTGAGCCTCATCTCTGTGTCTGCTATGCAGGTATCATTTGGGGCCTACATCCTGGAACTCTGGGCGGGACTGCATGAGGGGCACAGGAAGACCCAGCACAGTGCTCGCCCCCAGGAGGTCCTTGACAAGTGTGGCCACTGCTACTGATGACATGGAAGCCCGGGCATCCCAGGGAGGTCAGACCTGTGACTGCCCGGGACCTGATCCCCGGGGATGCCCGAGGCACAAACCTGACAGGTCGCAGCTTTCGATGCGCTTCAGGTCCGCGTCCACCCAGAAGAGTTTGCCCAGCCTGTTGTCCACCACGAGGGCCACGGGACGGATGAGGCCCGTGGTGAAGAGGACCTCGCGCTCAGTGCCGTCCAGGGCCGTGCGCTCGATCTTGGCCGCTCGGTCCTGCATGTTGGTGAAGTACAGGTACCTGTGGGGGGTTGTGGCGGGCAGGTGAGGGACAGACGCTATGCACTGCCGTCTCCTCAGCCGGGATCCAGCATGCTCAGCACCACACAGCCCAGCCCCTGGCCCACGGGCATCCAGCGGGCCTTTGCAAGGTTACCAGTCATGTGGCCCCGGCCCATCAGGGCTGGTCCCCAACTCTGAAAAGGTCACTCCCTGTACTGGGTTGAATGGTGTACCCCCAAAATCCATGTCCACCCAGAACCTCAGAATGTGACCTCATATGAAAATAGGGATGTAGCAGACAGAATTAAGCATCAAGCTGAGGCCATATTGGGTTAGGGTGAGCACTAACTTCAATGAATGTGTCTTCAAAAGAGAGAGAAGAGGCCACACAGACACAGATAGTCGCTGTGAATACAAGTGGTGGAGGGATGTGGCCACGAGTCAAAGAATGCTGGGGGTCCCCAGAGGCTGGGAGAGGCAGGAAGGAGCCTCCCTGGAGCGTCTGAAGGGAGCACGGCCCTGCCCACACTTGACTTGGGACTTCTGGTCTCTGGCAGTGAGAGAATAAACATCTGGTGTTTTAAGCCCCCCATTTGTGGTCATTTGTTGCAACCGCCCTAGGGACTAGTACTCGAGCCACCTGCCCCTCCACATTGCCAAGAAGTCCCTGCGTCCATGAAGACCAGCCTCGAGGGACCATCCGTGAATGAGTTTCCACGTCCAGCTCTGGCTGCTATGGCGGGGACCCGGGAGCCTCCTGGTCCATCAGAATGTTGGGAGTGGAAAGCCCCTCGCAGCGCCAGAGGCTGACGTTCACCAAGGGGCCTCCTGGCCCGCCCCAGCGGGATGCAGCCCCCACGCCCCAGTGCCCGCCTGCCCTTCTGGCCTCGCACCCTCGCTCGGCATTGACGACAATGGCCCTCGGCTTGTCACGGTCCCCGCGGAGCACCACGCCCATGGCGTCCCCATTCAGTCGGTGGACGTTGATGGTGTTGGTGGCCTCGCACGTCCAGAACAGCGTCCGGCTGTAGATGTCGATGCTGAGGTCATGCGGCTGCCTGTCTGGGTTTTGGTTTTGGCTCAGGGAGGTCAGAACGAAAGGCTGTAAAACAGTGAGAAACGAGCACCGGCTGAAGGCGTGGTGGGGAGGGCAAGGCCTCAGTTCAGGTCAAAAGTCAAAATTCCAACCTGTCAAATGGGCCCACTTGACACATGCAACCCACAGGCCCACTTGCCAGTGAAACACGGATTCCTACAACAGCCTCCGGAAGAGCTCTGTGCCGTCCACTCGGGTGTCAGGCCCACCCATCAGAGAACCCACGGGCCCGGCTGTCAGCCTCGCAGACCGGCGGCTCTCACGTTCTCTGGGTCCTGTTCTGCACGCATAGGAGGACCCCCTGACGGCTGAATAGTCCACCCAGGATCACAGGCCCCTTCTCAAGACCTCTCATCTCTTCTTGCTTGTTGTCTTAGACTCATGCTTTTTATTAGGTCCCTCAAATCTGAGGGAGAGGCCAGGGGTACAAGGCCCAGTGAGGGGACAGGCCAGGCGAGGGTACTGCGGAAGCCATGCCTAAAAGCAGACTTTGGGACACCAGGCTGGCATCAGAGCAGCCAGCTGAGAACCACACAGACCTCCCCAGGAGACCAACTTGACCAGCTGGCCAGTTTTACAAAACCTGAACCCCAATTTCAGTGTAAATGATAATATTTAGGCTAATGCAAAATTTGTAACTAGAATCCCATTCAACACCACGATCAACATGAGCCCCCTTCACCCCCCCACCGTCGTCGGCCACTTCATGAAGTTCGTGGCAGCACTGTGAGCCCCATGGAGAAAGGACCGAGGTGTCACGGACAGGTGAACACGTAAGCAAATGAACACGTAAGCAAAACATGGTCTCCCACCCAATGGAACATTCCTCAGCCATGAGGAAGGAGGAAATTCCGACACATGGTACAACGTGGATGAACTCTGAGGACATTTGGCGTCGTGATATAAGCCAGAAACAGAAAGACTATGATTTTGTAAGACCATGATCCCACTCATATGAAGTACTTAGAGCAGCCAAATTCACAGAGACAGAAAGTCGCCTGGATGGAGCGTGCCAGGGGCTGTGGGAGGGGAATGGAGAATTAGTGTGTCACGGACACAGAGATTCAGTTTGAGAGGATGAAAAGTTCTGGGGATGGATGACAGCCATATGACAACATGAAGGGACTTAATGCCACTGAGCCACACACTTAAAAAAGGTTAAAATAGTAAATGTTATGTGATGTCTGCTGATCACAATACAACATTAAAATAGGAAAGAACACTTAGCCAAGCAGATAATAATTTAAAACGTCATCCTTAGGGGTTGGACGCGGTGCCCGCTCCCCCAAAAGCATCTGGAGCTTAGCCAGAGACACAGGAGGGAACCGTGTTTCCAAATTAAATGGAAACCCGGAAGCTGTTCCTAAACGGCTTTTTCTTCCAAGGCTTTCCCACTTTTACCCAGGTACTATGAAAGAATGCTTTTGCTCAGATACCATGAAAGAACCCCGGATGAGACTCTAAGGCAATTTGCACCGTGTATCGTTCTCAGCAGGGAAATCACAGTCCGCCAATTAACACTTCCTCATTCTGGAAAGGACTCACAGTCACTGTCACCTGCACTGAGCAGGATGAAAAAAATCCATTTCCACCATTTCCAACAGGCTCTGCACCGACAGAGACGGTGGTCACAGCTGCCCAGGCACAGCTGGGGCTTCACCATCCACTCAGGACACACAGCTCAAAGGGTGGTGACCTGTTGACGGGTTCTAGTCCATCCAGACTAGCACTAGCATCCAGTTCAAGGAAGGCAACGGCAAAATCTACTTGACAGACGTGAAAATCATCTGAAAATCTCCACCAACGAGCATTTCTCTGTATCACTGTCATAACGGTATCAAGATTTCACCATGATGACGTAAGCCCCTACACTGACCCCTGGATTGAGAAAAGAGACTGTCTGGCTCTGTAGCTTTTGTAAAAGGAGTCTCTGGAAACTGGCAGGATGAGCCAAGCATGTGCTCGACCCCACAATGATGGGAGGAACACCTGTCACCTCCCTGCCACGTGGAGATGCCAGGTGTACCCCGAGGCTGCGGTGAGAACGTCCTTCCTGGAATCGGTCACAAACCTAACACGGAAAAGCTAGAACGTGCATTTTGAAAATGCCAATGTCTTCCAGGGCAGGGACGGACCCGGGACGACCCGAGCAGAACAGAGATTTCGCATTTGCTCGTGTGCATTTCATCCGTGAGAAGCACCGGCTGAATGCACCAGCACGGAGCCAAGTAGGAACAGAACCGCACACCCCAACACCGTCCACCTCCCTGTGAGCCCCACCTCCACACTGGGGTTGTCCCTTTCTGCCCCCTGAGACAGTCCTCATCCCACCGGTTCACCAAAGCCCACAGGCTACAACCTTGTGGCCAACTTCCGGTGTCTTCAAGATGAAGCCTCATCTCCACTGTGGCTTTGATGCCCTGAGCCCTTTAACACGCACAAGACGCTCCTGTGTTATCAGTTCCTTTATTTCAGTACGTTGGTGACGGGGTTTTGAGTGTTGTGCCCCAGCTCCCTTCCCCCATAAGCCCTGTGATTTGTGCTGTGTGATTTTGCGTGAGTGTAGTGATTTTTAGAACACATAGATGGCATTACAGCAGAACGGACTATACAATTCCTATGAAGTAAGAACAAATCCAAATTAAGCAATATCAACTACCCTGCACAAAGCCACTGTGGAAAGAAAAATAATCCCATGGGGTTTGATCCCCCCCACCCCGTGCCAACCACTTCAAAAATTATAAAATCCAGTTTCTACATAGAATCAAAGGGTTTCACACTGCTCAGGTGTATACCCAGGAATGACTTATCAGAGCCCAAATCATCGCTTACCCAAAACTGTGCTCTGTGGGCACCCCTTCCGCTAAGGGAATGTGGGCAGAGCCTGGAGACCGCCAGGGCAAGCTCTGCACAGAAGCACCCCCCACACCCCGCGACAGCTCCACTTGCCTGGGTCCCATCGTCCTTGGCTCGCTTGATGTTCTGGCGCCCGTCTGCCCAGTAGATGAACTTGTCCAGTGGGTCGTAATCGATGGCCTTGACGTTCCTCAGTCCATGCAGGGGCAGGATGAGGTCCGGGCTGTGCTGGTCGTCCGGGATCATCCGGCTGATGGCACTTTTCTGGCTGAACAGCAAGAAGGTGCTGGGCGCTAGGGTGAGGCAAACAGATGGTGGGGGGGCGGGCAGCACATCAGAACCTGGGAGCTGGAGGGCAGTCGGCAGGGGCAGGGAGAGGGCATTGGCACTCCGCTTTATTGTACAGAGTAGATGTGTAGACGCACCCACCAGATGGACATGGAGAAAAGGCAGGAAGGACATAAAGCTATTTCTTGGGGGTCGACAACGGGGAATTTTACTCTCCATGTTACATGTCTCCGTTGTTTCAGTATTTTCCGAGTGCAGGTGTTATTTAAAAAATAGATACCAATTCACGTTTAAGTTACCAAGACTTAAGATGGAAGGAAGACCGTGGCAGTGAGCCTCAAACTCCCACCCGCAAGGACACCGTGCTTGGATGAGGTGCAATTTGCTGCATCCTCTGTGTAACAGAACTGCTGAGAACCAAATGGACTGAATAGCGACACTAGGAGGGGACACTCCTCGGGGGTGTCAGTGAACAAAGCTGCCTCGGTGCAGAAACTGCGTCACTCAGAATATGTAGGAGGCCACTGGGCGCAGCCATGGTCAGGGAGTTACAGTGGGGCAGTGTGAATGCAAGTCTCACCCCAGGTCTGCTCGCCACAGGCGCGGGGACAGAGTTACAGGCGTCCCCTCAGGCCATGGGTCACCTGCACATCCGCTTGACCCTTCAAGGTTATGGTCCCCAGGGGGCAGAGACAACAGGACAAAGGGAGCACAGGAGTGGGGAGTCGCAGGCTGTGGCCGCCAGCCTGGGGCCTCGAACATGCCCCTGAACTCATAACCTCACCCTTAACCCTTTGGAACTCTGGTACCTCGTCCACATGACCAGCACAACAAAGACCAGCTCTCCTAAGGCCCAGGGCTGTGTGAGCCTCAGACGAGACCCTAGATGACAAAGAGCTTCATAAACTGTCACATGCTGCAGGGGCTGAATTATAACCGGTGCTCTGCTGGCATCACAGGAGAAAAGCCTGCCAACACGACACACCTGTTCTTCCTATGGCCCGTGGGAAAGTGGCTCTCAGGCTCTCTGAACCTCACATTTTTTTTTTATCATTGACATGAGAGCTTTCTGAAAAGGCGTACCTAATCCAGAGGGTCAATGTGAGGGTTACACGAGTGAACGTGAGGCCAGATGGCAAGGGGTCAAGAGCAGGGACTCTGCAGCCCGCCTGCCTGGGTTCAAACCTAGTGCGAACCTCACTAGCTGTGTGACCTGGTGTGGGATATTACGCATCTCTGTGCCTCAGGTTCTTTGCCTGTGAAATGGGGACAGTGACACTTCCTATCCTACAGGCTTGAGGATTATGTGAATAATCACATAATGCCATAAAAAGCACTAGAACGATGCCCACCTCTATAAATGAGCACTCTCCCCCATGCCTGGTTTTCACATCCAAAGACTACCCCATGGAATGTGGCAGGTGAGGGCTTGGCCCATCTACCTTGTATCTTGATAAAGCAACAGGTCCTCCACCCAGCCCGGGGCTCCAGGTAACATTATGCAGCTTGTGCAGTGCACAACCTGCCCAACAGTCCACGTGCACCAACGTACCCAATATAAGAAGCTCCTTTCCACCTCAGCCCCCAGAGCCAGCCTGAGCTAACACAGGGGTGAGAAGCAGAGGGAAAGCAAGGCACTTACGGCTGCAGTTGCGGCTGCTGGGGTCCAAGGTGTAGTGTGAGGCACAGCTGCAGCGGTGGCCTCCGGGGACGGCAAGGCACAGCTGCCCACACTGCCCGTTGTTGTGCATGCAGTCATTGAGGCCGTCCTGGCGGGAGGAGTGGAACACCAGGATGTCCATCACGAAGTCCAGGTGGCCCTGGATGAGGGTGCGGTTCCGGCCACTCGTCTTGTCGGCCCGCTCAATACTGTGCAGGTTCCAGTCTGTCCAGTAGATATAATCACTATACTGCGTCAGGCCGAAGGGGTGCGGGAGGTCGTCGGCGATCACAACCCGCTCCTGACCTGTGTGGAGACACACAGGCAGGGCGTCAGCCTTGCACAGGCTGCCCCGTCAGGAGAACGGGTTCACCCTGCAGCCTGGGGGCTTATGTCAGAGCCATAACGTCCGACCACTTTGAAAAACGAGCAGGACGAACTGAAGTTGGATAGATGTACACTACCCGGTGACCTGGCTATCCCCGGGCCCTGCCACAGGAGGAATGCACGCAGTGTCCACCCCGGTAACACGGAAGAGGATGTGCACAGCAGCCACCCTCTGTAACAGCCACCAGCTGGAAACAACCCTACTGCCTGTCAGTAGTAGAATGGCCCAAAAAAGTGGTGGCATCTTCACGTAATGGAAATGACGCAGCAATAAAAAAGTAATAACAACATGGGGGCAAATCTCACAGTCGTTAGATTAAAAGAAGCCAAACACTAAAGAGCACATGCCATATGATCACATTGACAGAAAGTTCTAGAACAGCAAGATAGATAGAAGGACGGAGGTAGAAGTCCAGGCAGCAATCACCCCACAGGCTGCTGAGCAGAGATTCATGAATCAAAGTGTGGTGTAACCATACCAGGGTGCGGCCTCAAACTGAGCACATGTATGTGCACCTACTGTGTGCCAAGCACTGGGCTGTCGGGGATACAATGGAGAACATGCCGGCTCAGAGCTGGGTGGGACAGGGCCCCGATGGGGCTGAGCCATGGGGGAGGGAGACAGCAAATGTAGGGCCTGGGTGACACAAGTTCTATCCCTGGGCCTGGGCATGGCTCTCCAGGTCTTCACGCATCAAACTGTGCCATCATGAACACTTCATGTATGTTCTATTTCACACTAAAAACAGTGCCAATGAAAACATGTTAATGACATGAGAACATGCTCGTCATATATGGGAGTGAGAGAAAGTAGAATGAAAATTATATATGGCACAATCTGAAATGTTTTTAAAACTATTTTTAAAAAGGAAAAAACGAATCAGATTTTTAACAATTAAGAACATTACTTTAAAATTTGTGAACCTGGAAAGAAATATGTTAACATGAATATTGGTTACCAGTGAATGGTGAAATTATGAATAATTATCATTTTTATTCATATTTTTCTGTATTTTCAAAAAATTCTCTAAGTTGCTTATTTTATCATTAGGAAAAACACGTTGTTAAATAAGGATGCTCCCTAGTACCTCCACCAAACACACACACACACGCACCAGGTCTCCGGGAGCAGACAGTTTTCCAACAACTATCATTATAATTACATACTCACAGGGCACCTACTATGTGTCGGGCATGGTGAGAAGTGCTTTTACCCATATCATCTCCTTTAGGTCACATGGTAAGTGCTTTATGAGGAAGGTACTCCTAATATTAGGGAACTGAGGCACAGAAAGGGTTAACTAGCTGGCTGAAGTCACACAATTAGTATGTGCCCGGGCCAGGACTGCACTGGGCCGCGAGGTCCCAAGTTCACGCTCTGTGTCCGGCTCTAACGACATCAGGCATCATTACCCATCCTTCACTTGCCTGGGGCCTCATACATTATTCAGGGCTCAGTAAACATCTGCGTCATTGAATGGAAAACATGCTACGGCAGAGTGACAGCCAGACCCAACACGCGTGGCCACCCTCAATCGGCAGGGTCGTGGGAGTGTCCAGGGCTTTCGCTGTCTTCCGTCCAAGTATGTCTCCACTCTGGGGTCATCAGTGAGCTGAATTATTTCGGGCAACCACAGCTGTGCTGTGATTGGTTTCTCACCAGCCACCAGCTTCTCATAATTTACTGCTCAAAGACACATTCAAATCCAGCCGTTGGCCTCATAAACCAGGACAGTCAGGGCGCAGGGGTGGGGGGTGTGCAGTCCGCCCAAAGCAGAAACCAGGACATTGGGGTTCTAGCTCTGCTCACACAGTACCTGGGGCAAGCCATTCAGCCCACCTAGGGCTCAGTTTGCTCATCTGTGAAATGGACACAACCAAGCCCACCACAGGTGACAGCAGAAGCCACTAGAGAGGAAGCCAGACTCTCTCTACTACACATGGTCGCCCCATCACCTGGTGCATCACCCGAGAATGCTGACAGAACCATTCCCCTCCAGCAGTACAGAGCTCAGAGTTGTGTGTTTTGGGTTCAAAGCCTGCCCCTATTGCTGGGTAGCTTTGGAGCAAGGTGATTTGTTTTATGTTGTTTGGTTTATCTAACCCCAGGGAGTTGGGTATGGCCTGTGAGTGGTCCCAGAATGCCTGGCATACAGTAGGTGCTCAGGATCAATGGAGACTGAGTGCATGGTCCTGGGGTCTGAGAGGTGCTCTGTGACCTCAGGCAAGTCCTGTCACCTCCCTGGGCCTCAGTTTCCCCATCAATGAAATCCTACGCCATGTGGTGTAGTGTCAAATCAGAGTCCTAGCTCAGGGCTCAGCTGGGACCCAGCTCGCCAGTAGGTGTGCAGGAAACAGTGGTCCCCAGGACCTCTGTCCACACACCTACAGCCAAGGCACAGCGCAGAAAGGGACAACCCTGGGGAGAGTGCGAGGCTGGATGTGCACTCGAGGTGTGTCTATACCTCCTGTAGGGCCTGGGGACTCACAAGGCAGAGGGCTGCCCAGCCCTGTCGGTCCCGCCCGTCCTCACCCAGCATGTTGGACGACTCGATCATGTTGGTGTCCAGGTCGGTCCAGTAGAGACGCTGGTCAGCGTAGTCGATGGTGAGGTCGTTGGCCCGGCCCACCTTGTCCACCAGCGTCATGCAATTGGTCCCGTCCATGAAGGCCCGCACGATCCTCGGTTTGCCGCCCCACTCAGTCCAGTAGATGTAGCTGGAAGGCACGGGGAGGAGGGTGGGGCGGGCTCAGGTGCATCCACTGTCACCACAGAGCAGGGAACACAACCGCCACCATCGCCTAGGCTTGGCCCTCCCTGCCCTAGAGCAATCCACATCCATGACATCCCTCTGGGAAGCAGAGAAGAGGTGAGACCCTTGAACCCACCGCCACGCCAATATCCCTCCAGGGGCTGTCACTGTGCTACCTCCTGCCTCCTGAATTCCCATAGCTCATCTGCAGGGTACGTGTGATCACACCGTTTACAGACACAAACTAGGTACACAGACGAGGTGACTGCGTAACAGAACATCCAGGCCGGGATGCTTTCGTTGGAGACAGACGCTAACTAAGCCAGACAGGATTTAGGGGGCAAGGGAACCAGGATGAACGTGGACAAAGCAGGACTTTGGTCCTGTTACCCAAAACAAGTAGGAAGCAAGACCCCAAGGCGGCAGGTGCTGCATGGCCAGGATTCCCATGGCTCTGCTGACTCCCAGCAGCTCCAGGAAAGGAAACACATCCTTATTCCAGAACCGTGCACATCATACGTGCCCTTTTGCTAAAACCTGGACCTATTTCTCTGTTCTGCCATCCTGAAACTTTCCTTCCCTAACAGCATGCGACAGGCAGGGTTTGGGGTGCTCCATATGCATCACTGATGCTTTATGGGGTGAGCATTGTGTCAGCATCTCAGAAAACTCTGGTGCAGGGGGAGACTCCACCCTGACCCCTCTGGCCCCGGTGCCCAGGTCAGCCCAGGCCTCCTGTAGATAAAAGTAGGGGTGATAAGCCTTGGCTATGCGGCCTGTAAGAAGCCTGGGCTCCAAGGAGCTCAAAGCCAGCTGTGAGATGGGGAGTCTTGGTGATCCCGGCAGAGGGAAGTTGCCCAGGATGGGAGCCTGAGACAGGACTTGTCGGCCCAGGCCTGCTCTGACTGGTCACGTGACCTTGCGTAAGTCACTCAGCTTCTCGGAGCCTCCGTTTCCACATCTGTAAAATCAGGGACAAAGACACCCACCCCTCGCGGACCCCTGGATGCTGCAGGGAGACAACCCACTGCAGTGCCTGACACAGTGGCTGCCATTCCTTCCTTCTGCACTGGGCCTCAGTTTCCCCTCTGTGAAATGAACTGGACGACCTCCAAGGGTCCGGCCAGCCCCGGCCACCTCAAAGCTGGTGGCCGCCAATACCAGCTGGGCAGCCACCTGCCATGGCCGCGGGTCATCACCGTGAGGCAGACAGATGGGACACGCACGCATCGGACAAAAACGGCCCTTACCCTTTGGTGGGGTCCAGGGCCAGGGACCGCGGGTTGTCCAAGTCCCTCCACACAAGGACCTGCCGGAACTGCCCGTCCAGCCGGGCCACTTCGATCCGGTTGGTCCCAGTGTCGGCCCAGTAGAGGTTCTTGCCCATCCAGTCGACTGCCATGCCTTCCGGGTAGTCGAGGCCGAACTCGATCACGTGCTCCACCGAGCTCCCATTCATGAAAGCGCGGCTGATGGTCTGGGAGCAGCAGGGAGAAGGGCCGTGGTTAGGAAGCAGCCGTTTTCAAGATGACTAAGCACAAGATGCTCGACCACCTGGAGCAACTGCTACCCACCCCCATTCGAGAGTTTTTAAATGAATGTTTCAAATGCAGCAAAATACAACCTCTTTAGAAAAAATGATTTGGCTGTATTTATCTATACAATGTGTATTTTATTAAAAAATATGTACATACGTTATACTGTATATAATTATAAAATAAATTATATATAATATAAAGTACATGTTATCTATTTACCTAGATATCATGACCCTTAGAAATAGTTATATCCTTCCACCCAGTCATCTTCCTCCTGAAATTTATCCAAAGGAACTAATGAAAATACAAAAGATGGAGAACTACGGAAAATACAAAAGAGGCTTTTCTATTGCTGTGGTATTGGTTAGAGTTGGGAATAACTGGAAGTGACCAGAACACCTAAAATAGGGAATGGTTAAGCATAACAGGGAATACCTATGCAGTGGAATACTTTACACATTTAAAGAATCATGTTAAAGAGTTTATAATAGGTTAAAAAGTACTGGTTACAACTTAAGTGAAAAAAACCAGGATATAGAATTCTATGCAGCATATAATTGCGATTATGAAAAATACTATCATAGGATGAAAACTCCAAAGAAATACAGGGAAATGTCAGCAATGGTTGACTTGTGCTCTTGGGGTTATGAGTGATTTTTATTTTCTTTTTTATACTCTTCTGTATATTTCCCTCTTTTTACAATGAGCCCTGGTAACTTTTAAAATCAGGAAAACTTTTAAGAGACATGTACTATAAATGGTAGGATAAACAACGGATGATTAGAGTGCTTCAGTTGTTCAATACTGTACTTTCAATAGGGTTCAGCACTCATTTTCTATAAAGGGACAGACAGAAACATTGTGGGCTTCACGGGGCACACGGATCTGTCGCAACCACTCATCCTAGAGGCACAAAAGCTGGCGTGGACAATCCATAAACAAATGGGCATCGCTGTGTTCCAATAAAACGTTATTTACAAAAGCAGGAAGCCAGCCCATGGACCAGTTTGCCAAACCTGCTTTCTCTGTATTTATCTCGGATGTTTCTATCTGTACCTTGAATGAAGAAAGTCTGCTAAGCCAGGGGGCACTGGGGAGGGAGTGAGTGAATCTAAAGATAGCATCACACACGTATCACAGAAACACAATCACTCTAGAAAAGTCCATTTGTGTTATCTCCTGGATCTACAGTTGTAATCATTCATGTTAGTTTATCAAAATAGGTTCACTAATATTTTATTGGCTTGATTTGACTTAAATAAATAGTACAGGTCTTTCGAAAACATTTTTAAAGCCTTTGAAGCAGTCGCATTGCAGGCAAGGTGTTCACGGGAGAGCGGTGTGCAGGACACATCGCAGGCCGTACCTTCAGGCTGACGTCCGTCCAGTAGATGTGATTATTGGACACGTCGAAGTCCAGTGCCGAGGCCTCCTTGACGCCCGTGAGTGGGATGGCCACGTCATTGTTGTTGGTCTCCAGGGAGATCCTGTGGATGGTGGCTCGGCTCGTGAACACGAGGAAGGCCTCTGGAACAATGCAGGTCTTCATGTCACTCAGCAGCTCCAGGCCAATGGGGCAGCCGCACTTGGTCGCGCGGGGTGTGAAGAAGCACAGGTGGCTGCATCCCCCATTTCTGTCTGCACACGGGTTAGTTCCTGGAAGTAAACACACAGGCCCTTGACATTAGCAGCCCAGCAGAGGGCGGGGGCAATCAATCCACGGTTGTGTGTGGCTTTATGTCCGCCAGACACAAACAAGCCCACTCAGTGGAGGTGATGGAAAGCCAGGTCCTGCCTGGTACTGAAGTGGCAGGTAAAACAGGTCCCAGTGGGACCCAATGCATTAACTCGCTCCGACCACTCAGCAACCTGAAGGGTAGACGCTAGTCCCATCCCTGTTTTCCAGTTGAGGAAACAGAAACGCTGAGACGCTGTGGAAGGTGACATAGTTGGGAAGTCAGACGGCAGCTCAAAGAAAACACGGACTGGGAGAACCCAGCCTCCTGGCCTGAGCTCCGGCCCAGCCTGGACACAGTAACACCTCGAGGCAGTGATGGAACAAGTCATCCCTCCCCAAGCCAGGCCTCCTGGCCTGCCAACGGGACTGGAGCCCGAGACGCCCCCCAGATGGCTCCTCTGCGACCTCGAAAACTCAGACCCACCCAGGACGGCCAAAGATGCCTCTATTTTATTAAAGCAGATGGTACTTAGCACGTTCATTTATTTTTGGCCGGCCTGTTAATCTCACTCATCTACTGGGGTGCTGTTAAAATTGGCTCTCATTTAATGTTAAGTATTTCAGCTAAAAAAAGAATCCTTTTCTTCATCTCTCTCAGTAAATCCTGAGATGAGAGAGATAGGAGAGAGGGAGGGAAAATGAGCCCGATTTCTCAATTTTAATCACACCCCATGGATACACCTTTTTTCTTATCCCTGATATTTTATTTGTTTTTTAAACAATCACTCACGGGTGGGCCCCGTGGTCCGCAGTGGATGATGAATGTGTTTTACAAGGAGCCTAGTGAAACGAAGCGTGTCCATGCCATCACCTTCGTATCAGGAATGCAGGTTGGGACTACAGACCTCCCCAGACACACAGAAACAGTAGCTGCTCCCAGGTCAGCCCACACGGCCTCACCTCCAGGTCTCTGCTCAGCTGTCCCTTTGGCCAGCAAACACTGCTCCCCACCGGCTCCTTAAATTCCAAACTCAAATGACCTCCCTTGTATTTTAAAGGCAGTCATTCCTTGAACATGCCAGTTATAGCCACCCGCCTGGTGGCAGAGCTGAGGGGTGTCTCACCCACCAGACTGTAAATGACTTGAGGGCAAGCACTGGGTCCCTGCTGCTCATTCCTTCATTCATTTATTCCTCCAGCAAAGGTCTGCTGAGTGCCCGTGATGGCAGGCACTGTGCTAGCCCCTGGGGCCCCTGCTGGAGCAGAGCCCCCACCTCACGGAGCCCACAATCCCCTCATCCCACCTGGATGCTACTTTCTCCCATGTAGCTTGTTGACCTGCATTGGGAATCCTTTTCATAAACAGACAAAATTGTAGCAAGTGACCTTTTTGCAAATCTTGGCGATGCGGTCGAGGTCAAGCCACGCGTGAATCCTGAGCTTGGCCACCCACTGGCTGCGTGGCTTTGCCTGTTTCCCCCCCGCGTGAATGGGGCAATATTGTCACTAGCGCACAGGGTTGCTTTGAGCACTAGGGCACTTAGCCAGAGCCTGGCACACAGCAGGCACGCACCTAATGTTAGCCATCATTATGACCATTACTGCCAAGAGTGCCAGTGCGTAACCACTGCCTCGTAAGTATTCCTGGCCCGTACACTGCCCCACACCCACCTGTCCTTAACCAGACAGTATCTCCACTTTCTGTCACGCTCATCCCCAGAGTGGAGCACCCCAGCTGGGTACTTCCGCCTCCAGCTTTGGCCCCAAACTGGGCCGCCCATGGACCAAAGGGCATCCACAAGCCTGTCCCTTATCCCGGCACCAGCTGGCACGGCTGACCCGTGGGTGGAGGCTGACAGGACTCACCGACGACCTTGGCCACGTTCACGGCCTTGAGCCCCATCAGGTCGGGCAGCTGGTCGATGATGACGTCGCGGCTGGCCTTGACCTTGTGCACGCGCTCGATGCTGCGCCGCTGCCAGTCGGTCCAGTAGATGAAGTCCCCCAGCAGCGTGAACCCGAAGATGTGCGGGAGCTTGTCCTCCAGGAGCGTCCGCCTCTTCGTCCCGTCGACGTTGATCACCTGGCGGGACGGGAAACACAGGTCTGGATGGGCTGACACAGGTCTGAACCAGCCTGAGCTGCCCAAAACGAGACGCGCTCACTCCCAGGACGGAGTCTCAGCTCTGCTGCACCCCACCAGGCCACCACACCAAGCTGGTGCCACGGCTCATCAGGGCACTGGCCGAATGACATTTCCAGTGAGGGCCAGTGCAGGGCCTCTCCCCACAGCCTCCCCTACCTAGGGGTGGATGCTGGGCTGAGAGGGGCAGCGCGGGCTGGAATAGCAAGGCAAAGAGGTGCTCTCTCTCACACCACTGCTGATCGTCTGACGGTGGCTGCCTGGTACCCAGGTGTGGGTCTCAGACCAGGTAGGGCTGCACAGGAAGGAGTCCCGGCATCGATTAGCAAGCCTGCCCTGAGTGTAGCACAGGGGGGCCCCGGATCACACCCGAGACGCAGAACTGAGTTTCCAAAGGCTGGACAGCTAACGCACTGAGGGCCCGGGGTGAGGCCTCCCACTTGTCTGTGGACTAACTTCTTGCTTGGTGACGACCAGATGAATTCTGAGGGCACTTCTGGTTCTGAGTCTGAGCCTGTAGCTCCAGGATCTTTCCACCCCCAGAAGCACTAGCGGCCGTTTACTCTGAGATGTGCAAGCCCAACATCCATCCCTTTCTGGAACAGTCTGGGCTGATCAAAAGCATCGATCACAAAAGCCACAGAGGAGAAAAATACTGTCAAACATAAAAAAATCCTTAACCAACTGAAACACATCAACAGAAGACGTGATTCTGATAACAGAGGATCCTGCAGACGCTTATGTGAAAAGGAAGACGATAAAAACGCAACACCCAACTCTCGGCTTCCAGGCCAGGATGAAAGAGACACGGTGAAATCAAAAGCAAGTTTCAATAGGTCTCCTGCAGCCAGATTATATTTCCAGCTTTCAGAGAGACTAAAAGCCTCTGTTTTGCAAGCAGCAAATACTTGGGACAGATCAGATGCACGTGGAACAGAAAAGACTGGTCCTCTGTTGTCGGGCAGCATAGGACAAAACTCCTGGGTCAGGCGGCAGGGGCAGGCAGCCGGGGGGCCCACCTCAGCTCTGCCCCATGGGCAAGCCCCTTCACCCCAGTGGACCTCAGCTGGCCACCTGTAACTGAGGGGAGAGGCTACGGTCACCCAGGGAACTTAACCAAACAAAGAACAATGGCCGGGCCCCAATCTGGGGCAATTAAATCAGAACCGGAAGGCCCATGGCTCCTGAAGGCAGCTCCCACAGGTGGTTCCGATGAGCAGCCCAGGTATGAACACGGATTGGACCGTCCATTTGTATCCTGAACTGGAGCGCGGCCAGCCTCACCTGGGTGGCAGATCCCAGGTTGTGTGGAATTCTGGGTGCCACTCCTGGCCCCTCGGGTTAGCAGCACAGGTGACCCTGAACAATGCAGTGGTTAGGGGAGCCAATCCACTGCTCACGCAACTGAAAATCTGCATATAATTTGACTCTCCCCAAACTTAACTACTGGAAGCCTTCCCAATCACATAAACAGTCGATTAACACATATTTTGCGTGTTATATGTATTAGGTACTGTATTCTCACAATAAAGTAAGCTAGAAGAAAGAAATTGTTATTAAGAAAACCGTAAGAGAAAATACATTTATTGAAAAAAAATCCACATATAAGCCGTTCAAAATCATGTTGTTCAAGGGTCAACTGCACACGGCAGGCAATGGATGAACTCTCCAAAACGGTCGAGGTGCCGGTTCCGGTTTCGGCCCCACACAGGAAGGCCCATTAAAGTGACGAAAACACGCTACGTGGTGAACACAGAGCACCTCAGAGAACCTCAGCACAAATCGCACCCGGGAGGGAGTCTCGCCCTGGGATCACAGCAGAGGAAGTGAGGGTGGGAGGAGACGGGGGTCTGTGTGTGTCCCGTGAGAGGTGAGGCTCAAACCCTTGGTCCTAGATTCAGAAGAGCGTGGCTGGGGTGTGGGGGCCAGAACCCAGTACCTTAAAACCACGGAGAAACAAGACTCAAGGAAAAACAAGACTCAAAGTTTTAATATTCCAAAATGTCAACCCCATCCGTTGAAGTTTCCTCTTCCTTCTCTATTTCCGTATTTCCTTATTAAATAACGAAACTTCAGACATACATAGGTAAACGTTCTAGAGAACTGAGATGAGGGAGCCCATTTTTCCTGGCTTACGGATGATGAAAATGAGCCCACAAAGGCACCGTCCGTCTCTCCACCTTTGCCCTGATTCCCTGGCTGCCCAGAATGAAGTGGGAGGTGGCAATGAGCTGCCCCCCACCTGGCAGTGGCTGGGCTGGCTGCACCCACAGCAAAGGCAGGACCGTGGCTCCGCGTGGGCAGGGCCTCCTTGGGACTCAGAGGCCACTCCTCGACCCCATCACCTTCCACACCCATTACAGAACCCACAAAGCACCGTGCAGGCTCCCCAACCTGAAAGAGCAACAGGACCCTAACACTTAAGAAAATGAATGACCCCAAAGCGGTCTTTTTATAGCAGCTTTTAGCACCCCTTGACGAAATCCAACACATCTGCAAAAGTTAACTCTGCTGGGCTGGGCCCTTCCCAAATCCTGCAGCAGGCGACTGTCTACAAGGAGCACACGTTTCAACATCTCTGGATCCCTCTGGGCCCAACTGGGGCCTCTACCTTTCCTGGGGCCTAGCTGAGCCTAGCTGAGCCTCTTACTGAAGTCAGGAGACAAGACACAGAGAAGGTCCCATCTGCCTCCTGGGCGGGTAACACATCCACACAGAATTCAGAAATAACAGCACAGAATCTGGGACAGCCAGGAATGTTGGAGCCAGAAGAGACCGTGGGAGATGGATTTTCCAGGATAGGGACCGACAAACGATTTCTGAAAAGGACTGTAAATATCTTCAGCTTTGTGGCCATATGGTCCTTGCAGCAGCAGGAAAGCAGCCACGGAGAGCGCATGCAAGTACAAGCATGGCTGTGTTCCAATAAAACTTTATTTATGCCAAAAACAAATGTTATTTGTGGACACTGACATTTGAACTGCAAATCACTTTCACATGTCATGAAATAATACTATTCTTTTGCTTTTTAAAAATCATTTAAAAGTTCAAAAACCACTCTGTGTTTGAGAGTGGTAAAAAAAAAGAGGCAGCCTGGCCTGTGGCCCACAGCAGTTTTCAACCCCTGCTCTAGAAGTTCCCGTGCCCTTGATTTTCAAGAAAGGAGACGAGACGTCTCCCAGAAGGTCTGCCAAAATGCTAGAGTCAGGTGCCAAAGGTGCCTGAGTGCCAGCCTTGCTCTCCCTGGCCTTTCAGCCTCTGCCCTCCAGGGCTCAGCAGATCCACACTCCATGCCCGGGGCTGGGGTAGGGGGTGGGGCGTGGCAGAGGCAGGACAAACAGAGCAGACACCTGTCCCCCGACCAGCCCACCACACAACCTGCAGACCAGCCGCTGTGCGTAGGAAAGGAGGGTGGGGAGACCCCATCGAAGCCCAACCTCAGCTGTGCTCCAAGGGGCAGAAGCCGCAGCTGTGGAGTCTGCACGGTGCCCCACAAAACGGTGGACCCCAGAAAGTCACCTGAGCTGCAATTTCCTTATACAGAGTCCTCTGTTTACAACGACTTGGTCGTGCAAAGAGACCCGAGCCCAAGAACAACCCTTTGAAAGCACACGTTTGAAGGAAAAAGAGTTGTTTTCTGATGGAATAATTATCACACTCAGTCAGACACAAAATTAAAACTGCTATGGTTATTTTGTTTCATGTCATAAAAAAGGATCTTAAACACACACACACACACACACACACACACACACACACGTGCGCACATACACAACTCTGTCTCTGTCCCAGGGAGCCCCGCGCTCTCCTTCCCCACAGCTCACGGGCAGGGACCTACAGCCAATCTGTCACTCCTGCAAAGACTGCTTGTTCTGGTTGTGTCAGAAGTCACCTCCTCGACTTAGTAAATGTCAGGAGCAGGGGGACAGATGGATGTATTTTTAACTTCTCAGTCTGTGATTCAGCCTCGGCCTGCCTGGCCCGCCAGGTGTGAAGGGCCCCGCCGGGTACTCCCCCTGAAAGCCTACCCCGACAGCTGCCGAGACTCAAGCTCTTCACCGTCCTGGCCAAGTGAGACAGCAGAGGGCCACGGAGACCCCAGGCGACCTTCCAGGGCCGCCAGCAAGAACACTGTCAGCCACACACAGGCGACACCTCCTGCCACAGAGATGAGCCAAACAGCCTGGACTGGGGGTTGGCCTGCGAGATTTCTGCCTGTTCTGTCCTCGGGTCAGAGCAATCCTGAGGGAAAAAACTAGGCAGGAAGCTTTAGAAAGACAAAGTCTTCTCAAGGGCAAGACCCGTCCTTGCTCTGATTCAGGAATGGCTGAAACCACCGTGCATGGACACGCCTGGTCACGGTGTGCCTGTTTCCTATGTGTGTGCGCAGGGGTGTACAAACACTTTGCCTACTTCAGGATTAATTGTGGGCACAATTCCTCCTTCTACTGTAGAAACAGAAGGAAACAGACAGAATTTACACAAATAAGTGAGGGGGGAAAGCAGGGCTTCAGAGCAAATGTGGCTGGAAAAGCAGCTGGGGTGCTGTCGGGGAGCCTGAATGACTCCCTCCCCAGCACCCCCACCCGCTCTCCTGGGCGGCTCTCTAGAGCACGGACGGACGTCTCTGGTGCCCTGCAGTTGTCCTGTTATCTGTTGCCTTTCTACCTCCCCCTCTAGAACGCCTCCCCCGACCAGGGCACAGGTCTGCCCCTTGATGCTTTTCCAGCAGGAGGCAGCATTCAGTGAATGCTGTGGAATGAACAGATGCTTGCCACGGGGCGGGGCCTTGTGATGTGACAGGAGTTCTGCTCAGGGACAACCCGCCTGGCAGCTACAGAAAAGGAAGATGCAAGGGGAGGCCCAGCAAGGGGCACGTGGAAGCCACAGAGAGTGTGGGAGGGAATAACACAGACCCAGTGTGCCCCAAGTCCTCAGAGAGCTCCCCCTTGCTTTGGGAGATGTGGCCTGCTCACAAACATGTGAAATTCGGATGATATGATGACGATGATGATTCGTGGCTAGGCAAGAGCATAGCGCTGGATGGGATGGACGGCGCCCTGGCTTCTGGCCGGGGGAGGCCGTGTCCAGGCTAACACCGCCATGTTGCCATTTTGGGAAGGAAGACCCCACCCTGGGCGCCCGACTGGATGGAGGAGGCAACTCATCCCACACAGGAGACCACAGTACATGGCGGGAGGTGATTCCAGGCCTCCACGGGAGAGGGTCAGGGGACAGCTGGGCACGTGGGCTCGGGAGAGAGCTCTGGACAGAAGGAAGTGCTTGGGGGAGGACCCTCCTGGGCCATTAGGGGCCTGGCGTCTGCCAAGAAGCACAGTCAGAGGGAGAGGACAGAAGTGCAGGGCCGAGCGGCCATCAATTAGAGGCACTTAGGGAGACCGTGAATCCTAGTTACTTTTGCAAATAAAGTTGAATATTGAGGCACAAGACCTAAGAGCTGTGGCCAGTCAGAGGAGGGGAAGTGCTCCCAGCTGGGCAGGCAGGAGGGAGAGGAAAATGTGCGAGGCCAGGAGGTAGGATTGGGGAGGCCTGGTCCTGAGGGTGCAGCTGGAGTCAGGGGCAAGGCTGCGTGTGGACTAAGGGTAACCACAGGGCAGGAACTTCCAACCCCAGGGGCTCCAGACTTAGGGTTAAGGAGCAGGAGCTTGAAAAACAGGGAGTAGAGGGGATGCAGAGGGAGAGTGGGGGCTGCATCCCCAGATCTCAGCCCACACCCATCCCAGGTGGGGAGGGGAGCTCAGAGCTGCCTCCTAGGGGGAGTGGCCACGGCCCACCCCCTCGGGGAGCCACCCGATGACTCCCACCTGTCACTCATGATGGCAATTAGCTGGCCACCTGTGGCCTGGCCAGAACCTGACGTCCAAAACATTGACACAGACAAGGTCAGCAGGAGGCCCCACCTGGAGGACCACGTGGGCCTGTCCTCGAGCTGGACCCTGTCCCACAAATCCCATCTATGTGCCGCGAATGCCGTCCAGATGAATCCACGTTTCACCAGCTCAGCGTCTGCAGACCTTTGTTCTCCTCCCAGTTCATCAAGGGATCAGCACAGCTGCCCTGTCACGTCCTTCTGGGGACGGGTGGACGGAACACAGGAGCCTGACGGCCTCTTCAAAGGGAAGCCTATTTAAAGGAACTTCGCCATCCAAAGTCCCTTTCCTCCAGTGCCTTCGCCGGCCTTCAGAGCCAGGCCACGCGCACAACCACGCGGAACAGAATCCGTCTGCCCTTCAAGGCAATGCGGCTAAACATGCCCAAAGCCGCCTCCAGCTCCTTAGCGCCTGCTTGGCCATTTCTTGTCTCAGGGCATAATTCCAAAACATCACCATGGCTCAAAGCGTGAAACAAGTCCTGTCACTTTCCTCACCTGGTTTATACCTTCCCTGACCATCCCTCCCTCCTAGGGTCCGACGGCACCCTCAGAAAGGTAAATGCGGTCCCTCACCCCTCAGCTGACCCCCAGCAGTGGCCCCTGCACCCCAGCTGGTGCGTGATCCACAGGTCCATGTAACAGGCGGCACCCAAGGGACACACCAGAGGAGCTTCTGGGGGCATATTTACAAAGGTGGCCCCAAGCGCCTGGAACAGAGCTGGCACTCACTAGGTGCTCAGCGGCCAGCGCTAAGACCCTACGGCAAGAGGCAGCAGTCCACACGGCAGGCACACAGGGGCCAGTCCCCCACCATGCTCAGGTTACCTCCCAAAAGCTTGCCCTTAGGTCAGCTACCTGGGCCCTGGGGCATTTCTCCACTGAAGAAAATTCCAGAAGGGTCTGTTCCGGGTTCCAGGCAGGTCCCAAGATACTGCCATGACCCAAAAGCACCTGCGTCTCACTGGGGGTGTTTCCCACACTCTTGGGAGGAAAACACACCAAATCCACACAGAGGACCGTTTCCATCCATGTCAGCGGATTCCCTGAGGTGGTACGTCCAGCACGAACCCCAAAGCCAGAGTAAGCTCTGGACATGTGCACGGACGGCAGCGATAGTCCCAAAGTGTGTGCCACCAGAGCCACAGCGGGACAAGAAAAGGCCCCTGCATGGAGTCGTTTGAGAACACTCATGCAACTCAGTCCCCTCGTAGAAGCTCAGCTGATTTTTTTTTAATTTTTATTTATTTTAAGTGTGTTTTTCCAGGACCCATCAGCTTCAAGTCAAGCAGTTGTTTCAGTCTAGTTGTGGAGGGTGCCGCTCACACAGGCCCATGCGGGGATCGAACCGGCAACCCTGGTGTTACGAGCATCGCACTCTAACCAACTGAGCTACCGGGCCGCCCCCTCAGCCGATTTAAGTATAGGAAAGTGTCACGGAAAGTCACCTGGCATTTCCCAAGACGGTTTGGTCCAAGAATCCCAAATCCTTGTAATTCTTCAGTCTTTTTAAGAGTCCTAACGATTAACTATAAATCAATAGGAAACACGCTCACGGTGCCTGTTTCTGGTTTGTCCCCTGCGGCCACTGCATATGCCCCACCCCGTCCTCCGGCTACAGACGTAACTATTTTTAGTTCCTCTACTTAGTTCCTTGACACTCTAATAGTCTCCTACCTTTCCCCACCCTTCGGCCTCCTATCTTCTGTCCGTTCTACTTATCCATTATCCCGGCGGGTGAAGTTTACATTCCGTCCAGGAACCTGACACTGTTTTGGGGCTCTGTCTGGGGACTGATTATAAAATTGCAAAATCAAAAACCACCCACTTGCTGTGTGACCCAGATCAAGTTACTGTCCCCTGGACCTCAGTGTCTCATCCACCAATGGGGACTATGCCACATACCACAAAATACTATGATGGTACAAGCAAGTGAAATGTAATTAGTCATCAGGAAAATGCAAATCAAAACCATGAGACACCACAGGACACCCATGAGGATGGCTACAATCGTAAAAAAAAAGAAAAAAAAATTACAAGTGTTGGGAAGGATACGTTGGAATTGGAACACACATACACCACTAGTGAGTGTAAAATGCTTCCTCAACAAGTTAAACATAAAATTACTATATGACCCACCAATTCCACTCCTAGATATAGACCCAAAAGAACTAAAAATAAGTGCTCAAACAAGAATGTGTACACACATGTTCATAGCAGCATTACTCACCATCGCCAAAACGTGGAAACAACCCAAATGTCCGTCTGCAGACAGACGGATGGACACAATCTGGTCCGCCCATACAATGGAATATTATTTAGCCATAAAAAGGAATGAAGCTCAAACACATGCTACGGTTTCGATGAACCCTAGAAACATTACACGACACGAAGAAGCCAGACACGAAAGGCCACGCATTGCATGATTCCATCCACCTGAAATGTCCAGGATACGCAAATCCAGAGACAGACAGTATACTAGTGGTGGCAGGGGCTGGGGGGGCTGGGGAGGAGAAATGGGGTACCAAGTGCTTAATGGATACGGGCTTTGGGGTGCTGAAAATGTTCTGGACCTAGATAGAGGTGTTGGCTGCACAACACTGTAAATGTCCTAGATGCCGCTGAATTGTACACTTTAAAATGGTTAAGGTGGTCAATCTTCTGTTGTTTATTTTACCACAATGAAAACGACAACTCACTGCCATGGGAGGAAAGGGATCGATGGCTTTTTAACACATCCAGTGGCATCAGCTGGACACACTCATCCCAACCCGCTCCCAGGGGTGGGTGGGGTCTGCCGACCCCGCCAGAAACAAGGGTCTTGCCTTCAGGCTCAGAGGCTCGAGAAACAAGTGTCTTCACACTCCCTTTAGAAACAAGCTCCTTTTAAAAATGATCGTTTACAGGGAGCTCCAACAGGAAATGGCTATGACAACGGCTACTTGGGCTTCAATGGGGGATGCATCTGCCAGCCCTGCGTCCCCTGTACAACCCTGCTCAGAAACGTGGCTTGAAACCCTGAGACACAGACACACATTCATATTCTCGCGCCCGCCCTCACTCTGCAAGCAGCCTGGTGGGCGGCTCCCCATGGAGCCGTGAGAAGAATAAAGGTGACTCCCCAGTGGTGACACCAACAGGAAGTGAGGTGACCAAAAGCAGACAGGGATCATCCAGAAGCTACTGGAACTGAGGGAGGTGTCCATGCCAAGGAGAGGCTTCAACATCACTAACGTCCCTGCATTAGGGACAAATTTAAGCACTGTATCATCAAGAGCACCCAAAAAAAAAAAAAAAGCATCCGTGAGCAAAAAGCAAGTTGCCAAAGAATGCACACAGGACACCACTTAAATGCGGCATGGAAAATCACGCAGAACAAGACCACGTAGTGTCCAGGGAGACATCCAAGGGGTACAAGAAAATATCACTTAGTGCCTGGGGATGAATGGCCAAATTCAGGATGGTGCTCACGCCTGGCTTCAACCGCATTAATACTGGGTGGGAGCTTACGCTGCGTGGTGGGTATGAGTCCTGTGTACGTTTTATTACGACTCTGTATTTTGAAATAGCTCAGGACTCACAAGAAGTCACACAAGTAGTTCTGAGGGTTCCTGGGGACCGTCGCTTCCCTGTAACATGTGACTTAGCACAGTACATCCTGCAGTGCTATTAGCTCTGTAAGGCCTTTCTGCACATCAGAACTGTATCGTGATAAATGATCATTGCAAGGATTCTATTTGTCCCCATAACAGAGCCCCACCTGAGACATATGACGGGCTGCAGAGGCGGCCAGGCCCAGGCTCTGCGCAAAACCCAGGGCCCAAGGCCAGGCAGGCTGCAGGTCTGTACAGACGGCTCCACGGACCGTGCTCGCTCGTGGGCACCACTCACCTCGATCTTGTCCGTCTTGGCATCCCCCCAGTAGAGCTTCCCCTCTTGCCCGTCCAGGGCCAAGCCGTTGGGCCAGCCGAGGGAGGTGTTCACCAGGACGTGCCGTCCCTGCCCGTCCAGGTTGGCGCACTCGATTTTGGGGTTTTCCCCCCAGTCCGTCCAGTACATGAGGCTGGAGAAGAAGCACATGTCCATGACTGTGGCCATCGTCATGTCCCTGCTGTATCCCCCGGGCTGAGAGCAATGCCCGTCCCCATCACATGGGAGGTGCTCGGGGAATGCTGGCTGGTGGGACGGACCCCCTTGCCCCTGCCCGCCCCCCACGGGAACAATGCCGTGCCCCGTGCGGGCTTAACTGCACGAGGCTTGAAGGGGCTCATTCTCCCGTCCAGCAGGTCAGCGAACAGCACACACCCTAAAGAGGGACCTGGGGCTGGAGGGGCTGAGCTCCGCGAGGGAGGAAGAGGCAGAGTGGGACCTTCCCTTCTTCAAATGGCCGAGGGGCTCCCATGTGTAAAGCAGGTGACGTGCTCTGTGTGGCCCCAAGGAGCAAAACTAGATCCTGGGGTGGCCGCCCCCAAGTGGAGGGTTCCTGTCCACGAGGAGAAACTGCCTGAGCTGAGCCCCAAGTCACGGCCCCTCCTCCCCAGAAGCCACTCTCTCTCACACCCGACTGCCGGCCCCACTTGCCCGGGGGGAGTCCTCAGACTGAGAGCTGGGAGGGACTTTGGAGCCGGCTGCCCCCCACCCCCATCTCACAGATGAGGGCAGTGAGGTCCAAGAGGCAGAGATGACAGAGTTCAGCAGCGGCAGAGCGGGGAGCAAGCCCCGAGCCACAGGCCCCCCCTGGAGCCGGCAGGGAGCTCCTCTGCCTCCTTGCCCTTGCCCCCCAGGGGACCTGCTTCTCACCCTCACCCATCCTCCTTGGGGGACGGTACTGCCCTCTGGTGCAGCGTCCATGCTCCTGCCCCACCTTGGGCAAGTCCCTTAACCTCTCTGGGCTTCAGCTCTGTCCCCTATACAACTGTACATACCCCGGGGGGCGACGGGACATGGAAACGACTCCTGAGTGTAACATGCTTCGAAGGGGCCCGCGTGTACGCGGTACGTCCGCAGCCGCCATCGGTGCTGCTACCATGTAAAGTGGACCATTCCTCTTTACAGACGCGAAGCCCAGGGGAAGACACGACTAACCCAAGGTTTCCAGGGCTTTCTGCACATGCGCACAACAGCCCGAGCCAGAGCTGCTCCAAGTCCAGTCCCCGGGAATGCCAGTTCTCAGGCTTCATCCCAGACCTCCTGAGTCGGAACGCGGGGAGCAGGCCCAGCCACGCACATCTCAGCGAGCCCTCTTCCCGGGGACTCTGACCCAGGAGAAAGTTCCAGAGCCACCGGGTCTCTCACTTCTGTGAGGCCCGCCCCCAGCCCCAGCCCCCGCCAGGTGGGAGGCCCGCCCGCCCCCAGCCTTACCCCATCACGGGGTGCAGCACGATGGCACGGGGCTCGTCCAGGTCCTCGGACACCAGGATCTTGCGGGAGGTACCATTGAGCCGCGTCACCTCGATGCGGTCGGTGCCCGTGTCCGTCCAGTAGAGGTTCCGGGCCACCCAGTCGACCGCAATGCCGTCGGGGTCATTGATCTCGGTGTTGACCAGCGTCTGCGCCCCCGACCCGTCCAGGTTCGCCCTGCGGATGGCCCGCACCTCGTCGTCCGTCCAGTAGACGTAGCCCTCCAGCGGGTCATAGTCGATGGCGATGGCATGCCGGATGTCATCCACCTGCAGCACGATGTCCGTGAAGTCGGGCGTGTCCAGCGAGATCCTCCGCAGGTCCGTCCGCCGAGCCAGCAGCAGCACCTCCTCGGCCCCTGCGGACACACGAGCAGTGGGGTCAGGGGCCTGCGGCAGGACAAGAGAGGGCCCGAGGTGGGCACGGCGGGGCGGAGAAGGGGCTCAGCCAGGCCCCCGGGGCTTCCTGGCAACGACAAGCCGTGTTAGGTAATCTTCTTACACAGTCACTGATTCATCCTTATAAGAGCTCGGTGAGACTGACATTATTTGCCTCACCATCTTACAGATGAGCAAACAGAGGCACAGAGAGGTTATGCAGCTGGCTAAAAGCCACACAGCCACCAGGTTTCAACCACTGCACAGCAGAAGAGCTGCTGCACACTCAGTCCCCCTTCCCCCCTGCAAACCCTCTCCTGGCCACAAACCAGCCCCGACTACAAGTCCTGCCTGGGCACTGGGCTCCAGACCCCACTTGCTGGCCATACTCCTCAAAGCCCCCACAGGTCCCCACCTCCTACATGCACACACTTTGTCGCTCAGCTCAACAGCCCCTTTCTCCCTGAAGCCCTCCTTCCCCCCGCACACTCTACAAGGCAGTTTCATAGCCCATAACCACACGTGTCACGCACAGTCCGATTCCTTCCTAGTGGCCGTCTCATGGACAAGGGTGAATGCCTTGGGACAGGCGCGCAGGCTTTCTCTTCGTCACTTGGCAGGTGTTAACATTTGACTCTGTCCTGGATCCTCCCTGCTGGGAGTTATAGAGCTTCCAGCAGAAGGGGCACGTAGACGCACGGCCCTGGGGTGTTCGCCACCATGGACGGCCACTAGGAAGGAATCGGACTGTGCGTGACACGTGTGGTTATGGGCTATGAAACTGCCTTGTAGAGTGTGCGGGGGGAAGGAGGGCTTCAGGGAGAAAGGGGCTGTTGAGCTGAGCGACACAGTGTGTGCATGTAAGAGGTGGGGACCTGTGGGGACACCTCCAGAGGCTGCTGAGGTCAGGATGTGGTCCCCTCCCCAGAGCTGTGTCATCATCCACTCGTTCATTTTGGCCCTTTCAGAACCAGGAAAATTAGGCCCAGAAACCATTCCTGACACATCGGGGCCACTTGCCTGGTTTCACCAGAGGCCCAGAAGGGGGAAGGACCCCCTGAAGCCACATAGTATCACAGGGAGCAGACCGGGCCAGAACAAGCCTGGCATCTCCCTCATACGCAGGCCCCCAGACCCCCAGGCCCAGCCTCTGCAACCAACCGCCAGGTCTCCTCAGTGCCCGGTCAAGCCACAGGTGGTCTCCTGCACCCCAGTGCTGGCTTCTTGCCCAAGGGCCGAGCCCTCAGAACCTGGTGCCCTGCATTTCAAGTAAGGGCGGGAACGGGTCCTGACTCGCCTGTTCCAAGGCCCAGAGTTCATTTTCTTATTCCTCCACTAGAGGGCGCACACGTGACAGCAATGGCTTCATGAGCCCGGGGCCAGGGAAACTAAGGCAGGCAGCACTCAAGAGGTTCTCCAAGTGCTCAACAGCATTGGACACTTGCAAGAATCAAAGTCAGATTTAGTGCAAGTTCTGGTTTGATGTATGGTGGAGGGAGGGGAGCGGAATTCTGAATTCCAACAGATTGTTTTCCTCTGGCCTCCATTCCCAAAATATTCTGTTGACATCTGACCTGTTCTTCAAGGCCCAAGTCACATGCCTCCTCCTCCCCCGGGGGAAACTGTTCCAGCCTCACCTCCCCAGTGGACGGACTGACCACACTCGCACACACTGTCTGCCCCTCGGCCTGGGCACCACCCTGACTGGCTCGTGGGGCTTCTGGCACACACCCCAGCACAAGGCGATGCCCAGAGAAGGTGCCAACATCAAACGGGCAGGAAGAATTCTGGGCAGGAACCTGCTGGCCTCTGCTGTGTGACTTTGGGCACATCCCTCACCCTCAATGGGTCTTGGTTTTCTCATCAGTAGAGAAGAATCAGCCCTATCTGATGGTGTCTGAATCCTTTCTAGCTCTGACATCAAGGGGACCATAAACGAAACTCCACGAAGGGTTGTGGCTTGATCCGCCACCATGGTGGAGGTAGGTATCCCCAGGGCACAGCGAGGAAGAGCCCCGTCAGCAGAGGCTGTCGCTCTCCCAAGCCGAGGACGGGGGCAGCTTCACTGAGCAAGACGGGAGAGTACGTCACACCCCATTGATCTCAAGCACTTCCTCCACGATGCCACAGAAAACACTGGTCCCAGATGGAAACCAACACTTGGTCCCAAAACACATTTTGAGCCTGTTTCGCCCATCCCTTTTCCCATGATCCTCCAGACACGCTCACCTAAAATAGCACAATCTTCGCTCCAGTCCCTGGACATATGATTATGCCTTATTTTACTGTTGAGGAACCTGATGTGCAGAGAGGTTAAGCTCCCCACCCAAGGACGCACAGCACACGTGGGAAAATAAGGCCCCACAAACACTCCGATCCCTGAAGTGGGCACATGCAGGAAGCCCGAGGCTGACATGCTGCCCGCTGGCTCAGTACCTTTATGGGCAGCCACCTTCAGCCAGGCCCTGGACAAAATGCCGGGGGTGGGAGTGGATCTGTCCCGGGGTGCTCCATCACACCCCGGGCTGAATCAGGGCTAGGAAGTGAATCAGGGCTAGGAAGGAAAGCTGGGGTATGGGGGTGGCTGAGGCTGGGGGTCTGGCCTCCAGTTCCAAGAGCTTCTGGGATTCATGTGGCTGTCACCACGCGGCAGATTCCAGCTGCGTGTCCAATAGGCAGAGTTATCACGGGCTACGTGTGCCCGGCCCCAGCGCTCCGGTGACCAGGGCGACACAAAGCCTCTAGCACACACCTCATCAGGGAATCCTATTATCAGCGTCCCTCCGAATAAAGTCTCTGTGGCTGAGGCAGCGATTAAATGCTGGATAAATCTGTGGGTGTTAACAGACTCCAAAGCGGGGAGGTGCTCACACACTCCTAGGGCTGCAGAGACATTGAGGTTTTTATTTGAGCTTTGCAGAGAAAAATGAGAAAAACGCAGAGACCAGGACCCTGGGCAGGAGCCACGGTCCAGCCCACTCACCTGAAGGTGTGAGCAGGTCATACCCACAGGGAGTTGATGGAGTGCTCCATCCAGGGCCAGGCCAGGAGCAGCAGCGGAGAGCAAACCACTAGCCCGGGCCCTGCGGACGCTCACCAAGGATGTTGCCCACAGGTGACCCCCAAGGTTGTCTGCAAGGTTGTCTCCCAAGACCTCCCCAAGGAGGTCTGAGCAGCTGCCCTGGCCTCGGGCCACCTGGGGGTGGGCGCAGGGCACTGTGCCTGAGCATGATGAGAGGCCGACCCCCTTCCTGGGACCAGACACCGAGCCAGGGTAGGAGTTTGTTTAAACACCAGGGAGGTAAACTGTTTAGAAACTAACAGTTTGGCCAAATGGTTTTCCTTGGGGTTGTTTAAACAAATAGCCTGCCTCACAGTGCTGCCAAAGAAAGTGAAACCTTCCCCTCGCTGGCTGGGCAGCAGTCCCTGGAGCCTCCTCCCAGGGAGGGGGTGGGGGGCTCCTGCCTGCAGACACGCAGGAAAGAAGAACAGCATCTCTGCCTCATGGCCAGGCATGGGGCCTGGGCACAGGCCGGGGCACAGGCCAGGGCAAGGCCTTCCTGGCAGAGGACATTCTCAAAACAAAAAAGCAGACCTGAGGGTGACCAAGGTCATGGACTCGGCCAGTTCAACACCCTCCCTCCTTGCTGACATCCATCCAGACCAAGCCGCCCTCCGTCATGGGCACAGTCCCTGTGCCAGGCCAGGGATCAGACAGATGAGGCGAGACACAAAGAAGGGCGGACGTACCGCCACAAACTGGGGGGCTTAATCCAGCCGAAATTGATTCCCTCACAGTCCGGAAGCCAGAAGTCAAACGTCAAGGTGCTGGCAGGGCCGTGCCCTCCATAGACTCCGGGGAGGCTCCTTCCTGCCTCTTCGAGCTTCTGGGGGTTGCTGGCCACCCTTGACGTTCCCTGCCTTACGATTCCATCACTCCCATCTCTGCCTCCATCTTCACACGGCCTCCTCCCCCATGTGTCTGCATCCAAATTTCCCCCCTACAAGGCCACCAGTCGTTGGATTGAGGGCCCACCAGAATCCAGGATGACCTCATCTTAACTTGGATACATCTGCAAAGACCCTCTTTCCAAGTTCGGTCACCTTCACGGGTTCCTGGGGTTGAAACTTCAACACGTCTTGGGGGGGGATACAATTCAACCCACAAAAGTCAGGGAGCAGAGTGTGAAAGGCAGCTGCAAAGGAGGGAACTCCAGGCAGAAGGGACAGCATGGAGGCCAGAGTGTGTGGAGGCCGTCTGCAGCTGGGGAGGGCAGGAATGGGCTGACCTCCCCCCTCGCCTGCCGCATTGGGCCTGATCTGAGCTCAGAGACTGGGTGACCACCAAGAGTTTGAGTTGTCCCACAGGCCACAGCTCTTGCATGCAGGACGCTGGGGCCGCTCTGGGCCCAACCCCGTCTGCAAGGAAGTCTAGTGCACACAGCACGCTGTGCATACAGCAGGAACCCAGCCACAGGACAAACACGCCACTCTGGAACAAAAGCCCGGCAGGAAACCGCACCAAGTGTCCACAGCCGTTATCTCTGGAGATCCCCGGTCTTCCTTCTAGTATCCGGCAGGAGTCTGCACACGTTTTCTGCAAAGGACCAGGCAGTAAACAGCCCAGCCTTTGCGGGCCTCAACTGCGTCTGTCGCAGTCACTCAGCTCTGCTGTTGCAAGGAGAAAGCCGCCACAGATGACCATAAGCAAACAAACGTGTGCAAACGAAACTTCATGTCTGGACCCCGAAATGGGAATTTCCTATCGTCTTCCCACGTCACAAAACATTCTGCTTGTGAGTTTCTTTGCAAACACAGAAAAATGTAAAAACCATTCTTAGCTCGTGGGCTGCACTGAAACAGGCAGCTGAGGCATTTGGCCCCCAGGTTGTGTGCTAACCCTCCTATGAGAATTAAGTGTGACTTTTCCAACACTAGAAAGTGACTTCTGGTAACGGGTAAATTGGGTAAGGGGGAAGAGGAGACAGAGAGGAGAGCACCCGGTATTCCCCACTCTATTTTCCTGTAAACCTAAAACTGCTCTCAAAAAGTCTATTAAATTTAAGTCAATGAAAAGGCATATAAATCAGTAAGAAAAGCACCCAAACCCCAGCAATAAACAAGCGAAGACCATAAACACAAATTAACAGAAGAAACAGCCCAGCAGATAAACATGAAAAAAACGGGTAACTTCGTGGTAATTGGTGATAACATGAAAATAGGAAAGGCCCATTGCTCCCCACTGGGAAGAGGGGGTGTTAATACTCGGTGTGGGTGCTGCCTGTCCCTGCCTCCCAGAGGACTGCAACCAACGAACACTTCCTGGACGGCAACATGGTTCAGGGACCCTCTGACCCCACGAGCTCCCCCGAGGACCCAGTCCAAAGCAGCAGCTAGAAACGCACATGGATTCCTGGCCACGGAGAGTCACCAGCGCTTCCTGAAAACAGCAAAACCCAAACCGAAGAAAAGAACCTGTAAACAACCTAAATTTAATACAAAACATTAAAAATAAAGGAAGGCACTGGGGTATAGGTCACTCACTGCACAGGCCCTGAACACCACGCCCTGGAGCAGGGCTGACGTAGGAAGTGCTCGTGAAACGTAAATGGGAGAAGTCACCTCTGCACACAGGCGTGCACCCCCAGATCTGAAGAAACGCACAGAAAAAAAATGAATGAGAAACACACCAGCACGTTAACGGCAGCTATCTCTGGGTGGCAAAATTATAGGTGGTTTTTATTTTTTCCATTAGTTTTTACGATGTTTTCTTTTCTACAGTGAAAACAAATGTCACTTTATAGCAAGAAAAAACCAAGACTTTACAACATGAGTTCATGGGTTTATCCTTAGAGGATCTCCAGGTCTGGAGGCGCGGGGGGCGAGTTTGGACGCCGGGGACAGGGCTTCTCAAAGGGCAACCTGGGGAATGAATGCACCAGCCCTCCGCTGAATTGTCCCTCGGGGTTGGTTTATGTGACCACCAGGTTCCGAACCGTGTTAGAGGAAAGAGCAAGAGAAGAAAGGAATGGGGCAGGAAAACCCACAGCCCTGACAGACCAGGAGGAAACCCACTGCCAGGTGGCCCAGGGTGAGAGGACCCGGGACGTCCTCACAATTAACTGCCCCCCCCACACCCCACCGTGGGAAAAGGGATTTCTGCAATGAGCAAAATAACACCACATCCCAGGGCGTGGCCTGACCACACCAGCCCAGACACAAGAGGAAGGACGCCCCCTGCCCCCCACCCCGTCCCTCAGCAGACACAATGGACATGACCACCAGCCCCCACTGAACCAACTGCAGCCCCAAGGTCACGGCCTACGTGGGAAGGATGGCCCTGCTCGCAGCTCCAGGGTCTCCTTCAGCCCTGTCTCCCCTCAGCTGCCCCCACAGGAGGCAGAGCTGACTTCGGCCTTCCTGACGGGCCAGGAGCTGTGTGGGCAGGGCCGGGTGTCAACACAGGCCACTGTCCACTCTGCAGTTTCTAAGGCCATAAACAGCTTCACAGCAGGCAGGCGGCCGGCTTATTTTTGTTTTTTAGCAATTGATTAAATTTCTCCACTGCCCCCCTGGGGTAAGTGGTTGGACAAACGCTGAGACCGCAGCCCAGCATCCTGGCCCAGGAAACCGCGCCGAGTGACCACAGGGTCACAAGGCACAGAGGAAGTGGCCAGGCCGGGCGCTGGCTCCACTGGAAACCCAAGGCCCAAGCAGCTGTCCACCCGCATAGCCCACCCTGGGCCTCCCAGCAAACACGAAGGCAGGCTGCAGCCGCCAGGAGTGGCCGGCAGGTCCCCTGGCCTTGAGTCTGGGCCTCGGTCGGCTCAGCTCGAAAATGGGCAAGTCAGTCGTCTGCCCAGAGGCCTGGGGCAGCCAGAACAGCAAGGTCAGCGCCAGCCCCTTGCTCCCATCTCCAGCTGTCAGTCCCTTATGTGGTCCTCCCCTATGTGTCTTTCCCTGCTCCCCAAGACTGCTCACCACACAGGCAGGACAACCCACTGGTCACACCGCCTTTAGCCCCCGAGCCCCATTTTCTCACGGAGTGACCCTGAGCAAGCTACCTGACTTCTTTCCCCTCACAGGTAAGACTCGGGTGTGGATAAGGTCCCACAGTGAGGCTGGAAGGGTCGCCTGCCCATGGCCCCTGGGGCCTAAGGCCACAACCCCAGCACACTGTCCCCTCCCACTGGCATTAAACACACACCCAAGGACCTGCCTTGGCCATGTTGTCTATGGAGACAGGGAGCACAGACGCACCCCGAAGGCTCAGGTCCCCGGCGGAGACGGGGGTGGGGGACAGGCACACGAGCGAAGTGTGGTTCATTGGGCCAATTAAAGTTGGGCAGCGCTGCAACCCAGGAATGCAGGTGTGGGGTCTCTGCAGCAGCCGGCGACTCACGTGAGGAAGAGGCTGTGTCCCACTCGGCACCTGGCTCCGTTCGTTCTTTAAGGAGCCTGCCCACACAGAGGGCCCTTCGGAGCCAGGCACACCCACCAATGGCGTTCCACAAACAGCAGGGACTCTCTCCCCTCCCGATAACACCCTCTGTCCTGCGGCTCCTGGGATGGCATGACCGGGTGCATGGACATGCCCCTCTGCCTGGGAACCCAGGCAGTGGGGGCCGGGGGGTGGAGCAAACCCTGGGCCAGGCGGCCCGGGTTCAAACCCCGTCTCTGCCCCTTCTTCTGTGGCCTTGAGCGAGCTTGACCATCGGTGCGTATGAAGCCAGCCAGTCACTGACCCGCCCTTCCTCACACAGCTGCTGTAAAGCACCAACGAGTCCAGGTCTCTGAAGGGCCACCCATGCAGCAGCCCCCCAAGAACCTGACTGCTACTGCCACCCTATGCGAGCGGTGGAGGCGCAAATCAGAGTGGGCTGAACCGTATGAAAATGCCGCCTCTCTAGTGCAAAGGTGCTTGAGCACCAGTGGGTCACATGGTTCAACGCGAGTGCACTGCACTCCACAGTTTATAAGGCACCTTCAGAGGCAGGTCGTGCCTGATACTCCCAGGTCAACAAGGCACAAAGATCCTGCATCTCACTGGGGGTCACAGCCACACGGTGCAGGGCCGACCCCAGACTCAAATGCCCCAATTCCCACCAAGTCATGGCCCTGGGGGTAGCAAGGAGGGGACAAGAGAAGGCTCCTCTTGCAGTCACCAGACTCGTTCCCGCTGCACCGACGAAGGCGACTAAGCAACTTTCCCAGCACTTTTCCTGGGCCTGACATTGTTCCCAGGAGAAGCCAGAATCCCTCCGTCCCTCCCTCCCAGAGGGGCCAGGGTGTCTGAATGGAGGCCTGAAGGAACGTCAGGTCAGAGGCCGTGGGGAAGGGTGCTGCAAACAGCGAGCACAGCACAGGGCAAAGGCAGGAAGACAGGCAGGGCGCAGGGAGTGGGTGGAGAGAAGCAAACCATCTACTTCCATTGGAATAGGAGGGAAAGGGTACAAAACGATCCACCTAGTCTCTCTCTATGATAAACTGGCAGCCCGAGGCGTCAGCCCAGCTCATCCCGGGGTCTGGTCACTGCCCATCCCCGAGGCACAGGCACAAGGGCACTGTCAGTGGGATCAACACAGGGAATCTGCAGCCATCACCAAATGCAGAAAGGGCACAAGTGGCGTGTGATCCGAAGGGGCTGGACGGGTGAGGGGCTGGGCAGACCAGGACTCTGGCAGGGCCTGGACCCCAGGAGCCCAGAACTTGACTCTGAAGTGAGGGGAGACAGCTGAGGTCCAGGGGCGTCTGGGGCCAACCAAGATGGAGCTGGGCTCAGGCTTCAGGAGCAAGGAGGACACAGAACAGGCTTGGGGAACAAGCCTAGTGTCGGGGTGGCCAGAGAGGACACAGGGCATCCACACGGAGTTAGCCGCACCCAGGAGGAGCCCTACGAGGACAGTTTTCTCTTTCTAAGAACACGGCATGCTCTCCTCTCCTTTTATTCGATTTAAAAGTTAGTCTTCAGGCTGAGACACAAAAGAGCACATGCTGTGTGGTTCCATTTCTGTGAAGTTCCGGAATAGACAAAACTAATCCTTGCTAATAGAAGTTAGGACAGCGGCTGCCTCTGCAGGGCGGGGCCCGGGGTGGCGGGGTGGGGAGAATTTTTCAGGTCGCAGCAAGGTTCTGTATCTCGATTGGGGCGGTGGTTACGCAGATTTACACAACTGTCAAAGCTAATCAAAATGTGCACTTAGGATCTGTGCACTTTATTGTCTGCAAGTTATACCTCGATTTCTAATGAAGTTAGTGCTCGGGCTTGTCACACCATTTCCTGGGACTGTGCAATCTGATTTTCTTGCTATTAAAAATTGACAGTCCACGGCTGAGAACAGCAGCTGCCTTCTGTTTGCAGAGTCAACGCCAATCACAGCCCGGGCGGCGGCAGCCTCGGCCACAAGGGCCTCTTTTCTTTTCCCTTTGACCTACTTCCCTGATAAGTGACAAGACAGCCAGACTGGGAACAAACGCGCCCCTTATTCCCCGGCCCTGAGCCTCAGCTAATCCGCCCGGACAGACGGATGGATGTGAGGGGCTTTGAGACGTCGCCCAGTTGTCAGTCTGCCCGTCAGACCCGACAGTGACGCCTCTGTTTCTCCCGCCGCCTAGGCCAGCCACATCCCCGCCGTCTTTTTGTTTCCTGTCCCTGTGAACATCTGTTAAAACTACTTCTTGGCGAGGTGCGGCAGGCGGACCCGTAAATCACGGAGTCCGAGCCTCCCGCCTGTCCGACGGCGGCCACGGCCTCAGCTGGAAAGGCCTGGGTGGGGGACAGAGAACCCTCCCCAGACAGCCTGGCCACCCCCATGAGCCACCTGCCCAGGTCGGTCAGGCCCAGAGCACGGTGAGGGATGGGGTGGGTGGCATACCACCCAGAAGCCCCTAGTGATGAGGAATACGTGGGGACAAAAGTCAAAACAACAGGGGCATGTCCCACAAAGAGCCGGCCGCTGAGAGGGCTGGAACGAGGGAAGCAGCAGGCTTCCTCGGACGGTGGTGGTAACTCCCAAATAAGGCCCCGCTACTGCTGTTTTTAGCCCATTCCACATAATTGGAAAAACATGGGGAAAACCAAAGCCAGCTGGGCGCCTCAGTGCAGAGCGGGTGGGGAGGCTGGGCTAGAGGGCGGCAGGCGTGTGGGATCGCAGCCTGGCCCGCCCTGGGGAGGGCTCCTTGTGTGCTGCTTCCCAGGACAAGGGTCACTCGGGCCCCACGGGGAACCGCACCACCCCCAACCCCCATCTTCCCAAGCCCCTGGCAGAGCTGGGTCCACAAGGGGGCCACTTGCTGTGACTTCCTTCCTAGTCTCAAAACCTACAGGACTCTCACCAGGGCCACTTCAGGGGGGTCTGGGCAACCTAAGACTCTTCACCCCTGAGCCCAGAGGGAGTCCCGAGTCTCATGTCCTGTCTGCGTGGACCCCACACAGGCATACTTAACAGGCAGTTTCTCATTTGACCCCCTCAATCGTGGTAAAGGGGCATTACTCTGCTCTCCCCATTTCACAGGTGAGGAAGCTGCAGCTCAGAGGGCTGACTAACCAGCTGCCTTCCATGGGCAAAAGACAGTGGGAGGGCTCCCCCCATTCCATCTTCCCCTTCTAAGGGGATGCTTGCACCCTCCTGGGATGTCACACCCATTTGTTGGGATCTAAGCGTCACCACCAACCTTCTTGGCCCCTTCCTTGGGGAAGGCACTGACCCCCTACACAGGGGCTGGCTTTCATTTACTTAATGTGGGGACAGAGCCAGGAGTGCAGTTTCCAGGCTCTCGGCCTCATGTGGAAAGGTGCTGACTCGGGTAGTAAATGGCCATCAACTGTGATTGGATGGCCATCAGCTGTAACCAGTGAGCCATTGGCCACTAATATAACTACTGTGGCTACGCTAGCAGCAAATGGGGGCCAGCAAGAAGACAGTGGCTAAGTTAGCAAGAGCGGTGTGCAGTTAGCACGGCGGGTTACAGTTAGCAAGTGGGAGTCGGTTGGTTGGCAGAAAAGGGGACAGCAGGTCGCACGTCGTGTGAATCCAGCCGCCAGCGAGAATATAGTGGTGTGACTCCCCTACCTATGGCTCCGTGGGTGGTCCTGTTTGGCCCCACCATGTCCTGCGCTCTTATGTGGGGAGCGGGAGCAGAGACCCCGCAGACCGCCCCGCACAACACTTAAAATCAGGAAAAAATAGGATTCTCACAAGTCACAAAAAATTTCTTCATTTTCAGCTCCATGAAGCAGACGCCCCAAGTGAGAGCCCCAGGGACGCAACAGTCATGCCTGAGGGCACAGCTTCAAATCCTGAGGTGTTTCAGGCTGGGCTTCCCGACTTGCCTGCCCATCCACCTGCCTTGGGCACGTGCCACGTGCACATTCAGCCCTCCACCTCCCACATCTGACCCTTGTCAAGGACACTGATGTGGTGGGGCTGGAGAACGTGGATGTGACAAGGGTTTGAGGAATGCTGACACAGCCAGGTCCCTGACCCTGACCCCAAGTCCCTCCCAGCCCAACACTGACCTTCATCCCACAGGAAAGGGAATCATGTGCCCAGCTCACTTTCGACACACGCTTCACCCCTCTGCCCGTTGCCCACTAGGCCGGTGAGGAAGGCACCCAATCCACACTTTGCCGGCACCCAATCCACGCTTTGCCTCCACCCAACCTCTGTGTGTACTTCTGATTCCAAACGTTCAGAGAAGAATTGCTCCCCTGGGATCAAACCAGATTGCGTGACTGGCGCCAGGTTCAAGGTCAAATTCAAGCACAGCTCACGTGTGTTGGGCAGCCAGGCTTTCCCCTCAGCAGCCCCCTGAATCAGGTACTACCGTCCTCCCTTTGACAGATGAAGCAGCACAGGGAGGGGGAGTCATTTCCCCAAGAACGTGAGTTAAGGTCATCATAAACAACGACTCGACATAGAGAGCCGTGACATAACGGAAAACGAGGTGCTCTAAATTCTGGGTTTGGCCAAGAGTGAATTTCCTCACCGCCACAAGACTCCGGCAGGCTCTGCACTACGTACGGCGAAAGCCGTGTTATCCATCCTGAGCATTGCTTCTGATGCCTCCCCTTGTGGCATGAGAAGCCGCCCAGAGCAGTCTCGTTCTCCACCTCCATCTTCATCTTCCATCCGTTCCCCTAGCCCAGGGCTACCTCCTCGCCCTCACCGTGTGGTCTTGGTTCTTCCCGCTTCCCGCGACACACACTGGCCCTCATGGATTCCACAGCCAAGAGGAGATCCCTGAGCAACCCCAGGGCTTCCTTTGCCAGCCCCTGAATTCCATCCTCCCAGCAGACAGACTCCCTGACCTCAGAAAACTCCCCTGGAGCTGGCAGCCCTCCATGGGTATTGCTCCCTTCCAGCCGGGGTTCTGCCCACCAGGGCCTCAGAGCTCCATCAGGAGCAGCGACATTCTACAGAACTTCGTGTTTCGTTGTCTTGCTTTTGCCTTTGTGTTACCAGCTACTATCTCCAGGTGGTTTTCAGTCGGTACCCTACACATCATTTGTTCTCAAATGTGGATACATTCCACGTATAATTTATGTCCACAGGACGCAGAACTGCTCGTGCCCTCGGACGCTGGTGGTCTCAACAGCCACACACAGAAAGGAAGGCAGAGAAGTGTTCTGGTGATAGGATTAATCAAAGCTTTTCCTTTAACGAGATCTTTTGTGGCAAGGATTAAGAAGCAGCCTAAAGCCCCAGTTCACAGGCCTGGGGGTCGCTTTTTGTGACACCAGAAGCCCTCGGCCCCACTCAGGCCGTGCACGGTCCAGTCTGACTTGCCGTATCTTTCCCCCAAACAGGCCTAAAGTCGTCCAAGGACAGAACCCATTTCTCACTCATGCCTGTATCCCTCTGGATTAAGGAATCTGGAGAAATTTCCAGAATGCCATCTAGGTGAAATGCTTCTGAGAAGCTTCTGAGTTTCTTCTTAACTCAAACTAAAACGTTTAGAAAACGCTGTTCACCCTTTCCCACCCCAGTTACTCATGAAGCACTACAACTTCCCGTGGCTCCAGGGCAGGGAGCTACAGAAGCCCCATCAGCCCCCAGAACCAACCAGTCCTTTAATGGGAACCGTTCTTACAAAAACACCAACCCACAGTCACACTCTCATGCAAAGCAAGATGTCCTCCCATCCCTCTTGTCCCCTCTGGGGAGCTTGTCCCTCCTTCTGACGTAACACCCTGGACAGGGCATCTGGAGTGAAGGCAGAAAGATGAAGTCCCAGAGCTGCCCTCTGCAGCCGCCCCTGCCTGGCCCACACCCCCACCCAGGCCAGCCCCTCCGAATGACAACAAAAAGGTGTTTCTTCTGCGCACTTGGCATTCTCCAATGGAGTTATTTATAAAAGTGTCCTTCCTAGTTGGGGGGCAAAAACCGTCCTTACAAGAAGGTGGCCCAGAGCAGCCAAATCCTGCGGGAACCTGCTGGTTTGCTCTCATAGATGAAGGGGGTGGGTGCTATGGATCAGCCCCCAGCTTCCAACAGGAAGGGCAGGCTTTGCTGCTAATCTACCAGTTCCACCTGCAGGTTTCAGTGTCAGCTCCCCACCGCAAAGCTTTCAGCACCCCCATGCCACCTCCTCCAGGAAGCCCTCCCACCCCAAGCAGCCACCTCTTCTCTGCCCTGCCCTCACCCCCAGCAGGAGGGGGAGCCCCAGAACTGCTCTGGGCCTGGACATGGAGATGCATAGTTAACGTTTGCAGAAAGAATGCAATGCCCTCAAAAGGCACAACCAAGTGTGCACGCGGGGGGTGGGGCAGGGTTCCCCAGGGCTCGGAGGCTCCAGCTGTTGGAACACCGGGAACTAGAAAGGAGGCAGGGGTCCATGAGAGTCCACAGCCCTTGCCTCCTCTCGTTGGAAAAGAAATCAGCCCTCCCCCAGGGGGCAGGAGGACCCTTGGACAATGGAGGCAAACCTAGGCCTCCAGCAGACCTGTCCCAGCTCCCTCAGGCCCTCTGAGACAATCAGAGGCCAACAGCATGAATGGTGGGCTTGGCCACCATGTACTGTGCACCTACTACGCACCAGGCACCCTGCACAGAGCTTTCAATTCCTGTTAACACAATGGACCCTCCACAACTTCCCTGGGCAAGGGGTGGCCTGGACCCCATCTCGCAGATGACGAAGGGAGCAACAGAGTGACAAGGCCCCAGGCACCATCCACCCCAAGATGACCAACAGCCCTTTGCACCCCAGGGTAGCCTGGGCACATCCTTTCTGGAACTCCAGGCTTCTCCAGCTTCACTGGACCATGACTCCGGGATTCTACTAGGGTTCACACCCCATTTTTGCCCAGACCCCATTCCTGGAACTCTGATGCATGAGGGTGCCTTAATGAAAGCTGCCGACACAAGTGCCTCATCAGGGCACAGTGCCTGACAGGCATTTCTACAAGATGGGGTGGTCATGTCCATCTCCCACTCCTACCCCAAATGTCCACCTGCAGCCTGACTCTGGACACCCCAAGTGGGCAGAGATGGCAACCAGACCTGCATCCAGTCACACCCCTCCCGCTTCCAGAGCAGACATCACAAACCGATCCAACAAGCGCTTGGGCAGGCATCACTAATCAATGGCCAAGAGACACCAGGTCCAGATCCCTCTTAGTCCTGGCCAGGCCCAAGCCAGCCCTCTCCAGGCAGCACAATTTATAAACAGCAAAAACACAAAGAACAGAAATGCCTAACAGGGGAAGATGGTTCAAAAGTACATCTACTTGATAAAATACTCTTCAGGCACCACAACTCATATTTTTGAAGTATATAATATACACAAATTGCGAATGCTCCTGCAATAACGTCACGTGAAATGCATGGACAGACACAGAAAAACAGCAAAGACACACTGAAATATTAATAGACTATCCCTTTAGCTTCTCAAATACACCAAGCAGGACATCCTTTGCAGGGACCACTGCAAAATGAAAAGGCGGGGCCCCCTCATTCAAAAATGATTCAACATTTCAAGTCAGCGAAACTGAGCTCTGGTGGAGCTTTCGAAGCCGCTCACCCCGCCAAGGCCAGGCCACAAGACACCAACTATCAGATCACCTCTCTCCGAGCAAGAGGCAGCAGCAAACCCAGGCCCAGGAGGTCCCAACTTCTAGAACCTTCTCTGCTGCTTGCTGCAGGCGACCCCAGACAAATGACCTACCTTCTGTTTTCTCACCTGTAAAATGAGGGCATTACTCCAACCTGGTCAAGCTGCCCCTGGCCCTCGAGTGTCTACCACCTACCCTTCACCGCTTAGTCTGAACCCCTGGTATCGCTGAACAAGGCAACAGAGCCTGGTCCTCCTGAGCTCCAGGCCCAGCTTCTCTCCCGGCCTCACCTTCGAAGCCAATGTGAATGGCAACGTGGCCCAAAGGGATCCAGAAGCTGGTCTTCTACACACTCGCCTTTCTAACACCCCAAACAATTCTCTAACTCACCGTCTCCCCCCGCAGCCCAGCCCTAGCACGGTGAGCCCCAGGAGACAGGGCTCGCGTCTGCGCTGCTCACGCGGGACCCCCGCACCCAGGAACTGTGCCCAGCACACAGCAGGTGCTCAGTAATGAATGAACTGAATGAGGTGCCATTCCCGGGATTCCTAAGGGAAGCTCTGAGCAGCCGGGGACCCACTTTAAAAGAACCGTGAGGACTGGGCCACCCTCATCTCTAGTTCCCAAATGGTGCCGTGTCCTTTTAATGATTTCCCTGTGTGAATGACCTCCCAGGGTCACCTGGGAAAACGGGGCTCTTCGTAGGTGGGGGATGCAGGAGCCAGCACGCTACGCACGTAACAGACCCTTTGGTGCCACAGAGAAGACTCCACGGAGGCAGAAGCCCTGCCAGGGAGGAGAGGAGCCCCCGCCCCCAGCACGACCACAGGTTCACCCAAGGCCTTGGGCTGCCAACAGCGGAGGGACCAGGACACCCCCAGGGTTGGGCCCCAGCGCTCAGGCAGCAGGCGATGGACCGGCAGCCCTGGGCAAAGCGGGGAGAGAGTGCTGCCAGTGGGCTGCTCACTTCAGAGTCTGCCCCACAGAACCCCTAGCCCATGGGACCCATGGCACACGCCAGCCCCCCCGGAAGCCCCTGCCCTCCCTTTGTTCCCCCCAAGGGGCAGTAGGCCCAGGGGTGGCCACTGCCTGCCCTCTCTCCCTAATCCCCTCGCTGGCCAGGCCCTACGCCCCCGGGGACAGGCCGATTCCTGGACTCAGCCCGTTCCTGCAAGCACAGACCCTGACCCTGACACCCGGAAATAAAGAGGCTCAGACACGGCCACAGACGAGGGGGTGACACGTCATTAAACAATAACCATAGTACGAGACCTTGAAGTACCAAGTGCCTGAAAATTAAGGGGGAGAATGAAAAGGTGGTGAAATACCTACAGCAAAGGAAAAACAAGGTGTGTGGGGGAGGGGGGTCAACTGAACTCTATGCACTGAAAATGCCCATTGAGAACACGTCCGCCACCTAACTTTCCACAGGGGGTTATTACGGCATGAAGACTCCACGGAGATGGGACGGGTAGAAAACCCATCCCGCCAGCGCGGCCCCGCCAGTGCCCTCCGTCTCACCTGCCTTGCACGTCTTGCCGTTGTCCTGAAGCTGCACGCCAGTGGGGCAGGCGCACGTGTAGAAAGGCTCCCTCGGGGATAGCAGGCACAGGTGGGAACAGCCACCGTTGTCCTCTTCACATTGCGTGCGGACTGGGGAAAACGGGACAGGGTGAGAGAGAGGTCCAGCACAGGTCCCGAGAGAAAGAGAGAGAAAGACAGAGAGAGAGAGAGACACACACACACACCCGCTCCCACCACCACCACCACTTGTTTCCAAACAAGCAATACCCCACCTCCTCGGAGCCCACCCCACCCTGGGAGCCCCAGTGCGTCCCTCTGCCCAAACGCCGACCTCATGTGGCATCGGGGCCATCACCACGACACCCATCCCACCTCCCTGCTGACCCCCGCCACCCCAAGCCTTCAGCCTCACCAGACAAGCTGCCTGCCATTCCTCCAATTTCTCCCAGCCACTCTCAGGGCCAGGTGTGGGCATCCTCCTACCTGGCACCCGGCCCCCCATCTCCTACAACAAGAGGCCCTCCTCCCCTTCAAGGCCCTCGAGGGACCCCTCCTCCGGAAGGCCGCCCTGGCTGGATCTCAGGACCTGCCTATGCGGTAATGACGGGGCACCCCAGACGGTGGATTCCGGGAGCAGAGGCCCGTCTTATCTCTGCGACATGCTTGGACCCTATAGGTTCTGCACAAATGCTTGGTGGCCACACCCGGACACTGGGCTGAGGCCCTCGGTGCTGATGACAATGGTTTTCATTGTCCCAAGCCTTTCCACAAGGAATATGCAACTGAACGGAACAAACAGTTCCGGTATCGCACCCTGCCCAGGGCAGGCTGGGGTGCAGTGGCCCTGAAATGTGGAGCATCAAACCCACTGTTAACTGAAGCACACTCACTCGCTGGTGGTGCCCCTACCCTCCCTGCCTTGTGTGGATGCATTCAAGGACCGTGGCGCTAACCAGAAAGCCACTCCCGACAGCCCTCCCCTTCCTCTCGGAGCTGAGGACAGGTGCCCCTGCGTCCCCACTCGTAAGTTCAAAGTTTGAACCTTCTACAGCGCTGTGGCTAGAAACCCCTGCCCGGGTCCCATGGGTGCAGGTGAGCCCAGGGTCCTGCTCTCATTGGCTGCCTGTCACAGGAGCCCTGAGCCTGTGCGTTTCAAGCCTTTCACCGTCAGGGAACCCCTGGCACGATCCTATGGGAACCCCAGACTGAGAACCTTGGCTCAGAGAAGATTTTTCATTAATAAATACGTAATTTCCCTTGGAACTTGAAAATGGGGCAATCGTCCTTGGGAATCTCTGCCACTTCCAAGGACCACTGGGTGGAGCCCCACCTAAAGCAGCCCCCACACTAGCTCTGCAGAGGGGCCTCTCCCAGACCTCCGCCCAGCCCGCCCCTGCCCTCCGCTCTAGCAAGCACCCCCTTTTCTCCTCCACTGGCCGGAGGGTCGGCCTCCCGCAGAGCACGGGCTCCCGCTGGGGGAAGTCGCCAGCCCCCACGCCCCCACCCACCCTGACTTACAGTAAGGCTGCCGCTCCGGGCTGAGCACTTGAATGTCCATGGGCGAGTAGAGAGCACTGAGAATCTCCTTCCGTTTCTCCCCAGTCCTCTTGTTACAGGCGTGAATGGAGCGGGTCTGCCAGTCGGTCCAGTACAGAGTGTCCCCAGAGAGCGTCAGGGCAAAGGGGTGCGTCAGGCTGCCCTCCACCACCTTCTGCCTGCAGGAGCGGGAGGCGGAGGGAGAAGCCATCAGAGCCCCCACGGTCCCTCAGCACCCAGCTTCGAAAGGTTTCCACAGTCCCCGCTGATCCATTTACACAACCCAGGACAACAGCAGCTGCGAGGGAGCAGAGTGAGACCAGGGCAGAGGGTCCCAGGAACCCTCTCTCAGTGTGCACAGGGTACCTTTCAGACCCGGACGGCCTCCCGCCATCCCTGACCATAACACACAGCCGGCTGCTCCCTGTGCAACCTGTTTCTAGAACGGTGGCTGCTGGAAAAGTGCCCCACAGAGAAGAAGGAAGGAAGGAAAGTGGCAACGAGGAAGCCTCACTTGGTGATAAGAGCTGATGATAAACACACCTGTCCTGTCCTTATGTTTTAGAAACTCAATACAGATCAGACCAAACGTACTTGCTCCTCCCTGTAAGGCCAATCATTTGTCTCAGACTAATTCAACTTGTATCAACACAAGAAAAAGATTTTCTCTTCTATGTATTCACGATGCTCAACAAACCAGAACAGCTGGTATCATGTGTGACAATCTCCTTAAGGCCCCTCCCCTCACTATAGGCTCCCGGAGGGTGGGGACTATGGGTGGGTGGTCACTACCACATCCCCAGCCCCTGGTGCAGTACAGGGGACAGTAATGCTCAAAAGGAGTTTCGGAACACCCAAAAACCATACGCTCATGCTCTTCCTTGATCTGACCTGACGTGACCTCTTTTTTGTTTCTTTGATGGCAATATTTTAAAAAATTTACTGAGGTGAAATTCACGTAACACAAAACCAAAGTGAATAACTCAGAGCCATGCAGTCAACTCACAACGCTGTGCCACCGCCACCTCTATCTAGTTCCCGAACATCTCCGTCCCTCCACGGGAAAACCCAAACCTATTCAGCAGTTGCTCCCCACAACCTGACCCCAGCAACCACCAATCTGCTCTGTCTCTATGGAGCTGCCTGCTCTGGACATTTCTGCGTCTGGCTCCTTTCACTTAGCAGATTCACCCATGGAGCGTGTACAGTGCTTCATTCCTTTTTATGGCTGCAGAATATGCATAGAGAGCGAGCCATTTTGCTTATCCATTCACCATTCCTCTGTTAGTGGACACCCGGGTTGTTGCCACCTTTCGGCTACTGTGGACAGCGCTGCTGCAAGTATTTGTTTCAATACTGAGTTTCAATGCTTTTGGGTTTACACCTAGGAGTGGACTTGCTGGATCACGTGTTAATGTTTACATTCCGAGGACCCACCCAACTTTCTGCTGGTGTTGCCATTTTTTGATCAGAGAAGCCAGAGACCCATCATTTCTTGGGCTGTTCCACCTCCCCAAGCCCTGCCTCGGCCAGAGGTGCTGCGGGAAGCTAGTGCCAGACCTCAGTGTACCTCACCCACCCTCACCCCTCCTCTCAGGGCGCCTCCTCCCCTCTGGGTGCAGCTCCAGCCACACCCCCTCTGCCTCCCATCAAATCCAAGAGCTCCCCTGGTACCCCAGCCTTTACTGAGTGCTTACTGTGTCCAGGCACTGTGCCCCAAGTTCACGTGCATTGCCAAATCGGATACTGTGGCTACATCTAGAAAGTACAACCACTACGCTAACTGACATGTAAGGCCCCGAGCCTCAGAGCACTGACGGGACCAGCCACGGTCTCTGCTGAGAGGGGGCTGGCAGGTGTGCCTGGCTCTGGCACCTGCCCCCCTTACGAGCAGACCATGCTTCCACTGGACCAGCCCTGGGCACATCCATAAGAGCGCTGGCCACCTGTGGTGAGGCACGCAGAGCAGGGGCTGAGAGTGGACCCTGCAGTCACAGCATCTGGGCTACAACCCTGGCTCTGTCTAGCTGTGTGACCTCGGGTGAGTTCACATGCCCCTCTGAAACAGAGGATCAGAAGAGCAAACACTTCATAGGGTTGGTGTAAGAAAGGAATGAACTGAGAAAATGTCCCGGCAAACAGCAAGTGTTAGGGAAGAGTTAGCCACCATCATCAACATCGATCGTCACCACCATCATCGTCACCATCACCACCATCATTACAATCGTTAATATCACCATCATCACCACCATCACCACCATCACCACCACCACCACCATCATTGACACCACTGTTGTCACCACCACTATCACCACCACCACCATTATCATGTTTGAAATGCCACCATCCATCACTGTCCCTCATCACAAACCCTCGACCAGGGCACCCCCACCTGCAGCCATTCCAGCGGCTAACCCACCCTTCATAACTGCCAGGATCACTCAGCATCCCAAGGACCACGGTTTCTTAGGCTGGCACACTTTCTAAATCTCAAACCAGGCCCCAGGCCAGTCTATGCTCACAGGGACAATGGGATAGAATGTTTCGAACCAGCCCGCCTGGCTCAGCTGCAAGCGACGGTCCCTCGGTCCAGGAGGAACGGAGGCCTCCTGCCAACAGCCATAAAAGTGGATCCTCCAGCCTCAGCCAAGCCTTCAAGTGACCCCAGCCCCCGCCAGGAGCCCGACTGTAACCTCAGGAAACACCCTGAGCCAGAAACACCCAGCTAAGCCACTCCTAATACCTGACCCCCAGAAAACTATGTTGTTTTAGGCTGCCAAGTTTTGGGGTATTTTGTTATATGGCAATAGCCAACTAATATACAAGGCTGGATAAAATGTGGCAAACCTGCCGACGTCCTCAAGCCTGTGTGAGCTGGTATCCACCTGTGTTTATGGAAATCAAGCCACTGAGTCCTCTCCATCCTGTCACCGCAGCCCTTGGCAGTGGCACCCAGAAACTCCCTGCCTGGGCCAGGAGCCCTGCCAGCGCAGGAACGGGGTTTGTCCTCGTGGGGGGGGGCCTGGCATCCCTAAGACCTGGCACTTAGCCAGCAGGTGTATATGCTCAATGAATAAACTGCCTTCACCTGTACTGGAGGGTACATTCCTAATCTAAAGCATAATGAAGTAGGGAGACCGTTAAGCTAAACTGACCAGAAAGCTCTAAAAGCAATTACCCAACAATGAAAAAACATCCTCACATTCATTCAATCATTCAACCCATTTTATTGAGCACCTACTATGTATAAGGCCCTCTGGCGAGACTGGGGAATGATAGTGAACACCAAGACCGACCCTGCTCCAGCCTTCAGGATGCTTACGTGCTGGGGGAGGAAGAGAGTGCCGTGAACTGTACACAACCCTGTTGGACCCTTGGGCTTCAGGTCCACAATCCCTTATCTGCAGTTATGAAATCCAAACTTCTGAAAATTGAAAGAGCTGTGTCACTCATTTAACGGCAAAACCTGTGCATGGATGTGGAGCGATTTACAGCCTTTTCCATTTCACTTAGGATGAACACTTTACATTTTGCTATAAAAGTATTCACATGGTAGACGGCAGATGTCTCTCCCTCCCCCAGCCTCGCTAGGGGGTTGATGTCAGATGAGGGGTGTGCAGTCTCTTACTATTCTAAGTTCTGAAGGGTCCTGAATTCCTCAGGCCCCCAGGGTTCAGATACGATACTATAAAGGATCCTAACGCCCAGCTTGGACCAGCCAAGGGTCTGGGGGCAGCTGGAGTGCGGTGGGGAAGCTGGGGTCCACACCCACGCGGCCACTTACCGGAAGGAGCCGTCCAGGTTGGCGCGGTGGATGAAACTGAGCTTGGCGTCGGCCCAGTAAAGCTTCTGCTCGTCCAGGTCGATGGTCAGCCCGTTGGGCCAGTAAATGTCCGAGTCCACAATGACCTTCCGGGTGCTGCCGTCCATCCCCGCCCGCTCGATTCGGGGCGTCTCACCCCAGTCTGTCCAGTACATGTACCTAAGGAGAAGGGCAGAGGAGACAGCGCTACCACATCCGCTCTGTGTTTGTTTTCTGTCTCCACAAATGCAAACAGAAAACAACGCAGTGACTCCGCCCTCACATCTCACCCATCAGAGATGACCAGTGTTTAGGGGCTTGGGGTGTTCTCGCTGGTGACTTGTTTTATAAGCAGTTAGTAAGAAACCAATTTTGAAACAAAGTTGGGTAATCAAAACAAACTGTGTCCAACTTGTTCTGAGTTAGCAACATCTGGGCACCCTGTCTTTTTACTATTAGAAATCCGCCTTGTTCTTTTCAGTGATACAGATTATTTGTCATTTATTTACTATAAATTATTTAAGTAATTGCGCGTTGGATGTTTGAGTTGTGTCTGATTTTTTGCTACCATGAAATTGCTGTAAACGAACCTCTACAAGACAACTAGAAACATGTAGGATGGAATATTACTTGGCGCTGAAAAGAAATGCGCTATTATGCTATGACATGCCATGGAGGAACCTTAAACGTATATTATGAAGTGAAAGAAGCCGATCTGAAAATGGTCCATATTGTGTGATTCTAACCACATGATATTCTGGCAAAGGCAACACTTACGGAGACAGTAAAAAGATCAGGGGCTGCCAGGAGCTGGAGCGGGGAGGGAAGGGGGACCGGACAGAGCACAGAGGACTTCCAGGGCAGTCAATGACTCTTTGATATTACAATGGTGGATACATAACATTAAACCTTTGTCAAAACCTGCAGAACCTACATGGATGTATAGGAACTCTCTGTACTTTCCCCTCAACTTTGCTGTGAACATAAAACTGCTTTAAAAAAATGAAGTCTATTTAAAAAACACCATCACCTAGGTGGGAGGTACCCTGAATGAATCACAGCAGTTACTCCTGGCGGGGTTTGTGGGGGACCTGGCTTGGCTCCTGCATGCTCTCCAGCTCCCGGCGAGGGGCCCCCATCCACGAGAAATCACAGCTCCTCAAAGCCTTTCTCGTTTCATGTCCCACCAAGTGAGTGAAGACAATGTGCTGCGACACCAGACATCCGGTGTGACAGGTTCAAACCCCACCCGCCAGCATCCAGAGATGCCCCCAGTTCTCCAGGCCGGTGGCCCCTGTTTTTCTATCCCGTGACTCTCCGCAGAGAAGGACAGTGCTGGACTTTCCACTGGGGAACTCCTCTGCTGGTCACGGTCCATGAAACTCCCCAGGTGGCATGGTGTCCCCAGCCCCCTCCTTCTGAGATGGGCACAGATCCTGGCCATCGGCAAAGCCCGTCACCCTCGGTCTTAGGGACCGCTTCAGAGACAGGCGGCTCGTTCATGCTGGGCCCACGGGACTCAGCCCAGAACCCTGACCGGGAAGGCAGGGGCTCCCGGGAACCACCTGTGCCATCCCGTGCGAGGGCCTGTCATCCTGGGACACCTAAACCCAGGTGGGGCGAGGTGGTGCCACAGGTCATCGTGTGAATCTGAGAACAGCGTCACTCCACGGGCCCTCTTCTCTTCGAGCTGCTCCTCTCTATTCTCAGCCAGGTCCCCCTTCGCTCGTGGCCTCCACTTCTTCAGAGGTAAAACTGCACCCATGTCAGCAAACCCTGAGCTGCCGTCCACTGGGGACCAGCGCGGTCATCGGGGAGAACAAGCCCAACCTTGCCTTTTGGGGGGTCTCTGTCCAGCAAGAGAGGGAAAATGATACATACACAGCTGCTACCTATCCCTCCATGGGAGCTCTGCGGCCACGGGAGCTGCGGGTACCTGAGGGGCCACCCCCAGCCACGGGGCCACGCAGCCTTCCCAAATCCCCCATTTAAGGAAACCAGAGGCTGTCACTTCTGGGCCAGTGCCGCCACCACCTTCCTGTGATGAGACTGACGTGAATGAGCAGGGGCTCCGTGTGACATGTACTCTCCTCCCCGCAGGGACCAACTGCACCCAGCTGTTGTCACCAAGCTCCCCAGTGGGGACAGACAGGAGAGCACACTTCACACTGACCACCTCTCCAAAACGCCTCTTTGTTGTCTCCTTCGCATCTAGTGAGAACTCGAATGGCACAGGGAAAGCGGGACTTACTATGCCTACCGGACAGATGGGAAAACTGAGGCTCTGAAAGGCTGACCTGCCCCAGGTCACATGCGAGTGGCAGCTCTGGCAACACAGGGTGGTTCCCTGTTAAAGGCCGGGGCCTGGTCATCATATGACTCAGCCCTTTGCCAGCAGGCCCGGGCTGGTGGTGAACTTTTCCTGGCAGCCCAAGGCTCACAGGTGCTGTCGGCCAGCTCGGCAAAGGCTCCAGCCAGCCTGGTGCAAATGCCTTTGTCTCCCCTCGCTTCCACCGCCCCCCTCCCCCCTCCCGCGGCCTGGAAAGAGCCCAGCTCTCCTGCTAGGCCGCCACCAAGGAGGTATCAGGAGAATAAATCTCAGAGCAATCCCCTCGCAGCCTCCCCCCAGGCTCGACGGCAGCCAATGGGACAGACCAGAAAATGTGAAGGCTCAGGACCTCCACGAGAAGCATAATTCAAATTCCTTCCCCCGAGTTTCATAACAGAGGCCGCTGGTTTCCTTAAATGGGGAATTTGCAAGCCACTCGGTTACCAGAGACGGGTTGGCGTGGACGTGCTCTTGCAAAGTCCTGAACGCTGCCACAGGCCCAGCCAAATTCCACGGAGGAAAATCAACTTCCGAAGAAAAGCACTGCAGCCTGGGCTTTGTGCAGAGGCTGCGGTTGTGGTTGTGTTATTTTAGGGAAGGGCCGTTCTGCATTTTAAAGAGGGGGTTAGGTTTCAGGCCGGGTTTAACTTAAGACCCAGGAGCCCCTGCAGCCCCTCACGGGCTGGCACAGGCCAGGCCTCCCCCAGTGCCGGGCTCAGGTCCTCAGGGTCAGAAGGTCCTCCCCAGGGCCAGCTCTGCCTCCCCCGAGGACGCCTGCGTTTGCCCCCACGTCACTGAAACGGCTCAAGTCCAGTCTCTGGGGTCCATGGGCCTTCCTGGCCGCGGGCTCTGGTCGCACGCACACTGTTGTGGACACTTGGACTGAGAACTTTCCTTCCTGATGATGGCCGGGGCGGGTACCCCCTCATGTGAGGAAGGACCCCAGTGGGGGATGGTGTCGCAGGAGGGCACAGGAGATGGCAAGGGGAATCCAACGGGGTCAGGACGGGGCAAAGCTGCTCCCTGCAAACTTGTGTCTGTAGCCAGGATGGAGGACAAAACCTCGCTCTCACACAGGGCTCCTGTGCCCAAGACTCTGCCCAGACTCCAATAGACTAGCCTAGAGTCCTCCCCTCCTGGGCAACGTGGTGCCTAAGGGGCATCTCAACCTCAGCCACCGTCACAGAGGAACTTGGGGACCATCGTCCAGTGTTCCCACCTTCATTTGATCTGGTGAGTAGCAGAGACTACTACCACTATTTTCACTCCCTTCTTCATCAGACACATTACTGGGGCAGGAAAAAGGCGTGGGGGAGTGGGTGGGGCCCCAGCTGTGCTGCCCAGGACATCAACACCAAAGTCAAGTTTGCCCTGGGGGGAGGGGCGTGATCCTCGGTAGATCTGGGGGAGAATTCAGAGGCAAGATCAGAAAGGATTCCAAACATTTAATGAGAAAAGCCAGAGACTGACCGGAGATGGTGCAGGCAAAGCCAGCCTGGATGGGAGTATGAAGACTGCTCCCAACCTAGCACCAAGCACCTCCCAACCGAGGACCTCACAATCAAGGTCAAGCACCTCCCAACCTAGCACCAAGCACCTCCCAACCAAGCACCAAGCACCTCCCAACCGAGGACCTCACAACCAAGGTCAAGCACCTCCCAGCTGAAATGGCAAAAGGCCAGAGGAAGAAAAAAGAGAAATCTGCGTGTGGACATGGAGACTCTATTTCCACTGTGGGGATGGCCATGTTTAGTATAAAAATAGTTAAGTTTCTTGAACCTACTAACTGTTCTTGGTGCTTTCTGTACCAGCACTGTGCCATCCTTGTTTTTCTCCCCAACCTGCATGCAAAGTGCCTGCAAATCCAGCTGGTTCTACCTTCAAAATCAACCCCAATCTGGCTACTTTACACCCCCAGCTCACTACCTCCCTGGTCCAAGCCGATACCGTCTACTGCCAGCATCACAGTCATAGCTGCTCGTGGACAGTCATAGCTGACTAGCTGCTACTCATAGCTGCTCCCACTCCAAAGACGACTTTCATTCCAACAGCCACAGGGATCCCCTTAAACATGAGTCAGACCAGGACTCTTCCACTAAAAACCTGATCTGCCCCTGGCCCTGACTTTGAATGCCACCCCCAATTCTCCCTCATTCCACCACAGCCCTTCCAACAGGCCCAGCCCCTGCTACCCCAGGGCTTTTGCACTGGCTGTTCCCTCCACCTGGAATACTCTTCCCCACATTGCATCATGGCTCTCGCCCTCATCTGCTTCAGGTCTCTGCTCAAAAGTCACAAGAGACCCTCCCAGGCTCTGGACCTACTATGGGAAGCCCCTCACCCCGCCCTTCCGATCCTTGGCCCCTACTTTATTCTCCTCCCTGGCACACACCCCTCTCAGAACACTCTCCATTTACAGCCTTCTCCCCCCAGTACATCATAAAGGTCTCAAGGCTGCTCCCCTCAGCCTCTCCCACCACTGACAGATGGCCCCCTCTTAGCTAAGGAGACTCGGCCATGCCAGCTGCCACCTCCTGGAAGGTGGTCGGTGACTACAGGAGTCTTGGAGCCAAATTGTGGCGTGACAGAGGTCTGAGATGGGGACCGTTCACCAGGCAGTACAGAGACCATCCCGGAAGGTCAGCCTGGCCCCTGGGCAGCTTAGCTCACTTGGAAGCGGGGGGAGAGGGACCTTCAGGGAAGTCACTGCTTGGCATGGACCCCCAGCCCCAGGATGCTGAGGCCGGGGTGCTCCTCTGGTGGTGGGGGCAGCAGGTCAGCTGGCCTGATCTCAGTGAGCCAGACAGTGGGGCTGTAAATTCCACACCATCCTCCCCCCCCGGGTGTGTGCACTGACCCATGCACACACATACACACACACAGGCTCACACCCCTCATTTCCACACTCAGGTCGCTCACACACGGCTTTACACAGACCAGCCAGCTCTCTCCCCACATCAGAAGCCAGTCCAGTGCAACACACCCACGTAAGCAGGCTGACTGGGCCACAGCGCCCCTCACACGGCCTGTTCCCTGAGCTTCCAAGCCCCCCAAACCCCCCGGCCTGCAGGTAGCACAAAGTCACCAAGCATGGGCTCGCAGTGGAGACAGGGATTTTCTAACTTAGACAATTCAGGCATGTCCCACAGCCAGTCCTCCCTGGCTGTTCTCATCTGCAACGGCCCAGGCTGGTACTTCTCCCAGGGGTGTGGTGACATTAAATAAACTAACACACAGTGTTTCCACAGGGCCTGAGGCCAAAAGACAGCTATTGTGTTTCTGCTCAAGATGTCAGAGAGCCGCCTCTGACAACTAAACCAGCAGAGAACTGGACAGACATGGCAGTGGGTCGGCTCCTGCCAGCAGGCAGTCCATCACCTGGCCTGGTGCAGCCCAGGTAAGAGTGTGTCATTCCCAGGCTGTAGGAAGAGGGGACGGAGGGCTGAGGAGTGACTGAGCAAACAGCTCCCACTCAGAAGAGTCTAGAATGAGCCTGGCCTGGCTAGCCAGTGAAGCTTGACCATCTCCGCACAATCTCTGCCTCCCGTCCTGCAACCCTTCATACGTTCTGAGATTTCCCACCACTCACAACGCCCGCCTGGAACTCGCAGCCAGGCCCTGAGCCTTCACGGGCCTCCGTGAATTCAGACAGGGAAGCAGAGGGCTTCCGGGACACACCAGGGTGTGAGGTGTGTGAGGTGTGAATTCCACCTGTACAGTGTTCGCACCTCCTCAGTTCCAATCACACACACACAGGAGACGTCTGATGATTCAAATCCACGGCCAACCGTGACCAGTGTAAAAAAGAAACATGGCTATGGACCATCCTGGGGAAATAATTCTCAACAACAAATTCTGAAAGGTAAACTCATGTTAAGGTTGCCAGGTTTTCTATGAAAAAGCAACTTGGGCTCAAACAAATTCAAGAGGGCAACCATGACCAGCACAGCCCACCCTCCCCCCCACCAAGGGGGACGGGCAGCTGGGTTTACCCGTGAGCGGGGTCCAAGGCAATGGCCCGAGGCTGGTCAAGGTCTTGCCAGAAGAGGACCTTCCGGGACGTTCCATTGAGGTTGGCCACCTCGATGCGATTGGTCTCTGAGTCCGTCCAGTACAGCTTCTTGCCGACCCAGTCGCAGGCCAGGCCATCGGGGGACACCAGGCCAGAGATGACCACGTTCTGCACGGCAGCCCCCGTCTGGTTCAGGTAAGTCTGCTTGATGGCCTCCTCGCTCACGTCTGTCCAGTACACGGCTCCCTTGGAGAACTGGAAATCCACCGCCGCCGCGTCCTCCAGGCCACTGACCACGATGGTGGACTCCAGCTTGACTCCGCCAGCGTCCACCAGCCGTACATCCCGGCGGTTGGCAAACAGCAGAAGTGGTGAGGCTGTGGGGACAGAAGCAACCCGTGAGGACCACTGGCTGAGCCAGGGGTGCCTGGCCTAGGACGGGGGACTAAGTGCACGGACCACCCCAGGTACCTCACGGCCAAGGCCCTCCAGCCCCTTCCTGCCACGTCCCCAAGACGGTGCCAGGGAGGTGCCCGGGCAGGTCCAAGCCATTCACAGGCTCTTTCAATGCAACAGTGTCGTTACTGAAATCACCGCTGAGGGCTGTCGTTTGTCCCACCCAGGGCTGGGGGACTCATCGTGCTATAGCCACCAGCTCCCACAAGGATGCCACGACCAGGCCACACATCATTCAGAGGCTGCACAGAAGTCCTATCACCTTCGTCAGCCAAATGCGGGGGATGGGGACACGAGAGCACAGCCCCAGCTGTAAAGCCCAGGCCGCAGAGCCTCAGGATTCCCTTATAATTCCTGGACCACTTTCCGTGCACAGACCCCTTCCTGGGACTGAGGCCTCAGTTTCCCACCCTGGAACGCCGCCCCTCTGCTCAAAACCCTTCGCTAGCTTCCTGTGCCACTCAGAGTAAGGTCAGGCTGCCAGGACAAGCGCCTGGCTCAAATCCTGACCCCTCCTTTAAAAGATGAGAAGACACGTGGAGGATTCGAGGGCAGGACCCTCTACGGGGCTCCACCACTCCCACTGTCACTGTCACCGCCATCACCGTGTCAGGTCTACAATTCTTCACGGCAAGAAGGGACATGGTAAAAATCAAGCAAAGGGATGTCACAATGATATCTGAGTTGGGCAGATATAATATAAAGAACACCTGTCCCCAAATCTCACTCCTCCTGCCCCAGGCAGGTGCAAACGTAGCAAAGAACACTTGCTTGTCACAGGCTGACAGCTCTTTGCAATTCACACAGTGACCCCACCTGTGCCACGACCGTTCAGACTGTGGATGACATTATGCCCATTTTACAGATGGGGAAGATAAGGCTTTGAGAGGAGCCTGCACAGCTAAGCTCTATGTCCACAGGACACCAAAGGCCTCCACACTGAAAGCTCATCATGCACTGGATACTGAATACAGGCGTATTCAGTTTGTAAAACTATCACTTTTCTGTGTATTTGTACTTTGATAAAAAGTTCTTAAAGATTAAAAATGAAACTTTCCGTTTTCCCAGTTGCTCACAAGAATCTTTCCCAACCTGCCAAGGGTTCCGGTAGACCCTGCGCTCCGGAGGGCACAGCTGCCCAGCTAAGAATGCCCTGCCCCCGGCCAGCACACAGCCTCTGCTCTATAAACACTGACTGGGGTGTTTACATTTCACCCATCCAGCCTGCAGCACCCCAACTTCAAGACAGTGAGTTACTTCTGTCCTGTGAGAGGCGAGAAGGAAGGGGGGGTGGTGCCGGAAGGGTCCTGGTCCCCACCCCCCCCAGAGGCTCCAGGACACGGAGCAGGAGCGACGTCCACCAATGGAGGCCTGGCCAGGTAGCCTCGGAGGGTCAGCCACAGATGGGAGAGGAGGTTATGCCCAGGGTCACGGAGGGTCCGGAACCTTCCGAGGGCAGATCAGTGAGGACGGGAAGACAGTCGTGCGTGGGATCAGGAGGGCACCATGGCCCCACAGTACGTTCCCATGCCTCATGGCCATGATGCTCCCAGGCTCCCCAGGGTCCCTGCGGCAAGGTCCCCAGCTTGTCCCACTCATGCGGTGAACAGATGACCCACCGGGCATGCTGAGTTGAAATTCTACACTGGTTCTTAACATTGGGGGGGTCACAAAGCCATCTGAGAAGCCGATCCCCTCCGCTAAACACACGCAGGTGCACACATGGTACTGTCACCCCAGGACGTACCCCTACCAGGGGGGAGCCAGCTCTGGCCTGAGAACCCTATGCTAACACAGGCAGGGTGAGGGACGCTGACTCCTCTTTCTACTCTACATGAGCATCTCTGGGCGACAATGAAAGGGAGGGTGTCAGGCGTGAGCAGGCTTCCCGCCGCCACAGGTATCCCAGGTGTGAACGCCAAGGGTGGACGGCCACAGACTGCTTCCCAGCCAGGAGGGGCAATGGTGGACGGCAGTGTCCCACTGTGTGTGGCGGGGGGGGGGGGGGGGAGTCGCCAGTCCCAGCTGCTGGCCAGAAACCCAGTGAACCTTCTCTGACAGCACAGTCCCGGAGAGGGATGGCGCTGGGGCCGGGACAGGAGGCAGGGAGCGCTCAGAAGCTGCTCCAGGCACAAAAAAATCCTAGCTCTGCTCTGTTCCTTGTCCCTGAACTGGAAAGACCACATTTTCACCACGGTTTACACTCTGGGCAGTTCAGGTGCACCCTTCAAAGGCCGCAGACGGGGGGTGAGGGGGTGTTTTTCAATTTCCTGTGCTTTCCCAAACTGAGAGTCAGGGAGGGGCGGCGGGCAGGCCTCGGTGGAGCCCCGGCGGGTGTGGCCAGGGCGGGCACGGGCCTGGCAGGCAGGCTCTTTCCAGGAGGAGCCACGTATGCTCCTAAGACGATTAGAAACCAGCACACACTCAATTCTTAAGTGTTCAGATGCACCCCCTTCACTCTTCTGTCACCTGGGGAACTTACAGCAAGGTGGGGGGGCCCTCTGCGTGGGTGGCACCAGCCTTCCCCAGCGGGCACGGGCAGCACCTTCTCTCCCAGTCCCCTCCTCAGGGCCCGGGCGACCCTAGCTAATGTGGCCCCATGCCAATGAGGGGTCCCGGGTGCCCCGGCCCATCCAAGAGACATGGCCTCTTTAAAAGGCCCCCTCCTGTCCCACAGGTGGAGAGATGCTGGGGCAGGACAGACAGAGAGAAGCCAGGGGGCTGCGGGCAGGAGGAGGGCCAAGTGGGAGCAGAAGAACAGCGTAGAAAGAGGAGGAAAACGTGTTGGGAAAGGCAGCCAGGAGTAGTGGGACTGGCTGAGACCAGGACGGAGCCGGGCGGGCGGGCGGTGCCCAATGTCACGTAGCACCTGCAGGCACCATCTGGGCACATGCAACTGAACAAAGAACCCACCGCCGTGTCCTATATTCCAGTGGGGGAAACAGATAATAAGCAATAAATATCGTCAATAGATCAAGCAATATTGGGACCTTGGAACATAAACACTGTGGTTTGGAAAACAGAGCAGGGGGAAGGGCTTGGGAGTGCTGTTTCACACAGATGGTGGGCGGTCTCACCGAGAAAGTGACAACTGGGTGAAGACTTGCAGGGTTGGAGGGGGGCACGGAGGGAGGGTGCCCCCGGCAGAGGGAATGCCAGTGCGGAGGTTCTGGGGCTGAGCGCTCGGGAGGCGGGCAGACGCCGGTGCTATGTGGTCCTTCCCCAGGGACGTGTCCATGCGCCCAAGACCCTCTCCTCTCACAGCCTCCTGCAGGTCAGGGGTCATGGCTGCATATCCCCCAGGTAAGGAGGCTGTGGCTCCTGAAAAGGTGCCTTGACCTGCCCCATGTCACTCCACCCAGGGATAGCTCTTGACGAGTGGCCCAAGCTTTGGACAGTGAAGAGAAACGATGCCATGTGAGGAGGACAAGGAGGGGAGGGTGGACAGGCTGAGAGGTCTAGCCACTGGCCCGGCCGTCACCATGCTCTGGGACGCATGTGGAGTCACCGGGAAAGACAGACAGACTGTCACCTGGCAGCTGCACATGACAGGACAACCCTTTCCGCAAATACCGTGGTAACTGGTACTAAACCCTCTCCCTGGCAACCACCCTTGCAGGAATTTAAATCAAGGAACATCCAAAGGAAGGAAAAGGTAATTGTCACAGTATTTGCTTCAGCCTTATTTGTAATAAGAAAGAAAACAAGCAAAATATCCCCAATATCAGGGTAACTAGATTGTTCTCTCAGTGGAAAGCTGCATCATTAAAGTAATAAGAAAATGATTGCAGCGACATCAGAAAATGTGGAAGGTATCATGTGAGGTCAAAACACACACACACGGCATGCCCATAAACCTAATGCACCCTGGAACCACGGTTATGAGAAAGTGCTAGGTGGGGGACAGAGATTGAAAAGGAGACAGGATTAGGGAATGACGACCTTACTGAGTCTCTGGGTAAATATAATATTTTTAATGTTTTAACGCCAAATTCCCTTTATGTTGCTAGGAAGTTATCAGTGCAAACATTTTTTTTCAGGACCATCTACATCACCAGGGCAAGCAGACGAGGTCGGCCCCCAGAGCGTGAGGCCCCCAACCAGCTCAGGGTGACAGCTCAAAGCAGGACTGGCTCAGACCTGGGCCTCTCTGACGTCAACGCCCTGTCTGTGAAATGGGGGTAATTACTACACCTACACATCAGAGACCGCGAGGCTTGAAGAGGACAATTCATACAAAGGCTCAGCCCAATAGCAGCACAAGCAGCACACTTGAAGCACTTAATCAATACCTGCCAGGCAGTGGTCCGGGGCTCGCTCTACTGCTACTAAGGAAACTACATCACTCAGACTCGGGGGCCTGGGTTCAAATCCCAGCCTGGCCTCCAGCTGTGAGACTTGGGGCAAGACTTTTCATCTCCACTCTGAGCCCAGGTTCCTCGTCTACAAAGCAGGAAATTGTAGCTACCGTTAAAAAGAACTCAGTCCCACAGCTGCTTAACAAGGTGGTATAGAGTACCATAGGACCCAGCAATTCCATTCCTAGGTATAGACCCAAAAGAACTCTAAAAAAAACAGGGACTCAAATACCTACCTACACATGCAAGTTCATAGCAGCGTTACTCACGATCGCCAAAAGGCAGAAACAGCCCGAATGTCCAACAGATGAACGGATAAACAATATGTGATATAGCGGTATAGCGGAATATTGCTCAGCCATAAAAAGAAATGAAGTACCAATACACGCTACAACATGGAAGAACCTTGGAAACATTCTGCTGCGTGAAGAAGCCAGACACAAAAGCCACATATTGTATGATCCCATGCACATGAAATGTCCCAAACGGGCCAATCCATAAAGACGGATAGATTAGTGGTTGCCAGGGGCTGGGGGGAGGTGGAACGAGGAACAAGGTTAGTGTGGATGAGGTTTTCTTCTGGGGTGATGAAAATGTTCTGGAATTACAGAGGTGGGAGCTATGAAATGCCACTGAATTGTTCACTTTCAAATGGGGATTTTATGTTACATGATTTTTACCTCAAGAAATAATATTTTGTAAAGGTACCGCTGCGCCCTGAGCCCACTGACTTCTCCCTGTGACAGTCTTCCTTCGTCCTGGCTTTCCAGCCGGTTTAACCAGGCACAGATTACCCTTTCCAAGAGCCTATATTTACAGACACGATCCTCAGGACACCCCACAACGTCTTCTGCACCTGCCTGTTAGGGGAGTGGGACCAGGCCATCCCCACCTACTTCTAGGACGTTCCCAGGACCCTCACCCAATAGGTGTCAGAGAAAGGCCACTCCTTCCGCCTCCCGTCTCGGGTCGCAAGACTCGTGATTGATTTACAGTCCCTACCACAGTAGAACCAGGAGCCTGCAAGTCCCAGCACCAACAATCCCTCTTTAACCCACGTGAGCACATCCAGTTTTTATATATAGAATTCATAGCAGATGTCTGGGCTTCCATTCCGATAGCCTGTATTTTACACCGTTCACATGGTTACACTAAACACAACCCAGCTCAAGGTAATCCAATCCTCTGCTCCTACAGCAAAATCAGCAACATTTTTCAGACATGCCTTATTGATATTCACCAAGCGTTACATTGCTCACTGGAGCAGGCTGGGGCCTAGACACAAACTATGGATTCATCAGGCAGGAATGGTCCTGTGTCCCGCACCGGTCCCTGTGGAAGGCCAGAAACAGAAGACAGCATGGGGCCACCTTCAAGGAGCCTACAATTTAGTCGGGCAGGACACACACTCCACACATGCACATGTACAGTTAACCACCTAAGCAAGAAGGCAGATGAGTGACACGACAGGAGGTGCCTGGGGCCGGGAGGAGAATGAGCTGTCAGATGGACCTGGCAGGCTTCCTGGAGGAGGAAGAGCTGGCTGTGGGTGGCCCTGGCAGGCTTCCTGGAGGAGGGGAGACTTGAGCCTTGAAAGATGAACAAGACTTAGCAAATGCTGAGCATGCCCTGGCCTGACACCAAGATGCAGCTACGCACTCAAGTTAATTAATCCCACTCACAACGGCTCATAAACAACTTCCCTGACGCCTAACAGCTCCGAGCGCCTCTCAACTCGAGTCTCCCAAACTGGTTATTCACACAACCCACCCTGCACACCATCTCGTACCCCGCCTCCCATCCCCAGAGGCAGGAGTTCTTCCTTGCCACTTCTGCCAGGTGCCACACCTCCAGGTATGCCTGGGTCCGCACCCACCTTCCCTCCACTGTTCTCCTACTTGTCCAGCCCTGCGCCAGGAGCACCATGTGCCCAAGTAAGAAGGTTCTGGGACCAGCCGGACGTCTGGAGAGCCAGTCCCTCCCTCCAGCATCTCCCTCAGGATATCCAGGCTGTGAGGGCCACTACACCCCCTCCCCGACATGTTTCACAACCAGTTTCCCAAGTTCTACAGAATCTCTGTTGCAATTTTTTAGAGCATTTTTAGTTTATACAATATGAAAAAGCAAAAAATATCACAGCTTAGCCGGGGGGACAGAAGCATATACAGTGATGCTTTATTGTGTGAAAGCCTGGCTTTAATGGTTTATTACATGATGGTGGGAGACCGATGGATGTGGTGTTTGCACACCACTGTAAATGTACTTAACGCTACTGAACTGGACACTTAAAATGGCCACCGTCATGCAGGGTGTCATGCAGGGTCTCAGCTCCCGCTCCCCACATAAGAACATAGGACATGGTGAGGCCAAACAGGAACACCCATGGAGCCACAGGTAGGGGAGTCATACCACTATATTCTCACTGCCGGCTGGATTGGAGACACAGGGAGCAGGATCCACACGATCTGCAACCTGCCGTCCACCTGCCAACCAACCCCACTTGCTACCTGCAATCTGCCATGCGAACTGCAATCACTCTTGCTAGCCCCCATTTGCTGCCAGCATAGCCACGGCAGTTATATTAGTGGCCAATGGCTCACTGGCTACAGCTGACGGCCAACTAGCCACAGCTGATGGCCATCCAATCACAGTTGATGGCCATTTACTACCTGAGCCAGCACCTTTCCACGTGAGGCCGAGAGCCTGGAAACCGCACTCCTGGCTCTGTCCCCACAGCCATCATGGTAAATTTCATGTGATGTGTATTTTAACACAATTCGAAATAATACGAATAAAAACTGAGTGTCGTAATATTATAGATTATAAGCTACTAAAAAGAATTATTTAGCACTACAGTTGCAGCCTTCATTTAGGATTTGGGTTTTAAATGTTGGCTGGTCATTGATGCACGTCCACATCGTACTATTTATTCTGTTATTTAAGCCAGTGTAGACTCATCTTTTCTCATGTCATTAAAGGGGTTAAGACCCAATATTCCCTTTGATTTGATGTTCAGACTTTCCTCGATTTGCACAGTGACAGCCCCTTTGTGCTGGCTCTTGTGTCCTCTTGGCATGTCCCCATCGTGCCCTGAGGGTTACTTTCTGGCACAAAAATATGTTCCAGGCTCCCGTACACTTTTCCCTCCCTGCCCTGGCCCTAGAATCGGCCTTTTCTCTGGTTCTCTCACTGGGGAACGATCTTTCGAAGCCAGAGCTGGGCACTCGGTGTGCTCACGGCCGCTGGGAACCATTGCCCTCAGGCCTGCTCTGTAGACAGAGCCAGGAAATACACCCACAGCTTCTTCTCGTCCTTCACAGGCTCCCTATCTGAGACTGCGCCTATTCGCGAAAATGCATTTATATTCCTCCAATCAATACCCACGCAGCCTTTGCGATCACTCCTGAACTCAGGCACGAAGAGGGGTGAAAGGCTGGAGTCTCCCCACACACATGTTCCCAGCTGAGGAGGACCAAGTAACCCTGCACCTCCTTGGCTCCACTCATGCTGTAAACGACTGTCCTCTTTGCAGTGGAGCTGGTGGCACGCAGCTCGCGTCCCCATGCTTTCTGCCGGTGATCACCGTGTGAAATGGCTCCCAGGCACGGAGCTGAAGGGCTGCCGTGTGCTGAGCAGAGAAACGGTGTTGGGTGAGCTTCATGCAGGCCGGGGTGACAGCGTGATTGGCTGTGTGTTCAGTGCTCATGCATCAATAAGAGACATTAAATCAGGTGTTTTTAAACAGAAACACACGTGAAACAAGGTTGTGTACTGATCAGTGCACAAAAAGGTTGTGACCAGAGGCTCGTAGGAACCTACCCCTGTATTTTCCACTGGGAGCAGTGGTTGGGTATTTGCGAATTCGGTGTTTGCTGCGGTGAGTTTATAGACACAACTGAATAGGAAGAATGGACTGCATGTCATTGTTTCTGTATATATTTCTTTCTCTGCGTGTGTGTATGCACACATGGTAAAATCTATGAGTTCATGGCGGTCCTTGAAATTTTAAATATTTCCACAGGGTACTTTCTAATCTTCTCCATTTCTACTCTTGCCAGTACTTTCTCCAAAGTGGAAACCTAGCTTTTGGGATTATCTGTATATCTACTTATTTGCTCAACAAAATCAACTCCCAACCACTCCCGCAGGCTCTGCTGGCCTGACACCACTCTCCCCGCTCCCACCTTTCTTCTCAGACATGGGCAACCCCAGCCACGTCACCAATGGCATCTCTACGTGACACCCCCTCACCACCCCACTTCCTCAAACACCAGGCACCAACATTTCTGCACCAGGAAGGGATGGGAAGAGCACTGTTGGAAATGCTACTGAAATTATACATCAATTTAGGGGACAGGCACCTCTCTCTGATATTGTCTTCCTATCCATGAACATTTATTTAGGTCTTCCCAGAGTGTCTTTCTATAAAATATTATTATTTTTTTGCATGCAGTCTTGCACATTATTACTTATACTTCTAGTTCCTTCAAATGAAGGTACAATCATCGTGTTTTTAAAAAGAGAAATAAAACTAACATGACTATCACAGAGACGGACGTCAAAATCCCCGTGAATCTAATAATAAAACATGAAACCTCAAAAGACACTTGGGCTGGGGTGGAGTCCACGTTTAAGGCGACATGGGAGCCTAACCATCCCCAAGCAGGAAAGTTCTATTTCCCCTCTAAGAGGAAATGAGGGAATGCATGAGAAGCGCTGATCTGGCCAAAATGCTGGCGACCAAGGAGAAATCTGTGCGGTCCCACAAGTGCATGAGAGGTAGACACTTAGCTCACAGAGGTTCAGTCCCTCTGCTCCAAGGGCAATATAAGAACCACGCACTTGACTGCCAAGAACAAGGCTCAGAGATCTAACGATGAATGGAAATGGCACTGCTGTACCATGAGCAGCATTCTCAGAAAATCATACCTCAACTTCTCATGGAACTTTGTTAATTAAGGGGGAAGAAATATTAAACACCCACACTCACTTTTATGTGGGCAATTCCTTGAAGCCAGGGACCTGCCACCCCTCATTTCCATCCTCGGGACCCAGCTCGCGGGAGACGCTCAGCACCTGTGCCGCTCCCACTGCGGGGCTGAGGGGGGCGTGGGCAGAGGCCACACAACTCCAGGGGCAGAAGACCATGTTATCTCGAGCTTTTACCAACTCAGACAGGCTCGACTCGATAACACAATCCTGCAGGTATCCATATATTCTAAAGGATAGACTTGACATTTACAACAATAATAAAACCTTAGGTTTCCTTTAAATGAGCAGATGTCCTGCCTTTTATGGAAAGCTCAGCAAACTCAAACTTGCAGGCCTGAGAGGGCCCAGCCAGAGTGGAATTCTCGATAACATCTCCAAACGCCCCAGAGTGACTCCACTCCCCCGGCTTCCACCTCAGCTGAGCTATCATAGCCCCCCAAAGACTCCCCCATTCATCAATCCATCTCAGGACCCGCTAAGAAAGGGAACACCCCCAAATTCTTCTCCCGGCCCCCCAACCTGGCCTCAGCCCCCATAGGCTCCCCAGCAAGGACACTCCTCCCCTACCCCCACCGCCACCCCTCACTCCCACCAAGTCTCCAGAAGACCTCACCCTCTCGGCCTCCATGCCATTAGCCATTCCCACCCCCACAAAACCCTCCCTGGTCTCTACACCTGGCCCAGGTGAAAGCCCGCCCAGCTAGCCCCACCTCCCCTGAGCTTGCTGTCTGTACCCTCCCCCGACAGGGCCCACACCCCGCCACCTCAGGGCAGGGATGGCCGATGCCACCCACTGGGCCCCATGCAGAGCAGGGCACAGCTGCCAAGGGGTTTCTGGCAGAGGGCCCTCCTTCCACCCTTCCCATTACAGGTGCTGCCACGATAAGGATCGACCAATGAGCTGTGAGCTGCTGACATTTGCATAAAAATAATGAATAAATACCATATTTAGCTTCAAATGGGGGCATGCAGCCAAGGTGGGTCTAGGACCGGAATTCCTTCCCAAAACAAGGCTGCTCAGGTTGTCAAGGGCTTTTATTACAACCACAAGGGTGGGGAGTTCAGAATACACAAAACTAGGATGGTACCTCCTGGGCCAGGGCAGGTGGGTGAAGGCTGGGAAGCAGATGCAGGAACCTTCCAGAACCCTGCAAGGTCTACACTTGACCTGGGTTAACGCGATGAGCTGGGGACATTCATCAAGCTGTGTGACATCACTGGCTGCAAAACAAAGGCCGCCACCTCTGGTGCCCACCTGCCCTGCCCCAGCTCAGCACAGGGTTTGTGTCCTGCTCCCTACATTCACCTGGCACCTGCCCAGCTCCTGGAGCCTCCACACCCGCACCCCCTACCCCACCTCACCCCCACCCCCGCTTTCCTCCAGACACACCTTTGCCCCAGGACCCTCGGCCAAGCCCGGGCTCCCAATGCAGTTTGGAGCTCGTCCTCTTCCTCCCAGTTTAGTCACCCAATTTCTGCTGTCCCCCAGCCCCCCATCGTAGCTTCTCTCATCCTCACACACTCACACTCACACACTCGCATGTGTGTGCACGCACACGGCCCTATAGGAAGGCGGCAATTAACCCTGAGGGCCAGGCAAGTTTCCAGAGCAGGGACCATATTTCAAAGGTCAGAGAAGCAGGCGAGCAGGAAATGGTCAGGGTCAGGTTTGGGGGTGGAGCAGGAAAGAAGAAATCAGTTGTGAAAGATAAAAAGAAAATGAGGTCTCTTGTTTCCAACACCTTACAGCACAAAGAAACAGGACGTAGGCCTCCCTCAGGCCTCCATTACACAGGGAGATGGGCTGGGGCGGGGGTGATCCCCTTGCATGGGGTGGAGGGCTATGGCCCTGGGGCAGGTCAGAGGACACTGTGGCTGTGCCAAGGACAGGACTGAACCTCTGCTCGAGGAAGAGCCTGGGTCGGTCGCTCTGGAAAGTCCCAGGAGACAAGCAAAGGCCCAGGACCTGACCAAGGGCCACTCTGTGCATGCCAGAGGGACGCCAGGGTGTCAGTCGGGCAGCCCACTGCTCCCAAAGGTCACTCTGAGCGTCCCGACCCTGGCCCAAGTGACCTGGGCTCCCCCAGGAGTGAATGTGTGGCCTAATTCCCACGCAGAGAGGGTCACCCCCAGCCTATGGTCACCCACGCAGAGAGGGGATGCCTATCAGATGGTCATCAAGCCCCCCACCTTTTAAGTCTCAGCCACCCGTGCCCCGTCCCCAGCCTAGCACTCACACGGGACAGCAGACCCTAGGGGGATGGGCAGAGGAAGAAACTAGCGTCTGCTGCGGGCCCACTGTGCGCTCCCCACCCTCTAGCTGCCCCAGCTTATCCTCATGACCCCACAGGTGAGGTGCAGTCTTATCTCACTTCTTAGCAGCTGGAGAAGCTCCAACAGGTGGAGCAGCTCAGGAGGCCACGCAGCACCCACGTGACAGGCGGGGGCGGGCTTCAGGGCCCCCTGACCTTTTGCTCCACGACCTCTCACCCTGCCACACAGCACCCTACAGACTCTGGACTCTGAGCCTGTCTGAGGGAAACAATCCCCAGAGCAACAACAAGCAGCTCAAAGAGTGTAAAGCAGACAACTGTTACCAAATCTCGCGATGGGAGTGGCCAGGAGCTTCCGCGGACCGTAAGGTTCAGCCGTGACACGGGGTCATTCATTCCATGCACTCAGCAGAGTGAGGAGACCACCACCCAGAGGTGACAACTGTGAAGAGGCCACACCAAAGCCAGAGAGACAGTAAAGAACAGTGCTGGCGATGTCACGTGTCACTTTGGGCACAACCCAGCCTACACACCAGTAATGGCCCTCTTTTCTCAACTGTAAAGGGCGCCTAGGTAGAGGGGACACAGCCAGGCATGTAATTACCATTTGAAAGGCCCTGGGAAGTCCCACAGCGAGGAAATCCAGTTCACTTCCATTATTTCAGGATTTCCCAAATGTATCTGACCACTGAATATTTTTCAGTTCGAACGCAGGGTAAAGTGAAATGGAAAACACAAAAGTTCAACTGAATCGGATGCGCCAGGAGAGGCCTGGCTCAGCACCCTCCCTTCCCAGCCCACCGCCGCCTCTGCTCTCTTTCGTGGACAAGAAGACTGACGTCCATCAGCTCCGCTCTCCCCACACTGCGAGAAGCCACCTCTGGCCATGGCCACGACGACAGCCTTGAGGATGGGGCTTCTCCATCCGGTTCCTAGGAAACCGTGTGCAACACACCGCCCAGATACACAGGAACCGGTGGTCTCCCGGACATTGGTCCCCACTGACGAGGAAGCGTCCCACCCACCAACACAGCACAGGACCCGAATGACCCCAACGGACCAGGACCCCTGGCCAGTGAGCCCCCCGAGCTGCCTCAGTGTGGTCTGGCCTCCAGTCAGACTCCAGCGAGAGGAGGACACATCCCACGCCAGGAACAGTTACCAGAGCCAAATCTCCTTTTCCAAAACCCACTCCATTAACAGTGGTGGAAGTCAGGGTCTGATCACGGAACGCTGCTCAGCGGAGATTTTCCTGTGAGGGAAAGTGCTTTTCCCTGAAAGCCATTTCCCTACTAAGTATGTTTTTATTGGGCAAATACATCTATATTTCACCGCAGTGGCCAGGCAGGTGTTGACAGTAGTGGGGGGCCGGAAGCAGAGGCCCAGGGGACTGAGAGGGAAGGAAACAGGCAGCCAGGGCTCACCAGCAGGCACCTCTGTCTCTCCCTCTCTCTCACACGCGCACACACACGTGCACACACGTGCGTGCACATACACTCACTCTGCAAGCCCTCATTTTGCAGCCATGGAACCATGGAATGTTACCAGCTCAGTGATACCGACAGTAGGACAAGTTTTTAGGGACTGTGACATTTGACTTATATCTGCAAATGCGCCTTTTCTCTAATTAGAAGGTTTAGGACAGAGCAGAAAAAAATATGTATTTCAGAGTCCCAGTTTGACTTGCCAGAAACCAGCCTGTTACTGACATTCTTATTTTCGACAAAATATAGCATTCTGATTACATACCATTTCAGTTCAACGGCTCCTGGCTTGCCAGGCTCCCGGAAGTGGCCCGTGGCCACGGCAAAGACTAAGAGTAACAGTCCCGGGATCAGAGTGACTCGGGGGCCCTGAGGGGGCTGGCTGCTGGTCCATTCCGCTGGAAGGAGAGTCAGTAGCTTTCAGCCAAAGAACCGAGGCCCCATTCAAACGGCCATAAGGTTCCTACAGGAGGTAGGGCCACCCAAGAGAGTGGTTCTGATGGCACTGACCCTCTCCAGGCCTCAGTTTCCACATCTGCTAAATGAGGAGATTGAGGTCTGGGCTCAGCACCAAGCTTATTTAAATGTACTTGGGGCTCTTCAGCCAATTTCCTTTAGAGATGAAATAAAACACTTTTATAATTCGAATGACGATTAAGAGGCAGGCAGTAGAGCCTCAGTCTGTCCATTTTAGTGCCTGCGTGACCCTGAGCAAGTTCCTCAGGCTCTCCCACCCTCAGTTCCCTCATCTCTACAACAGGGGTAGTGATGGCACCCAGCCCCCACAGCGGCAGAAAGGATTAAATGAGTCAATCAATGAACTTTTTTTAGAACCTGCCGGTTCCAATGCACACGTGCAATAAATGTTAGCTGTTTTTATCTATTAAGTTGAGATATTTGTATCTCGGGGGTTCTAAGGCAGGATGCATTGACCGAAAAATAAAGATTTTCATTAAATGCATGCCCCACGTAAAGCAACACCATAGATTATTCTTAATGGAGACTAGTTTCCAAACCGCCCAGAGTGCAAGCTTTTACAGGTCTGTTAGCTGTCCTTGGAAATCAACCAAGGAGGCACCTCTGAGGATACTGTGTGTGTATGTGCACGTGTGTGTATGTGTGTGGTTCACAGCCGCCCAAAGGAGCAGTACATGCACACACACACACACACACACACACACACACTCAATCTCAAGAAAACCGCGACAGACCGAGCAGCCAGGGGCCCCATTGGACTCTGGGGACACCCACTCAGTCCTACCTGGCTCTCCCGCCAACTCTACATCTGCACTGTGTCCTAGAGACCTGTCCTTTGGATGGGGACCAGTGTTGGATGCCAGAAAGATGGGGGGGGATAAAAAAGAGGAAAGGGGCCAGATCAACTGCAGGTAACAGATCCAGTACCAAGACCCAGGGTCCAGGAATGCAGCGCAGATGCAAACATTTGGCTAGCTCAAGGCCACACAGCAAACCCAAGGACCCAGAACAAAGGCCGGCACCTCTGTGGTACCTCTAAGCCACCACCCTGCAAGTTACCACCATGGGCCAGCGGACCGCCAAACCCCTGAAAGTCAGCGGATCTCTACCCGGGCTGGCAGAGACCGGCCGTTTCCCCTCAGGCGGGAGAAACCCTCCCCAGGCCCACTGGCGTTTTCCCCGCGTGCTTACAGAGATCTCATTGTTCTGCCTGCAGAGGAAACTGGAGAACTGAGCTCAGAGTGCATTTTGGAACTGGCAGAAAAGAACATCTGGGAAAGGAAACACATTTCAGAAACAAACATACCTTTGTACCAGCTTTTATTTTCTTGAAGTGTTGCACAAAAATCATAATAATGAAGACGTGCCAATTTTACCATCACACTGCAAAATCTCCTTTTTATGGGGCAAAATTGGGAGGCTCTGCTTTCAAATGATCTCCTGTTTCTGGGGGGGAAAGCACCACCTGGGTGCCGAGGTCCACAGGCTGACACCCAGAGCCAAAGAAAAACACCTCAGGCTCAAGACACGTCTGTCCCGTGCGACGTGGACAAATGAAAACCATCACATGAAAGAAAACTCAAACGCCCTCCCCGTGGTTTGCTTGGAACCTCTTGCCTGCTGGTACCTGCTGAAGCCCCTGACGTGCTGACGTTCTTCGAGGAGCTGGCATCTCACAGAGTATCCATGCGGGTTTGGGGGCTGCTTGTAAATTGCAGCACCCAGCACCAGCTCCGATTATCCTGGAAACCAAGGAAACGTCGGGTCTGGAGGTTGGTAAGAATGAGGAGACGCCCATAATTAGGGTTCTGCAGGGCCTAGGGGAACTCCCGCAGTGTGCCGGGGACTCTGCAAACTGGTCCATAAAGATGAAACAGAATTCCCCACGGAGAAAATCGGACGAGCTCCAGGGATGTGTCCATTTCTCTACCCCAGCGCTCCCTTTCTGAGTCACAGCGTGTGAGCTGCTCCCTGTAACTGACATCACTTGTTCCTAACAAGAGATGGGACTACTGTCACCTCATTTTACATACAAGGATATTGAGACAGAAGGGGACAAAGTAACCTGCCCAAAGTCACACCTTAGCTAATCAATGACAAGGGAAGATCAAATGCCCAGGTTCTTCCCACAGTACTTTGAATTCATTTATTTTGCCTAATGGGGAAATCGAATGACCCTGGATCTCTGTGCAGAAGGGTGGGACTAGAGCCACATCCAGACAGTGGATCTGCCCCCTAGGCGCTGCAGGGACCCTCCCGTACGCCCATGAGGAGGCACGACCCGTGGCCTCTGTCTGGGTCCCCACAGGACAGTCGCCTCCCACCCCCTGACCGCACGCCCTCATCCTGTCCAGCAAAACCCTCTGTCCTCCGGAATAAGAGACGCACGCTGCAGCCCGATGCTTCGGAGAAGCAGCCGGGCCAGGCTGGTGGGTCAACAGCCCCTCCTGCTCATCTCTGGGGCGCCCAGAGCAGGTTGGGCTTAGGTACTACAGGCAGGCAGGACGGACAAGGCCCACCTGTTCTCTTCATACTTACAAACAGCGGGAGAGGGACACCTGAACCAAATACGTCCCTGTCACTCGAGGGCCTCACCCATCATGGATTGGGACAATTTCCTAGCTCAGCTCAGCATTCCGGTATGCTGCACCATCCTGCCCAACCAGGCCCCCGCCTGCCAAGGTGGGAAGGGAAGATAACTGCTGTGTAGGACATCGGGCAAGGTCCCCGTCCTCCTCAGACTCAGTGTTCCCATCTGTAGGACAGGGGCATGGACACACCGAGCGCTAAAGCCACAGAGCAATCCAGGAGCACGACTCCACACTCCCCCAGGGACACCCCTCACGGGCACCACACGGGTGCCCTGGGGATTCTAAGCATGGAGCTACACGTCTCCTACGCGACAAGGCCTTGTGCTCCTACGGGCGCGCCTGCCCCTCCCTGCTTCCCTCTGCAAACCCACGTCCCATTCTGAGCCTTATCGGGGGCCGTGGGGACAGCGCCGGCCTCCCTGACTCCAGGGCTGGTATGAAAGTTGAAACGGTGGAAGCATAACCTGCCAGGCAGCAGGAGGCCAACCTGCAGGGAGAGAGGCCGCTGTGCTTTCCCCAGAGGGAGAGACCCACCCAGGTGGCACAGGAGCCAGGCCCGGGCAGCAGGCACGGGAGGAAAGCACTGCTCTCCCTTCACAGACGTCAACTCCGTCGCACACCGCTGTCCGAGGGTCAGCGCATGCTCTACCGCTCTCTGGCCCCGCCTGGGCCAGCCATGAGGACGGGAACCCTGCCTGCCTGTGCTCCTCCTGCTCCCAGGAGCCTAGTTCTGTGCCGGGCACACGGGAGCCAGTCAGCACACACCTGCTAGAGGCTTAAGTCACTCCAGGGCTAGAGGCAACAACAGGAAGTCAAGCAAGCCAGGCGCCTGCCCGGCCAACAAGAGGCAGGTCCTACCTGGGCTCGTGGCCAGAGGGCAGGTGTGGAGGGAGGGCTCCCACCCCGGGCTGCAAAAGAGAGGGTGGTGGGCTGCACCCTCCACGTTACAGACGCAGCCTGGCACACGGCCCGAAGAGCAGCAGCTCTCAGAGTACCTACTGGGCACAGAGCCCAGTCAGCAGTCTAAGGGAAAGGTACTGACCATCCGAGGGACGCCGGGCTCCCTCCTCTGCCTTCAGGGGTAAGCTGGCCGAGTGGGAAGGGGGAGGGCTGCTGGTCAGGCCTCCAGAGGGGAGGCCAGGCCGGCTCGTTAGCAGGCTGTCAGGGAAGAAAGGCAACAGGGGAAGAAGAAAGCAAGGTTCCTAACAATGTCCTGCGCGGCAGAGGATACACTGGAAATGCCTACAAATAGACAGAATAGATGGATGGTCTCCAGATGAAGGAGTGAAGCAGAAACGCCCGCTGGCCACACCTCTGACGGCAGAGGCCGGACGAGTGCGCCTTCAGACGTCTGTACCTACTCCCCATCGCCGGGCTCCAGAGCCCACCCCACCAGGCCTCCAGCTACAAAATAAATGCCAGCTTTACCTAGGCAAGGAAACAGATCCAGTCCTGGAGGCAATTAACCAACTCAACGCTCCACCTTCTAATTGGTGATGGGCAGAGGGGTCCACCCAGCTGAGATGCTTTCCACCAGGCTGGCCACCTTGCAGTTGAGTAGAACCTGATTCCAGGACCCCGAGGGCTCTCTCCCCAGAGAATAATGATAATTGCCATAATAATCCTAATAGCTAATAATTATTGAGCGCTCACCAAAGGCGACCTGTGCTAAGCACTTTACGGCCTCGCCCCACTGCGTCCTCAGGCCTGTCTGTGTGGGGGCGCTATGATTATACCCCAACGGGGGAGGAAACGGAGGCCCAGAGGGGTTAACTTTCTTGCCCATGGCGGCAGAGCTGAGTGGAGCCAGGAATGTGAGCCAAGCCGGAACAGGTGGAGGGGCCCTGGATTCCAGGCCCAGGGGCTGGGCGGGCTCGCTGCTGGGATTCCTCTGGCAGCCCCCTCAGCTGTTCACAGCAAAACTGGGGGGGGGGGTGCAGCTGGGAAGGAGGCTGGGGCTCAGCATGGCCTCAATCTGGAGGTGCCTGAGACAGCAGCTCTGCTCAGAGGCCAGCACACACCATGCCACGGTGGCCTGCAGGAGTCCCACTGGAGAGCAGGTTGGGCTTAGGTACCACGTTGGGCTTAGGTACTACAGGCAGGCAGGACGGACAAGGCCCACCTGTTCTCTTCACACTTACAAACAGCGGGAGAGGGACACCTAAACCAAGTACGTCCCTGTCACTCGAAGGCCTCACCCATCATGGATTGGGACAACTTCCTAGCTCAGCTCAGCATTCCGATATGCTGCACCATCCTGCTCTGCTGATGAGCTAGTGAAGCTTGGAAAGACACTGAACCTCCCCTTCCCCCCCTGTCAAGAACACAACACCCCCTGAGATCCCAGACACTTAAGCCCCTATCATGGTAAAATCGGATTAGTCATTAAATGCCTGGAAAGCCTGGAAAACTCCCCCCTCACAGGCCCACGGTGGGGCAGTTCCCTAACACCATCCTTCCCAGGGTGGGGGCTAGTGCGTGGGGTGGGGTCCCACATTCGGCCACATTCCATCCTGGCCCCTCCACCTGTTCCGGCTTGGCTCACGTTCCTGGTTCCATGCAACTTTGTGGCCGTGGGCAAGAACGTTAACCCCTCCGGTCCTCGGTTTCCTCACCTGTTGGGGTATAATCATAGCACCCCCACACAGACAGGCCTGAGGACACAGTGGAGCGAGGCGTAAACGAAGGTCTTGGTGCACGGAGGACGCTAAGGAAGGTCCGTCCATGTGCTCGGGAACTGGGCACACAGAGACACACACGCCAGCGGGAGAAGGGCTGGCCTGAGAGAGCGCTCCGAGCGGGCCTGTCCGGAGCGAGCGCCTGCCTGAAGCCCAGCGCTCACTCACAGCCAGACCAGCCTGGACCTTGGAGCAGACCCGCCTCACCCTCCAAAACAGTATTCCCGCCCGGGGCCACAGCCCAAGGAGCCATGAGGTGTGCTGGCTCCAAGAGGTGCTTTCAATGCTGAAAAGCCAAATGGAAACTGCTGGGTGAGGGAATAATGGAAACCCTGCAACAGAACTGCGACCAGATCTGCTTGGCAATCGTGCACGTCTGGGATCAATAAGCAGGAAAGTTTATTATTTAACAAATGTACTTTCCTTGAAAGTATACAATCTCTCAACCAGAGGGAAATTTTTTTAAAAAACTAGAAATGGGAGCCCAAAGGATGGAAACTGCTCTCTCTCCTGCTCTCCTATCTCGAGCAATCCTCCATACATCTCACCGTTCGCTGCTCAAGCATATTCTGAGCGGTGGGGAGATTAACTGAAAATACGTAAGCCTTCAGCCGGCCATCCCACCAGCCTGCTGCACAACGTCTGGGGAACACGCAGAGACCACCCTAGCAGCAGACAGACCCACACTGGGCCTACCCTGTCTCTAAGCCTCCCCACGGACACAGCACCCTGTACCCAGCCTAGCAGAACAAGGACCTGGGCAAAGGATGACATGCTTTAGGGCTGCTCTGGTCACAGATATCAACCAGGTGGTCACCAGCTCCGCAGGGAGAGGCAGTGCTGTGGCCACAGCCTGCACCAAAATGACCAGGAGCACACTCCCCTCTGGACAAGGGACACAAACAAGTCCCCTGCACTGGAGGCTGCTCCCTGGCAGGGCTAGAGGTCCAGCATCTCAGCCCTTGTGAATTGACAGTCCACTTGGCCCACGGGAGAAGAGAACTCTGTGCAAACGCAGGTGACACCATAAAGCCAGTGCAAACCCCCCTGCGACACTCCAAGTGGACAGTCAGCAGTGCAAGGGTCCTGCCCAACGTAGGGGTTGCAGCAGTGAGCCAGGCAAGGATGGAGGGCTGCAGTGGCCACAGCAGGTGTCATGAGCATCTTGAAGAAGGGGACAGTGGCAGGGGAGGCCCACGGCAGCCAGGGCTGGGAACTGGCACTGCCTGCTTGCCCACAATACAGCACAAACCACACCCCCCCACACACACACACACCCCCCAGTCAACCAGGCACTAAGCAAACTCACGCAGAGACCTGGGCAGTGACAACTCAGCTGGAAGGCACCCAGACACCAGAGCTGGCCGGGCCACGTGCTCCGGCGGCTTTTAATGCCCCACTGAGCAATTTCCTGAGAGTTTGGCTAGGCAGGTACCGCCTCCTCATCTGGGCTAATGGACGGGTACAGCCTGGGGAAGAAATTAAAGTTGCTCACATTTTGTTCTGGAATGAGCTAGGGGAGGGGAGCAATAATTTACGTGGTAATTATACTTGCCTTCGGGTAACGCTGGAATTAGTTGCGTTAGCGATTGTTTCCTGAGCAGACGCTGTGTGAGCGAGGCAGCAGGATCGTCTCAGGCAACTCAGCACAAACGTCACCTCTGAAGCACTCCAGGTGCTGACAGAAACCAAAAACGTGCAGGCTCGCTCCGTCGCAGCCACAGATGAATTTATGTCCACAACCAGAGACCTGCTTGCTTGTGGGAGACCACTTCTAAAGTCCAGCTCTCGGACACCTGTTGAATGTCACCATTTACTGTCCCCAGATGAAGAGATCAAAGGATGGAACCCGATAGGCTGACTCTGAAGTTTATCGCAAAAGAGTAAATGTACAAGAGTCCACACAAAGATTTTCAAAAGAGCAATGAAGGGGGAATTGCACAATTGATCTCAAAATACACTGATGCTACAGAGACTCAAACAATAGCCCTACTGATACAGAAAGACACCCACAGGTCAACAGAGAACAGAAGGTTCCAGAAAAAAAACAGCCAAGCATCTGTGGACACTGTACATGAAAGAGTGGCATTTTAAATTAATGGAGATAGGATGAGCCTGTCAGTTAAGGTCTTGGGACCCCTCCCTGTCTACTTACTGAGGGGGGAGGTGGCAGGGACAGTTCATACTGTACCCCCCGCCTTAAAAAGCAGACAAAAGAATTTCTGAATATAAAACACAAAACCCAGAGAAAAACCTAGGGGAACAAAAACCATATAACAAAGAATTGATGTCCACACCAAATAAAGAGTTCCCACAAAGCAATAAGAAAAAGATAAACAACTTGACAGAAAAATGGGCTAAGGAGAAGAGTAGGCAATACGCAGAAAAATAAATATGGCCAATCAGCCGGTAACAAGGGAAATGCAAGTCAAAATGCATTATAGTTTTAACCAAATTGATTTTGAAAAATAGAATCTGGTAATTGCTAGCTTCGGAGAGGATACGGGAAAGCACATTCTCTCACTGATGCCTGGTAGGGTATAAATTGGGTATAAAATTCCTCCAAAAGGGCTTTTGCACACATGAAAATGGGTAAAATGGTTAAAAGGGCCTTTGGAGGAATTTGTGAGTATCTTTGTAAACTTATAAGTGGATATACTCTTTGACAAGGAATGTATCCTACGGAAATGCTTGCATACACGTGCACAAGTGTGAACCATGCCGTTCACTGTGTCAGGCCTTGCAACAGAGCCTGGAAATACATAAATGCCCTTGAACTGGGGCAAGGCCCTGATGTACGGTACACCTGTACTGTGAAATAGTACTTGGCTTTTAAAAAGAATGACGACCTACAAGTAAAGATATAGAAAACGGTTTTGATAAGTTAGCAAGTGAAAAAGACACGCTATAGGATGATAGGGAGTGACTGGATTTATGCAAAAGATAGGAGTACATGTTCAAAAAAATGTAACACGTGAAAAAAAAACGTATTAAAGGTCTGGTCATCTTGGAGAAGAGAACTAAAACAGGCAACAAACCATCGTCACAAAAGAGGGGACCATGGTCCATGCTTAAGCTGTTTATATGTATTCATGGATATATTGCATTTAAAACATATACAGAGGGTGCCAAAGAAATGTATACACATTTTAAGAAAGGAAAAACCTGTATTAATTGTAATACTCAATATATACCGATACCAAAAGATGAATACAGGTCACGTTTGACTTCTGCGATTACAAGAGGTGCTCAAACTGGTTCCCATCAGCGTCCAGACACTTCTGATTACAGCCAGCTACTGCTTGTGCATAGATAACATCTCTTAAAAATGTGTGTACATTTTTTGGGTACCCCTGGTATATATTTGTAAAAGAAAGTGGCCAACAAGCACATGTAAAGATGCTCAATGCCATTAGCCACCAGGAACACGCAACTCAAAGCCACAACCAGGTACCACGTCACACCTACTAGGACGGCTGGAACTAAAAAAGGAGAAAAGAAGTGCTGGCTGGATTGGAGAGACTGGAATTCCTGTGCGTTGCAGATGGAAATGCAAAACGGTGCAGCCTCTGTGGAAGACAGTTTGATGGTTCCTCAAAATATTAAACACAGAACTGCCCCTGTGATCCAGCACTTCCAAAAGTGCAAGCAGGGACTCAAACAGACACTTGTACCCCCATGATCACGGCAGCATCCTTCCCAGTAGCCCGAGGTGGAAACAAGCCAAGTGTCCATCAGGGATGAACGGATACACCAAGTATGTTCCATCCACACAATGGAATATTATTCAGTCATAAAAAGGAACGGTGCTTCCACACACACAACTTGGATGAACCTTGAAAACATTACACGGAAAGCAATAAGCCAGACACAAAAGGACAAATAGTGGCCAACTCCACGAGGAGGTACCTAGAGTAGATAAATGCCTAGACACAGAAAAGCAGATTGGAAGTGCCCAGGGGCTGCAGAGCAGGGGGAATGGGGAATGCTTAACGGGTGCAGTTTCCATCTGGGGTAATAAAAACACTGGGGAATAGACAGAGGTGATGTTTGCACAACACTGTGAATGCAATTAATGCCACTGAATTGTACACATAAAAATGGTGAAAATGGCAAATTTTATGTCACATATATTTTACCACTATAAAAAAGTGGCTCTGAATTTAAAAGAATCAAAAAGGAAAGGGGGAAGGCAGATCCCAGGACAGTAGTTTTTCAGCCAGGCCAGCAGAAACCGCCGGATCTAAGGATCCCCAGGGGCCCACACCTGCTCCCATGGAGCGCACTGTGTGCCGTGCCAGGCATGAGGGGACCCTGGGGACAGTTCTGGGCCTCAGCTCCAGGGACAGTTCCCTATGTGACGGCAACCAGCAGGCCAGACACAGGAGGGTAAGTGTCAGCCTGGCGAGGGCTGGTCAGCCCGCCCACTCGGCCCACCCCTGCTGCCCAGTCCCACAGAGAAAGCCTGAACACTACCAGCTTGGACCCTGAAGTTTCACACAGCCCCATGCAGTGGGTACCACTGGCATCATGTTTTACAGATGAAGAGCCTGAGGCACAGCAAGCTGAGTGACCTGCCAACCTCACACGGGCAGTCTGGCAGCTCGGCCCCTGGGCCCTGTCTCCAGGGCCTCTGAGGACAGAGTTCTGATGACCACCAAAGGCCTTGTGGGCAGTTGTGAGTACTGGTGGGGCCCTTGGCAGAATGGCACGGTGCGGTGGCCAGCGAGGGGCCCAGACGGGGAGGTCCAGCTCAGCCACACGCTGAGGCTCTGGGTCCAGGCCAGCCTGCAGGCCACCACCTCGCTATGCCTCTAGGGAGCCCTCTCTACCCGTCCCGGCCCAGACAGCCCCCTCTTAAGCTGCACGGTCCCAGCACACCCAGCACTGCTAGCGCCAGAGGGCAACAGACTTCCTGGGAGAGAAGCCTTCATCAGATTCTCCGAGGGACATGAGAGACCCCCAAAAGGCTAAACCACTCTCCTCCCTGAGCAAATCCTCGCTTCAGTTTAGCCACTAGAAAAATTACATCAAGGCAAACTGAAAGCACTCACACAGTGTATGTTGAATTAAATACTGACCAATAAAGCAAATAAAATACTCAGGAAGTAGTATCTCCCCACCTCCTCACAGGTGACGCCACCATGACAACCTCCAGGGGGTCCAAAGCAAGAGACAAAGGACATGTGACCTGGGCAGACTGATCACAACCCGAGGTTCCAGTGCCAGGTGGCTGCTGCTACCTCAAGAGCACGAGGCGAATACTACCAGGCAGGGTGAGCCAGTGGGCAGGCCAGTGGAGAGCTAACTGTCCCCTACTGGGTGACAGGCAAACTGGGACAAATTAGAAACCAAAGACTGGCCCCAGAGCCACACAGATAACCGGCCTGCTCGGGGCTCAAGACTGGGCAGAACTAATGTGGGCAAGGGTGCGCCCTGGTTGGCACATGCCCCACGTGGCTTAGAGGCACAGAGGTTCCCCACTTACCGGGGAAGGGCCAGCAGCCAGGTCTGCTCCCGGCTGGGGCTCTGGCCTGGATCGGGGCTGCCAGCCACCCTTCACGGGCAAATGAGCACCAGACACCGACACCCAACATCTCACACCACCTTCCGGCCTCCAACTGAATGAGGGTAGTAGGACTTGGAACCTCGGGGCGCTTTTAAAAGGGAACCTGGAGGCCTAGAACAGAACCTCTCATGTCCTTCACACAATGGCCTGTCCAAAGAACAACCTCCATCCGGGTCCCTCCTGACACTGGCTCCTGAACCCCAACTAGTTTTGCAGATGACGAAACAGGCTGAGAGCTAGCAAACTGCTTTCCAGAGCTAAAGAGAAAGCAGAGACCAGCCTGGCGCAGCGGGCGGGACCCTGGGCCGGCTCTTTGTGCAACCGCAGCTGCCTCTGCATGTCAGCACTTGGACCCGTGCTGTCCCTGGGACGGCCCTGCAGAGGGGGCCTGTCTCCAGCACACACACCACCACTTTCTGAGCAAATGTGTCAACAGGCCCCCAAAGGGAAGGGGCCGGACACAGCCCCTCACTCCCAACAGAGCCTCCCAGTTTTGAGAGTGGGCTAAGTGACCTCATAAGCCACAAATATCCAGTTTCGCTCAGGGCTTCTGTAACACTGAACATGGCACTGACTCTACCTCCCAGCACCCCTGCTCCCCCAGAGGCCAGCACCAGCCCTTAACTTGTCCCCTCTGCCCCCTTCCCCATCAGCTCTCACGTCTCTGAACCAAGGCGGGAGCAGCTAAATGCTAACCTGCCCAAGTCCTTGCCCAGCCTAAAATAGCTTCCACTGTCCTAACCCCACGGGGACATCACAGCCCCCAGCCTGTGCCCACTGAGAGAAGTACCCAACAATGGGGGAGTGGAAAAGCCAAATGTGCTTTATCCATCTGATGGAATATCGTTCAGCCGTGAAAAGGAATGGAGTGCTGACACGTGCTCCAAAGCGGATGCACCTCAAAACCGTAAAACTAAATAAGTGAAAAGGCCAGGAGAAAAGGTCACATAGCGTAGGAGTCCATGTAGATGAAATTCCAGAACAGACAGAAAGCCGACTGGTAAGCAGGGGCAATGGGAGCTACTATGTAATGGGAATGGAGCTTTACTTGGGGGTGATGAAAATGTTTTGGAACTTGATAAAAAATGGTCGTTGTACAACATTGTGAATCTACTAAACGCCACTGAATCGTACACTTGAAAATGGTTAATTTTATGTTATGTGTATGTCTTCTCAATTAAAAAAAAAAAAAAAAAAGGTTAGTTCAACACCTTTCACCTAGGACAGACCTGAATCTAGCATGTGTTTCCTATCCCCCCAACCAAAGTCTTCCAGAAGCTTCCATCGCCTTCTGGCTCACATCCAGACTCTGCAGCGTGATCTGGCCTCTTTCAACGGAGGAGACCACCTGGTCCCTGAGGACAGGGCTCTGGGACTGTGAGGGGGAACCCCTTGGGCCCCCCTCTCCCCTAGCTGTTTAGTCAGCTTCTTTCTCTACACAGAATGGCTGGCAGCAAAGGCTGGGGGCCTCATCTGTCATTCTATCCCCAGCACCTCACACAGGCGCCAAAGAGTAACATCAACCATAATAAGAGCTGGTACAGCGCCAGGCTCGTGTTACTCACTAAACTCATGGTAGGAAGTATTATATTATTAGCCCCATTTTACAGAAGAGAAAACTGAGGCACACAAAGGGAGAGTCAGCTGCCCAAGCTCCCCTCCCAGAGTAGGCAGCAAGGCGCAGATTAGACCCCCAGCCACCTGGGCTCTGTCCACACAGTTCAGCACCGGTCTCTGTGTCACAGCAAGAAATGAGTCAGATAGTAAACGAGATAACCAAGGTCACACAGAGAAGTACAATCCAGACTGTGTAATAACAGCTTCTAGACCTTCCAGACCAGAAAGATCAAGGACCCCGTTACACAACAGAAACTGCAGCTCTGCCACCACCAGTCCCTCACCCGGGACTGGGATGGTGCCAAGGGTTTCTCACACAGCATTTAATGCTCCCAACTGCCTGGGCTTGGGGGGGAACCAGGTGAGGATACTGGATGCAGAGAAGCTAAGTAAGTCGTCCAAAGTCAACCAGCTGCTGAGCATGTATGTAAACCAGGTTGGTCTGACCCCAAGCCCCCCCCCCCCACTTCAGCCCTGACGAGCCCCTGCCATAGGCAGGCAGCCATGCTTCGTCCTCACCTGACTGCACCCCCACACACACCCCCGCCCAACCAGTGTGCAAATTCTGGCAAATGCCTGAGCGGTGACACAGTGCTGCTGAAATTAGACGGGTTCCAAATACGACGGGATCTCCACAGCAAATGCTGGATCGTTTGGGTTGACTGGGGAAATTCTTGGATCCGAACGGGAGGTTACAGGCATGTGGGCCCTGCTTTGAAAAGCACAGAGTCCTTTGGGGGGGGGCTCTCTCAGTGGACTCCACACGGCATTTAGTTTACTCAACAGCCACCCGCTGGGCCCTCCCAGTGGGCCAGTCCTGGACAGGCTGGGCCTGGAGCAAGTGCTGTGGGGACAGAGGGGAGCGGCCTGGGCCATTCCCAGTACCGGGACCAGGAACAAAGGCACTTCCGTGGGCTCACAGCTTCAAATTGCAACAGGAAGCAATCAGGAAAAATAATGAGCTACCAACTTACTGGCTGCACTCCGGACGGATGCATAAATCGAACACAGAAATCAGGGACATACCATATCAAGAACAGCCCCAGGACTTGTCCATCCATTTTAGGCCTGGGTCACCCCATCAGCTGGTGCACTAAAACCCTCGTGCTGACATGCTTCCTAATGTTAAAATAATCAGCTCTATTTCTGCCTCACACACAACTGAACGCCACACACGATTCATCTTCTTAGGGGCTCGAACCACACAACGACAGGCATTCGCCTCCAGGAACCATCACCCCGAAAGGTACAGGAAATCCCAAACTGCAAGGAAGTGCAGATCAACAGAGCCGGCTAAGAAACCCCACCTTTAAAACAAACATCTTCCCAAAAAAAACCCTTTTGCCTCCATGTTCCAGGCATTTCCGGAAAGAAAAGGAGCAGCGTTGGCCTGAACTACCCAGATACTGTCATTGTTTTGTCGTCACCTTGTTTTGCTAGTATCAGACATGGCCGAGAAACGTAAACACGTTCCTGAGAGAGACAAATTTGGGGGGAAACCACTGACAGTCTCTAGGCTTGGGCTAGGAGGCAGGGGGACTTGAGGAAACCATGGCCTCTCTGCAACACCCCCCCCCCCCAAACCTCAGTGGAGGGGCCACAGCCCTGGGAATGTGACCACAGAGCCAGGCCAGTACACCTCGCTGCAATGTCCACACTGGAAATATCCAGAGAGACAGCTGTTTGTCTTGTTTGTCTTGAAGAGGCTCAGACAAAGGCACCCGAGGCCCCCTGCCCCCCCCAAAAAACGGCCACCAGCAGAACAGCAGCCCCAAGAGCACAGGACTTGCTGGCCGTGTCTACTTGGCCAGCCACACTGCAGAAAAACAACACTCACGTCAGAAGATAATGATTTAGGTAGCGAGAGACTTGCTTCAAAAACCACATGGCAATCTCCAAATTAAAAGAACATGTGTAGCGTTTCGCAGGCGCTTAGGTTTCCTGAGCCCTCCCGACCTCAACTCCACCCCTTGGGACACACCAAAAGTTGGAGAGAAAGGTCCCCAGCCCTCCATCTCCCCAAGGCTGTGCCCAACTGAGGCACCAGCACGCTGCCCCACCACGCCACGCTCTGGGACCAGGTCACCCCCGCGGTGGCCCCACACAGTCGGCCCCTGGGGTGGACACGGGCCGGGCGTCACTGTTTGGGGCCCCAGCGGCCAGACGTATCGTCCAGGCACCTGGCAGGTGTCAGTCCGTTTGGAAACCTACTGCGACGCAGATGAAAGGCCAGCGCAACAGGCCAGGCCGCCCCGCGCCCTGTCTCAGAACTTTTTCTGCAACTTAAATCAGTTCTCGGAGCTCGCAGGCCGGCTGCGCGGCCATCGGAAACAGGCTCGCCAAAGAGTTCCCAACGCAGGGCGGCCAGGCCTGTCTCCGGGCCGAAAGTCCCCGCTCGGTGCCTGCCCAGGGTCCCAGCACGGCCTCGCCCGCTGGCTTCACGCGGGCGCACTTCCGAGCGCGCCCCGGGGCCCGGGCAGGTGAGGACCCGCCCGCGCCGCGCCGCACCTGGCGGGGTCGGCGCCGCCTGCGCACCCTCCTCGCCGCCCCGGGACGCTCCGGACGGGCCCGGCGTCCGCGGGAGGGGCCCTGGCGGGCGAGACAAAGGGACCGCGCGCGGCCCCCGGGCAGCGGGGACGGCGGGGAGCAGCGGGGATCCGCGGCGCGCGCCCCAACTCGCCCCCAACTTGTAAAGTGGCTACCGCGCGCCGCGCACTTGGCCGCGGGCCGCCAGGGCGTCCGGGCCATTGTCCCTGCGGCCCGCGCCCACCTACCCGCGGCGGGGGCCAGGCTGCAGCAGAGTGCGAGCAGCAGCAGCGGCGGCGCCGGCCGGGGCGGCGCCGCCTCCATGTTATCCGGGGCCGGCCGGGCCCGCGCCGCGCTCACTCGGGCTCCATGGCGCGGCGCGGCGGCTCCTCGCGCGGCTCCGGCGCCTGCCGCCTCCCCCTCGGGCGCCGCGGACCAGGACGACGGGGGAGGAGGGAGGAGGCGCGGGAGCGGAAGCCGCGCCGCGTCTCCGCCCCCCGCCGCTGCCGCCCGCCCGCGCCCCCCGCGCCGGCCGCGCCCTCCCGCGGGCGCCCCCCGGAGCCGGCCGGCGGCGAGGCGGTCATTGCGCGCTCTCCCCACGGCCCTCCCTGCGCCCCCCGCCTCCCGCGGGGAAGGCCGCCCGGGCTCCTCCCGGCGCAGGGTCGGGCTCGGGGCTTTCACCCCGCAGGGCCCGGGGCCCGGAAGCAGGTGTGTCACCTGTAGGGCCGCAAGTACCTGGTTTTTACCGAGGGGGAAACTGAGGCACAGGGTTGTTGGGTTTTTTTTCGGGGAGGGGACATTGCCCCCGGACACACAGTGAAGCAGATTGGGGGCTGAAAGCCAGGGGCCCCGAGCCAGGTCTGTGCACTTCCCCGCGACCGCAGCCCCCACGGCAGGACCGGGTCGGGCGGCCAGGCGACACCTGTTCGCACTGGTGAGGTCACCCAGGAGGGCAGAGGACGACGGCGAATCGGCGCAGGGCGCGAACAGACTTGTAAGCGGATGAGAGAGTGAGGCAGTAGCTACACGGGCTGGGATTGGGGTGGGCCTAAGGTTTTATTTTTAAACTAAACGGACGCCCTCTACATTCATTGTGGTACAGACTCTGAGCGAAGACACGCTGGTCTTCTCAACATCCTTCTAAGCGGACTGAGCGAGAAAGCCCCTCTAGGATGGCAGACCTCATCTCTGACTCCGCCAAGCAGGCCCTGAGCTCCTCATCTTCCCAGCTCTGGGCCACCTGAGCGTCCAGCTTTGCCTGGACCCTCAGGGCACAGGAGGGACTTAGAGGGAGCACAGCCCCGGCTCTGGAAACCACGGGCCCCAACTCTGGCTCTGCAGCTTCCTAGAATCAGGTGTGCCCTTGGGCAGGTCTAAATATAACCTTCCCGGCACACTTTCCTCCCTTATAAAATAGGGAAGCAGTGCCTACCTTGCAGGTGCGAGAGAACTAGCGGTAAATCACCAAAAACTGATACTCACAGATGCGAATATTCTTCACGTACTTGTGACAACCTTACAAACCTAGTGGTCGGGCAGAACCTCTCTGTCCTGAGTGGGGCTGATATTCTAGGGAGGCAAGCAAAAACAAGAAGACAGATAAATTTAAAATTAAAAAAAAAAACCAAAATACCATTAACAGACTGAGGAATGCCATGAAAAATGAAGATTATTGTACTGCAATGTCTGGGGGAAGTCTGAGGTAGGGAGGTAGAGACGCCTGACAAAGCAGTAGGAGGAGCTAGCTGGAGCCAGTGCAGATCAGACCTGGACCCCAAGAGCAGTGGGGAGCCATCGTGGGTGTTGAGTAGCAAAACCCTTGCTGATTGCTCTCTCACACCCTGTGCCCAACCCTAGAAGCACATCCTGTTGGCTCTACTTTCAAAACAGATGCAGACTCCCGGCTCTTCTCATACCTGTGCTATCACTACCCTTGTTGGGGTCCCCTCTCACCTCCATGGGTCTTCTGCTTCTGCCTTGACCCCCTTCAGCCTAATCTCACAGCCAGAATGAGCCTGTTTAAACAAGTCAGATCACATCCCTTCTTTGCTCAAGAATCTTCTCTGGCTCCCATGTCAGCCAAAGGCTTTATGGCAACTACTGGGCCTGATCTGGCCACACCCTTCCCATTATCTCTCCAACCTCCTCTGCACCCTCCTTCCTCTCCCTCACCCTGCTCCAGACACAATGGCCTCCTCACTGGTCCTCAGACACACCGAGCACACTCTTGCCTCAGGGCCTTTGCACTTGCTGATCTCTCTGCTGGAACTGTTTTACCCCAGTTAGCCACATAGTTTATTTCCCCACATCTTCGGTTGCTCAGCCAGGCCTTCCCTGACCCGCCTTTGAAAATTGTAAACCACACCCCCTGGAACACGCACCCATGCTGCCTCTTCCTGCTGCATTTCTTCGCTTTACTTTTCTCCTTTGCACTGAGCGACATCTGACAGACTAAGTGTTTAAACTTACCTTTCTTCCGTCCAAGAATGGAAGCTCGATGAGAACAGAGACTGTCCTTTGTTTTGTTCCCTGTGTATCCCCTGAACCTAGACCAGGGCCTGGCACATAGTAGGTGCTTACAAAACGTTTGTTGAATGAATGAAGTGAAAACATCTGATTTACATTTATAAAAGGAGCACTCTGGCTGCCAAGTGGGAACAAGATTGTCAGGAGGGAAGAGGGAATGAGGGGACTGGGTACCATAGTAGCCGCCAGGAGAGATGGCAGCTTGGACTGGCAAGGGGTGGGGAGCTCAGGAATGGTGAGAAGGACCTGGATTTGGGATGCTTTAGGAAAAGCAAATGGGGCTCACTAAGGCCACTGGCTGTGGAGAAGAGGGGAAGGGGGCCCGAGGTGGCTCGCCATAGGAACTACGCTAGGTCTAAAGTTCAAGTCAAGTTTCTAAATCTGAGAAGGGATACTGAGGAGCTGAAGACCTTACGCTCAGTTATGCAGATGATTGAAAGTAAAATGATCCAAGAATACAAACAAACAAACATTGGGATTCTTTGTTCTGGAGGAGGAAGGTGGCAAGCTTGATTGTCAGAATGGGAGACTTCAATAAATAGAGAAGAGGGCATTTAAGTCAGGGGATGGCGGAGGCTGGCAGCAGCTCCTGGGGTGCCCTGGGGTTTCCTGTGCCAACTCTTGGGGTGTCAATTGTAGAGACCCCCCCACAGGAAAGGTACTGTGCCCCAGGTCTTCAGGCATCACAGCAATGACTCCATCCAAACTTTGAGAAAAGTCATTTGTAAAGAACAAATGAGAATGAGGTACTATTCTGCAGAATTCCTACATCACAAGGGCAGTAATCTTTACATTCTTCACTAATGTAAGAAGCAGCTGGAGAACGTGTTAGGCTTCCCAGAAGGCTGCCTGTCACAGCTCATCACGCCACGAAAGTTTCCTTAGGTCTCGCGTTTGGAAATGTTCACTCTCAATTTATTCCTCAGATGCAGGTTTCATCCCAGGGAAGTAACAGGGGCTCAGCACCTGTCAGATCTAATAGTTTCTGGGGACAAGGGCTCAATTGGGGTCCATTCAGGGCCCATCGAAAGATGCCACCTCAGCCCCGTGACATTTGGGGAAAGTGCCTTTTTGGTTTCCCTCCCATGCGGGAACATGCTGACTCTGGAGAGTTATTCTGGGCACGAGAGCCCTCCCTCCCGGCAGGCCTGGCGGCTGTGGACAGAGGTGTGCCTTAGGCTCCCAGCATTCCCGGCTCTCTGAACCACGAGCATCTTCCTGAGGGCAGCTCGGTGGAGGAGGGCAGAGGGAATGTCCACTGACCAGCCCATCCCTCAGATCCCAGAGGGCCTCCCCCTGCAACAGCACCACCTCCGAGCAACCTGCTCCAGGAGCAGGCAAGGGGAGGCAGCCACCAGCGCATGGTGGTGGGCAGTGCAAGGCTTAATTGGCAGTGGAGCCACGGCTCCTGTGGAGACAGCTGGGGTGTGAGGGACACGGGCTAAACTTCCCCTCTGAGCCTCAGTTTCCTCATTCATAAAATGGGAATATCTGCTCAACTGTTTATCTCTTAGTGCTGATGTGAACTTCATCCAAGAGAAGATTCATAAAAATGTTCTTTATACTTTGAAGCCCTGCATTCACGTGACTTGTGATTAGTGTGGGCCCACGATAGGGCACAAGAGCAAGTGTGGGTTAGGCAACCCCGCACACTTGCTCTTCTCTCTCCGATAGTTGGCATCCAGCCCTTAGTTTCTGTAGCCCTGAGCTTCCCTCCTCCTGATCTGTGGCTCGTCATGTGACTCGATCCTGGGGGAGCATTAATGCCACGTGACTGTCTGGTGCACCCAGCAGGGTTATTTTCAATACAGATTAAGAAGTTGATATTCAGGTTTGATATCCCTTTTTTAGCTCTTTAAAGACACCTATAGTGGGCTGAATAGTAGCCCCCAAACAGATATGTCCGCACCCTAATCCTGGGAACCTGTGACTGTTAATGTGTTTGGACAGAGGGTCTGTGCAGGTATAATTTAGGTAAGGATCCTAAAACGAGGTCATCCTGGATTATCAGGGTGGGCCCTAAATCCAATGACAATGGGCCTTAATACAGAAAGGCAGAGAGAGGGCTGGCCAGTGTCTAATGCCGAGGTTGCCGGTTCGATTCCCACATGGGCCAGTGAGCTGCGCCCTCCACCACTAGATTGAAGACAACCAGCTGCCGCTGAGCTTCTGGAGGGGTCAGATGGCTCAGTTGGTTAGAGTGCAAGCTCTCGACAAGGTTGCGGGTTCAATTCCGTGTGGGATGGCATGGGATGGTGGGCTGTGCTCCCTGCAACTAAGACTGAAAATGGCAAGTGGACTTGGAGCTGAGATGCGCCCTCCATGACGAGATTGAAGGACAACGACTTGGAGCTGATGGGCCCTGGAGACACACACTGTTCCTCAACAATATTCCCCAACAAAAAAATTAAAATAAAATAAAAAATCACTCTTCAGTACAATGCCTTTTCCTACATAAAAAGAGACAAAAGAGATGTCCTGACTGATCTTTTTTTAAAAAATGCTTCAAAAATAACTCTGATGATATTAAGAATTGTATTTTTTAGATATGAAGAAACTATTCTAATTATGTAGCGGAGTGCTCTTAGGAGAGCTAAACTATTTAATGGTGAACCGTCATATTGTCTGCAATGCACTTTCAACATATTTTTGGCAAATATGGCAAAACCTTAACAAATTTTGAATCTAGGTGATCAAATTATGGATGGTCACTAAAAAATAAAGTTATAAACTGGCCACAGACTGTGAGATAAGGAGTGTTTTAACCTCCTGGCGGGACAAATACGCCTTCCTAACACCAGGAAGGTGGTGCCACGTGGGACTTTTTGGACTCCTCCGAGTTCCTGTTGGAGGACGGTGACAGAGGAGACCCAGCACAGGACCTTGGGACCTCCACTTTAGGTGGCGGAGGGCGAATGCTCACAAAGCAGATGAGTTAGACCCTGGGCTCACTTGTGCCTCTCCAGCCATTGGCCCTCAGCCCCATCCGTGCAGCAAGGCTGAGGGCTGGATGCTTGGGGGTGCTTCCTGCTAGCGTCCCCTCCCAGGCCAGGAAGGATCACAGTCCTTCCTTGCTTGTCGATAACTCTCTGACCAAATATCACTGCAGGCAACGGGCAGGGCACGCGGCGCCTTTGATGTGCCTCAAAGTCAACAAACTCTGCTGCAGACTTTTGTACCCAGACTTTGTTTTCTCCCTGAGAAGACCGGGCGAACCCCAGGTCTTCAGCTGCGCAGTCTAGGCCAGAAGCCGCAGGGCAGTTTTCCCCAAGTCCTATGCTGCTCCTGCAATCCTCCTAACGCCCATTCTACAGAGGGAGAAACTGAGACCTGGGTCAGGCTGGGTGACTTGACTGAGGTCCCTCAGAAAGCAAGGCGTGGGGCTTCAGACCCCGTCTTTCCTCCTCTCGACAAGGCCCTGTGTCCTTTGGGCTGAGAGGAGAGAAGAGGCTGAGGCAGGGGTGGGCCAGAGCGGCTCGGGCATCTGGGTACTGAGGGGGCTGCCGGCTCGGGCCTGCAGGGAGCCGTGAGGCCACGAGGGGGCAGCAGCATCCAGCTCTGCCAGATTCTTCCTGGCGCTCTGGTCGGAAGGAGACAAAAGTCATATAACTATAATCTCATGGCTGAGATCTAACGAGTGTTAGAAGAAACAGCTCTTGTCAAAGTGGGGATGGGGTCTCGGAAGATAGATCTCGCCAGAGAAGCGACTGCACACACCTGAGGCTGTCAAGATAAGATAAAAGGAAAGAACGCAGGTTCTCAGATCAGTGGACATGGTTCGGTTCAAATGCGCACTGTTTGACCTTGGCAGGTTGTTGAACCCCTGGGGACCTGTTTTCTAGTCTGTGCCGCTGGGGATAATAGTAGTTGCCTGGCGTGGCTGCGTTGGGAATTTAAACAACAGGGTAGAAAATATAAAGTATTACTACCAGGGTGCAGAGGGCCCCAGGGCTGGGCTTCCTGATACTTTCTGGAGGAGGGTGGCTCCCCCTGGGGCAGGACCGCTGGGAGTCTCCCTGGTCACCTCATGACTTTCACACTTGGGGGCCTGCATATCTGCAGATCCGTGCCAGCCACTGAGCAGCCATGTCACCCCCACAGGGAGACTCATCATTGCCATTTTGAGGCTCAGTAAAGCTAAGCATGTGCCCTGGGACCACAGTCTGTGTCAGCCTCATTGCTGGGGAGCTGGGATTTGCAGTATGGAGCTCTGCCTTATGAATCCCGCACAAAACACTGCCTGAGTCGCCAGTGTGGGGTCAGGGATATTAACACCCTCCCACATCCCTTCAACCAAGGTGGGGGCCGCTGATGGACGCTTTGACAGTTGTCCTCCCCACCCTGCCCCCATCAGCTTTGCAGGATGGCTTGGGAAGAAAAGCTCTAGGCAGATTATCACTGCCAGCCTGTCCTGTCCACTCCCCAGTGGCCCCGGACCCCCAGCCATGGGCAAGCCAATTGGCAGGCAGGGAGGATGCTGTCAGGATTCTCCCCCACTCATCCCTTGCCAGCCCCAATAGACTGAGGAAGGGTCCAGGGAGGTGCAAGTGGCCTGGGGCAGCCCTGTGTTAGAATACGGTTGGTGTCTGCGAGGCTAAAAGTTGGAAAGGAAGGAGCCAGGATTAAGAGGGGAGGAAGTGTTTATAGGTTTAATTAGGTTAATGGGATTTATTTTATATTCTGATTATAAAATTAATTCATGGTCATTGCAGAAGTTTGAAAAGATAGGAAAGGATAAAGAGAACACCAGTCATATATTATCTCATGGCTGAGCTCTAACTACTGTTAGCATTTTTAGGTATGTCCTTCCAGTCTTTCTTTTCTAGGCATATTCACGGAGATATTTTTAAAGTAAAATCGTGGTTAGGAGTTTCTGTTTCTGGCAAAATGACAGGCTAACTATCCAGAGAGCCCCTTTTGGTACAAAATATGTAAAAATACTGGAAGCAACATGAATTTTAAAAACATTTTTTAATGCATGGTAGAGGTGGCATCTAAGGCCAGAAATAATAAGAAAGTCATACACATATTTTTGAAGCAATTGGCAATTTGAACACTGATTATAGCAGAAAAGTGAATACTGATGATATTAGGGGATTATTTAACATTTTAGGTGTGAATATGGATATTTTGGCTATATTTTTTGAAGAGTGCCTATCGTTTGGATACTGAAGTATTTTCAGATGAAATAGTATCACGTCTGGAATTTGGTTCAAAACCATATGGAGGGTGGGTGGGCTTCGAGATGGGCTGTGTGGTGAGTTTGTTGGAGTCACTATACTATGATTCATATATTTATATATATTTTAAATTCTCCATTTAAAAAATCAGGGAGGCTGCAGCTGGCCTTGCTCTGAGGGCATCTCTGATCCGAGGAACCTCAGAGCTGGGTAGCCCTGGTGAGGCAGCATGTGGGAGATGGGAACAAAGCTCAGGGTCTGAATAAGGAGGAAGGTCAGATCAGGAACCCCCAAAAAGCTGAGAACCCCCCGAGAAAGGACATATCCAGTGAGTGAACAACAAAAATAAAATCTGCCCCATGGAGGGTAGGAGGAAGGCTTCCCTATATTGGCTCTGAGTAGTGCAGAAAAAAATTAAATGAAGAAAAAAGCCTCCCTGAGAATGTCTGAACACAGCCCTGCACTCCCAGGGGTTCAGGACCAGAAGCCACGTAACACTCACAGTGGGGTCATCTAAAATAGTCCCAAGCAGTAGAGCCCCAAGCGGCCCAGCAAAGCAAAGGCAAGTCTGGAGCCAGGACACTTCAGACCGCGCTCTCAGATGTCCCACTAATAAGATCACACAGTGCACAGAGCACGTGGGAAATGAGCCACCATGAGTAAGCGTAGGAGGAAAAAGCCTCGGTGGCCCAGAGCCCTAAAAACTGCAGACCCTCAAACTGTCAGTCACAAACTATGTCAAAGTCTAATTCAAATATTTAAAGAAATAAGAGAGGATATTGAAATTATGCTAAAGAAGCAAGAAACCATCAGATTGGCAGGTAAATTGGAGAAAAGGACTAAAGAGCAGTTCCAGAAACAAACATTATAATTGAAATGAGACACTGAATGGATCGGTTAAACATGACAAAACCTGTGAATGTACTGGAGATACCTGGAAGGAACTACCCAGAGTGAAGCGCAGAGAAGAGAACAGGTGAAAAGGAAATGAACTCGCACATTCCTCGTGGGAATGGAAAAGGGTGCAGCGATTTTGGAAACAGTCTGGAAGTTCCTCAAAACGTTAAGCATAGAGCTTCCCTATGACTCAGCAAGTCCACTCTGGGGCATCTACTCAAAAGAAACGAAGGCATACATCCACACAAAAACCTGCCTGTGGATGTTCATGGCCCATCATTCTTAGCCAAAAAGTGGAAACAACCCGAATGTCCATTAACAATGAATGGATAAACAAAATGTGATATATCCACACAATGAAATATTATTCATCCATAAAAAGGAATGAAGTACCAACATATGCTACAGCAGGACTAATCTTGAAAACGTTATGCTATGTGAAAGAAGCCAGGCACCAAAGACCATATATTGTATGATTCCATTCACTGGAAATGTCCAGAATGGGCAGATCCATAGCGATGGAAAATGGATTGGTGATTGCCAAACTCTGAGGAAGGGAAAATGGGAGTGACTGCTGTCAACCAATGGTCCTTGGCACTAATTGAATGCCAACAGGAATCCCCAATTGGGGAGGCAACGAAGGAGGAGGTTTTATTCAGTGCAAACAGCTCAACTGTGATACAGCACAGCTGTGAGGTGTTTATATATTAATGTCAACAAGATAGTCTCTAAGCCAATTTTTTAAAATAAAGATTACCTCATAAAGAAAAAAATTAAATTCCCTAGGAAAATATAAGAATTCTAAATTGATATGCCCCTAATAACATGGCCTCAAAATAACTAAGGCAAACACTGATAGAACATCAAGGAGAAACAGAAACTCTACAATCAACAGAAAATTTTAACACTTCTCTCTCAATAACTGGTAGAACAAGTAGACAAAACAATCAGTGAAAATATAGGCGATTTGAACAACATAATTTACAAACAACCTGATTTGCGCACATAGATCTCTGAAGAACATACATTATTTTCAAGCACGCTTAGAACATGTACACAAAGTGAGCATATGCTGGTCCATTAAACAATTTCAAAAAAATTTCACTGGGCTCAAAAATACAGAACATGTTCTTTGACCACAGTGCAATTAATCTAGAAATTGAAAACGAACAAAAAGAAACCGATTTTTTTAAAACAGTTTCTGATGAGAGTCCCTGGTCAGCTTCAAAGTCCCTCCACCCTCGTTTCCATCTCTTGGACCCTGGGCCCTGCTCTCTGGGTTCCTGAAATATAAACATGTCCAGCAGCACCACTGCCCTTGTCCATGGAGGCACTGGGCTCTGCAGCTGTGACTGAAAGAGATGCCCCTCCTTAGATTGGCTCAGAAATTCGCAGTGGAGCCGGGACCCTTGCTGCCTGCGAGTCCTAGAGTTTGCCATCAGGCCTTTTTCTGCTCTGCCACCCTCCACGGAGCCCTGGACAAAGGGGCTCTGTGGGGTTAACCCAAGGGCTGAAACTAAGCCAACACACACTGGTTGGAGCTCTAGTGTAATGCAAATGTTATAAACATATTCTTAATCCTTTCCCCCAGGACATCCAATCAAGCTATCCATCTGTATTTTTTTTTTTTAAAGATTTTATTGGGGAAGGGGAACAGGACTTTTTTGGGGAACAGTGTGTACTTCCAGGACTTTTTTCCCAAGTCAAGTTGTTGTCCTTTCAATCTTAGTTGTGGAGGGCGCAGCTCAGCTCCAGGTCCAGTTGCCGTTGTTAGTTGCAGGGGGCACAGCCCACCATCCCTTGCGGGAGTCGAGGAATCGAACCGGCAACCTTGTGGTTGAGAGGACGCGCTCCAACCAACTGAGCCATCCGGGAGCTCAGCGGCAGCTCAGCTCAAGGTGCCGTGTTCAATCTTAGTTGCAGGAGGCGCTGCCCACCATCCCTTGCGGGACTCAAGGAATTGAATTGGCAACCTTGTGGTTGAGAGCCCACTGGCCCATACGGGAATTCAGCCAGCAGCCTTCGGAGTTAGGAGCACGGAGCTCTAACCGCCTGAGCCACCAGCCGGCCCTCCATCTGTATTTTGTCTGGCAACACAGAGCCAATCCCTCTTCCCTCACCCCCATCCCCTGATGACCACTGATTTTACAGACAAAAGTCTGTATACTCTTGTCTTTTCATGAATGTCATCTAAATGGAATCATACTGTACATAGTCTCTTATGTCTGGTTTCTTTATCTTAGCATAATGCTTTTGAAATTCTTCAGGGTTGGTGAATGTATCAGTAATTTGTGCTTTTTCGTGGCTGAGTAGTAGTCCATTGCATAGGTGTACCACTGTTTGTATATCCATTCACCCATTGATTGTCATTTGGGTGTTTCCAGCTTTTGGTGATTACGAAAAAGGTGCTATAGACATTTCCATGCAGACATTTGTGTGCACACGTTTTCATCTCCCTTGGGTAAATACTTAGAAGTGGGGCTGCTGGGTCGTACAGTAAGAGTATGTTTCACTTCATAGTAGTTAAAGTGTTTTCCAAAGAGGCTGGAGTATTTCGCATTCCCGCCAGCAATGCATGAGAGTTCAAGTTACTCTGAATTGTCACAGGCACTTGGTATTTTCATCTGGGACATGGAAGGGGGACGAGGGGGTCCCCAGGGTGCTGGTTCTGCTCTGTTTCTTATCTGAGTGTTGATTACACAGGGGATTCAGTTGGTGAACACTGACCAAGCTGTGAACTTATATGTACACTTTTCTGCCTGTATATTAAGCCTCAAAGTTTTTAAACCATATCAAATGTCTTTGAATATTCCACTAAATTAATGTGTGAAATTTAAAACATGCTTTTTAAAAAATTGAAATAAAAGAAAAACTCAGTGTAAATTCATACCATCCTGGTTTTGTAATCTTTAAGATTTTTTTGCCATCTAGCCACAGTATATATCTGCAAAGCAAATTAATATTTCTGAACATTATAAATGACAGGTGAGAAGGACCAATACAAGAATGCACATATATTTCTACCTGCATTAATGGTCCATTTTTTAATCCTCAAAATTCTCATAATTTTAATGCCCTTAGTTTTGTGTTAGAGCCAAAACTTTGATTAATAAATATGACGATAAAGGGTAGAGCGTGAAGGGAAGTGTTGGCTTTGTTTTTTCCCCGAGGAGTAATGGTTCAGTATTCCCTAAGTCCGTGGTCACAGAGACTTTATTAAACAAAACGACCATAATGACAGATAGACTGTATGATGAACTGAGGCACACAGAGGGTGTAGTCTAAGCCTCTTGCCCGCTGTCACTCAGCTAAAAAGTGAAGGAGCCAGGCTTTGAAGCCAGCCGGTGTTACTGCAGAGTCCTTTCAAATATGTGCAATCTTGCATGGCCTTAAATTCAAATAACATTGTGATTCAACAAATAAGAGGACAAAGCCTTGAGTTTGTTATTAGCTATTTCTGCATAGAAAGCATTTTAGATGATCGTGCCCTGAAACAAAAGCTTAAGGATTTAAGTGTATCCTTTTCTTTAATTCATCTACTGCCATCAGAAGAAGCTGGCACGCCCTGCTTTACTCTTCATGATACTCTACAGAAGCACCTCTGTAGTTCCCAAAGCTTAATGGACACTAGGTTCCCTGTGATCCTGATCCAAAGACATTGTAGTACTAGATTCCCGTGAAAGAATGTTTCCCTGTATTCTAGACCATCTAGGTGAGATATTTCCATTGTTGTCTGAAACTCATTTTCTAGCAACATCCTAGACTGGGGTTAGGGGGAGGGGCAGGGATTGGCAAACATGGACAACCCTGTAAATACTCTGTCAAGGAATAGGCAGTAAATATTTCAGGCTTTGTAAGCCATACAGTCTGTGCTGCAGCTACTCAACTCCACCCTTGTAGTACAAAAGCAGCCAGACAATACATAATAACTGTATTCCAACAAAACTTTATTGACCAAAGCAGACAAAGAGCCAGCAGACCGCTGCTCTAGACTGAGCAACTTGAGAAGGAGGGCTGTGCCTGATGTTTGTAATCTCAGCCGTAGGAGTAAAAATTGTCCCAATTTTGCCAAGAAGGAAGTGAAAACACAGAAAGTCACATACATCAGTTTTGGAAGAAGGCAAACATAAAATGACAACTGGATGTTTGGGTGTATTTTCACTTGTGAACACAGATCCTGCCCTTCTCATGTGAGACCTGAGCTAGTTGGGAAAATTAAAGCAAACACAAAACAAAAGGATCGTTGCCACAAACCCTACCAACTGGCCTAGGCCTCAGCAAACTCATCTTTGCAGGGTAAGTTTTACACAACTTGAAACCATGAGGTTGAACGGGGTAGTGATTGCTTTTCTAACTTGTTTTTCAGGTGTTCCCAGAGCTCAGAGCTGGTGAGTTCATCCTGTCTTTGCAACCCTTAGTTTTCTGTGTCTGGTTTAGTCTCTTAGTCCAGGACCCCTAGATAGCTTATAAAACTGTCTGAAAATGAAATCTTTCGGTTTACTCCCAGGTGTGCAGGAATAAGGGCTTATACGGAAAGTATCCTCACAAGGTGATCTGATCACCAATTTCTTCTTCTTTTACATGCTTTAAGCATGTAACTTAACCAAGTTATGTTTGGCTTAAGCAAGCCCTGTCCATTGTTTTGGTGCATCTACTGCGTTTCCCCGAAAATAAGACCTAGCCAGACCATCAGCTCTAATGCGTCTTTTGGAGGAAAAATTAACATACGACCCGGTCTTTATTTTAATATAAGACCGGGTCTTATACAATACAATACAATACAATACCAGGTCTTATATAAGACAACGTCTAATATAATTAATATAATACCGGGTCTTATATTAATTTTTGCTCCAAATGACGCATTAGAGCTGATGGTCTGGCTAGGTCTTATTTTCGGGGAAACACAGTAGGTTAACACACCTTTGAAATAAGCATAACCCTACACTGCACTTTGCCCTATTGATTGCTATCCCACGTCTTACAATTATAAAACATTTTGTCTCCGTTTCTGCATCTACAAAATGGAGGTGAGGCACCTCACAGTAATTAAACCAGCAAAGCCGCAGGTAAATCACCAGGCACAGGGCTTGGCAAACTGTAAGCTGCCACCACTGCTATCACTTACTATTAGGAACCCCGCGCCCCCCGCTAGCGCACGCCCCCAGGGGCTGGATCAAGTCTGAGGGGGGAGGAGGAGGGCAGGGAGGTGGCACCGTCACTCCCTCCAGCTCGAACCCCGACAAACGGTGGAGCCCTCGGGGTATGTCGGAGCTGAACCTGCCCCAGCCCGCGCACTCCGGTCGCGGCAATGAGGCGCCCACTGCCGGGGTGGGGGCGACAGGAGGGGTCCAGGCCCAGCCGCTACTACTTGCCCTCTTTTGCCAGAGACCCGACCGACAGAGCCACGCGTCGCCGCCTGAGAACTGCAGCGGGAGCCGCCAGCGGTGGGCGGGGCCTGGGGCTGCCACGCCCCTCACTTCCGGCCCCCGGCGGCTGCGCCAGGCACCGCCAGGCCGCTCCCGGCTCCAGCCCGGCTGCCGCGCCCCGCCTCGGGCACGCCCTCGTGTGACGTCACTTCCGGGGTAGCCCGGGTGGCCTGACCTGGGGCGGCTACCCTGAGCGGTCTGGCTCCGGGCCACGTTGCTTCATCGCCGGCCACGTCCCCACACCAGAGCGAGGGCGCTTCCCGCCGTTCCAGGGCCACCGGGCCGCCGCTGGCCTGCGGCGACCAGGTAAGGCCCGCGCTGCCGTCCCCTGCCTTCCAGGGAGCTGTAGTCGCCGCTGCCTGAACCGGCGCGGGGCTGACGGGGAGGTGTGGGGCGGGATGAATGGGAGCAGAAGGGGCAGAAGAGGGGACAAGAGAAAAAACTGAGTGGGGCCCCACAGTGCGAGAGGATGAGGACTGGAGGTGTTGGGGTAAGAAACACCCAAACCTGTAGAGAATTTTTGACTTTATTTGAGCCAAACTGGCAATTTCCCGGACGCAAAATCTTCACCGAATTGAGAAAATGCTCGGAGAACGGCAGTTTTGAAGCTTATTTTATTCATTGGACTAGAAGGAGGAGCTGTAAGGAGGGTTACATGAAATTCATTAGTGATAGAGTGGGGGGGGCAGGAGAACGCAAAGCGGGGACATCTCTGGGATGGGGTACAAAGTCAACAGGAGAGACACATACTTCTGTTACATTGGTGGGCACAGGACAGCTAACGTTTGTGGCACATAGAGATGGTTTTGGGGGTGTAAGATAACCAGGAGGAGTTCTGTGGTCTTGGGCTCTGGTGGGGTGGGTGTGCCTGAAGCGTTGGAAAAGGAGGTTACTCTGACATTTCAAAGGTGTGTTACCTTAGATGCAAAAAGCAATGCACAGGCTCACTTTGTCAAGGAAGCTATAAGCCTCGGACGGGACCACCAGCCCTGATCTGCTTTTAGTTAGGCATTTGTAACATCCCATAAAGTTACTTTCTGTCTCTGAGTTTGTAGGGCCGACCATGCTGGTCCCTCCTGAGTGCAGCAGGTTTTGTGCATGGCCCCTTTCTCGTCCACTCGGGCGAGAAACAGGAGAGGAAGGAACAGAAGGAGTCAGTCGGGGGCTCAGACACAGATTTTTCCACTTACATGCCTGGCTTGCCTAACAGGCAAAATAACGTCAAATTTACCTACATTGCCAACAAAAACTAGGCCCTTACGGGGTCAAATATATGGTGATGGAAGGAGAACTGACTCTGGGTGGTGAACATATAATGTGAGATACAGATGACGTCTTACAGAATCGTACACCTGAAATCTGTGTAACTTTACTAACAATTGTCACCCCAATAAATTTTAATTTAAAAAAAGAACTAGCCCCTTGATCAGCATTTAATTGTGATACCAAAACTTCCAGAAACCCGGAAGCAAGCAGTGTTATTAAGACAATATCCAGTGCTCCAAGTTGCCATCTGCCACAGAGACACGTCCTTTGGACCACAGGACAATGACTATATACACAAAACCACAAGCCTATGTTTTATGTACCTTGGGTTCTACTACCAAAGTTCAGCCAGGTGACGTGTCAGGATAGGTATTTGTGGTTTGCCCAGTATTTGCTTCCACCGTCCCTACTCCTTGGTGTGTATAGTTTCTCCAGCTTGGAGTAGGGACTGGGGCCACGTCCCTACGGATACATAAGTATTAACCAGAGTGATGGCATGTGGGGTAACGGTGTAGTCCCTTGCTAAGCCTGAGAATTACTTGTTTTGAATCTTAGGAACCTGTGTAAGCCAGAAAAAGAATTAAGCAATTTACAGTCTGGTTTCATGTAACTTGCATGCAACACCCTGCCTGTAACAAATAGGTTCATAAAAGAGTTTAAAATCAAGCCAAAGTTGGGAACACAAGAAATTGGGGACAGGAGGTGTTGAGGCATCACAAGGTGAAGGGCCAGAAAAGGATCAGGAAGTTGGCACCCAGGGTCCCAATCTGGGGGTGCCTTCTTGATGGAGTGTTGCTCGGCTCAGGTCTGCAAAACTTGTGGGGAGCTGACCTCTGAAAAGGGGAATGCCCAGCACCAGCCAAACCTGCTTTCCCTCTGCCCTCGTCTCCTACTTAATGCTAACTTCCTTCTTTCCTGCTTATTCCCCTCCTGCCCCAGGGGTCTCTTTCCTTTCCATCTATTGTGGTCTGAGACCTTTGTCTGTCTAGTCTCCTTGTACCAAATAATAAAGAGAATAATAAAGAGAATACTGGCCAGACCCTCTTTTAAGGTTCCCTACAGCCTTTGCAGGGGAAACTATTATTTTAAATCGTGTTAATGGTTTGTCCATTGTGAGTCAATTTATAAAGTTTAATGCAGGTCCCCACATATGCATCTTGACATTTAGACTATGCTGTTGGAAAGTGGAGGCAGGACCGTGCCAGATAGATGACGTCACGGCCCAGCGAGGGCCTGTACTTGACTCGGCATGAGGGCCAATTCCCGTCTCTGTGGGAGTGATCACCAGCGCCCTGGCTGGGAGTCTGAATAAGCAGTTACTGTATCCAGCGGAAGCTAACTGAGAAAAGTGTGGAGTTCTCCTGACCTCACCTTGTGGAGATGCTCCATGTGTCCACTCGCCTTTGTGCATGTAACTGTGTGTGCGTATGATTATTTGCACATATGCATGTGTACGACTACATGTGTATGCTTGCAACTGCATGCATGTAGAGCTGTGAGTGTGTCAATATGCGTGTGGCTGTGTGCACACACGGGTGGGACTGCATGCTCTTATGTGTGTGCCTGTCTATGCACGCATGTGTGTGCACATGTAGGCATTTGTGTTAGGACGTGGGCCCATGTAACTTGCATGCAAGGTGGTCCTCGGGCATCCGTACTACTACCTACCACTGTAGGAGGTGATGGGTTTCTTTGGTCTCCTCCTGAGTTTACATTAACTACTCATCAGTGAGAATCATTTGTGCTGGTTAATATCTTTGCGTTACCACTGTACTCTTAGATCCCTCTAGTTTTGGTTGGCTCCTCGAAAAATGCATCTCCTGATGTGTAAGTCATGAAGTTTCTCTAAATTATCAAAGTCTCTCTATCAAGTGGGCCTCCTAGGTGCCCTTGCCTGGTGGGTTAGAGTACTTGAAGAAAATCGCATGGTTAACCTTTCATCAGAGCCTTTCAGAAGTGTTTTCCATAAGTGATACATGTTTATAAAAAGAGAGAGAGAGAGAGAACATAGAAAATAAAAATCACTTGTAAATCTGTTCCCCAGGGATAACCCTTATTGACATTCTGGTATAAATCTTTCCAGATCCCTTGACACATCTGTTTAAACAAAAACGGGCTCATGGTGTGTGTACTGTTGTGTGACCTGCTTTTTTCATTTCATGTTACATGCTGGGCATCTTCCCACGTCAATAAGTAGAAATTTGTATGTCTTTTGACAGTTGCCATGGTGTTTTATATGTGAATGGGACCATATTTTACATAATCACTCCAATGTTTTTGCTGTTGTAAATAACTGTGTGATGAACATCTTTGTAGATCTCCTTCTTTGGACATCCGTCCAGTTGCTTCCTTAGAAGAAATTCCAGCAGTAGAAAGTGCTATATCAGGAGCTGTGGCATTGGAAGTTTTGATACATAGTAGTGTCATTTTCCAGGATAACGATCTGTGTAACGATATTTTGGTGCCTCCTCCTCACTGGCTGTTCTTCCTGTGCTTTTCCTAAGGAGTGCTTACTCTTTTTCAAACCCTAGATATGTCCATGAGCAGAGTGGAGCATCGGCCAGTGTCCCACGTGGGCCACAAAGCATGCCGGGGTCTGGGAGTGCCCCTCAAAGCTGCTCTCGCCTCCTGGAAAGCCAGACCTCACCTGGTGAGCACACAGACCTCGCCTGGCGAGCACACAGTGCCAAGCCCGCAGCTCTCCAAGGAGGAAGATGGCCCAGCCTGGGAGCACACCCTGAGCAGCTGCCTCTAGTGAGTGTCTGAGGCCCTGCAGGCCGGGGCACCAGCTTGGGGACGGGACAGTGAGCTTGGAGAGGGCACTGAGGGCGTTTGCCAGCCCAGGGAGGATCAAGGGAAAAGGACCGACAGCAAAGCCCAGAGGGCTGAGCTTCCAGTAACCAAGAGGGGCCCCATATGTGGCTCTTCCCTTCAGAGAGTCCGCCTTCTGAGGTGGTCCAGGAGGATGGTCCATAGGTGGGGACAGATGGGGACCGTGTGGTCCTCTGTGGCCCTCATCTGTTTCCGTCACACGAATGCCAATCACCACAAATGTTTTCTCTCAGCCTGTGTCGCAATACCCTAATAGAGTGCCATGAGACCCTCTTGGCACACTGCCAGGGTGCTGTACCTCACTGATGCCGGGGTGAAGGAGGTGCCTTGTAGCAGAAGGAACCCTGGGAGGAAGGCGACAGCGGCTGACCCAGGACCAGGAATGAAATGGTCTGCATCTGTTCCAGGGTGAGGCAGGAAGGAGGAGGTCCGCTCAGCATGTCGGGTCAGGGTCCCCCTGCTTTCAAGAACTCTGAAGTTCACTGCTAGAGCAGCGGTTGGTAAACTACAGCCTGTTGGCCAAGTCCCGCCTGCCACCTGTTTTTGTAAATAAAGTTGTATTGGGACACAGCCACGCCTGTCACGTACACGCCATCCATGGCTCACTCCTTTTGCATTACAGCAGCAGACCTGAGTCGCTGAGGCAGAGACCCTATGGCCCACAGTGTCTAAAATATTTGCTGCCCAGCTCTTTACAGACAATGTTTGCCAGCCCTGCTCTAGAGATTTGTAGTGAGGGGACATCGGAGTGCCTAAGGCCTGGGGTGCATCCAGGAAGCCCCTGGCACATTATCCCCGCCAGCGGACCCCAACTCCAGACGCAGACCTGGGGCCCTGCATTCAGCAGACGTGACTGGCCAGAGACAGCCTTTCAAATACACTTATTTACCCAGAGCCCAGCTGCATGGCTTCAGCTGATGTGGGAGTGAGAGTTCTTTGTGCCCAAGACCGTCTAGTTTGAATTCTTCCCTCTCCCGTAGTGTCTGTTTCTTTTCTCCCCACCCCCACTTGTTTCTGCCCAAACAAAGAATGCTTTGCACTCCAGAAAACAGATGCAAACCTGTGGTTGGTAGAGCTGAGCAACTTTCTAAACCTGTGAGATACCGGGAGTCCTTCCGGACGATTCTGGAGGCACAGGGCAGTGTGAAGCTACAGTGTGGTTAGTGACGCTTGGAAAGGGGTCAGAAGCATCCGGGAAAGTGCCCGCCTTCCGGAAGAGCTCGTGCTCAGATGGGTTTTCCCAGTCACGGGGCCACCCTACAACAGTCCCCACTGGTCCCAGGAGGCAGAAGGCCATTGTGTGGCCATCCCATGTGCTACATGGGGGCTGATGGCTAAGCCAGGCTCTGACTTGGGAACGACAGGTGTTTCACGTGCCCAGGGGTGGGAGCATAGGGGAGCGGCCCATGGGGCCAGGTTTTGAAGGTCGCCTCAGCCGGGTGCAGGAGCTTTGGGGTTATTCAGGGAGAGTAAGGGGTTTGAGCCGTGGAGGCAGGCTCAGCTCTGTGGGTGACCAAGATCTTTCTGGCAGCTGTGGGCGAGTGCTGCCGGTGAGTAGGGCCAGCATGGGGACGCTGGAGGTGATTCGTCTGAGACTCTTGGGGCTGCTGGTTAAAGAGCGAGCCTGTCGTGGTCACGGAAGCTGGCCTGGCTGCAGGGCCGTGGAGAGCAGCTGTAGCATCCACGCCGGGCTGAGGTGCTGCTCAGGACATTTCCACCCGGTGCCCTTAGGCTCCCTTTCGTGACAGCCTGTGGAACTCAGGGCTTCCACAGTGAGGGCCCAGTGGGGAGACTGAAGGCCTAGGGTATCTGCACGCAGGATTTTGGAGGCACCCTTGGGAGCCCCAGTCTTGTCACCTGCCCTGAGATTCCCAGCAGGCCTGCCCTGTGCCCAGATCGAGTGGTCAGTCACGAGACGAAACCTGACTGCGTGTGTCCAGGCCATTGTCTGCGAGGGCCTGGGTCTCCAAGTGGCCACGTGGGACTCAGGCAGTTAGGCAGGGCTGAGGGCGGCATCAGGGTGCACCCACAACGAGCAGGACGTGAAGGGGGGGGACACTTGAGGTCACTTGGCCCCTCGACTCCCTGTTGCACCCCTGCTTCCAGGAATCCCAGCCTGCCGGCAGGAGGGAAATTCCCAGAGTGATTGTGGGGAGACCCCCACGTACTCGGGAAGCCGGCTCTGGCTGGGCGCAGGCTTCATCCTGTGAGACTCAGCCATGGTGGCATCTCTGGAACCTTCTGCAGCACACTGTCTCTCACAGTGGCACCCCCAACCACCCCCCCACCTGCATCACCTGCCTCCTCTGGGCCCTTATAGTACCCTATCCTCCCCCAATCTCACCCAGCCATCTTCGGGTTCTTCGCCCAGAGAACCAGCCTCCAGCTAACCAACCCTTCAGGTCCTGCCCGCTGCCATCTCCATGCTTCCCAACACTGAGTCACGCCGCCGCTCTCCATTTGTGCCAGCCGGCAGTGACCGCTTTTCTGTCTCCACTGGGTGGCAGGCTCCCGGGAGGAGGGAGTTGTGTGGCTTTCATCTTTTGTCGCCAGGGCATTGCCTGGCACATGAGCAGGTGCTCAGAGTCTTGGATGATGGCTTGGAGAATAGACGGATGGGTGATGGCTGGCAGGCCAAGTGGCATCTCCCACATGAAAGGCGTGGTCGCTGTCACGGCCGCAATGGGCCTGATCTGTGCCCTGCAGACCCTGGGAGAAATTGAGGAGGAAGAGTTGGCCAATCTTGGCGATCAGAATGCTGTGCCCTTCGCTTGTGACTGAGTCTTGACCCTCTGTCCACTGCTCTTTCAAACTCTGAACTCTGGGGTGGGGCAGAGGGGTTGAGACTCATTGCGCAACTGGGTCAAGAAGTGCTGTAAACCCATCAGACGCAGGCGCTGGTGAGACCCCTAGACCATCGTGGCTGAGACGCATTGCGCTCTTCCTGGGGGCCAGGCTGGTTGAAGCACGTGGCTCAGTTGGCATGCTGGACCCTGCCACAGCCCCGCACGCAGGTGCACTGCCACACCCTATGCCCCAGGCCGGCCTGTGTTACTGACCAGATGCCACTGTTGACCACAGATCCCTCGGCCAAGCAGCAGGGCGTCGTCGGCAGCCTGAGAGCATCTGGATGGGAGCCTCGGGGACCGCCCAGCCTTGCTCCTGGCTCACCCGCAAGATGTGGACAGCTCTTGTGCTCATTTGCATTTCCTCCTTGTACTTCTCTGAAAGCCGAAGTGCATCCCTGGATCCACGTAAGTGAGAAAGCTGGGTGACTGCCGGACAAGGCCCACCGCGGCCCCAGAGCATCCTGAGCCCAAGGGGTGTCTGCAAGGCCAGGCCAGCGAGTGGGGAGCCCCGAGCTCCCCAGTGCTGGGCTGGGAAGGGCTGCCAGGCTGAGCTCCAGGCCCAGCGTGGGTAGGGCGCCCCCAATGGGACCAGGCCTCAGCCCTGAGAGGGCCACTCGCCTGGCCCTGCAAAATCGCCCTTCTGTGGACGCAGTCTTCGGTGAGGAGTTCATCCGTTCCTGCCTCAGATATTTACCTGCGCTTCTGTGTGCCAGGCACTGTTCGTCTCCAGGGAGACCTGCAGCAAAGGCTTCTAGAAAGCCAAGAATATCTTTACAGTTGGAATATCTGGGCAGCGGTTTATCTGCTTCGTAAAGCCGGGTGTGTGTCTGATGGGTATTAATGGTGAATCACACCTGTAATGGGAAACTTTCACTCTGTCTGGTGTTTTGGGAATTGGATCAAAGAGTGAAGCTCTTAAGCCTTCGATGGGCTTGGGGTTCCGAGAGGGCAAAGGCGCTTTAAAGTCAAAGTGCTGAGTGCTTCTGGGCTGGGCTGCAGGCCAGATGTGTGCAGCGAGGAGATCAGAGGGCCGCTGTGTACACAGCCCCTCCCTGAGCTCCCTGGGCCGAGAAGCCCGGCACAGCAAGGCCGTGCGCCAGCCCGCGTCTCGGAATAATCCATAGGATTGAAAGTGATTGTGTGTTTTTCTCCCCTTTCTGACTTTAAGGACAGATACGGGATAACTTAGTCAAGAAAAATGTATCTGAGGAAACAACTAAAAACGACTCTAGTAAAACATCTGAAAACACGACCACGACCACACCCTCTCCTGTTACGTTGGCCAAAAGGACTTCAGTAGGTGACAACAGCTCTCTGGCCATCCCAGCAGGGACCACACACAGGACAAATGTGGACACGTCAGCAGTTGTGACAAATCTCCCTGACCGCACGGCCTCTGGTATGCCCATGCCACCGGCCCCGACGCCAGGGCAGCCCCCGCGGTCCCCCACAGCTGCTCTCAGCACACCCGGCACACAGGCGCCCAGCGGCAGCACATTGACAAAAGCAGCACCTCGGGTGACTCAGGCCACCAGCACTAAGCTAGCTGCTGCCACCACGGGAAAGGCAAGCAGCCCCACGGGCACGCAGAGCCCTTCCACGCACACACCCAGCCACTCCACAGCCAGCCCTGCACCCCCAACGGCCCCCCGAGCATTTGAGTCCACACAAGGCCTCACCACCCAGACCCGGCCTGTGGCGGACACGGCTAGCAGTTCCAAGGCCCCTCTCGTGAACACAACCCTAGAGCCCAGCTCTCCCTCTGTGGCTTCCATGTCCACAACAGTGGTGACCACCACCAAGGCACAAGCCCAGGGGCCAGCTGCCACCACAGTGCCAGCTCCTGTGCTTCATACCAGCCCGACTCCTGCCACATCCCCCACTACACGGCCAAGCCCTACTCCACATTCCCAGGGGCCCACGGGGTCAGGCACACCCCAGACACCGGAGCAGGCCACAGATGGTACTGCTTCCACCAGGCCAACCGCCGAGAGCTCAGGGGACTCTAGAATGCCAATCACAGACTCGTGCCAGCTCAGCACCCAAGGCCAGTACCTGGTGGTCACCACCAAGCCGCTTGCCCTATCTCCGAACAGAAGTTCCCTCCTGGCGGTGCTCTTGCTGGGTGTGACCCTTTTCTTCACAGTCTTGGTTCTGTTTGCCCTGCAAGCCTACGAGAGCTACAAGAAGAAGGACTACACGCAGGTGGACTATTTAATCAACGGCATGTACGCGGACTCCGAAATGTGAGGTAGCGGGAAGCCGGCCTGCCGCCCCTTGGATCCTTGGAGGGCCAGGGTCCTTCCCCTTCCGTTTTCCCTTGGAGACCAAACCAAGTGCTTCCAAATTCTTTGGTGCAATTTAGGAGCTATGCCAGATGCTTAAACATATTGAATTACTGTCAGATCAATTCCATGATCACAGAGAGTTGTGCTTTTCTCATATTTATTTTTGTAAACAATCATGTTGACGGAGCAGGCAGTGATGGGGCCGGGGGCGGGGCTGGGGAGCCCCAGGTGTCAGGTCCCGGCCAGAATTAAAGTAATGACTGCTTTCCGTTCAGACCGTGTCTCCCCATTTGTGTGGGCCTTGTCCTGCCCACCACTGCCACAGGGGAGCCTTTTCAAAATACACGTGACGGAGTTCGGTTTTGTAAACGCTGAATATCATGTGGGCCCCTGGGGGCCTGCTGTGTCGGGCCGGTTCCTTGGGCTTCATGCTTACGCCCAGAGTTGCCCTCCCCCGGCATCTGGCACCATGTGGAGAGGCAGCTCTTTCCTCTAATCCCCCTTTCTCTGGACCATTCGGTGGTGAGCCACACGCTGCAGCCAGGTCAGCCAGGACCTGCTCAGACCACACTCGTGGTGACCCTGCACACCTCGCCTACACTCGCCTCGTAGAAAGCCTTGTGCGGTGGCACGGTCATTACTGGCACCTGACCCCAAGTCGCCCTGGAACGTGGGGAGCCCCAGACCCCAGTGAGTGCAGGGCCCGCTTCCCTCAGCAGGATGATTGCCCGGGTTCCAGTCCCCAAAAGTCCTCAGAGCCACACAGGCTGTGTCCTCGTCATGGGCTGGCCACCGTCCTCATGCTTGATGCAAATAACTCATTTAGTCACCGCCCCCAACCCAGGAGATCAGCTGTGATCCCCATTTTAAAGGCAGGGCCACCGAGGCATAGAGGAGACATTGCACCCCTGATGGCCAGTCAGGGTTAAACCAGCTCTTGAGCTACAGTTGACCATTGAACAGGGCGGGCGGGGGGGGGGGGGGCGGTTAAAGGCGCCAACCTCCCCCCACGGTCAGAAGTCCTCGTAGATGTAAGTCGGCTCCCTGCATATTCAACTGCAACCTCCCAGCAGACCCTTGAACAAGGTGGGTTTGAACTGCACGGGCCAAATGAAACAATCGTCGCTAGGTGGACCCACAGCGCAGGTCAAGCCCGCCTTGTCCAAGCGTCAAAGACTGTCTTACCGCCTGCCTGCTCTGAGCCTGCCCTTGACCTTTCTCTGCCCACCTGCTCAAGGCAGCGAGAGCTGGTGGGCAGCATGTGAAGCTGTGTTCCCAGGCCGGGCCTGCAGCTGCTAACTGTCACCGGGAACAAGCATGGAATGTTCTGGAGCTCCGCTGCTTCATCAGTGAAATGGGGAGACAGGATTGCGTCTTTTCCAGACGGGAGGGGCAGCAACTTCCGGCTTCTCCACTACGCAGGCAAAAGAGACTGATTTTGTCTGATGTCTCCAGGTCCCCGTGACAGGTCTCTGGAGCCAGGTCTGGGTGGCCAGCTCCTCTTTTTTAAGTTCTGCCTCCTCCAAAAAGGATTTCGAATGGCCCGTAATAACGACTCAGATAGTATCTAAGCCCCAGATCATTTGAGATCATGGAAGAGCCAAGGATGGAGAGAAAGGGTTAGAGCTGCCGTGCGGTCCACGCCTGTCTTCTAGCTGGATCTGGTTGGTCCAACAGGCCCAGAGGCCCCCTTGCCCCTCTCAGGCCTCTGCCTGTCTTTGAACCATGCTGTGTACACTGGCAGCTGGACTTCAACCAGCCTGAGCCAGCCTGAGCCCGCCTGTTTCTCCCTTCCCAGCAGATGCCAGCACACGTCTGCACATGTGATCACAGGTGCTGGCACTGGCCGTGGTTGGGAAGGTGGCTGTTCCAGCCCCCGTCTTGTCACCCTCTGTCCTGTGCTTCCGGCCAGCTTGCAGCATTGTCTTGGGACAGGCAGCTCTGCATACCAGGTTAGAGTCGGGTTTTAGAGCATGCCCTTTCCTCCGCCAGCCGTCACCCACCTGAGAAGGGCACGTTCCCCATCCTGGCCGGTTGAGCCCCACCTGGGAGCCAGATCCCTGGACCCACATGACGGGTGCCTTGTTCCTTTCTGGGCAGGTACGACAAGGGGCAGTGACCTGGGGCCTCTGCCTGGCACCCCTCCACCCAAGGAATGGGGAGGTAGGGTGTCACGGGGCCTACCTGTCCCCATTCCCCAGCCAGGGACTACTACGTCCTGTCACCTTCTGAGAATTGGTCGCATTCCCCATCCCTCTCTCCTTGGGGGTCTTATCCCCAATCACCCACCATTATTGTAGCTCCCCTAGTGGCCCACAGGTGCCTCAAACTCATGACATCCAAGGCCCAGCTCAGCGTTGGCTCCGAGAGTGTGTCGGCACTAAGGGTTCTTCCTAAACCGAAGGGCATTTCTGCTTACCTGGCGGGAAACCTGTGCTTCGTGCTGGGGTCCAATGGGCCTTCCTAAATATTCCTACAAGCTAGTGAGCCACTCCCTTCCCCGGGCCCCTGCTGCTGCCTGCCCAGGGCCCCAACCCAGCTGTCCCCTCCCGGCAGTCAGGGACCCCTCAACACAAACCTGCACACCTTTCCCTTCCTGAAATGAAGGCCAAGCTGCTGTGCCCGGCATTCCAGGCCAGGGCAGACCCTCCTCGTGGAGCACAAGGACGAGAGCTGGTCTCCAGAAAGCTCCGAGGAGGTGGAGACCACGGAGTGCCCCTCCATGCGGGGCTACCCAAATCTAGGGGGTGGCAGGTCTGAAGCGCAGGCTGTCCCCCTGCCTTGTAGGCCACTAGGCTGCAGCGACGGCCACTCCTGGCCTGCAGGAAAGTCCCACTCCGCGTTACCTCCCCAGGAGTTTAGTGAGGGCTCCCTGTTTGCCAGCCAATTGGGATTCAGAGATGAAGCTGCCCTCTTAGCCCGCAGGAGCTCACGGTGTGCTGGGTGAGATGTGAGAAGCACAGTGAAGAGGTAGGAGGTGGGCACACAGGAGGTATGTGACCCGCCTCGGGAGCTCAGGGCAGGCTGCCTGGCAGAGGGCACTCGGCCTCTCTTTCTGCTCCAGGCAGGGGCGGTGGCGGGTTCAGTGCCCATGACAACATGGACACGGGAGGAGCCGGGACCTATTCGATGGGTGAGAGTCCACGTGGCAGGCCAAGGCAGAAGTGAGTCACAGACTGGCTTGGCCCCGAAAGGGGCTCTCGTTTCTTCACAATGAGGAAACCGAGGCACAGGAAGGCCAAGTCACTTGCCCATGGTCACCCTCCAAGCAAGTGGCAGGACAGGAGTCACTCCAGGTTTGTCTGTCTGTCTACAAATGTTGGTGGGGCAGGAGCCCAGGCAGCCATGGGGAAGAGTGGTTCCTTTTCGGGGGCCACACCCACACCTGGACCCAGCAGCTTCCCTGCGCACCACGCCTCAAGGGAAGTCCAAGGGCTCCCCCTGGTGGCTGAGGCTCCCTCCAACCTCCTTCCCTCACCCTGCGTGCTGCCCCTGGCCGGAGACATGGGGTCCGGCACTCCACCCTGCTGCACCCCCAGCCCCCAACATCCCCCAGGGGGAACCCCCCCAGCCCAACTCCCCCGGCACCAGGAAGCCTTCCTGGTTATCCCCCCGCTGGAAGAACTTTCACCCCCTCAGTGCTCCTAGACTGGGGGTAGTAGGTCTCTTCTGTGAGACAGAATGTTCTCGGTGGCATTATGTCACTTGTGCCTGGGACTGTCTCCTGCCAGAGGGAAGCCAGGAGTTCAGGGAGAATGCAGTAACGTCACAGTACAGATCTCCGGGCTTCTGTCCCAGAACCAACCAGCTCGGTCGCTTGGGGCAAACCATGTCCACGCTCAGCCACAATTTTTATATCTACAACTTTGCTTAAAACTCATAGGGACCATCTAGTCAGTACAAGGACCAGTAATAGCTAATATTTTTTTGAGCTATGCACCCGACTTAGAGCCATTGTCTCATTTAATCATCTCAGACTACGCTCTTCCTGCTGTCCCACCCCCACCCCAACTCACACGGCAGCCAGATGATATTTTAAAAATATAACCCGGATCATGATACTCTGCTGCTTGGATCCCTCGGATGGCTTCTCACAGAGAGTAGGAAAAGTCCAAATGAGAACTGAGAACGCATGTGGCCAGAGGGAGGCATTCCTGGAACATCGGGGACAGGGACGTGGGGGATCCAGGCAGAGCGATGGGCGAATGCAGAGGCCCCGGAAAGATGGGAGCCCGGCGAGTGTGGGCAACAGAAGGGGCAGCGGAGAGTGGGAGACACAGGCCAGGTCCAGGGACATGGGCCAGCGCGGGCCAGCCTGAGGACATGGAGGCCCAGGCAGGTTTTCAGCAGAGGAAAAACGTCATCCGATTTCGGGGTTAAAACTTATTTTGTTGCGCTGAAGTATTTATCGATGAAGTGATACGCTGTCTGGATTCACGAGGGGACAGTGATGGGGAAGATACAGCAGGAGGGCGTGTCGTTGCTGTCTGTCGAATGTGGTTGACGGGCTCATCGGGGTTCGTTCTCCTCCTCTATCTCTGTTTGGGTATTTCTGGAAATTTCCATAATGAGAAGTTAAAAGATGGAAAGAAAGGAAGGGAGAGGTAGAGTGGTGATTGCGATCCCTTAAGCAAATGCCCGTTTTGGTTGTGACATGGAGGGCGCGTTGGGGGCAGCGCATGAGGGACCCAGCTGGGAGGCTCATCAGTTGGGAGCAATAGTGCGGCTTGGAGCAGGGAGGGGCCCACAGCGGGGAGAAGCCAGTGAACTTGGGGACGTGTTTTGGAAGCTGAGTCAACAGGACTTCCACTGTTTCTTTTTCCTTTTCTTTTTTAATTGAGGAATATTAGGGGACAGTGTGTTTCTCCAGGGCCCATCAGCTCCAACTCGTTGTCCTTCAGTCTAGTTGTGGAGGGTGCAGCTCACTGGCCCATGTGGGAATCGAACCAGCAACCCTGTTGTTAAGAGCTCACGCTCTAACCAGCTGAGCCATCCGGCCGTCCCTCCACTGTTTCTTTACACACACCCCACAGGCACATGGCGGAAGCCGGGATGACCCCTGCGTTTTTGGCTTGAGGAACTGGGGTGGTGGTGGTAGGGAGGAAGGGAACAGTGAGCCCTTATTCTCAGCACTTTACACGTTACTTCATTTAGTCCTAACTACAACCCTATGAGATGGTACTCGTCATCACCCCCAAGTCTCAGAGGGGAAACTGAGGTCTGGAGGATTAGTGAACCTCCCCGATCTCACATAGCTGGTAGGGGGCAGAGCCCGGAGTGACATGCAGGGACTCCCCCTGGCGTCCACACTCATACCATTAGACAACACTGCCACCGGATGGGGGGATGTGCCAGGCTTTGGGGGTTAGGTGGGCAAGGAAATCAGGTGTTCTTCTGTAGGTGTGTTAAGGCTGAGACGTCTGTTAAGTGTCAGGGAGACACAGGATAGGAGTCTGAAGTTGAGGAATGTCCCCACGGGAGAGAGAAATCAGGAGCCATCAGCATAGAGAGGGGGTTTGAAGGCAGGTGGCCAGATGAGATGGTCTGAGGGGAGCGGGGAAGTGAAGCGAGGTCACCACCCGGAACAGGCAGGGACCATGCTCAGAGGCTGGGGAGCGAAAGCGCCTTTTCTTCCACAGGGGAGTGGCTCCCTGGGATTGAGACAAGAGGCTGTTTCTGGCAAAAGGAAGTGGACATGCCAAGGGCCGGGTCAGAAAGGGACAGGAGCCGCTGCTTGTTTGGGCGGGGCCGATGGAGGTCCCAGGTGGCCCAGTGAGGGCGGCCAACAGAGGAAAGCAGGTGAGCGAGTACACGCTGACCGCAGACAGTTCCGAGAGGTTTTTCCAGGAGTGAGGGGGTGGGGTCAGGACAGGGGGTGCAGATGGACAGGGGACCACGAAGGATTTTTAAAATAGAAATCCTAAATCATATTTATTTGTGTGTTGTTTTTTTTAAATTTTATTGGGGAATATTGGGGAACAGTGTGTTTCTCCAGGGCCCATCAGCTCCAAGTCGTTGTCCTTCAATCTAGTCGTGGAGGGCGCAGCTCAGCTCCAAGTCCAGTCGCCGTTTTCAGTCATTAGTTGCAGGGGGCGCAGCCCACCATCCCATGTGGGAATTGAACCAGCAATCTTGCTTGCGCTCTAACCAACTGAGCCATCCAGCTGCCCCAGCATATTTATTTGTTGATGAGAATGAGTCAGTAAAGAGGCAGCCTGTCGATAAAGGGGAGGAAAAGGAAGAATTAATGGCGGGAGCTCCGTTTCTGAAAGCGACAGGGCAGGGGTTTAGCACAGAGCAGCCCTTCAGCCACCGTGTGGTGGGAACGACCATTATGCCCATCTCCAGGTGGGGAAACTGAGGGCGGGAGGTGAGGTGACTTGCCCAAGGCCACACACAGGTCAGGGCTGAGCCAGGCTTTAAGTCCAGTCCGTCTGGCTCCCAAACCCACGCTCGCACCGCTGAATCGACCTAAAGTGCCAGATTCGCCAGTCTGGCGTTCTCGGTGAGTAAGCTCTCTGTGCCCCAGGGGCAGAGCACATGGCAGGGGCTCGGCTCCTCCTTGCCGACCATGGAGTGACCCCGTGTGACAGGACAGGACGAGGGGAGCAGGCACAAAGGTGTCACGTGAGCAGAGAGAGTGCTCTGAGGGGCTAGGCCCAGTGTGAGGTCCGGGGCCCTGTAAATGGAAATGCGTGAAACAGGACGACCCCACCCGCCTCCAGCCTTCCTCCTGAACCTTGGGGAGACCCCCAGCTCTGCATCTGAGAGCCCCAGAGAACAATCCCACTTTATTCCATAAGCCCTGAGCAGCCCTTTGTCCAGGCAGCCTTTGATTGCAAGGACCAGAAACCTCGGGCCTTCCCAGAGAAAGGGGGACTTGTTGCAAAGATAGAAGGGGAGCCAGGACTCACAGGACCTGCTGTCCACCCCTCATTTCCCATCCCTTCTCCACGTCTCCGCCCCTCTGCAGGGCTCCTGCCTTTCCAAGACTCAGGGTCTGCTTTCTCCAAGGGGCTCTGGCTAGTAGTCTTGACACCAACAGTGACGTCCAACTCCCAGGACCACATCAACTGTGGCCAGGAGGCTGTTCCTAGTGGGCTGTGGGTGCAGTCCAGCTGCTAAGGGGTGTAGGCTGAGAAGAAAGGATGCCCACATCTTGGTGGGTTTCTGTTCCACGTACCAGCTGAGCTCTGGGGCACACAGATGCCAGGATGTGCTTCCTGCCATCAAGGAGTCACAGGCTGGGAGGAAAGGTGATACACAGTGACAAGCAATCAAGGGTTACAGGAGAAAGGGATGCCCCCAGGCCCTGCTCCCAGCACGGCTCCATGCAGGCACTTTGCAGGGCAGTTGCCCGCAGTGTTAAAACTACAGATGCAGCTGCAAGTCTGGGTTTCTGCCCAACAGAAGCGTGCAGGAGGCACGGATCACAATGCTCCTGACAGCATTGGTAATGGCGAAAGTCGTCTCCAGTAGCCCCGCAAAGTATGAACAGCCGTCAGAAAGAATGAGCTAGAGCAATCTGTAATAGAATCAGTGGTTTTCCAAGCCATATTATTATTGAACAAAACAGGAAGTTACTGATAGTACAATACAATACTGCTTGCATTACGGAGTTACCTATTTCTCCATAAATACGTGTATCTCCACAAGTGTAGCTGTGAAACACAACACACACTGATTATCACAGTTTCTGTGAGTCAGGCATCCAGGGACTGCCCCGCTGGGTCTTCCACCTCAGGGTTTCACAGTTTTAATCAAGGTGTGGGCAGGGGCTCTCTCCTCACATGAGGCTCACCTGGCGAAGGGTCTGCTTCCAAGGTCACATGGCTGTCAGCATCATTCTGTTCCTTGCAGGTCGCCTTGCCGGCTGGAGGCTGGGGACTCCCTCACCTGGCCACATGGCTCCCTCCATAGGCAGCTTGCAACATGGCAGCCTGCTTCTTCAAAGCCAGCAAGGGGGAGTGTCTCCAAGCAAGACAGACATTAAAATTTTTTTTTATTGTCATAAAATATATATAACATCAAATTATCATTTTAACTATTTAAAAATATGTAAGTTCAGTGGCATCAAGTACACTCAATGTTGCGTAACTATTTCTAGAACTTTTTCATCATCCCAAACAGAAAGTCTGTACTCATTAAGCAATAACTCTCTATTTCCCCATCCCCCAGCCCCTGGCAAACCCTATTCTACTGTCTGTCTCTGTGAATTTGCCCATTCAAGGTAAAGTGGAACCATTCGATATTTGTCCTTTCATTTCTGATTTGAGTGATTTGAGTCTTCTTTCTTTTACTCCTAGTCGATCTAAGTAAAGTTCTGTCAACTGTGTTGATCTTTTCATAGAACCAACTTTTGGTTCGTTTTTCTCTATTGCCTTTTGATTGTCTTTTTTGTTTACCTCCACTCTCATCTCTATTATTTCCTTCCTTCTCATGGCTTTGGGTTTAGTTTCTAGTTCTTTAAGGTGGACAGTTAAGTTATTGATTTGAGATCTTCTTTTTGAATATAGGAGTTTACAGCTATAAATTTCCCTCTTGGCACTGCTTTCTCTGCATCCTGTAACTTTTGCAATGTTGTGTTTTTATTCTCATCCATCTCAAGGTGTCCTCTAATTTCCTTTACGACTTCTTCTTTGCTCCATTGACTATTTAAGAGTGTGTTGTTTGATTTCCACATTCTGGGGAATTTTCCAGTTTTCCTTCTGTTATTGATTTCTAGTTTCATTCCATTGTGATCAGAAAAGATACTTTGTATTATTTCTTTTAACATTTATTAAGACTGGTTTTGTGGCCTAAAATGTGATCTACCCTGGAGAATGTTCCATGTCTACTTGAGAATATATATTCTGTTGTTTTTAGGTAGTGTTCTAAATATGTCTGTGAGCTCTAATTGGTTTATAATCATCTATTTCCTTAGGTTGTTTTAAATGTAGTTGTTCCATCCGTTACTAAAATGAAATACCTATTTCTCCTTTCATTTCTATCAATTTCTGTTTCATATATTTCGGGGCTCCTTTGTTAGGTGTGTATCTGTTTATAACTGTTATATGTTCCTGCTGGGTTGAATCTTTTATCAATATTAAATGTCCTTATTACCTTTTATAATCTTTTTTGACTTAAAAATTATTATATCTGAAAATAACATGGCCATCTCAGCTCTCTTATGTTACTATTTGCATGAAATATCTCTTCCCATTCTTTTACTTTTTACCCCTCAGACTGGATAGTTTCAACAGTCTTATCTTGAAGTTCACTGATCCTTTCTCCTGCATGCTGAAATCTGCCGTTGAATCCCTCTCAGTGATTTTTTTTTTAATTTAATTTATTATACTTTTCAGCACCAGAATTTCTGTTTGGTTTCTTTTTACATTTTCTATCTCTTTATTAATACTCTCATTTTCTCCAAACATTGTTTTCCTGATTTCCCCTAGTTCTTTTCCATCGTTCCCTTTAGAAATTGAACATATTTAAGACAATTGATTTAACGTTCTTGACTAGCAATTGCAATGTCTAGGTTTCCTCAGAGATGTTTTCAGTCAAGTTCTTTTTTTCCTGTTTGCTTGTATGTTCTGTAATTTTAGTTGAAAACTGGACATGCTGAATATAGTATTATAATGTAGTGACTGTAAATCTGAATCTCCCACTCCTCAGGTATTGCTGAGTTTTGTTTATTGAAAGCTGGAGCAGTCCATTTGTGACTTTTCCAAACTATTCTTGCAAAGTGTGTATTTCTCGTTGTGTGTGATCACAGAAGTTTCTCTTCATTCCATCAAATCTGTAGTCAGCTTGACAAATATTTCCTTAAATGTCTGGCTCTACCCTTTCCCCCCCAAATAATGAAGGTTCTGTCTCTTTAAATATCCCCATAGATCCTGTCAGGGGAAGCTGCTGCAACTGAGAAGGCTGAAAGCAAGGCCAACATCTGCTCTGGCCCCTCAGAGCACTGCCAGACAAACCAAGACGTCCAATCCCAAATTTCTGGAGAACAAAAACCCTACTGCCTACCCTGGCACCAGCTAGCCACTCCAGGAATGTGGGCCACCTCCCCGTAGCTGTGGCAGGACTGAGCAGCAGAGGATGGTGCGTGGTTAGTGCACACTCCTCCCTCCCTTTTTAAAACATTCCTCTTATTTTTAAAAGGGGTCATCAAGTTCCAGAGTTCCAAAATGGTTGAGTCCAGGCACTTTTTCCAGCTTCATCATTGCTTCAATGGAGGGATCCCCTCCTAGAGTTTTCTATTCTGCCATATTGTGTGACATCACAATCGCACGAAATGTAATCCCTTACATGGAATCATTACATCTCGTCGCCTTGGCTGCATTCTACTGGTTAGAAGCAGCAAGCCACAGTCCTTTCCACACTCGGGGGGAGAGGATTACATAAGGTTATGAATACCAGCAGGCTGGGACCATGGGGCCGCCTTACTCTGTCCGCCATATTGCTTATGTAATACGTTATTTCTAAATAAACATACATATATTTGTATATGAAAGAATGGGGGAAGTTCTGAAAAAAGATGCACTGAACTCTAAATAATGGAAGGAAAGGGACAAGAATTGTTTGCAGGGGATGGAAAAATGTAAGAAGGTAAATTTTTTTTTAAGAAAATATATTCAATTATTAACAAAGAATGACTAAAGATTGTAAGCAACTCCTTCAGAGAGGAGATAAATAGTAACATTTGAGCTGAGCCTGGAGTTCTTCAGGAAGAAGGAAACATCTATTAGCTTAAGAATTTCCAGTGATTCCCTTTGCCCCAAATATATTCAGGGCCCAGCCCAAGAGTATTAATAGAAGCACAAAAACCATGTGGCTAAGTATTTAGAAGTTAGGAGTCTTCTCCTTTCTCTCTTTTTTTTTTCCCCTTCCCATTTTGCACAATTCAGTTCAGAACCCATTAGGTAGAGCAGAAAATAGAAGCTCTTCACGTAGGTGGTGGAGGAGCTGTGATACCCTAGAGCAGGGTGAAGATGGCAGGACCAGGACCAGGTAGGGTGAGGGGTGAGGCAAGGGAAGCACTCACCTTGGGTGAAAATTTTAGGAAGGTGCCAAAAAGCTCAGTAATTAAGATAATATTTAAGTATTTTAAAACATCAAAATAAGTGTAAAACGAAAAAAAAATGAGTGTAAAACGTCCATAATGAGCAAAACATCAAAATGTTAAACTCAGGATCAGTATTACAGATTTTTCTTTTCCTTTTAAAAATTGTTCTTCCAATATAGCTAACATGCAATATTTATTAGTTTCAGGTGTACATCATAGTTGTTCAACATTGATAGACCTAAAGAAGTGATCACCATGAGTCCAGCAACCATCTGACACTGTCCCACGCTGTCACAATGTTGTTGACTATATTCCCTATACCGCACATTACACCCCCATGACTTATTTGGTTTATACTTGGAAATTTGAACCTCCTATTCCCCTTCACCTTTTCCCCTCTTTTTAAAAAATTTTTCAATTACAGTTGATATTTTATATTACTAATATTATTTTATATTAGTTTCAGGTGTACAGCACAGTGGTTAGACATTTATATAATTTAAGAAGTGATCACCCTGACTAGTCTAGTCCCCACCTGGCACTATACATAGTTATTACCATATTATTGTCTATATTCCCTATGCTGTACTTTACATCCCCATGACTATTTTGTAACTACCTATTTGTTTCTTGATCCCGTCACCTTTTTCACTCTGCCCTCCAACCCCCTCCCATCTGGCAACCATCACCTTGTTCCCTGCACCTATGAGTCTGTTTCTGTTTTGTTTGTTCATTTATTTTGTAATTTAAATTCCCCACATAAGTGAGATCATATGGTATTTGTCTTTCTCTGATTTATTTCACTTAGCATAATACCCTCTAGGTCCATTCATGTTATGTTGTCGCAAATGGTAAGATTTCATTCTTTCTTATGGTCGACTAATATTCCATTGTATATATGTGCCACATCTTCTTTATCCAATCATCTATTAATGGATACTTATGTTCCTTCCATATCTTGGCTACTGTAAATAGTGCTGCAATGAACATAGGGATGCATACGTACATCTTTTCAAATTAGTTTTGGATTTCTTTGGATAAATACCAGAAGTGAAATTGCTGGGTCATAAGGTAGTTCTATTTTCAATTTTTTGAGGAACCTCCACACTGTTTTCTATCGTGGCTGCACCAATTTTTACATTCCCACCAACAGTGCGCGAGGGTTCCCTTTACTCCACATCCTCACCGACACTTGTTGTTTGTTGATTTGATTTTTCTTTTGTCTCAAGCTCTAATATGAGTCAGTACGACACTGTTAGTTATCCTTCAAGAGTGCATTTGTGTGACATATGGCCTAATAGGGGATGTCAGAGCCTCACTGGGGTCCATGAGTCGTCCACATGGGGAGCAGCTCAGCATGGGGTTTCAGAGCCTGAGTGAGGAGCTGTCTGCATAGACGGCAGCTTGGTGCAGAGTGTCAAGCCCCAGATAGATGAAGAGGACACCTACATGGTAGTGGCCAGGTACAGGGGGTGGACCCCAACAAAGACGAGGATGGCATCCATTCGGGATAGATCAGTGCAGATACTCAGACCCCAGAAGGGCTGAGAAGAGCTTCCAAGTGGCTGTGTGTGTCCCAACATCCATTGTCAGAGTCTGGGTATGGAAAGGACAGCATTTGTGTTGGGGAGCTGCAGTGGTGGGGTTAGTTACAGTGAAGGGAATTGATGACGTTAATAACTAGATGGAAGTTTTAGGGAGACGTGTTTCTCACAGTTGGAGAAAGAAGGTACAGATTTGCAAAGGGAAAAAACTAGAATGAAACCTAGAGTGTCGGATTAGAATTGCAGGCATTGGCATGACATCTCAGTTTTCAATAAACTTCCAATTTCTCCATCTCACCCTTTGTGCTATATTTTTGTCACACAGCTCACTTTTACATATGCTGAAAGTTATACATAGTTACTATTTTTGCCTTAGATAATTATATGTTAGACAAATTAGAAATAAGAAAAAAATGTATTTTATATTGACTTTTGACTTAATCATTTCCAGAGTTTGTTTTTGTGTGTTGATCAAAGTTTCTGTTTGGTATCATATCCCTCCTTCCTAAAGAGCTTCTTTTAACATTTCTTGTAGCACAGGTCTACTAGCAAAGAATTCTCTGTTTTTAGATTTTCTTTAGAAATTTTTATTTCACCTTCGTTTCTGAAAGATATTTTCCCTGTATAGAGAATTCTGGATTGACAAATTTTTCTTCCAGCATTTTAATGATGTCACTTTATTGTCTTCTGACTTGCATATTTTCTGATTAGAAGTTGGCTTTATAGTCTTATGACTTATCTATGTTCTTTTGTCAGTAATGTACCCTCCCCACACACCCCCATGGCTGTCTTCAATATTTTCTCTTTATATTGGCTTTTCATTAGTTTGAATATTATATGTCTAGAGGGGTGTGTGTGTGTGTGTGTGTGTGTGTGTGTGTGTGTGTGTGTCTGTGCGTGTGTTTTATATTTATCCTGCTTGGGGTTCTCTGAGATTCTTGGATCTATAGTTTATTATCTTACATTTCTTTTGTAAACTTCTGGGAGACATTCTTCAAATATTTTTCCTGCCTCATTCTTTCTCTTTTCTTTTGGGACTCCAATAAGACATTTTTAAACCTTTTGATATTATCCCATAGCTTTTAGATGCTCTGTTCAACTTTTTTCCACTTTGTATTTCAGTTTGGGCAGTTTCTATTGACATAATTCAAGTTCACTGATTCATTCCTTAGCTATATCCAGTCTTCTGTTGAACTTGTTGAAGGAAATCTTCATATCTGAGACTTTTTAAAAAATTAATGCATTTTATTGTACTTCCTTTTATAATTTCCATCTGTCTATTGGGATCTCCCATCTGTTCATGCATGTCGCCCACTTTTTCCATTTGATTGCTTTCTGCAGTTATTGTTGTTTGCATTTTCTAAAGCTTTATATAAACAGAACAATACAGAGTGTGCTTTCTTTTTGTCTGGATTCTTTTACTTAGTATGTTGTGTGTATCAAGGATTCATTCCTTTTTATTTCTGAGTAGTATCACATTGATGGATATACCACAATTTCTTTGTTGATGGACCTTGGTTTGTTTCCAGTTTGAACTTTTAAGCTACTATCAATATTTGTGTACACGTCTTTCTGTGGGCATTTGCTTCCTCTAGGAGTGGAATGGCTGGATCCTTTGCTTCCGTATTTAACTTTTTAATATACTGCCAAACTGTTTTCCACAGTGTTTGTACCATTTTAAATTCCCACCATTAGTGTATGAGAGTTTTTGTTGGTCCCCATACTCACCAACATTTAATGTTGTCAGTGTTTTTAATTTTAGCCATTCTAATAGGTTTATAGTGGTATCTCATTTTGGTTTTAATTTGCATCTATCTAATATCAAATGCTTTGAACATAGTTTCTTGTGCTTATTTATTATGCATGTGTCTTCTTTGGTGAATTGTGTATCAAAATCTTTTGACTTTTGAATTAGTTTGTTTTCTTATTATTGAATATATATTATATATATATATTTTATATATATATGTGTGTGTGTGTGTGTGTATATATATATATATATATATATATATTCTCAATACAAGTCCTTTATCAGCTATGCTTTGCAAAGATTTGCTCCCCATCCATGGCTTATCTTTTCATTCTTCCAATTATGTCTTTTGAATAGCACAAATTTTTAATTTTGGTGAAGTTAGTTTTATAAATTATGAATCATGTTTTTGGTATTGTATCTAAGAAAGTTTTGCCTAACCCTAGGTCACAAAGATTATCTCCTGTTTTCTTCTAGAAGTTTCATATGTATATATTTTACATTTAGGTCTATGACCTATTTTGAGTTAATTTTTGTATATATTGAGAAGCATGGATTGTGTCACCTCTTTCATGCCTGAAATTGGTAATTTGTATCTTCTCATCTTTATTCCTGATCAATATAACTAGAGATTTATAAATGTTATTGATCTCAAAGAAACACTTTTGGATTAGTTGATTTTTCTCTATTTCTGTCTTCAATTTCACTAATTTCCAATTTGATCTTTACTGTTTTCTTTCTTCTGTTTACTTTGGGTTTAATTTAGTCTTCTTTGACTGGTTTCTTAAAGTGGAAGCTGAGCTCTTACATTTGAGACCTTTCTTCTCTTCTAATATACCTATTTAGTGCTTTAAATTTTCCCCTAGATACTACTTTAGCTACATCTCACACATTTTGATATGTTGAGTTTAATTTTCATTCAGTTCAAAACACTTTCTTATTTCCCCTCTGATTTCTTGACCCATTCATTATTTATAAAGGTGTTGTTTAGTTTCCAAATATTTGGAGAATTTCCAAAGCTGTTTCTGTTATTTTCTAATTTAATTCCATTGTAATCAGCAAACATATTTTGTATGACCTGAATCCTTTTAAAAATATTGAGACTTGTTATATGGCTCAGAATATAGTCTAGCTCAGTAAACGTACCATGTGAACTTGAAAATAATGTATTCTGCTGTAATTGGGTAATATGTTCTATAGATGTCAATTTGTTTGATAGTGTTGTTGAGGTCTTCTGTATCCTTATTGATTTTTCATCTGGTCCTTCTATCTGTTACTGAGAATGGGTATTAAATCTCCAGCTAAAATTGTAGATTTGTCCATTCCTTCTTCTAGTTCTTTCAATTCTTGCTTCCTGTATTTTCAACCTGTATTTGTTGTTAGGTGCATAAACATTTCGGATTGTTACATTCCCTCAGTGAAATGATCTATTTTTCATTATGAAATAACATTCTTGATACTTGGCAATATTCTTTCCCCTAAAGCCTACTTTCGTATCGATATAACATCCCCAGACTTTTTTTTTTTTACCAGTGTTGGCATGGTATATCTTTCTCCATCTTTTTTGCTTTTACCCTATTTGTGTCTTTATATTTAAAGTTGATTTCTTGTAAGTAGTGTATAGTTGCATCGTTTTACAAATACAATTGAGCTATTTCTACCATTTAATTTGGAACTTTATGCAATTAAATTTAATGTGATCTTTGACATAGGTAGATTTAAATCTATCATTTTGCTACTCGTATTCCATTTGTTCCATCTATCCTTGGTTCCCTTTTTACTTTTTTCCTGCTCTCTTTGGTATTAATTGAGTATTTTTTGTTTTTACAGGACTTTATTGGGGAACAGTGTGTACTTCCAGGACTTTTTTTTTCCAAGTCAAGTTGTCCTTTCAATCTTAGTTGTAGAGGAGTATTTTTTTAGATTCCTTTTTATCTCCTCTGTTGGTTTATTAGCTAAAACTCTTTGGTTTTGTGTTTTAGTGGTGGCTTTGTAGTATACATCTTTCACTTACCGCAGTCTACCTCCCAGTGCTATTGTCCCACGTCACATGTAATATAAGAAATTTACAATAGTGTATTTCCACTTTCTCCCTCTTAGTCTTATGCCATATTATTACATATTTTACTTTTACATAAACCTTGCAACAATTTATTATTATTATTGTTTAAACAAAAATAATAATTTTTTTTATAATGAGATTTAAACTATCAGAAAAAAATCTTATATAGTCACCCACATAGTTACCTTTTCCAGTGCTCTTTGTTTCTTTGTGTAGCTCCGGTTTCTCTCTAATACCATTTTCCTTCTGCCTGCAGGGCTTCCTTTGACATGTTAGTTCCCTAATCTTTTCTTCTGCCATGTCTCCTCTGCTGTTAATTCTATCCAATGTGTGTTTCATCCCGGGCACTGTAGTTTTAATATATTGAAGTTCAAATTGGATACTTAAAACAATAGTTTCCGTGTCTGTAATTAATATTCTTAATCTTTCTTTCCTTTAATTTCCTTAGCACATGGGGTACAGGTCTAATTATTATTTTATTGCCCTTGTCTGCTAATTCTATCATCTGTTATTCCTAGTTCAGTTTCAACTGACTAGATTTTCTCCTCATTGTGGCTCACAATTTCTTGCTTCTTTGCATAGCTGGCAACTTTTTTGGGATTCCATATACCATTTGTGTTAGTTTTTAAAATAATTATACTGGCACCAGCCCTGTGGCTCAGGCGGTTGGAGCTCTGTGCTCCTAACTCTGAAGGCTGCTGGTTCGATTCCCACATGGGCCAGTGGGCTCTCAGCCACAAGGTTGCCGGTTCAATTCCTCGAGTCCCGCAAGGGATGGTGGGCTCCGCCCCCTGCAACTAAGATTGAACACAGCACCTTGAGCTGAGCTGCCGCTGTGTCCTCTCAACCACAAGATTGCCAGTTCGACTCCTGCAAGGGATGGTGGGCTGCGCCCCCTGTAACTAGCAACGGCAACTAGACCTGGAGCTGAGCTGCATCCTCCACAACTAAGACTGAAAGGACAACTTGACTTGGAAAATAAATAAATAAATAATTGTACTTTGTTGCAAAATTATTTGCTCCTTTTGTATTCATATAAATATTGTTGAACTTTGTTCTGGGACACAGTTGAGTTCTTTGGACATAGTTTGATTTTATTTTTTTCTAGTCTTGCTTTGTTAGGCAGGACCAGAGCAGTGTTTAGTCTAGGGCTGATTTTCCCCACGACTGAGTACCTTAGCCCACAGATCTCTAAGATCTCCACTCTGACTGGTAGAAGCAGGAAATATGTTCCTGGCCCTGTTTGAGCTATTGTGATTGTTCCCTCTGATCTTTTCGTGTGTGTCCTTTCCTGGCCTCAGCATTTCTTTACATGCACACTTGATGGGTACTCGGCTTAATTACATCTCAAGGGCTTGCAGATCTCCAGAGTGTCTCTCTCTCTCTCATCTCTCCTCTCTCTCTCTCTCTCTCTTCTCATCCTCCTCCTCTCTCCTCTCTCTCTCTCTCTCTCTCTCTCCCTTTTCCCTTTCCTCCCCCTTTCAGTACTCTGCCCTGTGAACTCTGGTCTAAGCCTTCTCAGAGTCCCAGCTCTGACTCCTGAACTCAGGGGGAATGCCAGGCTATGCCTCAGTTCTTCCTCCTTGCACCACAGACTCGAAACTCTCTTCAGACAGTGAGACGGTGCAAACAAATGTGTTTCTTCTTTTGTTTCTTCTTCTCTCAGAGATCACTAGTTACAAACAAAAACAATAAAACCAGTCCCACTTACAATAGCTCCCAAAAGTTTTAAATACTTCAATTTAAATCTAACAAAGTAATTATAGTATCTGTAAGCTGAAACCTACAAAATGCTGATGGAAGCAATCAAATACAACCTAAATAACTGAGAGACATACTGTGTTCATGGTTTGGAAGACTTGATATACATAGTCAAGATGAAAATTCTCTCCAAATTGATCTATTGATTTCATCCTATCCCATCGAAGTCCCAGCAGGATATTTTTGTAGGTATCAACAATCTGATTTAAAAATTTACATGGAAAGACAAAGGAATTAGAATAACCAAAACAAATTTGAAAAACAACAAAGTTGGAAAACACACACACTCTCTGGATTTTTAACAAAGTTGAAAATGCAAGTCAATGAAAAAGAATAGTCTTTCAGCAAATGATGCTGGAACAATTGCACATCCGAGAGAGAGAGAGAGAGAGAGAGAGAGAGAGAGAGAGAGAGAGAGAGAGAGAGAGAGAGAGATCCTCAAGCTATACCTCACACTTTATATAAAAATTAACCAAATACGGAGCACAGAGTTAAATGTCAAACATAAAACTCTTAGAAGAATACGTAGGAGAAAATCTTTGTGATCTTTAGTTAGGCAAATAATTAGCTATGACACTAAAATCATGATCCTTAAAAGAAAAAAATAATAAATTGAACTTCATCAAAATAAAAAACTTTTGCTCTGTAAAAAAACACTGTTAAAAGAATTAAAGGGTAAGATGAAGATAAGACATAGTCTGGAAGAAAACATTTATAAATCACCTATCCAAAGAAGGACTTTTATTTAGAATACATAAAGAACCTCAAACTCACAATAAGAAAATAAACAATCCAATTTAAAAAAGGTTGAAAGCGTTGAGCAGACTCTTCAACAAAGAAGATACAAAATGGCCATAAGCTCATGAGAAAATGCTAGGAAAATGCAAATTAGTCACCAGGGAAATGCAGATTAAATCCACATGCTACCCCAATCCAGACCTATTAAAATAGCTGAAATAAAAAAGACTGACCATGCCAAGGGTGGACGAGGATGTGTCCAGAGGGGCTGGATCTCTCACATGTTGCTGGAATGCAAAAATGGTACAAGCATCTGGAATACGGTTTGGCAGTTTCTTGTAAATTAAACATGTACTGTTTGGCCCAGCAATCCCACTTCTGGTTATTTACCCGCGAGAAATGAAAACTTACATTCACACCAAAACCTATACATGAACGTTTATAGCAGCATTATTCAGGGTAGTGAAATTCTGGGAACAATCCAAATGTCCAAAATGCTTTAATGGACAATGGACAAAGAAAGTGCATCCATACAATGAAATACTCCTCAGCAATGTAAAGACAACCGACTCTTGATAGAATGACAACATGAAAGACTCTCAAAAGCATTATGCTAAGTGTCATTAAGCTTATATGACATTCTAGAAAAGGATGGAGAACAGATGAGTGACTTCAGGGGTTAGGAGATGGTCTATAAAGGGAAGCATGAGAGAAGTTTGGACTATTCTGCATCTTCACTGTGTTGGTGGTTCCCCAAATCTATGTATATGTTGAAACTCATAGAAGTGTATATGCCCCCCCCCAAGAAAAAACTACATCTAATTAAAGAAATCTCAGTTACACATTGAAAATTATTTTTGTTGTATTTCATCCATCATTTCCAGGTGTTTGTAGCAGAGGAGTATTCAGGCTACCTTACTCTGCCTTCTTATCAGAACTGGGCAGCTTCCTGATACTTTGAACCCTTTATCTCCAGGCCTCTTCCTCCCTCCAGTCCAGCTACCCACTCCCATGTCCACACCCTGGATCTTACTGCCATAAACTACTGTACCTCTGAAATATGCATAATTCAGCCAAACCACTCTCTAACGTCATCCACAGGGGTGATGGTCCCCCAGAGCGCATTTGGCAACGTCTGGACACATTTCTGTTTGTCGTGACTTGGGCAGGATGGGTAGAGGCCAGGGATGCTGCTAAACATCCTGTAATACTCGGGAGAGCACCCAGGACAAAGAACGGTTTAGCTGCAGATGTCAAGGGACCCGAGATTGAGAAACCCTGCTTGAGCCTGTCCTTCCTCCTTCCAGAACATTCACTCCATAGACTCCCCTGCAGCCATTTTAGCTTCGCCTAGACCATCCACCTCTGGTCTTCACCCTCTTTCTCCAACTTGCAGCCCATGGTACATCACCTCAGCCACTCTTTGGTGAATATTATTCTCCTCTTAATCAAGACTCTTAATTATAAGAATATAAGACAAATCAAAATAGGTAGGGCAGGGCCAGCCCGGTGGCTCAGGCGGTTGGAGCTCCGTGCTCCTATCTCCAAAGGCTGCTGGTTCGATTCCCACATGGGTCAGTGGGCTCTCAAACATAAGGTTGTTTGGTTTAAACTCCTCAACTCCCGCAACGGATGGTGGGCTCCGCCCCCTGCAACTAAGATTGAACACGGCACCTTGAGCTGAGCTGCAGCTGAGCTCCCGGATGGCTGAGTTGGTTGGAGCACGTCCTCTCAACCACAAGGGGCTGGTTTCGACTCCCACAGGGGATGGTGGGCTGTGCCCCTGCAACTAGCAACGGCAACTGGACCTGGAGCTGAACTGTGCCCTCCACAACTAAGATTGAAAGGACAACAACTTGACTTGGAAAAGTCCTGGAAGTACACACTGTTCCCCAATAAAGTCCGGGTAAAAAAAAAAATAGGGCAAAAAGGAGACTTGATTGGGACAACTCGGAGGTCAAACAATGATGGCTGAATCAGAGCTAACATTTACTAGGCACATACGTGGGCCATCCCTCATCATCACAGCTACCCTTCGAGGTAGGTATCATACTATCCCATTTTAACAGATGTCATACGGACCCCACAGGCCAGACGGCTGCTAGGCTGCCCCAGAGTTTGGAGCAGGAAACTAGAAACAAAACAGCAACAGAAGTGGCTGTTCTCCAAACTCTCTCTGGGACCTTTCTCTGCAGAGCTGCTCTCTCTCTCTGGAGACCAGTTTATTTCCACTACCCTGGAACAATCGCATCAGGCAGCCAGCTGAGGACTGCCTAGCTCACTGGACCCGAATTTAAGTGGGGTACAAATGGCATTTCTAATTGGCAAATTCAAATTCCGGTTTGTTTTTCTAAAATTCAAAACTTGTTTTTAGAACAGTTTGAGATCTACAGAAACATTGAGCAGGTAGGACACAGAGTTCCCCACCTACCCACGCCCACAGTTTTCTCTGTTAACATCTTGTGTTAGTGGGTATATTTGTCTCACTTAATGAACCAATGTTGACTCATGGTTATTAGCTGACGTCCGTAGTTCACATTAAGGTCACTCTGTGCTGTACGGTTCTGTGCAGCCCCCACTATGGTATCACACAGGACAGCGTCACACCATAGACGTCCCGTGTTCCACATCTTCGTCCCTCCCCGGTACCCCAGCTCCTGGCAGCCACTGATCGCTTTACCGTCTCTATAGTTTTATCTTTTCTAGAATGTCACAGAGTTGGAATCCTACAGTATGTAGCCTTTTCTCGTTGGCTTCTTTCATTTAGCGAGATGCATTTAAGGCTCCTCCATATCTTTTTGTGCATAGAAAGAAATGACAGTTCATATCTTTTTACCACTGAATAATGTTCCACTGCCTACATGTACCACAGTTTCTTTATACTTCCATCTGTGGAAGGACATCTCTGTCACTTCCGTTTTGGCCAATTATGAATGAAGCTGCTATACACATTTATGTGCAAGGTTTTGTGTGGACCTAAGTTTTCAACTCAACTAGATAAATACCAAGGAATGCAATTGCTGGATGATGCGGTAAGACTATGTTTGGTTTTGTAAGAAACCACCACACTGTCTACCAAAGTGGCTGCAGCACTTTGCAGTCCTGTCAGCAGTGAATGAGAATTTCTGTGGCTCCACATCCTCAGAGGCATTTAGTATCACCGACGTTTTGGATTTTAGCCATTCTGGAAAGTGTATAGTGGTAGCTCATTGTTGTTTCAGTTTGCAGTTCCCTAAATGACACGATGTTGGGAAGTATTCCTTTCTCGTCTATTTTCTGAAAAAAGTGTGTATGAGACTCAGATTATTTCTCCCTTAAACACATACGAGAATTGACCAGAGAATCCATCTGGGCCTGAAGAGTTTTACTTTACTTTTTAATTTTTGTTTTTGGGCCGTGTGTGTGTGTGTGTGTGTGTGTGTGTGTGTGTGTGTAGGTTTTTCATAAAGAATTCATTTTCTCTGATAGATTTAGGGCTATTCAAATGTTTGTTCTTCTTTAGTCAGCTGTAGTATTTTTGTCTTTCAAGAAATATGACCATTTTAACATAATTTGTCAAATTTATTAAAATAAAGTTGCCTATAATGTATAAGACTTGTGTTGCAAATAAATAAAGAATGCTGAGAATGAGAATTCAGTCATATGAAGACAAAATAATCCAGTTAAAAATTGGCAAAAGGTTTGAAAAGACGCTTTGCCAAAGGAAGATACACAACTGGATAATAAGCATGTGAAAAAAAATAATATCATTAGTCATCAGAGAAATGCAAATTATAACCACAAGGAGGTACTATTACACACCCTCTGGAATGACCAACATTAAAAAGACCAAGGGGACTCAATGCTGGTGAGGCTGTGAAGAAAATCTGGTTGTTTTTTCTAAAATTCAAAACTTGTTTTTAGAACAGTTTGAGATCTACAGAAACATTGAGCAGGTAGTACACAGAGCCCTCATACACTGTTGGTGGGGACGTAAACGGCTGCAGCCATTTCTTATAGTTAGACACCCAACTACCTTTTAACCCAGACTTTCTACTCCTAGATATTTACCCAAAAGAACTGAAGATATTTGCCTACAAAAAGACTTGCGTACAAACGTTCATACTGGCTTTAGTCATAATAGCCAAAAACTCCAAACAATCTAAAAGTCCATCACAGGAGAATAGACAAACAAGTCACGGTATTTAGTCACTGTATCCGTATAATGGAATACTTCTCAGCATCCAACAACCTGAATGAATCACAAAAACATATGCTTCAATTCTATGAAGTTCTAGAACTGGCAAAACTACTCTAAGGTGAAAATCTGTCAGGACTACAGTTACCTCTGGGAAAAGGTACTGGGAAGAGACATGAGAGAACTTTCTGGGGGTGATGGAAATATTCTGTCTTGATAGGTTATAGATATATCAATTTGTCAAGATGAATAGAATTGTATACTTAAGATTTGAACATTTCAATATATATAAATTTTACCTAAAAAAAAAAAAAAAAGATCTGCAACTAACTATTGCCCTCCTGTGAGTAGGCTGGCTTTTCACTGTGGAATGGGTCAGTAACTTTGAAGCTACCTTTTGTGTATTTTAGACTTTTGAATAAATGAGCATATTTATTGAGGTTAATGAGAGTCGGGTGTCTCACTGTTGGGAAGGGAGTTACAAGTCTGATACGAGAAGGCATCTGTATGAGCTCATGGTATTTTATTGATAGACTATATAGAAATATACATAGTTATGTGTGAAATGTATGTGAATGTGTGTTAGCTATGTTACATATGTTTCTACCATATCTGCTAACAGCCTAGAAGCAGTGACACACCCTTGGAAAGCAGCACCTGGTGCCAAGATCTTGCTTTCTAGATCCATTGTTCACTAAAAGGAAACAAGCCTTCCCAGAGATATGATTGGTTCCAGGGTTGGGACAGGAGAAATACAAGTTGATGTAGGATTTCTTGTGGCTTCGGAAAGTAAGGAAGTATTCTAAGAATCACAGGAACGTGTCCAGAGGGACAGGAGCCAGGTTGAAGGGGATTTCACAGGCCAAATCTGGGGCAATTTGAGCATCAAAATAAGTAATGGTGGTGTCATAGACTGAATATTTGTGTGCCCCCAAATTCATATGTTGAAACCTAATCCTCAGTGTGATGGCTTTTCGAGGTGCTCAGCTCATGAGGGAGTAGCCCTCATGAATGGGATGATTGCCGTTATAAAAAAGACCCCCAGAGTCTCATGGCCCCTCCCACCCTGTGCGGACACAGTGAGAGACAGCCGTCTATGAACCAGGAAGCAGGTCCTCACCAGACACACGATCTGCCAGCAGCTTGATCTTGGACTTCCCAGCCTCCAAAACTACAAGAAATAAATGTTTGTTCTTTAAGCCCCCCAGTCTACGGCATTACGTGACAGCAGCCCAAGCAGACTAAGACAATAGTAATGGATCGTAACTGTTGGGGAAGGGAGTTACAAATGCGGAAAGGGAGAAAACGAAAATGAACCTGTGACGTCGGAACGGAATTGCGTTAAAATCTATGTTTATACATAGATATACCAAGACAGATGTAAATGTGGTTATAAATATATGTGTATACATACAAACATGTGTGCATATTACATATATTTATACATGTACACACACACACACACACACACACACACAGTCTCTGTCTAGATCCACTGAGAGGCCCAGGAAACCGCTTCACCGCAGCAGCCCTGTGCACACCTCGCACCCAGAGCTTGGCTCCCCTAAATGGAACCATCGCTTCTTGGAGAACTGACTGATCGTGCGGCTGGAGCTCCCAGAACAATGGAAACCTGTAACAAAGCGACAGAAGCCCATTGGAAGAGGTTCTCACTGGCCCAATCTGGAGCAATTTGGGCATCAAAATAAATAATGATGTCTCCCCAGAACCTTCCAAATGTGACCTTATTGGGGAAAAGGGTCTCTGTGGAGGAGATTTTAAGTGAAGGATATGGAGATGAGAACCTTCTGGATTACCTGGGTAGGCCCTAATTCCGATGACAAGTTTTCTAAGAGAAAGGAGAAGGGGGTCTGACACAGAGGGGAGGCCATGTGAAGATGGAGGCAGAGACTGCAGGGTGTGGCCACAGCCCAGAGGCACCTGGAGCCCCAGAAGCCTGAAGAGGCAGGAAGGAGCCTCCCCTGGGCCTGCAGAGGGAGCACAGCCCTGTGACACCTGGATTTCTGATTTCTGGTCTCCAGAGCCACGAGAAGATAAGTCTCTGTTGTTTCAAGATACGGGACACTAACACAAGACACGGTGACAACCACCTGCCTCCCGGATGAGCCCTTAACAGCTTGAGCGAGTCTTCCTTTCTCGGTTTAAAGCAAGACACAGGCCACGGGAAGAGCCTGTGCCTGGGGTCAAGCTGGAGTGAGATCCCGTACAGCCAGTTGTGCCCTGAGAGGCTCAGACGTAGGTTCCTGGGGGCTGGGACCAGTGTGCGGCTGCTGCAGCTGCTGTGGCACTAGGAGCGTGGGAGGGACCTATGCCCGCCCTGCGTTGCCCCTGCATGGACCCCTCCAACACTCGGGAACTCGCCCACTCTGTCCTTGGGACCCATCTGCAGGTCCCCCCAGCCTACTCCTTGGGACCTCCATCTCTCCAGCAAGTTCTGGCTGGTTCCCCCAGCGGCGTCAGGGAATCTTACTGTCCCAAACTGTCTGGGCCTGAGTTGCTAGCAGGTCCAGTCTCCTGAGGGTCCCCGCCGAGGCCTGAGGCCTAGGGAGTGGATTTCGTGCCTGTGGATTGTAGGAATGAAGGGAGGAAGAGTCCAACTCCCTCTTGCTTACCCTTTCGGCTGGCTCACTGGGGCTTGTCACGGTTCTTCTACTCTTCGATTAAAGGGAAGAACTATCATGGAGACACAGTGGAAGCCCCCCTTTCCCTCCGTGGGCTAGCTCCCTCCCCCAGCTAAGGCCTTCTTAGGGGCCCCCACCTCTGAAACCAGGGTCTCCACCCCAAATGTCAGGGCCGAGACCCCAGTCACCTTCTCTGCCCGGCCACCCAGAATTCTCTAGAGGAAAATCATCTTGACTTTTGATTAAGGAAACGCCACCCTAGGAATTTACCAGGGGGCCAAGCCAACAGCCAAAAGTCTATCTGTGAGGTATGACCATGGGGATTAAAGGTGATGACATAGAGCAGAAAGCTGACTCCACGTGAAGCACAGAGATCTGGCCAGAGAAGACCAAGGTCACCTTAAAACTGGCTGGCGTCCTCGAGTCTGGTGCAGGCCCGACAGCAGCAGGGAGGTGGTTCTGATGGTACCAGTTTCCATCAAGGCTACCAGAACCAAGAGCAGTTTTTCCTCCCCCGTTTAGATAAAACTCAGCAACAGCCACCACTGATGGTGCCCAGAGGGAGAGTGAGAACTTTCTGGTCCCTCACCTGCACTTTGAACCTGGGTCATTCCCAGAAGCAATGTCTGGGAAACACCCGAGGAAAAACTATTGTGCAAAATTTACTCATCCGCAAGACCAATCATGGGAAAATTGGAGAAGTTTTCACTGAGCAGTAGCCCAGTTCAATTCACGTTTTCCCCTCCTCTGTTTTGAGTGTATAGAATTTAGACTTACAGTTTGCAAGTTTTCACATATGCACCTGGTAAACCACTCCTGACACAGGATGTTTCCCATCACACCACAGAGTTTCTCGTCAATGTTTCTCAGTCCCTGCTTAGTCAATCCCACCTGCCCAGAAGCAGATGACTCTTCAGATTTCCATCCCCATTTGGGTTCTTTTTGTTGTTCTAGAACATCACAGTTTGGAATCAAACGATTTGTACTCTATGGTTTCTGGCTTCTTTTACCTCAACACAATGTTTTTGAAATGTATCCATGTTGTTGCTTGTAACAGTAGCTCATTCCTTATTATTTTTTAGTAGGATTTCATCCAGCCCATAGACCACATTTGTATATCCTTTCTCTGTTGATTGGTATTCAAGTTGTTTCCAGTTTAGGACTATTATAAACAAAGCTGCCACAAATATCTTTGAAGAAATAAAGGAGAAGGGAGGGAGGGAGGGAGGGAGAGAGAGAGAGAGAGAGAAACAGATTATAACCTATTGAACAAAATAGGAACCCATAAGTCCATACTGTTATAAATATATTAATACATTAAAGGTATGACGAGCAATGGGATGTTTACATCCTCTCAAAGTACCTCTCCCCAGAATACTTATTACAAAGGGAAAACAAGTGACTTTCCAGTGGAGAAGCCTGGCAGACATCCCTTTATCAGGTAACCCAGAGAACATCATTAGTTATGGGTCGAATTGAATCTTTCGCCACCTGATAGGATGCGATGAGAATACGGCCTCACTGCTGGGACATTCTTGCCAAAGACACTTGACCTTAAAGTTCACCCTTGCCAAAGATACTTGAGGAACCATCAGAAAAACCTCAACTGAGGGACATGCCACAAAATAGCCTGTAACCTTCAGGAGTGTCAAGGTCATGCAAGTCTAGGAAAGAGGGTAAAACTGCTCCAGAGTGAAGGAAGTGGAAGAGACCCAATAAGCAAAGTAAAAGGGATTCCAGACAAGCCCCCTTGCTGTGAAGGACATTGTGAGAGTGGGTGCCGTCTGAAGGTTCTATGGCTGCGGCCTATGAATGTTAATTTCTTGATTTTTATTATTATTTTTAATTTCTTGCTTTTGATCCTCGCAGTCTGGTTTTGTAGGAGGCTAGCTCAGTTGGAAGGAAACAAACCGTCACACGCTCGGCAATCATGAAGCATCTATCTGGGTGGCGATATAGTCAGATGGTTAAGGAAAAGTAGTTCTTGTGTTATACTTGGAACCTTCCTGTACGTTTGAAATGATTAAAAACCAGTAAGAATAAGCTTTCCCTACCCTGGAGGAAACCAGTTTTTCAGCTGCCATTGGTCCTTTCTGTGTTACTTCTGTGTTACGTGTATAAGTAAGGACAGGGGTGAGTAAGACTGGCTTTCTTTTTGGTGGTGGTGGGAACCTGAAAAGTACCATCCCTCAGGGACACAGGGCTGCACCATCTGTTTGCCCAGGTGGTCACACATCCCTGGGCACCCCAAACTTGAAAGCAGGGAAGGGCCTGTGCATTCTGTGGGGGTCGGTGGTGGAGAAGCCTCCTCTATGGAACAGCTTGAGCCCGGATCCAGGAGAACAGTTAGAGACCTGCTGCCACCTCCTCTGAGAGGTTAGAGACCCGCTGCCGCCTCCTCTGAGAGGTTAGAGACCTGCTGCCGCCTCCTCTGACCCCTGCAGCAGTCCCAGGAAGTCAGCGTCATCCTTATGCACTGAGCCTCTACTCCAGGGCCCCAGGAGCTGTTCTGCATGAGAGACCAGCAGCAATCAAGGCAGACAACGCCCCCGTCCCTCCAGGAGCTCGTTGCGGGATGGCCCTGGAAAAGTCCAATAAAGGATACAGGGTGCTAGACGGGGATGTGTACTAAGGAGAAAAAAACAAAAGCCATTAAGGGAGAATGAAAGCTAGGTACTAGACGTGAGCAATGGGAAGAATATCTGCCTGAGAGGTGGAAGTTTCCGGGTGGGTGTATTCCATTTCAGCTGTGCTGTATTTGAAATCTATTTATTAAACAGCTAAGTGGTGGTGTCAGAAGTTCAGAGAAGTCCAAGCTGGAGACAGGAACTTGGGCGTCTTATGTACATAAACAATGTTAAAGGTATGAATGAGATGACTCAGGCAGGTCCAAACACCGGCACCTTTTCTCAGGTGAGTTACGGTGTGTAGACAGGCTGCATCTTCTGCCCCAAACCACATGGTTCGTAAGCTGTGAAGCTGGGGTTCAAACCTCGGGCCAAGCCCGGGCTCAGCTGCCATGAAGTCTTGCTGCTGTTGACTGTGGGCCCACGGGTAGGTCACTCAGCTTTTCAGAGGCTTGTTTTTCTCATCTATCAAAGGAGAGGTGGGCAGTGGAGGGGCAAGTGGGAGGCAAGGATGGTACACGGTGCCTAGTGGTGCTCAGGCAGGTGGCCAGGGAGCCAGCAGCTGCCCAGATGGGCCACCAGAGTGGTCCCCACCCTTTTCCCACCAGTCTCGGACACATGCTCTCATCAGAACAGCCCTGTCTTCCGGAAAGGGGGGAGGGACCGGGCGAAACAAGTGTGCAGAGTCCAAAAGCCAATATATCACTTTACAACAAGAAGCCACCTGCCATCCCACCTGGAATTCTGGGGTCAGCATAACTTGTGTGGGCCCTTCCCGTGGGCATAGCATCCCAGCAAGCAAATCCCTGCCAGCCAGTCGCTGGGTGACTGGCATTTGAAGAAGGGAAGTTGGAGAGTGATGCAGGGATTGGGGACCAGGCTGGGCCTCTGGAGTGTCCCTGGGCTTTGCTCGGGGACGGGAATAGGCTCTGTAGCCTCAGCCAGCGCCCTGGGAAGGGCGCTGCTTCCAGGTCAGCTCCGGGCTGGGCTGGCACTCCCGGTGCTTCCGGGACTGCCCGGGGCTCCTTCCGCCGACTAGGTCTTTCTTTAGAGTTGTTAATATCTTTCAAGACTTGGTGGGGGCCCCACTGCCTCTGTGGCTTAGGACTTCCACTTTGGGTCATCCAGAGGCTTCACAGTGTAAATGCCAATGGCTCCTGTCACATGGGGGCTGGGCAGGTGCCTGGCCACACTACTTCCTGTCCCCCCCTCCCCTGCCAGCTGGCAGGAGGAGGACTCCAGCTGGCCAGGCTCACTGCGGGGAAGTCGAATTTCCAGTCTCCCCCAGGAGGGCGGCTCCTGGCTGTGCCCTCTGACCGGTGCAGCCCTGGGCTCCCTGGTTTGAGAGCCCCAAAAGGCACCAAGGCTTCAGGATGACTCCATTGAAGTCCTGGGTGCCAACTCAGCGTTGCCAGGAGCCCTGGCCTGCCCTGGGCCTCTCGGCTGAGGCTGGAACAGCAGCCAGCAATGTAGGGGGCTGGGGGGAGGGACAGACCCGCAGCCGGGAAGCCTGGGAGGAAGCTGTGCTCAGGTTCACTCACTGTCTCCCCTGCCAGGCTCTGGGCCTGGCCCGCTCCCTTGCAAGTCGCTGCCCAGAACACTTGGCCTGGCACTAGGCAGTGACTAAATGGAGGTGTCAGCCTCTTGGGAGTCTGGGGGCTTTACAGGGCTGGGATTTGGGTGTCAGCCCCAGGGGTCTGTGAAGAGCACCAGCGTACTGGAGTGGATTCTGGAAAACTTCTTGTGTGGAGGACGCTGGCATTTGGGGCTGTGAAGGGCTGCCCAGGGCATGGTGGGACATGGGGCCTGGGCACCAAGACGCTGCAGGGTCTACACAGGGCTGTGTCTGCCCGTTGCAGGCACGTGTGCGTGCCTCCGTGGGCATCCAGTCAGGGGTGGCAAAGGCAGTCTCAGTGGGATGCAATTTGAGTATTTGGAGCCAAGCACTATGAAAATCTTGGGAAGAAAGTTTAGTGATAAATCAGAAACTAACAGAAACAAAGCAATCATGTGTTAGGTGTGTCTGTAAACAGAAACACGGCAAGACGAATTCTGGTATCACAGGTGTCCCTGAGGCTTGTATAGTGAAAGGGCAGGAAGCACAGAGCAATGTGCCCCGTGTGCTTTACCTGAGGGGTAGTGGGGCTCTGTCTCCCCCCACTCCAGTCAACCTCCAGAGCCCCGCAAGGAAGTCGGGAGGGAAGGTGAGGGCAATAGGGGGAGCTCTGGTTTTGCAGCTCAAGACCTGCTCCTGCCTGTTAGACACATGCCCTCAGCAAATCACTGCGCCTCAACTTACCCATCTGTGGAAAGGGTAATAATATCATGTCTACCGCCCAAGGTCGAGGTGGACGGAAAATGGGTAAGCACCACGTTGGTGTTAATGGACCAGTCCTTGCGGCCATCCACACTCTCCACTGCCCCATTCTGTATGGTGTGTCCACTCTGTGCCAGGCCTTGGGGATGCAGGGGAAACCAAGGCACACCTGCGGCTCTTCCTGGAACCTCCTTGCCTGCCCTACCCGCCTCCTCTCTGCAGGAACCACGCTGGGCAGTTCTGGGAGACTCAGCCTCTTTCCCCTCTGAGGGCCTTTGCACTTGCTGGCTCCACATCCCCTAAGCACCCTCTTTTCCTAACATACCCCAATCTCCTTTCCGTCTCGGCTTCCCTAAGGACACCTTCCACACATCTGCCAGCCTGTGGCCACCTTATCTTCTCCTTGATGCCTGCGTTTTTCTCTCGAGTACTGGATAAGGGCTCTGGCTGAAGCTCTCACTGGCTGTCTTAAAGCTCACCTAACCTCTCCGTGCCTCAGTTTCCTTATGTGTAAACTGGGGACCACAAGGGTCCCCACCTCCTGGGGGTCGTAAGGAGTAAATGAGACGCCACCAAATTGAGAACAGTACCTCGTATCCACCAAAGGCTGTGAACATATTGCTCTGGTTCGTGCTATTTTGCGGTCCTGGTTATCGGACTGCGGGACCCCAAGGGCGACCCCCTGGCGCGTGTAAGCCACCTGGGCGCCTTGAGGGAATTGCCTCTTTGGTCCTGGCACTGCCCAACTAGGGAAGTGGCAATACCACTGTTTCCCAGACAGCCTGGCACACAGTAGGCACTCAATAAATGGCCAGTTGACACGGGGAAGCCCGTGGCCCAATTAACGCACGCTCACTCCCTCCTCCCTCCCACACTACGCGGTGGAATGCTCAGGCTGCCCACATGGTTTTTAAGGGTGTATCTGCTTCCAACGACACCCATTTCCACAACAAAGAAGCTCGCTTCCGTGGGACCACCTCCCCTCGGCGCAACCGGGAGGAGCAGTGGGCGAGGAACCTGCTGTCCCCGAGGGCTGCCCCGATTCCTAGCTCAGGAGCTGTCCGCGGTGGGTGCAGCTACGCGGAGGGCCTGGGGGGAAAGGGGGCAGGTGGGCAGACCCCGCGGGAACAGGGCACGCGAGTGGGCCCACAGCCGGGGTGGCGCCCAAGGGGCGCGCGGCGACGCCGCCTCCAGCCGCGATTTAAAGGGCAGCGAGGGGCGGAGGGATCCCTGCCTACTGCCCGGCACGGATCCCTCCGCTACGAGAGACGCGAGGCAACGGCTCGGCTGGCCCCTCAAAATTCGCTTTTTGTCCCTCCGCCGCGAGAGCACCCGGCGAGGGACTCATTTCTTTCTCGGGTTTCTCCGCCTCCCCCCGCAGAGTCCCGTAAAAGCAACAGAGGCGGCCAGCACAGCGCGATCCGGTGTGGTGTCCCTTCGCCCGGCCGAGGGCACTCATTTTCGTGTCCTTCCACCGTTCCCGGGCGGCGTCCGGGCGGCTCACCGGGGGCGGCGACGCGACTGCGGTGCGGGCGGCGAGGCTCCGGGGCTATGAGGTGAGGGCGACCGGGCTCCGGAGGCGGCAGCGCGGCGCCAGGACCCAGGACGCGAGCCCCGAGGCTGGTGGCTGCCTCTGGGACCCCGCGGCCGCGCGAGAGGCTAGGTGAGGCGCGGGGGGCGCGGGGGCGCGGCGCGGTGGGGGCGGGGGGCTCCTGCCGCGGCTGGGACTCATTTCCTGACAGCGGATGGAGCGGGCGGTGCTGCGGCGTGCGCCGCCATCTTGGATTTTACTCTCCATTTTTCTCTGGAATTATTTTTTGGTGATTAATTTTTTGGGGGGACGGGGAAGTGTCGCCGAGCAGCGCGGGTCCCCCAGCGCAGCGGCCGGGCACGGGGCCTCGACGCGCCCTGAGGAGGAGCGGGCAGCGCCCGGCGGTGAGCGGGGGGGCGGGCGCCGGTGTGGGGGGCGGCGGGCCGCGGGCGCGGGGGCTCCCGGCCGGGCGGGGGCCGAGGCCGCGGGCGGAGTGGGGAGCGGCGGCCGGGGGAGGGGCGCGGCGGCGGCGGCGGCGGCCGGGGCGCGGGGCCTGCAGTGGGCGCCGCCGCCGGAAGGGAGCGGTAGCGGCCGCCGGGCAGCGCCGGGCCGACCCGCGGCCGCACGAGGGGAGCAGCCCCGCCGCTCGCGATTGGGGGACTCTGTTTTCCCTCTTCTCCAATGGGCAGCCGTGATCGGTCTCGCCCAATCTGCTCCCTCTGCCGCGCTCCGCTTCGGGTTGTTTTTGTTTGGGCTCGAGCCTCCTTTCTGCTCTCTTCCCGGCCGCGTCCCCCACCCATCCCCGTCTCTCGGTTGACAGCGGCTGCGGCTCCGGCTTCTGACCGGGGCCCGCCGCCTTGGCCTGGGCCGCTCTGCGCTTCAGCCCGTTCCCCCCTCCGTCGGCCGGCGCCTCGGGTCCCGAGAAAACGCATGGGTCCTTCCAGAGTGATTGTCCTTCCCCGTATCCAAAGAGGAGGTGTATGAGCGTCACTCCCACCTACGAGAGGGGGCAAAACGCGTTGACAGCTCGAGCCAACTTGTTGGAATGGTGTCGAAGCACGTTGGACCCGCAGAAATTCGCTCGCTCGCTCTATTCGGGTTCATTTGACCCCGTTCTGGAGCTCTTCGTTCCCATCCATTGAGTGGGGAACTTGAGGAACGATGAGGGGGTGAAAATGTGTTCTTTGAAGTTAATTTTTAAGAACTTGCCAAATGAAATTCACCCTGGAGGGAGGGAATCTGTAATAGTGGGAAGGTGAACTGGGTGGTTGTGATGGCGCTTTTCATCAGGACATTTTGAAACTATTTTGCTACATAGTTTTAAACGTGGCATCAGAGGTCTGAAGACTGCAGAACCACCGGAGGCAACCGAAACTTTCTCCCTGCAGTCTTCAGGCCTGTAACTTCTGGTGATTAGCGGGAAAAGCACAAACGTTTTGAAAAGGAAGGGGGAGATCATTTTTGCCTGGAGTAACCACAGATCATTGTACATATTGAAAAGCGGCCTTGAAGAATTGCTAGCACAGGTACAAGTTTACTTTGTAGCGGAACGTTTAGCAACTTGAACTTGAACTCTTAGGTGTGGTCCGGTCGCTGTTGGTGTTCCCTATCTATTAATATTTTCCAAGATTCAAGTCCATGAGCACTTTTAAGCCCAACAGGTTAGGGAACTCAGACCCATTTTCCAGTTTTTAATCTCTAAACCTTGTACGTCTGCTCTCCCTTTCCCAGGCTGTAGCCCCACGAGTTTCCCATGGCTGGTGCCTTTTGGTCACTTCCTGCCCAGCTTTCCTACACCCTCTCCCCCCATTCACACTCATCCTTCAGAAAGGCCCAGTAAGAATGTCACCTCCTGGCGAAACCTCTTCCACACACACTGAGTGGCTGCCCCACTCAGGAGAATGCACACTTCCCCTGTGTTGCCCCCAGCAATCATTACCTTGTTTAGTATTATACTTGGTCGTTTACTTGCCCATCCCCTCAGCTTTCTTGTGAGCTTGTTGAGTTATGAAAGTATTAAATTTATTTCCAAGTTGTCAAGTTTAACCACATTAAAAAACATGGTAGTCGTTAGCAAAGCAACTTAGTGAATATTGTGGATATTTATTTTTCAAGAAGAGAGTAGAATTGACCTGTTTTTTACCCATAAATTCTGAAATCAAGCTCTCTTTCAAAGTTATTTCCAAGTGATCTCTTGCCTATGTTTTCACCTGTCTTCCTGTGCACGCTGAACGAACTGCTTATGCTTGGAACTCTACATGCTTGAACCAAATACCAGTGGGCAGTACTGGGAGGAGGTGGAGGTGGGGTGGGGAGCGCATCAGAATATGTATGTGAAGGAAGTGGTAGCAGGTTGCTTGCGTGTCTTTTAGCAGTTTTGTGGGTGGGGGATGTTGGCGTGTAAATTTGACCACGGGTCATGTAAATCTGGCATTGAACCTGATTTTTATTTACTTGAGTATCCATTTGTTATAGGACATGAATACATGGTCGGTTGTGTTGGCAAAGAGTATATTGTGTGTGTGGCATCTGAGCAGCTAGCTCCCTGTCTGTAGGAACGCCCTACCCATGGCCTTTGGGAGCAAATCCTTTCAGACAAACCACCTAGATTCCATTATTATATACTCCTGCCTACTGCATGTGAGCTTTACTTCACTCACCAAAATCCCTCTCTATGGGCAAATTACAGGACTCTTGTAGACCTAGCACACTCTTAATTATTGAGTCTTCCACACAGTGTTAAAGACAATGGCAGGTATCTTTGTTCCACTCTGACACACTTGGTTACATGAACTCACTAGAGAGAATGCGCACGCACGGGGCGGCTGTATTATCTCAGATACAGCTCTCCACAATAGAAGTAAGTTTTACATATAAAATGTGCCTTAAGTTTTCAGCCAGATTTCTAGTTGCTTTTTACTGGGGGATGGGTACTTACATGTCTTGGTTTAGGAAATGGTTTTAATTGCTATAAGAAGCACAAACTCATTATTACAAGAGAAAACTTAAAACCAGCCAAAGCACTTTAAATTGCAAGCAGTAGGAAGTTCTAAGCATTCGAACACAGTGATTTGAAAAGTAATTTCCTTCTTGGATAGACTGCCAACTTTGAACTCTTAAAAATATGCTTTCTGTTTGAAGCTCTTAAATTTGAAATGTGAATTAAACAGAGCTTTCAATGACTGAGCTGCACTGAATGAGCTTCCAAGGAAGGGTCCTAGCAAATGAGGGCGTACCCTACAGCTTTGTCGGGAAGATTCTTAACAGGGGAAAGTGTAACAGCTTTGTTTAAATTCTTTCTGCCAACTCTATGTCCCACCCCACCCCCAAAAAGAAAACCTCTACAAATCTGTTTTTGCTTTAGTTCTTACTATACTCCCTTTTCTTCCCCATAACTAGGTGTTTCCTAGAAGTGTCTGCTGAGAGGAAAGGTCCTGCCTGATCAATGTCTAATCCTGTATTTATCTAATGTGGTCAGAATTTCTCTTTGTCCCAGTCAAATTAAAGAAAGCGCTTTTCACTTACAAACATATATTGTTTTATTCAGTACACGTTCCCAAGTTTTAGTCATGCACATCTTATTTTAAATGCATTACAGGATTTTACTGTTTTAAAGGCATGCTATAGAGAGAATCCATCTGTACAGGAAAGAATCATCACCTTATTTTTGTAAATCCACATTAATGTCTAACGTTAACTTTTTAAAAACGTTTTCTCTGTTCCCCATATTATTCGGAGGCAGTAAGTAGGAATACTTACATAGTTGGTGATGGAACCAGGAACTATTTGCTTTAACTCTGAAATAGTCTCACAAAAAGAAAAAAGGTCACTGATTTCCATAGTCATTGATGCTCTAAATTGTGTTTTGCTTCACAATTTCCTTTCCTTGTGCTAAAGGGTTCCTAGGACCATGGGACCAGTTTGGTCACTCACTGCCTCTGGCTCCTTCATCTGCCAGCCAGATGTGGGGCTGGCAGGTGTCTGTGTGAGACAAACTCAACCACCACAGTCTTTTAGGGTAGTATATAATTATGATGACTATATATACATATAATTCTGGGACTAGATGCAAGGCTGTTGGAGTAAGAATCAATTCCTTGATAGGACCACGCCTCCGTTTCTTCATCTGTAAAATAATTAAACATTAATACCTGAGATCACTTTCAATCCTGAGTTATAGTTTATCTTTTACACTTAATGGCCACCCTGCTTTCTTACTTCTCAGAGCTATTTTAATTATATTTGATATCTATGGGTTTACATAGTTCATCTGTATAGTCCATGTAGTTTTTCCTTCCTTTTTTGAAATGTTATTAAATTGGTGGTATAGCTTACGATCAGTTGGGTTTTAGACTTGAGAGACTGGGGTGCATCAGAGGTCCCAATAGCGTCATTAAGGTCTGTATGGCTCCTACTTGTCAGTTGCACCTCTGCAAGCTGTCTAATTCTCTGTATTGTAACAGTCAGTAAAGACAGAAGTAAGTAGACCTGGGGAGCATCCTCGGTGCTAAACCTCTTTATTTATGGTCGATGCACGTGTGGCCCAAACAGTGGAGTAAACCCTAGGCTGTAGTTGAAACACTAGGGTTTAGACCTAGCCTTACCACTTAATAGCAATTTGACTTCAGGAAAGCAACTTCAGTTCTGAGCTTTCGCCATCTCATTTGTAGTGATAATACCTGTCTCACCTACGTTATAGGGCTGCCAATCTGCTGAACTCATGGTCCTGGGTGTTAGGGTGAAACAAACACCTATGTTCTAACTTGCGCTTCTTTGTAGGAGCACCTGGTCAGCAGATCTCTAATAGCACTGGGATTGTCTTTCAGGTCTTAGGCAAAGACCCCTTCGGTGAAGGGTCGTCCTGTTTCCTGTTTGGCACCTTCTGCCCTGTTCTTCAGGTACCCGGTTTTCACGTACTTCCCGTTGGTTTTGCAAGGTCCCCCACTCACCTAGTCGCCCTGCCTGATCTTCCTGAAAGCTGACGCTCTCATGCGCCCTCTGGTGTTCTCCGGGCGCCACCAATATTCCAGCACCACGAACAGTGCCTGGTGGCTCCCAGTAGATTCTGGACAAATGTCGGATTGAGTGGATTCTAGATCTGCAGAATGAGTCATTTTGTCTGTCTGATTTGTATAACAAGGTTGAAGTGTCTGGTACAGCGTAGTGATCTCTGAGGAGTATTTTTATTTTCAAGGAAATGCTTGTGTTGTATGATGTGGAGGGATATGTATTTTTAGCAAGAAGATCAACCTGATGTTAGGAAGATGGAGCTCCCCGACTGAGGAGTAAGGGGGGGCCTGCTCCTTCAGCCAGGGAGCCAGTTGAGTTTGGGGCTAGAGAGGCCATATGGAAACCTCCCTTCCCCTTAAAAAAGAAAAAAAAACAGACTTCAATTGGGAAGAAAATTGTTTGTTGGATGTACATAGATAACAGGAGAGTTTTGATGGGAAAAGGTGATTGTTTCTATATTTATACTTCTGATTTATTTTCCCTGATTATCCAATCCAAAGTCTGTTCCCATACTATTCTCCTAACATCCTATTTGTTTCCTTTATAGCTCTTACCAGAATGTATAGTCTCCTGCTTACTGGATTGGTTGTCTCTCTTCCCACATTATACTGTGAGCTCCATGAAATCAGGAACCATGTCTATTTTGTTCTAGGGTTTTACTCTTTAAATACGAGGCAAAGTACGGTAGGTCCTGGCTGAATGTCGTCGATAGGTGACTTGAAGTGAAATGACGTCATGAAACCAGTTGTACCAAAGGCTAATTGGTATACACACAGTTAAGCTCCTGTGGCATCTTACCAGTGTTGTAACAAAACGACGTTATTTGAGGACCTACTGTATGTTTAAAATTTTGAGTCAGGATTGTTTTGCTTTCTTACATGGTGTCAAGAGTGTACAGTCTCAGAGTCCTAGCCTTGGCTTAATGTTTCCTAATTCTTTCAGGCTTGCTCTCATTTGTAAAATGGGAGTGACGATAGCAGTGTCTTGTGTGTCATCGTATAATTTAATATTATGTTAATGTATTTAGTATGTTGTGTATGTTAAAGGGCCGTGATGGGGCACATATGCTACACGTAAAGCTATCAGCCTAGAGAGCCGGCCTGGTGGCTCAGGCGGTTAGAGCTCTGTGCTCCTAACGCCGAAGGCTGCCGGTTCGATTCCCACATGGGCCAGTGGGCTCTCAACCACAAGGTTGCCAGTTCAACTCCTCGAGTCCCGCAAGGGATGGTGGGCTGCGCCCCCTGCAACTAAGATTGAACACAGCACCTTGAGCTGAGCTGCCGCTGAGCTCCCGGATGGCTCCGTTGGTTGGAGCACGTCCTCTCAACCACAAGGTTGCCGGTTCGACTCCCGCAAGGGATGGTGGGCTGCGCCCCCTGCAACTAGCAACAGCAACTGGACCTGGAGCTGAGCTGCGCTCTCCACAACTAAGATTGAAAGGACAACAACTTGACTTGGAAAAAACCCTGGAAGTGCACACTGTTGGCCAATAAAGTCCTGTTCCCCTTCCCCAATTGAAAAAAAAAAAAGCTATCAGCATAGATTTTGGATCATACAGAGCGGTAGTATGAAATAGTGCCCAGAAAACCAGCGCTAAGGGGTGTCTCTGTGTCGTGCCCAGGACTTCCGGATGGCCCCCCGCATTCAGCTCTTCGCTCAGTCTTGACCAGACACCTATTTAGCTGTGTGTTGGGCACTGAGCTGGGCACGTAGCAGCTCATATCCCCAAATGCTGTGAGTGGGGGTGCTGCTCTGCAAGACGCCTCTCTCTCTCTCTCTCTCTCTCTGTCTCTGTCTCTCTCACTCTCGCAGTACCAGTGTCTCTCGTCATTTTATTTCCTCTCCCCTCCCCTTTTTATTTTCATTTAACTGCCCAGGATAAAGCTCAAAAGTTGTTTTCTTTCTTTCTTTCTTTCTTTCTTCTTGGTGTCATGCATTGGTAGCACATTATCTTGTCAGAAGAAGTGAGTTACTTCGGGCAGGTAATTTATCTCTCTCAGCCTGTTTCTTTTACTCTAAGACTTTCTGCCCTGAAATCCTGTGATTGTTTGAATTGAAATAATGTTGGACTGCTTGGTAAACTGTCAAGTCCTTTTTATTAATATTACTCTCGCCAGGCCCCACTTCCCCCCGGAGTTCTAACATCTCACGGCAGGTCCACCTGAGTAGTGTCTGCCTCTTCAAATTTCGCACATCCACACGTTCTCCTCTTTCCTGCAGGCATGTCCCTGGCTCGGTCAGTGGCAGTCTTGCAGGCACCCCAACTAGAGACTTCAGACTCATTTGGAATTCCTTTATGTCCCTCACCGCCTGTATCTTACCTATTTTGCCAAGGTATTGAAGCCCCAGAGCTTTTCTGTCTTCCTGTTGCATTTAATTCCCTAACTGGTCTGTCTGCTGCCGGTCACATGCGTTCCCACCAGTGGGACCCTTTGTAGAGTACAGTTGGGCGAATCCTCCAACCTGTCATCTGTGTAACAACAACCACCAAAGTACCTACTTTACAGGGTGTGGGAATTAAATGATAAAATAAATTGAGGAAGCACTTAATGAATGGATGAACTATTTTTATTGTTGTTTTTAAAGATGGAATTACAGTAAGAAAAAATAATGTTTTACCAGATACACAAGCAGCTAAATTCCACTGTGACCAAGTGTGTGGTCCCTCTGTTGACATGTGAGGTGTAGTTTGGTGGGACTTTTATTCTTCATTGTTGGCAGCTGTCACATTCCTTCTCTTCAGGAGCAGTACGGGGATAAAGTTGGTCTCAGCTCTGTGTCATAAATTAGCACCCCAGTCTCTTCTTTCTCGTGAAAACTTGGACTTTTCTAAATAGATGAGGCGATGTGATTTTTGTTGTTGCGAGAGTTCAGTCGGATGAGGAGTGGAGGGGAAATTTCTACGAGAGTGTTTAAGGTTTTGTGAAGAATACATCAGCATGGCTGGCCCTCTCTGTTTCTGCCTTAGTTACTTGAAAAGAGGAGGCAGTTGGAGACCTTTATTTTCTTAGCCATTTCTGCTCATCTGATCCTGTGCCAAACCCCGGAGGAAGGCCCTGTTTTCATTTTGGTAATGAGGCATTCGCGAGGTGAAATGACTTGTCCATGGTCACAGGGCCAGAGAGTGATGAACAGAGCCAGGGCGGGACCCTCCGGGCGCGACCCTCCCAGAGTCGCGTCCTGATCCACTGTGTGCGCTGCGCCCTGCGGTCTACACCTGGCAGAGTAGCCTTGGCCTTTCAGACCTAGCCCAAGAATCGCCTTCTGGAAGGTTTTCCTCACTCTGGCCTTTGCCCAGTAAGAATTGGTGATTCTTTGTTCTACTTAACCTCAGAGCTTCTGGGGAACCGTGGGCTGTACTTACAGACTTTTGACACTAGGTGGCATCTGTTTCTAGAAAAGTAAAATGCTGTTCGGGTCAGAGAAAACAGTAACAAAGGAAGCAGCCTTGATTTTGGTCATGGGTGCTCCTAGGTAAGTGGGTGGATCAAATCTGGAGAGATGGGCAAGCAGGTTGGCTGGTTGGTTGGTTGGTTTGCGGAATTTCCCTCAACAACTGCATCCGCTAAAACCTTTCTTTATTTTAGAAATAGCTGCTGAGATCATTGGAGACATGTGTCTTTCTTATATAAAATCCCTTGTTGTGATACATAGCGGATGTGAATAAACAAGGAACTGGGAAGCAGTATGTTCTGTAATGGGGCGTTTAGACAGGAGTGTCTTGCATGCCCCTCTGTAGGTCAGTGGCTGAGCAAACAAGTGTAAGTTTTGTAAATGTCTGACTGTGGACTTACAGATAGTGGGTATTTCGCTGCTGAAAGTGGCCTGCTAAATGAAAAATGCTAGTAGTTTTAGTTTCCATTTTTATTGGAAATGTTCATGTAAATATAAAATGTTCAGTTGATACTTCTAAGGAAGGTCTTAGTGAACTGGGCTTAAGCACAGTGTGACATAATTACATGTGATTGAGATGCCAGCTTTATCTTCAAAATACATGAAGCTCTCTCTGTAGCAGTGTTTCATATCTGCAGGAGAAGAGGAGAAGTGACTTTTTTTAAAAAGCATATTTAAAACAACTTTTTAAAGGTGTTTAAAATCTTTTTTCCTGTGATACATTGGAAGTTTATGTCTTTCTGGAGTGTGTTAATTAAAGCATTATGACTTGGGTTTACTTTTTCGTGGTCTCTGTGTTAGTTTCCTGTGGCTGCTGTAACAAATGACCACTAACTGGGTGACTTGGAACAACAGAAATGTGTTCTCAGTTCTGGAGGCCAGAAGTTCACTATCAGTGTCACTGGGTCCAAATCAGGGTTTAGGTAGAGCTCCCTCCAGAGGCTGGAGGACAGAAGCGGTTCCTTGCCTCTTCCAGCCTCTGGTGACTCTGCTTGTGGCCACATCACTCTACTCTGCCTCTCCTTCTCTACAGTGTGTGGTGCCAAATCGTCCTCTGCCTCTCTCGTATAAGGGCTCTTTTGATGGCATGTAGGGCCCACCTGGGTAATCTCTCTCATCTCAAAACCCATAATTTAATCACGTCTCCAAAAACCTTTTTCCTTATCAACTAAGTTGCACAGGTTCCTGAATAGGTCCTGATATCTCTGGGATCATTTCCCAGCCTACTACAGCCTCCTGCAGAGCAGTTAGTGCAGCCGCTTTAGCGTGGTTAGGGGTGCTGTCTCACGCCCTGAGGGGTGGGCCGGCATTGTTATGCATGGGTGGGAAACTGCTCAGAGGCCCGCCTTTCATTTGCTTGTCCAAATGGGGCGGAATGGGGCTTCATTCACTACCTGAGCTGCTTGGGAAAGCTGTTAAATTGACTGAAGCAAAATGCATATGAGTTTGATTACCAAAGCTGGAGAAGGAAGGCAGAAATGATACTTTTAATAATAACATGGCATTAGTAATTATTTTACAAGTACATGTTAGAGACCTACTCTTTTCTCTGGCATTTGGTTCTAGATTACCCGGTCGGCATTGAATTTGCATGACACCTTGTCTTACAGCAGCAGCTCTGCCTTAGGTGAAGGCTTAATTGTGAATTCAGAAAAACAAAAATCCCCAAGGCTTTTCTTTCATAGCACTAGCACTACATGAATTCTGACAAGTCATCTAAATTCTCAAATGAAACTTATTTCTGACAACAATATTTATAGAAGCACTTTTAAGGTTGCAGGTGTGATCACGAATTCATGGTAGTTTTCTAAGCAATTGCCCTGTCAAAGTGCATTGTAGTCTTATGATGGAATATTGATCACAAATGCTTCTGATAGCTTTGCGAGCTTCTTATATTGGCCTGATTATGTGGGTCATTACTGTAGGAGTCCATGGAGGCTCGGATATGTAGTGATTGCAGATGGATTTGGAATAACCAATGATAAAGACCAATTTGAAATTCTTTGATATATTGTAGAGTCCTTTTGTCATTTTAGATTTAAGGGAAAGAACTAATAACCACTTGGGCAAACCTAACTGCTACACATAAGCAGTTAGGTTTGCAACTAAAAAGAGGGATGTCATATGAGTGGACCTGTAGTGTGTTGGGCCTTGTGCTGAGTTCCAATGATGCGAAAGTACCTTAGCCAGTTTACAAGTGGGCTGCAACAGGGAAGGCAAGTGTCATGCGGAATTACATGAAGAAGTGAGTAGGGTGCCGTGAGCACCATGAAGGAGAAATGTTCAAGTGTGTAACACCCCCCGCCCCCGTCTGGGGGTGGAGGACCGAGCTGAGGGGCACTGGCACAGGTTGGCAGCATCCCAAGTGCAAAGGCCAGTCCCGGGAAGACGCCCAGCACACCGGAGGCGTGGAAACCAGGCTGTATCTGGAGTGTGAGCTGGGCTGGCCCTGCAGGGGCTGGTAGGCATTGGCAAGGTCAGTTCTGTTAGCGGTAGTCACTTAACAGTTCCAGAACACTTTCATTTCTGCTGTTGCATGTAATATTCACGTGTGAGATGGGCTGGACATGTGAGTCCCTAGAAGGTGAAACTGATTTTTCACTTACCTAGTGGGATGTTGTTGGAACGTTAGCCTTGAGCGGTCTGGCGCCTGGTCCTTTGTGGGCTCTTTGCTTCTTTGGGTGTGTCTTTGTTTGTTTCCTCTTCGGACAGTGCTTTCTCTCATTTCTATGCTTTGTGTTTGTGTTTGTCTGCCTTATACCTATTTTAAATATAAAGCCCCTGGGAGTCTGGGATTGTGACCCTGAGCATGCCAAGTCCAGAAGTAAAGTGTGGAAAACTCGTGGAAGTGTTTTATTAACATGTGCAACTTGCCATCAATCACTCTAGAAGCCTGCTTTTTCAATTGCTATAGGAAGGCTTTAGAAATTGCTTTGAACTTACATGCATGTGAATGGTGCAGAAGGACTTTTGTGAAGTCTTTTTTTTCTTTTTATATATCTTTAAATTTTTTATTACAAAAGTAATAATGCTCATTTTCAAAAGTTGAACCCTGTGAAGAATATGTCATGTAACAGGTAACAGTTGTCTTATTCTCCAGGGATAATGCTGGTAACTGTTCGGTGTATTGAATTTTTTTTTTTTAAAGTTTATTGGGGTGGCAATTGTTAGTAAAGTTATACATCATCCATTTATCCCACTGTGTGCTCACCATCTAAGTCAGTTCTCCTTCCATCACCATATATTTGATCCCCTTTACCCTCATCTCCCACCCCATTCCCCCCTTACCCTCTGGTAACCACTAAACTATTGTCTGTGTCCATGAGTTTTTGTTTCTTCATTTGTTTGTCTTGGTTTTTTTTGGTTGCTTTCAGTTTTATATACCACATATCAGTGAAATCATATGGTTCTCTACTTTTTCTGTCTGACTTATTTCGCTTAGCGTAATAATCTTAAGATCCATCCATGTTGTCGCAAATGGTACTGTTTCATCTTATGGCAGAGTTAGTATTCCACTGTGTATATATACCACAACTTTATCCATTCATCTATCAAAGGACGCTTTGGTTTCCATGTCTTGGCCACTATAAATAAAGCTGTGATGAACATTGGAGCACATTTGAATTTTTTTCTTAATAAATTGTAGCTGAACCATTTGAAAAATGTTTGCTCTGCTTTTTCTCAATAAAGAATTCCAAAAGTCTTCTAGCAAGCTAGAGCCTGCTTTTTAAAAATGTGTATTACCTTTTCCTTTTCAACCACTTGGGGATTGTTTCGTTGAAACTGGATAATTTCTCTAAGATAAACTATCTGCAGACAAGTTCAACATGTAAACTGGTTAGAGAGTTCTTGATCATGTCCAGGAATTTTGTTAAAATTCTTGATATTGAGAATCAATGTTTTCATTTTTCTGACAGATTTTTAAAAATCTTGGCTTGTGTTTAGGACATTCAATTAAAAAAACTCCTCGGAACTACAGTTCTCAAATTGGGCATGAACAATTAACTCAGAAGTCACTGAACAGTTTCAAATCCCGGGTGTATCCAAGGGATAGAGGAAGAAGAGAAGGGTCACCCTGCCGGGATACAGCAGTCTATTTGCAGAGCACATTTTCTGTGAAACAGCTCTGCTTTCTCTTGAGACTTTTTCAAGTATCAGGGGATTTTATCGTTTGCTTCCCCACCCCCAGCCCCCCACCCCCGATTATAAAATCACTCTAAACATTTTGGGGAAAAATATGTTTAATGTTAATCCCATTCCCCCAAAGATAGCCATTCTGTTGATGATTTGAAATGGGCTGGTGGTGATGGTGTGTGCGTGCTTTTTACTGTAGTGCTATTGTAATAAGATTAGGAGTGTCCTTTTTAAATATAATTCTACATAATTCTTGAAATACTTTCCTTATTAAATGCAACTCTTATTTTAGCAGTTTTCCAGTATATTTTGTATTATCCTAAGTTGTCTGCCCTTTTATTTATGTTTGGTACTAGAATCTGAAACGTGCTTGCTTCCCCCTACTGATTGGTCCAGTGAAACCATGTACAGTGAGTGAATCTGCCTTTCCTGCTGACTTGAGTGTCAGGTGAACCTCCCAGCGGGTGGTGCTGCCCGTCCTGGAGCAGAGTCATTGCATTTCTTTAGAACCTGGTTTCATCATTTTGTGAACCCCCATGAAAATAGGGGAGCAGAGGCTTGCACAGTAACCTCGGGAGTTCCACTCCATTACCACACTCTGATGAGATCTGTTGCTCTGCTCTAGAGAATTAGCTAATCTATTAATTCAAAAACAGTTTTTAGTAAAAAGATCCTTATAAATTCTCTTAAGGCCTACTGTTTTCAAATTAATCTATTCCTATCATCTCCCACCCTCTGAATTTAATTTACATGTATCTATTCTGGCATGTGCAATTTCTACTCTTGCTCTCTTACTTGATGCTTTTTATTCATTATCTAACTTTTTTTCACAAAGCCCATGTTTCGAGACATTGTGTCCATTTTAGAAGTTCTCTGTTGTTTCTGAAAGAGGCTCCCAGATGGTGAGTGGCCCATTCGGTGGGTGAATTTCAACACTCATACAAGAGGATTTACCTTCGGAGCCTGGCGGCCTATGCCCCATGTGGTCACTTTCCTCCTGAAGTGCTGGTCCCTGCTTTGCTCTGGCTTCTCCTCCTTCCTCACTAGGTGCTCCTTTCAGTATCCTTTGCTGCTCTTTCTTTATCTTGGTTTTTAAAAGTTAGGGTGCTCCCTCAGTCCTTAGCCTTCTTTTATCTGTTCTCACTCCCTAGGTCATTTCATCTCCTTCCATGGCGTGAAATACCATTCGTACTGTGACTCCCAAGTTTATCTGTCCAGCCTGGACGCGTGCTCCAGGCCCTGTGTCCAGCTGCCTCTCTGCATGTCCCCTTGGTCTCTATTGGGCATCTCAAACATGACCAGAACCAAGCTCCTGCTTCCCGGCCCCTACCAATGCCTCATTTTCCTGTACTCTTTGTCACAGCTGTGAATACAAAGTCCGTCCTTCCATTTGGAGGCATGTTTGAGCCCTCTTTCTTTCACACAATCTGTTAGCAAATCCCGTCTATCAGCAAAAGCTTCAGAAAAGATCCAGAACCCAACTCTTTCTCACCACTGCTGCTGCAGGCACCGGTATCTAGTTTACCGCGGTAGTTTCTCAACTGGTGCCTTCTTGCCTGTCCCCGCACATTGATAATAACTTCGTTAGAACTGCTTTTTAAAAAGCATTCATTGTGAGGGACAGCCAGTTGGCTCAGTTGGTTAGAGCGTGGTGCTGATAACACCAAGGTTGCTGGTTTGATCCCCATATGAGCCACCATGAGCTGCGCGCACACACACACACACACACACACACACACACACTAATTGTGAGCTCTTCTCCACACAGCAAGCAGCTGGCCCGGGCCTTTAAGACTGAACTCAGATCATGTCCGTCCCCGGCTGTCCGCCTCACTGAGGGTCAGTGTCCCTCTCAGCAGTGCCTTGGGGCCCTCTGTTCCGCCTTGCTTCTTCTAGCACCCTCTCTGACCGCCCTCCCGCCCTTACTCTGCCCCAGCCGCCCTGGCCCCGTGCAGGCCCTCAGCTGTGGCCGTGCCTTTGCCGAGCGTGCTCTCCCCAGCTGCCTGGCTTCTTGCCCCCATCAGGCCCCTGTGCCACCCAAAACGCTCCCTGCCACTTAGCACTCCTTGATTTTCTCCAAGGTGCTGGCATGTATCTGTGCATTTGTTATTTCCCAGAGCAGTCTTCATTAGAGTATAAGCACAAGTGAAGGAGAAGCCTTGTTTTGTTCTCTGCCATACCCCCACTGCCTGGAATAAGGTTGGGACTATAATAGATGACTGATCATTTTCTGCATATGTTTATATTGGGAAATCAGAACAGAGAAAGATTGGTAGTGGTTATGCCATTTAAGGAGTGGCCAGTACTCGTTTCTTGAAAAAAATTTTTCTGCCAATTTTGGGATAAATTTGAGGTAATTTTTACTTCTAAATAAATACAGTCAGTGGCCAGTTAGCTCAGTAGTTCAGCCAAGCCAAGGCCATGGTGGCATTTCCATGTGAGCCTGCGGTGTCCGGGCCGGAGACGCTGCACCTTTGTTTACGTTGGGAGGGGCCCTGTGGGAGCCGAGGCCGTGAGGCTTTGCCAGCCACCCGGTGGCTTCAGCCCGGTCTCCATAGTCTGCCACTGTCAGCTGTGTTAGCTTTTGAATTCTATCTCCACCGGTAATGTTGCTGCTCTTCCAGCCTGTGGTCGGATAAGCAAGCTCCAGGCCAAGAACAGATTCCACACGTGTGGGGCAGAACAAACGATGACCTGATAAAATTAGAGCTTTTATGACAGATACTCATTTTGAGCTAAAAAATTATAAATAGCCCCAACATTTCTGATCGCTTTACTAGAACTGCTTTCACAAAATATTCATTTGTGAGCCTAAGTGAAGTCTTTTGCCTTAATGAGCTGTTGTTATCTAGACGAGAGGGGCGTATTGGAGCCCCTGTCAGAATATATCAGACACGTGCAGTGTAGTCACACTAGTGAAATTCAGCCCCACTCTTATTGAGAGGCCTGCTACACTAAGGTACCTTCAGTTCAAACAAGATAGTATCGGTGGACTGCAATATAAATGAGACCCGAGGTTATGAATCTGCTCCAGTTTGGATCAATACCACAGATTTGGTAGAAATTACGTGTAAGTTCCAGTGGCTCTTAGTCTGTGTTCCATGAACTGCGCAGAAGTGTGCTGCTCGGATGACTTCCTTCCTGGTGAACTCCTGATCCTCGGGAAGAAATAGGTTCATAGGTATCATTCCCTCAAATTACAGTTTTTTATTCCACAATTTTCCTTACGATTTGGCATCTTTGCCCTAATAGGTAACCCGGTGACTTCGTGCAGGAGTCCACAGAAGTGACTTAGGACAATGGTCCTCGCACTGGAGCTTGCGTCAGTCACCTGGAGGGCTGTTAGAACAGATTGCTGGGCCTCACGTCGGTTTTGGTTTTCAGCTCGGAGTGGGTAATCTGGGTTGTGGGACTTATGGATTCTCTGTGGAGGGATGACTTGCTATTTCTTTTGCCTCTCAGCTCTTCCTAAAGCTTTTTGGCCTTTTCCATTCCATATAGTTATGCTTCATGTCTTATCAGTGAGGAAGACCGGCTCCTACGAGTCTTAGAAACACCTGCTTCAGTCGTTGGGCATAGTTGTGTGTTACATGTGGGCATCCTTGAGATGGATCTGCTAAAGGACCAAAAGCGCTTTACCCTCTTCTCCTCGTCCCTTCTGTCTGGAGGTGCAAACCTAGGGCGTGAACCAGGAAGCACAATGGCAGGTGGCAGGGAGGTTGTGGGCAGGAGCGGCCGTGATTCCTGCCATGTCTGCCTATGGCAGCTTGGGTACCTTGAGAAAGTAGAGAATTTGGAGGGTCAGGACATAACTTTAATGTACAGCTTTAAAAAATGCAGAAATACAGTTTCTGTTAGGTGGGTTAGACTATAGCCTCATTTATTTATTCTTCCATCAGTTGAGTGCTGTGTGCTGTGCTGGATACTGGGGTTAGAGAAAAGAAAAATTCTTGACCTCAGGAGCTCTCGGTTCATTAAGGAGCCAGACCGACCATTGCTATACAGTGACATACGGACTTTCACCTAAGTTTTATAGTAGGATGTCTCCCTGGACTTGACAGTGAGGACAAAGGAAAATGTCCTGGAATATGAAGGGAGTAGCCAGACAAAAAGACACGGGTCCTTGTGTTCCAGAAAGAGTAGTGAAAGCGTGTCATGGGGCATTGCCTTTGTCCCGAGCTTTCTTTGCCTTTATGTTTCAAAAGTATACTGCTCTTGAGTTCTGTGCCTTTTCTTCTAAGTGTAAATGTAGGATATTTACTCATCAATAGGAGGTCTTATGTTTAATTTTAGAAATTGTAATGGTTGGAAAATCTTTAGCTTATAACTGATATATCAATAGTTTTACTCACCCTTTTCTATTATTTAAGATGCAGTATTTTTCTGGGTTTAGTGAAGCCTATATGAAGACTCAAAAGATATGCACAATAAAAGTCGAATACTAATTGAATTTAAGTAGTGAAGGAACTGGGAGAAAAGTACATGTTGGAGAACAATTATGAAAGTATGCTTAATGTGGATCACATATTTTTTACCTAAGCATGTTGCTCACACACACATTTTACCCCACTGTGAGTTCACACAAAAGTCCTGTGACATGAAAGAGACCAGAAGTCAAGTAAAAATGTTTTGTATTTGTGTTGGTCGTCATTAAAGGCCTGTCCAGTTACACATTTCTGGAAGTACTTCAAAATAATGTACCATTTGTACACTTCCCTGTGTGTATATAAAACGTAAGGAAACTGCCCTTCGTCTGGTGTAGTGAGCAACCTTCAGGCACCAGTGCTGGGTTCTCCTGGTGATTCTCTGCAGGCCGATCGTGTGGCCTTGGGCATGTACCTCAGTCTCTCTGGCCTCGGTTCCGTCTGCAAGTTAAAGGACTTGTACTAGGATCTTCAAGTTCCTTTAGCTTTAAAGGTCTGTGTGTTTGCACTTCATTGTCCTAGAGCCTTTGTAGTCTAACTTATACTAAAGGCATAATTCCGTAATGAGATGACGTCACGGACGGCCTTCTTCTCATTCCATTACCAGCAGACGTAATCTATTGCACCATCACTTTCCAAAGTCCTTATAAACTACGAGTATCCCTCACTATCCAAATCATTCAGTTCTCAAATTCAGCTAATTAGAATTCAGATTGAGAGAGAGAACGCTATATTAGCAAATACAGTCTCTCAATTTTTGTTGCCGTTGTAAAGGAATGCTAAGGCAGACATTTTATGATGGGCAATACTTTGAAATTTGATAAGATATCCCTAAATACCTTGAACGTTGACTTTAACAGATGTGACTAAGCTGTTGCAGACAAGAGATAACTTCCTGTCGTTTACTCACAGAGTTAATAGAATGTTACCAAACCGAGTAATTTGAGCAGGTAACTGAGCTGTACCTCAGTATCAGCATAATAAGGAACAAAGATGATTCTCATTGGTAACTGAAAAATAAACATTTATTGAGCTCGTACTATTTACCAATAGCTATTTAAAGCACAAGCAGTGAGCAAGACAGAAGGAGTCCCTCCCGGGGCTGGGGGGTGGGGGGGGGCAGGGTACTGCAGACCTCATCATGACATGGATGGCTGGAGAGCCAGGTCTTTAAAACGTGGAAATATTGGGGTGGTCCATTAGCTCAGGTGGTTATAGTGTGGTGCTAATAACAAGGTTACTGGTTCAATCCCCGCATGGGCCTCTGTGAGCTGCGCCCTCCTTAAAAAAAAAAAAAGAAAGAAAAAAGTGGAAACATTAATTACTAAATAACTTTTACTACTCGGTATCTTTCTCAAGGGTCTATGTAGCATGGTCTTTTATGTATTTACCTCCCCGTTTTATTTTTCATATTTTGTTTCTGTTAGGAGAGAACGTTGAAATTATTCTCTAAGCTATCTGAAGAGAGTGACTAAATGCACCTGGGTCAGGCTGTCTGTGGGTATGAAGTGGTTGGGAGAATCCAAGAACATGGTGGTGAATGGCAGGAGAAATGGAGGCAAGTTGTCTAATGACCATCAGCAGAATCAATCAAAATTACAGCACACGGGGAAGGACACCGTGAAGGCGGGCAAAAACGCAGTCGAGAGGAGGTCAAGCCGCTGTATGTACACACTTAACTGTCGCTCTTTTGATTGTGAAATGGGGCAGTAATTCTTTCCAGTTCGTAATTCTGTTCTCTGTGTATTCTGTTCTTTGTGGTTTTCAGAACAATTTTTTTATGTTCTCACACTTAATAGTATAGTTTTTTTACTCTTTCAAAGTTATATCAATTTTCAGTCTCATCAAACATGGTGTACAACTAAAGTTTAATGCTTAATTAATAATGTTAGTCGTGCTTTTTTATCCATAGTTTTAAATTATATTTTGTAGAATTTATACCTAAATGATTAATCTGTTCTGTAAAAATATTAAAGTACTGCTGCTGAATTTCTTAAAAGTTCAAACTGTATTTTTTATATTTGATGTAAGTATAAGTATATATTTCTTGGAAAACCATATTATAGAGTAATATGAATTAATAAAGGCAACTTACAATAAGTGGAGTTTAGGGCAGCTTCACAAATTGTCACCATTTCTTCTCCTTATACTTGTATAGAGGTTGAAAAATAGTTTATTCCGACAGGGAAGCCCTGTTGATGCTAAGTTACTTTTTTACCTCCGTACTCCTTGGTGAGAATGAGGCTACTTGGTGAGAATTCTGAGAAATTGCAGAGTTGATGCACGTTTCATAGTTCTTCTAAGAGTAGTAAAATGCCCCCGCATGAGTATAAGCCGAAGTAGCAGCTGTGTGACTTGTATGGCCATGATAAGGAAGACGCTTTCTGTCTCTTGCTTTTCCTGAGGTTAATTGAGCCACTGCCAAATAGCTTTACTTTGTGTTGGAGTCAGCTTACTTCCAGTAGATTGGATTAGCCTGGTCTTTGCTGCAGCTTCAGATAGATTGCCCAGTTCTGATTCATTTCCTTCTAACTTTAAGGGTTTATGCTATCCATTGGGCCCAGGCTGCCCTTAACCTTTCCATGTCAGATCAGGTCACTGTTTCTGTAAAGAAGCAAGCAGGAATCCCTGCTTGGAATAGGAGTAGAAGGAGCATCTAAGACCGAATGGGTCCTCTCTGCATGGACACCTCCTCCGCCTTTAGCATGTGGTGGGAACCTGAAGGAGTTGAGAACTATCACGACTCTAGCAGTGATACTGGCTCTGTTCAGTAGATTAGGCATCTCCTAAGCTCTTCTTTAAAAAGCAGATTTCTATTGGCCTCCTCTTAGTGGCCCGCTCATCATAGGGCAAAATGGTCTTAATTAGTTTAATTGTTGCAGGTACATATCAGTTTAGCGAATGACTGTTCTATGGGCTATACTTTGCCAAGTGTAGACAGATTTAGAGGGATACGTTGGAAAAACCCAGAGAACGTGATGATGGACAGCATCATATTGAATGTTATTGGGCAAAAATGGCGCCAAAGGAGCCAGTGATGAAGAGAAACAAAGCAATGCTCCATCTTAGATAAACTGCAGTGACTTCACCTAACATCAGAGCCACAAAATACGTGAAGCAAAAACTGACAAAACTGGAGAAATAGAGAACTCAGCAATAATTTGGAGACTTCAGTACCCTACTTTCAGTAATGGTTAGAACAACTAGGCTCAAGATCAACAAGGAAAGAAGACTTAAACAATTCTCTAAACCAACTCTTACTGACAGACATCTATAGAATACTCCACCCAATAATGGCAGAATATACATTCTTTTCAAGTGCACATGAACATTTTTTAGGATAGACCATAGGCGATTACAGCAAGCCTCAATAAATTTAAAAGGATGGAAATCATACTGTGTGTGTTCTCTGGTGACAATGGTGTAAAATTAGAAATGAATAACAAATTTGGGAAATTCACAAATATATGGAAATTAAACTCCTAAATAACCAGTGGATTAAAGAAGATATCAAAAGAGAAATGAGAAAATACTTTTAGACGATTGAAAATGAGGCTATAACATGCCAAATCTAATAGGATACAGCTAAAGCAATGCCTAGAGGGAAATTTGTAGCTGCGAACACCATATTAAAGAAGGAAGAAAGGTTTCAATCAATGCCCTAACTTTTTAACCGTAAAACACCAGAAAAAGAGCAAGCAGAAGGAAGGACGTAATGGAGTGAAATGAACAAAATAGAGACTAGAAAGACAGTAGAGAAAATCAACAAAGCTAAAAATTGATTCTTTGAAAAGATCAACAAAATTGGCAAACCTTTAAGCAAGGCGGACCAAGAGAAAGAGAATACTCAAGAATCAAGAATGAAAGAGGGGACGTTCTACTGCCTTACAGAAATAAAAAAGATTATAACAATACTATGAACAACTGTATACCAACAAATTAGATAATTTAGATTAACTGAACAAATTCCTAGAAAGTTACAAACTACCAAAACTGAATCAGAAGAAATACAAAATCAGAATAAACCTGTAGCTAGTAAAGAGATTGAGTCAGTAATTAGAAAGGCAAAAACAAAAAAAAACCAACACATACTCCCTACAAGAACATCTCAGGCCCAGATGTCTTCATTGGTGAATACTGGCAGATGTTTGAGAGAAGAATACCAATTCTTCACAGACTATTCCAAAAAATAGAAAGGGAGGGAGCACTTCCTAAAGAGAACTACAGACCAATATCTCTAATAAATATGGATGTAAAAATCCTCAGCAAAATATTGGCAAACCAAATCCAACAATAGATGCCAAGGATTCTACAGCATGACCAAGTGGGATTTATTCCAGGAATGCAAGGTTGGTTTAACATCTGAAAATCAATTAATGCAATGCACCATATCAAGAGAATGAAGGACAAAAACCATACAATCATCCCAATGGATACAGAAAACACATTTGACAAAATCCTGAAAACCCTTTTCAGGAAAAAAACATTCAGCAAACTAGTAATAAAAAGGAAGTCTTCAACCTGATAAAGGACATCTATGAAAACCCACAGCTAATGTCATATTTAATAGTGAAATGTTAAATGGTTTTCCCCTAAGATCAGGAACAAGACACAGAATCCATTCTCATTCTATTCAGCATTGTACTAGAGGTGCTAACTATGGCAATTAGCCAAGAAAACTAAAAGGCATCCAGATTGTAAAGGAAGAGGCAGAACAGTCTGTATTTGCAGACTACATGATTGCATATATAGAAAATCCTAAGGAATCCTCTAAACAACTATTAGAAGTAATCAACGAGTTCAGCAAAGTTGCAGGATACAAATCAGTATACGAAAGTCAGTATTTTATTTCTATATACTTGTAATGAATAATTCAAAAAAGAAATTAACTATTTTGTTTACAATGGCATCAAAAAGAAAAATAGTTAACAATAAAAGTGTAATACTTATACTCTGAAAACTACAAAACATCGTTGAAAGAAATTAAAGAAGACCTAAATAAATAGAAAGATGTCATATGTTCATTGATTACAAGACTTAATATTGTTAAGATGGCAGTATTCCCCAAATGATCTGTAGATTGGATGCACTTCCTATCAAAATCCCAACTGGCTTCTTTACAGAAATTGACAAGCTGATCGTAAAATTCTTACAGAAATTCAAGGGACCCAGAATAACTAAAACAGTCTTGAAAAAAGAACAAAGTTGGAGGATTCACACTTCTCAATTTCAAAACGTGTTATCCTGGCATGTGGAGAGACATGTATCAATGGAATAGAACTCAGAGTTCATAAATAAACCCTCATGTTTGCAGTTAGTTGATTTTTGACAAGACTGCCAAGAAAATTAAGAAGGGAAAGAATAATCTTTTCAACAAATGGTGCTGAAAAAACTGGATACCCACATGCAAAAGAATTAAATTAGACCCGACCTCACACTATATGTGAAAAATTAACTCAAAATTGATCAAACATCTAAATTAAAAGCTAACACTATGAAACTCCTGGAAGAAAACATAGGCATAAATTTTTATGACTTTGGATTAAGCAATGGTTTCTTAATATACTAAAAGTACAAGGAGCAAAAGAAAAGGTAAAAGATAAATTGAAATTCATCAAAGTTGCCAAGTTTTGTGCTTTAAGGGATACATACCATCAAGACGTGGAAAGACAACTCACAGAATGGGAGAATATATTTTCAAATCATATATCTGATAAAGAACTAGTATCCAGAATATACAAAGAACTCTTACAAGTCAACAGTAAAAGCTCCAATTTAAAAATGGGCAAGAGATCTGAATAGAGACAGTTCTCCAAAGATATACAAATAACCAGTACATGAAAAGATGCTCAAAATCATTAGTCATCAGGGAAATGCAAATCAAAATCGTAAGATACCATTTCACAACCACTGGGATATCTGCAATCAAAGACAGATAGTAATGTGTTGGTGATGATAATGGAGAATTCAGAATCCTCATACCATGCTTTTGGGAACATAAAGCAGTCTGGCAATTCCTCAAAAGGTTAAGCATTGAATTACCATATGACCTAGCAATTCCACTCCTAGGTATGTACCTGAGAGAATTGAAAACATACGTAAACATAAAAACTTTTACATGAATGTTCATAGAAACATAATTCATAATAGCCAAAAAGCGGAAACAGTCCAAATGTCCATCAACTGATGAGTGAATAAACAAAAGGTGGTCCATCCATACACTGGAATACTATTTGGCCATAATAAGTACTGATGCATGATACAGCGTGGAGGACCCTTGGAAACATTATGGTAACTGAGAGAAGCCAGTCACAAAAGACCACATGTTGTACGATTCATCTATGTGAAATTTTCAGACTAGGCAAATCCATAGAAACAGGAGATTAGCGGTTGCCAGGGGCTGTGTGAGAGGGAGAAATGGAGAGTGACTGGTAATGGGAGTGAGGAAATGTTCCAGAATTGATTGTGGTGATGGTTACACAATTCTGTGAATATGTTTTTTAAAAAAAAAAATCATTGAATTGTATACTTTAAATGGGTGAATTGTATGTGAATTATATTTCAATAAAGCTGATACACAAAATATAATGATTTGATTTGATAGCTTTTCACATACCTATATACCAATGATTTGATTGCAAAACATATACCTACCCTTTATCAGGGACTTACATGTGAGTGTTTTGTTTTTATTTTTTTGAAAGAGTAGATGAAAAGAAGGTTACACCTCTCACTGTGTCTCTCGTTCTTCCACGTCTTAATTTTGAGAGGCTTAAAGTCACACTGCTGGTGTCTTCGCTGACTCCTGAAAAGACCGTCAGTGGCTTATACATCAAACTTAAATCAGCACTGATGAAACTTCATACATACATTTGGCTTTCCTTTCCTCTTTCCATTGTTTTTCTTCCAGTTAAACCCAGTTACTTCAGTCACACATATATTTCAGTCACTTTCCCTATTTTTATCCATTCCTTCAAAATTTGTTTCGGCTAGGTCAGTTAGAAGTAGGCCTGTTATTCTCTCCTTTGCTCACTTCTACTTCCAGCTCTATAATCATAGGCCAGTTTCTTAACCTCTGGGCCCGTTATCAGCAGAGTGGGGAATAACAATCATTCGTCTGCCCAAAAGCAGGAAGCTGGAGTTAACTCGTCGAGACATCCTTTTCGTACTTGATATCTACACTTCTGGCACTTACTGCAGAGTATCTTATGTTCTTCTTGTTTCCTCCTCACCCCAGCCCTGTCTGTCATGACCCTTTATGCTCTCCTGCTACCTTCATGAACACCCCCACCCTCCCCAGTTCTCAGCTCTTCCTTTTAGGGGTGAGGAAGGCCTCTGAGCCAAAGATTCTCACAACTGTCTAGACCCTGTTCTTGGGAAACGTGATAGATAATATTATCTGCTAACCAAAATATTCTCAACAATTAGGTTAGTTTACTGCATTTGGTTTTATGTTTATGCAAAAGGTACTAAACTCTTAATTACTAAAACTGATTTCAGTTCTTGATTACTACGGTAGCTTGAATGGGCAATGAAGCTAAAGGTTTTTAAGGTAGATTTAAGTAGTTTTCAGTTTGAGTTACTTTTCTTTTCCTTTTCACAGGTAATGGTAATTCAGGATTCGAAGGACAGAGTCGATATGTACCATCTTCTGGAATGTCTGCCAAGGAACTCTGTGAAAATGATGACCTAGCAACCAGTTTGGTTCTTGATCCCTATTTAGGTTTTCAAACACACAAAATGAATACTAGGTAATTTTAAGTTTTTATCCTGATGAAACAGATGATGTTGAATTTAAGAAAATAGATTGCTAATTTTACTTTTATTCAAAATTTAAAATGACGTTAAAGAAAAGTTCTTTCCTGTAGAAGGATTTTCTATATGTGAGCCAAGAAAAGCAACAAAAGCTTCTAAGAGTCTTGTCAGTTTTAATTCTGTGTTCTCATTTTATCTCAGGGTATTTCTATTAAAATATAAAGCTGGAGGAGCATCTTTATATTCTATTTTAAATGTTGATGATAATTAGCTGAAAGAAAAATCTTACACGCATCCTGTAAAACCTGGAAAATGTATGTGATTTTTTTCCCTACTGAAAGTAGGTTATATTTGGTTTTTTTCATGATTTTATTGCAGACTTTTCTTTCAATTGCAGACTTTTCTTTTAATTGCCACTGTACATAGGGATTTTTGTCGTCATGTTTAATCTTTGAGATTTAGCTAAGCATTCAGCTAAGTAAGTAAACATTTTTCAAGACATGCGCTTATATTCAGTATGCAGATAAGAAAATAGATGTGTAAATGCTTTATTTTTTTTTATTTTTTTTGTAGATGCTTTATTGAGTATCAGATGTCATCTATATAAAATATTACTGCACCACTCTTGAAATCTGTCATCCTTTAAATTTATTCTAATTGTCTTAAACATCATGTTCCCCCAAAAAGGCTCTTAAATAATTTCATAATTGACTGCCACCAAACACTAAGTCAGAGCTTTACAACTTTTCTTTATCTCTTAAGTTCCATGGCAAAGGGTTTCCAAGTCTGGTGGAAAAACGCAGGCATTTAGAGTGTGGAGCAAGTTCCGAGCCACTGTCACTGTTACTTCTGTCACACTGGCACTGAGGTTTCAGCAACTGCTCTAGAAGGACTTGATCACCAGGTGGCTAGTCACCGATGATTAGGTTGGGGGGTGGGGAGAAATTGGTGAGTAAAGGTGATTAGAGGAAAATCTTGTGCCCACTTTCTTCCCCTTTTAATTCTATCCCCTTGCTAGAGTTCAAACAAGATGCTGTATGAGTCATATATTAATTGCATTCTAAATCCAGAAAGCAGTACTTCGGGTAAAAATGTGCCTCTGGTATTTTCATGTAAGTTCCTGTCATCATGTATCTTTACTCATTAAAATGAAGTGAAAAGTTGGGATGGACTTGAGAGATTACTTAACTAGTTTCCTGCCTGAGAGGGGCAGATACCCAAATTTTCTAGATAGGCAGATGGATGGCTGTTCTCTGGAAAATCAGCAGGATTAGATGCCCTAGTGTCCAACTAAAATCCAATTTGCATTATTTTCCTTTTTCTCCAGTGAACATAAGAGACCAGTGCTCACTGTCTAAAGAACCCTGATAATATTTAAGTCACCCTTTAGCCTTTTTTATTTTCTGAGTTAAGAAATGTACATCACTGATTCACATAACAGTCTAGTGGCATTCAGGGTATTGCTTCAAACGTCCGTAACTATGACCTGGAGTCATCAAGAAAGAGTTAGATTATGTTCATTATGCCTTGTACAGTAAAATGTGGAAGAGCATAAACCATTTTAGAAAGCATTCCATCAAAATTACAAGAAAAGTGTTAGTGGCTTAGGAAAGACATCGAGTATTCAGAATCCCCCATGCTTTATTCTAGATGAAGCGTTCCCTGTTAGTGGCCTTCTGCGATAGGAAATAACCCCTGTTTTCTAAAAATCCTCCATGACAACTGTTTCTCATAATTTGTGTGAGTCACTTGGGGAATTTTGTTAAAAATGCAGGTTCTGACTCAATTCTGACACGCTCCTGACTAGCAGTAGCTGAATCCTAAAGTGTCTGGCCTGCCAAGCTTTGTTGTTATGTGATAAGTGGATAAAAGTTCCTTACCAGTAGTTTCCTAGGGTTCACTTACAAACACGTAGCCTTAAAATGTAAAGTTTAGGATTACCACGCAAATACTAAAGCTCAAGACCTTACTATGTCCAAGTATCCCTAAATTAAAATGCATCCAGTACATAAAATTTTTTATGAATAGAAATTGAAGGATCTAAAATGAAAACTGGTTAAACATGCAGAAGAAAACGTGTACTCCTACTTTCAGTGCACCGTTTATTCTCAGACAGTGGCCATCGATGGTGTAGGTAGCCCAAGTGTTCCCTGAGGAGACCAGCTGGCTTGGCAGCAGGGGCGGCACCTCAGGCCTTGTGGCCGGGCAGCTGATGTGTCTGGATCAGGGAAAGCTCTTGGCCTTTCACCAGAGATGTTTATTTCCAAGGTACTTCAACAGGCTCTTGTAAGCTGACATTGGGGAATACACAGAATTTTATTACTGAAGCTTGTTAATCTCAGTGAACGACATACATTTTCATTTAATCTTAGTGGGTTTGTTTGAAAATAAAACTATCCATTCTGGTTCTTCATTTCTTGAGCAAGAATTTCCCAGAATGTTGACTTACATGTTTTTCAAAGAAAATATTTTATTTTATAAGGAAAATCTATAATACTTTATTTGAGTAACCATAAATATTTCTTAAATTAGTAGTTTACAAACTTCTCTGTCTTTGGGGTACAAAAGAACTGACTCAACGATATGATTGGAGCTTGCATTTTAATTCTCCAAGCTGTCTGTGTGTTCTTGTATAAGTGGTCTCTTTGTTCTCATGTTTGTGCATCTGTAATTTGATTGTCAGTTTTTCGTTTCTCTTTTTTTATGCTCTTTTTCCTCCTTCGACTTCTTTTAGTGTACCACCAGGAACTGTATTCAGAAATAGTAGATACTGAATGATTTGAGAATTTCCCAAACTAGCTATATTGTGAATGCACATGTTTTCATCTTAATATATGCCTATATTTACTAACAAGTAAGTCCGAGTGGTAGCATGAATACCTAGAAATAGTATAACCACAATAATAATTTCAATTTATTGGGAAATAGATTTAGTTACATTTGTCAGTTGTGAAACTTAATTTCTTCCTTTTAGCCAGAGAATAGAATTGTTAGTAATACCTCTGATTTTTTAAAAATCAGAGTGGGGAGATGAAGATCGTAAAACAAGGACAGAGGCTTTCAGTAATGCTCCATTTTTCAGGCTGCTTCACCCTGAGATTTCACAGTATACGAAAGCGCGGGGCGTCTCAGGTGAGCAGTGAGCTGAGCAGGAAGTAACATAAAGAAGGGAGAAGAGTTAGGGCACTTTTTTTTTTGTAACTCTTCTTGATTTTTCTAATACAGACTTCAGCCTGTACAGCCCTTATCCTTCTGCTACTGTAACCATCTATTTTGTCTTGTACTTATTTATGTATTTCATTGTTCATATCCACTGTTGGACATGAATTTATAAATCACTTTAAATGTCACTTTGAAGTTAAGTGCTTGACTAGAAAGCGTAAAGAAATTTCTAGACCTTCTAATGTAACATAATCAAGGGTAAAATGATGTTATATGGGAAGAAAAGAATTTTAGGTATCGTGTTGAGCCTACCCATGGCTTCATAAAGTTCTTGAATATCACAGTGTTTTAAGGATTTCTGCTACAACTAATATGATAAGTCTGTCTAGAAATTACAAGTTATACAAATAGTTTTTTATTGTTGTTGTTTGTGTTTGCATTTCTATAGCGCCTTTCCTTCGAGGAGCTCAAGGCATTTTTCAAAATCTGACAGTTTTCCTCACAACAACCCTGTGAGGTAGGTAGAGTGCATTACAAACAATAATAAGATGCCCGCTAACCTCTCGCAGCCTTGATAATGTTTTTTTCTGTGAAGTAATTGGAGGTGTCAGCGTAAACATGATTTTTAGAACATTTTGCAAACCTTTTAAAATACTTTGGTCTTAGTAATATCTATATTGGAAAAACCACCTGTACTCCATAACGGAAATTTTAGGAGAAATCACTCATCGAAAGATCAGGAGTCACTCCCTCCATGGGACAAACTGAGCGCTGCTTGCGGACTCAGCCAGGTATGTTTCCGGGGGTGGTTTGTTTCTAGGTGAAGAAGGAATGAACGAACACAGAGCTGTAGGGTTTCCTCCTCTCGGCGGCGACAATTAACCCTTCGTCACAGGGGAAAGGTGTTTACGGCGTTGCCTCATTGTTTTCTTATTTTGTAGCTTAAATATTTGAGCATTTTTCTCTCTCTTCCTTTCTCCTTCCCTTGCTCCTTTTTTCTGTCTCCCTCCTCATTGTCCCTCCCTCCAGTCTGCTCTTGACTGTACGTGCTAATGGAAGGGCACTAGTGCAGCTAATATTAGACAAATCTACAACTTCCCTTCATTGACACAGTGGTCTCTTGGGTTTGGAAACCGAAAAACCAAATAGCAAGAAAACCTGGGAAGTGAGTCTCTGGAAAGAGTGGGGAACAGGTGTGTGGGAGTGTGCATTCATATGTTTTCTTCTGCCCCTTTTAATAAGAAACGATGGTAAATGACATTTTTTTTTTTTTTATTTCTTACAGCAGCCATTGATCAGAGGTGTTGGAAGAGAAAAATAAATGTTTGGTTTATTTAAGTAATAAATATCGTGTTAAGAGAGGGAGGAGGAACATATTGATTTGGACATGCCAGATACCTGTTTCTCATGCCTCCCCTGCGACCCCCCCGCCACACACACACACCCCCCGTACTAAATCTGAAAGTACTCATACGTGACCACCCCTTTCGCTGCATTGTGGGAATATCAGCCGCCCTGTCTGGCTGGGCTCCGCTGGCACACCATGCAAAGGCAGGGCAGAGCCTGTCGTCCTCCTGAAACGACACAAGAGGGCCTCCGAGTCCACGAAAGAGAGCAGGTTCCAGAAAGGCCTGACCCACAGGCCCGGTCCTTCCAGTAACCAGCCCTCCCTGGGCCTGATTTTGTTTTACGGACAGAGGGGGTCGTTTTAGATAGTCTGAATTTTCTTCTAGCTTTAAGAACTGGAGGGTAAGGAAAGCTTTGTGCAGTTTGTGTGGGAGATTTAGAGCAGTCGTGTTTAAGGAGAGGACAGAGGGTAGCTTTCTACTCAGTCATAGAAGAGTATTTCGGTTTTTTCTGTGGTCCTCAGTACCTTTTGCTCTGGCCCTAATCATTGTAACAATCTTATGTTATTAAATAATTTTTATTTCCCCGCAGTATTTGTTATAATGGGATTTGACTTGAAGTGTCAGCCAGGTGCCTTTGATGTAGTTCTTAGGATTACGGAAAACAACTGGCTTTTCCCCTTCCTGTCTGCACCCAGAACCATTTGCTTCTTCCTTTGCCTCACTGTCATTTCACGCCTATAGCAGCCAACTGTGACAGTAAGTTTTGACAGTAAATCACATTTTAAGTGAAATGAAGGTTCCTGTTAGGGGGTAGCGTGTGACAGTTTTGAGGGTTTTGTTTGTATGTGAGCCAATAGAAATCAAGAAAGCAGAAACACAAGTCAGCACAGGAAACGTGGAAGACAGAATATTACTATATCAAGAGTTGATTATTTTGTGTTGATTTTAGTATGTAAATTGTTTGGCATCATCAGCAAAGAGTAAACAAAACTAAGGCCAACTGAAAGGCATTTTTAGATAGAAAGGAACATGTTTCCAAAATGGAGGATACACATACAGCATATCAGGAATAGCCAGTGTCCCTTCCAGGTCTGTGACTTATTCTTCTCTCCTGTTCTTAAAGCTTTAGGTGAATTTATCCCTGGCTCTGCCTTGCTTGCTAATAACTGCTTGTGTCGAGCCATGCAGTTATTTTAAAATAGGGTGTCACCACTGGTAACTCCACATTGAGCATACAAAGATTGTTTGGCTCTTTCTGTCGTTTGTAGCCTTGGCACCACCATCGTGGATTGTTCATTGTATTTGCTCATAGTGAACTATTGCTGTTCTGTTCACTGCACAAAAAATACAGGGTATCCTTTTCCCGCCATTTCCTATATTGTATTGCTTGAAGTGGTATGCCTTAGCTACCACATGCTTGGTTGTCTTAACCTCTCCTTCCTTGCAAATAACCCCCAGTGTAGGGTTGCCGCAAGAAGTGTTTAAAAACCCAATCTTGACAAAAATCACTTGTGGTATCTACAAATAAGTAGTTTACTATTATAACTGTATGGAAGTTTAGATACTTCCACAATTCTGCAGATCTTTAGATTATTTTAGTGGTGGTTCTCTGACATCATATTCTGACAATCTAAAGACATTCTAAATTGTTTAAAAGACTTCCACCTATCTGTCTGTTGGGGCTGGCATGCTGATTAATTGAAAATGGAAAATAAGGCATTGTCCGTTTGTTCGTATGATATCTCTGGGATGTGTTTCAACTGTTAGATAGCTCTGCATAACAGCTGTGAGAGCTTACCGAAACTAGCCTGTCTGTAGCTAGCAAATCCCGGGAGGTGTCAGCATGCATTATGTATCTTAAGACCTCCTGAGATACTGTCCCGGAAACAGTATTATATCTTTTCTGGACCTCATGTCTTCCCTCTTCCTTGTTCTAGTACTTTCCTTTGCTATTGTTGGCCAGCTAATTTCCCTCAGCCTCTGTTCATCTCTCTGAATCTATCCGTTATTGGGATCCTCTGCTTAGATGTCCTCTCACTGTGCCTGCCTTCTTTTGATTCTTTCCTGCCTGTAGTAATATTCGGCATTTTCTGTGGAAAACTGAATTCACCACTCTCCGCGTTGCCCATGTCGATGTCAACTCCAAAACTGCTTCCCAAACAGATCCTACGCTTTCTGATCTCCATACTTACCATCAAGTGCCGTGGCGGTGTAGTTTGTGTCATATTAACATGCATTCGCATACTGATGCCTTGTTTAACTGTTTGGTGCATGTGCATGTCTTGGTTAAATTTCCCCTTGTGGAGTTTCTTACACCGTAACATTCATTGTTCATGTACACCTTAAAAATACAACTGGCCTGAAGGGGAAAATGAGGTATCAGTCAATGAGACTGAAGTGGCCATGTCTTCTATCGTATTTTTCACCATAGCACCTGTGTACACAACACCTAATAAATAATCCTTGGTGAAGTATTGTGGCTTAAAATCTTACTGAAATGTTATGAATATATTTATGGAAGCTTATCTAGAAAAACATTCTGCGTCAGTGCTTCCTTTCCTGGAGTTTGTGCTAGATCTTATCTCAGTTTTAGCATTTTCAATTTTATGAGGTGCTCAGTTTTAATTGTTAGAGTAAGATGCATACTAGTTCAAATATTTTTTATCCTGAGCCATTAATATTTTTTTCTTAATGTATTTTATTTGAATAGCAGTCTGTAATTCCTTTTTTGATTGGATGTTTAGAAAAAGAACTTTATTTGGGAAAATAAGCCAAATGAAATTGGCATGAAAAGGAATTTTAAAATTAAAATCCAAGTACCTTTAATTATAGTACACATATTTTATCAAGACTACATCTTTAGAATGAGGGCCTTACAAACTTAAGTCTTACTTGGACCATAAATGTATCAGGTGTTATTATATGATTAGAAATGTAATATTATGAAGTCATTATAGCCGATTTTACAGTAGAAGCCTTTTACAATTCTACCCCAACAGTTTTTCTTTACATCACCAGCATAGTAATATCGTTGCTAGAGTTGTACTCCTTGCACTCTGTGTTCAATGAATGTAGTTGTCAAAGATTAATCGGACGTGGTGTTAGAACATCAAGATGTATTTCAGGACCCATTGGGATACTTAGTTTGGGGTTTGTCTGTGTACATGAAGAATGTTTTTTTTTATGGCATGGTTTTGTTTGCTTCATCGTTCTTCTGAAGCTAATGGCCTGGCACTCTCCTGGCTTGATTTCGCATGTTTTAAAAAATTCTCGTCATTCTAACACTCAATTAGAGCTCTATTCTAGGTCTTTCGTTTTGTACCTTCCAAAGGAGATGGCTGGTATAAGCCTGAATCAGACAGCGTTTGTTTGAATCATCTGGTCACCTCTCAGTTAATGAGCTAACAGTGAAATAAAAGTATTAAAATGCAGTTTGAAGAAAGAGAAGTTACATTTTCCTGGTGATCGATATTACTTAAGTAGGCATTATCAAGATTATTGAGTGTTCTCTTTTGTTCGGTCTGGCGGGTTTTGGGTGATTATCTCTTTCTCAAGATCTCTTACCAGTGGCCTAAAGATGATGGCAGATAGCTAAAGTTATTGTTTTTTTTTTTTTTTCCAGATTTCGACCTATTAAAGGAAGGCAAGAAGAACTAAAGGAAGTAATTGAACGTTTTAAGAAAGATGAGCACTTGGAAAAAGCCTTCAAATGTTTGACTTCAGGCGAATGGGCGCGGCACTATTTTCTCAACAAGAACAAAATGCAGGAGAAATTATTCAAGGAACATGTAGGTTTATTAATAAGATTAATACTATTTATCTGTTTGGATAAGAGTACAGAAAACTAAAGCCTGAATTTTAGTGAACACTGAAACTTTAAATCAGTTTTCCGTGAAACTAATCTTATGAAGATCTAGTGACATACAAGATCATTTGTATGACGATCCAAAGAGAAAAGTTTGTCGTCTAGAAGTGAGATTTGTTGTGAACTGTTCGAGGAACGCAGCCAAGCCATTAGGTACTCAAATATGTGAAATTTTAAAATACCAGCACAGTTTGTTATTTAATAATCTTTAGTTGTTTATATTGCTGGTGGTGGTTTGATTTTATAATTCTGAGAAAGTCTAGCAGGATAAACAATCTAAAGGTAATATCAATTATTTTTTCTGTTTTAGGTGTTCATTTACTTGCGAATGTTTGCAACTGACAGTGGATTTGAAATATTGCCTTGTAATAGATATTCATCAGAACAAAACGGAGCCAAAATAGTTGCAACGAAAGAGTGGTAACTATTATACTAGTATAAAGCCATGAATAATTGTGTTTAAAATTCTCTCTTAAATTACTGTTCAAGTGCTGAGAGAGTTGTGGGAAGGAATGAGGCCAGAGCTCCCCCTGAAGGAGCCAGTGCGGTGCCGCTGCGTTGGCCCAATGTCCGGGGCATAGCGATTGTTCCTTATGCCGGTCTTCATTGACTGGAATTAGAAGTCTGAATTGAATCAGATCCTGTGTCTAAGCCACAGTGCTTTCTGTTTTCCTCTTGTTGAGTCTGGGGGCCTGCTCAGTGATGGGAGGCTGAAAGGTTAGGGGTGCCGGGGCTGGACAACCTGGCTTCCAGAGGTGGTCGTTTACTGGCTTAGATGAAAGGCTGGGCATGAAGCCTTCGTGAGCCCAGGAATTTTACGGGTGGGAACTTCCTGGTGTGTTCCCGGTTTTAAAAAAGACATGTGCCAGCTTAAATAAAAGTAGTCAAGTTGAGCCCCCCTAGGATGGATGACAGCCATACATGAAAGAGGGAATATGTGACCGTATCTTCTTTCCTCTGATGCCTGTTCCCTACCTTTTCTCCCAAAGACATATGTAGCTCCTCCACCACCACCACCCCGTTATTTTTTATAGCAGAAAGCTTAGGGTCAAGCACCTGCCAGTAGAGTGGGCAGAGACCATCACCCCCCGGCTTGGGTGGTGTGCACATGAGTGCGCGTTGTCTTGGGCTGGTGGCAAGCCTGCTCGTCAGCTGCCATGGCTCCGTGTTGTAGGTGGGTGTGGAGGTTTGTGATCTTGGGGTCTGGGGACAGCTGCACTGTGTACAGTAGCCTCGAGCCGTGACATGTGGCTCGTCTGAACTGAGAAGTGCTGTATATGTGATACACTTGCCAGATTTTATATTAAATTACGTTTTCCTTAATATTTCTTATACTAGTTACCTGTTGAAATAGTATTTGGGGTGTATTGGGTTCAAATATATTACTAAAGGTAGTTCCACCTGTTTTTCACTTTCTTACTATGGCTGCTCAAAAATTAAGAGATTCTTGCCTTACGCTTCTGTGGGACAGTGCTGCTCTAGAGGGTGGTGGCCCAATTCCCAGTCCTCATAACCCTTTGCCACTACTTGTCCCTGTCTCCTTCATCCAGTGTCAGCAAGTTGAGTCAGTGCAGTAGGCATCTGAGTTCTTTGTGTTTGCAAGACATTAGGCCAGGGGCCGCAAGGGATTCCGACCCATAGGTAGCCCAGGGCCTGTCCTGCAGGACAAGGCAGCGGCACGGGGACCCGTGGCTTCCAGGTGGGGGTCCAAGGGCACCAGCTACAACACGCATGGTGAGGTCTTCTCCATTCTTGGTATTTATTGGGCAGGCTTAGTTTATTAAAAGCAGCCTTATTATTTATAATTACTAGTAATTTTTAACATCACATATTTTAAATAGGAAACGAAATGACAAAATAGAATTACTGGTGGGTTGTATTGCCGAACTTTCAGAAATTGAGGAGAACATGCTACTTAGACATGGAGAAAACGACTTCAGTGTCATGTATTCCACAAGGAAAAACTGTGCTCAGCTCTGGCTTGGTCCCGCTGCATTTATAAACCATGGTAAGCGACATTTCTCAGGTGTTAGCTCTCGTGTTGGGCAGTACTGCTAAAAATTAGAATGACTGTATCAAGCGGAGTAAGACCTTTATCTTCCTTTAAAGGAGGGTTGGAAGTACAATTTTCCCCCCAAAGTTATTAAAATAAATGTTCCTGTAGTTTACTTGAGACCTAAACGCCTATCAAAAGTCATAAAATTATATGGAAAGCTTATTTCAGATTTCTGTAATTGTTCGTGTTTCAGATCTTATCTACAGTTAATTGACTTTATCTTTTGGACATTTTTCAGATTGCAGACCTAACTGTAAGGTAAGCATAAAATTTTTTTTATCTCAAGTAGTTAGTTTCTGCTTCAAGTGCAAGTTTCTCAGTGAGTTCATTTTATTTCAGTTTGTGTCAACTGGTCGCGATACAGCGTGTGTGAAGGCTCTAAGAGATATTGAACCTGGAGAAGAAATTTCTTGTTATTATGGAGATGGGTTTTTTGGAGAAAATAATGAGTTCTGCGAGTGTTACACTTGTGAAAGGTAAAGTGTTACGATTCCGGCTTTTACGTTCTCACCACGTGATGATTCTGGGCTGTAAATCGCATTATCTTCTCATTTAAATGCAGGGGTAGTCTTATGGTCTGTAGCATCGCACCCAGTGCCGTATGAATAAACAAAATCAGAGGCTGCAGAGCTGCTGGGGGGCAGTGGCACCTGACCCTCTAAAATCTTACTGTTACCAGATGTTATTCTTTGGAGGGGAACAGAATTCAGACGTGCTTCAGGAGAGAACGAGAAATGAGGAATACCTTATACACACACACACACACACACACACACACACACACTCACATTCACACTCATACGCACACTCTTACAACACTCACAAACACACACACTCACACATACTCTTACACACTCATACACACTCTCATTCTGCCAGGGTGGGGTTGCCCCAGAAATGGCCAAGTGAAGTTTAACCGCTGACAGTCACATAAACAACCCTGGAGTTGTCTTGTGTCCTCTGGAATTTTTCTGTGTTGCTACACATACTCTTCATAATTCCTAAGTCCTGTCGCTTAGTGAGGACCCTCGTTGTGTGACCCATCAGGGTTCTGGAGTCCTTGTGGGAACCCCCAGACTTGCCTGAGCAGGACGCTTGTTCACATCACTCGTGGTGACGCCTGCAGACAAGAGCGCACAGAGGCAGTGTGTGTACAGGCTGGGCTGGGCTGGAGCTGCAGGAAGGCCCTGTTACAAGGCAGTGCAGGCTGGCATAGGCCGCATGGCGGAGCGAACCTGGGTTTGTTGAGCCCGTTTACATGCCCTGCATGGCGCTGAACACTTCTCATCAAGACTCATTCAGTCCTCCCAGCCTCCCTGTGAGAGCGAGAACTAGCAACATGCCCACACTACCGGTTCAGAAACTCGAGTACCTGAACCAGGTCAGCCTGCCTTCACTCCCTAGGACTTCTCCAGATCTGAGCAGAGATAGCTGGTAGTGCTGCTTCTCCCGCTTAAAACACCCAGCCTACAGCCAGTCATGCTCGGGAGAGCTGGTGGGTTCCCTAGAAGCCCCATTTTCCTCTTTCTGGGTAGCCAGAGGTTCCCCCGGTGTAGAGGGTGAGGGGGATACAATTTATCTTTTTCTATATAAAAAATGGTTTAAACATTAATTAAATCTTTGAGCAGCCCACAGAAAGACCCTTTAACCTATGAAGTAGTTTAATTATAGTTGAATACTGCTCTACAAGCACTTTATAGAGACAGCGTAGTTACGTAGCAGCTGCTGCCTCACATCCGGTGTCGGCTGCCTGTGTGGAGTCCTGTGACTGCATTTCATTGGCTGGAGCAGCTGAGCTACTTTTGTGCCTCAGTTACCCCATCTGTAAAGTGGGATAACATTGGAAGCTATTGCATAGCTTCAGGGTTGTTGTGAGGACATCGTTTCATATACATCATGTAGAACAGCACAGTTAATACTCCGATATTAGCTATGAAGTTATATGAAGTGCCTTCTGGTTATTTCCCCGTTAAAAGGGACACCCCAGGAAGACACAGATTTTTACCTTTTTTATTGACTGCTGTCAATAAAATCCCCAGCATTCAAAACAGTACCTGGTATTTAATCGGTGCTTGATAAATATTTGGTAAATGAATGATTGAATGGGGCAAATAATATGCTCATAAGGTTTTGGAGGCTGCCCTGAAAAAGGTAACCATACACATAGGATTCACTCCAGCCTTGAAACAGCTTTTTCTCTAGATCAGAACTGCACATGTCATCACATTCTTTGGACAGGTTAGTTCTCTTTATGGAGCCTCAGTTTCTCAGTGGTAATGTGGACGTAATCCCACCTATTCCGCAGGCTTAGTGTAAGCAATAAATACAAATGTGCAAATCCTTCTAATTGGAAGGGCCGAATGCAGGACAGTAGGCATGGTTATTGTCAGATACTTAAGCAATTTGACTTAAAGACTGGCTGTGAGTATTCTTGAAATTCCCAGGAACACCAATTGTTTCTGCCTTTCCAGAAATTAGGGGAGAGGATAAGACTGGTCAAAAGAATGCATTCAATTACTAACCAGATATTAACTGACTAGTTAGTTCCTTTACGTTGGGCCCCACGTGCGTGGTAAACAAGACTGGCACAGTGCCAGCTGTGAAGGCGGCGTGGTAAACGGGACACACACACTGCACTAGATGCCGAAGGGTAAGGAGCTGTGGCCCAATGAAGAATTGCGAGTGGACAGAATGTTTACAAAGGCACTAAGATCACAGGTGAGGTGGCCAGGATACATTTGATGCATATTTCTGGGCTGTGACCATCCTGACACAATAGCGATTGTAATACGTTCCTAAGTAAGGTCTTCAGATTTCACTTGAGAAGGTTTGAGGAATAAAATCTAATGAGGGACCAAAAACTACGAGGGACCAAATTGTATTAAAGCTTATATGAAAGTATGTCTGATGATAGCCAAGAAAACATTTCTGAAGTATAGAAATTTAGGGGAGATTTGCCTTAACAGATATTAAAAATTACTATGAAACTATTATAATCAAAACTTGATGGTACTGGCCCAGAATAGACAAATAGATAAGCGGACATAATAGAGGCAAGTATGATGTTGGAAAACGTATTATTGATCCACAGTTGAGAATCTGCATATGTGGAAGCCCGATTTTCGATTATAAGGGTGGTTGGTGCCCCTAACCCTCGTGTTGTCAGGAGTCAACTGTGATTCACTGTGTACCTGGAAGAAAACGAAGCTAAACTCCCGTCTCACACCATATACAGGATACATTCCAGATGGGTTAAAGATGTAAATTAAAAAATGCAGAACTATCAGGGAAATAAATTAGGAGAATATATGTCTAACCTTCGAATAGTGGAATTCTTTTGGAAGAATTAAGACAAGAAACAGTGATCATGAAAGTTTTTGAATGGCCGAAAGTAAAGTCGAAGAAATGATAAACTGAAGGGGGGAAAATGTACCCATATGGCAAAAAGTTCATATAATAACAAAAAGGTCCTGTAAGTTCATAAGGAAAAGACAGACTCCAATAGAAAAGAAAGGTAAGGAAGATGCTGCAAAGAAAATGATATGGCCGTCAACAAGGAAATTAAAACAATAATTAGGTGTTCATTTTCACTCCCAAATTGGCACAAGTTAAGAGGTACACTGTATACTTACTGCTGGTGAGGATATGGAGAAACAGGCACAGTGTAATTAGGGCCCTGAATTGCTGTCACTTTGGGGGAAAGTAATCTGGCAATGTTTGTTAAAAATAAGTGCACCCGTTTACCTAGCAGTCCCATATGGAAGAACCTATCCGGTGGAAAGACAAACACTAGTTACCAAGGGTTTGGTTGCAAGAGCAGTACGGCAGCAGTGTTCACAGTGGCAGGCAAAACCTAAATGCCCCACGAGTTTCAGTCATCACTGATGGGCATGATTGATACATTATGGAATATTTATTCTATGTAAATAGTACAGCTTTGTCAAGACATATGTTCAATCCAGATTTATTTGTCCATGATATAATGATAAGAAAGCTGGGTGCTGAGTGAGTGTATAGTACTATCCTTTGTTTGCTTAAAAAGCAATAACGATGTAAATAGGTGTGTAGACTATGGTGAAAGGAGTGGAAGCTGACGTGTTGGCAGAGGGTTGACACTGGTACCTCGGGGCTATGGGGACACAGGGTTGGGAAATGCTGTCAGCTTTGGCTGACATGTATATCTATATGTACATCTATAGCTTAGGATTAATCTGCTGGTTGCAGCAAGCATGAGCATGTGTTACGTTCATAAGCTAAAAAGAAGAAATGAGGAAAGCAGAAAAACAGATGAATGGTAGGGTTTTACTTTAAAAAAACTCTAATATCCAGATAAAATAATTCCAGCACAGTCATTTATTTTGTATTTAAGCATACTGTAAGTATGGCCCATCTTTCTAGAAATAAACCAAAAATGTTACAAGTTATGGTTAAAAGGCATGGAATATCTGCAAATAATTATTTTCTTAGTCTATATGAAATAAAATAGCCTATAAGACTTATGAATTTATTTTCTGAGTACATTTTGGGGTGGATTGGAGTGTAACTGGTTGCCTGCCTTGGTGAAGGTTACGTAGAGGATTTTACAGCGATTTCTAGTGCAACTTTCGAAAAAAGAATTGAGGGAGTCCCACAATGAGTGTTTTGTTGTTGTTTTTACAAAAGCATTAATAAAAGTAGAATTCCAGGTCCATTCTGGGAAGGTGAAGAAAGCTCACTTTACTTACCAAAAATCGTTTCTGCATTAGGTTTAGATCTTGTTCCCTAGCAGTAAGAGTTAAAAGAGGGGGCAGATAAAGTAAAATTGTTGTCCCTGAGCAAGAGGTGAAACTGATTTCTTGGGGGAAATCCTGAAGGAAATGAGTTACATGGATTTTCTTGGAGGGCAAGATTGCCCTCCTACTGGAGGGTATTCACAATTCAGCCACAATTCCAGAAGCTGTTACTATGTGGCTTCTCTTTAATAAGCTAAGGCCAATAAAATGCAAGTCTTCAGTGAAGGCCATTTAGGCCAAAGAGATTTCCCTCTTCTCAAATGCAGCATGTAGTGCTTTTGTTAACTTCATTAGTGTGTAATTTAGTACTCTTTTGAATAGAGCTGAGAGAAATTTTCTTTTATACAGTGAACCAAGCAAAGATCTGCAAAGCTGGATTCATTAAGGAAGTTTACGAGACCCTCTTCTAAAGAACCCTCACTTCAGAAGAATTTATACAAATATAAATAATTAAAGCAGTTAGAAATCATTCTCATCCAGTGGTTAAAAGCAAGTCTTTTAATGTCTTTTCTTCAGTAATATTTTACTGATTTAATTATGGTCATTTATGTTTATTTCAATAACTTTAAAGGAATTATTTAACAGTTTTTATTCTAAAAGTCAGATTTTCTCTAATATAATCTGGCCTCCTTATATAGAATTTCAATTAGGATTTGTTTATATCTAACATTAAGCTCTAAGTAATGACTTAATTGATGGAAATTCTCTGGTTTCTTTTTTTAATTCCTTCATTCTCAGTAATCAGTAATGTAGTGTTAAATTGTGCAGAACAAAGCTAGAGTATAACTAACAGGTGGGTTATTTAAGCTATAATTTAGACCTATCTATTGCACCAACCAGCTTTGAAATTGAAGAATTAGTTATTTATTTTTACCTCCATAATGAAATTCTACAGGGTCCAGTAGTTCCGCATGGGCGATTAACAATTGACAGTAGTCATAACAGTTTGTTTTATCTAGAGTTTTTTCATGTGCTGATTGTATCTACATAGTTCATTTCTTTAGAGAGTCCTAGGCTTGGCAGATTTCCAGTGACGACTGATGCCTCATCGGTTCGTCACATCTGTTGATGTGATGTGGCCACGTGCCCTCAGCAGCTGGGGTTATGGTGAGAGTCCGCTGTTTGTTTAACGTGTACTGTTTTCTCTTTCAGACGGGGAACTGGTGCTTTTAAATCCAGAGTGGGACTGCCTGCGCCTGCTCCTGTTATCAATAGCAAATATGGACTCAGAGAAACAGATAAACGTTTAAATAGGCTTAAAAAGTTAGGTGACAGCAGCAAAAATTCAGACAGTCAATCTGTCAGCTCTAACACTGACGCTGATACCACTCAGGAAAAAAACAATGCAAGTAAGTAAGGGAGGTTTGATAAACGTATCTTTTTTTTTTTTTAAGTGTTTTCACACAATTTGCTTTCTAAAGCGTGCTTCAATAGTTTTGATCTTTTAAATATTGAGAGAAACTCTGGGACTCACACCCTTCAGCAGCATTGCAAGGTTCTAGAAATTATTTGAGTACAAAAGTCTGTATCCCCCCTCCAGTTGCAATACAGTATTCGAGACAGAATTGTCTGCTTTTCTTGAGTAGTTGGTAACTGGATATTAAATCTTCGTCATGTGTTCCAGGGTCATCATAGGTTTGAGAGAAACATTATCAAGGTGTTAGTTTCACTATAATTAGGTCGTTAGGTCCTACAAGAAGACAGGACTGGGGGGCTCATCCAGGCACACACGTGTCCCCGCGCCTGGCCAATCTGTAGGATGGATGATGGACTTGGGAAGCTCAGAGCTTCTGGCCTCAAGACTTCCGCTTGTTTGCTACTTAATTGCCTTTTTCAGAATGAACTGACCCATTCACTAAACCACCAGTTACCAGACTCAGAATTGTGATAAAATAGCATTTTAAATGTCACTGTCCTATGACATGGTATGTCAGCCACTACCGAAAGTAGCAAGAGAGATGAAAAGGAGGAATGAAGCAAGCTTTAAGATACCAGTTGTGTGTGGGGGCAAGACCTAATGGAACTGGGAAAAGAGAGAAGGAAGAATAAAGAGAAAAGAGAAGAAAGCCTAAACGAGCAAATGAAAGCACGTCCTGTTTGTGGAGCTTTGAAGTCTTGGAACCATTCTGATTGCTACTGTTTCCTGTCTGGGTAACACCAGTTTTCTCTAGTTCCACTAAAGTAGTAGGTGCTTTAGTCTGACTTGTCTCTGACAGGAATAAAGTTTTAAAGTTTTGCCTTGGGGATCCCTGAAGTATGCCTGTTTGGGCACTCCACATGTCCACATGGCACTTAAGTCCCCTCTGAGATCTGATTATTTTAGGCTCTTCTCCTCCAGATGTTTTCAGCCCAACACCGAGTGCTCCCCTCCCTTACAGAAAATCCCGAAGGAAAGGGAGGGTGTGTCCCACGATGGCGAATGTCACTGCTGTGAATTCTGAACCTACCTGCTGCTGGGAGTCAGAAACCAGACAGAACCTCTAGTGTAAAGCAGCACTGTATATCTCTTCCGGGTCATGTCCAAAGTGAACGAAAAAGAGCAGTTAGTCCGTCATTCACTGTTGATTGTTGGTTCTGATAATAAATGCAGCATAACCAATGTTCGTTTTCCGAGTCTGGTTCCTTGGTGAAACTGGAGACTTGTAAAACCCGTGTATAAAAGTATACATAGAAACACGTAGGAGCGTGCTGCCGGCCGTACGTGCAGATAGCCATGTGGCTGTCACGTTGCGTGGCTCTGTGACATTCGTGGGGGAGTTTTGTGTTTTCGTGCATTAACTATATTTCTGATGGATAGATACTGAACTCAGTACACCAGTTACCTTAAAAGATTGGGATACAAATGTTTTTTGGAAGGTGTTGAGTGTACTAACTACCATGTGATCAGCGGAGTATTTATTAAACCAAATACTTATTAAAAACCTGTTAGCAGTTGAAGAGGTAACAGATGTTGGAGACTCGGGCCCCTCCCTCAGGGAGCTTATGCCTTAGCTCCAGGATAGGACAAGTGCACAAGCAACGATGCAGAGCTGACTGATGCTTTTTACAGAAAAAGCAGACATTTTCTAAAGTTTAGAGGGAACAAGGAACCCTCTGAGCTGTAGTCTCAGCATTGCAGAATAGAAGTCGAGCCCTCTCCTGGGGCCACTGACATTAGGGCGCTTACTCTATGCAGCTGACCCTTTCTGCAGAAGGATTGTCTCGAGGAATGCCAGGGTGAGTGGAACAAACTTTGAGGGCCACGTGGCACAGTTGGTAGACATGGCTCAGTGCTCTGGAGGAGCTGGGGGCCTAGTCCAGCCTTCGCCGAGGCCATCTTACACCCGCCCAAGTTCAGGCTCGCTCTCATGCATTCTTTCAGGCTGTATTTCTTCTGTTTGTGTCTTGACCCTCCCTTCTACCTGTTTGAAAGAAAGCCTTTTGAAACTGTAGCTGGTAGCAAAGCCAGAACTGCCTGAGCCTCTCTCCAGGGGAGGTCAGCAGACGTCATGCGGGCAGATTCCAGTGCTTTCCCCCAACACGTAGCTGCCCGTGTTTATCCTGCCATCTGTCTAAAATTCAGTGACACAGGAGCTGCCTTCTTTGAATAGCATTTCTGCTATCTTTAAAGAAACATTTCTGCCTAGTCGGAAGAAAAATTATTCCTTCCTTCCATGCAGATCCTTTTTGAAAGGTGTCACAAGAGCCACGCCTTGACTGTTCGCTCTAGCATCCAGACAGAGGAGACAACAAGAAACCCATGTCCACATACTCAGTCCGCAACCCTGCACTACAGTGCCGTTCTTAGAAGATTGTGGTGTTTTAGGCCTCTGTGCCTCGGGGGCCAGGCCACCCCCCACTGGCAATGCCGTGATACGGGGTGTTTGCCATGACAGATGCCACAAGTGGGTGCAAGACCCAGCAGACTCGGAACGAGTTTATTTTACCTGAGGAGCGCCTGTCCCAAAGGTCGTGCACTGGTCCCTCTCTGGCCTGTCACACATCCCACTAGTGGATCGGAATGTTTCCTGCTAAGCCTACAGGCTGCTTCACAGGCCTTCCCAAGCCTGCTCCCGGCAGCCATTGCCAGTCTATTGGGCACGTACGGTGGAAGCCGCTTGTTGTGCCTGCAGAACACCTTGAATGAAGGCTCGAGTTCTGAAGGCGTCAGCTGTGTGTAGTCCTTGTGTTACTGCGGTTCACACTGGCCGCGTTTCTGGGGCTTTTCCAGTACAGAGCATGGACGCAGCCCTGCCACGCAGGAAGCATCCACGGCATGTTGCTGCTCTCGTATCTGGCTGTAGTTCTTGAAGCCCACGCAGGGCTGCCTTACGACTTTGAAGACACTCTGAAGTGACCGTGGTGCCATGCCATGGGTCCTTTACCCATGAGTTGGGACTGGCACCGTAAGAACTGTGGCATAGAGTTCCTAAAAATGTGGGGTCTTGAGCCATAGACCGCAGTTCAAATCCCGTCTCTGCCACTTACCAACGGACGGTCTTAGGCACACTAGTCCAGTAAGTTTGGTCCTCACTGAGGGGTGACAGCTCTTCAAAGAATGCTTATTAGGATTGAGATTGTACTCATTTGTACAGCACCTACCGTATAGTAATTGCTAAGAATGTGTCTCCATGTACAGTTACTGTCTAGGTTTACGCATTTGGGATTGGTCCTAGCCACTAGGGGGGCACACAAGGCGTGTGAGTGCGGAAGCCAGCGCAGCCACAGGCACGCCTTACCTCCACTGACGTGTGTGAGAACACTTAGTCTCCTGCCACACTTCTGTTAGTGGGCCACGGTCCTGCTCCTGGGGCCTGCTGTCGCTGCCATTGCACAGTGCCCCCAGGACCGTGGGGGCCAGTGAGGAGCCCTGGGCACTTAACTGCACGCTCATCTCAGTCACTTTCCGTGCACTTCTCTTGCCCGGTGTGTCTGTCTTGTTGGACCGTGACTTGATCAGCACCTTCAGCTGCATTTTTGATGAGCTCGTGCTTTTCAGACCAAATGAGAATACCCTGACAAATACGTAACCGTGTACGTGAACGCTGTGGGAACAGTACGTAGCATCAAGCACAGTCTATTGTGTGCTGTTTAGAACACAAACGCTGAAGTGCTCGGGCAGTGGTTCGCTGCGGTCAGCTAACAGTGGCTCCATCAGAGGGGGGCAGGGGCAGAACCCAGAGGCAGAATCACCATCAAATGAGATTCAGCCGATGGATTAAAGTAAGTGCCCGAGTGAGGGGAATCTGGGTGTCCTGACATAGGTGGGAAGAAGAGTAGCCTGTCGCAGGAGAAAGCCATGACAGGCTTCCTGAGAGAAGTGTTTCCTAAGCGGAGGCTTAAAGGGGGTGAGAAGGTGAAGCATGTTCTGAGCAGAGGAGTTTTATAAAGGAAGCCGTGGGGAAGAGTGTAGGACTTGAACAAGCAAAGTTTATGGCTGGAGTAGAAGGTGGGAAGAACGGATGTGACCATAATTTAAAACTTTGAACTTTATTCTTAGGGCATTAGGTTATTGATGTTTCAAGGCCAGAGGTGGCACGGCATACTGGGAAAATCATCCTGGCTCCATGGTGGAGGATGGAGTATTGGGGAAGCAGTACTGTTTCCCGGAAAATAAGACGGGGTCTCATATTAAGTTTTGTTCCAAAAGACGCATATTAGGGCTTATGTTCAGGGAATGTCATCCTGAAAAATCATGCTAGGGCTTATTTTCTGGTTAGGTCTTATTTTCCGGGAAACACGGTAGGAGAAGGCTGGAAGCTGTTGGCCATAGTTCAGTCAGGAGACTGTGGCATTGGTAATGGAGAGAGGGAGACAGTGACATTGCAGGAGTGGACTCCAAGGGGCTTGATAGGGGGAGGCGGTTAGGGAAAGCAGGTGTCACGGATGACTCCCCAGTTTCTGCTTGGTCAGCTGGGTGGGTGGTGCTGGTACTGACCAAGATGGCGAACATAGTAGGAAAAGCAGCCATAAGACTTGCTGGTGAGTTCAGTTTAAGCACGTACCCTGAGACAGCCCCAGAGGGCAGTCCAGATGCCAGCAGGCATTTGGCGATACGGATCTGTAACACGAGAGAGAATCAGGCTAAAGAAAGTGGTTCGGGAACTGCCGGCAGGTCGATGGGAATAGCCATGGGGGAGTGGATGCTTATCACCCAGACACTGGTTTCCCGAGAGCCTAGGACAGCTGAGGCCTGAGGAATTTGGTCTGAGGGATAGATGGAAGAACAGTGTTCTTCCTCATGGAAGGCCAAGGCGAGGGGGGTTTTCAGGATAATGAATGGTTAGCAGTGTTGCATTCTGCGGAGAGGTAAGGGCTGAAAAGACTTCGCTGGGTTTCGTGACCAGGAGGCTGTCAAGTTTGGCAGAGGCTGTCTCAGAGGGACAGGCTGGATCCAGATTGCAGGGGGATTGCTGTTGAGAATACGCTGTATGTGTGATTATTGTGTAGACCTGATTGCAGGTGCAAAGTGAGAGTGGGGTGGGGAAAGGAAAACCACGGTTGAGAACCACTAAGCCTGGTCATAGAATGGTCCTCAAAGAGTCAGGCTGAGCAAAGGACCACCATAGCCCCATGCGAGAAAGCTGAGCACAGAACGCCGGTGTGTATTTCCATCAGTAAGCACATCTGCTGGAAGAACACCTTTGGCAAAAGAATTCCCTGAATATCTTTATATGTTAAAACTAGTTTCTAGCAAGTTCTGTATAATTCCCGTTCATATACATCAGTTGTTCTCTCTTTGAGTGCTCCTCCTATTCAGCAAATAAGTGGCCTTAGTAACTGATGTGCACAGATACACATGCTCTTGGTTCAGTCAGTGGGTCTCATTCCGGGGAATTGTGCTGGTTTGGGGACCTCAGGGCCATTTATGAGCCAGTCGTCTTGAGTACAGAGCCTTCTATTCTTGGTGGTTTGATATTTTTGGAATGCTTGTTACTCATTCTTGCTCCTCTCAATAGAATCTAATGGTGATGGTGACTGACTTGCTTAGCCATGCAGAAGGAACAGCAGTCGCCCTGGCAACCCTCGGGCGTGTAGTAAGCGACAGTCTTTGTCGGGCAGTGTGCTGGGCTTACCCACGTTCATTGTTTTATTCTCCCTGTTTTCTGGTGAGAGATGGTGATTATTTGGCCATCTCTGCTTCCCCCGTGAATGATTTAACGGGGTATTCTGATGGGGAAGAGGTTTGCAGATGGAGAATGAGGGGGGACTAATTGAGAAATTGACTCATGTGAAATACTGTAAAAATAGGTGTAAATGTCAGTGCAGAGAAAAAAACAAAACAGCAAGATGGCAGAAAGTGGCAAAGTCAGGCTCACAATGGGAGCAGCTTGCACTCGAGTCGCACATAAGCCTTCTGAAAAGCCACTCACCTGTCCCATTAGCTCTCAGGTGGTGGTTCCCAGTAGGATCATCGCAGCCTTTCTGGAGGAGGGATGTCGGATCCCCCTTTGTCCTGAGAGTAATGCTAGACACTGCTTCCCTCTTTCAGTTTGATTGTTGGCCCCAGGCCAACAATGTGAGGGACAGGGGGCGCCTCACAGCACTGAGGGAACAGCTTAGAAAGGTGCAGTTCGTTTGGGTGAATCTCTGCTGGGAATAACAATATATGGTTCTTAGGACCCCTTCTTCTTGTTTGAAACCACTGTGATAGAATTTGTTGCTTTGAGCCCATTCGTAATACTGTGTTTCTGTTCTGTGTTACTGGTCAAGTAATGTGCTTACTTGGAGTTAATGAGTAATGGATTCTAGAAACCTATTTAAAATGACCATTTGAAGAAGAATTTATGAAAGAAAATTAGTATGATTTTTACTTAGCTTCACTTCAAATCTTTTATGTGGTAAAATACTAAATCAGGAAAAGAAACACTTATAATAGTTTGGACCAGTGTCGTGATAGATAAAGGACAACCTTAGAGTGAAATCTAGGTACCTGCTGTGCTAAGAGCTCTTTAACCACCAAATTACTCAAAAATGAATAGATGCTCCATAAATTAGAGGCAGGAATTAGAGAACATAAAACAGTGTAGGGGGTGCTTATGCGCTGGCAGAAACTGAACTGGGTCTGCCTGCCTTCCATGTGTTCGTATAATCTAAACATGTCATAGCTGAGAGCGGGTCGGGGTGTTGCTTTGTTGAACATGACTTGTGCTAAAGGCTGTTTTTCATCTTTTTTTTTCTTTCTTTAAACTTTGCAGCTTCTAGCCGAAAATCTTCAGTTGGTGTGAAAAAGACCAGCAAGAGCAGAACATTAACTAGGCAATCTATGTCAAGAATTCCAGCTTCTTCCAACTCTACCTCATCTAAACTAACTCATATAAATAATTCCAGGGTACCAAAGAAACTGAAAAAGCCTGCAAAGCCTTTACTCTCTAAGATAAAATTAAGAAATCATTGCAAACGGCTGGAGCCGAAGAGTGCTTCGAGAAAACTTGAGATGGGAAACTTAGTACTTAAAGAGCCTAAAGTAGTTCTGTATAAAAATTTGCCCATTAAAAAAGAAAAGGAGCCAGAGGGACCAGTACAAGCCGCCATGGCTAGTGGGTGCTTAACGAGACATGCAGCGCGAGAGCACAGGCAGAGCTTTGGGCGCGGCGTCTCCCCTCGCGGGGAGGCCGCTCCCGGCACGTACACCACCAGACGGTCCGTGCGGACGAGAATGAATTTGAAGGAGACCTCTGACATCAAGCTTGAACCAAATACGCCGGATGGCTATAAAAACAGCTTGTCGGAACCTTGCCCAGACAGTGGCGAGGAACCATCTCCTGTGACACAGCAGGAAGAACTGGCGCGTGAAACTGCACAAAAGGGGGAAGCAGAGTGTCCTAAGAGTGACAGCAGCATTGCAAAAAAGAAGTCACGCCAAGGAAAACTTGTGAAACAGTTGGCAAAAGCAGACGAATCCACTCTCCTGCATGATGTCCCCGGGCAGGCCGGGGGGGTGCCAGATGTGACGGGGTCCCACCCTGACCCGGACGAGCACAGCGGCATGGAGGGTGTGCCCGGCAGCTACGTGGACTGGGCCCCTTCACCTGTGGATGGGTCAGTTGTGACGTCAGACGGCTTCAAAACAAAAGACAGCTTCAGAACTGCAAAAAGTAAAAAGAAGAGGCGAATCACAAGGTATGATGCACAGTTAATCCTGGAAAATAACTCCGGGATCCCCAAATTGACTCTCCGTAGGCGCCATGATAGCAGCAGCAAGACAAACGACCAAGAGAATGATGGAATGAATTCTTCAAAAATAAGCATCAAGTTAAGTAAAGACCATGAAAACGATAACAATCTCTATGTAGCAAAGCTTAATAATGGATTTAACTCAGGATCAGGCAGTAGTTCCACGAAACTGAAAATCCAGCTAAAGCGGGACGAGGAGAGCAGGGGGACGTATACAGAGGGCCTTCATGAAAACGGGGTGTGCTGTAGTGACCCTCTTTCTCTCCTGGAGTCGCAGATGGAAGTCGATGACTACAGTCAGTATGAGGAAGAGAGTACAGACGACCCGTCCTCTTCGGACGCAGACGTGGAAGAGGACGAGTATGACGATGAGTTTGAAGATGATTTTATCCCTCTTCCTCCGGCCAAGCGCTTGAGGCTTATCGTGGGGAAAGACTCAATCGATATTGACATTTCTTCCAGGAGAAGAGAAGATCAGTCTCTGAGGCTTAATGCCTAAGCTCTTGGTCTTCATTGGACCCAGGGTAACTACTTTAAAGAAATAAAAAAAATTCCAGTCCATTATTCCTCAACTGAAACATGTTAGCGGCAGCACTTCTCGTTTCTTCACTTATCAGCATAATACTGTAGAAAGTGTACAGCGTACTGACTCTTCTGAAGTCTGATTTGTGCAGATTTTTATTGTACTTTTTAAATAGCCTTCTTATGTGCAATTCTGAGTTAGAGGTAAAGCCCTGTTGTAAATTGAAAGGCTCAAGCAAAACTGTACAGTGATTGCAACTGTCCACACAGGACGTCGAAAACAATAATGTGGCTACACAATTTTTTTTAACCTGAAGAGCATCAACTGGCTCTTTAATATATGACTAAATAATTTAAAACAAATCATAGTGACAGCATATGAAGGTTTTCTAGTATATGCTAATATCACCAGCAATGATCTTTGGCTTTTTCATTTATTTGCTAGATGTTTTCCCCTTGGAGTTTTGTCAGTTTCACACTGTTTGTGGCCTTGGTTCAATAGCAGACCATTGGTTGGGAGTCTGACTGGTTTCTTTAAAAAAAAAAAAAAAAGAAAAAGTACAATGACATGCGTGACAGCTGACTTTTCAGTACGTTATATGTACAAGGGTGACAGTGCAGGATGAGTTTCGATCCAGCGTATTTATTGCTTGTCATGTAAATTAAAGATCTTGTATTTAACACTTTTCAATCCTTTTAGAGAAAATTGTTCTTTGCAAGAATGATTGGTGCTTATTTTTTCAAAAATTTGCTGTGAACAACGTGATGACAACAAGCAACATTTATCTAATGAACTACCGCTATCTTAATTTGGGTCTTCGAGTTTTCTGTTGCACTTGTAAAATGCTACAAGGAATATTAAAAAACTCTATTCACTTTAACTTATAATAGTTTATGAAATAAAAACATGAGTCACAGCTTTTGTTCTGTGGTAACCTATAAAAATGTTGTCTTTGAAATTCAATGTAAAGAACTGAAAACAATGTATATGTTGTAAATATTTGTGTGTTGTGAGAAATTTTTGTCATAAGAAATTAAAAGAACTTACCAGGAAGGTTTTTAAGTTTAGAAATATTCATGCCAATAAAATAGGAGATTATAAATATATAGTTTTAAGCACTGCATCAGTGGGCGTTCTCGGCTTATGTTAGTTTATGTATGAAAATATCAGAGAGTTTTTGACTATATTATCAATTAAACAAAAGAAGAGTCAGATTTAATTTGTTTTTTTGAAGCACTTTGAGAAGAGAGATTAATTTTAAGTAACTTAATGAGCAAAATTTCGATTACTGCTTTATGTTCAGTACCGATCTTATCATTTCTCTGGATTATTTTACAAATTATTGGACAAAGAATTTGGGGAGATAAATCTGTAACAGGTGTTGGACGCCAATGGGACTCTTATTTCTGGGAGATGTGTACATGTACTTGCGGATATACGGTGTTCCTAAGTAAAACCAATTTAGGGGATTCGTGTAGTGTCTGTAGAAAAGTAGCCCATGTTTGAAAATGTTAGAAGGAATCTGCAGAGAAGGAGAAGTCCAGTGGAGAAAACCCCAGTGCTTACTGTTAACTGCTGATTGAGTCCTGCCAGTTTCCAGGTTCTGGGACAGCCTTTAAATTAAGTTCCTTAACACTGTTGTTGCCAGTGGGTTCCAAGTAGAAATTAATAGTTTTCATAAAAGGATTTTAAATTGAGAATCTTTTTTCTCCTTCCATTCTTCAACTACACCTTTAGTCTGGTATCGTCGTTCTCGTTTGTTACGGTGCAGTTTCACCCCTCAGGGTATCAGTGTGAAGGCACGCGGCAGACTCCTTGCACACACACTCACGCCCGCTTTGCTCCGTCCAGAGTCCTCACCTGCGAAGCAGGGCAGCCCCCAAGGTCTGTCCCAGGCACTCGGAGCACTTTACAGACCGCGTCCAGGCCTCACGGTGTCCCTGTGTGGGACCAGTGGGACCCACGCCACTAAGGCAGATCAAGCTTAGACCCTGTGTCTGGAAAGGACCAGAGGGCAGAGGGTCACCTCTTTCATTCCCCCCTCAGTCTGGAGTGTCCCGTAGAGGGTCAGAGACCACACTTGGAACTCTTTCTCGGGATACCAACAGTAGCCATTTCAGGAATTTCAATCTTAAGGAAAACAAGGAATAAGAGATCACATTTCCCACTTCTCTCCATGTGAAAGCTTCATTTCAGTAACTTACTGATAATGTTTGTTTTCACTTGATTGCGGCCTTGTCCTTGAGGCTGACCTTCCCATGGGTCTGAGCGGTGGCACGCAGTAGCGGGCCCTGCCTTGGGAGTCCAGTGTGCACAAGCGCTCGGCAGCCACTGCTGACGCCTTCCAGGGAAACTGAATTTCCGTTTTTAAAGCTAGGGGCCTCAGAGCTGTGTGGCGTGGCGAGCCCCACGCACTGGTGACCACTTGGAAGAGGTCAATAAAACTTTTCACTCAATAAAACTTGCAGCTTGAGCTTATGCAATGACTGGTAAAGACTTTGGCATTGTAAGAATTAGGAAATGATCATAGAAATATATGTAAAGTATTCAATTTTCAGTCATTTTTCAAACTACTGTTTTAAATTGTTTTGCTGAGTTGTAATACTTTTGAGATACAATGTATTTCCTTGTACTGAAAGAATGAAAAAAGGACTTTTTCAGCATTTGAGGTAAGTTCTTTAACGTTTCATTAAAAACATTTTTTACAAATATTTTGTACATGCACTTGCAGTATTGAGGTTAATCATTTTAATAAATTCGGAAATTAAAACAATTTGGCCGCTGTTCACTGTATCCAAGAAAAGATCACAGTGGTAATTTTCTCCCACCAGTGTCCATCGAAAGTTGCATTTATGAAATCAAAGTTTCTAAAGCTTTTCCACATCTGTGAGTGTTGAGTTCTCGGAGCCCTGCTCTTCTTTTTACTTCTGGTTTAAAGGGCCTTGTTGCCACTCAGTTGAAAAGAATAGTTGAAAGAGGGCGTAAGAACTCATTCTTCTCTCAACGGGGAGGCTGTTTTTCAATGACATATCCTCTTACTCCTGAACCTGAGAACGCTTTTGCAACCCAATTATTAGTGGTTCCTGATGAGTTGTTATTTTTTTCCCCTCACTGAACTGGACAGAACTGGCACATCCAGAACGGGTGTGGGTCCTTCTTTCTCCCAGTTACTGTAGCAAAACCTAGTTGAAAGGAAATAGGACTGGCGCAGGAGTCAGGAAACCTGAGTGACCCTGAGCGAGCCACTCATCCCCAGGTCTCATCTTTCTAGCACCCCTGAAGGCAGTGCGGACACCCAACCCCAAGGCCAGTTAAGCTTCAGGATGGGCCGCGTCCACTCGAGTCGGTCAGGGTGAGTGGGGCAGAGCAGACCAGAAAGCGTTGACTCCGATTCATTGAAATACCCCCCTGAACTTGGGTTCCCCGTGGGAAAGAGGCTAACAGGTGGCATACCAGTTAAGTACTCGGGCCTCTTGTTCAGTCTCAGGTTTTCTCTCCGACGTGTGACTCCTTTCCTATGACCAGGGACAGGTCACTTGCCGCCTGCTGCCCAGAGACCTTGTGTGATTTCTGTTTCTTACATGTGAGGGTTCTGTCCCTGCACGCCATCAGCAAGGTCAGCGAGCTGCCGACCTTGACCTCAGGCACATCTGTAGCCCAGGGTTAGGGTAAGCGTGACCCTAGCATGCAAGGGAGGGTGAGGTCACCAGCCTTCTCCCCTGCTGATGGCATAAGAACTTGGGTTCTGTTTGCGTTCGCTGATGGGGCCCAGAGGAAAAGTGGATTTTGATTCTCAGGAAGGGGCAGGATTGGGAATGGGGTCACCCACCAGGCTGTGTGTGCCCCTCTTCCTGCAGCTTTTCCACTTAGGCCCAGGCAGAGCATTAAGTTTATGGTCATGGAAACGGTTGGAAACTTGTGGATCGAGCACAGAAGGCAGGCTGCAGGCTCACAGCAATGGCTTTGGTGGTGGTCTTTACAACAGTCGGTCAGTGTGGGGACGGAGCCCCAGAAAGCAGTTTCCAGGCTCTCGGCCTCACGTGGAAAGGTGTTGGTTCAGGTAATAAATGGCCATCAACTGTGATGGGATGGCCATCAGCTGTGGCTAGTTGGCCGTCCGCTGTAACCAGTGAACCATTGGCCACTAATATAACTGCTGTGGCTACGCTAGCAGCAAATGGGGGCTAGCAAGAAGACGGTGGCTGAGCCGGCAAGCGGTGCAGTGCCTGCTTCCTGTGTCCAACCAGCCACCAGCGAGAATATAGTGGTATGACTCCCCTACCTGTGGCTCCGTGGGTGTTCCTTTTTGGCCTCGCCACGTCCTGCGTTCCTATGTGGGGAGCAGGACTAGAGACCGCAGAAGAGGCCCCACAGGCCACCCCGCACAACAGTCAGTGTGTTACCAGAGCCTTTTTTCTTCCTGTCAGATTTGTGAGTTTTCCGCTAAGTGGCAGCAGACAGTGCCTTCTGCCTTTGGGGGTAACCCCTCAGGGGTAGCAGAGTGTGTCTGGGTCTGCTCGGCCACACCAGAGGGCTGGCAGAGGATCTGCAGGTGGGTCTCCCCGTCTGAGACCTGAGCAGGCGACATCCGGAGTGGCAGGAGCGGAGTTGTATTTCTCCAGTATCTGTTGAACACCTGTTACGTGTCAGGTGCTGGGGGTGGGGAGGCACAGTCTGAGAGGCGTCCTTGTGGGATGTGATTAAAGCCACAGAAGCAGGTGAGAGAACCTAGGGAAAGAGTACGGGGCTTGCCAACACAGGTGCCATCGCATGACTCGTCCTCGTGACCCAGGAGAGCACAACCTGGCGGCTGAGGTGATGAAATGGGCTGTGAAGGATCAAAGGGTGACCACTTGGGAGGGGAGGTGCCGTTAAGGCAGGATGCATCCTACTTCCAGGGAACAAGCAGGTCTAACTGTTGAGGTGGGAAGCTTCCAGGGGGAGAAGGTCCAAGAAAGGAAGTGAAGGGGTCGACCAGAGTCTGGGGAAGGAGGGGTGCTCTTAGGAGTACAGGTCCTTGGTAACAGGGAAGAGGGGAAAGGTGTTGGGGAGCCAGTTCCAGCATGAGGGCTTCGATTTTATAAAGTAGGAGGTGAGGTCCTCGAGAGTGAGGAGGAGATGAGGGGCCCCAAAGCTTGAGAAGCATGAAGGAGATTTGAAATTAGGGAAAGCAAGTCGACCATAGAAACCTAGTGGATTCATTACAGAGATCTTCACCGGTCACCTTCTAGGTAGCAGTTGGTGTTCTAGGCACCCAGGGGGGCCACAGAGGAAGGCAGGGCTGGATGATAAAGGGTCAGGCGGGCAGGAGAAGGCTTGGCTGAACCACCCTGGAGTGCACACAGGTTAGGGAAGAGAAGATGAGTCTGCGACCTGAGTGGACCAGAGTAAACAGAGGTCCTCAAGGCCCGGAGGCACTCCTGTGGTTAGGGAACAGCCAAGCAGTAGTCAGACAAACACACAGGGAGGACAGGAGGGTGGGGTCAGGGTGGGCTCTCGGAGTTTGGAAGGGCTGCATTTTCAATGACGAAGAGGTCCCCAAAAGGTCTGGGGGAGAGTGTCTTGGTTCTGAGAGATCAATTTGGACAGAACTGAGGTCACCCAAGATGATGTCAGACAGCCTTCACGTGAGTCCTGGGAACCAAGCAACCGTGCCCGTAGCCAGACCGAAACTGAGCCCATGGAACAAACACGGGGAGACATCCGAGACTCCCTGCTCGGGATGGTGCGGGCACCTTGTGGAGGCGCGAGGTGAGGTGAAGGTGAGGTGAGTAAAAGCTTGTTAACTACGTTTCAATGAGTGAGTGAGTCAGCCTGCCTGAGGCCACACCACTTGTGGTGAGTGGCAGAGCCGTACGTCAACCCCAGACCCAGCTCTAAGGCCCCGCCAGCTTTGGGGGTCACAGAGCCAGGGTCCCTTGGGCCAGCTGGAATCATGATGCCCCACCTTCGCCAGGTTAATTCTGGAGGTCTCAGTTTCCTAAGAATTCTCTTGGGTGACAAATAGCAATCATTGCTTTCATTGCCATGCAGGCCAGTTACATGGGGCCAGGAGAACTCTGTCTAAAGGTTGTTGTGCGGGTAAGTGGGGTGGCCCACCCCTGTTAGTCATATATACACAGGGAACTTGAAAAGTAGGCCAGGTGTCGTACACGTGTTTGCCAGGTGGCCGAGGGGTGTGGATTTGTCTTTACCGGAAAAAGTGAGTCAAATACCAGGCTGCCTTGAGACAACAAAAGCAAAAGTCCAAGGTTTCCTCCAGCCTGGCCAGCTGCTGACGCTGCTACTTTAACAGTGACCTCACACAAACAATCCCAGCACAAAGGAGGGACCGAATTTAACCAGGAGGCTTCTTGTGTTCTCCCCTAAAATATGACTGTGGTGCATTGGACAGTTGTGTCGTGGGCCAGATTTTGGAACTATATTTACACGAATGGGAAGCAGGGTTTTATTTACAGAAAGTTGATTTGCTTTTCAGAAGCACACCTGTGAAACAAGTGACACTTTCCACTATTAATGTGTGTTTAACACCCCCGGGCAGTAGGTTTGGGCATTTTGATTTCATTACTCCAGCCGCATTGGGAATGGTGAGTTGGACGCAGATGGGAAGTGACTAGGAACAAGCAGGCGGCGCTCCCAGCCTGTGGCAGCTTGGAGGAAGTCCTTCCCAGAGTCACTCCCTCGAAACCAAACAGAATGACGTTTATTTCCTCTTCTTGCCAATCAAACGACATTTTTCTTCTTGGGCTAAGAGGGTGAGCGAAGGACGGAGCCTTGCCAGCCTCTGAGTGGGCCAGAGCTGACCCAAAAAACAACTCGGTCTGGAGTCCTGGCTGGCGGTGGGGGGGTCTGGCCTGACCTCACCCCACCCCAGGCCATGCTGCTGGCGTGGGGTTCAAGCAGGACCTTTGGTCTTTCTGCCCTTTCCTAGCTGGGAGCATGGGCAAAAATCACTTCCCCCTTTCTAATGTCAGCTTTCTCACCTGTGAAATGGGCTAATACTAGCACTTAACCTTGGGATTGTTGGCGGATTAAGTGACAGTACCAGTTAAGCCTTCTCAGGGGGCTTGGCAGTTACTGTCAGCTGGCGTTAATATGTGCAAACTCAAGAGTGTGTGTGGCGGCCCCAGCCTCGTCGGCCTCTTTTCTCTGCCTCCGATCTCTGCCCTTTCAGAGAACATCGGCTTAAATGGGCTTAATCACTTCTCCATCCCAACTTCAAAATGCCGGGCTGCTGGAGCTGGTCCCCACCACTGACATGGACAGAAAACGATTCCAGTTCTTTCTTCCTCTAGCCAATGCCTCTTGGCCAACCAAGCCATTGCTTCCTCCGCTCACCAGAGGACAGTGCTCCATCCGAGTTCCTCCCCTATTCCGCAGGGGCTTTCTGGATTCATCTCCCTTGACGACCTTCCCTCCTTGAATGCCAAATAGCTGTTGGCCTCTCAAGAGGCACAGGGGCTACAGGAGTGACTCCAGGCCAGCCCTTCCCCTCACAAAGAACAGACACACAGACAGCAAGCAAGTGTGCTAAACGCTGGGCTAGATGTATGTATACTATGTGACAAGCCTTGTCCCCACCCACCTCTTTGGGGATTAAATGCAGCAGCCGGAAGATGCGTGGGCACCAGCCTGGCACACAGTGAGTGCTCAGTAATATACTTGCTTCCATTTCCTGGAGTCTAATTTCAAAGGCTGTGCCTTTTCTCCGGCTTCACGGGAGCAGACCCAGCACCAGCCCGGGCTCCTCAACCTCCTCCTGGCCCCCAGCCCCTACGGTACCCCAGCCATCCCAGGAGGCCAGAGAAGAGAGGGCGACAGAGAGGCGAACCAACCCCGGGGAGGGACAGCGCCTTGCCTGGGGTCACACAGTGAGCTGGAGGCAGAGGAGGGCAGGACATGACCCCAGGGAGTACTGGCAGCCTAAGCCACCATGCCAGCAGTGCCCGGGCAGGGCCACTCTATGCTCCTGGCTGCGGGCAGCCCCACCAGGCAGGCAGCTGCTGTTGACATGTGATAACGTGTGTTTGTTTAGCTGGAATCGCTCATCAAAAGGGTTAATGTACAACTTCCTCCAGCCTCTGTGGCTGCAGCCGGAGCCAGCGCTGAGACCCTCGCCAGCCCCGGGCCCACAGCCTGTCTCCCTTCCTCCCCAGACAGCAACACGAGTCAGTTGTTGCCTGGGAGAGCACCCCATGAAGGCCCCAAGTGTCTCTCGGTTCTCTGGGACACTGAAGGCCAGCAGGCTGGGCTCCGCACTGCGGCTCCTGGGAGGAGGAGCCTGAGGGACCGTCTCAGCAGTGTCACACAGCCCACAAGGCTCCACCACATGGCTGGGAGCCTGGGGACCCCTGGGAGGCTCTGGTGGATTGTGGCTTGAAGTATGGGGCTGGGGTTGGTCAGCGGCCCTGGGCTCACTTGGGTTAGGGGGTCTTTGCTTGCTTTTCTCTCTGCCTGGACCCCGTCTCTGCCCACCCCTGACCTGAGCAGTTCCTGTCACCCCTCAGGTTTCCGTGATGTCACCTCCCAAATCCTCTCGTCCCCCCTGCCCTCCCCCACGCCACTCCAATCTTCTCTTTGCACAGCTCTGATTCTCCAGCCCCATGGGGTCCTTGGGGCCTGACGGTTGTCAGACCCAGGGAGGTCCGGGCAAGTCACAGGCTGATGGGGGAGGGGCTTCCTTCCTGGAGAAAGGAACCCTCAGGGCACTCAGTGTCCCTCCTTAGGTTGGCCAGAAAGGGTTCAGGTCACCCTGAAAAGCCAAAGCCTCAGGCTGCCACCAGCCATGGGATCCCCTGTGCCAGCCTCTCTTCCTCCCTCCCAGTGAAGCGGGGAGCCCAAGGGGCCGTGACCACGTCATCCTGCCCAGCAGAGAAAGGGTGGGAAGCGGGGAGCAGGCTGTCACTGGACTTGGGATGTGGCCTGAGGTTTGGGGTGTGGAGGGCTGAGGGCCAAAAGGAACATGGATGGGGGCAGCAGCCTCTCTTGCTCCCACCTGCCATTGCCACAGCCTTCCTGCCAGGGAAGCGTGGTGGACCTGCAGGGAATGCACTGTTCTCCAGCCCACCTCCGGGCACAGAAACTGTCGCTTCCCGGGGGCTCCCACGCATCCCTAAGGGCTGGGCGCCATGAGCACTGAGCTCAAAAGCCCAGCCTCATCCAGGCTCAAGGAACCTTCCAGATCTACTTCTGTATAGCCAGGAAATAGGTAAACTGAGGCCCACTGAAGGGCCCAGAGTGTGTGAGGCAGGGCCAGAGCAGGCCTGAGGACCTGTCCCTCCGCCAGGCTCCCTGCTTTCCTTGTGGGCGAGAAGGGAAAGTGTGTTCTGTTTCAGGGGCAAAGCTGGAGGCATGAGAGAGAAAAGGGTACCCTTGGCTACTACTGTTGCAGGATGCCCAGAGGGAGACGGGGAGCCTGGGGGCAGCCCCACCGCCGCCTGCCAGCCTTCCTGCCCAGGTGGTACTTGGGCCCAGGGCCACCCAATTCTGAAGCTACCCCCTCTGCCCCCCAGTGCCCCATGGACAGTGGGCACAGTATGGACACAGTGGGGCAGCGAGGCCAGCATCCAGCCCTCGGTCAGAGAAGAGGCAGACTGGGCCGCTGTGAGGTGAGCCAGGCTGTGACCGGCCCCATACCAGGCAGCATTTCAGACACTAGGTCAGGTAAGCTGGAGGCAGCACACTATTGCCACATGGCTTCCAAAGGTCTCTGTGTCAGCCTGTGAAGACCGGCTGACCTTGGACTCTGGCTACCAGGAGGCACAGAGAACTCAACTTCTTCCCTCCCCCAGCATTGGCCCAGCTCCTGCTGCTACAGCTCCCTGGGGCTATCTGCAGGACCACTCACTCCAACTCAATGCATTCATTCATTCATTCATTCATTCATTCGTGGGGTGTTTGCTGAGCACCTGCTCTGTACCATGAGCTACACTGGGCACCAGGGACTCCCCCCTCCCTGATGACTCGTCCCCAGCCTGACAGACAGACAGACAGACAGACTTTGGTTGGGAATCTGGAACAAGGGACATAGCAGGGGCATCCTGGGAGGGTGGCAGGCACCGGCAGAGAGGACTTCTCAGAAAAAGTGTCCTTTGAGCTGGGTTTTGAGAGAGGAGGAGGTGGGCCATGGAGGTGGGGAAGGGCCTGCAGCCCTCCACACCGCCTCAGAAGCAAACGTGTCCCCATCCTTTCACAGCACTCATTCATTCACCACAGTGTCTTCCGTGGTCTGAGAGCTGAGGCGTCAGACACGGCGCTTGACCTAACACTACCTCATTTTACCACTAGAGTGACACTGCTTTAACAATATATCCATGATAGTGCAAAAAGAAAATAAAGAGGGTCCGTGGTGGAGTCACAGAACGCAGGCTGTGGGATTAGGCAGAGCTCAGCTGAATCTGGACTCAGCCACTTGCTGGCTGCCATGGTGTCTTCTGAGCCTCAGTTTCCCCAATGGTGCTTGTGGAGCTTTGGTGAGGATTAAACAAGATGACTGATTTAATGTGCTTGGCTGGCATGGTGTCTGGCATTTGATCACCTCTCAATAAGCACCAGATCGTGGCTGTTGGGAGAGGCCCTCCTGGATGGAGGACTGGCTGGCCTGGGCACTCAGTGTTTGAGTGGGGGTTGAAAACTGAATACTCCCCTCACCCAACAGAACACTTCTTCTTCCGAGGCTTCCTGGACCTGCGCTGAGGGTCAGCATGTGCCTGTAGCCACCTCTAAGTCCACCCAGCCCTTCAGGTAAGGAAGAACGGCCAACCACTGTCAGCAGAGCTGGGGCCAGTGACAGGCTTGGGCCATGGTTCCCTTGTCATGGTCATTTGCTATGTCCACTTCCTGGATGCCAGTCCCCTTCTTTGGAAAAGGCCACTTCTCAGTCCGTGTGGCTCAGGGTGGACCAGCCCCCCCTAGCCTGACTACAGCACTGGCCAATCAGAGGGCGCGTCCCCCGGGCACTGTGACTGGTCTGGGGACAGATGTATGATCAAGCTTGGCCAATGAAATGCAGCTCTGGGACTTTAGGGGAGACCCTGAGGCCAGGGGAGCTCTCTCCACAGGGGTTGCTTCATTGGTAGGTCGTGAGCCTGGAGCTGCCACACGCCTTCTTGCCAACCTAGGGCGAGGCCAGCAAGGGAGGAAGTCGGATTAGCCTGACGTTTACAACCCCAGGTGCCTCCGCCCGCAGCCCAGATATGAAACCTGCTACCGTGCTGGGATTGGGACCCCAGAGGTCAGGCCAGAGGCTAGCCTGGTCACTGATTTGCTGTGTGAGTCAGGGCCAGGCCTGCTCTAAGCTTCTGTCAACAGCAGGCTCTGACCCCTGCCTTGTGAAGTGTACAGGACTGTACAGAGCCTTGCCAGTCCTGTAACCTCCTGTAACCACGAGGTGACAGGCCAGGGCCTTGGTCACCCACTGCTCCATTTGGCAGGCTGCCCCCCCGTCCCGCTGTACCTGCCATGGGACCCTGACCCGCACCAGGCTGGCTGGGTGTCGTAAGGCCTGGGGCACAGGCGCGAGGAGATGGAGGCCTCACGCTCCTGGGTTTGAATCCATACCCCGCCACCTTTGTGCTGTGTGTTTAGGGGGAAATGAGGTCACCTCTTTGAGCTTCGCTTTCCTCATGGGCTACATGGAATAGTGATATTGATAACTGTCAGCTGTCACCTAGGTATATGCACTGGGCCTGAACGTTCCATGTGTTATCTTGATTTCTCCCCACAGTCACGTGAGGTAGGCCTCACCTCTGCATGTTCTAATGAGGAAACCGAAGAAAATGAAACTAAAAACCACAGACCCACAGGACTGATAGAGCTGGGATTTGAACCTCGGTTTTTTCTGTTCTAAAGTCAGCGTCCCCAACGACTTCCTTTAATGGCTTCCTTACCAGGTCCTGTCTCAGGCAAGATTCAGCCAGGAAAATGGGATTTCAAGCAGAGGGATCAAATCCAGGCACTTGCCAAACCATGGGCACAGCTGGGGGAGTGAAGGGTGGTCAGCCCTCCCTGGCGCTTGGAAATCCGAAAGCTCAGGAATTGCAGGGTTTGTATCCATTCTACTCACGTTGGGCATTGTGGTCTCCTGTTTGGGGCTGTTATCAATGGTCTGGTAGACATCGTTCATGCATGTCTGTTGGTGGACCTAACACTCATTTCCATCAGATATATATCCAGGAGTGCAATAATGGGTTCTTAAGATATTTGCACGTTCACAATCCAATTACTTCTCCACACTTTGTTATGAAAAATTTCGAACCTACAGAAAACTGGAAAGAATTGTTCAATGAACTCTGTATCCGGTCCACCTGGGTGCCACCACCAACATTCTTCTCTAACTGCCTTATCGGCTCTCTATCCATCTGCCCATCCCTCTACCCACCCACTATTCTATCTACTTTTATTGATATAATTTTAAGAAAAAAAATGGATACAAAATTATCCAAAAGCCATTGACCCAGAGAGATTGGAAGGAAAAGCAGCAAACCCCCAGGGGCCACGGTGATTTCTGTTTGATGGGATTTTTTTTTCTTTTTAGTATTTCCCAACTTTTCTGCAGCGAACGTCTAGTAATATTTTTGATCAAGAAAAAAAATCCATTTTAAATAAAAAAGGAACTTTGTCTTTTATAGGATTGGAATTTCTCTTTGGGGAAAAGAGGCAATGGAGAAATGAGTGGGGATGAGGGTGGAGAGGTACTTGCACCCACTTCAAACATAGAAGGAGCCCAGAAAAGAACCAGGTGCCAGAATGGTGGTTGCGGGAGGGAGGCGGTAATGGGGAGTTGTTGTTTAATGGGGACAGTCTCAGTTCTGCAAGAGAAAAGAGTGCTAGAGATTGGTTAAATGACAATGGCAATTTGCTTAATTAACACTACTGAAAGATACACTTAAAAATGTTTAAGATGGTTGAGTTGGTCATCTCAGATGAGAAAGACCAAATTCCTGGGACAGAAAGTCAGAGAGTGTGATAACCCCACTTGGCTCATGGTTATAAATGTAAAATCAAACTAGTTGAACCTGTTATAGGATGTTCTTTAGGAACATTCAGTTTTTCTGTGGGAGTTGAGAAGGGCAGGTATGAAGGAGCCAGCTGGGTTCACCGAGGATGGGGCTTTGCTAGGTGAATACAGTCGAGGAAGGCCAACTGCTATAACAGAAAGCCCCAGATTGCAGCAGCTAAACACCATAAAGCTTTGCTTCTTGTGCACACAAATCCTTGCAGGTGTCCCTGCTCAGTCATCTCTCCTCCACGCGGGAACTCTAGGATTCAGGCTCCCTTCTTCTCATGATACTGTTGTCTTCACCTTGCAGCTCCCTAGGTCACTGTGGAAGGGGAAGGGAGTGTGGGGAAAGCACCCCAGATATTTCATGTCTTTGAGCCTGCAGGGACTTGTATTACTTCTGTTCATATCTTAGTCCCGTCATGTGGTGGGCAGGTCACCTTCCATGTGGTGATCCAGGGACCCAGGCACCTTGGAACTACTGCCGTTGACTTCGCTCACCTATTAAAAAAAAAAAAAAAAAAAAAAAAAAAGCCAAACAGTCACTTTTGCTAAGCCACGTCACCAAACCAAAACTTAATAACTAACCTAAGTGCAGTTTCAGCCTCTCTCAGGAATGTAATTTTCAAGCAATCATCCTGAAATTTCCTGATCAGCTCTAGTGAGGTCAGCTGCCTGAAATAACCCACTCTTTTAATTTCTTGGCCCCACCTTCTTTCTGCCTATAAAAAACCTCCCATTTTGTACAGCTCATTGGAGCTCCTTTCTAGTTGCCAGATGGGATACTGCCTGATCGTGAATCTGTCGACCGAGCATGAATGAATCAAGAGGCTTCACCAGAATTAAACGACAAGGTTACATTCAAGAGCCTTAAGCAAACTGCAACTCGGGAAACACTACCAGGCAGCTCCAGGGTTTTCCGAAGAAAAGTTGAGAGTTTCTATGGTAAAAAGTACATTCGTGCGAAGAATCAGTCCTACCTTCTTAGCCTCTGGATTGGTCCAAGATGGTTCCTCTAGATGCCTGCTGGCCTGGACATCCATTCATAAATTCTTCAGAGGGTCATCTATAGGATTTGTTGGTGAAAGGATGTCTAAACCTAAATTTTTTTTTTATTTTTCGATTACTGTTGACATACAATATTATATTAGTTTCAGGGGTACAAAACAACATAGTGATGAGACATTTATATACCTCAGAAAGTGATCACCCCAATAAGTCTAGTACGCACTGGACACTGTACATAATTCTTACAATATTATTGACTATATTCTCTATGTACACAAACTTTTGTAAGAATTTATTTGAGCCAAATTTTTGAGGACCTGCCCAGAAGCAAGATTTCAGCAGACTGAGAAAATGCGCCAGAAAATGGCAGTTTTGCAGCTCATTTTATACATTTAGAATCAAAGGAGAAAATGTAAGGAGGGTTACATGAAATCCATTGGTGCTAGGTTAGGGAGGCGGGAGAAATCAAAACGGGGAAATGTCTAGGATTGGGTAAGAAGCAAAATGGAGAGGCACATACTTCTCTTACATGGGTGGTACAGGATAGTTCACGTGTAACATTTCCAGCACATAGAGACGGTATGCGGGCGACAAGGTAACAATGAGCGGTTCCGGGGTCTTGTGCTCCGGTGCAGGCGGTTGTGCCTTCAGGGCGTCTGGGAAAGAAAATGACTGACAGTTCAAAGGTGTGTAATCCTCGATGCATGAGAACAATGGACTCACTTAAGGTGAAGCCTGACCTTTGCTAAGGAAGCCATCGGCCTGGACTATGTGCCGTGACCTGCTCTGTTAGGAATTTGTGATCAGACTGTCCTGTGTGGTTACTTCCGGCCACTGAACTTGTCAGGCCTGCGTGTGGCCCCCCCCCCCCCCCCCCCCCGAGCTTGTCAGGTCTCCTATGCTGCCCTTTTCATTCACAGATTTCTATATCTCCAGGCATTGAGGCACTACTGAAAAGTTCTAAAGTTAAATTCCCTGGCTAAAGTAAAATACAATCGTTTTCCTTATGTTTCACCTCACTCTGATTTTTGTTCGCTGTCTATAGTGACTCAAATCGCTTAAAAAAGCTAAGGAGATCTACAAGATTACTCGGTTGAATTTTGGTTTTCAAAAAATCCTTCTAACAACCATCTGAGGTAGGGACTCATATTTTCCATTTTACAGGCAAGGAACAGAGGCACAGACAGAATAATCACCTGCGCAGTGCGTAATAGCAAATAAGTGGTGGAACTGGGATTAGAACTCGGGCCACAGGGTGCCACAACCTCAGTGCACTCATTCATTCATTTAAACGTTCGTTAAGCACCTAAGACATGACGGCACTGAAGGAGGGAGAGGGACTGAGGGCAGTAGATGGAGGCGGCCAGGAAAGGAGAGGGTGGGGGGCTCACAGCCTGAGCCCCAAGGGCACGGGGCTTTGGGGGAGGGCTGCGTGGGTCCTTGGCCTCCGGCTCTGACTTTGCAGGGGTGGGGGGAGCTGCTGATCCAGTGTTACAACCAGGATTAGTCCTGCCTCAGGGAATGGGGAACCTTGCCAGGTCACTAGCCGCTGGCCGCCTCAGATGGTTCCTTGTTATTCCCATTGCAAGTATAAGCTCTAACTGCAAAAGCAGCTTCATCAAGCCTGTCGAGGGAAAACTGTAAAGCCTTCAGCTGCTCCCAATAGAACATTTGGGGGGTGACCCCCACCAGGTCCCAACTGGTAGGTACTAGGGACAAACTTGTAGAGCATGGAGTCCCCATGGTGGAGGGTGGTCAAGCTGGGATGCTGCCCAATGGCCCTGCTGCTGAGGGAGGTCAGGGCCCCTGGACCCGTCTGAGTAGGCTCTGCCCACCTATCTTCCCCTTCCTCTCCCCTCCCCCACCTGCCCCTTGGTCTGAGCCAGCTCTGATCACTGAGTGGGAAGAGGTGGAATCCTGTCGGCCTGGATTCCTTAGCCCCACAATGTGGGAGGAAGGTTAGAAGTGTGGTCAGGCCGCAGCCTCCCAGGACCTAGAGGACCTTCTAAGGTGGCCTTCCCCCTTTTCCATCATTCCCCTTGTACCCTCCCTGCCTCCGCTCCTTTCTCTCTGCCCTGTTAGATGGCGTTCTTAGAAGTTCTGGGACCAGCCAAGGTCACACAGTGGGTCACCACTGGCACCTTCAGGAAGAGTGGGGTGGGAGGCTGCCAGCTCCCCATGGCATCCAGGCTAGGGATGGGAAGTGACCCTGGGAGGAGAGACCCTCCCCAGAAGTAGGAGCAGCCCCTGGGTTGGGAGAATGGGGAGTGGGGATGGCCCTGCGGCAGCCAAGGCATCCTGGGTAAGCAGAGACACTCACTCTGGTGTGGGTATAGGCCTCAGTTTACCCACCTGCAAGGGGTCCTTGGGTCCTGCTGGTCGTTCTCCAGCAGAAAGGAGAGCCACCCTAAGGCCACCTGGTGCAAGTCAAGCCTGCAGGGATGACTGAGGAGCGAGGAGCCCAGGGGATTCAGTGCCTGAACCAAGGATTCCTGACCCCTAGCCCAGAAGTCTCACCCCCAAGGTGTGACTTCAATCATAACTGGGATCTTTTCAAAAATAAATTTATTACAAAAGTAATTCACGGAGGGTGCAAAACCACAGGACAGATTTTCACCAAATTTGGAAAGTGAGTTTGGATGGTGTGCTTTAAAACATAGACTGTGGGGACACAGGAAATGCACGCTGGGGGCCCAAGGGGTCACTTCTAGTAGATGGACATGCATTGCCCAGGGTGTACCATGGGGGCCCCAGGGCCTTCGGATTTCGATTTTTGGTGTCATCTCTAAATAAGGATAATCAGATTGTCACACACACGGTCAGACTTGAAAGATGTTCCTCACACCATACCCCTTTTCTACTATTAGCCTGTGAACAGTAAAATTATCTTGTTTGGGACCATTTGGATGTATGTTAAAAGCATCAATTTGTTCAATGTAAGTGTTTCAAATACGCCCCAGTTTTGATAATCCTGTGGAGGTATTTCTTCATTTTTGAAAGTGCCAGGAACCTGAAAGAATAGAAAAGGCCCCAGGCCCTGTTAGATATCTGGGATGCCCTGCAACGCCAGACCTCCTACAGGCACTCGCTGCAGGCACTCGCTGCAGGCACTCGCTGCAGGCACTCACTGCAGGCTCTCCCGGTAGCACTTACGATGAGTTGCTGCAGGGCCACCCTTATTCACAACAGGCGACGGCTGCTGTGTTCCAGCCTCCGAGAATTCAGCTAAGAGTCAGTACACAGCTACCCTTGGTGGAGCCCTGACTCTGTGCCCAGCCGTTTCCCTGTGGGTTTCAGTGACACCCCGCAACAACCCTGTAGGGTAGGAACAACTACCTCCATCTGGCTGAGAAGCAGGTGGCTTGTCCAAGATGTTGACCGAGCATAAATGAATCAGGAGGCTTTGCTAAAATTAAAAATGATAAAGAGTCATTCAAGAATCTTGGGATTTACAAACTGGAAACACAATTAGATAATACCCAGAATGTTCCAAAGAAGAGAGAAAAGCCAAAAGTTCTTATTCCACATTCTTGAGAAGAATCAGTCCTGCCTTCTTAGCCTCTGGATTGGTCCGAGATGGCTCCTCTCGATGACCGGTAGTCTGGATAATGAACACTCTCTTCGTAGTCCTTCGGAGGGTTATATAGGATTTATATAACTCTCCAGGCGTTGACGCACAACTGAAAAGGCTGGTTAAAGCAAGAACAGAATGATTTCCTTGTCCCTCCACCTACTTGATTTTAGTACTTTAGCAGCTTGACTATAGCGACCCCATGTTATTTCTTCACTCTTTCCTCAAAGGTCACACAGTGGGTTGAGGCACAAGCGTCAAAGACAGGTTTTTACGCTTAATGCTATACTCAGTATCCCTGAAAATGGGGGAGGGCAGGTCCCATCCACCCAGACATGAAATGTGGGCATTCAAGTCACCTGCTTTCATGAAACCCCCTGAACCCTAAGCCCCACCCCTGGCCCCGAGGCACTGAGGCTGCGTATACAGTAGGAGGCCATGGAATAAGACCACACTTGGGCTCAGAGACCTCCAGGAATCTGCTGGGCCTGCTCAGTCTCGTTAGATGACAGTGTCCTGGGGTGAGGCCACACCCGGGCACTCCGTGAAGGGCCCAGATCCACTGTCACTCTGCGGGCGGGGCTGTAACCCAAGCTGTAGCATGTAGATTTCAGCCCACTGGCCTCTGCGCTCACATCAATATTTTAAAGCTCAGAATTCAAGTAGGAGTACCTGGTCATGAGCACAGCTCAGCCAGGGCTCTGCTTCTCCAGCCCTCTAGTGAACCCCACTGTGCCAAGCATCTGGTGAACCCCGCTGTGGGCTAAAGGTGCTTTCGGTGCGGAAGGGGGAGACTCCCCTGCATTCAGAGGGAGGAGTCCTGGGTGGGTCTCCTTTCCGCCCTTGCTAGCTGCTTGCTTTGGACAAACGGTCTCACCTCCTGGTGAAGTTCAGCCTTCTCAAGTGGAAGATGAAGTGCTAGTTACACTCACCTCCCTGCTGGTTGTGAAAGTACAAAGATCTTGGATGCCGGTAAAGGGCTGGGCACAGGGCCTGCTCCTATCAGGTGGGCTGGGGGAGTGGGGCAGACTCAGAAAGCCCTTCCAGGGCTGGGCTCATAGGTGGACCCCTCTGTGCCCTGGGAAGGCCGCTGGTCTATCCAGTGGCCCTGGGGATCCTCTCAGGCCAGACGAAAGGAATCAGTCTGCAGGAATGCCAGGGATTGGACAGGGCCGTCCCAATCCCCACCCCCACCCCTCCTAAGACTCATCACCCTCTGTGACTGCTCTCAGAATTTAGCATTAATCAAAGAGCTTTGGGAAACTTTTTTCTTAAGTCCCAGAAGAAAACATTTTGTAATGAACCCCCCGGCCCCAGCACCAGTCGGTACCAGCCATAGCAAATTTCTCTCCAAGCCTTGTCCACTTGTGCCCAAATGCTGACACTCTGGCCATCGGAACATGCATTCTAGTTTGAATTATTTTCTTGCAGGACATTGTCTTCCTGCTGAGCTGCTACCAGCGTGTGCGTAATTCATGACCGAATGCCAGCTCCCTGCGTGCTTTGCACACATCCTCTCATTCAGCCCTCACACAACCGTGTGCCCTGTGGATTGGAATCCCCATCTTACAGTGGAAGAAACTGAGGTTCAGCCCAAAGCCATCGATTCAGCAAATATTTCTTGAGTGCTCCCAAACATCAGGGCCTGCTGGGCACTGTGGTAGAGCACAAGATGCTCAAGGACCCCACTCCCTGGGTGTTCCAGTCTGGTGGGGAGACAGACAATACACAACACACAAGTAAAGAAGGGGGAGGGAGAGGCGAGGGTGGCGGTGAGTCACTATTACTACTACTACTACTATTACTACTACTATTACTATAGTAATAGGCAGTGTTACTATTGCCTTTTACTATAGGCAATGGCGGTTTTCCTCACTATCCAGTTGTGAATGAAACGGGGTGGGCTGGGGGGCAGCATAGGAGACCTGACAAGCTCGGGGGGGCCACACGCAGGCCTGACAAGCTCAGTGGCCAGAAGTAACCAGACAGGACGGTCTGATCACAAATTCCTAACAGAGCAGGTCACGGCACATAGTCCAGGCCGATGGCTTCCTTAGCAAAGGTCAGGCTTCACCTTAAGTGAGTCCATTGTTCTCATGCATCGAGGATTACACACCTTTGAACTGTCAGTCATTTTCTTTCCCAGACGCCCTGAAGGCACAACCGCCTGCACCGGAGCACAAGACCCCGGAACCGCTCATTGTTACCTTGTCGCCCGCATACCGTCTCTATGTGCTGGAAATGTTACACGTGAACTACCCTGTACCACCCATGTAAGAGAAGTATGTGCCTCTCCATTTTGCTTCTTACCCAATCCTAGACATTTCCCCGTTTTGATTTCTCCCTCCTCCCTAACCTAGCACCAATGGATTTCATGTAACCCTCCTTACATTTTCTCCTTTGATTCTAAATGTATAAAACGAGTTGTAGAATGCTGGTCTCTGGAGCATTTCCCCAATCTGTTGAGATCTTGTTTCTGGGCATGTCTTTAAAAATTTGGCTCAAATAAATTCTTGTAAAAGTTTTCTATAGGTTTGCACGTTCTTTCATTGACACGGTGCTGCCACGCCCTATGGAGCCTGGTACTCAACCAGGCCACCTTTAACTCCTGTCTGATACACCAACATGTGGACCCATCATCGTCTATAACCAAGCACAGGGCTCTGAACAGACATGTAGGTTATTTCCAGCTTTCTCCAATTAGAGATAACGGGGAATGGACAGTTTTCTGCATGGGGCTTTTCTGCTTCTGGTGATTTCTTTTCTTGGGAGAGAGTCTTGGGAGTGGGGTTGCTAGCTTAAGGGTCCTAAGCATATTTATCACTAAGGGTTTTTCCTTTTAGAGAAACAGTATATGTCTGGCACTTTTCCTGAGCACCTACTGTGTGACTGTTGACTCCGAAAGTAGTTACTATTAGGCTCAAGGCAGAGGTACACAGCAAGGGGCTCTTGACAGGCTGGTAAATGCCACCTCAGCCTTTCAAAGCCCTGCTCAAACACCCCCTGGGGAGGCTCCCCTCACTTCTATGGGCAGAATTAGTCTTTTTTCATGTAAAACCAATTTTTTAGCATTACTATACTCCAAGATTCCCCAGTCTCTGCCCTGGTGGTTTTGCCCCAGCACTGGGGGTGGGCCCAGTTCAGGACTCCCGCTGGACTGTAAGGCAGGGAGGGACGTTTTGTATCTCTATGGAAGCAATGCCCTTCACACAAAGGAGCCAGGACACCTACCTGCCTTGCCCCTCTCTTAGCCAAGGGACTTCAGCCTCTGCAGTACTCAGTGTCCACATCTATTAAATAGAAGCAAGAACAGAACACTTTTCCAACATCTCTTACTCCCACAGGGAACTGCAGTCCCCTAAAGGTACCTGTGGGTTCTAATAGCCCAATCCAGCAGATGCCAGAGAGTTATTTCAAATGATAGAGGCCTAACCCTTATTTCTAGTGTCCCTTCTTCCTGGCCAGATTTTTGGCATTCCTCTGAGATTACCAAGCTGGTGCCAGGGGACAGTGGGACAAAGGGCCTGACACCTGGGCAGGCAGTAGACAGGCCTCACCTCCCTGCGGGCTGGTATTTTTAGACAAAGTCCTTGGCGACCTTATCTAAATGGCCTAACTGGAGACTTTGATATCTCAGCTTTTCAAACATCCAAAGGGCCTCCCACCTCCTCTCCCTCCTGAGGGCCTGGGCCTCTCCCAGCTCCCACTGCAACGTCTAGACCCACCTCCACAGCTGTCTTGTCAAAGGCTCCCTTTCATTATAATCCTTTTGTTCAATAAGACCATTTTTCTTGGAGCAAGTTCAGCCAAGTACACACTACCGCGTTTCCCCCAAAATAAGACCTAAACGGAAAAGAAGCCTTAGCATGATTTTTCAGGAGGACATCCCCTGAATATAAGCCCTAATGCGTCTTTTGGAGCAATAATTAATATAAGATCCAGTATGATTTTCCGGGAAACACGGTATCTACAAGAGATTTTTGCTTCCTGCAGACTGTGAAATCCCCACACAGAAGCCATTTCCTGTGCGCCAGGAGCTGAATTTCCTAAGCAGCCAGGGAAACCTCTTGTCGCGTGAAGTAGGATCTGTATTTTTATATTCATCTGTACCCCACTTACTTCCAGAAAGGATGGGGCAGCCGGATCAAAGAGGAGTGAGGGACACAGGGCGACGTGTGCCAAATGGGAGCGGGGGCCCTCGCTCCCCTCCGCGGGCAAAGGTGGGTTAGTCACAGTCACGCGCCTGCCCCTGCGGGGCGGGGGAGGAGGGCGGGGCGGCGACCACAAAGCCAGCAGCTCCGTGGCACTCACCTTTGGCCAGTGTTACCCGCAGCTGCGGCGGCCCCGCTGCGGGATGCCGCCCGTCCGCCCAGAGCATCTAGGCCCGGGCATCCTCAGCACCACGGACAGGGAAACTGAGGCTGCAGGAGGCCTCAGAACGCTGGGCCTGGTGTGCGGCCTGGAACCTAGTCGCCTCTTCGAACTTTCGGGCCTTGGGTGCTGACCCAGGGACAATCATTCCTCCAGCTACGGACTGGACGGGGCCTGGCCGCGCCTTGCACGGAGCTGGCCCGGAGCTGGGAAATGTTATAAAAACACACCCACGGTGGCGCAGGCTGAGGTGCCTCGGCCCAAGCTCCTGAGGAAAGAGAAGCCAGCCTCCAGGCACAAGCTTCCTGCTTGCCCCTAGACCGGCCCACGCCTCTGACATCCTGGGGCACCGAGGAGTCCAAGGAAAGTTTCGGACCCCAGAGCCAAGCCCGAGGTCCCCCAAGGCTCAGGGGCCGCCTCGCAACCCCTGCTACCCCTGCCAGGTCCCCGCTCCGCCCCCCCGCTCTCTCCCGGGGGTACCTCGGTGCCTCGCTCGCTCCCCTCTATCCCAACAACCCCCGCAACGGGTTCGACGCCCCGCCCCTCCGCTCCGACCCCGCCCCCCGAGGCAAGAGCGCCCGGGGTGGGGGCGGTGCCGCAGCCAATGGGGAGGCGGTGTAGCATGGGCGGTGGCGGTTGTGAAGCGTGCGGTCGGCCAATCAGCGGCGAGCGCGGGGGCGGGCTGTGACGTGGGCGGCGTTCCTCGTGCGGCGGTGGTATAGGAGCGAGCGCCCCGTAGGCACGGCCAGCAGAGCTCCGTCGCCGCCGTCATCATCACCCACTGCTGCCCGCTGTTCCCGCGCCGCCACTGCCGCCCCGTGCTGTCCCAGCGCGCCCCCAACCGCGGCTACCGCCTCCGGTCGGCCGGTGAGCAAACCGACGAGCAGCCTCCTTGCCCCGCCGCCGTGAGGGGGTCGCTCGGCCGGACCCTGAGCCTCGCCCTCTCGCGCTGCGGCCGCCCGCGCCTCCTCGAACGCCTGCCCGGCATGAAGACCAAGTTCTGCAACGGGGGCGAGGCGGAGCCCTCTCCTCTCGGGCTGCTGCTGAGTTGCGGCGGCAGCAGCGCGACCCCGGCACCCGGCGTGGGGCAGCAACGCGACGCCGCCAGCAACCTCGAGCCCAAGCCCCTGGGCGGCCGGCAGCCGCCGCTCGCGTTGCCCCCGCCGCCGCCCCCGCCGCTGCCGCTGCCCCCGCCGCCGCCGCCGGCCGACGAGCAGCCGGAGCCCCGGACGCGGCGCAGGGCCTACCTGTGGTGCAAGGAGTTCCTGCCCGGCGCCTGGCGGGGCCTTCGCGAGGACCAGTTTCACATCAGTGTCATCAGGTCGGTGGCAGGGCAGGCGGGTGGGCAGGGGGGACGCGGCCAGTCGCTGGCCGGTCAGGTGACGCTGGCCGGGGGGGGGGGGGCGCTTCCGCGGGCGAAAGCCCCTTCCCCAACGCTCGTGAAACCCAAGCCAAATCCCGCGAGGGGCCCCAGGGCCGCCTGAGACCTTCCGAAAGGCAGGCTTTTAAAAAAAAAATTCGTTTTCATGGGAAAACAAGTCTCCTAAGGAGAACAATACCGTTCATTACAAATTTACCTTTTTATTTTTTTTACAGAAGCTTAAAATATGTCTAGAAAGTCCCTTTGCGGTTTAGGGCCTTAAATGACGAAGGGGGTGTTATGGTTGACTTTAAAAAAAAAATCACTTGGTAACTTTTACTTCTAGTTCCTCGAGTCCACGGTTTGATTTTGTTCCTTTCTGAAAGAGTTATTTGTTAGTGGCGAAGGGCTGACATTTGCTCATTCCCCACTGACACTGTTCAGACATGTAGGTGGGTTACTAGCCAAAGTTAGGAGGTGTGCCTCCAAAACTAAGTAACGTAAAACATTCCTTTCTCGTTCTTTTAAGGTTAAAAAAAATTTAATCGTAAATTTAAATTACCAAAAATGTATGTGTGTATATCTTCACACTTACCAAGAAAACATAAAGACCCCCTTGATTCATACCGCCACTGGTCTCCCAAGAGCTAACCATTTAACATTTAGTGTGCGTCCTGCTATTTAGACCTTTAAAAAAACGTGTTGTCTTTTTCTGCTAATTTTCTTTTAAAGGGCTGACCAGGTTGAGTGCAGAATGTAGCAACTGGCTTGGCTGGCTGCCACCGATAATCCCCAAATTCAATTTCAGTCACTTGATTCCTTTTCTGTACCCAGTTCTTTCACCGGACTCGCAAATGCAGCAAAATTAACTGAGCTTCACTTCCTTTTTGTGCCTCTGACCTCTCTTACAGATATATTTTTGAACAGCGAGAGTCAAAAGGCAGTTAGTTGGTAGGAAGCAGAGAAAAGGAAAAAAAAGGTGTTCAGATAATCCCTGAATTGCCTAATAAAATTTCTTTAAAAATGAAACTCTCCAAAACGTTAATTCACATCTTAGTTGTTTCCAAGTTTTAGCTAGAAGCATCCATGTGCAGCTTTTCGTTGGACATAAGTTTGCAACTCCGTTGGGTAAATATGACGGAGTGCGATTGTGGAATCATACGGTAAGAGCATGTTTAGTTTTCTGAGAAACCACCACATTGTCTTGCAAAGTGGCTGCACCATTTTGCGTTCCCACCAGCAGTGATGAGAGTTCCTGTTGCTCCACGTCCTTGCCCACATTTGGTGTCGTCACTGTTCTGGATTTTGGCCGTTCTAACAGGTAGTCTGGTGGCATCTCGCCGTTTTAATTTGCAATTCCCATATGTTGAACAACTTTTCATGTGCTTATTTGCCATCTGTATATCTTCTTTGTGTGAGGTGTGTATTTAGGTCTTTTGCCCATTTTTTAATCAGTTTGTTTACTTATTGTTGAAATGTAAGAATTTTTTGTATATTTTGGATAAAGGTCCTATAGTCAATGTATTTTCTTCCAGTTTGTGGCTTGTCTTCTGATTCTCTTGAGAGAGTGTGTCTTTTGCAGAGCAGAAGTTTTAAATTTTAATGAAGTCCGCCTCAGCAATTATTTCTTTCACGGACTGTCTTTGGTATTATATCTAAAATGTCATCACCATACCCCAGGTCATCTAGATTTTCTCTTATGTTATCTTCTAGTTTTAATAGTTTTCTATTTTATTTATTTACTTTTAAATACGGTATGTTAATTTTTATTTATTTTTATTGGGGAACTTTTTTTTCCAACCCCATCAGCTCCACGTCAAGTCGTTTTCAATCTAGTTATGGAGAGCGCAGCTCACTGGCCAGTGTGGGAATCCAAGTGGCGACCTTGGCGTTATGGACACTGTGCTCTAACCAACTGAGCTAACCAGCTGCCCCGATAGTTTTGTATTTTACATTTAGGTCTCTGAGCCATTTTGAGTTGGTTTTTGTGAAGGGTGTAAAGCCTGTGTCTAGAATTCGTGTGTGTGTGGGGGGTGTCTGTCTGTCTAGTTGTTCCAGAGTCATTTATTGAAAAGACTGTCCTTTCTCCATTGAATTGCCTTTACTTTTTGTCAACATCAGTTAACTATAGTTATGTCAGTCTATTTCTGGGCTCTGCGTTCTGTTCCATTGATCTGTTTGTCTGTTCTTCTGCCGGTACCACACTATATTGATTACAGTAACTTTATAGTAAGTTTTGAAGTCTGGTAGGGTCCTCAGTCTGGTCCTCAGACGTTGTTATTCTTCAATATTGAGTTGGTTATGTTGGGTCTTTTGCCTTTCTATGTGAACTTTAGAATCAGTTTGTTCATACCCGTGGAATAACTTGCAGAGAGATGCATTGATTGTATAGATCAAGTAGGAAGAACTGACATCTTGACAATACTCTCTTCCTACTCGTGACAATGGAGTATCTACATTTATTTAGTTCTTTGGTATCTTTCGTTAGTTTTATAGTTTTCCTCATATAGATCTTATACTATATTGTCAGAGTTATACCTAAGTATTTTATTTTTGTTGTTGCTGGTATAAATGGTAATTGTTTTTCACTTCAATTTCTGTTTGTTCATTGCTGGTATATAGGGAAATGATTGACTTTTATATATCGACCTTGTATCCTGTAACCTTGCTATAATTGCTTATTAGTTCTAGGAGGTTTGTTTTTTGTTTTCTTTTTCCTTCAGTTTAGTCTCTTGGTTTGTTCGGCTCTGACACCGATGCCCATTCTCTTTGCGGGTCCTTGTCCGTCCCTACCCCCTGCCCCACCCCCGTCACGGAGCCCTGGCTGCCCGCCTGACCTGCTCCGCAGTCTCAGCTGGCACCCTCTATCAGCTGGCAGGAAATCGCACTGTCTCTAGGACTGCCCTTGTCTTTAGCTTTCCATGAGTCTGTTTTGCATCCACAATGAGATTGTAATCTCCATGCCTTTCGTGACATATTTAGACATCTCACTGTTCCTGGCACTCCTTCTGTCGAGTATCGTAGCAGGCCAGACAGAGGCGGATGATGAATTAATAAAAATGTGAAGCCTGGGAGGTCCGTGTGGGCTAGAAGGGATGTGGAGCATTTTGTGGAGGGAGTGGGAGCACCCTTGATCTCACAGTTGGGAAGAGCAGGCAGAAGCATGCTTTGTTCAAGGATGCTAAGGGTTGTGGCTTGACATGGGATTTTAGGAACCTTTTCTGAGGAATGTTTGGTGATCTCTGGACACATTTTCGATTGGCATGATTCGGTTGTGGTACTACTGGTGTCTGGAGGGTAGAATGCAGGGATACTGCCAAACATCCTCCAGTGCACAAGACGGCACCCCCCTCTTCCCTCAGCAAAGAATTATTCGGCCCCAAACGTCAGCAGCGCTGAGGTTGAGCAACCCTGGAGGAGAGGACTGAAGATGGAGCTTTAGCCTTTCATCCATCTGGCGTACCCTTAAAGATTAACTGATAGTGAGCGACTGACATGATCTCGTGGAATCTTCCCTTAAACCCCTATTAGGTACATTATGTTACGGCAAGGAAACAGGCGCCAGGCCTAGGGCATTGACTTGCCCAAGTCCATGCAGCTCTCTGGGGAGCAAGCAAATGCCGGTTCTTTTCACGCTGCCTCCAGGCTCGGGATTAAGGCACCTGCCTATTCCTGCTGACTACATATTCATGCTGTCATTTTACTGAAGTGTTAGTTTCTTTCACCTGATCTATGGTGGTTTTACGTTGTTTTAGATGGTTAGAAAAAATTTTACAAAAATCTTTGTTTTCCTTATTTCATTTGTGCTCTAAATTCAGTAGCTGGTTTGATATTATGCTGTCTTCTATTTTCTATGTGTCCAGCCCTTTGGACTTCAGGGTTGTTTTTCTGCTGAGGTACTGTTTATGTTGTGAATTTTCTTTCTCTACTCATTTTGACTTTTAGATGATGCTCTTGAAACTCTTGGATCCAGGCCCTGAGCCTTAGGGAGACTTGGTCCTGTGTGTGCCGTGTCACTGGGTAGTTTGCAGTGGTTTCAGTGGCTTTTTTGCTTTTCAGCAAAACATGGTTGGTTAGGTGCAGACCAGGTAACTTTCCATTCTCATTTAGCAGATGGAAATCTTAGTGTTAAAAGTTTCTCTGGAGCAGGCAGTTTCTCGGAATTATTGTCTGAGCATTGAGCTGGCTCACCAAGATACGAATCCTTTCCCAACTGATTAAAAATTGTAGGTGTTTTAGATGGATGAATGAGAAAGCAAATGTGGCATTTACATACAATGGAATAGCATTCAGCCTTAAAACAGGAGATTCTGCCACGTGCTACCACATGGATGAGCCGTGAGGACCTCATGCTAGGTGAAATAAGCCAGTCACCACAGGATAAATATTGTCCTGACTTCTGTGAGGTCCCTGGAGTAGTCAGATTCATACGGACAAGGAGACTGATGGTTGCCAAGGGCTAGGGCAGAGGAGAGGAGGATGGGGAGCTCATGTTTAATGGGTACAGTTTCAGTTTTACGTGGTAAAAAGCGTTCTGGGGATGGGTAGTGGTGATAGTTGCACAGCAAGGTGAATGTGTTAGGTTGGTGCAAGAGTAGCTGCGGTTTAAAAGGTTACAAATGGCAAAAACTGCAATTACTTTTGCACCAACATAATACTTAATGTCACTGAACTGTACACTCGAAATGGTTAAGATAGGAAATTGTTATGCATATTTTCCTATCATTTAAAAATTGGAAAAAATATATAGATGATTGACATTAGAAATGTCCTCTTTCAAGACCTTGGACTGGACTCTCCACTAAGTTGTATCATTATAACATGGATTGTTCTTACTTAAAAGGCTGTAGAATAAAACAGAAATTCAATAACCTCTTTAAGACCTGCTGAGCCCACAAATGAAGGATGCAAGCCATTTGTAAAGCTATCTAAATACCTGTTGCTAAAATAAAAACTATATTGTACCGTAAACCACTACCTAGTAAAGTGGTTTTACTCCAAAACTTGAACAATTATTTTCTGTGGCATAAAGAGTTAGAAACATTGAAGTCCTCTGAGATGTAAATACATACGCTGTCTCAGAGGCTCTCTCCTGTACATTTATTTGCCTTATAACTTGTAGTTAAAACTTGTTCTTCAGCAAAATTACCAACTGCTTCCTATTACAGACAGTACGAGAAGCCCAGGTGCCCAGGACCGTACTGTGTATGCCAGCTTTCTGATGCTGATGTGTTCCAGCGGGTCACATGATACAGCTGGACTACATCACGTCTGCTAGGCTGTTCTGCTGCTGCCTGGGGCTGAGGGGGTGCGGATGACGTCATCGATTCAGCTGTGACTCCCTTTTGCACATGGGTTGTATTTACAGTCTATGAACTTTTCACAGCAACCAGAGTTAAATAGTTTTCATAGCCAACACTGATGGTAGTAGTCAGTGTTTTTGGTAGGGTGGGTGAACAGTGGCAGGATTTGTGTCACAGACTTTGTTTCCTGTGTGTGTGCTGTGGATCACGTCTTGCCCCTGTGGCATTACGGTGGCTGGAGAGGGAGTGATGAGTTTCAGCGCCGAGCTGTGGTGTCCAGTCCTGAAGGACTGAATGTGAGAAAGTTGGGAGGTGGCAGGATCCCTTTCACAGTCTGCATCCGTTGGCTGCATCCACCTTCCTTTGCTTCCTCACATGGTAGTTGGGTTTTTGTTAGCTGTGTTTCATTCAATGGGGAGCGTTCCTACCACCTCTGGCCTCCCAGGTAAAGTACAGCTGTGCGTAAACAGTGAGCTGACAGGCCTGTGAAGTCAAGGGTATTTCCTCATAGTGGAAAAAAGTCTGTTTTCCTTCTCCCTCTTTGAAAAATTTCCAGTATGCCAGTAAGTCTGGAAATGAATGCTAAATGTTCGAGTAACCTGTTTGGTAGTGATCTAGTAGCGAGTTAAGAGGAACTTAATTAATGTTGAACCTTGGCTGATTTGGGGGTTTTGAGGGTTTGCCCTGGGTGTAAGTAACATGCAGATTTCCCCCAGATGCTTTCCTAAGATAATCAACTGTTGGAAAGGATTGTGTTGCAGGCTCTGGGACATTGGGCTAATGTAGAGAAAGACAAGTGCGGGGAGAAAAATATCAAGTTGGCTAAATCTAGAACTTTCTCTGAAGTTGAAGGATGGAAAATAATCACCAAGAAGCACATTTGTTGTGATTTAGATTTGTATGGATGAAAAACATTCTGGCTTTTTAAAGGACTAGATCAAGAGATTCAGGGCTGAGGAGGCCTGGGCTTGAAAGTCCTGAAAAGTGCCCAGAATATTGTCTGTTATGTGACTAGAGGAAGGAAATTTGCAGTTAAGGTTCGGTTAAGTGCAGCCCAATTTACTGAAAAATTTTCTTATTCTTTTAAGAGAAAGTAAAACTAAGAAAAATCAAGATTGTTTTAAGAATTAAAAACATTCCCTGGTATGCCTTGGAAGCAATTTTTGTTCGTTTTAACATTTTTTGAATAGGTAACCTGTGTACTGGTTTAAAAATTCAAACGGTTCGTAAAGGTGTACTGTAAAATAAGTCTTTCTCCCACCTCTGACTACCCCATGCTCCTTCCGAGAGGCAATCACTGTTCCTGTGTTCTTAAGTATTTTTCCAGAGAGCTCGGGCTTTACAGGGACCCCATGTGACTAATGAGAGCTGATTTGGCCTTTGACTGTTTGTGGATTGTGAATAAGGACCCTGAGAATTCCTGTAGGGTGTATGTACAGTCTGTGGGCAGGTAATTAATGCCTGAAGTATGGTTGTGGCATTTTACTATTTTCCCCTGCCCTTTGACCCAGAAAGCCCAATTTTAACTAAATGATCTCGTCGGATTGTGCATAAAGATTGGCATACAGTTTATACATATTAATAGAATTGTGTATAGAAGTAAAAAATAGTGGAAAAAACTCAGTATCTCCAGCATGGTTAAACCCTGCTCTCTCTTTAAGAAGAAATTCTGTGCATGATTAAAAATCACATTTTTGGAGTGGCCGGTTAGCTCAGTTGGTTAGAGCGTGGTGCTGGTAGCACGAAGGTTGCCCGTTTGATCCTTGCATGGGCCACTGTGAGCTTTGCCCTCCTTAAAAAAAAAAAATTCTTATAAGTGGAAAAGGAACATTATAGAGTATCAGTCATTATGATCCTAGTTTTGATGGAAACAAAAGGAAAAAGAAGCTTAGGAAAAGGCCAAAAAGAATATATATACGTGTGTGTGTGTATATATATATATATATACACACACACACATGTATATATACATATATAGATAGATATATATATATACATATATATCTATATATACACATACATGCACACACACACACACACCACAATGTTCAAAGTGGTTATGTTTGAATAATAGAATTTGGGTAACTATCTTTTTTATTTTTGGGGTCTTTCAGATCCAAGTGAACATGATTTTTTTTGGAACATGGATTATAAAATCTGAAAGTCAAGCAAATTAATAAATGTTAGAAGCAGCCTACTTTAGTTGTTTCATCAAAATTGATAAAACTTAGTGGAGTTTGAAAAACGTGCCCAGTCACTTAAATTCCTTTTTACCTGGGGTGTATAGGTAGACCTTGAATGTGATAAAAGCAGCACTGTGCTGTGTGGCTCCATTTTCACAAACTCATTTTCTTTAGTGTGTAAGCTAGTTAGTGGTTGGTTCTTCAGTTTGGGTTGTTCTTTGTTTTGATTTGTATGTGTTTTCAGATATCCTTTATGTTCTGCATGTGCTGTCATTTATTTCATGAGTCAAGTGATTCTTAACTGTAAGGTAATCCTTGATTGGCTGTATATCAAGAGAAATTGAAATGATTGTTTTCATGTCTGATTAACCGTGTATAAGAGAAGCTGGGTGGGGATTAGTGACGCACACACACTCAGCCAGGTCAGGAGGGCGTCTGTTAGAATTCCCACCAGCAGTGACTGCTCTTCAGTTTCCTTCCTGCCCTGGGTTGCTTACAAGAATGTGCACATTGAATGGGTTGTTTTCATTTTATTTGGTATTTTGCTTATGCAAGTATCTTGTGCCTCCTAAATTTAGTTATGACATGTAGTATTTATCATCAAGCTGTTCTGCCAGATGATAAAGTTTGTAGTTTCAGACATCTTTGAAATCCTTGAGAGTTCCTGGGGTTATACTTGAGGGATTTTTGATAAGTTATACCGTAAATTGGGTTGTTGGATTTTTGCTACCATTTTTTGCTACCATTTCTGTGGCATATCTTCCTAACGTATCTTCTTGTTCCTAGTCATTTTATTTGGCTCAATGATAACTGGCTTTTTTTAGGGGATTTCTCACAGTTTGGGTCATCCATGACGGTGACCTTCATTTATTTTGATTGTCACAAAAAAATAATCATTTACTTCCTCCTACTAAAGCCTACTGAGTACAGAAAATACAAGAGATGAAGGATTTCCAGGTTGTGGGCCTGTTTCTAGCTAAGGTTGGCCCTCCTTCCTTCCTTCCTTCTTTAGAAGTACGAGGATAAACTTTGAATGTAGTTACACAACTTAGAACAGTAGCTCATCTGTTTGCTCTCTGTTGGCTGAGCTTTCAGGAGTATGTGACAGGAAGGAGAACGAGGGCTGTTAACTAATGCCTGTCCTTCTGGGGAGCCAGAAGCCCTTGCTGGCTGTGACTGGACAAGGCAGGGCGATTCTGATAAGCAAACGTGTGAGGCGCCCTGAGCTGAGAAGAAAGGTTCGAGTTACTTGGATCCAGTCTCCACACCTCCCATCTGCTTTGCAGCTTGCTTCAGGAAAAGCCAGAACCTTGGGTGTCTTTGTCGTTCTGTTCTTCCTTAACTGGGGACATCATTTCTTTAAGCTATTGAAAAAAATTATTAAATAAGACTTTTATTTACATCTGGGAAACATTTGTTTCCATTGGAAACACATTCAGGTTTTTTAATTGATTAAGAGACAATCATTATACAGGAAAGAAGTCAATTTTCTTTTTTTAAAAACAGCTTTATTGCGATATAGTTCACATACCACAATCCACCCATTTAAAGTGTACGATTCAGTGGTTTTTAGTATATGTGCAGGTATGTGCAACCATCACCATAATCCATTTTAGGACATTTTCGTCATCTCAAATGGAAGCACTGTCCCCTTTAGCCTCCTCCAGCCCTAGCCCCGGGCAGTCACCAATCTAATTTCTAGATCTATCGACTTCCTTGTTCTGGACATTTCATATGAATGGAATCACAATACGTGGTCTTTGGTGGCTGGCTGCTTTCACTTAGCAGATTGTTTGTAAGGATCACCCACGTTAGCACATGTATCAGTGCTTCATTCCTTCGAAAATATACACAGCATAAAAATTTGCCATTTTAAGTTTCCAGTTCAGTGGCATTAAGTACACTCACACTGTTGTGCCACCATCACCTCTCTTCAGCTCCAGGATATTTCCATCTTCCAAACTGCACCTCTGTGCCCATTAAACACTGGCTCCTCCTTTGAAATTCATTAGCTCAATCAGAATCCCTTGCTAGTTGATTTGTATGTGTTTCCTGGAATGTGGTATATCCTTTTGACATACAGCCCTGCCGACACCTTGATTTTAGCCCTATTTTCAGGCTTTTGAACTCCAGAACTGTAAGATACTAAATGTGTGTTGTTTTAAGCCGCAAGTTTGTGGTCCTGTGTTACAGCAGCCATAGGAAGCAAAGACATTTGCTCTCGGCAGGTTTGTACAGGCTAGTCCTGATGTAAGGTTCTCGTGCTCTAATGTGCAGTGGCCACAGCCCCTGCCACATGTTTAGCGTGGCACATGCTGCCTGCCTGCCTTTTCTCTGTCTCATGGCATCAGAGTTAAAAGCAAGGACCCTGGAGCCATATGCCTGCATTTGAATCCTGGCTCAGCTACTCCCTTCCTTGCTGTGTGCCTCAGTTTCCTCATCTGTAACATGGAGGCAATACCAGCACCCATTATTAGGACTGTGGGGAGGATGAGATGAATTCATCCTTGTCTAATACTTAGAATACTGCAGCACGAGGGTTTCGTGGCTCTGAGCTCTTACAGGGACTAAGGAAGTCCTACTCTGAGACAGGGGAGTGAATTTGAGGGTCGAAAGGTTTCGTGATGTGCCCGAGGTTACACAGCTAATAAGGGGCAGAGCTGGGATTTGAATCTCTGCTCCCTGGCTCTGAAGCCTGTGGTCTTTCTCTTAGCATGCTGCCTTCCCCCAAGATGGAGCTGTGCCCTAGGGGGCTTACAGTCTAATTAGGGAGCCAGTCCACCACACCCGTTAGAGAACAACGTAAGCCCGTCATCGAACATAACGGAGGAGTTTGGAGAGGGCAGACTCATGGGACAAGAGTGCTGCTGGTTGTTGTCATTTTCGGAAAACCTTTATTGAGCGTCCACGAGAGTGGAATTGGGGCCACTGGGCCTTGAGAACTGAAGTTAGATTACCCGGGCCCTCAGGGAGCCAGCAGGGAAGCTGGTGAAAGCTTCTTGTCCGAGTTGGACTTTGAACTTGGTCTTAAACAGTAGATAGTCTTTAGGTAGCAGAGAAGGAGGGGTTTCCAGATTGGAAGAACAGACGTACTGTGTTTCCCCGAAAATAAGATCTAGCCCGACAATCAGCTCTAATGCGTCTTTTGGAGCAAAAATTAATATAAGACTAGGTATTATGTTATATTATATTATATTATATTATATTATATTATACCAGGTCTTACAGTAAAATAAGACCGGGTCTTATATTAATTTTTGCTCCAAAAGACTCATTAGAGCTGATTGGCCGGCGAGGTCTTATTTTCGGAGAAACGTGGTAGATGGATGTGGTGATAAGTTGTATCATTTAGTACTAGGTTTAGCTGCTTAAACAGAAAACTCCAGAGTAACAGTGGCTTAAATAACATAGAAATGAATTTCCCTTTGTGTTAGAGGCTCCAGAAGTGGCCCGGCCGGGCCGGTACGGCAGCTCCGCGGGCTTGCCGGGGATGCAGCCCCTTTCAGCTCACTGTTCGGCTATACCTAGGATGTGGTCCTTCTTCTCAGAGTCTAAGAAGCTTCTAACGCTGTGGCCATATGTCAGTTAGGACCCTGGCAAGAAAAGAAACAACACTAGGTACTTCAATATAGGTAATTGGGTGGACAGATGTTAGAAAAACTGAAACGGCAGAAAGGGAACAGAAGTGATTCAGGAATAACTGCAGGAGGCAGCCCCACTCCTGGGGCTGGGGGACAAGGGAGGGATCAGCTTATCAGAACCTGGAAGCTCTGAGGAAAGGGCTCTGCGTGGCTCTGGCCGGCATCTCAGAACTTGAGGCGCATCCCCATGGAGCTGGGCTTGGACCTCTGAGCTGGGACCCCAGGAGGGTGCCCTAAGGCTGCTTCTGGGGTTGCCAGAAGAAGTGGGGACTGGAGCAGCTGCCCTGGCTTAGCAGACATGTTGCTACTGCAGTGCAAACAGGAGCAGCAAGCAAACACATCTTCTCCCTCCTCCTGCCTTCCAGCCCCCCACCAGTGCCCCGCTGGCAGAACCTGACCCATTCGGGAGCAACTGATCAAGGAGATACGTAACTGGCAGAGGCCAGCATCACCACAGAAGCCTGGAGCTCGGACACAATAGCTTAGCCATGGACACACCGGGGCCTCCTTGTTCCAGACAGCAGGCTGGAGGGCAGGGAGAGAGGGCCAGGGCACACGGGCATGTGTGAAGTTGATTTCCCAGAAGTCACACAAACATGGCATGCCTACGTTTTATTTGCCAGCACTTGGTGGCACGGGCACACCCAGCTGTGAGGGCAGCTGGTAAGTAGAGTCTTGATGCCGAGCACGTGGCTGCCTGGGTTCTCCTGCCAAGGGCAAGGAGGAGAATGTCTGCCACTGGAGCAGAACTTTCCAAATTGTTGCCCTGGCATTAATACAGCAGCATTAACAACCTCCAAATACAGATTTTCTTCCTCTTACTGAACCGTTTGTCTTGCTTCATATTTCTCCGCAGTGCTCGTCAGTGTGTGCTCGCAATCCCTGTGTGACTGGGCGTGTGGTGATGTCCATTAGCTTGTATTGTGGCCGTCCTTTTGGGAGCATAGCTTGACTAGACCGGACTGTTCATGGATAGAACAGGGAAAGAGGCTGGTGGCTCCTGTGACTGGGGGATGCCATTCTAGATAGCTGTCTTCTGATTTGCGGGTAACTTCTTTACAAGTTAGGCATATACTGCCATCTGATCCTGCTGCATCTGACAAGCAAGTATGGACTCGGGATTTGCTGAAGCGTGTGTATATATATATAGTTGTATGTGTATATATATATATAGTTGTAGATACTGTCCTGTGATTTTGAATTCTGTCTTAGTTTTATATCTGCTGTCTTCATCAAAACGGAAGTTTCTCAAGGGCAGGGACCCGAGCATATTTCAATTTTGTATAACCCTAGCCTAGCTTCCAGCAGAGCGCTTTGTTTCTGTATAGTTCCTCACGATTTATTGACTAGGTAGGATTTATTTAGGGACTCTGATGTCACTACAGCTGGGGTGCTTCTTGTCTGTAATTCCTGATTGTGCAATATTTTGTATTCCATCACGTAACTGTAATCTCTGCATTAGCCAACTTCCCTCTGTACCTGTAAGGCTTGCGGCCAGATAATGAGGCTCAGAGAGTCAGGCGTGTTGAGAAAAGTGAGTGCTTTATTCTGCGCTCCCGGGCGAGGTTCACCGGTCCGCAGACGGGGCCGGTGAAGTCGCGCCCAGGGCAGAGCGAGGGAGGCATATATGCGTTTTTTGGGGTGAGGGTTGGCTGAGTGAGGTGGCAGATGAGCAGGCCCCCCCAGCGCAGATCGGGCACTAGCGGCTGCATCCAGAGTTGTTTATGGCACCAGCGGTCTGCTGCCTTTTCTGGGAAACGCCGGGGGCCCCAGTTTCCGTCATGCGAGGAGGGGTCTGACTTGGCTCCTGGCCGCTTTGACCATGCCCGTAGCTGGCCTAACATTCCAGCCTTTTTGGTTATAAAGGGGCAGCGAGGTCAGTCTTACTGCTTCCTGCTGATAACTAGGCCTGGTCAGCGACGGGCGGGCTCGTGGGCAGCGGGAGTGTGGGTGGAGTGGAAGCTGGTTCACTGTAACTCTGGACATCTCGTGGAGGCGGTTCTGTAGAAATTTAAAAAAACGGGGCCATTAGAAGCAGGAGACTGATTAGGACGAGTGGGCCTATTAGTGGCACTACCCATGTAGTCAGGGGTGATTGCCACCTATCTGAGGGAGGGTTGGTGGACCCTCTCCGGTGCCAGAGCTCCTCTTGTAACTTATTCAGGGTCTGCACGTTTTCCTTGACCAATCCGGACTCGTTGATGTAGTAACTGCATTCTTCCCTGAGGCAGAGGCAGGTTCCTCCTTTCTCAGCGGTTAGCAGGTCCAGAGCCTGTCGGTTCTGCAAGGCAACTTGGGCTACAGAGGATAGTTGTCGCTGGAGCGATGCGACGGAGGTTGAGGAGGCCTCTATGGCAACCTGTAGGCGTGTTTCCAAGTCCTGGGCAGAGTGGACGCTGTGCCCGAGAGCACCAGCACCTAAACCGGCAGCTGCAAAGGAGGACGATAGGGAGACCCCTAGGATAAGGGGTGGGAAAGCAGCCCTCTTTTGAACAGGGGTGGACATTTTCCCAGAGTGAGGCTGCAGTTCTATGAATTCAGCCTGGCTGTAGAGCATTAGTTGGGGGGCTACGGTGGTCGGAATGCAGGGGGTCGGGGAAGAGGTATTTATGCACTTGGTGAGAGTCTTGTTGCGCCAGAAGAATGTGCCAGAGGGAGCCTGAAGAGCGGACGAGAGTGGTCGGGTTGTATTGCATGAGGACTGGTTAGAACCATCGTAGCATGTGGGTAAGGTGCGGTTAGGTGGGGGAAGGTATAATGGTTTCTTGGCGATGAGGGAAGGGCACTGCCCTGAGTTGTCACTAGGGGCGAACTGTGTTAAAGGTACAGCCGCTAAAAGGGGGCGTTGCAGAAGGTCTCTTGCTAAGGCCTGGCCAAATAGGTGAGGGCTGTCTCTAAAGCCTTGAGGCAAAACTGTGCAGGCCAATTGTTGGGAAGTCTGCATGTCAGGGTCTTCCCAGGTAAAGGCAAAAAGGTGGTGGGAGTCTGGATCGAGAGGGATGGTGAAGAAGGCGTCCTTGAGATCTAACACCGTGAAGTGGGTGGTACCAGGCGCGACACGCGAAAGGAGGGTGTAGGGGTTGGGAACCACTGGGTGGATAGGAATGCTGGCCTCATTGATTAGCCGGAGGTCTTGAACTAGCCTATAGGTCCCGTCCGGTTTCCTGACTGGGAGGATTGGGGTGTTGCAGGGGAGTTAATGGGTATGAGGAGTCCTTGACTAAGTAGCCGGGTAATGAGAGCCTTGAGCCCTAGGCGGTGTATAAGAGAGATGGGGAACTGAGGACGAGAGGGGAAGGAAGTTGGGTCTTTAAGAGCAACTTTTACAGGGACGTGATGTCTTGCCTCTATAGGAGTAGAGGTGTCCCAGACTGCCGGGGCGACTAAGGATGGAGGGAGAGGGGGTCAGGATTTCTGTGGGGAGAGGGGGAGGGGAGGAGAATAAGGACTAGGGAAGTCGAGGGGCCGTGGGGAAACTGCAGCGTGGCCCCAACCTTGGTAAGGAGGTCCCGGCCTAAGAGGGGGACTGGGCATGAAGGGAGAACTAGGAATGAGTGGGTTAAGGACCTGTCAGGCGGTTGAGAAAAGTGAGTGCTTTATTCTGCGCTCCCGGGTGAGGTTCACCGGTCCGCAGACTGGGCCGGTGAGTCGTGCCCAGGGCAGAGTGAGGGAGGCATATATGCGGTTTTTGGGGTGGGGGTTGGCTGAGTGAGGTGGCAGATGAGCAGGCCCCCCCAGCACAGATCGGGCACCAGCGGTTGCGTCCAGAGTTGTTTATCGCACCAGCGGTCTGCTGCCTTTTCTGGCAAACTCCAGGGGCCCCAGTTTCCGTCATGCGAGGAGGGGTCTGACTTGGCTCCTGGCTGCTTTGACCATGCCCGTAGCTGGCCTAACAGTACCCAGTCATTTCCAACTGTGACAGGTGATTTGTCCCCAAGGCTATTACTTCCTGTTTGACCCCTGTAAGTTGTTTATTGTCATCTGTAGTCAAGGTGGAACGTTTAGGGTATTGACATCTTCCATTTCCTCTGAATGATGCAAGAACCAGTTAATGTTGCAAGTTTTTGAAAAGGTGTTAGTCAGAATCGGTTGAGAAATTTTTACTAACACTGATATGGAAGGGGTAGGTCTTGGAAGTGGACCACAAGTGGAAAATCCTGGAGGGCGTGGTTTAAGTACTGCCCCAAGATTTTAACCTGCTAAGTATGGGAATACAGTACAGTAGAAATGAAGAATCATGGGAGAATGTGGGGCAGAAGGACTGCCTGTGGGATTCCCCGTTCCAGAGTGGAGAGCGCTCGGCTCGGCTCCTTGGTGTTCTCTAGGGGCCACTGCCATGTGCAGGTGCACACGTGCAGTTCAAAACAAACAACCAGAAAACAAACCCAATGTGCAGGTGCACACGTGCAGTTCAAAACAAACAACCAGAAAACAATGCCAATCTAGAAGAACAGATTGGGGATTTGCCCGTTTTTAGTGTGGCTGATGGAATTGATCTGAAAACTGTGGAGTTAATCATTTGTGTTGCAAGTATCCTGAGAATGAAGACAGCGAGAGCAGTGCTCGTGGGATCCTGCCTTCTCATCCGTCGTAGTTACCCTAGAAGAGTGCCTTAGCTTACCTTCCAAATGCACACGCTGACTGTTGCCCTCTTCTTTCCCACAGGGGTGGCCTCAGTAACATGCTGTTCCAGTGCTCCTTACCCGACACCATGGCCACCACTGGTGACGAGCCCCGGACAGTGCTCCTGCGTCTGTACGGCGCCATTTTAAAGATGGTGAGTTCCTGCGCTGCTTGGGGACGGGAGGGGCCAGTTCACGGTTTTAATCCTCCTTCCCGAATTACCTGGGAAGAGATTTTACGTACTTCAGTGCTGGTATTAGAGCCATTTAAATATACCGCTCATTTTAATTGGGTTGCACAGTTTGGCTTTTTGTTTATTTGCTAAGAGAATTCCTGTTTTTATTTAATATTAATTAGGAAACTAGTACAAACATTCCCAGCTTTGTATCCAAAGAAAGTAGGATGTTGGTTAAGTCTTTACTAGTCTTTGACGATGCTTCAGTTTTCCATACATTGAGATTTTCAGCTCAGACTTAGGTTGTCCAATTCTAATGCGGAGAAGATACTGTTTTTATAACGTAATCAAAAAGGTTTTACAGGATCGTTAGTTCCAGTGGACGAAGTATGATCTCAGTGAAGCTGCATGTAGTAGCTATCTGCCTTTGAGATTTCTTTAAAACTTTGAATTTGTTAGATTTAGAATCTTTCTAAATTTTCATATTACTTAATTGAATCTACTTTTCAAGCATCTTGTTTAATTGTCTTAACCAATTGTAGGACATCCCAAATATCTGGATTTTTTTTTTTTTTTTTTTTACTGATTTTACCATTAATTTACTATTTTACTGACCACAGATACAAATGTTTGGTGGATATATTTCTATGGTAGAATTTTGGTATCCATTTAAATCTTCTTTGAAGGGGCCCATTTTTATCTTCATGAAATGGAGACTAGTTTTCTGATTTAATTTTTTAAAACGCTAGTCTCTTTGAAGCTCAATCTGAAAAGCAGGTCATGTCCCTGTCTGATAATTTGATTATGTTTAGAAATATTAAGAGTTAAAATTTACACTGTAGGTATTAATTCATTTTTAAAATTGTCATATGTGGCTGACCCTTTTCGCTGGATAATTTTTCCTTGACCCTGTCAAGCTGTGAAGGTGGGTAGGATCTGAAAGAATTGGAAACAAGTTATTAGCCAGCTGCGGTCATGTGCGCTTGGCTGAGGAAATCTGAGGCCATTTGTACTTAGGTACATACAGCTGACCTTGACCCTTACTGATGATAATACACAGGCAGAAAAGGTTCTGTGTTACCATATAGTTTGATTTTTTTTTTTTTTAATTATGTTACGGTTTCAAAGCAGTTTCTGAAATACATGATGAATGTCCTTTCGGCACGTTTAATGAAATCAGTCTTTAACCATTTTTTCTTTGAGGACTTTTACATTCTATAACAAGTCCCATTTCTGGTCATTTGTGTGTTTTCATTGAAGCAATACTTGAAAAATGCTTTAATAACTAGCTGTTGGAATTGCATGTGATAAAACTATTGTTTAAATCTGATTTATGAGGCTTTTGTTTCTATTTATAACTTAAACAGAAGCGTTTGCAACATGCACGCTGCACTCCTCCAGGTGCTTGACCCCGTGAGGCGTCAGCCCTGCACTCGGTCTAGAGCCGCAGTGCGGGCAGCGAGGTGAGGGAGGGCTCTGGAGCCGTGTTGTCCAGGGCACGGCACCAGTTCCACGTGGCTGTCGAATAAATGTGGCAGGTGCGGCCGAAGAATGACATTTTACATTTTAATTCATTTAAATTGAAAACAGTCACATGAAGCTTGGTGTCTAATGCACTGGCCAGCACAGCTCTAGAATGTGCTGCATTACTGGATAGGTAGCTTAGTAAGATCCAGCTACAACGCAGCCTGTGACCTAGTTAGCTTTTCCCTAATAAAGATTCACTATCAGCAGTTAATATTTTGTCCTTTTAGAAGTTTTAGCGGTCTAGAATTATTACTGTACAGTAAGTACTTAAATGCAGTAGAAATGTCTGGAAATAGAATTTAACAGAATTCTGTGTCCCTATTTATTTTAAAGGAAAAAAGACTGTTTGGGTAACTCAGAAAAGTAAATAGCAGAATAATTGAAGCCACTTAAAATGGAACTAACTCTTACCAAACTAATAGAATGGAGTATGTTTTACATACTTGCCATTTTATTAGGCAAGTTTAGTTTCCATTCCTGAAACTTCTGCTGATGACAGCTGGAAACTGTGCCTGAAAGCATGTTGACTGGAAAGAGGACTGAGTAGCTTTCAGGATGGGTGATTAGCAGATGTTGATAGTCTCACAGTTGACTTAGGAGGCACTTAGCAAAACTATGAAACCTACAACCTCAAATTTAAATATTTTTGGTCCCCAGGTTCTTCAGGGTTTTTCAGGGGCACTTGTTGCCAGTTCGAATTTCAGACATTAATGACCGATGTAGACTGTTGGTCATTGTTAATACTTATGTAATATAATATATGAGACTGGGTCTTACATTAATTTTTGCTCCAAAGGATTCATGAGATAGAGCTGATGGTCCGGCTAGGTCTTATTTTCGGGGAAACAAGGTACAGTACAACTTAAATGTTATGTTTTCCTTTTTTTTTTTTTTTTGATCACTCCACCTTAGATGAAAGCAAACACATTTCTATATGTGTATGTGTATTTATACAAATATAACTAGTATTCCCTAAATTGGATATATAAATGCAGTTGTAGCATCCTTTTAAGGTGGGTTAAAATCAGCTTCTTTCTGGAAAAATGTTAATTGATGACTGCACATAGTAATAGACCTGTGTATTTTCTCAGAATATTTTGCTGTTTTGCTTAATTATATGATAGACCAATTTAGTTCAGTATGTCCCCTCTTTCCCTTTCTCCACCTTGTTTTCAGCTTTTGAATTTTTTTACCTCTGTGAGAATCAGATATTAAGTAGAAATATTTCTTTGATTTACATTTACAATCATTCACAAGAGACTTGGTTTAAAATAATTAGATGCTTCTCAGCTTCCTCGTTTTTCTTCATCTTGGTGTTGCGAGATGTCTAACTTCCCTTATTTCCATAGTGGCAATGAAATGACTGCTCATTGGTGCAGTTCACTAAGGGTTAAGTAGCAGAAATCCTGGGTAAAACCTTCCCATTGGGCTAAAGCCCACAGTTCCTGTCCCACAGATAGCCCTTATTTCCCTATGAAATGAGCCATCAGCAGACTCCAGAGGTCTTGTTTAGGATTTGTTCATTTCAAGGGGCTTATGAAAAGTCCTGTGTGGGACAGGGAGAAGAATGGTTCCTTTTGGACTGTAAAACAAGGTAAAACACACAGCTTTGAAAAACAGCTCTCCAATATTATTGGTAGGAAATTATTAAACTAAAATTACTGGTCTGATCTTAAAACAGTACATGTCAATATAGTTCAGTGTCTATTTCACAGACACTAATTTTAATTTTTTAAATAATATTTATGTATATTTATATGTATATTTTATTTGTTTTTTATTTTTTTAATTATTTTTTCAGTTATAGTTGACATTCAATATTATTTTATATTCGTTTCAGGTGTACAACCTAGTGGTTAGACATTTATATGACACTAGTTTTAATTTTAATGAGGAGGAGGTTATTTTCATTTGCAGTGTAGACAATGAAAACCGAATTCAACTATAGAATAGCCCCTAAGTCAGATGGTTTAATAGGAGTTTTGAGAAGTACTAGTTTAGCTTTTGCCATTGTGGTAAGAGATGTCACTGCTAGAAGAGAGCTTGACACGATAAAATTAGCTATAAATGTAACTTGATTTTTTTCCTTTCTGATACGGGAAGGAACATGAGCTCTGCAACGTCCAGTAGCAGCCTTTTCAAAGAAGCAAGTTTGGCTGATTATGCATAACCAGTTTGCTTATTTATCATGAATTATGGAAGACACAAATGTCAGTATGTATTGGTCATTCCGTGTAACCTGTGCCAGTTGGCGGCAGTCTCAGAGGTTTGGTTTGCCCCTTCCTCTGTCAGAACGCTGTGTGAGCCAGGCCCTCTGTGCATGAATGGAGAGATTGGGCCTCACCGTTTGGAACGGTTTCACAGGCATGAGTGTCTATGATACACATCAAAGGTCTCGCAAGTGTTGTCTAGGAAAATGTTTTCGTTTAGTTTTTTGAGTAGCAGAAGGCTAATATTAGTGCTTGTTTGAGTACTAACCATAATAAAAGTAAAGGCCTCAAGGCACAACGCAGATATGTGTTAGCTTTGAATCAAAAGATTCAAATTTGGGGCACAGTCTTTTTTGAATGCAGAAAACAAAATGGTGTCTTCCCAGTTTTCTCTTAACCCCAGTAATTAAAAATTAAACCACAGTAACGTATGGAACAATCCATAGATAGTTAATATTAAACTATTGGCTTCTGAGAAATTGTCTGCTCACAAACATTTCTCTGTGGAACTAAGGTCACACTTACTGTCTGACTGATGTTCCTTCACAGAGAGCCCTGCTTGTCCCCAGAGACTGAGAGCCCGTCCTTGGGAACTGAATACTGAATTCTGTATTTTTTTTCTCATTGTTGTAGGGTTGAAGTTTGGTTTACTCTGTTTTAAAGAAAATCCCTTTGTACTTTGAGTATGGTGTAATTATATCTATTTCTGAGGCAGTCAAAACTTCCCTCTCAGAAGTGAAACACTTTTCTAGTATTGCATGTTCCCATTTGGGCTCACCTAATATTTCTTCAGTTAGTACTCGCCAAAGGTAGTCTCCAGGTTACTACCTACAACCCTTCCATACCTGCTTTGGTGCCTTCTTTTGATAACTAAATAAACCACAGACTATTGTGTTTAATTTTGACATATTCAAAGTGTCTTTGTCTTGCTGGTCTTCAATGTTTGAGATTTATAGCATGATGCCAATGCAGATTTCTGGCCCCTGGAACGATGATGCGACCACAGCCCACCCCTCTTGGGAAGGAATGGCTTTGTGTTGGGGGGCGTGAAGGGCGTTGGGGGTAATGTACCACTTTAGCTGTATGTGCATGTGTTCTCTGCTGCAGGCTTGTCCATGCGATCGTGCCTGGAGCACTCTGGTTTCCAGGTGACAGACACGATTCACGGTATAGTATGAGCCCTCTGAAGTCGGAGCATTCTCTATAGCTTCCATTTCTTTCTTTTAGTTCTTGGTTTCAAGAAATGCTTTGTAAAAAGAAAGTTGTAATGCTTATTGTTAAGTAGCACCAGTTACAGTTTGTGCTGTGCTTAACCAGGTACAGTGATTAAGAAGATGTCAGAATGTTATGTATCGAATATATCACTTTTCGTTTTGGGGGGTGGTTTGTTTTTTTTGTCCAAGACAAATCTGATCCCCTTCTTCTGTTTCCTCAGTAGAAAATGATAAACATTTAGTAATTTTAGAAATGTATAGGCCTCAATTTGAGAATTCAATTGAAGTATGAACCTTTTTCTTCCTTCACACCACTTTCAGCATTAAGGAAACATTGTATATGTATTGATATTGTGGTCAGAGTTCGAAACAAACTTGTCCTTATCATGAGTATGACTACTCTTTTTCATGTCTTTGCTGGGTCCCCGATACCTTTATAAAGCGCAGCAGTGCTGATCCGATGTGGAAGCACACAGGCTGGAGAAGCCAGGGCGCCCTCCTGCAAACGTGTTGCTTCCAGGAGAACACTTGGGGTGTTTATGCCCAAGGTGCTTCTGCCTCGGAAACCTCAGGAGTCTTGGCAGCAGGTTACCCTGGATCAGACATACATTTTGAAAAGGTCCTGATATGACTTTCTGTACGAAGCCTTCCTTCCACTCACCTCTTTCTACTGGCTTACGTGAGTGCGAGTTCTAGTCTCCTCTTGGTACTCAGCAGGTCTTCCAATTTGGCCAAGGTCAAAAGAATCGAAGTGGTTTAGAATGTTCCTTGGGATAATTGAAGACACTTTAGAGACTCCCATAAAATGTTAGAACTCACTTGTCTGTTTAAATTCTTACAATTCATATGTGCTCATTAAAAAATCACAGAAGCTATAATTTAAATCACTGTGTTGTGATCTCATGTTTTAATGTGTTCTGTAAAATATGCATTTTCAGAAAATGTTGTCAGAAACCATAACAGCAATAATTACAGAATGTTTTCATAGAAACCCAGGAGAAGGAAGGTTGGTAACATTGAGAAGCAAAATTGTAACTGACAGAGCCACATGACTGCTGTATGTTCTGTGGAGTCAGGATTCCCACACTTGCCCTGCCCCAACTCACCAGAGAGATGGAACGTAGTCCCCTCATTAACAGGGATGGTGCCATCCCCGCATTGGGAATCTCTTCTCTCCTAGAGAATGAATTGAGTGTGGTCAGAAACCAGGTGCATCTTACGAGTCCTCAAAGCCACAGGCTGCACAGTAAAGGAGCCCATGTCACTTTAGGACTAAATGAGGGTCACAGTTACTGAGCGTTCAGAAGACGGCAGCACACATGTTGTTCTCAGGGTGAGTACTGGAAGTGGCTCGGGACTCGGCTCCTGAGGGTGATCCCAGGTCAGTGGGACAGGCCTGATTTTCCTGGACCACCTTCTAGGTGACCTAGAAGTTGAGTCTAGTTAACATTTGGATTCTTCTTTCTTAATAACTCATCTCTGGATTCCAAAGCATTTTTAAAAGGCTACAAGCAACTCCTCTTTTATATAGCCATAGCCTCTTTTAAAAAGAGACAATCAATACATGTAGTTCTTCCGTGGTGGGAGGAAGAGAGTGTCCTCCATGTTTCTATGAAACACTCTTATTTGTATTTTTTTACCTCTGTAGCCACCATTATATGTAACATAATACTACTTCCTTATTATAACATTATCTGTAATTGATGGTTTGAGTTCTTAAATAGCATAATGACACGTCATTCTTTGCAGCACTTTCCCCAGCCTGTCCCCCGAGCCGCTCACGCAGTATCTTTAAAGATACTTTGAAGATAAATGTTTCAGGTTACAAGTGACATTTAAATAGTTGCGTGCCACTTCAAGGAAAACCCAGGTGCCGCTGCACTTCATCTCACAAATGTGGCTGGATGCAAGCAGTTTGATCATAAAGCCAGTTCCCTCGCCATCGTGAGAGCAACCTTTTATTAAGAACTGGCCAGTGAGAAGGGCCTTTTCTGCCCAATTGCTTAAACAAATTGAAAGAGAGAAACTGGTTAGAGTATAGAACATTAGCTAACTTAAATTATATATGACAAAATTATGTACGACAAAATTCAATCAAGTGATACTTCCTCATTTTACTTAGCCCCCAAAGTGGTCTTACTACCTATGCATTTTCACCTTTTCAAGTCATGAAATAGAATATTTTGAAAGCTGAGAACTTGTAATATAAACACTTAATTTTCTTCATGATCTTGTAAGTCCAAGAGCGTTTAGATGTGATTTTTTTCAGAAAAACAATATTTGAAACCTTGTACCAAATATATTTATTATAAAAGTTAACGTATACTTTTAAACACTTTTTAAAGTATGGAAGTATGTAAAGTAAAAAACAGAAGTCCTTTATTCTCTCCTCCTATTTCCTATCTAATAGAATTTAAGCTTTTGGGAATTTAGGCTTTAAGTTTAAAAGTTCTTGGCCAATTAAAATCTGTTTCAGCTTTTAAAATGTATAATTTTAAAACAAAATACAAACCATACCCCATTTATTATTGTTACTAATTTATTTCCTACATCACAATCTAATGAATACATGGATTGTAATGAAACCATGTATACTTATAGATTCTCTTGAAAACCAAGCCCTAAATAGAAAGAAAAGAATGAGGAAGATGGAAGGAAGCCAGTGGCAGTATATTTTTAATTATCATTGGGTGTCTTCTTTTTTGGGTTTGTTTTTTGTTTTTGTAGCATCTTCATACCATACAATTCACCCATTTAAAATGTATAATTCAAAGTGTCTTCTTAAGCATATTTGATGCATTCTGACTTCTTAGGTCTTGACATTTTACCAAATGTCAAGTGTTTATTTTACAAAACATTTTATTATGGAGAATTTCAGATATATACAAAGTAGTCCAGAAGAGTATAATGAAACCCAAGTGCCCAAAATGCATCTTTGCCTCTGACCAGTTTTCTTTCATCTTTACCATCATTCATTCTCCGGGGTTATCCTGAAAAAAATTCCAGACATCATATTATTTCTTCTATGAATGTTTCAATCTGTTGTCTATATAAGATGATTTTTTTTAAATGACCACAATAATATTCAAATCAAAAATTTTTAATTATTTAATATTAAATAACCAGTCAGTGTTCAAATCTCTAATAAATGTAAAATTTTTTTCAGTTTTATTTTGTATCTTATGAAAGCTAATTTTTATTAACATGCAAGTTAGTGGACAATTTGGAGTCATTAAATATTTGCGTAATTTATTTTCATATCTGCTTCAGATAAATTTGTGCCTCTGAAGTAAAAGCCCACCAATTCCAAAATACATTTTACTTCCTGTCTTCCTGGACAGAAAATTTCTCTGCCCTCTTTTTTTTGGCAATGTGAGTCTTTTCTTGGCTCACCTCAGGAGGAGGCCTCGTTCACCTTTTCATGAGTATCTTCTTAGTTTGAGATTTCCTAGTCTTACTCTTCTTGTTTACAGGCTTGAGGGAACCTGACCATTCTGTACTGAGGAAACAGAACAGAGGGTTGACTATGCAGAAGTCCATTTTGCCTTCATGATGGTGCTCTTATGGTACAAGTACCGCATTCATTTGGGGTGGGATGGCATGGGCAGGGCGGGGAAATTGTTAATGGGATTTATTGTCACTTAATGGTGCTCATATGGTACAAAGGAGTGGCCTTGGGAGCTAAGCCAGCTCTAACTTCAGATGAAGTGACTTGCTTTCGAGAGCACCATTAGACAAGGGAAAGGGACTTCTGTTGGCTAAATAACCCATTTCACTGTATCTCCCTAAGAAGATACAGTTCGAGTAATAACAGCATAGGAATAACCGTAGTCATTTAGAATTTTGTACAGGTCAAATCCCGTTACAACAAATTTAGTAGGATATCCAAATTCCTTATTTGTCTTAAAGCTTTGCCTGCAAAGTATCAATATCCAATATGTCAGATTATAGAACTTGTTTTGGGCTTTATGTCCTTGGGGAGTAAAAGCACAATGATGTAATGTGTGGCGGGCATTCCGCCCCGTGCAGCGTGCTGGCTCACACCTTCGCCAGTTGTCCCAGTGCAGATCGCGAATGGGAGTTTGCCGTAGCTGGTGGGTCGGCTCTGACAGCCTCGGTTGCACCTGCAGCTTCATGACGCGCGAGTGTTCATTTACTCGTGCCGTCCAGAAAGGGCAGTAAGCACCAGGATTTGCTCGGTGCTTTGGGGGAAGACTAACAAATGAAAGTTGAAGTCCCTATTCATTAGTAACTTGTGGGCCACTGGGGCCAGGAGACCACGTGGCCGTCTAAGGCAGCAGTGCAGTCGTGAGAGTATTTGAGAGTTAAGGGAAGAGTAAAGCTTTCACGATACCGGATTACTCCCTGCTGTGGCTTTTCCCATCATACACCAGGCCATCAGCAGAGGTCTAAAAGGATTTCTATTGTATTTTCATTTTTCATCTCATTGTAACGGGATTTAACCTGTAACATCTTTTCATCAGAGAGATGCACATTACACAAATGAAAATATGATGTACCCCATTTGTACTTTCTGTACTTTGTACAAAATGTACTTAACTGTATGTCTAAGTGTAAATCTTTTTGCAGATAGCTTCATGAACGTGGATATTTATTTTGTTAACTTTCATGAGTAAGCTAGAACATGTACTATTTATATGAAACACATTAAAACGTCTGTGGAATGTTATTTCCGTGTATGACGGATGAGCGTGGTTGCTTATTTAAATCACTAGGTTTTTTGCATGGTGCTAGAGTAGCTGGTGTTGCTTAACGTGGCATTTTTGTTTCCTGTCCACACTTTCCACCCTTGGTACAGGTGTTTTGATAAAGCTGTGGAATGGAAAGGTATGTTTTTCATGGGATGTTCAAGAATCTTTCACCTTAAAATGTTTTACGGGCTTCCTTCTTTGTCTGGCTTATGCAGACTTTAATTTAATTGTAACAGCATCTTTCTAGAGGCAATGTTTGAGTATAAAATTTTGACATGACACTTAAGTTTCTGACTTGCTTTCCCCCATCCCCTGATTCAAGATAGTATGAAGGTTTTTAAAGCAGTGGGGTGGGGGTTGCTTTTAAAAGGTGGTCTGTGCCATGAAGAAAGAATGTGGCCAAAGACTTGGCAGAAGGTAGTTAATGAACGAGGTGTTGTGCTGCTGGAATCCTGGTGGCCAGCAATTTGTAATTTCCTTGAGGAAAATGATCTCAAAGTGTCCCTTCATATGTTAATATGTGAAATAAGTTTAGGGACTTGATTAAATTCACACCGTCCTCTCTTTGGCGGAGGAAGAATTCCGATTGAGCTAGTGACAGGTTGACGAGCGGGTTAGTCTGTGAAAGTGGCAAGGTGGCGGCCCGTCCGTACGGACCCCTCGCCAAGTTGCCCGCCCGCACAGGGCTTTCTTCTCTGTCTGAGCTCTGTGCTGACCACACTTGCCACAGGCGTGTGTATGTTCCGGAAGAAAGCCTTCCTCAGGATAGTGTTGATCTGAAGGGCCCACCTAGCTAACCTGGTGCCGCTCAGCCTGCTCATTGCCTTGTCTTTAGAAGGCCGAGTGGAAGAGCGCCCTCTATCGACTTTCCTCAAACAATGAAATTGTGAAATGGTCTACCCGAATGGTTGTGAGTCATAGCTATTTGATCTCAACAGCTCGTCTCTTTGCTTGTAAAGAAACGAAGCGGTTCCTCGGGTCTTGTGCTAGTGCTGGACACTGGTTGTGCACGTTAGACTGCTTCTGATGACATCAGTGGGCTGAGAAACACTCGTGAAAGATCTGGGATGTTTTGTTAACCCCGACTGTTCTGGTGGTTGCTTAGTGTTCCCCATCTCACCGGAAGTGTTTGCTTTTTCTCATTCATAGAGGTCCTGTAATAAAGAGGGATCCGAACAAGCTCAGAAAGAAAATGAATTGCAAGTAAGTAATGAAGTCCATTTCGCATCTGTGTGAGGTGTACACAAGGTAGCCGACAGTGGCCGCCCTGTTGGGCAGTGCCTGCAGAATCCTGGCCCGGCTGTCTGAGGGGACGGGCTCCTGGCATGGCATGTCGGAGCCGCCTCAGTAAGACGAGTGAACACGGGTGTTCCCGGGCCCTACTGAGTGTCGGCAGTCGACGTTCGGTGTCCTTAGGGCAATCGAAACAGCATTTGAGGTGCTCAGAGATGACAGTTTGCTGACATTCTGATGTGGAGGCAACCTGGGCTGCACTGCGGCATCATGTCTATCACCACCCAGTTGCTTCAGTGCCACTCTTCCCTGGGCAGGCAGGAGTGTGTTTTCCTGTGATGGTACCCAGGTAGGAAAAGGCCTCTTCCTCAGTTACAAGATCTGAATTACAGTGACCCCACTTTCTGAAATGCGTATGTTCACAGTGTGTTGGAGGCCGAGGACACTGATGTGGTGACCTGTCCTGTCTCTGAGGCTCAGAGTGGTGGGTCGAGCGCTTGTCTGGGTACCATCTGGGTACCCCAGAGAGCACACAAATTCTGAGCATCCTGTCCCAGTCTATGCAAGTGCGTGTATACAGGGTGCGTGTAAAACATGTATTTGCACACACGTTACTATTTACTAATTGTAGACTGGGTAGAAAATAATCAAGAAATAGATAGTAAAGAGTCAGACTACCGAGGAATAACAGTGCTGATACTTTTTTCCCCTCATGTTTCAGTGGAGGTCTTGCATGCGCCCTGCTCTGGAGACCCTGGTCTAGATGGTCTGGAACTTGTACTCTCGGGGATGACACTGAGAAGTCCCTGGGTGGGAAGTGATTGACATTTGTTTTCACCCATTCTGAGCCCTTCGTGTGTAGACCTTTGTACCTCCTGGTAGCTGGAAATGTTGGATCACTAGGACCTCCACGATGCCAAATCCAAAGTGTACTGTTTTCAGTTCCCATTTTGTTTTGACTTCTCAGCAGCATTGGACATGCCCCCCAGCCTTTCTGAAATGTTCCCTTCCCTGAGGCAGCCGGGACACAGACACACAGTGAAGATCTGTCTGCTTCCTCCACTTCTTTCTAGGCTCACTGTCCTGTGGTGTGAGTGTCAGAACTCTCCACGGTTTGGCCAGACGCCCTCTTCCCTTGCTGCCCTCTGTTCTTAGGCCTCCTGATCCAAACCTTGTCCTTGCATTTCTCCTCAAGGCCAGAGGTTCCCAGCTCCTGTCCTCCAGCCCAGACCCCTGCTTGGAACTCACACCATCTGCCCATCTGCCACCAGTCTCTCCCTGGGTGCTCACATTCCTTACAGAGCAAGCTGCAAGGGGTTTGGAGACCTCGTGGTTACAGAAAGATGAACCGCTCATTCCAAAATGACCAGCTTTCCTTCTTAACCTGCCCACATTTCTTGTGTGTGATTTAGTGTTTTCTTTCATTTTCTTCCTTTCCGGATTCTTCCCTCCATACACCATCCCCCCTTTCTATTGTGAATAAACGCTGAGCTGCAGGATCACATAAAAACAAAGGTGTTTCTTGTTTACAGTGTTCAGAGCAATGCTGAAGAGATTAGAACCTTGTTGAGTCTCTTCCATCTTCCCTCCGCCATTCCTGGAGATGGGCTGACTCCACTCTGGCGGGCTCTGGACTGTGTGCTCAGCTGCAGTCAGCTCCCAGGAGCCTTTGTGACAAGGGGACGCAGTCTACAAAAACGCTTCCTGAAAGAATGAAGTGGGATCTAAATCTGTTTATAGAAAGTGAAGCTTCAGATGTTAAGGGGTATTTAGATCGGATGGATGTATGTGTTTTATACGGTGCCCACCCTGAGGTCTTTAGCGTAGTCACTCCACACAGTGGAAAGTACAAAACAAATTTTAATCCCAACAAAATTCTGATTCCTTGGCAGGAGAAATCCTAATCATACTCTTGGGGAACCACTGGGGAATGGGTCAGAATTCTGAGGTGGCAGATTCTACGGATAGCGAAGAGCCACTAATGGCAGCAGACTGCCTGGTCTGGGGGCCACATTCAGCTGCCTCATCCCACGCTGCCACCTGCGCTCCCTTTGCTTTCCATTCAGGGCAGTGCCTGGCAAGCTGAGCAGCTCCCGGGAGCAGAGCCGGTGTCCCAAGTGCAGACCCTGGGACGCACTCCCTTAGGGTGTCTCTGACACTGGATTTGACAGTGACTGCACCTCCGCACAGGTTTGCTGTCAGGTCAAATGAGTAAACGAAAGAAAACATTTTGCCAGCTAAAGAGCACTGTCAGGAATTTGTCGTCATTCTCTAAGGGTTTAAGAAATAAAACCTGTCTGAAAATCCATTAACTGAATCAAATCCTGCCCTAAAATCCATTAACTGAATAGCTCAATGCCATGTCCGCATTGGCATTGCCTTGGTCTGCTCGGGCTACAGTGACACACCCCTGGGGGCACAAACCGCAGACAGTGATTTCTCGCTCCGGGAGGCTGGATGAGGTCGGGGGTTGGGAGGCCTGCTCGGATGTTCTGGTGAGAGCCCTCTTGCTGGTTTGCACACAGCGTCTTCTTGCTGTGTCCTCACGTGGCAGAGCAGGAGACAGAGTACAAGCTCTCTGGTGGCTCTTCTTACAAGGACACTGGTCCTATTGGGCCTACCCTCAGGACTGCATCTAAACCCAGTCACCTCCCGAAGGCCCCACCTCCAAGTGCCATCACACGGTGGGTTAGGGTTGCAGCGTATGAATCTGAGAGGGCAAGGTTTTGTTCACAGCAGCCAGATATACAAAACTGCAAATTAGTAAATAAAGATTGGACCTCACAAGGTGATGGTTAGCCCATAATTGTGGGGATTACACACCGTAATTGTGGGGGATTACCAACAAATCCATTCCCCACACAATGTAAGAGTGACTGAATTACTTTTTACTTGAACGTGGTCCCCTGCCCTTTGCAAGTAGCTTTTCTTTTTTCTCTGTCTCCTCTCGCTGACTTGAGTTCATGTCATTATTGCCTGAGAGTTTGTCCTGATTCTCTTAGTTCATGTTTCGTAATGTGAGTGTGATTTAAAGAGCTCCGTTTATTTTGAACAATGTCTCTCCAGATCGTATTTCCCACAGCACATTTCTTAACAAAGGTGAATTAGAAACCCTGAAAGCATTTTCACGTGCTGGCCCGTCGTCAGGCATATCCACATAGGAACTCCATTTGGAAAGCTCTGGGAGAGATTCGGGGGCACCTCTGGTTAAGAATGGCTCCTTTCCATTCTTTCACCCCAACAGATGGAAACTCTTAAGCTATAATTTGCTGTTTAAGGGAAAAGGACTAAGGAATGCATTTGAATTAAGACCAAAAGGTCGATTTTTGAAGGCAAAATTATTATATATCCACATTTGTTTTTAGGACAGAGATAGAACATGAGAGCATCGTAGAGGTTTTGACAAGAAGACATAAACTGACGGAGGACAAGATTGGGGATAAGAGCAGAATTTGGAAACCTAGAATGCTCCATGCTAGTGTCTGGGCCAAAAAAAATAGACCCCCCGCCCCCCAGATCTAAATCAGTAATTCTCCAACTTCTTAGACCCACAGACCAGTTCAGTGGGCAGAAGGCCCTTCAGGGAGCAGTGGCCCTGTCTCTCACTCAGCATTGGCCACCTGAAAACACATCAGCCCTCACCAGGAGGGAAGGTATTGCCTTTGATAAAGAGCCAAGAGTGAGACTCACACAAGTTATAAAATTAATAGAAGCAGTAATGTGTTTGGAGTCGGTGACCTAAATTAAACCTGAATTTTAAGTCTCATCAATGTAGTGTGGTGCTTGCAAGCACGGACCCTGCAGATACAAGATCTGTGAACCTGTTTCTTCGTACTTCAAATGGGGATGATAAAAAGAAGAAGGCCTGACCGTAGCATTGGTGTGGGGTTAGAAGAAACGGTCACGTGAAAGCGCTCTGACGCCTGGGGCGCAGTCAGCAGCGGTAACGTCTGCGTATTTACTGTGTTTCAGGGGGCCGAGGCCATGGTTCTGGAGAGCGTGATGTTTGCCATTCTTGCAGAGAGGTCACTCGGGCCTAAGCTGTACGGCATCTTTCCACAAGGCCGCCTGGAGCAGTTTATCCCGGTAAGATGTGTTCACCCCTGGCCGGTTGTGTGCCACGGACAGAAGATGGAGTCTGTCTTGTTGCTGCAAGAGCCTGAGATACTGGGGTCTGAAATAGTACATGTGAGCTGCGTCATTAAACTGCGTCAGAAATCAAACCAAATTTCTGTTGCTTTTACCTCAGAACCTCTGACTGGCCTACAAAGATATATTCACATCAAAAACATATGAGCCTTAAGCATCCCCGGGCCCCAAAGCTGCTTGCCCCGAGATCTTCACCTTGTTCTCCTCACCTTCTGGCCCTCCTTACGGAGCTCGCTGCACAACATGTAGCCCTGACCACGGGCCACCTCTCCCCGCCCTTGGGGCCCCCACATTTCTTTGCCTTGTCTGCCATTGGCTCCCTCTGTTTGGCTCTCCTGTCTCCTTGTGCCGTCAAGGTCGTCCCGCCTTTCACGGCCTTGCTCCAACCCTGTTTCCGGGTCAGGGCTGTTTTCTCTTTCTTGCTGTCCGGAGGCATTTTTAATGGAGCTGTAACCTTCCAGCCCGTCTTGGGTGGAGTTCTGTGTATGTAGCCCAGCGCCACCCCTTCTCTCCCCCACCGAGGGCCAGGGCCTCCGGAGCTCGTGGTGGCAGCTCATCTGGGTGGAGCTGCTGAACCTTGCAGCCAGGTCTGCATATGAGAAGGGTTCCCCCTCTTAACCCCGTGAGCTCCCTAAGGACGAGGGTCACCAATGGCTGCCTTTCCATGCCCTGCCTCGTGGTATCTTGGCTGCCCACTGTGCCTGTGCAGGTAATGCCGAGCACGAGGACACCTGGCTGAGGAGAGAGAGGCTCTGCCCCCTAGGACTCACCCTGTGTCCAGCTGGGGGCAGCAGGGAGGCGGGTTCCTTTGTCCAATCCCACAGGCCAGACACGGCCTTCTTGTGATCTGTCTGCCCAGTGGTGCCATGTGTGCCAGCTGCCATCCTGGGGCTGTGCTTAAACAAGTAGGGGCACTGTCCCTGTACCAGTTTACTTTCACCATCTTCCCTAGCACTTGTCTTGGCACGTAAATATGCTTTTGTTTATAATTTTCTCTGAGATTGTTCATCTTTGAGCACATTAGCTGTGAACTTTCCATGTTGCCAAACAAATCATTGGCGTTTTTTAACAAAGCTTGTGGAGCTGAGAGCTGCCTTAGGAAGCCTTTGGCGTCCTGCCACCAGCAGCCGAGTGCTCTGTCCTTAGCACAGCGGGGTCATTTGCAGAAGGTTCCAGAGTTAAGACTGAGTCTAATGCTTTCATTGAACTTTCAGCTCCACCCATAAGGCTCCTGCCACTTGTCGCTTGTTAAGACATCCCTGGCTAGGTGCCTTCACCTGCGTCACCTGCTCTACTTCAGAGCAGCCCTGTCAGGGACTTCATGTCATGGTTCGCATGTCACAGACCCCAGGAAATGAGGCACAGAGGTGTACGTCATGTGCCCTTGGTCGTGTAGCTTTGAAATGAGTATGGAAGCCAGAATTGGAGCTGTGGTTTCTCTAGCTTGGGGACACTGACTCTTAACCCCTGTGCTGGACCACTTCGGATTTTCAGAGAGATATTTCTTTGGATTTTGGGAGGGAGCAGTTTGTGTGGGAGGATAGAAGGGCCTAGTTGTCTGTGAGTTCCCCGTGAGTGGCTGAGGCAGGACAGCCAACGCAGCATGGCCTCCGGCTGCGTTAGGAAGCAGGGGCGGGGGTGGGGGTAAGTCCCATTGGGCGGGCGCCTCTATCTTTGAGAGCCTACTCTGTGCCAGGCTAGGTGCTGGGGACACCACTGTGAACAGTGGGGCAAGGCTCACCTGAGCTCATGGCATTGCTTCTGATGGGAACCTTCTCTGAACACCACATGTCACCTGCAAATGAAGGAGCTGGTGCAGGGTAACTTAATAAACTGCTGAAGACCTGGAGTTGTGAGCCTATTAGTGTTAGGTAGAGAGGACAGAGGGGAAAATCACAGATTATATGTGACAAAGGCTTTCTCTCACTTTAAAGGGTTCAAAATGAAATCAACCTTGGGAGGTGGCCTGCCCATCACTGAGAGGTGCCGCAGCAATTGTGGGGTCACTATCTTCGGGCACAGTGCCCATTCTAAAGGGGATTTAGTGCCTTGGCTGAGACTTAGATGCCCCACAGAATCTGGCTTCTGGTTCTTAGGATCGTGTGCATTCACACTGCTTGGGTTACCTGCTTAAACGCCATTTTCTAACGCCCGTTTTTATTTCAGAGCCGGCGATTAGACACTGAACAATTAAGTTTGCCAGATATTTCTGCAGAAATAGCTGAGAAAATGGCCACATTTCATGGTATGAAAATGCCATTCAATAAGGAACCAAAATGGCTTTTTGGAACAATGGAAAAGTAAGTGGTCACATCCCTTGTCTCTAATGTACCTTTCCAGGGGCAGCTCCCAGAGGTGAGCACTGGTTTGCCACGTGGGGTGGAGGTCCTCCTTTGGTCTCCTGGTGTGCAGGTTGTCAGTGGGTGGTGACTAAATCTCCACTGATTTAGCCTTATGACTAAATCTCTCTTCCGCATGAAAATCAATTCCTGAACCAGAAATAAACGTTTGCAGAAATGCTACTGCATGGGTGGATGAGCAGGAAGTCTGTTTCCTAGAGTGCCCCGAACCCCACGCCCTCTCCCCCTCCCCGTTTTGGGGCTCAGGGTTCCCCTGGTGTTGCATGGTTGCATTTAACTAGAGCCCCAAGGATGAACTGCGGAGAATTAAGCAAGGCCTTTTTGTTCTTTTTTTTTTTGAAGGTACCTAAATCAAGTGCTGAGAATTAAATTTACTGGGGAAGCTCGGATGAAGCAGCTGCACCGATTCCTCGGTTACAACCTGCCTTTGGAACTGGAGAACCTGAGGTGAGCTTTTGCTTCCATTCCTGACTTAGTAAGCGCAGCTGTCCAGAAGCTGAAGTTTTCTTAGGCACTGAAACAGTCATCGGTGACCCCTTGTTAAGGATTGCCTCAAGTGGCCTTTACACTGGCTTTGCAGGATGAGTTTAAACATGAATTTTATCATCTGGAATTGCAGTTTTATATGAGCGCTGTCACTTCTCTGGTCATCCACGAAGGTTTCATGGCGGAAGTGAGATTCCAGAGGAATGGCTGGAATTCCAGACTAGGGCAATAGGCTTTTCCTGAAACAAAACCAACACAACAAACCATGGGCGCAGGCTGGGGAATGGGGAGTGTCCACAGGTGAGGGGAACAGTTCAGCCCAAGCTCGGGGGTGAGGGGTAGGGGTGGGGGGAGGGGAGGAATGGAGTCAGAAGTTTGACGCCAGTCTCTGAGTAGACGCTACCTGGTGTCTTCGGGGTAGGGGGTTCTGGCTCCTAGCACGCACCCCCTTGGGGAGTATTCACACCTTTAATTACTCAATATTTGAGTGTCTACTGGGCTGGGCCTCACGATTGGTGGTGAGGGAATGGTGACCAGGACATTCTTCAAGGAGCTTCTATTTTATCGAGGGATGGAAAACAAATAAACAAAAATGTTACGTTGTTATTAGTGCTGTGAAGGAAAGCAGAGGCCAGCATACACTGACCCAGAGGATCTGCCCTGGTCAGTGGTCAGCGATGGGAGCTCTGAAGAGGGCATGCAGGCCGAGGCCAGCAGCCCCGGAAGGGGCGCCTCCAAGAGAGGAAGGCCTGTGCACAAACGCAGGTCCTGCCAGCTGGACTCGGGGCCTGTGTGTGTGTATCTCCGGTGTGAGCTGCTGTGGAGCTGTCCCCACAGACGACAGTTCCGAGTTCACGTGGCAGACATTACCCAGAGGCTGGTGCTGGTTTGGAACGCTAACGCAGTGCTAGGCTTGTGGAGAGAGCCAGAGTGTTTGCATTTAACTTCTTCGAAGTTTGTAATAACACCACCTTCCTTTTCCAGATCGTTACTTGAATCCACTCCATCTCCAGTGGTGTTTTGTCATAATGACTGTCAGGAAGGTAAGAGTTACTACCTGTTATGCATGTGTGTGTACAAAAGATTGCCTCTGGTGTGTGTGGAAATGCCAGGGATCCGGGAAGCAAGGATTAGAGGCCTAAATGATGGCACAGCCAGACAGTGAAGTGTTGTATAACTGTTAAAAAGAAAGGTCGAGTTTTATACAGACCAACAGAAATAGCTCCAGGATATTTTAAAAGAAAAAAAGCAACTTGAGAAAAACATATAGGGTATCATCCCATTTCTATAAAAAATATATTCGTAGGAAAAAAGTCAGAATATTCACTAAACTGGGGGCTGGGATAAAGGCCTTAAACTTTCTAGATCACGTTTGTTCAGCGTTTAACTCCTTTCTGTAAACATTTTTGACTTTGTTATTCTGGAAAAGCAGTGAAAGGACAGGATGGCCGCCTCCATCGGCCTGGGGCCCTGCCTTCTGCCCCCACAGCCGAGCAGAGCCACCTCCTCTCTCATGATCGCTTCACATGCTGTGAATGACTTTCGTTTTCTCTGCTTCAGGGAATCCTGATGCCATAGGCCCTTTACTGTAACCACACTTTACCCAGCGTGATTTCAGACCACAGTTTAACCGGAGGCCTCCATCTAGACAGACAGCTACCTTTAGCTGCTGTCACTGGGGTGCCCGGCCATCGCATGGCTTTGCCCGCTGCCCTCCTCTTCCCTTCACAGCCGGCTGACGTCCACCGTCAGACCCTTTGCCAGGCTCTAGAGTTTGTTTTAATTTTTAGAAGATTCCCTGTTGAAGACCAGCCATCAGTAAGGCCTGAGTTTGAGGCCAAAGTACTTTTTACTAACTAGCTGATCATTGCTGGCCAGGTTTAGGCGGGCAGGTATAGACACACAGGCAGTTTGTGTGTTATCACATCACCAGACGGTGTGAGGGAGGCTAGGGGCCAGTGACGGCAGATGGGGAGAGGATGGAGGAGGTGGGAGACGTGCATTTACCTTGTTCTGCTGCTGTGGGGCTCTGCCTCCACTTCTCCTTTCATGGCCACTGGACACAGTGTTTGCTGAAAAGCCTAGAAACCGCCTCCCGCAGAAACCCTGGAGAGGGTATGGCCAACAGGCTGGCTCACGGGTGCTGCTTGCCAGCCCGAGGGGACTGTATGTGGGGGTCTCAGAACCAGTGTGGCGGCCAGCCCACTCGTGCCCCAGAATTCAGCCCTAAAGGAAATGTCATAGGGACGCAGCCTGTGGCCTCCTCCTCGGGGAGAAAACCAGGCGAGGGCAAAACAGTGCAGCCAGCCGTGTGGTCCCGGCACGCTGTGGCCTCTGAGCCCCGCCCCCTGGTTTCTCTTTGGGAGGACGCCGGGACACAGCGTTCCAGCTCAGGGCTGCTGGGGGTCTTGGGGTGCCCAGAGCCCCAGAGTGCCAAATTGGCATTTTCCTTCATGCCCCATGGAAGATTGGGGGAGCACTGCCTCAGAAAACTGAGGTAGAGCCAGCCCGCTCTCATTTCCCAGTGAGCCCAGGGCCTCCTGGCGCTGTCCCGTGACTGCAGGCGTCACTCGCTGCAGAGGGCTGGGAGCAGTGGCGCCTGCTGTGAGGGCTTGTGCACTCGATTCTAAAGCAGGCCCGAGCTAAAGTCCCATGCAAACCTTCTTGCAGGTAACATCCTGTTGCTGGAAGGGACAGAAGAGGCTGAAGGACGGAAGCTCATGCTCATTGACTTTGAGTACAGCAGCTATAATTACAGGTATGTCTCAGAGCAGGGCTTTTCATCACAGGGCCGTTTGATTATTGGAGCGAGCGCATGTATGGGAGCGTTACAGGGAAAGTAGGTAACAATCCGTACTAAGCTGGAAGTTTCTTCTGGAAGCCAGCGCTCCTGTCACGGTGCGTGCGGTAGCTGTAGCAGCATCACAGCCTGTCCTCAGCCCGCTGTGTGAGAGGGAGCAGCAACGTGAGGAAGCACAGCCCAGAACTTGGTCTTTGTCTTTTGGCTTATAGACAATTTCCTTTCATCACAGTACTAACTGCAGGAGAATGCTCTGGAACAGTTGCTCTCGAGCAGCGGGTCAGGTGGCGCTTTGTGGCTTCCGACGGCTGTGGTTCTGGTAACGGCCCATCGGCCGTCTCTGTCACGGAAGCAGTCGGACTGTTGGGACCTCAGGAAGCTTTGTGCCGGGAGGGCTGCTCACGTCAGCCTTTCCGTCCCGTAACAGACTCGGGGTGGGCAGCTCGTCTCACCCTCTGCACCCCTTTCTCTCTTTCAGGGGATTTGACATTGGCAATCACTTCTGTGAGTGGATGTATGATTATAACTATGAAAAGTACCCATTTTTCAGAGCAAACATCCTCAACTACCCCACCAAGAAACAACAGGTAGGAGGCTGGTGTATCAATCCCTGCTAGTGGGTACGTCACGTAAGTCAGGCTTACGTAGTTAGTATTAATTACGTCTTCATTTTCAAAGATGCCCCTTGTCAATTGTGCAATGGTCAGGCAAACCCTCTTGCTTGATTTTATTTATTTTTGAATTTTTATAAGAGTTTATTTGAACCCAACTGACAACCTGTACCAGGGAGCAAGATCTCAGGGGCTCCACAGAGTAAGAGTTTCTCAGCTTCTCTTGTGCATCTGAAATTAAGGAGGGATAAACGCTTTTGCTTTAAATGTTTTTTCCATTAAATGTAGACAAACTTGACACTTGGGTCCAGCTGTTTTTAATCTGTGCCAGAGATACATGCATTCAGTCAGCGGGGAGCACAGTCCCCTTTGTAGTTCTTTCTAATTCTTTCTAGAAAGCCCAGCTTCCATTCTGTTTTCTGGCTGCCTTTTTGGGGATCACTGACTTGCCTGTTTGACACTGTGCAGAGGGATGTAATCTTTGGGGCACCGACGTCTAGTAGCCATTGGGGTGAACAGGTCTCCTTCCTGCCCTGAGCTGTGGGAGACCAGGGACTGTGGGAGCTGCCTCCTGGGAACCCCTCACCCCTCCATCCCCTCCCTCAGCCCAGCCCGCCTTGAAGCCTGGGTTGCAGGTGAATGGGTAGCGATGTGGAAGCTGCAGAGCTGGGAGAGAGCACCACACCTGCCTGTGCAGAGGGGGCAGGCAGCGCCTCCCGCTTCGAACCCCCACCCTCCTGGCACATCCTGCCTGAAGCCTTCACAGCAGTCGGGCTGAGGACGGGTGCGTTCAGCTGCCACTGGAGCTCCCTTAGCAGACATTTCCTGAGTCGGGCACAGTGGGTGGCCCACGCTCCAGAGCAGCCGTTGAAATGCAGACATGCTGTGGGGCCAGAACCACGTTGTTCTCTTCTGGCCACGTTTTAAGGCCGAGTGAACTTGAGCATACCCAGTGTCCAGGGTGGTTGTGGACCTTAAGGTCATGCTGTGTGAGAAGGAAGGGTAGGAGGAGGTGGGGCTGCTGCGCTTGGCCTGAGGAAGGGAGATCAGCAGTGGTTCTCAGGTGTTACAACTCCTGCCAGGCCGAGGGGAAGTTAGGCTTCTGGGAAAACTGGGCAGCTCTACAGATAAGAACTCTCAAACCAGTGAGGGGAGATTTGCAGGAAGAAGGTAAATTTTATCTTAACGGGAGGCAGAGCTGAGTAACCGCCAGTGCTGCTCAGCACGGAAATGGAACAAAATGCTGTTCCCATTTTCTGGCAGGTTTTAAAAATCACATAGAGGTGTTGATCTTTATCCGGTTACCTCAGTAAATGCATAAAGGTTATCATGCTTTTTTAATCCATTAGTGAGATGTTTTTAAATGTTAAACCATCCCGGAATTTCGGCAATAAACTATTTGGTAAATATTTTGTTCAGATTTTATCATTTTAATCTGAGGGAGGGTTATTCTGACCAAACTACTCTGCTAGTCCTCCCCGTTATAGCCTTTAACCCTTTTATTCCTCAGAGCACCCCCTTAAGGGCACCATAATTAGCCCCCATTTTTAAGCTGAGGACACTGAGACCTTGGAAAGTGAAATCGTTGCCCAGGGTCACGAAGCGAGTTCATGGTCAGGTCTGGTTCGGAAACCAGCCCGATGCCATAACCCTGCCTTGCTGTAGTCGCCACCATACCTAAACATCTTCAAGGTGGTTTGGATTCCAGCCTGGTGCCCACTGGGACATAGTCATGGGTAGGAAGAGGTGAGATGCCTCAAAACCCCAAGGCTGGGGCAGGAGTTTCAACCCACAGCGTCAGCGTCATCGGAGAAACTATGAAAAGTAGAGATGGTAGTCCCTCCTCTACGGGATTCATTTTTCTAATGTGAGGGACTAGGAATGTACGTTTTGTCCTGCTTCCTGATGGTTCTAGCGCCCAGTCAGGGCTAAAACCCACCAGTATCCCCAGTAGTCCTCTGTGTGCTGTGGCTCAGGATTCACTTTCTATTACATTTCACCCAGGCGGTGACGTCACTGCCAAGGTGAAGAGTGTGGGCTCTGGGGTCACCCCACTTAGGTTGCCGTCTTGGCTCTGTTACCTGTTAGCTAGCTGTGTGGCCTTGGGCAGGTGGCCCCACCTCCGGCAATAAGCTATTGCAATGAGGTGTGTGTGATTTTGTAATGCTCTGTTGGGCCCAGTTGGACGGTATCTTGTTTTAGGAGTTCTCTATGCGCATAGGTGAGACGGGCCTTCAGTGTTCATTTTAAAAATCATTACATCTGTTCTTGGAATCAAAATTATACTCGTGTGATAAAAATGAATTGAGTCTCCCTTTTTGTTTTCTGGAAAAAATTTATATACACTGAAGGATATCTGTTCTTTGGAAGTTTGATAGACCTTGCCTGTAAAACAGTCCGAGCCTAGAATTTTTGGAGGGAGTGTCATTAATTACCGTTTCATTAGGGTGTCGATCAGTTCAAGTTTTCTATCTTCATTTTTCAGTGTCAGCATTTAGCATCTCCCAGAAATTAACCCTCCAAGTGTGGTGGTTCAAGCATGGTTTTAAAAACCAGTCTGCCGGTTTGAATCCCAAATCGGCCATGGCTGGCTGTCGCCTACTGAATGCTTTTGTGCTTCGGTGTCCTTGTCTGCAAACATCACTTTGTTGTGAGGAGTGAGTCAAGATGCAGAAACCAGAGCTCAGAATGTGCCTGTGAGGGAGAACTGGATGGGTGTCGGTAGTCACCTTTGCTGCGCCCGGTTTCCTTCAGGCTGTCAGGCCCCTTCCAGGAGCTCCTGCCTAGGACAGTGCTTGAACTTGAACGGTGCTTTCCAGTGAAGGAGCATATGAAAGCTAATTTTAGAGAAGGAAGATGGCAGAGGCGAGTACAGGGAAAGGTGGTCGAGGAAAAAGTGTTGGCATTCCAACTCGGTAACCCATGAATGAGGGTTCTTCCAGGGAGGGGTGACTGGCAGCTGTTTTCTTGTTTACAAAAGAACAGATCAGTGGTTTGCATGTTCTCTTGCCTTTTGATAGAGTCAAGAGCTAGGATTTCATAAATCCTAATTGACATGCAGACTAAATGTGGAACCTGGAACCACCTTAGGTAAACTGCCTCTTCTCCAAACCAGAGTTAGACGTCGCCACTTTCTGAACATAAGTGTAAATAATCGCGGCATCTTAGAGGCTGGGGCTCCCTCAGGGTCTGGTCCAGCTCCCTCTGAGGGACCGTCAGGGAGCCTGAGGCCTTGTGCCGGGCGGGCCGCCAGCCATCCTGGGGAAGGCTTGGGGGAGGCTTCACCCTGCTGTACGATCAGACGCCGGCCAGAAGGAGTGGGGATTAAATGAGAGAAGACTGATTCTACTAAAGTCCTTTCTCCAGAAGGTTTCCTGTACCGTCTTGTCAATAGTACAGTGCCGAGTCCGTTAGAAAGAAGTCGGACTGTAACTCGGGGGCACTGCTGCGTAAGGTGAACGTCCGAGTTGCCCACACCTGGGCTCTGCCGGGCCTTCTCCAGCTCCCTCTGATGTGACCTGCCCGCGTGTGCTGCTTTATCAGATTGCCTCAGTCGGGGCAGAAATGTTATTAGATGACGGCTGTCGATAATCGTCTATTTCTAACTGATCCTAAGATAAGTACTGTTGGGTGTTTTTTTTTTAGCTCCATTTTATTTCCAGTTACTTGGCTGCATTCCCAAATGAATTTGAAAACCTCAGTAATGAAGAAAAGTGCATTATAGAAGAAGAAATGTTGGTTGAAGTCAACAGGTAACTTTCCTTTGTTGATTTGTAAAGGTGGCTTACTTCTCTGGAATATCACTGGGGTGCCTCCTTGCCACTGACAGTGTTAGGAGCCCCTTTGTAACCGTACATCTCTAGGAGTTGTCTTTGTCAGAAACGGAACACTGGGTGCTTCTCCATGTGGTTGAGTGTGCTCAGGTCTTTCCGGTCTGAGCAGGGGTCCCACACAGGGAGGGCAGGACGCGTGGATGGAGTTCTGAACTCCAGTCCACGCAGCAGACTCAGCTGTACGATGCGGCCACCCAGGGCCTGGATACTCTTGTCTCTGATGCTTGTGCAATGGTGGGCGCCATCTAATAATAGGCTTCTAGAAAATCACCAAAACTAGTGTGTATTGTTCTGAGTCTTGCTTTTAACTATGTTTTTCATCAGCTCTCAAAGCAGGGCTGGAAACGTCCAGATTCCACAGAGGTCTAGACCACTGTCTGGACCACACTCAGTCGTCTCTTTAGTCAAGAGGCCTGAGTTATTCCCATTCTCTGGGATCTCCCGGGAGAGCCTTTGGTAAACATGACTGTTCAGATAACGTCGTCCTGTCTGCCCACTAAGCGCCGATCACCTCATCGTGGTCTGCAGAAGTATCCACCGCCCTTCTCTGCCTCCTCGGCTCCTCCTGCGGCTCAGATCGTCCCTTTCTGGTTCTTGAACAGGTAGAAATAGAAAGGTGGCAGGCGGGGGAGACAGACCCCAACAGAAAGGGCGGCACCAGGGTACAGGGTCCAGGACTGCATGAAAAACAGTCGGGTTTGCTGAGGGTACCAGCACATTCGTCCCTGAATTAGAGCTTTATCTCTATTCTCATGGAGCCCAAAGGCATTGATATGAGGAGAACTTGGGTTCACAGTGACCTTCACCTAGGAGTGACCCAGCTCACGCTCTCCTGTACTCGGTTTCACTTCCGTGTAGAGGAGGGGGTGGGGGGAGGGCGCAGGTGTCAACCTACCTCCTGGGCAAGGAGCGACTCCCCCTCTTGCTGGGTAACGTGTGGCAGGGTTGCTGATGCCATGTGCGCACACAGAGGGTTTCTTTCTCTGTGGTGCATGGTTTGCCAGCGTGGCCACCGAGGCCTCCGTGGGAGTCCTGTGAGTGTAGTTGTGTGTGCCAGGCTCAGGCAGTTGGGTGTGTTCACACCCACGACCTGGCTGGTAGCAAGTCCCCTGCCACCAGCCAGAGGTGGGGAGAGGACGGCCGTGGCGCTCCCGCTGTCCTCCGCTGCTGTGGGAGAGAATCCCACTGAGTTTGACCGTTTGCATCCTTATCACCGAGTTAGAAGGTCCGCCTAGCAGAAGTGACCTCACCCGTCCCCTGACTGGTGCCACATCTCATGTGCGTTTTCCGCTTCTGTAATTACAGGTTTGCCCTGGCGTCCCATTTCTTCTGGGGACTTTGGTCCATCGTACAGGCCAAGATTTCATCCATTGAATTTGGGTACATGGTATGTTTTGGGGGTGGTTTTTCTCTTCTACCAGGGGAAAAAAATGCTAGTGTGTGTGAATGCTTGGCGGTAAATGTTCCTTACAGAGGGTCAGCCATTCCCTGAGCCAGGTGAGCTGGCACTAAGATGGGGCACGGCCCTGGAAGCTGCGGGAGAGAGGCAGCGATATTTAAGCCGCCGGCACCGATGTCGTGTCTGTCTGCCTGCCTCTGGAGGTCTCACTCCCGGGGCCAGCAGGCCACCTTCCCTGACCGCCATCGCTGAGACAGGCACACTGTGTGTAGGAGTGTGGAGGTGCCTGCAGGTGCCTTAACGCATTCGATCCACCTGTCACCACCCTGTTCTCAGCCTGCAGCGCCCTACTTAGAGGGGGGAGGTGGTGCTGACACCCTGTTTGTTGTAGGCAGATGAGTACCAAGCCAGGCTGTCATCTTATTCTCACCTTAATAACTGACCTTGACATAGAGACCCTTGGTGCCCTTTAGCTAAGCCCTCTGCCACTCCGTGGGTGTCGGTGGGGTGCCCAGGGTGGGGTCACTGGGACAGATGGTCAGAAGATGTTCACTTTTCCTCCTCAGTCCTGTGTTAGGATTATTTCTGCTTCTAGGCATAGGGGTTGGCAACACACGGGTGGAATTAGACGAGAGAAGAAGGGCAGATTTGGATTTCTAATGCACATTGGGCATCACGGTCAAATGATACTGGAAGACAAAATAGACTTCTTTGTTCTGTGCTTGCCAGCAGCGCACGCCCTGGAACCTTTCTTGCTTTAAAAGAGGAGCCTTTGTTATGTATGTCATTGAGTGCCTGCAGCACTGCAGGGTACACGAGACAGGGAGCCATGGCAGCACTAAGTAACTAGACAGAAGTCCCGTCTGGGTTGGCAGGGCCAGGCCAGCCAAGGTGGCCAGGCAGGGAACCTTTAAGGTGAGGTATGGCAGTGAACCCTGCTGAGAACACAGCGTGAGAAGACTGTCTTTAGAGCAGTCGGGCTCCTGAACAGCCTTTGCAGCCACAGCTGCTCTGTGCTGAGCTGTTGGTGGCCAAGGGGGGGACCCGGGCGCTGGTGGGGCTGGCAGGGCTGGCAGGAGCCCTCCGCGAAGCCACTCTTCCTTGTGTCTCCTAGGAGTATGCCCAGGCGAGGTTTGATGCCTATTTCGACCAGAAGAGGAAGCTAGGGGTGTGATGGGGGATGCCGTCATACGCTTCATCCCTGGACTGCGAGGGGCGGCCCAGCCTGCGGGCCCCTCTGCTCCGACCGCTGCAGGAAGGCGGGGTGTCGCTGCCGCACACAGACGTGTATGATACGAGAGACTGTATTAAAATTGAGTAACATTTATTCCATATCTTGTTTACGATTTCACTAGGACTCAAATGAGATCGGGCAGCAGAAATCTAGTACAATAGTGCAATATCTCAGATTCCTTTTAACCTAGTGGGCATTTCATATCTGGGGTCTGCAGCTTCCGTCAAGTACAGCGAACAGCAAGAGTAAACAGTGTAACCGCAGGTACTTTTTGGGTTAACGTTAATTTTTGCAGGGTTTTGATTACCCTGCCGGGGAGCATTGTACCCGGCTCTGTCGGTAACACTGCAGACACGCTCCCCCCCGAGGACAGACTGGTTGTGATGTGGCTCGGCAGCCTGCCCGCGCATCTCCGGAAGCTGCTCCTTCATCCTTTTGGTCCCAGTGGCTGACGCTGGAGGCCGCAGGCCGCGCCGGGCGCTGCGAGCCGCGGTGGGACCTGCTGTCCGTCGGGGTGCGCGTGGCTCCCTGGACCTGCTGAGCGTATTGTGATACGGACGAAGCTCTTCCTAACAGGATGTAGCCTCTGCCGCACGCTCCTCAGAACTGAACGAGCTGTCAACCCCGGCTTTGGGCAGACAGTGAGCTGCGGCCACAGAGGGCCCATGGCTGGACGAGGGGCAGCATGGCGACGTGCTGACACACCCCTAGTCTGCCTTCCCCGAAGGGAGCAGGCTGCTTTGTTCCCACTTTGCCTTTTCTCCTCCACAACTCTGCTCGACCTGGAGCTGGGGTCCTGTGACACGGCTGGCAGCTCCAGGGCCCCTCAGGCAGCCCGGTGGGGCGAGGGAAACCCCGGCCTCGGCTCTCTGCCAGCTGTCCCCGCCCTCACTGCTCCCTGATGCCCCCGACATGGTCGTCCTAGTGGGAAATGCAGCCTGTATGTGGCATGTGGGGGCGTGGATAGAGTATAGCTGTGAAATCTGTGTACATTACATGTCCTTGGGAATAAATTCTTTTTTTGACTCTACTTTACTTGAATTGTATTTGTGTATACATTTCTGTTACCACAGAGATTGTCCTACACAAACAAACAAAATAAAAACCCCTCCTCAGCTGTCAGCCTTGGTTGTGTCCTGAGTCTCAGGGAGGGCGCCTGTCACCTTCCCGTGCCGACACCAGGCCCCAGGGCGTGCAGATATGTGGAAGGGTGTGTGTTATGTAAGGTGCCATGCGGGGTCTCTGGTCCCGCTCCCCACATAAGAACGCAGGATATGGTGAGGCCAAAAAGGAACCCCCACAGAGCCATAGATAGGGGAGTCATACCACTATATTCTCGCCAGTGCCTGGGTTGGAAGCAGGAGCCACACTATCCGCAACCTGCCGTCCACTTCTCTGCCAGCCGACCTCACTGGCTAGCTGTAATCCGCCGTGCTAACTGCAATCTGTGCTTGCCAGCCACCATCTTCCCACTAGCCCCCATTTGCTGCCAGCGTAGCCACAGCAGTTATATTAGTGGCCAATGGCCCACCAGTTACAGCTGACAGCCAACTAGCCACAGCTGATGGCCATCCCATCACAGTTGAGGCCATTTACTACCCGAGGGAGCACCTTTCCACGTGAGGCCGGGAGCCTGGAAACTGCACTCCTGGCTCTGTCCCCACAGTGTGGAAGGAACAGGAACATCTGGCAGGCGACAACGGCTAGGCCAGGGCAGGAGGGACACTTTCCACTGTCCACCATTGTAGACATTTAAATAGATTCAACCAGGTGAGTGTGTTTTGCTCTTGCGCTCCTGCATGAGAGCTCGTTTAGACAAAGCTCCCGCCTCCCTGTGGGAGGTGTGCACAAGGTGTGCGGTCATCGGGCCCTGCCAGCCTCACCCACCTTGCCCTCCACTCCAGCCTTCCTCTTCCGCAAGGCGCCCGGCTGGCTTGTGGACTCTGCGACAGGCTTTGGGGTCGGGTCTTCGTATCCTTCCACGGTTGGCTCAGAAAGTCACGCCCCCCACGCGATGCTGTCGCTTAGACAACCCCACATCCCCCCTGGCCCATCACTTATTCTCTAGATGCAGCTTTGCCTGGAATTCTGATTTGTTCCCTCAGTTATGTCCTGCATTAGACCATGAGCTTGGGATCAGGCCTGTCTTCAGGGCAGGTGACGCACCCGTCCCTGTCTCCTGATGACGTCCATGCCCCAGGAATGCCCGCTCCAGTGCCTCTGCGTGTGTGGGTCCCACGGCACCCAGGCTGCCAGCCATCCATGGGTCAGCCAGGGCACGTCTGACCACCATCTCCCTGGGATCATACCTGCCTCCCCACGAAACACTACCCACGTGGCTCAGGGTCCCTCTGTCACCAGCCCCACCCTGCAGGTCTCTGCTCAGCTCTGTCCCCAGGAAGGTGTTCAGTTGGGGTTGGGGCTCAGTCCGGATCCCACCTGAGCTGCACATGCAGCTGTTCCCCACCAGACACTGCTATCGTTCCTCAGAGCCAAGTCTGCCAGGCACGTGAGATTGCCACACAGCCTGGCATGTGGGGACCCTCAGCAGGGCAGCCCCGACCCGATGGACAGGCCCCTCCCACCTCCCAGCCGTTGGGCAGATGAGAGCCAATGATGGGGCCAGGCCACCCAGCTCAGTGCCCAGGACATCGCTGGCCTCCACGCGGCCCTTGTTCCTGGGGCTGGAAGAACTGCAGCTCCTCAGCTGGAGAGAGCGAGGCCTCTGAGAAGCATTGGCCCTGCCTCCCAGACAGTGGGGGGAACCCAGCCACGAAGAGTCACGAAGAGTTGCAGGATGCCACCCCCACCCCCCCAGCTGACACAGGGCCCTGGGAACAGGACCGCCCACCCAGGAGACAGGAGAGGCTGCAGGCTCTGGTGATGGGACAGGCCTCCCGACCCTCGGGGCTTCCTGGACAGCCGCTGCCCTTCTGTGCAGGATGGTGGCCTCAGGTGTGTGTGACACCTCTGCTCCCCCATGTAAAGTGTTGGGTCAGGTTCGCGTGTCCCAGGCTGCTCTCTGCCTCAGAGCACCTTGCGTGTCTAGAGCCAGTGCCAGGACGAGGAAATGGGGATACTGGCCGATTCACACCGGGCCCCACCCTCCACACCCAGAGTGCCCTGAATATCCGCTTACAGCCAGTTTGCACACCCCCAAGGATGAGAAGCTCACTTAGCCCAGCCCAGCCTAGGGAGACTCATCCCGAGCTAGAATGTGTTGGAAACATCCCTCCTTGGTCCTTCAACCCAAAAGTCTTGGATTATTGCAGGAGTGCTCACGGATCCTCCCTGACTTCTGGAGGCCCCAGCTCCTACACCAGTACCCCCAACCCCCACAACCCACAACCTCAGCTGCAAAGGAGGGTATGAGACAGGCACAGGGGCTGGCAGGGATCCATGAAGCCAGCTCACGGGAAAGACCAGCCCGCAGCCCAGGGTGATGCCACACCAGCCTCCCCAGCCCCTGGCGTTCCAGACAGGCCAAGATGCAGTCCTGGACTTTCCTCCTCTTTATTTCCTTCCTGCCACAGCAAGGTAAGGGCGGAGGCCGTGGGCACGGCCACAGGTGGGCTCTATTCATCTTCCACAGTGAAGGTGAAGGGGGTCAGCTTGTAGCCAGTGCCTGAGTAGAACTTGTTCTGGAACTCCACCCTGGGGTGAGAAGGGAGAACTAGTGAGGGGAGGTCCCTAGACCCCTGCCCATGCTGCCCGGGCCAGCTGGGGGGACAGCTCACCAGTGCAGCCGCAGAGCGTGTAAGAAGGCCGAGAGCCCCTCCATCACCAGCAGGATGGCCACGGTGAGGACGGCAAAGGCGGCAAAGACGGGGACTAGCACCACAGCCACCGCGCCCATCTCGCGGCCCAGGCGCAGGCCCACACGCATCACCATGGCCCACAGGACCTCCGATAGCTCTGTGGATGACGGAGGCACAGTGGAGACCAGGAGCCGGGGTGCCCACCAGCCCCCCGGGCAGCCTGAAGTCCCTCTTCCTGCGAGACCAACGGGGGCCTCCTCTGATGGCCCCACTTTACAGGATCTTGAGGTCCAGAGAAGTGACCCTCCCCCCAGGCCACCAAGCAAGCAGCTATGGGGGTGGGGGTGCGGAGCCAGGACTTGCCGGTGGCCGGGTCACTCACGGGCATGGGCCAGGCTCAGGGCCCAGAGGCGCAGGTAGGAGGCGGTGTTGGAGATGCAGCCCAGGCAGAATTCGATGGTGTGGATGGCCTGGTGCATGAACACCTCGGAGAGCACAAACTGGGGGTGGAGTGGGCGGCAGTGAGTGGCAAGCCGGGCCTGCCCCAGCCCCCACTCAGAAGGGCACCACACCCACCTTGGCCTCCCCTTGGTCCCCTGAGCACCCCGCCTTCTCCTCATCAGAGCCCCAGCCAGGGGCAGGTGCGTCGGGCGAGTCCAGAAGCCCGGTTTTGTCCTCATCCTGGGCGGGGGGCGGGAAAGGGTGGGGGCATCAGCAGGCAGCAGCAGCGGCCCAGCCCCAGATCGGGCCCACACCTCCCCATACTGCCCATACACAGGCGGCGGGGAGCCCGCAGGGAGGGAGGGAGGGAGGGAGGGAGGCGTATCTCAGCCTGGCAGTGGCCCCACCTCCCCAGCAGTCCCCTCCCACGTGCCCCCTTCCCGCCTCTACCGGCTGTGGGCCAGCATGCCGCCTCCTCCTCCTCCGGTGCTGCCAGCGCAGAAACAAGGGTGTGCCAAGCAGCAGGACGGGCACCGTGGCCAGGGCCAGCACCACCAGTGTGGCCTGCACCACCTCCTGCAGGGGATGGCGCTTGAGTCAGTGCCCCCTGCGAGCCCCACACCCGGCCCGGGCCACACGACTCACGGGGCCCAGGGAGCCCACTGTCTGCTTTTCCCGCAGCACCCCTTGCTAAGCAGGGACATCACTGCTCCATAAGGAATCCTCGGAGAGAAGGGCCACAGGCTTCCAGCACCCACTGCGCCCGCGCCCCCCCAGGAGCCTCACACTGTCCCTGCACCACCCTGTGTCAAGGCCTCGGGCCTGCATCCTCGGTTCCCAGATGAGGACCCTGCAGCTCCGAGGTGCCCAGTGGTCACAGGGCCCCAGGAGGGGTGTGAGCCCGCCCCCGCCCCCGGCCCAGCCCACCTGCCCTGGAAAGAGCAGCCGGTTGGTGGGGCTGCGGGAGAAGAGGAACATGTTGATGAAATGGATGAGGATGCTGGGCGCTGAGGCGGCACCGGCCACGGAGACGCGCAGCCACTTGTAAACGACCAGGAAGACCAGGTAGCCGAACAGGCCCAGCAGGAAGACCAGCTCAGGCAGGGTCTCCAGCAGCAGCCGGTGCCGCTGGCCAAAGTGCCTGGGGCAGGAGGAGGGCCAGGTTAGCGGACCACCCTGGCCCTGCCAGCCGCCAACCCCCGGCCCCGGAGCCTGGGCTCTCACACATGGTTGAAGACTCCCAGGACCACCCCGAAAGCCATGTGGGTGACCCCCAGGATGACAGACATCTTCATCTTGAAGGAGTTGAGGAAGCTCAGGTGATTGACAGCCAGGCTCCAGACCTGGGGTGGCAGGAGAGGTGGGTGTCACGCAGGGGGCCCCCTGCCCTCGTCACTCTCACCCACCTCTTTGTCCCCTTTGGGGCCTCAGCACAATCTGTCACCTGCCCTCCCCTGAAGGGCAGCAGAGGGGACTGGTTAAGAGCACAACCCCATCCCAACCCCAGCTCTTTCTAACGGGGTGACCTTGGGCACATGGTCCCATGTGTCTTAGCTTCCTCGTCTATAAAATGGGAGCTCTGCATGGAGCCGTCAGGAGAATGAAATATAGTCATTGCACATAAAGGGCTCAGACCAGCGCCCGGCACAGAGGGGGCTCCATAGCGACCAAGTGCTCCAGTCACTGTCACCTCGACATGCCTCTCTGCTCTGGGGGGTGGCTGCAATGTGGACCCAGCAAGGGGGCCCCTCATCTGTCTGGGGCCCTGTGCCTCCTGCACCAAAACCAGGCTGCCCTCCCGCTTGCCTGCAGCACCCACGGCCAGCGGCCAGGACTCACAGGGTCAATGCCAAAGGGGTAGGGTCCCAGGAAGACACCGGTGACATTGGGGTCCAGTGCAAGCAGCGGGTGCTCGGCCAGGAAGGTGTCGCTGTGGGAACAGCGGGCAGGGTGTTCAGGGAGGCGGGGACCAGGGGCGGCGGGGACCTGGGGGGCAGCGGGGCAGGCAGGCAGGCAGACCTCACCTCCAGCCGGACTGGTTGGCCATGGCCGCCACGCTCCAGCCCGAGGGGAAGATAACGGTGGCACGGCTGAAGCACTCATTGTAGATGAAGCCAGTGTAGATGGAGAACAGGCCCATGAGCAGAAGCAGGTAGCGGCCGCCGAAGAAGGTGCGCCAGATCTGGGGGTGGGGGCCGTGAGGGACTGGCTGGGCCCACCCACCCCAGCTGCCCGGCCACCCCACGCCCTCACCTCGTTCTGCGCCATCTTCACTCCTGGCCGGTCCTCAGCGAGCACCATGGCCAGGGCGAAGAGGAACATAAGCAGCCCGTGGCCCACGTCGCCAAACATCACGGCGAAGAGGAAGGGGAAGGTGATGATGGTGTAGGGCGCTGCGGGAGAGGGGCCCCATGGTCAGCCAGGACCCCACGGAGCAAGGCACATCTCTGTACCAGATGCCACGGAGGCCCCGAGCCCAGACTCTGGGATGGCACCCAATTCACACTTCTTAAAAAACACAGTGTGGCCAAACAGAACACATCTGCAGGCTCGCTTTGGCCCGGGGCCTGCTGGTTGGCAAAGCCTGATGATTGTTCACTTTCCCAGGGCTGCTCTGAGTCTACACCGTGATTCCCATTCTACAGGTGAGAAAACTGAGGCTCCGAGAAGCCAAGCAACTTATCAAGGTAGGCGAGTTGGACCTCAAACCCGGACCATTCCTAGTGCAGAGCCGCTGCCCCTTGTGCAGCCCTGTGCCAGCGCTGTTGTGAGCTTCACAAGGCGGGGGGCGGGTTGCCGGGATACACACAAAGCACTGGGCCCCGACAGCAGTGGAGTGACAGGGAGTGCACCTCGACTTCTGAGGGCAGGACAGGTCCAATGTGGATACCGCCTTCCCCGACTTCCACCAAGGTGGGGCTGTGGGGTGCCATGGCTCTCACCGGGGTTGACCTCCTGGTAGCGGCCCACGCCATAGGCGTCCACGATGCCCTGGAAGCTGGCCGTGAAGCGGGTGGTGCGGATGAGCGTGGGGGGCATGTCCCGGCAGGGGATGCGGTGAACCACGGCACTCACACCTGCCTCACTCTGGGGCGCCCAGCAGGCAGGCCGGCAGACAGACAGACAGACAGACAGACAGGCAGATGAGGCTGATGGCAGGACCCTCAGGGAGACGTGGAGCACAGAGGGGGCTCACTGGATGGGCGCTTTGGACCTGGGGCAACCCCTCTCCTCTCTGTGAAGTAGGACCACCAGTCCCACCTGCCCCCATTCAGGGGGATTTCGGCAGAGCCAGAGATCAGCTGGACCACAGTCGCTTGGGAAATAGACGCATGCTACTGCTCATCCAAGTGGCCCAGGAGGGAGCCCCATTGGCAACTGTGAGCACCCACTAGGCACGGGAAGCCTGTGGTGTATTCACACTACAGCGATCCCTGGTTGCAGGGTCATTGCACCCATTTCACAGATGAGGAGCCTGAGGCTCCCTCCAGTCGGCCCAAGGTCACAGGACCAGTGGCTGCAGAGCCTGGATTTGAACCCCATTTCTCACTTAATGCCCAGTATAGCCACCAGGGTGTGACAGTCCACCCCAGAAGCTGTGGGAAGTCAGGGGGTGGGCTTGCTGGACCAGGGCCGTCGGGGTGGACTCCCCCGGGGAAGGGAAGCCCTAGCAAAGCAATGGGAAGTGTGTTGTGAGGTGGGAACAGGCCGCAGCCTGGCAGCAGGGGGTGCGGGGACCCCCACCAGGCTCACCGAGCTTTCCTGCAGCGCCTGCTGCAAGGTGGGCAGGTCGCGCGTGGCACACCAGGCCTCAGCAATGAGGCACTTGTGTGTGGCGCTCACGCTGCACTGGTTGAGGGCTAGGTATACAGCCTTCATCTTGCGGATCTGCACCTGCCAGGGTGGCAGCAGGCGCTGCACCCGGCCCAGCACCTGGCTCAGGAAGCGCTCCGTCTCCCCCAGGACCTGAGGCCAGAGCAGGATGGGGTTAGGAGGCATGGGGCTGGGGGGCAGGCGGGGGAGGGTTGGCAGGTCGTGGACACGTGGACACCCACCTCCTGCAGCTCGAGGCTCTGCTGCTGCAGCTGCTGCAGGACCCCACGGCGAGCATCATCCTGCTCGGGGAATGGGAAGACGTGGCAGTGGAAGCTGGCAGGGGAGGAGGTGACATGAGGTGAGCCAGGGGTTCCAGAGGAGTCTGGAAGGAGCTCATGGGGCAGCGCAGGGCACAGGGCGGGCTCGTGGAGGGGACATGCAGGGGCCTGGCACAAGGGCAGCAGGTAGCCAGCCTCTCAGGGGGCTCACCAGTCAGTGATCTTGCGAATCTTCTGACCGATCTGCTCGCCCCAGTAGGAGATGAGGAAAGTCATCCACGTTGCGGGCTCGCCCTGACGGAGTGAAGCCCAGTTTACCTTGGAGTCCTGGCTCCGCCCAGCATGCACCCGAGCCTGGGTCCCCCCAGCCCAATCACTGCTCACTGTCACGGGGTCCTCCAGTGGCCGCTCCGCCTCCCTGAAGCTGGCGATGAGGAAGCCGCGGCAGGCCCTCCAGAGCAGGCGCTCCAGGGCGGCAGCCTTGTGGGGTTCCACGGCACCTGCCACGAAGCTGCCGGGCCAGGCAGGGCTGGGGGGGCTGCTCCTACCTCCTCCAACCTCGCCCCGCCAGACCACTCCACAGGCCCGCCCTGCCCAGGGTGGTCAACCAGGCACACTGGCCCTGCCCCCAGGAGCAAAGCAGGAGCCCACCATGCAGGGCCAGAGAGGGGAAACCCCCGTGAACAAGGAAAATTCCAGGCCTGGGAGCACTGGACAAGGAGTCCAAGCCAGGCCTGGCGCCGGTGCTCAGGGCCTCGGTGGCTGCTGAGAAAGAGAGTGAAGCTGCCCCTCACTTACTTAACCCTGAGGTCCTGGTGCGGGTCCCCCAGGGACTGGAGTAGGGGGCTAGTTTCCGAGGGCCCATCTGTGTAGGTGGCTGCCACCTAGGAGTCGAGAGGCACCGTGAACTCCGGCCCAAATGGGGCCCGGTACCCGCCCCTTCCTGTGCGCCCTGCCCAGGCTGGTGCTAACCGGGGGGCCATGGCCCTGGCCCAGCACAGCCGCGTGGAGCTGCAGCTCGTGCAACTGGGCCCGCAGGGCCTGCTGGTTGCCCCTCACGTCCCGGAGCTCCTGTGCCAGGCGATCAGTCTCCTCCTGAATGCGCAGCAGGTTGCGGGGTGGGGGCGCTGGCAGCACCCCCTCAGGCGGCGGCAGTGCCAGCCCAGCCCGCCGAACCTCCTCCTGCAGGAAGGCTGGGTGCAGAGGGATGGGTGTCAGCGGAGGCCACTCAGGGGCCATCACCAGCTAATGGCCACTGTTAGCCAAGGGCTGGCTACTGTCTAGGGGACCCCACATGCCACCTCAAACTCCAGTGGCCACTAGCTAACTGATTCACTATGTCCCAGATCCTCAGATAAACTCCAGGCAAAACCTCCATCCCCACAGACCTGCCCTCCGCCTTCATTCCCTTGGCCCCCGTGCAGCCCAGAGCCCGGGGCCCACAGAGCTCTTCCCAGCAGGCCAGCTCCCGCATCGCAGGCCATGGAACGAGAGCTTACGTGGAGGCCCACACAGTGCCTGCCTGATCACTTGATTGGTAAGCTATCAAACCATTACACAAGTGTGCTTGATTCTCCCACCTTGCAGGCTCCTCCAGGTGCCAAGGCAGGGGTCCCTCCTGCCCAAGTTTAAGAAGGAGCTGCTTCTTGGGGGCACCTGACCCTAAATCCTGGCCTCTGCCCACTCCGGTCCATTTACAGAAGAGAAAGCTCTGTTCATGCCTCTCTCTTGCTAAGAAACCACGGTCGTTCCATGGGACCAATTTCCAGGCCCTCGCCCAGTATATTCAAGGCCTCTTCCAAGCCAGCCCTGGCCTCGCTTTTCTGCTCAGCTCACCCAAGGCTGCCCTGTTCCCAAGAACACTGCACAGATCCCAGCTGCCCTGCTTTGGCTCTGCAGGCCCTATCCTGGACCTCCCTTCTCTGCCTTCTACCTGGGTGACCAGGTCTCTCCCTTTCAGACCAAGCTCGACCGGCGCCTCCTCCAGGGAGCCTGCCCGGGATGTAGGCCTGGGACCAACTCACTGAAGGTCTTCTCCAGCTCCTCGCAGCGCCGAACATCCAACACAAAGCGTCTCTGGAAGGCGCTTACCGAGGCGTTGAGCTGTGATTGCCGTGTGGAGGGGTCAGTTTCTGGGGACGGAGTCAGGGAGGTCCCCACCCCCGGGCCCAGGCCAGGCTCTCCTCAGGCTGTAGCTGCCTCCCCAAAAAGGTGCTAAGCATACTGTGAACATCCAGATGCCCAGCTGGAGACAGACCAGACCCCACATCCCCCGAGGAGGGCATCCATCTCGGACACCAAAGGACAAGGTCCCCTCCCACACCCGTCCCAGCCCCTCTCACGTCTCTGAATTCCACGAGACCCAGCTCGCCCAGCTGGCTCACACAGGGGTAGGCAGCAGCCGTGGGCAAGAAGAGCTGAACCAGAGCCACCTCCTCACTCCTGAACATGGAGCCCATGGTCCTGTGGGGCGGGCAGGAGGTGGGGGCTCAGTCGGGGGCAAGCCACAATTGCCGACAGGCTAGGAACTCAGTACATGTCAGCTCACATAATCCTGGAAGGTCCTGCTTCCACCCCCATCTGACAGATGGAGAAACAGGCCCAGGAAGCTGGATGATGTGCTGAGATAACACGGGAAACAAGGAACCTGGCATAGCCGATGCCACAATCAGACTCAAAGCCCGAGGTCAAGGTCTTCCTGGCTGACTCTGGCCCTGCTCCTCACCCGTGATGGCTCCTGGCGACACTGGCCCTCCTCTGTGACCTGCCACTGCCCTGCATCCTACTCATCCTTGGGACCCCAGGCCAAGGGTCACTCTAGCAGCGAGCCTCCTGGCCATGAGCCCTTGTCTTTCTACCCCAGGGAGTGTCTTTGACAAAACACCCAGGCTGAGGTTGGGCCTGTCCCCACAGGCAGCTGGAGCCCTGCTCCCTCCCTGCGGGGTCTGTGTGTGCTGAGGATCTCCACTGTGTCCCCAGGGGCCCAGTGAGGGCACAGAGGCCTGCTGGGAACACTGATGAACAGGGGATCGTCTCCTGAGGCCCGGGCTGTCTGACGGCGGCTGTTGTGGGTAGGGGTGGGAGCAGACTTCCAGATGTCGAAATTATTGAAAGTGAAACTGTGGAAACTGCAAAATGGGCCGGAAGGGCCTGGCGGGGCCTTGCTCAAACACCGGCAGGGGGAGGGCCAGGGTGGCCTCCAATGGGACAACCCAGGGCTCTGTGACCGCTGCTCTCAGGGCCGGGGCCAGCTACTTCCTCTCTGTGGGACTCAGTTTCTTTAGCTCTCAAACTGGAGGGAAGAGGAGACAGGCATGGGTTAGGGTCCCACTGAGAGGGTGAAGGTTTGGCGCCAGAGTGCCCTCCCCACTGTCTGGGCCGACTGGGGCCTATGCAGCTGGTCACTTCCTCCCCGGGGGCCTGGTTTACTTTGGTCTAAAAAGGGAATGCAGCCCCGTCCCCAGCCCCAGAGAGGAGAGAATGCCGAAAGAAACAGCCTGAGGCTGCAGAAGGGCTGGGCCCTGGACAAGGAAATGTGGGTAGGAGGGGCTGGCTTCCATTCCCAGAGGCTCAGGGACCAGGGCTTGGAGCTCTGCCCAAGCTGTGATTGGCTGTGTGACCCTGGGGGAGTCTCTTGCCCTCTCGGGGCCTCCACTTCCTCTTTGGGTAAATGGGACTTAGCCACCCCCAGCAGAGACAGGACCCAGGTAGGGAGGTGACAAAAACCACACTCCCCACGTGATCCCTTCACCCATGCTCCCTCATTTAAGACGATCACCAATCCTGGAGGGAGAGGGCACTGTAGCCCTGTTTTATAGGTGGGTTAACTGAGACTTGGGGAGGCGAGGTCCAAGATCAAAGAGTCTGCAAGTGGCCAAGTCAGACGGGAGCCAGGCCTGGGGCTACTGGTTTGGAAGTCTCAGTGCCCAACAGGTGCTCAGGGGAGGGCCCAATATGTGTTCTCTGCCCTGGACACCCCAAAAGGTTGGGCTGGCCAAATAGGGGGTTTTAGGAAGCCAGGTCTGGGGACCCAGAGAGTGAAGCAGCTGTGGCAAAGCCAGCCTGGTGGCCTTGACTTACAGGGCTCTCGGGCCTGGGCACTTCCCTGTGGTGGGCACGAGTGTGTAGGGACCTGGCCAGACCCCTCCCCTGGCGCACACCCTACCCTTCATCCTCCCTGGCCCCTTCCTGAACCAGAGGTCACCCCAGTCCCATTTAAGGAGCAAATGAAGGTGCCCCAGTCCTGCCTGTGGCCTTCAGAGTCCAGCCCACTTCTCGCTCTGTGCCCCTCTGCTCCTCGTCCTTCGGGAGGCTGGAGACTAAGGCCGGCTCCTCAAACAACCCACCAGGTCTCTCCTCTGTGCGCCTGGCTCACGATGATGCCATGGGCTGAGGAGAGGGTCTGCCACCTCCTCCATTCCGGACTGGTAGGCTCTGGAGTCAGAACGACCCCGCTTGCCTCTAGCTCTGCCTCTTCCTACTTGGGTGGGCCACAGTTTCCTCATCTGTAGAATGGGTCCCTCCTTCGGGGGAAGGCGCCACAGAGAAAAGCTCTGAGCACACCAGGCCTGGCAGAGTTGGCCTCAGTAGTTGCTAGTGGCTGTTCACACCCCATCCTTCATTTCCTCCTCCTCCTCCTTCTCCTCCTCTTCCTCCTCCTCCTCCTCCTCGGTTCTGTGGCCCCCAGCAAGGCCTGACACCCGGTGGAGGCACTCACCCCCAGGTCGGCCACACGAGGCGCGGCTCGGCTCTGCGCTCCCGGCTCTGAGATTCCTGCCGCGGCGCCCACGCAACTCACTTTCCCTGCCGGGCGGGGCCGAGAGGCGGGGCGGGGTCAGTGAAGCCCCGCCCCGCGCTGAGTCCCTGGAACCGCCGGGAGGGCGACAGCGCCGAAACTGGGACTTCGCGCCGGCTGCGCTTCCTCGCGGAGGTTGGGAGACCATTCGGGCGTCGGGGTGACGAGGCCTGGGGAGCAGAAACACTGACCAGCGCCAACTGCGCACTTCTACACGGCGGGGCTGGGAGGAGGTGCCCCAGCTCGAGGGCTAGTGAATGGGACCCCCACCACCTAGAGGGCTCCCTGGGCCTATGGCTGGTGGGACCCAGGCCTGGGTCCAAGACCCGCATGGGGTCCAAGACCAGCACTCTCTCCCACCTTTGGGACCCACAGCCCCTTAACAGGCAGCCGCAGTTACACTGGGTCCTTCTGCCTTCCTGCCTCTGACCACCCAGAGTAGAGGCCTGGCTGGGCTCCAGGCCATGCTCTGTGCCCTTGGGTGGATGGCTGCCCCTCCCTGGGCCTCTTTCCTCAGTGACAGCGGGACACTGAGGGCCAGGTAATGGTTGCATTGTTCCACTCTCACACACACACACACACACACACACACACACACGCATGCTGTTTACTGTTGCTCCACCTGCTGCTGGGGTTGTCCTAGTGACCTTGCTTCAATTTGGTCGTGTCCCAGCACCCCTGAATTGGGGCTCTCAGCTGTCCAGCTGCCTGCACTCTAGACAGGCCAGGACCATACCCACTGGAGACTAGGGGCCCCTCAGCTCTGGTGATCCTTGAACCCCACACTGCAAGGGGTGAGCAAATGGAGCCCCCAAACTGGGACTGTAAACAGAGTCGCAGCCAAGGTCAGCATCCAAAAAAAGTGGGGACGTGTTCTGGAACGTCCTGGGGCTGTTTGCAGAGGGGACCCTTGACAGACCAACCACCACCGGAGTGGGGTGGGTTCTCAGGTTAATACTACCAGGGACCGGGGAAACTGGTCTCTGCCGTTTTACAAAAGGGCGTTAAGAGCTGCACTCCTGATGCAGATACCTGACGGGTCAGTAAGGGAATCGCATCAGGAGCTGGATATAGTCTGACCCGTTTAATAAAAGTACTCTAGTTACCTGTGCACCAATATAGTCTCCATGCCAATTACCTAATGCTGATTGTTTGGGAAAAGTGAAGAGGTGATTTGGGACTTTTCTCTCTTGTAACTGCGTTTTTGCAATGCTCCCGCCTCCCACAGCCACTAAGACTAGCAGTGGGCTGGACTCGTGGACACTTCCTGGGCTTCCCTTCGGCTTTCCTTTCAGGTCCTGCACTTAGTTCTCACTTCTGTGACCTGCTCCTCAGGCTGTGGGGCCTCAAAGCCTTGGCCAGTGGCGGGGCCCAGACTGGCCCAGGTGTCAGCAGTGCTCTGAGAAAAAGGCTGCCTGGGAATGAGCTAAGGAAAAGGCTGGGTTTCTTTGCTGCAGGCCTTCTCAGAGCCTTGACTGTGCTAACATGCAGTGTTTGTCCCAGAGTGGACAGGGCACTGGTGGCATTTCTCACACTTAATGGTCCACAGCACACCCTCCCCCTTCTTTCCAAGAAGCATCTTGGGAGATTCGTTGTTTTGTAAGAAGTACTTTTGGAAATGACGGAGAGGGGGACTGAGAGCTCTCAGGCCAGAGTTAGCTTTTTCATCCGATATAGGCTGTGTGATCCGGAGCAAGTCACTTCACATCTCTGAGCCAGTTTCCCCACTGCTGAGAATGTACTGAAATCCTTTCACAGTGGTTGGCACCAAGTGCAAGGAGGCTGTTTTTGGCTATTCCAGTGGCACTGAGCTTGTGTGTTGCTCCAGAGGGAACCACACCACTTTGCTGGGACTGCAAAACAGGAAGTCCTGAGCAGAAGCCAAGTCAGTAGCCTGGTCTGGGAACTTGGGGAGGAAAGGGGATGTGGCTGGATATAAGGCAAGGCCAGCTCAGGGGCAGCAGGGCCTGTGTCACCACCTCGTGACTGTCACCCCCCCCCCAACAAGGGTGATCTAGCCTTTCTGAGTTTCTGCCACCTGACGTACTTCTGCCTGGCCTAGGGGAGCTCTGTGTCCTTAGTTGTGGGTGACCCTCAGGGGAGGGCAGGCACAGACCCCAGCCGTGGACCCCCAGGATTATGTGCTGCTGAGCCCTGGGGAACGTGCCTGGCCAACAGGGCTGCTATGAGCGAGGGTCTAGTCTCGGGCAGGGCCTGCTGGGACCCAGAGTCCCACAGGAGGCTGGGCCAGCTCAGCTGGGCCCACCGAGGGACGTGGTCCAGTGGAGGAATCCTCCTCACCCCGACGCCCAGCCTGGACAACCGAATTCAAGACAAAGGCAGTGGGAGGGGTCAGAGCTTCTTTATTGGGCACCAGGGGCTACGGCCCAAGCAGGCAGGGGCGTCACCGATAGAGATAGTCAGCCTGGATATTGGCGGCGATCTCGGCCTCCCACTTGTCTCCATTGTTCAGCAGCTTCTCCTTGTTGTACAGTAGCTCCTCGTGCGTCTCCGTGGAGAACTCAAAGTTGGGGCCCTGCAGGTAGGGGTGCAGGCACAGCCATGTCAGGCCCGTCCAAGGAGCCTTTGCCCCAGCCTCCTCCACCCCGGGGCCTGCTCACCTCAACGATGGCGTCCACGGGGCAGGCCTCCTGGCAGAAGCCGCAGTAAATGCACTTGGTCATGTCAATGTCATAGCGGGTGGTCCGGCGGCTGCCGTCAGCCCGAGGCTCAGCCTCGATGGTGATGGCCTGGGGAGTGGCACAGGGTACTGCTGCCAGCCACCACGCCGGGCTCCGGGGACAGGGTCCAGCCCTCATTGCTCATTCCCGCCCCCGGGGCTGCACACACACACCCCCCTCTGGGGAGCTCATCCCCCCCGGGGCCTGCAGAGCGGACCTTCTGTCACCTACTTTCAGCCCAGATATACCTTTCCTGACTCCTCCCCCAACAGGCCACCTGTCACATCTATCATGTCAACCTCTTCTTAGCACCTGCCCTAGATGACATTTTTCTTGTTCGTTTGCTAACTGGAGAACATGAGTCCCACGAGAGGAAGGTTGTCGCCTGCTGCATTTGCTGCAGTAGCTGAAGCCCTGCGGGATGCCAGCCTGTAGTAGGTCCTGTTACTGTAGGTTAATGTTGAACAACTCTCCCACTTACTCTAGTTTTCCAATTGATGGATGAGAAAATAGAGGCTCAGAGAGGTTGAGGGGCTTCCCAAAGCCACACAGTAAGCGAGGGGCAGACCCAGACTCGTGTGCTAGTCCTTACCTCTCAGTTCCTCGGTACAGCCTTGTACCACCTGGCAGAAGTGGTGGCTGGGAGGACCACAGCTGGGAGGACCTTCAAAGGGTTGTGGCAAAGGCCCTCACACGTCCCCAGGAGTGTAATGCCCACCACTCACAGAGGGACCTTTGGCTGGTAGCCTCCTCTCTTTGTGTCTCAGTTTCCTAATCTATAAAAATGGGGTAATAACCTCTACCTCCCGGAGTCGTTGTAAAGATAAATCATGACCTTGGCAAAGTGCTTGGTCCGTGGACGGCACTCACTAACTGGAAACCGTCACTGTTACTATTGTTTTGGGGCTCTCCTATGTGCTCCAGGGTGCTGGCTGGACTGAGAACATCAAGGCCACAGCCGGTGGTCCAGAAGAGCTGGGAGCGGTCCAGGAGACAAACTGGGCCTGACAAGAGCCGTCCTGAGTCACAGAGATGTGGTCTTGGAGCGGCCACTGAGATGGGGTCACCGTGTGGACAGTGAGTAAGCACTGTGCCTGCGGGGCGCCTGCTGGGCACGCCGTGGGTCTGCCGCCATGTGTCCACACTATAGGCCCTGACTACAGGCGATCCATGAGGGACCCTCCAACAGGACCAAACACCCGGACTCAAAGGGACAGCCATGGGGCCGCGAGGGCCTCAGCTATGGTGTGTGCATCTTTGGCTGTGGCGCTGCAACAGGCACACAGGCAGGGCTCCTGAACTGCTACTGTGTCCGGGGAAAAGTAGAGACCCTCAAGAGGCCTGGGGTTCAAGTCCCTGACCAGACCCCCAAGGGCAGGCCCCACTCAGGTCACATGGTCTGTTCAGGGCTGGAAGCTTTACGCTTCTGACTCACTGACCCACTGACTCTGAGTCGGCCCAGCAACAATGGGAACCCCTTGTGGTTCCCATTGGGGGGTGGGGGGAAGTGGCTCAGAGAGAAAGGGAGTCTCCTGGAGACACACACGAGGTAAGGAGGCCAGAGTTCGGGCCCAGGGCTGCCCTGCTTCCCTCTCTGCAGCCGGCTGTGGCCTCCCTGTGCCAGTGGCAGCGGCCGGGTAGTGGTCAGTCAGGGGCAGGGGCTCACCTGGGCGGGGCAGACGGCCTCGCAAAGCTTGCAGGCGATGCAGCGCTCCTCCCCAGACGGGTACCGGCGCAGTGCATGCTCTCCGCGGAAGCGTGGGCTCAGCGGGCCCTTCTCAAACGGGTAGTTGATGGTGGCTGGCTCCCGGAACAGGTAGCTCAGAGTCATACCCAGCCCTGTGAGGAGCGCAGGCATGGTAGGTGGGGCCCCTCCTCTCTAAACATCGGGACCCACCCCCAGCCCACCTGGCCCTGCCCCCAGCTCCTACCTCGGGCGAGCTCGGTCCACAGCAGGGTCTGAGCTGCCCGGTCGGTCACTGACTTCATGTCCATCGAGGGCTCTCGCATGTTCACGTACTCTGACAAGGAGGCAGGCAGAGAGGCCATGGTAGGGGCTTCTCACTGCCTCTCCTCGTCCCCCCAGGGAATCCAGTTCAGGGAGATGAGGCCTGGCCTTCCTGCCAGGGGCAACAGCTGGGACCCAAAGGGCCTTGTTCCTTCACCAACCCTTCCCCACCTTGGCTTCTGGCCCTGGCAGCCCTTGCCCAGGAGGAGAGGAGGCTGAGAAGGCTTGGGTCCTGGTGAAGAAGTACAGGCACCCAGGGCTGACACCGGGCATCTCCCTCCCGGTCCCACGCAGGGGAGCTCTGACATCAAACTGTGTGGCCACAGAGAGGGCCCCCCACCCCCGGCAAGGACAGACTCTGTTCCAGGAAACCACATTCAAAGTTGATCATCATCATCATTCTACAGAGATGCAGAGCCCCCGGCAAAGCCAGGCCTTCTCCTCTGCCCCTGGCAGGGCCATGATCAGAACAGCCAGAGGCTCCAAGTGCCTTGGGACTCACTGTAGGTGGCTGCCACTGCGCTGCTGTGCAGGCTCCGGCCGCTGGGATGCCCTGCAAGGAGAGGGATGATGCAGAGCAGCTGAGACCTCAGGCGGGGACACTGGGCTCCCCCAGGCCCAGAAAAGGCTCCCTTGGTCCTACCTGTGTGTGCAACCTGTGCCAGGGCCCGAAGCAGCCTGGGTATAGTCAGGCAGCGCATCTGTGGGCATGAAAAGCGAGAGGCGTGCTGGGTCCCAGGATGGCCCTCCAGGAATTCGCAGTGCAGGAGCCCTGACCCTTGACCTCAATGCCACTGTGTCACCTTGTCCCCTACCTAACTCCATTCCTGTCAGAGGCACAGATGGCCTTCCTGTTCCCAGGAGGGCACCTGCCAGCCCTCCAACCTGACCCAGCTCAGCTACGCAACATTTAGGAGGACCCGTGGACCGCAAGTTCTAGCTCATATGAGAAATCTTTAAAATCCATCCCTCCTGCCACCCATCTCTCCCCTCCAGTCCATCGTCTCCAAATCTGACCCAAACAACACTGCCCGCGGCCACCAGCATTTGAGAGGTCACTGTCATAGGGGCGACCTGTACCGTCCTTGTGTCCTTACGAGGACCCCACGAGAGAGCCACAGATGAGAAGCTGCAGCTCAATTATGTCACGTGACTTGCCCAAAGCCACACACTAAGGAGTTGGGACCAAGAACTGAACCCAGGCCAGTCCCCTCCCTCTACACCCCCAGTCCGTCCCCTGCTGGAAATCCTGTAGAGGCTTAAATAACCCTCGTGATCAAGTTCCTGTCCCTAGCATCAAAGTCCTCCGGAACGGTCTCCCAGACTGCCAAGTGACCCTGGGTGGGTGAGGTCCCCTGGCCTGTTTTCTCAAGTGAAATGGGGGTGAGGGTTGAGGGGGAAGGCTCAGGAGAACGAAAGGAGTTCGTACATGCCAAGGGTTTAGCCCAGAGCCCCGCACTTAGCCGGAACTCAAGAGTACCCCTCCCGTGATCTGTGACCTCTAACGGGCCCATTTCTTTTGACCACTGACTTCAGGGCCAGTCGCCTAACCCAACATCGTCCTCGACCTGCCGCCTGACCTCTGACCCCAAGGCCGCAGTGGCACATGCGCCATGAGGAGGCCGGCTTCCCCGCCCGCCCGCTACACGCTCAAGGGCACAGGAACTGCGCTCCTGGGCAGGCCGAGATGAGGCCCGGGCGCAGAGCCGGCAGGGCCAACGGGGACACCACACTCGTCCCCAATGCCGCGCTACCCAATTCCGGCCCTAGCAGGCGCGTCCCGATCACCCACCTTGAAGCGTTGCCACTACCTTCCCGGTACCGAGCGGCCTGTCCGCCGAGAGGCGGAGCCTACACGCTAGGACGCTGCCATTGGGCCGGCTGGCTTCGCCGGCTCCGCGCTGACCCTTCATGCTGTGGTCTGATTGGCCAGTGGTGCAGTGGAAAGAGGCGGATTCCAGAAACGTCTTTCTTCCGATTGGCTAGGGAGGAGCAGGTGCTTGAAGTACCATAGCAGGTCGCCATGTTGGATTGGAGAAGCCAATAAGCGAGGACTCCCGAGCCACTGGAGGCGGGACATCCGGGACGTGTTTGAGGTAGCGGTTCCGGTTCTGACCCGAGACCCTGGGCTGCAGCCCACGCTTGGCTTCTGTCGGGCATATGTGATAAAGGTGTTGAGAATCGTGGCCGGCCGTAATTCTGCACGGGATCCGTGCCTGTTCTCTGCTAAAACTGCCCCCCGGCGGCTTCATTTAATCTTTACAGCAGCCCTGGGTGGACGAACGATTGTATTCGTTTTACCGATGGGGAAACTGAGGCACAGATTTGTTTAGAAACTTTGCGCACGCCATAGAGCTCAGAAATGCGGCCGACTGAACCGCACCTGGATCTATATGACTCAGGAGCCCCGTCCCTCAATAGCCACCAAACCCGTGTTTCCTCCAGTGACTTGTGTGGTAGAAGGACCCCGGAGGCTGCGGACAGTCAGAAAGGCCCGAGGCCGCCTGCGTGTGTGGGCGAGAGGGAGGTGGTCAGGGAAGGCTTCGGAGGACGTGTCCAAGCTGATGACGAGCAGGAGTTGGGCAGGCCAAGGGCAGAGGGCACGCCTAGCATGTGTGCGGAGGTCCTCCCAAAAAGGACGTCCCACGTGTCGGGAGAGAACGAGGACGGGCCGCGTGTGCCCGCACAGGGCCATGGCAGAGCTTCCCGCAGACAGTTACTGGTCCAGACTTACGGGCTTCAGGCCAAGGGCTGGCATGGTCCAGTGAGCTTTGGGAAGATTGGCGGCTGTGCTGGGAAGGACCAGGCCCTGCGGGGAGAGGGTGGGTGATGGACGGCCCTGGGCGCAGCCATTAGTGTTCGGATGAGGGAAGTTGTGTGGTTTTATAGAATCATCAGGACTTGCTGAAAGATGGGACTTTGGAGGTGAAAGCCGGTGTGGTGTCCAGCAGGAGGCAGGTGAGTTGGGCTTTGTGGCTGAGTGGAGGGGGGACCATTCCATGGTGTCGGAGCCCAGGACGAGCAGGACAAGGAAGAGAATGCACCCCGTGCGGGTGGGGCGCGGTATGGGTGAGGCACGAAGGGCTGGCCAAGGGGGGGTCGGGGGAGACAGGAGTGTGTTCCGAGTTCCAGAGAGGCCTGAGCTGAAGGGAAGGGCGTCCGGCAGCAGGCGTCGCAGCCTCACCTGGAGGGAGAGGCGGGGAGAGAGAAGCCGGGAGGCAGCCTCACCCCATCCAAATGAGGAGACAGAATGTCTGGCGCGTGAGGTCAGCAACTCATATTTATTAAGCTCCAAAATGTAACCTCCACAGCGATCTCGGGAGATACTGATTATTAGTCATCTCTACTGTACAGATGGAGAAAAGGCTCAAGACAGAGACGGCTCAGGTCACAGTGGACCCACGATGAGGCCTGGAACAGATGCCAGCTCCCGCTGTGCTGCACCCTCCACAGGAAGGGGGTGGCTCAGAGGTGCCCACATTTGCCCTCCTCTGCCAGGTCACGGGTGGCTAGTGAGGCGCTGGAGGGTAGGTTACTGCACTGTTTCCCAGGCTCCCTCACCTTGGCCGATCCTAGAAGTAGGAGCTGCAGGAGAGAAGAGGGCAAGCACTGATCTGGGCTGTGATCCAGGCAGGTTTTTTCCTACTTGTACCCTGGACCCCAGGCCAGTCTTCACCAGCCACAGGTGAAGGTGGAGGACTCATACATGAGCCGGAGCAGCACTTGGTGCCCAGGTGCCCGAGACGGGCTCACAGTATGGTACAGCGGGTCTCCATGGCCATCAGCAGCAACCTCAGGCGGCATACTGAGTATGGCGGGTAGCGGATTTCCTTGAGCTTCTCCAGGCCTGAGTGGGCCAGCAGGCAGGCGCGGTGATGGGAGAAGGTGTCAAAGGAGAACTTGCCGTGGTATTTTCCCATCCCGCTGTTACCTGCATGGACACAGAACACGCAGTCAGGCCCTCATAGCCAACCGAGGGGACATCACAGACCTGGGCTATGCCAGTTACACGCAGGGTGACCTGGGTGGGCTACTTTACCCCTCCGAGCCTCAGTTTTCCCATCTGTAAAGTGGGTTCATCTTCAGAGGCTGTGGGTAAAGGGTTTCGCCCTGAGCCTGGCACCAGCTCAGTAAACATTGGGGATAGCAGGTGCCGTGCCAGCTGTTAGGACAAGATAGGCAGACAGTGGTCAAGAATGTGCGGGGTGGAATCCCGGCTCTGAACTAGCTGTGTCACCTTGGGTGGGTGACCACCTTGGTCTCCTGCGACATGGGGTGACAATGGCACCCATCTCTTAGAGTTGTGGGGGTTGGGGAAGTGTTCGGAACCATGGACACAGTAAACACTGTCTTGTTATGAGCCCTCAGTGTCTAGGCGGGGAGGCAGCCGAGGACCAGGCAGCTTCTGCACTGGGAAGCTCAGGGGACCCAGCCTGGTGGGGTTGGGGGTAATCAGGGATGGCTTCCTGGAGTGAGTGAGGCCTCGGGGTATGGAGATGACCAGATGAAGGGGTGGGTGTGGGCAAGAGGGACCCAGGCTTGGGGATGACTCAGAGCCCTGGAGGTAACGGACCTGGTGGCCAGGTAGGACCTGGGCAGAGCTCAGTGTGGCTGGGGCAGCAGGCAGGGAAGGGGGCAGAGAACAGAGTAGGAAATCATGGCCAGCGCAGGATGGGCCGGCCTCCAGGAGCTGTGAGTCAGGGGCCTGGCGTGATGCCTGAGGGGCCTGGGAGCCCTGGGACGTTGTCCCTGGGAGCAGCAGGACCAGATCCACTCCCAGGCAGACCCCCACGCCTCCCTGAGGGGCGGGGGCTAGGACTGGAGACAGGCAGCCTGGTGGGCTGGGGAGCGGGGGTCCCAGAGCCGGGCACAGCAAGTCATGCGTTGGTTCTCCGCCTGCCGTGTGCTCCTGTGACACTGGCCACTCTCCAGGGCCAGGTCCTGCTGAGTGTGGACAAGTAGAGGGCATTCTCGGGCCTTCCCATTCCACGGAGGAGGACGGGGGGCTCAGAGAAGGGAAGTGGCTGCGCCTGAAGCCAGGCCTTTGCAGCAGGAATGGGGCTTGGGGAGGGGTGTGTGCACTCACCTGGGCCTCCCTTAGGGGCAGGTGGATGACCCCTGGGGGTGTCGTGCTGAGGGGTGGACTGGGGCACTCGGGGTAAAGGAGCACACAGGCTGCCTGGGGGCTGAGGGGCAGACGGGAAGACGTGCCTTGGGGGGAGAGCGGGGGCCTGATCACAGTGTCTGTGGGCCCGCCCACGTGTAAATGCAGAGCCGGCTGGACTCAGGACTGTGTGCGGGGAGCTGGGTGCCATTCAGTCAGTAAGATAAGAGAAGGCAGAGCTCTGCCCGCACCTACCCACTCCTCCGAAAGGCAGGCTACTGAGCGTCATGAACATGAAGCCGTCGTTCCCACCGAAGGTTCCGCTGCTGGTCCGGGCCAGCACCTGCTTGACCACCTGGGAAGAAGCAGCAATGAGGCTGAGAGGCTGGACAGCAGAAAGCCAGCCGGCTGTCCCCAGGTCCCAGGGGCTCTGCCCAGCCCCCTCGGGGACCTGGAAGGGTCTAGTTCACCCTGTGAGCTGAAGGGGGTGGTGGGCAGCTGGAGTACGTGGCTGCGCAGCGGCTGCCAGCAAGCTCCATACTCGGGACACGTTTACAGCACGTCTGCTCGCCTGTGCAGGGTGCTGGGACACAGACTCAGGCCCTACTGGCAGGTGGGACCCCAGCGTTTGCCTGGGGACAAGGTGAGTGCAGGGTGGTCAGGGAGGTGTCCCAGGGGAGCAATGTCACGTGACTGCTGAGCCTCAAGGGGGCAGGAGTCATTCAGGCAGAGAGGAGAAGGGCCCGCAGCTCAGGGAAGGGGACAGGGAAGTGGGGTTGGGGGCTGTGGAGCAATAGTTCGGGGAAGTCAGATCGATCACGTGGTCAGATGGGAAACATGCACTTGGTCTTGGCTTGACTTAGCGAAGGCCCTTCCTCTTCAATCTATAGGTTTACTTGAAGAAGGAGAAGGACAGAAAAGATGAGCAGACACCAGTTTTGTACGAAACCTTCCCTGTACTTGGTTCCAGTGTGTGACCCAGAGATAATGGCTGGGTCAGGGCTTGTCTGAGGGGTAGAGGGGACCCCCCATAAGGGGCTCAGAAATCACGTTGAGACCAGCAGTAATGACCACAGAAGCTAGAGTAGGAAGCGTGGATGTTTGGAGAGGACAAAGGGCAAGTCACATGGGGTGGGACGTGTCTTAGGTGTCCCAGTGTCCTGGGACCAGTACTGCCAGTCAGAAAATCCGGAAGCAGCTATGATGCCACCTGGTCCCCGTTGCAAATACCTGGGTTGCATTTTCTAAAGTGAACAGAACCCACATACACCAGGGCTCCTGGAGGAATGGCTGCTTGCAGGGCTGGGCAGGGAAAACACAGGAGGAGCCTCTGCATCTTGTAGACCCAGAAAGGAAGGAAGTGGTGAAAAAACAAGAAGATGGGCAGGTCTCAGGGACACAGCAGCTCCTAGTGACCAAAGCTGGGACAACTTGAGCAAGGAAATAAGGCGGTATTGGATTGAAACCCAGAGAATAAAGCAGATGCACACGAGTCCACGCTGAGGTAAAGAAATGATTCAAGAGCCAAATCTTTCGTACAGATTCCATAGGACGTATGTAGATATCACCCCTTTGGCAGGCGGAGGTTAATCCATCCTCTTCCACGGAAGGTGGGCTGCACTTTGTGACTTGCTCCCAAGAATAGAGTAAGGAAAGAAAAACAGGCACTTCTCAGTGGAGACCAATGGCAGACGTGACCGTGGCCAAGTGGGGAAGCTTAACCTCACCAGGGACGTGTGGCTCTCGTGTACCCGATATGATGGGCAGAGTTCAGCCCTCGCCTCTGTTGTGCTCTTTCATGAGAAAAACAACAGACCACTGACACTGGGGACTCTGCTGGAGACTGGCCGGTACCCCAAAGCGGAGAGACGATCGCAGGCCAGAGGAGCCATGACAACTAAATGCAGCGTGGGACCCTGGTTTGGATTCTGGGCAGAAAGAAAAACTGGCAAAATCTGAATTCAGTCTAGAGTGTAGTTAACTGTAATATACCAATCAATGTCAGTTTCTTAGTTTCCACCCATGTAACCTGGGAACCTGGGTATAGGGTATATGGTCCCTGGAATACCTTTGCAACTTTCCTGGAAATCGAGTCATTCCAAAATAAAAAGTTATTTAAAAGAACATTGTCTAGGCTGAGATGGGTCTCATGAGAGCTGGTGGGAGGGCGAGATGTTCCCATGAGTCTCAGGCTGCCCCCAGGGTCTTGAACAGAGCAGGGGTCTGGAGGGGAGGGGAGGGGACGACCAGGGCTCCTTCTCAGCCTGCGTGTGCTGGTCACACCCCCTGGTCATTCCCCCAGGCTGTATGTGCCTTCCATGAGCCAGGCACTGAAAGGGGACACTGCGTCCCCAGGTCAAAATGATGAAGATGAGGTGGGACTGACCAAGAGGGGACCCTGGACCCCGAGAAGATCCCAAGGAGCTGCCCACTGAAGGCCCAAGAGAGTGTGGCCTAGATCGTAGAGGGAGGGAGGCCCAGCTGCTCCCGGAAGAAAGTAAGGGACAGAGCCAAGAGTGCCACCGTCCGTGCCACTGCCCCAGAACTCTTGTGACTACCCCAGACGGCCCAGGACCCTCTCCCCTCCGCATCCCAGCCCCTCGGTCCTCTGCTGGCACCTGCTCCCCTCTGTCCCGTCTGACCAGCCCTGCCTGAGCCCCCACCTGGTTGCTGGTGGAGAAGGCGTACAGGGCCAGGGGCTTCTCCCGACGGTTGATGAAGTCGATGGCCTCGTCCAGGCTCCTCACGGTCAGGATGGGCAGAATTGGCCCGAAGATCTCCTCCTGCATCACCGGCTCTGTCTGCTGCACGTCCACCAGCACCGTGGGGGCTGCCCGGGCACAGGGCACGGCTCAGCCCAGGGCTGGGGCCTCGGCCAGGGCTCCGGGATCTAGGGCCCCAGGCTGGAGGCCACTCCAGGGAGAAGTCTCCCCACAGCCCCGAGAAGTGACTCGGGAGCGGGGCCTGTGGGGCCCAGAGAACCCCCCGCCTTGGTCTTACAGTCAGGGGGTGACCAGATCTCAGACCCCTGGATCCGAGGCCCGAGGTGCCAGCCTGTTGGAGCAGAAGCGTCACCGCTGAGCCCTTCAGCCCAGGAGACGGGGGCTGCTTTGTAATGACAGCCCAGCAGGTGCTCAGGACGGGCCTTTGGAGGTCAGGACCCGGGAATTGTGGGCTCACAGGACCTGGAATCACGGCCTGTGGAGCCGCAGAGCATGGGATGGAGGTTGGGGATTGAGCACCCGGGAGCCCTGGAACACCAGGAGCCCAGCTCGGAGACGCCAGGGCGTGGGCCAGAGTGTGGAGTCATGGGGCCACAGGCTCAGACCGCAGGGACGTGGGGCATTCGCGTCAGGGACTCGTGGCAGCAGAGCCAGGGACCCGTCTGTGCTCCTGCAGTGGGGCCGTGGGAACCTCAGGGAGCAGATCGGGGACCCAGCCGTGGCCTGCAGTGTGGAAGGACCTTAGCTTCGGGGTGCCGTGGCGGGAGAGTGGGACTCACCGATATAGCGATCCCTCTCGTCGCTCTGGCCTCCGATGGCCACGCGGCCACAGCCCAGCAGGCCCTGCAGCCTCTGGAAATGCTTCTCATTGATGATGCGGCCCAGGTTTGGGGAGCTCCTGGGGTCGTCGCCATAGAAACGGGTGATGGCACTCTGCATGGCAGGCAGCAGCCGCTCCTGCATTTCAGGGCTGCACAGCACGTAATCGGGGGCCACGCAGGTCTGGCCCGTGTTGTAGCAGCGGAACCAGACCACGCGGTTGGCCACGGTCTGGGGGTCGCAGTTGTCGTCCACGTAGCAGGGGTTCTTGCCCCCCAGCTCCAGCGTGATGGGTGTCAGGTGCTCGGTGGCAGCGGCCATGACAATCTTGCCAACTCGAGGGCTCCCTGGGTGTGGTAAGAAGCCAGGGTCGGACTGGCTCAGTGGCTCAGGTGGTTGGAGAGTTGTGCTCCTACCACCGAGGTCGCGGTTCGATTCCCACGTGGGCCAGTGAGCTGTGCTCTCTACAGCTAAGATTGTGAACAATGGCTCTCCCTGGACCTGGGCTGCTATGAGCAGCCAGAGGTCAGCGTGGGCTGCTGTGTGCTGCCAGGAGCAGCTGGTGGCCAGCGTGAGTGGCCGGCAGCCAGTGTGAGTGACCGGCAGCTGGCGAGAGCTGCTGATGACCGGCGACCAACAGCCTCAGCCAAGGGGCAGCGCAAGGCTCCTAACACCAGCATGGGCCACGGAGCTGCGTCCTACACAACTAGACTGAGAAACAACGGCTTGAACCGGAGTGGGTGTGGGGGGCAGGTGGAAGAAGGGGGTAAAAAAAGGGAAACCACAGTGGCCTTCTGTCACCTGGACCATGTGCGATGGCCTCGACTAGGACTCCTCAAGGGGGGGTTCACTCCCTGCCCTGCATCTCCCTGGAGTGGCCGCTGAGTCAGGGGCATGCCAGCCGTCAACTGGCCTTCCCGTGCCAGTCACTGCACCAGGAGGACATTCCGAATGTCCCCCCAGGCCTCCCCACAATGCTGGGTCCTCACAAAGTTCTACACATGGCCGCTGACCAGGCCCCTACTGGAAACCTGGACCCTCCTCCCACCTCCTACCCCATCTCCCTGCTTCTTATCCCCGTCAGCCCTGCAGGTGACTCACACATGTTGCCCTGCACGCCTCCCCACCTCCCCACACTCCTCTAGAACCTTCAATGACTCCCATTGCCTAAGGTCGGAGTCCGGCTCTAACTGGCCGACATTTGGGTCTCTCCTCTCTCTGACCTCACCTGGCAGCCCTGCCAGTCTTACCACCCACTCCTGCCCTCCCCTCCTGACTTGGCTCTAAGTGCACAGCCAGGCTTGTCCCCAGGTGTCCTCAGGGCTGATCTCCTGGGTCTCAAACACTCCTCCACTTTGCCTCCCCTGACGTAAAGCCCCCCCCGTAGGCCTGAGGACACTCCTGTCGGTGCCTGGGCCAGGGCCCCGTGCTGCCATTTGTCAGGATGGCCCTGGCCTTTCTCCCCAGCCACCACTGCCCCTGAGAGCCTAAAATTCAGTCCCTTCTCTGCTCCCTTCCCTCCAGGCCCCTCCTGTGTGCCCTCCCCACGGTCCAGGCTCCTCCCTCAGCTCCTGAGGCCTTGGCAAGCATCTCCTTGTCTGTGAGGACTGCCTGACCCCCCCGCCCGCCCACGTTGAGCCCTCCCGGCCTTTCCACCCTCCAGTGGGCTCCCTTGTAACGTGCCTGGGCGTGATCTGCGCTTCAGGAAGCATTCACCGACTGAATGAGTGGATGCTTCCCAAGCCACGTGCTATGACAAAGGACACCTGGGGACAAGCCTGGCTGTGACAAATGTTCATTTGGGCCGGTGATACAGAGATGGCCCCAGTTGTGCAGATAAGGAAACAGGCCTAGAGAGTAGGTTCTGGCTGGTCTGCCCTGGGTTCCCAGCCCAGAAGCCATCGTCCTGGGGTCCGTCTGCCTCTGCATGGTCTGTCCTGGGGGCCAAGGCCCCAAGCCGATCGCACTGCATGGCGTGATGGGGGAGGGTGGTGGGCTGGCGCCCTCCCGGCTGCCTCCTCCTGCTCCTTCCACCCCCTCGAAATCTGCAGGAACAGCTGAGGACCCAGCCCCTCTGCTTCCATAGTCACACACCTTGTCAGCCAAGGTGGCAATAGGCAGGCCTTGTCCTGGGCTTACAGCAGGGTCCGGGGAGGAGAAAGACAGAGATTGCATCTCCCCTCTGTGACGTGGACCAGGTGTGGGATGCAGGAGGCAGGTCAGCAAAAGGGTCAGACGCTGCCGTTGCCTCTCTGCCCTCTCTCTCCTCCGGAGTCCTGGCCCGTAATGTGGCCGCCTGTGTCCCAGCCCTGTCATCTTTTCTAGAAAGTTTGTCCTGTTCGCTTGAAGACAGGTAGTGTCTGGGCCACATGGGCACATGCCGGAGTGATGGCAGGTGACCCCTGAGACTGATTCTGACCCATGGCCTGGAAGCAAAATCCAGGCTCCCTCAATCCTGGCCAGTGAGGTGACTCAGGCTGGGCACTGCATCTCTTTGTCACCCTAGCTTCTGACCCCTCATCTGTCCAGCCTTCCCGAAGGGCCCAGGGGACCATGGGATGGTCTGTAAGGCTGTGGGGGCCGTGGGGTCGTGTGCAAGTGCCTAGCACAGCGGGAGGTCAGCAAGGGCAGATGCTGTGATTCATGAGATTATAACTGGCGGGGGGGCGAGACCTAGTCTTCTCGAGGGTCCCAGGATCCCAAGGCTGCTCCCAGTCTGCTCAAGGAGAGAGAAGCGAGCTGGTCCTGGAGCCCAAGGGCACCACCCAGCCCTCGGCCCTGTGTGTTCTTCCTGGCTGTCGATCCATCCGCCTTGGTTCCTTGTGGCCTCTCTCAGGATTGTGGACGAGAGGGAAGGGCGGTGGGACTAGGGCAGGCCCGCCCTCGCCCAGGCTGCATGCCTCAGACCCCAGCCACCGCAGCAGACTCCTCACCCGTGAAGAAGATGTAGTCGAACTTGTGTTTCAGCAGCTGCCCTGTCTCCTCGGGCCCGCCCTGCACCACAGCAAAGCAGTTCTGCAAGGCAGGATGGGCAGAGGGTGTCTTCTGGGACAGCAGCCCGGGAAAGGCAGAGGACTGCCTGCCTGCCTGACCCAGGGTTGCCAGGTCAATGGGGGGGGGGGCTGGGTCGGGGAGAGGTGGGGAGCAGGGAGCTCCCCAGGGACCCGGGGCATAGGCAGTCCCAGGCCAACAGCTGTGGGGTTAGGGACTGGCGGGATTGGTGACAGGCCACGGCTCGGGGAGCAAGGCCAACCAAAGACAGACAGGAACCCCCACAGGCTCCTCAGGACAGGCTCCTCAGAGTGCTGCTATGGTTGCTGCCCTTCTGTTTTATTAGGAGAGAAACTGAGGCTGAGCAGCGTGGTGACTTGGCCACAGCTGCACAACACACAGGAGGTAGGAGTGAGGTTGGAGGTCGGGTCCCGCCCAGCCCACGGGGCCTGCCTGCCCCTGCTCACCTGGTCCAGATACTGGGGCAGCACTTCGGCCAGGACTTGCTCAGTATTCTTGCTGATCTCCGAGGGCTTCAGCACCACGCAGTTCCCTGCAGGGCGGGGTGGGGCAGGGCGAGAGCTGGGAGAGCAGTAGCCACTCCAGGTCTCCATTCACTCCTCACACCTGCATTCCACCTTCAGGTGCAGACTCTGGCTCAGAGATGTGACATGAGGGGCCCAAGGCCACACAGCCCGGGGATGGTGGACCAGACAGAAGCCAGGCCTTCGTAGCCACCTGGCCTCCCTGCTGTGGACGGCTGAGGGGCCATGACGGAGGGGATGGTGGGATGGGGGAGGCTGGGCTCTCACCTGCTGCGAGGGCGCCCACCAGGGGCACCAAGCTCAGGTTCACGGGGTAGTTCCAGGGGGAGATGATGAGCGCCAGGCCGAAGGGCTCCTTCCGGATGAAGGCAGAGTCCAGCTGCGTGGCCTGTGCCAGGGCCAGAGCCGGGGCCAGTGTGGTGGTGAGCGGTGAGATCCTGAGGCCCCAGCCCCTCAACACCCCCTCGGTTGGAGAGGCTGCCCAGTGGGAAGTGCCCCCCCCAAGCCCACTTGCAGCCCACCTGCCCTCCCCGACCCCAGGCCCGCTCACCAGGTTCTTGGTCACTTTTTCATCCTTCATCCAGGTCCGCAGGTTCCTGAGGGCCAAGTTAACCTCACCCTGGGTCAAGCTGATCTCAGAAATCTCCGACTCAGTGACTGACTGCAGTGGGCACAGGGGCAGAGCTTGGGCCAGGCTCCAGGGTCAGCAGGTGGCTGGAGTCCTGGGGAGGGCAGAGCCTCCTCTGGCCAGGCCTGCTCTCCTCTACTCATTCATTCACTCTGCACGTTCAGTGAGAGCTTACCGTGGGCAGCTACTGCTCTTGAGCCGGGGCTACAGCCATGACCAAAACAGACAGAAAACCGGCCCCCTGGAGCTGACATGGTACAGGGACAGGCAACGTGATCCTGAGAACACTGATTACTGCATTAGGATGAGGCAGTGCCACGGAAAGACGCAACAGGGTGCAGGATTATCGACTGCTGGAGCGTGTGTGTGTATGTGTGTGCACGAGTGTCAACAAGCGTGCATATGTGTGCAAGTGCATGAGTAAGTGATGTAAGAGTGAGTGTGTGAATGTGTGCATGTATGTGTGTTTGCTCTATTTTATACAAGATGGTTGGTGCCGGCCTCGGGTGTGACATTTGAGCAATGAAGAAAGGGAGGGAGAAAATCCATGAATAGATGGAGGCAGACTATTCTGGGCAGAGGCACAGCATGTGCAAAGGCCCTGAGGTAGGTGCAGGCTTGCTATGTTCCTAATTAGTCAGGAGCAGAGTGGGTGAGGTGACAGCCAGGCAGCTGGGGTGAGGACTGTCAAGCAGAGTAGGGACAGGATCTAACTGAAGTTTTCACAGGACTGTGTGTCCCACCGTGGCCTGCTGTGTGGAGATCAGTCTGCGGTGGACACTGGGGACACACATCCCAGGGTATATGCCATCAGTTCCCACAGCCCAGGGGACAGGCATCACTGTCAGATTTCTAGGGCAGGAGGGAGGAGGCAAACATCAACGGGGACATTACCTTGATCTCTGTCTCTGTATGCCTGCCCCGCCCCGACCCCCAACCAGGGAGCAGAGACCCACCCGATGGGCTGCAGGCAGCTGGGGGCCCCTGACTAGGGGCACCAGAGCCAGGCTGTCCTGCTATCTGAGATTTGGCTCTTACAGCACAAGCACTCCCTGCAGAGGGCACAGCGATGGCCCAAGGGGTGCCAGGATGGTTCGGTTCGAGGGTGAACAGAAGCCCAGAAAAGGGAACGCCTTAGCCAGGGTCACTCAGTAAGCCAGTGGCAAGGCCAAGACCAGAGCTGAGCCCTGAGGGGGAAGCGCTGGGGGCCTTGGGGGAAGAAGCCACATACACCAGCGCTAATCAGTGCCGAGCCTGGTCAAGCGTTCCTACACCTGTGCGCGCAGCCCAGCGAACTGTGCGGCCCGACCAGCGCACCTGGCCAGTCGCCTGCAGCCTGAGGTTTGGGCTGGTTTAAGGGACAGTCTGGACCCAGCTGAATGGCGTGATTTCAGAGAAGTACGCCGTTGTGAGCCAGGGCTGTGTGCCTCTCTGAGCCTCTGGGGGTGAGTGGGTGTGGCTGCCCTACCTGGAAGGCCTGTGGAGGGTCAATGAGAGGATTCATGAAGAACAGGGCAGGGAAGGGCAGGTGCCATCTGCTGGGAGAGTGGGGGACAGTGCCGGTGAGACCAGAGGGAGGGACTGCGTTAGATTTTCTGGGCTGCTGCTCCTTTTGTGGGGCCCGGGCTCCTGGGGAAGTCAGAATGGTTGGCGGGAGTGAAATCTGAGCCAAAGTGAGAAAAGGGACCAGGTTGATAGTCGGCTCATGTCTCACCTGGAAGGGCAGGCCGGGACAGCAGGTGAGTGGTGGCAGAGGCTCAGTGGGGGGCCAGTCTCTGACCAAGCCCAGTGAGTGGGACACTCCCCACAGGGAGACAAAGCCTGACCCTTGGGAGGGAGAGAGCCAAGGAGATTAGGGTGGGGTTGCCTGGTTTCATAAATGGGACAACAAATGATTGCAGAAAACAGCCAATGAGGGAGCCTGAATCTCACCTGGCTACAGTCGTGGTAAAGAGAAGGTTTGGGGACACTGAGCAAGCGAGCAGGTGTCTCCAGGAGACCATATACTCAGGACAAGTCTTTGTGGCCAGGCTTGGCTATCCCCATGGAACCAAGGTGTCCCTCACCATGACTCCAGATGCCACCAGGCACTAGTCTCGAAATCTGTGACTGCTCCAGGGACAAGCCAGACACTTGGCTGGGTGCCTGTGAAGCGGACGGGACCCCTGACCCTGCCGGTGCCCGCGTCTCTATCATGACCTGAATGGAGCCGGCAGGCCCACTGGAAAAGTGGGTGAGGAAAGAGAGACAGCATGTGGGCTGGCGACCCTCGAGGGTCTAAACAGCAGGCCCAGAGCAGCAAGGGTAGACCCCAGGGGTCAATCTAGAGTCCCGTGTGTGGCCTCCGGAGGCCCTTCCTGGGACATACCCGGGGCTTAGGTCTAAGACAAGCTCAGCCCTCAGGATGTTGTTACCCTAGGGACCAGGGGGGCGGGGGGGACCACAGGGGCTGGCTGGCAGCCGACATTCACTGTGGGCCCCTCCCAGGTGTTAAGTATCAGAATGGCACCTTACCATTTGGCAAAGAGCCACAGGCCGGCCCTGGAGGTTCCAGGTGGTGAGGGGCTGGTGGGACAAAAGGGGTGGGGCTGGGCACTGTGGCCGTTGCCAGAAACACAGCAGACATTTTATCTGGAGAACAACCCCCTGGACAGCTGTCCTGGGCCAGCTGTGCGGTGGGCCCAGTTGATTGAGGGGATGGGAGGCTGCCTAGGAGAAAGTGCATTTCTTGGGGTCCTGCCATGGCTGCTGCTGGAACTGGCTGAGCCCTCAGGTCTCCAGGGTTTGGACAGAGGCCATAATGGCCATGAGTGAAGCTGAAGTCCTCCGGCCTCTGAGGCTCTGCATGGTGTGACCCACCTCCCCAGACCTTATCTTTGTAGTTCTCTTCCCCTCCCACTCCCCTCCAGCCATGCTGGCCTCTTTGCTGTTCCTCAAGCACAAATACACCAAGTACCTCCTGCCTCAGGGCCTTTGCACATACCTATGGCTGCTGCCATTTGCCCCAATGTCCATGTGGCTCCTGCCCTCCTCCTTCATCTCCCTGCTCAAATGCCACCTTCTCAGAGAAACCTTCCCTGACCCCCACATACAAAACAGCACCCTGATCCTGGCCCTCTCTCGCCCCTTTCACACTCGGAGGGTCTCTCCATGGCACTTACTGCTATCAGTATGCTATGTGATTATTTATTTACTGTCGCGTGTCTCTCCCTAGAAGGCCAGCTCCCTGGGCACAGGGAATTTGTTTTATTCTCTGTTGTATCCTCAGAGCCCAGAACAGTACCTGGCATATAGTAGGTGCTCAATAAATAGTCAAGTGAATGAAGAAATGAGTGAATGGATGAATACAGGAGAGTGGGTGATGGCACAGGGAAGGAGGTACGGTTGGATGGGCTTTCAGTTCCACTTCATGGAGGATGCAGCTGTCCCCATTCCCCCTTGTCCCAGCCTCCCCAGCCCTGCCCATCCTCCCCCCCGCCCCAGTCACCTTGTGCAGGTCCTGTGCCAGCGCCTCCTGCAGAAGCTTCTTGTGGTCCTGCAGGAAGCGGCCCAGACCCTTGAGCTGCGCCGCCCGGAACTCGGCAGGCCGCGTCCGCCCTGAGCGGAAGGCCTCCCGCAGTCGCTGCAGTGTGTCTGAGAAGGGGTCCATCCTGCCAGTGGGGAGAGGGGGGCAACATGGGCCAGGGCTCTCCCACCTTCTCGGGCACCCACCCCGCCTCTGCCTGTACCCATGTGGGCACACAGACACCCACACTGGGACTCACGTGTAACCCCAGAGGGCCAGGGCTGGCCCTGCCTCCACACACACCCCTTTTTCTCTCTCTCTCCTATACCTCTGGACCCCGAGGCTGCCACAGGACTGGCGAGGGCTTGGGACAGCTACTCTATAGCCCTTAAGGGTAAGCAAGCAGCCAGGGCACTACACAGAAATTAGCCCCAAGCCATGGCCCCACCCCTCTCCAGTGCTCCTCCTGGAGATGGGGCCGCCCTCACTGCTGCCAGGATGAATGGAGTAACCAGGAGGAGTTTGATAAGTACACCAACCGCCACCACAGCCACCACTTTGGGACATTCCAGACACAGAATGTTCTTTCTCTCCCTGCCCCCAGCCTGGAGGCACTGCCCAAGGAGGCCAGGTGGGCTGGCAGCAGCTCAGAGGGCTGGGTGACAGTGGGCAATGGCCTCCTCTCTCCATGCCCGAGCTCCCCAGCAAGACAGCGAGGGAGCCCCAGCCTCCCAGAGGCCCTGCTGCCCACCCCAGCCTGGGCTGGTCACCGTGTTGCAAGAGCAGGCAACAGTGGCAGCAAGGGGTGAGGGGGCAGTCATGCCTCCATGCTGTCATCAGCCAGAGCTGGCAGGCAGGCTAAGGGCACCAACATTCCCCCAGGCCACACCGCCTGTTTACTTGAAGCTTATCAGAGGAATTCTCTGAGGTATTCACTCCTCAGCCTGGTGCCAAGAGCCACAGGGACCCTTTCCTCCTGCCCTCTCTGACTTCCGTCCCTTCAGATCTCAGTTTGGCTGATGCCTCCTCCAGGCAGCCCACCCTGACTACTCTCTCACATTCTCACCGCGGCTCTGCCTCTCACCACAGTGGATCATACCATGTGATAAATACCTGGTTTCATCCAGTCCACCTCCCTGGCCTTCCCTCTGATCCCCTGCTCCCACTCCCACTGGACTGGAACGCAGGCCTCTCTTGGCCTACTTAACTTGTAATTTGGGTCTTAATGTCCCAATCTCCTCATCTGTTAGAGGGCTAGTGACAGAACCCACAGCTGACATGGTCTATCAAAGATGAGACCACATGGTCCAGTGCTGAGCCCAAGGTTGGGCATCTGTGCCTCCAAAGCTGCCAGCTATTGTTGTTACGTGGCTACTGTCACCATGGCCCTCAGTTTTCTGGAGGGCTCCATCGCCCTGAGGGCTGATCCCGCTGCAGCCAACAGGATGGCCTGGCCCAAGTGGCACTCTGTGCCGAAAGCCTGGCTGGAGCTTTAGGCTGCCCCCTAGGCATGGCTGGGGACCAAGCTGACCCCACAGGTCTCCTGTTCTGGTTGGGAGAAGCTGGGCAGTTCCCTCGAGCACCCTGGCTCCCAGAGAGGGGGCAGTGTGGCAGAAGGGGGACAGTCTCACAGACCCTCTCAGCCCCAGGCTTGCCCCCTGCCCGACCCTCCTTCTGGGAGGAAGGCACACTGGTTGGTGCCAAGACCCAGGAGCAAGAGCCCTGCAGGCGTCTAGAGTCTCCATCTGGGCTTGTCCCCCAGCTCTGCCTCTTATTGGCCGTGTGACCTTGGGCAAGTCACTCACCCTCTCTCTGCCTCTGTTTCCTTGTCTGTAAAGTGGGGATGATAGAGGACTTGCTATCATCCTGAAGATTAATGGACACAATACTGGATAAAGCATTTGCCATTGTGCACATAATAAGCACTCAGGAAAAGGCAGCTGTGGTTTTTACTAAGTACTCCACAGATACTGATTTCCATCCCCCCTACCCAGCCTTTTCTCTGTCCTGCTCTCACCTGCAGATTTCTGCCGACGGCACAGCACACCCACCCTCTCCTGCCTTCCCATGGTTGTTTGCACTTTCCTCAGACTCCATACCAAACCCACAAAAATGTAAGTCACGTCACTTGCATGGTGTGCCTCTGAACAAGGTGCGGGGTGCGAGTCTGAAGGGAACCTTCCAGCAGCCTCTCCTGGCATCCACGCAACCAACTCACCCAATATTGCCCACTACTAGTTGGTCACTCTGGCCAGAGGCCCTGAAGAGTTCCCACTGGAAAATGGGGGACAGGGCACAACGGAGGCAAGCAGAAGAGCCGAGGTCTCTTTCTGCCTGGGATTTGGGGGGATCCTGGGCCTGTGACACCCAAAGGACACACACATGAGGGGGTTCCTGTATTGGACTGGGCTGGGGCCCCAAATCCTCCTTCCCTAGTCATCTGCGCTGTGTAAACGCATAAGGAAGTCGGGACCCACCGCCCACGCCTGACTCATTTCATCACAGCAGCCTGGCGAGGCCACCGTTCTCCGCACTGAAGGAGATAAAAACCACGGCAGGCACGGAGAGCGCAAGGAGCTTGCCCAAGACCACCCAGTTTCTTCACCCTTGAAAACCGGCATCCTGAGGAATCCAGAAGAACAGAGAGGGTCGCCCAATTCCCACACCTCATCCCCCCACCTGTGGCTGGGCAGGGAGCAGGGCAGCCTGACCCCTGGGGAGAGGGGACGCCTCTGCCGACCCACGGCCAGGCGGCAGTGGCAAGTGGCTGGGGTGGGAGTGAGGGGCAGGCGGAGGACAAAGCCAGTCTGTGTATGAGCCTGTAGGTGGCCTGGCCTGCGGGGGCCGCCAGCACTCGAGTCGCTGAGCCAGCCCACCAGCTAGGTCCCTGGCCCTGGTTCATGTGGTCTCCCCAGACTCCCAGAACACTGTACCTGAGGCCCTGCCAAGCTGCCTTTCGTCCTGGCCGTCCAAGCTCTGCTGGTCACCCGGATGCCGTAATGAAAGGTCCTGGGCTGGGCCAGCCCCCAGGGCGGGGCTGCCCTGGCCGGGTTCCCGGGCTGATGAGTCCTTCTCAGCGCAATGTCCAGATTCTTGGCATCTTGAGCAAAGAATTGAACAAGACGCAGAAATAAAGTGGTGAATGAGTAGCTTTATTAGGATAGTACACATCAAAGAAACAGAAGTGGAGCCGAGCAGTAGAGAATGGCTCCAGGGCCCCGACTAAGGAGGTCTCGGTGGTTTTTATCTTTTCTCTCAAATGGGCTGTTCCTTTCCGGTAGTGGGACCACCTACCTGATTGACACCTGTGATTGACAAGAGGCTGTTACCTCATCTTTTTTAAACTGCGCAGGTGTGAGTGGCGTGAGTGGCCGGTTTGATCTAGTTGGGTATCTTGTTTACAATGGAAAGAGGAAGTTTTGGACAGAGAGGGGAAGTCTTCTGGGAGGTAATGTAGAGACCCGATGCCTATTTCTAACTTCCTGCCTTGTTTTTCCCTTGAGAGACGTGGTCCCCATAAAATCTCTATAGGAAGTTGAGGGACAGCAGGTCTGTTCTTCTGTATCTGCTTCTTCCTGGGCAGGAGCGTAGAGCTGTCCCTACCTACTGGGGTATTCATGTAACTCACCCTATTTGATATCAAATGAGAGGAAGGGGTCTCGGGACCTGCCTGGAAGACCGTGTTGGCTTCTTTGGTTGCAACTGGCAATCTTGCTGGGGTATCCTCTGTATCCCCAAGGCTCCCAAATGAGGAAAAATAGATTTTAATTAATAAATCCATTAATTAAAGGAGCCTGTATGGAGCCTGTGGCCATTCCACCAGTTATTTAGGTGGCGTCAGTTGTCCCAGAGCTGGGCCCAGAATAATGGGTTGGAAAGAACATTAGACTTCAGTGATTACAATCAACAAGTATACTGGCCTGGGGGAGTGTTAAAACCTATTTGGTTTCTGGGATGGCCAAGAGTTACTTCTGGAATGGCTTGGGGGCTGTTGTCACTGGCTGTTAAGTAGTTATCTGAGGCCCGGGTGAGAAACAACCCATGATTCAGGCTAGGAGCAACCTTTAGTCTAGGACTTAGAATTGATTAGAAGAGTAATCAAAGTCCGGGGCTAAACAGCTAAGAAACTAGGGAAAAGGAAACTTAAATTATAGTGAGGGAGGCTTAAGACTTGTGTAGTGAGGGAGCTCTCCCATATCAGATCCAGCTGGACTGGGGCTAGAGCCCAGAGGGCTTCCCCTAAACCCCTCAGAGACTGTCTGAGCCACTCCCCTCCTACGGCCTAGGCCCTTGCCCTTCCTCACACAAGCATATAAGGCATTTTCCCCTTATGTGGGGCTGGTCACACCTTGGTACCCCATCCATCTTGGCCTGTGCCCTATAACTCCTTAGTGCCTGTCACGCTGGGCAGAGGATATCCACATCATCTTGCCACCGCCCAAGACTTGTCTCATATATAAGTTCCCTTAATAAACTCTTGATGATGGAGTCATCAGCCTCTTTCTTTGGTCTCTCAGCCCCAGACAATTTTACGTAACATTCAGGGACCACTAGATCCTCTTCTGGACCACAGAGAAGGAGCCAGGACTCAGAGAGGGCCAGCAGCAGGCCAGCGCCACACAGCAGGTCTCCAGGGAGCTCTGAGCTGAGGGGTCCAGTCTGATCTCTGGTGAGTGGCGACCTAGGCCCAGCTGGAAAAGGAGGAGGGCCGATGGCAGTGGCCCTGGGACTTATGGTGTGGGGTGGGGCCCAGTGGCTGGGAATAGCAAGGAAAGCCTGCCCCTCACAGCAGCCCCCAACCCCCCTGACCCTCCGTTTCCCATCTGCAAAATGAAGAGGGCAGATCCCAAGATGGCTGGAGTCCAGAAATATCACCTCAGGGCCCCTACCCACCGCTTGCTCTGTTGCCCTGCCCTCCGCGTGTCTGTCAATCAACACCACCTCATCTAGCACCCCACTCACCCAGCCTGACCCTCTGAAACCTGACATTTTACAATGGGGAATGGAGTTGCAGAGAGGGGACAGGATTTGACCACACAGGGCACGAGTGGCAGGACTGGGACCCACACTGGAAGCTTTTTGCTCCGGAGCAGGGGCTATCCGTTCCCAGATGTGCCCTCTCACCTCCCGGGAAGAGCTCCACCCTCTGCCCTCAAGGGCCGCCATCATGATGAGAAGTGTCACCATGGCGGTTCCTCTGTTCCCTCTCCTCAGATGTCTGGGCTGTGCTGGGGAGCCCTGTCCTCGGCCTTGCCCTGGCCCCCACCCCCAACACACCTGTTGGAGCCAGCACAAAGGCGGGTGATTCCCAAGCATCTGCTGGTGTCCAACAGACAGGTGATTAGGTTACAGGTGTGGGGGCAGGAACATCCTTTGTGCCATCGCCCCATTCGGGCCGCCCTGGGCCTGCCACCGCTGCTCCTTTGCCTTGGTGCCCTGGATCTGCCTGAGATCCTGGCCTGGGGCCTGCAGGTGGCCCTGCCCCTGGGAGAAGCTCCTCACCACCCCCGCCCTCCCCACTCCCCCTGCCTACCTGGGAGGGCAAAAGAGGTCTCCCGACCCACACCTGCTCTGGTAGCCCCTGAAGCCTTCAGCCACTTGGGACAGGGGTCAGGGGCTGCAGACGCCCCCGTCCTCTGCATGGGATGGAGTCCCCAGCCGCTGCCTGTCACGTGGCTCAGCATGTGACAGCCCTGCCCTGCTGTTTGGAGCTGAGCCAGGCAGAGGCAGAGCTGGTGCCAGATAGGGCAGAGCTAGGGCTGAGCCTGGCAGCCCTCAGCCAGGAACCAGGCCCAGAGAAGGACTGCCACTGGCCTAAGGCCACACAGCAAACCAAGGACCCACCTGGAGAGTTATTGGTCAGCGGGAGGGGTGTTGCAGGATCTTGAGGGGCCCTTCCTCCTTGGGGAGGAATAGGGGCCAGTCCTCTCCCCTCTCTGGGTTGGATGCCTCTGTTACAATGGGGACAACATGCTCAGAGAGGTGCAGTGACCAGGCCAGGGCCACACAGTGAGAAGGACAGGTGGGGATTCTAGCCCAGCCAGGCCCGGCTTCCCGGCCCTTGTTTAGGAGCCAGGTGGGGGTCACAGCCACTCATGGGAGCCTCATGTCTCAGCTGAGAGCAGCAGCCATGGTTTCCTGGACATCTGCTGTGTCGTCTCAGCTCGGCACCTCCCGACAGCCCAACGCTCCTCATCCTCAGGGTTTTTAGTTAAAAAAAGAAAATAGCAAAGATTCCGTGCAGGGTGCTGGTGTGAGATGAGGGTGCAGTGGGTCATCATGCTCCAATTTGGGACGCAATGCGGGGGTGACACGCTCTGGCTGCTTCTCAACATCCCAGGAGCTGTTTGAATTGGGAGCAATAGTTATCTTTCCTGTTTGCTTTTTGTAAGGAACATCTATTATTTGCATAATGATAACAAAAAATAAAACCCATTGTAGAGAAAATCATTTGGAAACAGTGAGGGGCATGGGGCTGCTCATTGCTCTGGGTGTGACAGTGAGTGTTTGCGGCCTGGATGGGGTGGCAGGGACCTGCTGGCCTTGCTCCGTGCTCTGCCCTGCAGGCCACACTGGCTGTGTTGATCTGCTCCTCGTATGCCAGCTCACAGGCTGGAGGGTCCCAGCGCTGGAGGGTCAAAGAGAGGTGGTGTCATTAGCCCCCAGAGGGTCAGGGTCAACCAGGAAAAGCTAGACTAAGGTGGGCCCGAACTGTGGGTGCTGGGACCCTAGAAGAGCCGAGCCACTGCCCACATTCCTCCCTGGGGATTTTTACCCCCGTTTCTTCCTTTCTCCTCCCCCAGTCTTCCACCAGCACCTCCCATTGGCCAAATTGAATCAGGGAGCCTGTTCCTCAAGTATTTGAAAGCTCTTATCTCCAGGAGCAGTTGCCAGTCACATCCAAACCCCATGTCTGGAATGATGCGGTGATGTTTTTTCTTGCTAACCCACAGGGTTACTGAGCCTCAGCAGATTTTAGGAGCCCAGGAGTTGAAAGTGCCTGCTTCTCAAATTCATCTGATGTTACCGTGGGAAAGCCCCCAAGACCGAGATTACTCCTTACTCAACTTGGGACATTCATGTTTGTATTCTTTGTGTTGGTGCTTTTTTTAAAAAAATGAATCTTTTTTTTATCACACACACACACGCACACACACGCACACACACACACGAGGTCTGACCATTAAGTTCACGAACTTGTTGCAATGACGTCGCTAACCTTTTTTGATATCAGAGGGATTATTCATTATGAATTTGTACCAACTGGACAAATAGTTAACCAAGTTTACTATTTGGAAGTGCTGAAAAGGCTGCATGAAAAAGTTAGACGACCTGAACTTTTCGCCAACAATTCGTGGCTCTTGCATCACGACAATGCACCAGCTCACACAGCACTGTCTGTGAGGGAGATTTTAGCCAGTAAACAAATAACTGTATTGGAACACCCGCCCTACTCACCTGATCTGGCCCCCAATGACTTCTTTGTTTACCCGAAGATAAAGGAAATATTGAAAGGAAGACATTTTGATGACATTCAGGACATCAAAGGTAATACGACAACAGCTCTGATAGCCATTCCACAAAAAGATTTCCAAAATTGCTTTGAAGGGTGGACTATGTGCAGGAGTTGGTGCATAGCTTCCGAAGGGGAGTCCTTCAAAGGTGACCATTGTAATATTAAGCAATGAATATTAAGCAATGTAATATTAAGCAATATTAGCACTTTTTCTAGGATGAGTTCGCAAACTTAATTGTCAGATAGCGGTGTGCGTGCACGCTTTTAATAAGGTTAGAATGGTACTATTAACCATTATGTGCCATAATGTCATGTTTTGAAACAAGCTGCCAGAAAAATGTACCGAAGTGAATTGATTTTAGTAATTTAAAATTAAAAGTTACCAGGGCGGCCGGTTGGCTCAGTTAGTTAGTGCGCAGTGCTCATAACACCAAGGTCGCCAGTTCGATGCCCATAGCTGCACCCACCACAACTAGAGTGAAAACAATGGTTTGACTTGGAGCTGATGGGTCCTGGAAAAACACACTGTTCCCCAATATTACCCAATAAAAATTTTTTTAAAAAGTTACCAACAGACCACAGGAGTCCACGTGTAATCAGGGCTTTAAATTAAATAATTCTGGGACCCTAAACTATAGAGTAACCTTTTTAGGCATGACCTCGGAGAAATCATGCAATATTACGAAAAGTCAGCATCTATGAAATAGCTACTATGCCGCTGAGTAAGAAAAGTCTTGCTGGTTGGGGTCGGCATGGGGGAGGTCTGGCCGGCCAGCTGACACACACTGTCACGGGTGTCTCCTTATATGGGGCAGGCCACCACTTCCTAACCAGTGTTCCTGCTCCCCTCCTACCTTCTCTTTGCTTTCTGGCTGCTTCTTAAAACACACTCTGCTTGGGAGCATCCGGTTAGCTCAGTTGGTTAGAGCGCAGTGCTCTTAACAACAAGGTTGCCGGTTCTGTCCCCACATGGGCCACTGTGAGCTGCGCCCTCCACAACTAGATTGAAACAACTATGTGACTTGGAGCGGATGGGTCCTGGAAAACACACTTAAATAAATAAATAAGTAAAATAAATAATAAAATAAATAAATAAATAAATAAATAAAAATAAAAATAAAAATGACAGACAAAATAAATATTGCCTGAGGGGACAGACAATAAAAATGACCAGTAAACTTTAAAAAAAAAAAAAAAAAAATAAAACACTCTGCTTAATTTCGTCTTAGGGGTGGGAGATACAAAACGATTGAGTTCAACAAGTCCACCAGGGGACCTACACCCTCTTGGACGACACATACCCCCTCAGGGTGGGAAACACCTGGCTACCTTGAAATGCACCCACTGGGTCTGTGAATGTCTCTCCCTGACGTGCCCAGGGGTGGGTGGCGGGTGAGCCCCGCCCGCACTATGCCAGATGGTGGGCTCTCAGGGTACAGTTTCAACAGGCAGCATCTCGGAGCTTCCTGGCCCCTTCAGAGGCCACCCCATCTTCCCTCTCTCCCTTGGTAGGACTTTTGTGGGCCTGCTCTCTTTCCGATGTGGCGACAACTAAGTGTCCCCTGCCCTGTTTCCCTCTCTTGCCCCTCAAGTTCTGCGTCTCCAAGATGCTTCTTTTCCACCTGGCCGCCGTCCTGTCCCTCTGCATCCTGTTTTCAGTTGGCAGAAGTGCTTTTCTGCTTATTCCTATTTTGCAGGTGAGGAAATATTGGGGTGTGTGCCAGACGAGGTGAGGGGGCTTCCCACTGATGCCCAGAGAAGACCATGCACCTAGCTGGGAGGATTCTGGGGACCCCGCTCCATTGGGGCAGATAGGGAAGGGGTCATTTACAGATGCTAGTCTCCATCCAGGCCCAAGGGTCCCCTTTCCAGTCTGGTTTTCGGGTGGTATACTCCTGGAAGGGGCAAGCGCTCATTCGTGGCGTCCTCATTCTCCCTCGGAGCCTACAGACCTCCAGCCTCCCACCCCCTGCTCTTCTGAGCCCACTCCCTCGGCCACACCACCCACCTCAGGCAGCCACGTCCCCTCCTCCTGGCTACGTCTCCTGCCTGCCTGTTGAATTCTACAGGACTGCATCCTCCTGGGGGCATCAAAGTCCACTGGATCCACTAGCCCCAAGAACTCCTGGACCTCCTGAGCCCTCCCCACCCCGAGCCATGGCCACACCCTGGGCTTTGCCATCGCCGGCATCCTGACTCTCTGACCACTGACCACGGCTCAGCCTCCCGGCCTCCCAGCATGCACTGCATCCCTGATATGCAGCCTCCTCCTTGCTCCTGCACCTCGGGCCGTGCCCTCTCTCCTCCTTCTTCCATATCTCCCACTTCTGGGCACAGTTGGCATGACTCCACCTCTCTGCTTTACCCATATTGTTGTAGGAATATTTCTCTGTGAGTCCCCAAATGATGTAGGGGACTTTTGAGTGAGTGCCGGGATTGTGTCTCGTGAGACCAAAGAAGAGAAACACGGACCCAGGAGAGGCAAAGAGTTTTAAAAAGAGGATAGTTGGGCCGACGGGTGGCTCAGTTGGTTAGAGCATGAGCTCGGGGCAACAGGGCTGCTGGTTCGATTCCCACATGGGCCAGCAAACTGCGTCCTCCACAACTAGAATGAAGTCAGTGAGCTGCCACTGAGTTCCCGGGTGGCCAGATGGCTCAGTTGGTTGGAATGTGTGCTCTCAACCACAAGGTTGCCAGTTCAACTCCTGCAAGGGATAGTGGGCTGTGGCCCCTACAACTAACTACGGCAACTGGACCTGGAGCTGAGCTGTGCCCTCCACAACTAAGATTGAAAGGACAACTTGACTTGGATGGAGCTGATGAGTCCTGGGAAAAACACACTACTGTTCCCCAATAAAAAAAGTCCTGGAAATAAAAACTGTTCCCCAATAAAGTCCTGTTCCTCTCCCCCAATAAAATCTTAAAAAAAAAAAGATAGTTTATTGAAAACAAAGGGTCAGCGCTCCCGAGCGGGAGGGGGTCCCGAATAGGGGTGCCCCCTGACTGAGGCAAAAGCTCTTACTTTTTTTTTTTTTTTTTAATTTATTGGGGTGACAATTGTTAGTAGAATTACATAGATTTCAGTTGTCAAAAGCTCTTACTTTTATACCTTCCCTTGCCTGTTTGGGGAAGGGGCGCCTGCGCCTTTTAATGGAATTCATCTGCCAGGTTTGTTCTGTTAGCCCATCCAAAGGGATTAGCAAAATAACCTATTTCTATCTATCAGATCTGTTCTGTTTGTCAGGGCAAAAGGAATTTTATGATTAACTTCAAGGCGCTGTTACATTTTGTGCTGGAGCGAAGGAGTAATTTCAAAACCTGGAGTTTTACGATATGGCTGTCTTTGTTTATTCCACCAGGGACCTCCCTGTCTACCTAGCGACATACTAATCAACCTGTCTCAACATCTGCACCTGGGTGTGGTCTGAGAAAGTTCCATCACCTCGCAGCCTGAAACCTCTGCAAACTCATGCCCTCCACACACCCAGCTCTCCCCCTTCCCAGCAACCCGTCTGAGGTGGATAATTGCCAACCATTCACTTCTCCATCCATCCACTCACACTTTTTGAATACCTGCTAAGTGCCTGACACAACCCTTTGCATGCAGGGTGCATGGTGAGCAGTCGTCTGAGGGGACAATTAAACCACAGAAAATTAGAAAGGAAATAAATAGTTCATACTGTTCTCCAGAATGGCTGGAACAGTTTACAATTTCACTAACAGTGCACAAGAGTTCCCTTTTCTCTATATCCGGGACAACACTTGTTACCTCTTGTCTTTTTTTTTTTTTTTTAAGAATTTATTGGGGAAGGGGAACAAGACTTTATTGGGGAACAGTGTGCACTTCCGGGACTTTTCCAAGTCAAATTGCTGTCCTTTCAATCTTAGTTGTGGAGGGCGCAGCGCAGCTCCAGGTCCAGTTGCTGTTGTTAGTTGCAGGGGGTGCAGCCCACCATCCCTTGCGGGAGTCGAGCTGGCAACCTTGTGGTTGAGAGGACGCGCTCCAACCAACTGAGCCATCTGGGAGCTCAGCGGCAGCTCAGCTCAAGGTGCTGTGTTCAATCTTAGTTGCGGGGGGCAGAGTCCACCATCCCTTGTGGGAGTGGAGGAGTCGAACCTAGCAGCCTTATAGTCTAGAGCCTGCACTCCAATTGAGCCATCGGACACCTGGCAGCTGAGCGGCAGCTCATTGACTTCATTCTAGTTGCGGAGGGCGCAAGTCGCTGGCCCATGTGGGAAGTGTACCAGCAGCCCAGAGCTCGCGCTCTAACCAACTGAGCCACCGATGTGCCCCACCTCTTATCTTCTTGATGACAGTCATTCTTACAGATGTGAGGTGTTATCTCATTGTGGTCTTGATTTGCATTTCCCTGATGATTAGTGATGTTGAGTACCTTTTCATGTACCTGTTGGCCAATTCTTTGGAAAAACATGTCTACTTAGTTCCTCTGCCCATTTTTAAAATTGGATTGTTTGCTTGTTTTGTTTTTTGTTATTGAATTGTATGAGTTATTTATAAATTTTGGATATTAACCCTTTATCTGGCACATGGTTTGCAAATATTCTCTCCTAGTCTATACATTGCCTGTATATTTTTATTGTTTCTTTTGCAGTGCAGAAGCTGTTAAGTTTGATGTGATCCCACTTGTTGATTTTTTTTCTTCTGTTTTTTTGTTCTTTTCGTGTCATATCAAAAAAATCACTGCCAAGACCAATGTGGAAATAAAGGAAACTTCATTTAAAACGGAGTTGGGAAGCCATGAAGGGGGAGTTTTCACATACCACCACTCATCACACCCTGCAGAATCCAACAGGAAGAAGCCTACACTTACATTTCTCCACAGGAAGAAGCCTAGTTTGCTACTCCAGCAGAAGGAGAGGAGATTATCTCCTGGTATGGAACGAGACCCAGCCAATGAGAAACTGCCATGACTCCGCCAATGGAAAGCCACTACACTTCAAATTCCCAGTTTTCTCCAATGGACATTGTTTATGACAGTCCCTCTCAACTCACCCTTTTCTCTATCAAGTAACATTCCTCTCCTTTGTTTTCCAGATTTGCCTAAGGTTTGCTGTAGCTTTCCTGTCCTAAATTGCAATTCCTCTGCCATTCCTGAATAAACCCATTTTGCTGGTTAAATAACTGGCTATTTTATTCCTGAGATCGACATCAATGTCATAGAATTACATTTTCTTCTAGAAGTTTTATTGTCTCAGGTCTTATGTTTAAGTCTTTGATCTATTTTGAGTTAACTTTTGTATTAAGTGGTGTAAAACGGAGGTTCAATTTCATTTGTCTGCATGTGATTATGCAGTTTTCCCCACACCACTTGTTGAAGAGACTATACTGGGACTGCATAGTTTAAAAAGCTTCCCAGGTTTTTAACCAGGATGACAGCCAGCGCTATGGAGCATCAGCTCAGGCAAGGTGGGAACTTCATGGGCTCCCCCTGACATCCCTGGACCCAGTGGCCCGCAGGGTGGGGGCAGGAGGCTCTGAATCCTGCTGCAGGGTGGTGATGGGGTCACCTCCCTGTAGTCCAGCAGCCACCACCATTTTGAGTTCTGCCAGCGCTCCCACTTGCAGGTCCCCAAACTGAAGCTGGAGAGTGTGTGGGAGGTGGGTACCAGCTGTGATGGGAGCCCTCTTAGGGGCTGCTATGAGGGCTCTTTGCTTACCTGTGTTGAAAGTGAACGGATACCTTGGGACACTTAACCATGGAGATGGGAGGACTGCGGGTGGACTTGGGCCCGTTGCTGACTCTCTAGTCTTGACTTCCTGCTGAACTCTGTGGTAACGGGGTGGAGAGGCGGGTGGAGGCTGCCGATGTAGGAGGGGCCATGTTGGGCTCGGCCCTCTTCGGCCGGAGGACGCCCTCCGTGTGCAAGCACACTTGCCTTTTCCTCGGCAGGTCCGTTTTCTCTTTCTTTTCCCAAATAAACCGTTTTCTTTTGGTGGATTATCTGGAGAATTATTTTGGCCAGAGGACACCTGCAAACACACCAAATGAGGGCTGGAGGTGGGATGACAGTAGTAACATTCAGATTATGGGACTGGCACTTTTCTAAGGCTTTGCATTAACTCAATCCCGCAATAGCCCTAGGATGTAGTGCCCAGTATCCCCATTTTACAGGTGAGGAAACAGGCACAGAAAAGCGGAGTTAATTCCCAAAGTCACAAAGCCAGGAAGTGGGTGAGCGGGGATTTGAACTGGAATCTCACAGCCCTGAGGCCGGGTCCTGGTCGCACATGGACACACCTCTCCCGTCCCCCCTTCCTCCTCCCGTTTCCTCCTCCCCCTTGCCTTCCTCCTCCCCCTCGACGCGCCCCAAGCTGTGCTGGGGCCGCCCCTCCCAGGATAGGTGGCCCGAGGGCGGAGCGGGGCCGGGAGGGGGCAGTTCCCGGCCGCAGGAAGGAAGTGGCGGGCCCCGCTGCTGGGACGCCCGTGCTCGCCACCACAAGTCCTCCAGTGGGGTCGGGCCATGGAGGCGGAGCCGCCACTCTACCCGGTGGCGGGGGCCGCGGGTCCGCAGGGAGATGAGGACCGGCTCGGGGTCCCCGACGGGCCCGAGGCCCCGGTGAGCGAGGACGGGGACCGTGAGGGAATGCGGGGACCCAGAGGGCCGGGGTCTCCCCCGGGACGGGGGTGCGGGTGGCCCGGGTGGCGGGCACCGGGAGTGCAAGGGCTGGGGGTGCGGAGTCCAGGGCACCCTGCCGGATGCAAATGCAGTTCGTACCCCGCAGCTGGACGAGCTGGTGGGCGCGTACCCCAACTACAACGAGGAGGAGGAGGAGCGCCGCTACTACCGCCGCAAGCGCCTTGGCGTGCTCAAGAACGTGCTGGCGGCCAGCGCGGGCGGCATGCTCACCTACGGCGTCTACCTGGGTACCTGCCCACTACGGGCCCAACGTGGGGCTAGGCGAGGGGGGACCGCCCGCCCAGCGGGCTCTGGCGCTTGATCCCAAGGCTTCCCCGTTCCCACCCACCCTGCCGCCCTAACTTCCCTAGACCGTGTCTGGGAAGAGAAACCTTAGTGGGCCAGTGGGCCTCCCTTCCTCTTTCACTTCCCAGTGTGCTGCCCTCGCAGCTGCAGCTGTGGCCCCGCCATGTGAGGGTGGTGTGATACTGTACAGTGTCCCCAGGTTCCAACCAGAGCCATCGTGCTGGTATGGGCGCCCAGGGCAGGTCTGCTGCCTTGGAAATCAGGAGCGCTGGGGGTCCAAGAGACCTGCAGAGCGAGGCAGGTGGGGTGGAGGTCTGCATTCAAGTCACTGACACCGCGGCGGCTGACAGGCGGCTGACAAGACGCCTGGCCCGGCCTGGCTTCCCTCTGTCCTCATGGGCGTTGGAATCGGGGATCCCTTTGGTAAATGCGTCCCAGCCTCTGCTTGGTTGCACCCCGAGCCAGGCCGCCCCCTCCACGCCAGCTCCCTGTCCCCAGGCCTCCTGCAGATGCAGCTGATTCTGCACTATGATGAGACCTACCGCGAGGTGAAGTATGGCAACATGGGGCTGCCCGACATCGACAACAAAATGCTCATCGGCATCAATGTGATGCCCATCGCCGCGCTCCTCTACACACCTGTGCTCATTAGGTGCGACACTGCTGTCCCCCTGAGGGCTGGGCTGTCACCCAATCTTGAAGGGGTGCAGGGGCTGTTGGACCATGGGGTCTTCAGCTGCTTTGGTGGTCTTGGGAAGCGAGCAGTTGGGAGAGGCCTTGCCTACCTGGAGGGGTGAGAGAGAAGAGTTAAAGCTGGGTTTGGGGAAGGAAACAAGCTTTGCCCAGGGCACATTGGGTTTCAAGCAATGGAAATTCACTCCGGCTCCTTCCCTTAGCTTATGTTCCTGCTCTGCTCTGTGGCCAGGAGCCACAGGGACCTTTTTGGGTTCAGGGCTGGAGAATATCTGGAGAGAAGCTGATCAGCCAGCAAGGCCCAGGCTCCTACCACTGCCCAATCATCTGTGGCCGGTGTCGAGGGACATTTCTCACTGAAAGGGCATGGCTGGGCAGGTGCCCCAGAGGGCCTGCTCTAGAGTGAGCCTGCAGGCATCTGGTCCAGCCTCCTGGCCAATGCAAATATCCCTTCCACAAGGCCCTCCCCACCAGGAGGTACATCTGTGCTCAGATGGAACCCAGAGAACAGTTGACAAGTTAGTTGTGTTTCAGTTCCCCTATCTTAAACAAATTCCTTTATCACAATTGCACAAACAGTATTAGAACCATAACTGAAATCAGAAAAAAAGAAAATCCCACCCAAACCTTCTAGTAAATCAGCTAACTTGGTTCTCCCACCGGCATTCATGGATCAGGTTTACGTCCTTGTCACCAGAACACGTGTGTGCCACGTTCACTTTTGCTTTCTTTCTTTTCACTGCACACATCTTGGCCTGCTCCACTGTCTTCACAGTGGGTGAAGACAGTGGAGCAGACACCAGACAGTGTGAAGACACCATCACAGTTGGTGATGGTGGCAATTTCTGCAGAGAGGTGGGCACCCAGCTGTGGCTCAGAGTTGGACATTGCAGGTCCCTCTCCCTTTCACTTTGTGCTTTGTAGCTGTTCCCGTCTTAAAATTTAAAAAGAAAAAAAATCCAGGATACATTCCCAGCAGTGCCCTTACTCGGTCAGAAGCATGTGGAAGGTTTTATGGCTCTTAAAACCCGTCATTATAAATAACAATAGCTAACTCATCTCATTTCTTATGTGCTGTGTACTTTACAAGTATTATCTCATTCCTTACAATCTGAGATAGGTGCTGGAATCTTACACACGGAGAAAACGAGGTATAGAACGGCTTGCCCAACTCCCACGGGCAGCACCTGGCAGATTGAAGGTGTAAAGCCAGAAAACCTTCAAACCGCCATGCTTGCCCAAACTACCAGGCTGAATTTTTGAAGGGCTATGCCAGTCTGCGTGGTCAGTGGCTGTCTGTCATTTTTCAAACCATAGCCTCACCAGCAATGACTAGTAATGTTTTTACCTTTTTCCTTTATTTTTTTTTTTAAGACTTTATTGGGGAAGGGGAACAGGACTTTATTGGGGAACAGTGTGTACTTCCAGGCCGGTTTTCCAAGTCAAGTTGTTGTCCTTTCAATCTTAGTTGTGGAGAGTGCCGTTCAGTTTCAAGTTGTTGTCCTTTCAGTCTTAGTTGTGTCGGGCGCAGCTCAGCTCCAGGTCCAGTTGCCGTTGCTAGTTGCAGGGGGCACAGCCCACTATCCCTTGCGGGAGTTGAACCGGCAACCTTGTGGTTGAGAGGATGCACTCCAACCAACTGAGCCATCCGGGAGCTCAGCGGCATCTCAGCTCAAGGTGCCGTGTTCAATCTTAGTTGCAGCGGGCGGAGCCCACCATCCCTTGAGGTTGTCGAGGAATCGAACTGGCAACCTTGTGGTTGAGAGCCCAGTGGCCCATGTGGGAATCGAACCGGCAGCCTTCGGAGTTAGGAGCATGGAGCTCTAACCGCCTGAGCCACTGGGCCGGCCCCTTTTTCCTTTTTGCTCCATCAAAATGTACAGTGCATTTTGTGTGACCCGCCCTCCCCCAAATAGATCAGGGAGGCTGCCTCTCTATTTTTTATGTGGCAAAATAAAGATAGTAAAAGAACTAGGGCCCTGTGATAGAAAGCAAAGTAATTGTATCAGAAAACCAGGGTCATTTTGCTTTGAGCTTCCTGGAACCCAAAGGGAACTAATGAGCACAAATACTTAAACAAAAGCAAAGATCTGGTGGTGGTTTTTAGCCTGACCAGCCTCCATGCTCTGAATGGACCTTTTTTTTTAATCACTTGTCAGCCTCGTTTGAACACGATGTGGCATTTTCCCAGAGCCAGCAAGGTTGTTTTCCTAGGGGCCAGAGAGGAGGAACCATCCTGATTGACCACATGGACTGCAAGAGCAGTGGGCAGGGAAGAAGGGACGCCAGGGCGCGGGCCCTGCCACTGGCCAGCAGTGAAGCCTCTTCCTCTCTCTGCTCCTAGGTTTCATTGAGCCAGCTTGGGTCAAGTCCCTTGGACGTGTGCCTGGGCCCTGCAGTCCCAGCACATAGCTTGGGTGGAGAAGGGGGTTAGTGAGTCAGCCCAGAGCACAAATGAGGGCTGGATATGTCCATAAGCCACTGACTTATAACACCTTCACCCTGCAGTATCTGCTTCCATCTTTGCAGTGGCCAAGGGAGCCTTGTGCTTTGGGCTCCATGCCCACATTACAGCTGTGGACTCGGGTGTGTGGATACACTGGCTTGCCTGAAGGCCACTCAGGAAGTCTGTTTCTCTGAGACTCCATCTGAGAGCCCTTGACTCCAAGGCCAGGGGTCTTTTTCCGCCTCACACAGTCTCGTGAGCTGGGAGTTGTGGCCATTCGGGTATTGGGCCATGGTAGTCTGGGTGGGCCCGTGGCACCAGCATCCCTCCCACTTCCCACAGGTTTTTTGGCACCAAGTGGATGATGTTCCTAGGCGTGGGCATCTATGCCCTCTTTGTCTCCACCAACTACTGGGAGCGCTACTACACGCTCGTGCCCTCAGCAGTGGCCCTGGGCATGGCCATCGTACCTCTTTGGGCCTCCATGGGCAACTACATCACCAGGTGAGCTTGGTGGGCAGCAGGGTGGGAGGCTGGAGGCTGGGCCGACCCTCTGTTGCATTGGCAACCTTGGCTGGGGGACCTTGGATCAGCCCTTCTGTCCTCTGGGCCTCAGTTTCCCCATCCATGAGATGCAGGGGCTGGCTAGGAAGCCCCTGCAGGAAGCAGCAGTATCAGGTAGAGGTTGAGCTGGGAAGAGCCTTCTTTCCTTTGTGGTCCAGGATGGCCCAGAAGTATTACGAGTACTCCCACTACAAGGAAAGGGATGAGCAGGGCCCCCAGCAGCGCCCACCTCGGGGCTCCCACGCACCCTATCTCCTGGTCTTCCAAGCCATCTTCTATAGCTTCTTTCATGTGAGTATCACATATGGGGCCCTGGGGGTGTGTGTATTCCAGCCCGAGAACCCAGACATTGGAGCCCACTCCATATAGTCTTTTAAGTCCTGTAGTACTGCTGAACTTCTTGGGCCAACTCCTGCTTGCTTACCCCTAGTGACTGAGACCTCATCCCCTCCCTTTCCACAGTGCTGACCAGGGGGAATCCTCCTGCATTGGGCACTCCTTCCTACCACCAAGCTGCCACCAGAGGTGGGAGGGCTCCTGTACCCCCAAGTTGTGCCCAGACCCCTCCCAGTTCATGCCTGTGCCCCCTGCCTGGTTCCATGCTCCAAGCCTGGCCCAAATTGTCCTCCTGCCCACAGCTGAGCTTCGCCTGCGCCCAGCTGCCCATGATCTACTTCCTGAACCACTATCTGTATGACCTGAACCACACGCTGTACAACGTGCAGAGCTGCGGTTAGTCCTCATGGGGGTGGGGTCCCCAAGTCCTGCTCACCTCCGCATTGAGTTATCTAGCAGACCCTGGGCACTTGAGGGCAGAGAGGATGCTCTCTCACAGAATTCTGGGCTGAGGGTCCAGTATTCCATAGTTCTGGTGGCTGAGGCACAGAGAATATGTAGTTAGAACCTGACTGGGGACAGATGGCACCTCGTCCAGTCAGGGAAGGTTGCCTGGAGAAGGTGCCATCTGGGATGAAGCTGCCTGTGGGATCTCTGTCAGGGTCAAGCATACCCTCAGAGCTCAGTCAGTGCAGGGTAAAAGTTTGGAGGTGGCATATGGACTGGTGCCCCTCCCCCAGCCTGGGGCAATAGGGCAGAAAGGGAGATGGGAGAAGGTGCTCCTTTCCTTGGGGTACGTCAACCCTAGTGGCCCTCACCTCCGAACTGCTCCCCAAAGAAACTCTGCCTTTGCACGCATTGTCCTCACCGCCCTCTTTAATCCTCCCCACCTCCCCATCTGCTTTGTTGCACTTTGTGGCTGAGTTGACAGTATGCCCTACGCCCTCCCTCATGATGTCCCCTCGGCCCCTTCTCAGGCACTAACAGCCAGGGCATCCTCATCGGCTTCAACAAAACGGTTCTACAGATGCTGCCGCGGAGCCGAAACCTCATTGTGGTGGAGAGCGTGCTCATGGCGGTGGCCTTCCTAGCCATGTTGCTGGTGCGGCCTGGGATGGGGGTGGGGTGGAGTCAATGAAGTCTGGGGACAGAGGCGGGGAGAAAGAGGTGCAGTCTGGGTGTCTGGCTGGCGGCCTGGGCAAGGTTGCGACTTAGAGGCGTGGTCTGAGTCGGGAACCAGGGCTGAGTCCTGGGGAGGCCTAGCTTGATTGATTCCTGTGATGACTGAGGCTGGAGTTGGAGGGGAATCAGGTCTGGTCTGGGGTTGAAATGGAGACAGGGTCGGAGAGGATAGGCTGTGACCTGCGAGAGTCGGAAGGTGTGGCTCAAACTCGGGGGCGGTACTGGAGGCAGAACTAAGACTTGGGGGCATGGCTAGAGCGTGGCCTTAGCCTAGAGGCGGAACTGGGAGGCAACGCCGAGATGTGTCTAGGGGCGGGGTCTGGGCTGAGAGGCGGGGCTGAGGCCCGGGGGCGGGGCCGAGGGGCCTGGCTGCCCGCCCCCTCACGGCGCGGGTTCGCAGGTGCTGGGCCTGTGCGGTGCCGCCTATCGGCCCACGGAAGAGATCGACCTGCGCAGCGTGGGCTGGGGCAACATCTTCCAGCTCCCCTTTAAGCACGTGCGCGACTTCCGCTTGCGCCACCTCGTGCCCTTCTTTATCTACAGCGGCTTCGAGGTGCTATTTGCCTGCACTGGTCTCGCCCTGGTAAGTACAGCCTGCATAGGGTTGCCAGAAAAAATACAGGAGGTCCGGTTCAATTTGAATTTCAGATAAACAGCGAATAAGTTTTGAATGTATGTATAAGTATGTACAGGTATGTCCCATATAGGTCCGTCCCTCTTCCTTCTCTTTCCTTATTCCTCCTTTACTTTGAACAAATTATTTTAACCTCCTGAGCCTCAGTTTCCTCATCTGTGAAGTGAGTCTAGTAACAACTTTCACCCCTGAGATGAGATAATGCCCATAAAGCATTTGATTCCATGCCGGGTGCAGCCCTGGCGTCTGGGGACAATGTCCAAGCATTTTCTCATTGTCTGTCTCCCCAGAACCTTCCCATGAGGCTCGAAGGGAGTTAGCGTCAAGGTGGCCCAGAGGTGGGGGGAGCCAGAACCTGGGCCAGCTGACCGCACGCTCTCACCTCTGTTCCCCCAGTGTTATGGTGTGTGCTCAGTGGGGCTGGAACGCCTGCCGTACCTCCTCGTGGCTTACAGCCTGGGTGCCTCAGCCGCCTCAGTGCTGGGCCTGCTGGGGCTGTGGCTGCCACGCCAGGTGCCCCTGGTGTCTGGGGCCGGACTGCACCTGTTGCTCACTGTAAGCCTCTTTTTCTGGGCCCCCAAACCTCGGGTCCTGCAACACGTCTGGATCCTGTATGTAGCAGCCGTCCTCTGGGGTGTGGGCAGTGCCCTCAACAAGACGGGGCTCAGCAGTGAGTATAGCCATGGGCACTGGCATGGCTGGGCAGGGGACTCTGTAGCTACCTCAGGGGGGTGGGAGCAGCACAGACATCCCCTGCAAGCGAGGGTACAATTTGCCAGGTGCCGTGTGGGCTTCCTCGCATTTAAACCTCACAACTTAACATAGAGGTGGCATCTCATTTTCCAGATGGGAGAAGTGGCCCTAGGGAGTTAACTTGCCCCAAGTCACCCACAGAGCCAATGTTTGAATCTGCATCTCTGTACCAACTCTCTCCACCTTGTTTTCCTGAGAGTGGAGTCTGAGTCCCCCTACTCCCTGTCCGGTGCTCCTTCTGCCCACCCCAGCGAGGGTTTTTTTTTTTTTTTTTGGTTTCAAAACCAGTTCAAACCTCCCAACTTCAGGTTTGATTTGTAGAAAGCTTGTTGCTGCAAGCAGGGTGCCTTCCCTGAGCCCTGAGTGAGACGGAGAAACCGTCTTTGTATGTCTGGCTTTGAGCTCCTGGGGTCTGGCAGAGGACAGGATGGGACTGCACATAAAACTTTCCACTTTTGAGGCCACATGTGTCACAGAACAAAGCCCTCCTGCATTGGGTCTCATCTCACCTGCTCCTTCCTCTGCCCAGTTCCCCCGGCAGCGTGATAACCAGGATCTCCACTAGGGGGCAGGCCAGGACCTGTCCAACAGCATTGTAGGTGCTCCCACCGGCCCGAGGCCTAGGAGAGTCACAGGTGGGAGATCAAGCACCCTGGACCCTGGTTGACAACTTTCCCCTTCCTGCCCTGTCCTGCCCGCCCATAGCACTGCTGGGAATCCTGTATGAGGACAAAGAGCGACAAGACTTCATCTTTACCATCTACCACTGGTGGCAGGCCGTGGCCATCTTTGTGGTATACCTGGGCTCCAGCCTGCCCATGAAGGTGAGGCTGAGCTGGGTAGGAGAAGAGTCTCTGGGGCGTTAGGCATCCCACACACCCCCATTAAGGCACCAGATACCTTCTGGCCTCACAGCCCCTGATGGGCACTACTCCACAAGGGTTGGGCCCTGGGCCAAGACCGCTGGGTGACCCCAAATCCAGCTTTCGGTTACTGCCTTATCTCCTGAGGGCCTCAGTTTACCTGTGTCTGAAGGGGTTCCCAGTTTCTTTGCCTGTGGGCACATCCCAGCCGCCTTGTGGGTAGCTGGATAACCTGTTCAACAGATGTCGGGCTCCCAGAGAGATGCTGAGGCTGTTTCCCTTCATGGCCTGCCCTCAGGGGTCCTTGTGCTGAGCTCCCATCCAAGTGATGGCTCCGTTTAGCAGATCCTGACCAACATTTTAAAAAACAGAATAGAAAATAGCAGGGAGTATGCATGCGACTATGTGTGTAGGTGCTGACTTATGACGGGGAATTCTTTCTGACTGGGTTACAGTCATAACCGTCTGAGAAACATTACTTACGGTCCTACATCGAGTAAGGGTGAGAGTGATCTAAGCCCCGGTAAGGGGTGGGGGTGCCAGGCCTGTGTTCCGCACTAATCAGCATCTTCACATCTGCCTATAAGGGGGCTTAGCTGGGGTTTGAGCCTTGCCGGCAGGAGGAAACAAGTGGCATGGGTGTCTGCGGGAGGAGAGTAGCATGCAGAGGAGATGCGCTGGCGAGTGCTCCGTGGGAGTGGGCCCATCCGGGTGAGGGGCTGGGCCTGTGGACTGGGGGCGGCGGCCAGCAGGTCCCCAGCATCTCTCCCTGTGTGCCCAGGCCAAACTGGCTGTGCTGCTGCTGACACTGTTGGTGGCCGCGGTCTCCTATATGATGATGGAGCAGAAGCTGCGGCAGGGCGTGGTCCCGCGCCAGCCCCGCATCCCGCGGCCCCAGCACAAGGTGCGTGGCTACCGCTATCTGGAGGAGGATAACTCCGACGAGAGCGACGCCGAGGGCGAGTGCGGCGCGGGCGGCGGTGGCCGCCGAGGGGAAGGCGGGGAGGAGGACGCGGCGCTGCCCGCGGGGCCCCGACCCGGTCCAGAGCCAGCCGGCTTCTGCCGCCGTCCTTGCCCTTACGAACAGGCGCAGGGAGGCGACGGGCCGGAGGAGCAGTGAGAGGCCCAGACTGCTAGACGGCCTCAGTTTACCGCGTTTCAGGTCAGGGGTTCCCTCTGATTCCTGAGCCATTTTCAGGAAGGAGCCTCTGTCCCTTTTCCCCAATGTCTGGGAATGCTCCGGGAGCCCAGGACCACCTGGAGCTTGGATCCGCTCCTTAGCCCCCTCCTCGGTGAGGTGGCACTCTGAGACCCCTCGGCCAGGCCTAGGGTTCGTGAGAGCACAGCTGAACCCACCCCCCGGAGGGGCCGCTCTCCATGATCTCCTCCCCAGGTCCGTTGCCCCCCAGCACGTGCCCCAGCCCCGGAGCAGGGACTGGGTCCTCTTGCTGCACCCCTCCCCCAGGCCAGCACCAGCTCTCAGCTACAATCCTGAACTGAGCGCGTTTCTTGCTCTGCATATCCTATCCTCATGGCCCACCAAGGGGCACGACTTTTTATAGAATGTGAGCAATAAAGAGATTTTGTATTGTGCTGACTGGTAAATCTCAGACCGTGAGGGTACGGAGTGCGCCCGGGATGTGTGTCTGGCTGATCCAGCCTCTGAGGCACAGTCGTCAGGCCTTGACTTGCGTGTGTCAGGGAGGGTACCCTAAACCCCACCCATCATGTCGTTCAGCGTCCTGAAAGCCCCGCCACTCCCGGGACCCACCAGCTTTGGCCAGTCCCACCCCCACTGCCCAGGAGAAGTGCCGAGGGGATCATAGTGGAGACGGACGAGCTGCCAGTCCCTTCTGGGTCTAGAAAATAGGACAGATTCCAGAGGCTTAGGTCCAGCTGCTCCCTTCCTGTAGTCTTCATAAGCAAGCTCAGCCTCCCTGCCCATCCCATCCTTTTTCTACCCGTTGGGGTATTTCTGCCCACAGCTCCACAGGGGACTCCTTGAAGAGCAGGGTCCACTTCTAAGTCCTGTTAGGGTCACCCTGTGCCCAGTACAGGCCAGGGGAATGGTGTCTGAACCCAGGTAAACTTGGCCACTACCTTCTGGCTTGGCCTCAATGCCCATTAGAGACACAGACCTCCTACAGCCTTAGGGTGCCCCTTTCTTCACCCCGCCTTCTATGGGAGAGGGGACTGAGACCCCACTGTGAAGGCTTTGAACACCTGGGTTAGGACAGGCAAGGAGGCTACAGTAGTGTCATGGAGTCCCCAACAGATGCTGGGGCCACAACATTCCTCACTCTGTACCCCCTCCACTCCTGGCTGAAGGTCAGACCCTTGTCCACGCTCACTCCGGCAGCAGGTCTCCTAGATTCTCCCACAGATAAACTGTCTCCGCCCCTGCCCTGTCTCCGCCCCTCACTGCCCTCACTTGAGTTTTGTTTAGTACCCTCTAGGGGGCGCTGGAGCCGGTCTGAGCCTCAGGTTCTTTCTCTGCAAAGTGTTATCTTTGAAAGGGCATGAGTGAAATCCCTCGGCAGGAAACTCACAAGAGACAGAGCATATTTTAAATTTTCTAAATTTCTGAGCAAAGTAAAAGGTCCAGGTGGTTCACAGTTTCAACATTAGATCAGTCCACATTTCTTTCACGTCGTAACTGAGAAGCTGGATTTCCTGTAGTTTTGGGGATAAAAAGCTAAAATCACCATGGAAAGGAAATGAGGCTGGGGGTGTCCAGTCTGCTTTCCAGGTTTGAGAAGCTAACCAGGGCACACAGTCGATCAGTAAGTACTGATATTAAAGAATGGAATAAAAGTACCATTTTTTTCTTTATTGATGTGAATTCTAATTTTCTAAATGATCGACTAATTTATTAGAACATAAATACTTAAGTTATCTGGACCTGAAGTAATTTATAAATAGGACTGTTGAATATTTCTTTTGGCCTAGGAGCACCATGAAAAATTCCTGAAACACTAAGTGTGCCAGGAACTGAGAAAGTTTGAGCACTCAGAGTAAGATCTCCATAAATGTCAGCTATTAGTGTTACAGGTGTTACAGACCTACAGTGCGTCCCTCACTGGTCCCCAGGCCCCCCCCACCCCCCCGCCTTGCCTAGACAACTGGCTGTATTCTTTCTGAGCCCAGCTCTATGGAAGATGATTAAACCACAGTTTCTGGCGCCTGCAAATAGAGGCCCCCCACCCCCAGTCTGCTGCAAACCAACACAAGCCAGTTACCAAGTTGTCTTTGGCAGATTTGGGGGCCCTGCAGTCATGGGGACAGTGCGAGCTACAGCTATAGTGAGGGCCACAAGTCACCTCTCCCCAGCCTCCCCACCAGGTGGCCTGTACACTCAGGCAAGTGAAGGACCGAAAGCTGTCTGCCTAATGCGCAGACTTTCAATGACAAGCCGGCCCAGAAAGGGTCACGAGGTATGACCCGTGGGCTGGGTGAAACGCCAGTTCTCTATGCTTCTGGTTCCCTGTCAGCGTCTGGCATGGAGGAGGAGTTCTCCAGCAATAGATGTGGCAACATCCTCCTGGCAGGATTCCAGCTAAACTCCAGTTGGGGATGGGTGACCAGACACAATAAGCCAGGGGCCGTTAGGAAGAGTGTGGGCCCCTGGAAAGGTGGAGCAGGGGAGCGAAGGGGGTGGGGATGGGTCCGCAAGTCGTCGGAGTTCCGAGCCATTGCTAACGTCCATCTCGATGTAGGACAAAAATTGGGGTTGAGCAGTCGCGAGGGTGGCCCAAGGTGCATGGAGTAGCCACTCGGGACAGAGCATGGCTTCTGATCATGCTTCTTAATCCCTGTAAGACTCCACATGCCCCAGCGCTGCTCCTGGCACTTGGATGAGACACACGACAGGCAATACACACGCACACCCAGGACAGGCAGTGTAACTGGTCATGGCGGCAAGCCCCAGCTGGCTGGCTTTCTGCGGGCAGGTTAACCGAGCTATCAGATGTGAGTACCCCCCACCCCCCTTGGCAACTCCCAGTCTGGTCATAAGGCATGACATTGACATTGGTGTCATCTCCCCTTGTCTTTGTTACGTCTGGATAAGGTGGCTGGGTATAGGTTCTGGACTGCTGAGTGGAAGCTCAGACTCCATTCATGGCCTCTGCCTCTGTGATTTTGTCCATCTGCCTGAGGGAGATTTTTAAATTATATAATTCTAAGACTCTACAGTCTAAGACTAACTTCTCAATAGCAAGTTCGATAGCCTGAAAAGTCTCCTAGAAACCCCTAGAGATGCTAGATAAGAAACAAACTTCTTTTTAAGTATAGAACTAAGTTCTCAAGAGAGTAAGCAAAGTTCCCTGGTGTCCTGAAGCAGGACCTGGAACCCCGATTACAGAGAAGAGGGACTGGGCTCTGAGACCACGGGCTGGAGTTCTGATGGCCACAGGCTGAGGGCTGGGCCTTTCTGAGACAGGGGCTTGCTATTCAGGCCATGCAAAAACTCAGGACCATGGATAAGCAACACTTTTAGGGGAAAAGATCAACGGAATTCCACTCATAGGTGCAGGAAGATGTAAGGAAATTTGCGCTCTGGTTGGGGAAAACATTTCCCATGAGAATTTTGTGTTTTCAGGCCTCCTTTATATAAGTTTGATGTTCCCGCAAAGTGGTCATCCCATCTGGATTGTCTACAAACCCCAAAGTTGAGAAATTAGCATTAAAAAGCAGTTATGGCTTAGTGGCACCCTTGGGGCTCCTGACAAAAACACACAGAAAATCTTTCTAGATGGATCCCTGATGCCCAGCCACCCAGGTAAAGCCCCTCTGAAGCTGAGCTCGCAATCCAAAATTACAGAACACACGAGGAAACAAAGCACTGGGAATGAAAAGCAACAGACTCTGAAAGGGCAGGATTAGACACCCCTCCAGACACCTTCCCCAGCTTTGAGAAAGAAGCTGTTAAATAGGTACGTGTGGGAGCAGCTCCTAACACGGCTCGCAGTGAGCTCTGACCCTTGACCCTGCACACTGTTGTGTCATCTCCTCCCTTTGGTTGTGGAGTGGACCTAGTGGTTTTCTTCTAACAAGTAGAACATGGCCGTGGTAGACGGAATGCAAAGCTGACCCCCCAGGCTCTCACGCCCTCCTGGTCAGTGTGGGCAGGACCACAGGATGTGGCAGGAAAACACGCCGTGATGGGGTTCCCAGTCAGCTAATCCAAAGGAAGATTGCAGGTGGGCCTGAACTGATTAGGGGAGTCCTTGAAAAGAAGGCCACGTGGCAGAGAGCCTGTCTCCTGCTGGTCTGGAGGAAGGCAAACCAGGAGCTGACAGTGGCTCCGGCTGATGACCAGCAGGAAAACGGGACCTCAGTGCTACAACCATAAGGAACTGAATTCTGCCGACAACCTAAGTCAGCGTGGAAGAGGACTCGAGCTTCAGGTGAGAACACAGCCCAGGAGACACCTCGACTGCAGCCACGTGGGGCCCTGAACCGAAGACCCAGCTACACCTGCCGACTCCCGACCCACATCAGCTGCAAGATAATAAATGAGTGTTGTTTTAAGCTTCCGAGTTTGTGATAATTTGTTACACAACAATAGAAAATTAATGCAATGACAAAAGTGATGGGATATCATTTCTGAAATCAGTACGCTCTGTCTTGCTCACATTCTCTGTGGCTCGTGTCACTTTCTCATTCTGATGGAGCCAGCTGCCATGTCCTGAGCTGCCCTGTAGAAAGGCCCACATGGCAGGGAACTGAGGGCGGTCTCCGTGCACAACCTGCGAGGGCTCTCAGCCCAACAGCCCAAGAGAAAATGAACCCTGCCAGCAACCATGTGAGAGCACTTGGAAGCAGGTCCTCTGCGTTCCTCGACCACAACCTTTGATAACAGAGGCACATAATAGTAGGGGACATGGCCTAAAATTGATTAACCGCATAGAGAACAGCAAAAGGATTCCCCAAGGAGAAGGACTCTGGTTGGGTCTAGAATATGGAACAAGAGTGAGCAGGAAGGGTGGCTTTGGGTCTTTATTATGGTTATGGGGTAGAGCCGAGGTGGGGTGCGTGGGCTTGCCTGGTTGAAATTTCCTTGGGCGCCAAGAGATTGACACCTGCTACCACATGGATGAATCTGGAAAACATTATGCTAAAGTACAAGAAGCCAGATACAAAAGGCTACACAGTGTATGTTTCTATCGACATGAAATATCCCAAATGGGCAAATCCATGGAGACAGAAAGTAGACTAGTGGTTGCCAATGGCTGGGGGGAGGGGAGAAAGAGGAGTGACTGCTAATGGGTGAGAGGCTTCTTTTTAAGGTGATAAAAATGTTCTAAAATTAGATGTGCTGTGGTGATGGTTGCACAAGTCTATGAATATTAAAAACCACTGCGTTCTACATATTGCAAGGATGAATTTTAGGGGATACACATTTTATCTCAATAAAGCTGGTATTAAAAGAAGGAAAGGGGGGGCGGATGGGTGGCTCAGTTGGTTAGAGCGTGAGCTCTGGGCAACAGGGCTGCCGGTTCAATTCCCGCATGGGCCAGCGAGCTGCGCCCTCGTCAACTGGAATGAAGTCAATGAGCCGCCACTCAGCTCCCGGGTGGTCAGATGGCTCAGTTGGTTGGAACATGGGCTGTCAACCACAAGGTTGCCAGTTCGACTCCTTGACTCCCACAAGAGTTGGTGGGCTGCACCCCTTGCAACTAACAACGGACAACTGGACCTGGAGCTGAGCTGTGCCCTCCACAACTAAGATTGAAAGGACAACAACTTGACTTGGAAAAGTCCCAGAAGTACACACTGTTTCCCAATAAAGTCCTGTTCCCCTTCCCCAATTAAAAAAAAAAAAAAAGAAGGGAAGAGGCCTGCCGGGTGGCGCAGGTGGTTGGAGCTTCGTGCTCCTAATGCCAAGGTCTTGGATTTGCGCCCTCTACAGCTAAGACTGTGAACAACAGCTTTCTCTGGAGCTGAGCTGCCGTGAGCAGCCAGAGGTTGGCGTGTGCTGTTGCAACCTGACGTGGGCTGCCTTGGGCTGCCGTGGGCTACTGTGTGACACGGTGAGTGGCCGGTGGCCAGCGTGAGTGGCCGGCAGTGAGCTGCGAGCTGCTGTGAGCTGCTGACCTACAACTGGCGACCGACGGCCTCAGCCCGGGGAGCACAAGGCTGATAACACCAGCATGGGCCAGGGAGCTGCATCCTACACAACTAGACTGAGAAACAACGGCTTGAACTGGAAGTGGGGGTGGGGGGAGGTAGAAGAAAGGGGGGGAAAGAAGGAAAGGAGTCTGGCATACCATTTAATGATAATTTAAATTTTTGGAATAATTGTAGGGCTATAAAGTGAGGGGAAATATCTTCACGTGAAATGTCTAGAAGGTTAGCAGAGTAGGCAGTAATTAGAGAAGGAAAGGACTATTCAGCCCGTGATAAACCCAACACTTTGATTAAGGATGTGGGCTGAAATTTTAGTTAAGGATATATATACATATTTTTGGAGGGATTTTGGGTACACGAGGAAAAAGGGGGAGGAGTAGGTGAGACTTAAGGTCTGTTTTTGGAGAGACTTGAGGAGTGGGGTGATTTTCAGTGGGGTGTAAGGGGGGATGAGAGCACATAAGGGGAAGAAGACATGGGAGTCACCTCCTGAGTTAAGTCCGTCCGTTGACACGGACTTGGTCAGAGAGCTGTCGCCGTCAGGAATGAACCAGACACCCAGGCAGAGGTGATCCGGATGCGAGCGTGATCTCATTGGAAAGTGGAATATAATAATTCTGAGCCACATTTATGACTTTTAGGCATAGAGACATATTGGTCAGGGAGGCACTAAGTAATCGGATGAATGCCAGGGGGTCACATGCGAGTCTTCCTACCTGCGGCAGTTATATCTTATTACAAATATGAAGAGCCCAGGGGTGCCCACATTGTGTTTTACTACCATTTCCACTATTTTAGAACATCTCTATCTGCTAATAATGTTTAGAGGCAAGAAGGTTAGAGGCCTCATATGGGTGCAACCTGTCCTTTGGGGGGCCTTTTGTTATAAAGTTTGACTCCCTTTTATTTTTTCATTAAATTTAATGGGATAACGTTGGTTAATAACATTATATACATGTCAGGTGTACAACTTTATAATACGGCATCTGCATACTCTATTGTGTGCTCACCACCCAAAGTCTAGTCTCCTTCTGTCACCATATATATTTGACCCCTTTTACCCACTTTGTCCTCCCTCACTCTCCAGAGGGGTCTGGTAACCACCATTCTGTTGTCTGTAGGACTCCCTTTCAAATGTAAAAGATGTTCAATTGAAGACTTTCAACAGATAATATATTGTTGGAATTTAGTTAGGATTTTAGATCCTGTGACCTCTGCAGCACATTGAACAAATCAAATGATACTGGATGACAGTGGGATGACAGATGGCCCACTGAGTATTTCAGACCTGAGTGGGATCCCCCAATGTGTGGCAGTGTCCTAGACCCAAGCTGTACTCACAGAGTAGCCAGAAGGCTGAGCAGAGGCATTTCTGGGCTGTGACATGGGTGTAAGGACCTGACCTGGAGGGCCTTTACTTGTTACAGACAGCGTTTGGGGACCTCATTCAATATCTGCGTGGTCAGGAGGACATGCTGCATGGTCAGCAATTCATAGTGGAAGACACTTTACGACGCCATTTTTAACGCTTAACTATCCTATGATAAATGGTCATTAGGGTTGTCAATTGTGCGTTTTATATTTTTGGTAAATTTTGCAGCTTAGGCAGGTTCACATCAGCAGGAGGTAGCGAAGGTCAAGCCCTCTTGGGATTTCTAATTAGAGGGTCACGTTCGATGGCATGCGCTTCGGCCTAGATCTGAGCCTTGATCTGGGCTCTGTCCCTTACAAATAGCAAATGTGAACATTTTCCTGAGTGTCTTGTTGAAGAGATGAGCCTTTTGGATTTTGTGAGAAGGTAAGATCTCATGACAGCTTTTGAAGTTGGGGGATTTGGCACAGGATGAAACACGAATCATTCTGTATTGTGTATTAGGATGTTGTGAGGCAGTCCATTTTGTAGTTCTCTTTTTAGAGACAGCACAGCTCAGGCGTCAGCAGATGGTTGGTCAGGGCGTGGTCTGGGGCTGAGAATAGCCCATGCGTCAGCTGTCTGAGCTGGCCTTTGGGTCTCCTGTTTGAAAGGGTCCCATGCGGGGATGGGACAGCTGCTCTCCAGTGGGCTCCATCATGGGAGCTTCAAAGTGCAGGAGGCCCTTTTCTCATTTACTCATTTATTTCCGAGGCCCCCAAAGTGGCTGAGTCTGGACGAGGGGTATTTTCCTTTGACATCACAGTCTCAGCAAGGAATGAAAGACAAAGGGCAGCTACTGCTTCTGCCAGATGACTCAAGTCTGGCTTTATCCTGAAGATGCCATCTTTACTGTAGCAAGGAGGCGTCTGTGGCCACGCTGAGCCTCCATGACCCAGCCATACTGGGAAGCTCTCCGAAGGGTCATCAGATCAGAACAAGTGAGTTCAGTCTCCAGTAAGGCCCAATGTGCGACCAGCAGTAGTCTCATGGAGGACGTCCGGGAGCTGGGACAGGCAGGTGTTTGTAACAGGAACTCATGGGCAATTGGTGGTCATCCTGTAGGTGTCTTCTGAGGGGGCGGGAAGAAAGCCTCAGACCTCATCAGAACCCCGAGGTGACAATTTCATGATGGCACCCAGGTAGACAGGTGAGCAAGTGGCAGATGGCCTCCTAGCAGCTCCTACAAGCCTCCCCCTTGAGTGTCCGGGAGAATCACAGCTTCCTGCTGAGACTCAGATGAACTGCAGGTCAACCTCTTCCTGAGTGGCCTGTGTGGACAGGTGCGGGGTCACCAGGGCACCTTGGAGTCTTGAAGGCTTGTGCTGAGGTGGGCCCCATTTATAATGAGCAAACTTAGGAGAAATTGGGTAAATGGGTTTTAATGAGATTTGTAAATGGGAATATGTCACTTCAAAAACCCAAAGAGACCCAAGAAATCTTATTAGAAAATGCTTTAATAAGCATTTGGGTGTCTTATGTGGAAAGTGTCATCAATAAAATGTCACACCTGGATTCTGGGGGACAACTGCATACAACGAGATCCTGTCCACACAGGTTATATGCCAAGGCTAGAGTGTTCAGGTGTCCAAGGGAGCCAAACACAGCTGTAGTGTGCTCATTCGAAGGCGAATACAAATTGTAGACGGAGCCTGTCTGAGCTCTGGCCCCTTGGCACCTTCCCTCACCATGATTCTGGTCTCAGCTGGCTGAATTCAAGACAGAGGCTTGGTGAAATCCAGTAGAACCAACATAAAGTGGTGTATCCAGAGTGCAAGTGTGCCAGCAATGGGCTGCCACCCAAGGCCCCTGCCTGTAGAGCGGACCCAGTTAGCAAGCCGAGAGACAGAAGAAAGATCCACGGCCATGGTCATTGTCTGGGCCCTGTTCTCAGCACTAGGTGTTTTTAGTTGGGCGCTTGGCATCCCCTGCTGGACGTTGGGCAGCCCCCTGCCCAGAGATTGATGGCGGTTGGAATGAATGACCCATCAGCACCATGGACTTGAAATAAAATTAATTACTGACATAATAAACAGCAGAAGGATTCCCCAAGGAAAAGGCTCAGGTTGGGTCTGGAGCAAAATAAGGGCAGGGGAGGGGCAGGTGGCTGCATCATACTTTTGATGTAGGGATCCGGTACCCAAATGATATAGGATTCTGATGTCTGGTGCCCGGAGATCTGGGTCTCACATACCCGAAGAACGAGAACGCAGACTCGGAAGGAGAGGTGGAGGAGCAAAGATTTTCAATGAAGTGAAAGTACAGCTCTCTGGCGAGAGGGGTACTCTTGCGAAGTTGGGATGCCCACTGGCTAAGGCAAAAGGCTCTTATTTCATCCTTTTCCTTGTATGTTTGGGGAAGGAAGCTGGTGCCTTCCAATGGATTCTTTCTATCAGAGTTGCTCTGTTTGTCCAACCCTAAGGGATTTACAAAATAACCCATTTACTCCCCGAGCACAATTGCGTTGTTGCCCTGGAGTTCCAAGATGTGGCTGCCCTTGTTTATTCTACCAGGGGCTTCCCTGTTTATCTGACCACATGATAGCTATCCTGTCTCACTTTGAGGGTACAGCCTGGGTGGGGACAGAGTGCTGCTTAAGGCATGGAAAGAACAGGGACCTGAAAACCAGCTTGCTGAAAAATGGAGCGGTCCCTATGATGTATTGTTGATTAGACACGCAGCTCTAAATCTTGCCAGAGAGATGCCTTGGATTCACCACACGCGAGTGAAGCAAGCTCCTGCAGAGGAAACACCCGAGTCCAGCGAGCCTGCATGGACTTGTGCACCCACTGAAAACTTAAAACTACTCTTCAAAAAAACAACTAAGAGGTACTGGGAAAGTTGTAGAGGTTTGTGAGGAAAAGAATCTTAAGAGAATGTATGTATGGTTAAGCTAAATGATTAATTAAGTACATTTAAATATCAAAAGTAAGCTGGTGCAAAATTAGAGTTGTAGCTGTCTCTCTCCGCTAATAAGTAAAACAAAGTTTGTTAGACTGTTGGTCTACTACTGATACTATGAAAAAGTTTTCTGCCTATAAAACAAAGATTGTGGGTTATCAATTTTCTATGTTTTATATTGTTTTAATTAGGCCCTTGGTTTCTCTATAGTAGTGAGGACTATGTTTTGCTAATAATTATATAAGCTTCTGTGTTCTAGGACTGCTGGAGTTCATGTGCCCTCCTTGGTGTCAGAACATAGGCCAGTGTAAGGAAGTTTGGCCTGATGTTTTCCCTAACCCGATAGGATATTATAATGGTCTGGCCCACTGTTACATCCCTGATAAAGAGGCTCAGATCCTAAGAGAAGGCCAGGGAATTTGTTTAAATGTCTTTAACAACCGAGACAGGGAAAACAAAGGAAGAAAGGAACAGTGAGACTGGAGATGAAGCCAGAGACAGGCCAGATTTTTGGCTGCAGTTAATAGACAGGCCAAAGCCACCTCAGGGCCACCCTGGCAGGCCCAGAAGAGACACATCAGGTAAAAAAGCCTGCTTTGGATATGGAAGCCCCAACCACTGGAGGAAAGGGCGTCCCAATCCTACAAAGCAGCCATGTCCCCTGTGCAAACTAGAGGGCATTGGAGGAGGGACTGCCCCCTGTTCTGAAGGGAACAGGGACCAACTCCTTCCCTGCAAATGGCTGTAATTAACTGATGGGCCTAAAGTGCCCAGTGGCTCCCGAGAAGAAAGAGGTCATGCTCGTCACAGGGGAGGAACAGTGGATGACCCTTGACGTGGCAGGTAAGCGTGTTACCTTCCTGATTAACATGGGAGCCACTGTCTTAACCACTCACTCTGGACTTATTTCCTTAAAACCTACTCATCAGTGAAGACACATAGAGCCCCCAGATTTGGGCTCATGTTACCATTGGCCTATACCTTAGAGGAAATGTCAAAGGAGCAAATCAGACTTTAAAAGCACTCTGGAAAAGTTTTGTCAGGAGACCTCTAAGCCCCGGCTCTAATTGCTTTCCATTGCTTTCGATTCTGACCTTAATTCTATTATTTCCTATGTTATTGACTTGGAAGAGGTTCAGCAGGCACTCAGGAGATATGGGGACTGGCACCTCCCCAAGGCCGACCCTTCTACTCATTGTAGGGGACCAAGTGCTGTTAGAAGCCCAGAAGGGGAGGGAGAGGCCCCTGACAGACCAGTTAGCTCCTAAATGGAAGGCACCCTTTGCAGTTCTTCCAAGCATCCCAACTGTCAGTCGGGCTTCAGAGAGTCAGCAGCTGGGTTCGCTCCCCTCAGATCAAACCTGTTTCATTTAAGTCTCCATAGGACTCCCCAGAAAGGAAGGCTGTCCCTCCTGTTCCTGTGAGCCAACTAAAGATTTTAAACTTCACTTCAAACAGAAAAACAAGTTAGTCTCCCAAGGCTGATAAATACTAATGACTGCTGGAGCTGCTCATTACGCCTTTCTGTTGGGCCTATAATAACATGATAGGATATTATAATGGTCTGGCCCACTGTTTTGGGTCTAGTTTTCCTCTTTACTTGTGCCCCACCTGGGATTCCCATTTAACGCCTTTCCATGATTTTTAGTCCCTTTGTCTCTCTTCTTCCCCAGCTCCTCTGGGGGGGGTGGGGGAGGTCACTTTATTGACAATTGTGCTCTTTGGCCTTTGTCCTTTGGTCTCAAATTGTCAGGTTTGCATCACCTAGGACAGAACAGCTTCATCTCCAGATGGTCACCAGACAGGTTTCCAACTCGTCCCTCCTGAGAATGACAAGCCATGTCAGCAGCCGCTTGACCAAGTAGCCTGGTTTTTTCCTCTTGCAGTTCTCGCATAGCTCCCTCCCTGCTATAATAGAACAGCAAAGAACTCGTGTGCCCATAGGCAGGGACGACGCCCACTCTCAGCGGGAAGTAGCAATATTGTCTTAATCTGTTTATCAGGAGTAATGTAGCTGTTTGTTTCCTCTAATCTAACCTTACTGATTTTATAGAAATAAAATGAACAAAGGACAGGGGGTATAGTGACAGTGACCCTATATCTTCTATTTTTGAAATTTAAACCTCTGATGGAATGCGATTTGACAGTGGTTTGGCTTGGGACTTTTTGAAAAATGTTTTCCCTTTCTTTTCCTCTCTCTCCTCCCACCAAATCTTGATGACTCTGTCTGTTTACTGTGCATTTACTAGGCATACCAGCTCCAATGATTCTGTTTACCTCAGACCAGTGTGCATACCTGGCCTAATAACTTGGGAGGGGTTTTTTTTTGCATCTGTGTGGGATTCACTCCTGACCCGGGAGCAGATGGACCTCTGGGAAGTGCTTTTTCCTGAGGTGGCCTGGCCAACTTCTCCTTCCTTTGTTTTGTTCCTCCTTGCGTGTCTATAAAACCTTTGGCGGTATTAAGAGGGGGAAGGCAGTCTTTGTGACAGGTAATCCACTGTCTTCCCTTAATGCTGGCATTTTGGAATAAAACTGCTTATCTTTCCACCAATCTTGCCTCTTGAGTTTTGGCTTTTGTGTGGCAAAGAGCTGGACCTTTTGCACGGCAACAGTGTCACCTGCAGTTATGTAAAAAGTGGAAAATGTGTCTGGGGATTCTCAAGTCAAGTGCTGAAGGCACTGCCTGGTTTCTTCCCGTTGTTTATAGTGAAATGCAAGAGAAGATAAGTGGAAGGGAGGACTGTCAATCAAAAGATCCAGGACTTACAAAGCCACAGGCAACAAAAGAAAAAAATAGACAAATTGGACTTCATGAAAATGTTAAGATTCTGTGCATCAAAAGACACTATCCACCCCACAGAATGGGAGAAAATATTTGCAAATCATCTACCTGGTAAGGAATTAATATGTAAAGTATATAGAGAGATCCTAAAACTCAATGAGAAAAAAACAACCAATCTGAAAATGGGCAAAGCACTTGAATAGACGTTTCTTCACAGACACGCAGAGAGCCAACAAGCGCCTGGAAATATGCTCAATAACACTAGTCAATTATGTCTGACATAGTAATTTTATGTTTGTGTGTTTTATGTTTATTTTAAAAATCTAGGGGAAAAAGGAGCCTGGCTTTTAAGATTCCAGGCAGGAAAAGACGCTATAATTAAGAAAAGGCTTTTGAGCACTGTGAGGAAAAAGTTGTGACCGAGAGATAAAGCCAAGATTGTGACCATGTTGTTGAACAATGGAGCCTCCAGGAAGCTTAAGGGCTGTAGGTCCTCAGCCTTCTCAGCTGGAGCCCAAGACAGAAAAGGGGTCAGAAAGTTCTGTGGAGGTACCTTTCATTAAATGGACTGAACCTCGATGAGATTTACAGAATTTCCACCATGTTTTTAAGAAAATTTGCCAGCTGGGACTGAAAAGACTCAGACAATACAAAACAAAGGGCCTTCAGAGCCCAAAATTCTCCTGGCAAGAAGCAGGCTGAGAAAACCACTCAGCAGCAAACATGTGCCCCCTTTACTGAAATAGGAAGGATGAGTCAGAGGACCAAGATCCAGAGAGCAGAGTCAAGAGCAATGGAGAATTCTTCCAAGACTTTGGAATCTGATCAAAGAACTTTGGAACCTTTTGATCAAAGAACGTCCAACATTTTCCTGGCTGGATTTCAGAATTGCTTTGGACCAGTCCAGCCTTATTGTGCCTCCCTCCCATATCCTCCCTCTTTGAACAGGAATGTCCATAGCAGTTATCCTACACTGAGGTGATGAGTCTGTAGTCAAGGCATCAGCCAGAATGCCAATGTGAACATTAATAAAGGGAAACCTCACTAAAATAAAGTCGGGAGACTGAAGTGGAGCTCTCACACACTACGACTCCATGTCAATTATAGGAAGAATTGAAGAATTGTCAACTACAGCTTCCGCACAAGGAATCAATTACAGGCCCCAGCAGGAAAATCCGTACATTGCCTCTCCTACAGGAAGTCGATGACCCCAGCAACTCAACTAATGAGAAACTATCATCTCCCCAACTCTTGCCTTTCTCCAGTGAACTTTCAAACACAACAACCCTTCCAACGTCCTCCTTTTTCTCCATAAAATAACTTTTCTCTCCTTTGTTCACTGGACTTGCCCAGGGCTTTTGCTATCGCTTACTTGTCCCTCATTGCAATTCTTTATTGTTCTCGAATAAACTTTCTTTTGCTGGTAAAATAACGGACTGTTTTATTTTTAAGGTCAACGCTAGCTGTCTCAAGGCTCAGATGGGAGAGGACCCACTTCCAAGCTCCCTCCCCTGGCCGTTGGCAGGATTCAGTTCCTTGAAGTCTCTTGGGCTAAGGGCCTCAGTTCCTCACTGGCTGTTGTCTGGAGGTCACCTTCAGTTCCTGCCATGCGGCCTTTCCATGGGGCAGCTCACAGCAGGGCAGCTGGCTTCATCAGAGTACACAGCCACAGGGACCAGAAAGAGCAGGAGCAAATGGAATCATAGTCTTTTGTTTTTGTGGAGGTGAAACTCAAATAACATACAACTAACCATTTTAAAGTTACAATTCAGTGGCGTTTTCTGCACATATGAGGTTGTGCAAACACCGTCTCTTTCTAGTGTCAAAACTTTTCCATCACGCCAGCAGAACACCCCACGCCCAGTGAACAATCACCTGGCATTCGCCCATCCCCCCACCTCAGTCCCTTGGTCACCATCATTCTGCTTTCTGTCTCCATAGATTTGCTTATTGTAGACATTTCATACGGGTTTTTCTGGCTATGACTAACTGCATAGATGAAAACTGATGCAACATACCTCCCTGGCTCTGCGGAGTCTCATTCCTGAGTGTGACGGAAAGTACTTGTTCAGTGGTGGCTTGATGACACCGGTGACCTCTTCAAATCTAAGCTTTACATCCTCAGTTCCAGGAAAGCCAGCACCGATACCAAGCAGATACATGTAGAAACCAACCTTAGCTGCCATGTCAAAGGCACAGCAAGCATCCGAGGTGGCTTGCTGGAAGGCCCTGTGGGTCAGTACCGACACTACCCACGTGGAAGCTGACACCAGGGACATCAACATTGAACTTTTTTTGCTCATTCCCTGAGCAGCCTGCTGGTTTGGAGGGTAGCACCGAATTTCACTCTGAGGTGACAGAGTGCTTTGGAATCAACAGCGGCGATATGGAAAACCAACTTTGCCCTTGAATGTACCTTGCAACTTCCATCAACTCCACTGCACTGTCAAAAGTCATCATCTGGACTCCATTATTGGCAGCATGTTTAATCTGAGACACTTGTTTATGAGAATTTGCATATAGAATGTTCTCTGGGGACACCCCAATACTTGGCACAGTCTTGCTGGCACAGTCAGATCCTATCCTGATGGCAACTAGGGACTTCACTATGGTTCTACTCTCATTGCTTTTGAGTTCATAAAAGAGGGTGCTCCGAGGAAGAGCTTTTAACTGTTTCTGATGTTTCTTTAGAGTGTTTCCCAGGCCCGCAGCATAGAAGGCAGGTATCCTTACCATCATGAGAAGAAAGTTCATTCGTGTTTTTGGGGTCCAGAATGTCCTTGGCAGTAAAGTCTTCATAAGAGGAAATGGCAGTCATACTCTTCATTACTAAAGCTGTTCATGGTTTCTGGATGTCCTTAAGGAAAACTAAGAGACGGAACTTAGAGAAATGATTTTCACAGCTTTTCACAAAAGGCGATTATCCAGGAATTGTAAGTCATGCTGAAGGTGGGTATTCTCTCGGGGCACCAGTAGAATTGTTCTCATAAACAGACACAGAATTTGCTCAGGGGTGACTGAAGCCCATCCCATGGGGATGTTACCGCCAGAGAGCATGGTGGACCCAAGGCTGCCAGCTGGCTCGCTCCTGTGGTGGACGGCTGGCCCGAGGTGGCCCAGAAGTGCCAGCAGAGGGGACTGACCTGCAACTGATTTTTGAGTGCTGATTTTGTACCCCATAACTCTGCTGCATTTATTTACTAGCTCTAGTAGTTTGTGTGTGTGTGTGCCTGTGTGTGTATTCATTGGGATTTTAATATGTAGAATCATATCACCTGCAAATAAAAATTGTATTACTTCTTACTTTCCAATTTGGATGCTTTTTATTTATTTTTTCCTACAGAATTACTCTGGCTAGGACTTCCAGTAAAATATTGAAGAGCAGTGGTGAAAGTGGGCCTCCTTGTCTTGTTCCTGATCTTAGGGGGAAAACTTTCACTCTTTCACTGCTGAGAACTAAGTTAGCTGTGGAATTTTTATAAATGCCCTTTATCGTGTTAAGAAGTTCCCTCCTAGTTTGGTGTTTTTCTTTCTTCCTTCCTTCCTTCTTTCCTTCTTTCCTTCCTTCCTTCCTTCCTTCCTTCCTTCCTTCCTTCCTTCCTTCCTTCCTTCCTTTCTTATGAACAGGTGTTGAATTTGTTGATTTTTTTATCTCTATGGATATGATCATGTGTTTTTTTCCATTCATTTTATTAATGTGGTGTATTGCATTGGTTGGTTTTCTTATGTTGACTCACCTTTGCTTTCCTGGGATAAATTCCCACTAAGTCATGGTGTATACTCCTTTAAATGTTCTATGAATCATAATCCTTTAAATCCTAGGCTTATCCCTGACATCCCATCACTTTTGCTGTATTCTGTTCTTTAGAAGCAACTCAGGAGGCCCAGCACAGCCTCTGGGGACATGATTAGAACACAGAGACATGAGTACCCAGAGGCAAAGCTCAGTGGGAGCCTTCCTAGAAGCTCACACAGTCGCCTTAGGAGTCATTATATTATTCTCTGCTCGTTTACGCACACATATGACAATAACAACAACAAAGAAATCTTTAGGCCAGTTGGGTTTATAGGTAGACTTTTTACCAAACAGTCAAGGGACAGACAATCCCAATCTTACATGCATTTTCCAGAGAACAGAAAAGAGAGAATGTTCTCCAATTTACTTCACAAAGCTAGTCCATCCTTGATACAAAAAAAAAAAAAAAAAAAAAAAAAGAAGTAAGAGAAAAGAAATGGTAGGTCAATTTCATGTATGAACAGAGATGTAAAAGTGCTTAATATTTTATTTTATAATATTGTAAAATTAATCTTACAATACACAAAAAACAATGTCTTCTATTATAACTCAACGTATTAGTAAATTAAAGGAGAAAAGGCATATGATCATTTCAACAAAGAGAAAACATTCGATAAAATTCAGTATCCATTCATAATTTAAAATAAACAAAACAAAGCAAGATTCCTCATCGAGCTAGGTATAAGAGGGAATTTTCTTCACCTGTTAAAGAAATCTTCCAAAAACCTACAGAAAATATACTTAAAGATGAATTGTTAGACATAGTTCTACTAAAAACAAGGACTAGACAATAATTCCCACTGTCATTTGCTTCTATTCAACATTGTACTGGAGGTCAAAGTCCACGTGATAAAACAAGAAAAAACAATAAAGTGTTAGAATTAAAAAGGAAAAAGCAAAACTGTCAATTTCCACAGATGTTATCTTCATTTAAATGAAAACCCCATTACTGTTAGAAATAATAATAAAAATCAGATTAATACAAAGAAGTAAATTGCACTTTCATACTCCACCTACACATTTCTAGAAAGTGTAATTTTTAGAATAGGAAAAAAAACACACTACTTAGGTATACAGCTAACTAAAGATGTGCTAGTGGAAAAAATTACAATATTGTATTGAAAGACATTAACAAAGAGCTAAACAAGTGGAAAGATATACCATGTTCATGGATGAGAAAATTCATAAATGTGTCAGATTCACCAAAAATGATCTATAAATTTAAACATTTCGGATCAAGATCCCAGTGGAAATTTTCATGGAACTTCATGAGCTGATTCTAATATGTTTATGGAAAATAAATTGGCCAAAAATAAGCCAAGATAATTTGGAAGAAAAGCAAAGTAGGGAGACTTGTCCTAGTCAATTTCAAGACATTTTGTTAAACTATAGTATTTAAGACAGTATGGTATTTGTATAACAGAGAAATAAAAAATATCAATGGGACAGAGTATACGGCCCAGAAATAGACTTAACCACAAATGATTTATCATCCAGCCAATTGCTAGTACAACTGGTTATTTTTATGGGAAAAAAATTAAATTAGCTCTCTACCTCACACCATTCACAAAAGTAAATCAATCCCAGCAGAATTCAACATGAAAAGCCAAGTTTTGGGAGCAAATACCTCCCTTCTCCCAATTTTTTATAACCTTTGGGTAGAGAAAGATTCCTTAAACAAGGTATAAAAAGCATAAATCTTAAAGAAAAAAAGTAACTTGGACTACATATTGTCAAATAAACTACATCTTTAGCCAAAGACACTGAAAACACACTTACCTTTGAACAAGTTGGATTGATTGCTGGTGAGAGCTTGGGGAACTGATAGGTGTCTCAGTAAGAGGGACTCGTAGAATTTGGGTTTGTGTGTGTATGTGTGTGTGTGTGTCTGTGTGTGTATGTGTGTGTGTGTGTCTGTGTGTGTGTATGTTTAATAAATTTTATTGGGGAGTATTGGGGAACAGTGTTTCTCCAGGGCCCATCAGCTCCAAGTCATTGTCCTTCAATCTAGTTGTCGAGGGTGCAGCTCAGCTCCAAGTCCACCAGCAAACTTCTTGTTGAGAGCTTGTGCTCTAACCATCTGAGCCATCTGGCTGCCCCTAGAATTTGTTTTTGTGTCAGGAAATTTGGGGAAAGCCTTAAGGAAATTGGGTTTTACTCTGGACTGGGTGCTATTAGAAGAAGGGATGTTTTTATAAATCCTATCTATAGAGATGCAGACTAGCGTGAGGGTCAAGCTACAATTGGTCCAGCAGCAACAGTGACTCAGATCAGCCAGGATAAAGGAATATTAGGTCATTTGTGTGATCTGACCATGGTCATGTTTGTCTGTGTTCAGTCGTGTGTATGGAACGGTCTTGTTTTTGTCTTCATGCATTATGGGCACAGAATGGCATTGCTGGATATTGCTGTTCTGTGAAATTGTTCACATTGGACAGGAGAACACGTTCTAGCTGGTAGAGCCAACCCAGCTCCTGGATGTCAGGCTTGCTTTTCTCTTCCTCAACATTAAGATCTAATGCACAAAAGCTACTATAATCAGCGTGGGAAGACAAGCTGTCAACTCAGAGAAGAGGTTATCAAGAGGTTTACTTGGCTTCTAGTAAGGAGCTTAGAAGTTACTACTCCATTTTAACAAGTACAAAGCGGAAATACAACTCTTCTTGGATCTGTCAGAGAAATGAGGTCACAGTGCAAAGTGCTGCCCCCCGCCCCCAAAGTGGAGAGACAGACAGATACAGAGAGCCACAACTCTCCAGAGCAGAAACACAGCCTCTGAACAGAAACCTCTGCAGACACCAATGTTGGGTAGGAAAACCTGAGCTGTAACTGAAGAATTTCTGGAGGCTCAGTGTGGACAATTCTGAGAACTAAAAACTCCAGGGGAACCCAGTCATAACGAAGCCCCCCACACTTTTGTGAGTTTGACCTCTGAGAGCTCCACCAGGTCCTCATAATAAATATAGGAGAAAAATCTCCTAGTGCTTCTGGCAGAGGGAGGGAGAAAGGAAACACCTGAAAAATACCAGAATATTCTGTTCTTCTTAGCAAGCCCTGCCCTCAGGGGAAACTACTAGAGTTTAACCTACCTGGAGGGAGGATAGGTTAAGCCCCAACTCCAGCCTCCTTTAGCCTTCCCTGTGGAGTAAGGAAAATACTGAACTCCAGGCCACTCTAGCCATCCTGTTCCATCTAAGGGTGGTAGAAGGGAATGGAGAAGCTCTGTGAAGTTCAGAGTCCAGGCGCACAGCCTCACCAAAAGATGGAGACCTAATTGTGGGACCACAGAAAGCTTCCTCTCCTTGGCCACTTTACCTCTACATTTCTAAAGACCTATTTACCACAGTTCCTTTTACCCAGTGCATCACGTCTGCCTTTCAGAAAAAGATTACAAGGCATACGAAAAAGCAAAAAAAAGGTTTCAAGACACTGAACAAGCATCAGAATTCAGACTCGGATATGACGAGAATGTTAAAATTATCAGATGAGGAATTTTTTAAAACTATGACTAACATGCTAAAGGCTTTAATGGAAAAAGTAGACAACATACAAGAGCAGATGGATAACGTAAGCAGAAAGATGGAAATCTTGAGGAAGAATCAAAAAAGAAATGCTAGAGACTAAAAAAAGATACTGTAACAGAAATGAAGAATACCTTTGATGGGTTTCTTGGTAGACTGGACATGGCTAAGAAAAGAATCTCTGAGCTTGAGGATATGACAACAGAAACTTCCTAAAATGAAGAGCAAACAGGAGACTGGAAAAAAATAAAACAGAACAGAATATCCAAGAACTGTGAGCCATCTACCAAACATGGAACATGTGGGCAGTGGGACTAATCAGAAGGGGAAGAAAGAGAGAAAGGAACAGAAGCGATATCTGCAGCAATAATGACTGGGAATGTTGGCAGACTATTAGCCATAAAGCTACAGTAAATAAGACAGTGCGGAATTGGTGAAAGAATAAACAACCCGATTTAAAAATGGGCAAAAGACCTAAACAGACATCTGACCAAAGAAGACATACAGATGATAAACATGCACATGAAAAAATGTTCAACATCACGTGTCTTCAGGGAATTGCAAATTAAAATGATGAGATACCATTACACACATGTTAGAACGGCCAAAATCCAGAACAGTGACGACACCAAATGCGGGCAAGGACGTGGAGCAACAGGAACTCTCATCACCGGCTGGTGGGAACGCAAAATGGTGCAGCCACTTTGGAAGACAATTTGGCAATTTCTTACAAAACTAAACATACTTTTAGCATACAATCTAGCAATTGTGTTCCATGGTATTTACCCGAAGACACTGAAAACTTATGTCCACACAAAATCCTGCACACGATGTTTACAGCAGCTTTCTCCATAACTGCTAAAACTTGGAAATAATCAGAATGTCCTTCAGCAGGTGATGGATAAAAAAACTATGGTCCATCCAGACAATGGAATACTACTCAGCACTAAAATCAATGAGCTCTCAGCCGTGAAAAGTCATGGAGGAATCTTAAACGTTATTACAAAGTCAAAGAAGCCAGTCTGCAAACATTACATACTGTGTGATTCCCACTATATGACATTCTGGAAATGGCAAAACTACAGAGACAGTAAAAAAGTAAGTGGTTAAGTGGGAGGCAGGAATGAATAGGCAGAGCACAGATGACTCTTAGGGCAGTGAAACTATTCCGTATAATACAAGGGTGGATACATGTCCTTATACAGCTGTCCAAACCCAGAGAATGTGCACCACCAAGAGTGGACCCTCACGTAAACTGTGGACTTTGGGTGATAATGACGTGTCCGTGGAGGTTCATCGATTGTGACAAATGCACCACTCTGGTGTGTGTGTGTGTGTGTGTGTGTGTGTGTGTGTAGGGGGGAGAGACAAGAGGTACATGGGAAATTTCTGTACTTCCTGCTCAATTCTGCTGTGAACCTAAAACTGCTCTAGAAAACAAAGTTTAACTTAAAAAAAAAAGAGATACTTGGCCAAGGATTACTATTGCGAAGATATAAATAATTCCTGCAAATCAATAAGACAAATGAAAAACAACACATTAGAAAATAAAGCAAAAAACTGAACCGGCAAGAAGCCTGAATAGCACATAAGCAAATGAAAATATGCTCAACGTTAATAACAACTGATAAAATGTAAAATAAAGCAGTTGTACGATACCTTCATATACCCATTGTGTCAGTTTCCCAGAATTGCTATAACAAATACCACAAACTCGGCCACGAAAAAATAGGTATTTATTCTCTCATGGTTCTGGAGGCCAGAAGTCTGAAATCAAGGTGTCCCAGGGTCGTACTCCTTCTGCAGGCTCTCGGGGAGGCTCCTTCCTGCCTCTTCCAACTTCCAGTGGCGCCACACATTGCTTGGCTTCTGGCTGTGTCACTGCAGTCTCTGCCTCGTCCTCACCAGGGCCTTCTGTCTCAAATATCTCTTTGTTTCTCTTAGGACACTTGTCATTGGTTTAGGGCCTACCCAGTCAATCATGGATAATTTCATCTCAAGATCCTTAACTTAATTATACCTGTAAAGACCCCTTTTCCAGATAAGATCACAATCATAGATTCCAGGGGTTAGGACATGGACATACGTTTGTGTGTGGGGGGCACCATGCAACCCACTACAGTCATTGGTAAAAAGTAAAAAGTCCAACAATACCAAGTGTTGGAGAAGACACAAAGCAAAGAGAACTTTCATAGTGTTAGGAGAGTTTTAATTAGTCTCTTTGGAGGCAATGTCCAGGCCACATACAGCAATACCTGGGAAAGTTAAAGTGTACACTACGTATCCCTACCTATTTCACTCCCAGATACACACCCAAGGGCAACACAAAGACACAGGCACCCAGGGGTACTTGCAGCCACGTTTGTAATCGCCAAATAGGGAGCACTCCCTAATGCCCATCAACAGTGGGCCAACTGTGGTGTGTTTATTCAACACCAGTCAGGGTGGGCAAACCTCAGAAATAGGATGCTGAGAAACAAAGCAAGTTGTGTTACCATCGGCAGAAAGAACAGGGCCTCAAGGAGAGAGGGAAGGAAACAAAGGAAGGAAGAGATGAGATCATTCTGAAGAAAAGATGCAGCTACAGCTAACCATAACTATTAGCATTGCGGGCAGGGAAAAATCTCTACCTCGTGTCGCCATCACAGTTCTGACACGGGTCACGTAAAAACAAGGGAATCCCACCTCCCCACAGAATGAGTGGTCAGCGAGGACAGCAGGGACCCTCCCTGAGAACGCCTGCCACACCACCCCTAAATCTTGAATATCTCACGCCCTTATTCGAATAAAACCCCAAGCCTCTTTGTTCTTCGGTGCAGTTGCTCTTCCTCTGTCCATTCTCACGCCATCTTGAGAGTGTCCTGTCCTATTTCCTTTCTTTTCATAAACCCACTGCTCGCTCGGCTCTGTTTGTGTTGCTTAGTTGGTACGTCCTGGAATTCATTACTGTGACGTTTACCGAGGAACTTTGTTTTCTGGTAACAGTTATGAAAAGATCAGTAGAATCCAACACTCAAGGTCTGATGTTTAAAAATATGCAAAGTAATCCTAAGTAAATGTTCAACGATGGCAGACTTTGGTTTGAAATCTCCTCGGGAGATTCCTGGGTGTGATCTGAAACCTGCCCCTTAGGAAGAGGGCAGGGAATGGGTAGAGAAAGAGTCAGGTCACTGCAGATCCGTAGGTGGCAGTTTTAATGACCAAGAAATTTACTCAACAGGCTTGTCTTGGGCGGCGTCCGAACAAAGAGATAATCCACCCCCACTGCCAAATCTTAAATGTTTGTATACATGCCTTCCCAGGGTTCAGTCACAAGTACTATCCACATGGTCTCAACACCACTTACAATCTTACGGCCGTGTCAAGTTATTTTCTCCATAAAAAAATGTTTCTCTCCTTTGTTTGTTGGACTTGCCTATGGTTTTTGCTATAGCTTGCTTGTCCCAAATTGCAATTCTTTGCTGTTACCAAATGAACCCATTTTTACTGGTATTAGGTTGGTGCAAAAAAAAAAAAAAAAAAGATTGAAAAATCATCGCAAAACCACAATTACTTTTGCACCAACCTAATAAAATAACTGACTTTTATTTTTAAGGTCACCAGGCCTGAGAGCCTCGGGAAAGAGCATGGCCCTGCAGCTCTTCTGGCCTCCACCGTGAGGCAATACATTTCTGTTGTCTTCAGCCCCCATGTCTGTGGTCGTTCTTGTGGCGTGGAATTCACCCCTGGTCATCCACAAAAAGTGAAAGCATTCACAGACTCTACAAAGTGGGAGAGTGAGGAAAAAGGATTTTATTAAAGTTAGGAAGAGAGAAAATGCCCATGGCAGTGTCCAAAAATGTCCAAAAATGACGGCTGCCATGGGTTGTAAGGAGAGAAACACTGGTGGGAGGGGATGGGTCACTGTGTCAGAGTCCAGAGTCTGAGAGTGGACAGCTGCTGAGACGGACAGTGTCATTGCGGGGTCTCCGATCCCGTTCCCCGCACAAGAACGCAGGACATGGTGAGGCCAAAAAGGAACAACAACGGAGCCATAGACAGGGGATTCATACCACTATATTCTCGATGGCGGCTGATCGAGACCCAAAAGCAAACATCCACCAGCACCCCAAAAAGAGGCCTTCCTGCACCCCAGTTTCGCTGGTGGCTGGACAAGACACAGGAAGTAGGAGCAACACGATCCACAATCCACTTGCTAACTGCACTTGCTAGCCGCAATCCGCCATCTGCTTCTCTGCCAACCAACCCCCACTTGCTAGCGTAGCCACGGCAGTTATATCAGTGGCTAATGGCTAACCGGTAACAGCTGATGGCCAACCAGCCACAGTGGATGGCCATCTACTACCCGAGCCAGCACCTTTCCACGTGAGGTCAAGAGCCTGGAAACTGCTCTCTGGGACTCTGTCCCCACAGAGGGGTAAGAGAGAAATACTGGGAGACTCCTTTGCCAGGATAGAGCCTGACAGGCAGCTGCACTAACTGCAGGTTAGCTTTTTCTTATACAGGAAAGGGGAGTCGGTCAGGCAGGATTGAGGGCTGACATCCTTCCTGGGGTCTGGTTTGTTTGAAGAGGATGTTATCTTCAGATTCTGGACTCGGGCTTGGCCGTCATGGTCTGGGACTTGAATATATCACTAGTAAAAACTGCCGGGGAGTTGTAAATTGGATTCCAGGGTCCGGGCACCCGAGGATTAAGAAATTGCTCTTTTCCATGTTAGGATGTTGTTAATTAACGAGGTATGGGGAGCCTTGAGAAAGGGAACACACAGAGTTCTTCAGTTAATCAGTAGGGGAGAAACAAATAGAAAATAGCTGAATGTCAGGATGGACCAAAGTGCATACAAACTAGGTTTAGTTACAGGTGGCTAGACAGCAAGCTACGTGGTGAGTTAAACTGCAAACTAGCTAAGTCTAAGTGCCTTATCGATGCCCTGAATTTCACCCTTACAGTCATCCCGTTACAACAGCCCCAGGAAACTAACACAATGGGTATGCAAAGGCGTCTTACAATTGTTTCATTTTACATTTTACTGACTGGAGGTTGAGCATATTCTCATTTGCTTATGGGCTCGCTCTTCAGGCTTCTTGTGGTTCAGTTTTCTTTTGTTTTAATAGCTTTATTGCTATACAGTTCACCCATAATCTAGTGGTTGGAGGTGCCGGACCTCCTCAATGGCTGCACCTCACCCCCTACCCTGACTTCCCTTCCTGGCATCATGTTGGCACTGACATCTGAAGCTATTAAAGATGAAGGCTCAGGGTTTGTTGTGAGCTCCCTCTGGGCTGGCTCCAATCACAGCCAAGGAGGACCTCAGACAAGCGCACACAGGTTCTCACACGCTCTGCCTGGAACCAGAACCTAGTAGGTGCCTTAGAAACACTTGCAGAAATATCAGGGGCCCACATTTAGGAACACTGATTTTGTGCCAGGAGCTGTGCTGTTTCTGGTCTATTCTTTTATCTTCCCATGTGATCCTCTCAAGAACCATGACAATTAAGCACTGCTGTTACCTCAGAGAGGCTCAGAGAGGTTAAGTAACTTGCCCAGGGTCACACAGTAAATAGGAGACTAAAGGAACAAAGGAACGCTGCACTACACTGCAGCCACAGGTGCCCTGGCCCATTCATGCTCTCGCTGCCACAGCTATGGCACCTTCCTCTGTCCTGAGGGTGCCAGTCGGGCACATTAGGAGAATGCAAATACAGGAACTCTGTGGTGTAGGGTTGGGGAGGGGGGTAGACATGAGGACTTGGTGGGCTGTAGAGCTCAGGTGGCTGAGGGCTTTCTGGAGAAGGCAGCCTTTGCTGCCACGGTCCCGCTGATATTTTCATTGTGTAATTCCCTCCCACACACTCATATCCACTCTGAATTTTTCTCCTTATCAGGTAATTCCCTGCCAGCTTGGAGTTGCCAGACTTGTTCCAGGACCAGCTGAGCCGGGGCAGATGCAGCGACGTCAGGAGAAGAGTAGGTGTGTGAACTATAAGGCGGCTGAATTGGTCGCGTGGTTCTGTTAGGTCACCCTGGATGCCACTCCATTGCTAGGTGTGGGCACAGGAGGTTTGGCAGTGGCCAGTGTCTCCTGGAAAGACTGGCAGGTGGCAGAGGCAAGGGTGAGACCTGGATAGGAGCAGAGTTGGCGCATCTGAGGCAGAATGTCAGGCAAAGAGGTCAAAGGCATGGTGAAGGATTCAAGGTCGCCGTCCACACTGGGGTACGTGGGGCCGTGAGGCAAAGGGCGGAGCAGCGGGGCCACAGGGTAAAAGGCACTGGCGGGCAGCAGCACAAGGGCAATGGGATGTGACGCCACGGGGCTCCTTGCAGGGAGCTGTGCTGCCCTGGCTGTGTCGTGTCCTCAGGTGACTTCTCCTGCCTGAGTCTCACTTTTCTCCCTAAAGATACCTGGCAGCACTCACGGGGGAACCTCCATCCTGGCCCTGTGCTGGCCTGGCCCCAGGGGTGGGGACAGATCCCGTCCTCCCTCAAGGGGCTCCCAGGCTGGGGGAGGTATCAGAGACAGACTGGAACCAGGCAGGTGTCACCAGGGCTGTGCTAGGGAGTCAGGAGAGGGGATGCGGGAGCTTCTTGGGAGAGGAGGCCAGAACCGAGTCTGGTTTCAGGTTGTAAAAGCAACACTCACTATCCATTTCTGGTTCTGGAAGAATTGCATTCTCATTGTAGACAATCTGGAAGCTGTGGAAAGATGCTGAGAAATGGATAAAAAGTGCAGACACATGTTGGCGCAGGGTGGCAGCCCTGTGGGGGAGGACCCGTGGGACCACACTGAACCCCCTGTACAGCAGCTGTGCAGAGGGCAAACCAGGTCGCCACTCAGAGCCTCTGTTCCCTCATCCTTACAATGAGGTGATAAAACTGTGAGGTCCAGATGAGATGATGCATGCCGTATGCTCAGCTCCAGGTGACAGCTCTGCTGCCCCTCCTGGGTATTGCGGTGTGTCCACTCCGCATGGGATAAATCCCTGCAGGGGGTGGGCAAGGCAAAGAAGCACCTTGGATGAGAAACAGGAGCCAGCTGTCCAACGCCAGCCCCTCTGGGGACGCTGCTGACCTCACCCCCACCCCGCGGTCTGCTTCCTCATTTTATTAGTCAACTGGTGGGGCTGGACCTGGGGATTCGGCCATGGACAAGCTATACCTGAGGCTGTCCCCAGACACTTCAGGTGTGCACAGTGGGGACACAGACCGTGACAGTTGAGAAAGGCAGGGAATACCCTGGGCCTTGATTCAGGGCTGAGGCACTGAGTCTTAGAGAGGCCCAGGGAGCCATGGAGAAGTTAGAGCAGGGGTGTGGAACCAAGTGCTGCTTGAACCCCATCTGCGTGAGGGCAGGTGAGTGATACTGGCATTCGGGGCTGAGCTTTGGGGCAACTCTGGCATCTGAGGCCGGAACGTTCTCCAAGCCAGCTCTGGGACTGAGGGTGGGCAGTGCCAGCAGCCAGAGTTGGACCCAAAGCAGCCCTATCTTGACCCAACTCTTCCAGGAAGCGCTTAGGAGGAAACGGGCCTGGGACAGATTTCCCACTGCCCCTCCGCAACTCTGGGGCAGGGCTCTGGGTGGGACCCCACCCCACTCTGGGCCTGGCCCCTGGGGGGGCATGACCCGCGTCCTCTTCCAGCCCATGACGAGGGTTGGACACAGAGAGCAGACAAGTCTTTAGGGAGCACCAACTGTGGCTGTGTCCTCCTCCGGACAGCATGTATGGAGTCCCTGCCGCCATGGGAATGGGGTCCTCGCTGCCAGGGGGAAGGGACAGTGTGTTTGCTGCTGTTTCCGAGGCACACCCACCATCTGTTCCCACCTCCCGCATGCCTCAGCTGGGACAACCCACCAAGCCAGGACCAGTCGCTTTTTCTGTCTTATTGTTCCTAAGAATAATAACCACAGCCCACAATGTCCACCGGTGTCTGGGTGGCCAGGCCTATGCTGTCCACGGACAGTGCTGTCCCTACGTCTCAGAGAGGAGCATGAACTGCCCAAGGTCCCAGGAGTGAGCGCATGTCTCTCCACGGCCAAAGCCCTGAGGCAGAGGTGCTGGGCTCGGGCCCCTGAGATGCTGCTAAAGACCCATGTCCACCCTCCACACAGACACCCAAAGAGACAGACACATGCAAAGAGGCATAGACACACAGACAATCACACACCCAGACAGACACAGAGACACAGAGAGACACAGACCTACAGACAGAGACACACAGAGGCACGGACAGAAAGACAGAGACACACAGACGTGCAGTCCCAGCTCCGCCCACCTACCTCTCCACCTCCGCCTTTCCATAACGTCCTGCCTACCAGATGCTCTCCTCTGCTCCTTGTTTTGGGACCCTCCTTCCAGGACCACCTCCCCGGAGCAGACAGCTGAACCCTCCTCATGCTCTGGGTACCTGTGGCACACTCTGCCCTCAGTTTCCCCATCTGCCACTGCAAAAGTTCTGTGGCCTCTGAAGCAAAGAACCCGCAGAGTGCCTGGGTTAGGCCCAGAGGCGGCCCTAACCACCGTCCAAGGAACCTTGCTCCTCGATTTTGCTTGTGGCCTTGTGCTCTGGGTGGAGGGGGGCCTGGAGTGAATGTGGGTGGAATGCGTGTGTTGGGGGGTGCGGGGCCAGCCCTGGCCCTCTGGGGTTACACGTGAGTCCCAGTGTGGGTGTCTGTGTGCCCACATGGGTACAGGCAGAGGCGGGGTGGGTGCCCGAGAAGGTGGGAGAACCCTGGCCCATGTTGCCCCCCTCTCCCCACTGGCAGGATGGACCCCTTCTCAGACACACTGCAGCGACTGCGAGAGGCCTTCCGCTCAGGGCGGACGCGGCCTGCCGAGTTCCGGGCAGCGCAGCTCAAGGGTCTGGGACGCTTCCTGCAGGACCACAAGAAGCTTCTGCAGGAGGCGCTGGCACAGGACCTGCGCAAGGTGAAGGGGAGGGGAGCTGGCTGTGTCCCCAGTTCATCCCTGTTTATTTAACAGACCCTTCCCTGGCAGGCAGTGTATACAGGCACTTTACAACATCCGCTCTATCAAACCTGGGAGGCAGTTTCGATTGTTGTCCCCATGTGACTGATGGGGACACCGAGGCAGGTGGGGGTTGTATCACGTGCCCAAGGTACCACAGCCAAGAAGTAGCAGAGCTGGAACTGAAGCCCAGGCCACCTGGCCCAGGGCCTCAACACTCCCTCCAGTTCCTAGGGGACTGGCTGTGCAGTCCCTGGAGGCTGTCTCTGTATCATTAGTGGGAACTGGGGACTCCACACACTAGATCCCCACACCACCCTCCCCCGAGCCTGACCCTCATCCCACTCCCTCCAGTCATTCTTTGAGTCGGACTTGTCCGAGCTCATCGTATGCCAGAACGAGGTCAATCTGGCCCTCAAGAGTCTACACACCTGGACGAAGGACGAGCCGGTGGCCAAGAACCTGGTAAATAGCTGGCCGGGTGGGGGGGCAGTGCCCAGGGGCAGCTCTAGCCCAGGCCCTTTCGCCATCCCTGACCCGGAGTCACTGACTTTTTCGGGACCTCTGTCTTTTCATTGGGACTCCATTGCACAGGCAGCTTGAGGACCCTGGAGGGGGGCTTTGGGGTGGTCCTTGGTGGGGCCTCACTGTTCATCTTGCACCACAGATGACGCAGCTGGACTCCGCCTTCATCCGGAAGGAGCCCTTCGGCCTGGCGCTCATCATCTCCCCCTGGAACTACCCCGTGAACCTGAGCTTGGTGCCCCTGGTGGGCGCCCTCGCTGCAGGTCAACAGAGAATCCTGAGCCCCATGCCCTCCCAGCCCAATGGCCCTTCCCAAAAGGGGCCCCTAGAATTCCATTATGGGGTGCCTCCAGCTTTCCATGCCCTCTGTGTCTCTGATTTCCGAGGCCAGCCCCTGGGTGGCAGTGGGGGCACTGGTCTCCCACTGTGTCTCCCCTGTCTGCCCCTGCAGGCAACTGTGTGGTGCTGAAGCCATCAGAAATAAGCCAGGGCACAGAGAAGGTCCTGGCCGAGGTGCTGCCCCTGTACCTGGACCAGGTGAGAGTGGCCCTCCTCATCAGCATCCTGCCTCTGCCAGGGCCGCCCGGCTCGCCCTGGGGCTGGCAGTGTCCCCTGAGCCACCCACTGCTTTGCAGAGCTGCTTTGCTGTGGTGCTGGGCGGGCCTGAGGAGACGCAGCAGTTGCTGAAACACAAGTTTGACTACATTTTCTTCACGGGTGAGGGTGGCCCCAGCCAGTATCCTGGGGGAAGTGGGGACATCCAGAGCTGGGCTGGGAAGGCACTGGGGGGAGGAGGCTGTGGCCAGCGGTGGGGACCATCCCAGATGGAAACCAGCTGGGCCTCTGGGCCTTGGAGGGGCAGGACCTGAGCGGCGGGGCTGAGGGCACATCTGAGGTGGTGCCAAGGCCACTTGAAGATGTAGGGCCAACTCTCATGTCCCAAGGGAGCCCTCGAGTTGGCAAGATTATCATGGCCGCTGCCACCGAGCACCTGACACCCATCACGCTGGAGCTGGGGGGCAAGAACCCCTGCTACGTGGACGACAACTGCGACCCCCAGACCGTGGCCAACCGCGTGGTCTTGTTCCGCTGCTACAACACGGGCCAGACCTGCGTGGCCCCCGATTACGTGCTGTGCAGCCCTGAAATGCAGGAGCGGCTGCTGCCTGCCATGCAGAGTGCCATCACCCGTTTCTATGGCGACGACCCCAGGAGCTCCCCAAACCTGGGCCGCATCATCAATGAGAAGCATTTCCAGAGGCTGCAGGGCCTGCTGGGCTGTGGCCGCGTGGCCATCGGAGGCCAGAGCGACGAGAGGGATCGCTATATCGGTGAGTCCCACTCTCCCGCCACGGCACCCCGAAGCTAAGGTCCTTCCACACTGCAGGCCACGGCTGGGTCCCCAATCTGCTCCCTGAGGTTCCCACGGCCCCACTGCAGGAGCACAGACGGGTCCCTGGCTCTGCTGCCACGAGTCCCTGACGCGAATGCCCCACGTCCCTGCGGTCTGAGCCTGTGGCCCCATGACTCCACACTCTGGCCCACGCCCTGGCGTCTCCGAGCTGGGCCCCTGGTGTTCCAGGGCTCCCGGGAGCTCAATCCCCAACCTCCATCCCATGCTCTGCGGCTCCACAGGCCGTGATCCCAGGTCCCGTGAGCCCACAATTCCCGGGTCCTGACCTCCAAAGGCCCGTCCTGAGCACCTGCTGGGCTGTCATTACAAAGCAGGCCCCATCTCCTGGGCTGAAGCGCTGCAGAAGCGGTGGCGCTTCTGCTCCAACAGGCTGGCACCTCGGGCCTCGGATCCAGGGGTCTGAATTCCGGTCACCCCCTGACTATAAGACCAAGGCAGGGGGTTCTCTGGGCCCCACAGGCCCCGCTCCCGAGTCACTTCTCGGGGCTGTGGGGAGACTTCTCCCTGGAGCGGCCTCCAGCCTGGGGCCCTAGGTCCCGGAGCCCTGCCTGAGGCCCCAGCCCTGGGCTGAGCCGTGCCCTGTGCCCGGGCAGCCCCCACGGTGCTGGTGAATGTGCAGCAGACGGAGCCGGTGATGCAGGAGGAGATCTTCGGGCCCATCCTGCCCATCCTGAGCGTGAGGAGCCTGGATGAGGCCATTGACTTCATCAACTGTCGGGAGAAGCCCCTGGCCCTGTACGCCTTCTCCACCAGCAACCAGGTGGGGGCTCGGGCAGGGCTGGTCAGACGGGACAGAGGGGGGGCAAGTGCCAGCAGAGGACCGAGGGGCCGGGAGGGGGAGGGGAGAGGGTCCTGGGCCGTCTGGAGCAGTCACCGGAGTTCTGGGATGGTGGCACGGACGGTGGCACTCTTGGCTCTGTCCCTTACTTTCTTCCGGGAGCAGCTGGGCCTCCCTCCCTCTACGATCTAGGCCACACTCTCTTGGGCCTTCAGTGGGCAGCTCCTTGGGATCTTCTCGGGGTCCAGGGTCCCCTCTTGGTCAGTCCCACCTCATCTTCATCATTTTGACCTGGGGACGCAGTGTCCCCTTTCAGTGCCTGGCTCATGGAAGGCACATACAGCCTGGGGGAATGACCAGGGGGTGTGACCAGCACACGCAGGCTGAGAAGGAGCCCTGGTCGTCCCCTCCCCTCCCCTCCAGACCCCTGCTCTGTTCAAGACCCTGGGGGCAGCCTGAGACTCATGGGAACATCTCGCCCTCCCACCAGCTCTCATGAGACCCATCTCAGCCTAGACAATGTTCTTTTAAATAACTTTTTATTTTGGAATGACTCGATTTCCAGGAAAGTTGCAAAGGTATTCCAGGCACCATATACCCTATACCCAGGTTCCCAGGTTACATGGGTGGAAACTAAGAAACTGACATTGATTTGGTATATTACAGTTAACTACACTCTAGACTGAATTCAGATTTTGCCAGTTTTTCTTTCTGCCCAGAATCCAAACCAGGGTCCCACGCTGCATTTAGTTGTCATGGCTCCTCTGGCCTGCGATCGTCTCTCCGCTTTGGGGTACTGGCCAGTCTCCAGCAGAGAGTCCCCAGTGTCAGTGGTCTGTTGTTTTTCTCATGAAAGAGCACAACAGAGGCGAGGGCTGAACTCTGCCCATCATATCGGGTACACGAGAGCCACACGTCCCTGGTGAGGTTAAGCTTCCCCACTTGGCCACGGTCATGTCTGCCATTGGTCTCCACTGAGAAGGGCCTGTTTTTCCTTTCCTTACTCTATTCTTGGGAGCAAGTCACAAAGTACAGCCCACCTTCCGTGGAAGAGGGTGGATTAACCTCCACCTGCCAAAGGGGTGATATCTACATACGTCCTATGGAATCTGTACGAAAGATTTGGCTCTTGAATCATTTCTTTACATCAGCGTGGACTCGTGTGCATCTGCTTTATTCTCTGGGTTACAATCCAATACCGCCTTATTTCCTTGCTCAAGTTGTCCCAGCTTTGGTCACTAGGAGCTGCTGTGTCCCTGAGACCTGCCCATCTTTTTGTTTTTTCACCACTTCCTTCCTTTCTGGGTCTACAAGATGCAGAGGCTCCTCCTGTGTTTTCCCTGCCCAGCCCTGCAATCAGCCATTCCTCCAGGAGCCCTGGTGTATGTGGGTTCTGTTCACTTTAGAAAATGCAACCCAGGTATTTGCAACGGGGACCAGGTGGCATCATAGTTGCTTCCGGGTTTTCTGACTGGCGGTACTGGTCCCAGGACACTGGGACACCTAAGACACATCCCATCCCATGTGACTTGCCCTTTGTCCTCTCCAAACATCCACGCTTCCTACTCTAGCTTCTGCGGTCATTACTGCTGGTCTCAACGTGATTTCTGAGCCCCCTTATGGGGGGTCCCCTCTACCCCTCAGACAAGCCCTGACCCAGCCATTATCTCTGGGTCACACACTGGAACCAAGTACAGGGAAGTTTTCGTGCAAAACTGGTGTCTGCTCATCTTTTCTGTCCTTCTCCTTCTTCAAGTAAACCTATAGATTGAAGAGGAAGGGCCTTCGCTAAGTCAAGCCAAGACCAAGTGCATGTTTCCCATCTGACCACGTGATCGATCTGACTTCCCCGAACTATTGCTCCACAGCCCCCGACCCCACTTCCCTGTCCCCCTCCCTGAGCTGCGGGCCCTTCTCCTCTCTGCCTGAATGACTCCTGCCCCCTTGAGACTCAGCAGTCACGTGACATTGCTCCCCTGGGACACCTCCCTGACCACCCTGCACTCACCCTGTCCCCAGGCAAATGCTGGGGTCCCACCTGCCAGTAGGGCCTGAGTCTATGTCCTAGCACCCTGCACAGGGGAGCAGACGTGCTGTAAACATGTCCCAAGTAGGGAGCTCGCTGGCAGCCGCTGCGCAGCCACGTACTCCAGCTGCCCACAACCCCCTTCAGCTCACAGGGTGAACTAGACCCTTCCAGGTCCCTGAGGGGGCTGGGCAGAGCCCCTGGGACCTGGGGACAGCCGGCTGGCTTTCTGCTGTCCAGCCTCTCAGCCTCATTGCTGCTTCTTCCCAGGTGGTCAAGCAGGTGCTGGCCCGGACCAGCAGCGGAAACTTCAGTGGGAATGACGGCTTCATGTTCATGACGCTCAGTAGCCTGCCTTTCGGAGGAGTGGGTAGGTGCGGGCAGAGCTCTGCCTTCTCTTATCTCACTGACTGAATGGCACCCAGCTCCCCGCACACAGTCCTGAGCGGAACCCTCCAGCCAGCTCTGCATTTACACGTGGGCGGGCCCACAGACACTGTGATCAGGCCCCTGCTCTCCCCACAAGGCACGTCTTCCCGTCTGCCCCTCAGCCCCCAGGCAGCCTGTGTGCTCCTTTACCCCGAGTGCCCCAGTCCACCCCTCAGCACGACACCCCCAGGGGTCATCCACCTGCCCCTAAGGGAGGCCCAGGTGAGTGCACACACCCCTCCCGCAGCCCATTCCTGCTGCAAAGGCCTGGCCTCAGGCGCAGCCACTTCCCTTCTCTGAGCCCCGTCCTCCTCCGTGGAATGGGAAGGCCCGAGAATGCCCTCTACTTGTCCACACTCAGCAGGACCTGGCCCTGGAGAGTGGCCGGTGTCACAGGAGCACACGGCAGGCGGAGAACCAACGCATGACTTGCTGTGCCCGGCTCTGGGACCCCCGCTCCCCAGCCCACCAGGCTGCCTGTCTCCAGTCCTAGCTCCCGCCCCTCAGGGAGGCGTGGGGGTCTGCCTGGGAGTGGATCTGGTCCTGCTGCTCCCAGGGACAACGTCCCAGGGCTCCCAGGCCCCTCAGGCATCACGCCAGGCCCCTGACTCACAACTCCTGGAGGCCGGCCCATCCTGCGCTGGCCATGATTTCCTGCTCTGTTCTCTCCCCCCTTCCCTGCCTGCTGCCCCAGCCACACTGAGCTCTGCCCAGGTCCTAACTGGCCACCAGGTCACTTACCTCCAGGGCTCTCTGAGTCATCCCCTAGCCTGGGTCCCTCTTGCCCACACCCATCCCCTTCATCTGGTCATCTCCATACCCCTGAGGCCTCACTCACTCCAGGAAGCCATCCCTGACTACCCCCAACCCCACCAGGCTGGGTCCCCTGAGCTTCCCAGTGCAGAAGCTGCCTGGTCCTCGGCTGCCTCCCCGCCTAGACACTGAGGGCTCATAACAAGACAGTGCTTACTGTGTCCATGGTTCTGAACACTTCCCCAACCCCCACGACTCTAAGAGATGGGTGCCATTGTCACCCCATGTCGCAGAAGGAGACCAAGGTGGTCACCCACCCAAGGTGATACAGCTAGTTCAGAGCCGGGATTCCACCCCACACATTCTTGACCACTGTCTGCCTATCTTGTCCTAACAGCTGGCACGGCACCTGCTATCCCCAATGTTTACTGAGCTGGTGCCAGGCTCAGGGCGAAACCCTTCACCCACAGCCTCTGAAGATGAGCCCACTTTACAGATGGGAAAACTGAGGCTCGGGGGGGTAAAGTAGCCCACCCAGGTCACCCTGCGTGTAACTGGCATAGCCCAGGTCTGTGTGATGTCGCCTCGGCTGGCTATGAGGGCCTGACTGCGTGTTCTGTGTCCATGCAGGTAACAGCGGGATGGGAAAATACCACGGCAAGTTCTCCTTTGACACCTTCTCCCATCACCGCGCCTGCCTGCTGGCCCACTCAGGCCTGGAGAAGCTCAAGGAAATCCGCTATCCGCCCTATACTACCAGGAGAAAGCAGCTGATCACCTGGGCCTTGAGCTTCCAGAACTGCACCCTTCTGTGAGAGCTTTGCCTGCCTCCAGCAGTCCACCCTACAACCCCTCTGTCCTGCTGCTGCCCAGGTGTTCAGTGGTTCCCAAAAGTGGGTGTCCCATCCAGGAGTGCTAAGATCTTGCTCCCGGGCCTTTGTCTGAGCAGTCCCCCAGCTGGGCAGGACCTCTGGGCTGCTGGGCCACCCCTTTCAGGGTCCAAGTCCCTCTGTATCCTCCTGCCAGATTCACTGACCCTCTGCTTGGATATGTCTGGTAACAGAGAACTTACCCTGCCTCCCCGCAATGTTGGGCGGCTCTCATGTTAGAAAGGACTCTCTCGTACTGGATCTATAATTAGGCTCTCAAAATACAGAGTGATTTCTAACAGCTCCATTCACACATGGTTTGGGGAACTAGTGTTTTCTGACCTGAAGTGATCAGATCTGGAGCCCAGATCTGGCCAACTGCCTGAAGTATGTAATAATCGACAAGAATGTTGACGCCGTGTGTGGAATCAATGGGATGTGCAACAGTTGATTCGTGATGTCTGCTATGGATACAGGAGAGGGTTGTGTACACGGTGGTCATGTCTGTCATCCCTACTCTAGACTCCCAGTAGAAGGTCAGAGCGGGCAGAGTCTACGTATGGCCACTTCACCTGACATATGGGGAAACTGACATCTTGAGACGGGCCAATGAAGTTTACACAGAAAAGCAGGGCAGAGCTGAGTGATGGTGGACTTTCCTGAGAAATGTGAGGTGGGAATCAGTAAACCGAGCATCTCTGGTCCGTGACCAGCCTCTTGCTCTCTCCCTAGTCCTGAAACTGGGAGTCCCCTCCCGATCCCCCCAGTCTTGCTTCAGTGGGCTCCTCACCCCTCAGAGCCATGGAAAAACTTGGGCTAGTGGCTTGAGGTTTGAGGGGAAAAAGGGAAAATATGACTTTCCTGTTCCTCTGGGAATTGTTGGGGATAGTTGTCTCCAAAAGGGTACGAAGTGGGCTCAAAGGAGGTGCTTAACAGGGCTTGTTGATGAGTGAAGGAAAGAATGAGTAAGGAAGTGAGAGGACGGATGTATAGTTGTATGGATAGATGGAGGTGTTAATGAGTGGGTAGAAGGGCAAGCGAGTGGCTGGCTGAATGGATGCATGAGGTGACGGCTAGACGGGTGGGGTGGTGGATGAACGGCTGGACGGGTAGGTGGCCCGGGTAGAAGATGAGTGACCAGTGGGCCTGGGTCTGAGAGATTTCCACTCTCCCCACCCCTGCCACGGGAAGCTGTTTCCTCCAAATGGCCATCGGACTGAACAGAGAGCCAGAGGGATTGAAAAGAATCAGAGCATCTCCAGGCCATGGGGAGTGAGCCCAGTGAGCAAAGAACAGAAGATTCTGCCCAGTGAAGACTGGAAATTTCACTGCTGTCACCACACCTAATCTTGTTCCCTGTGTCCTCTTGGCCATTGGTTGCTGTGGTTCAAAGACAGGGCAAAGCCTCCAAGGGAAATGTGGCTCGGGGGGGCCCACTGGGGGTGGGGAGGGCAGTCCCAGAATGCCTGAGTCTCGGTGGCCGCTGACTACTAAAATGGAGTCACATGACTGCATCCTGGCCGTAAGGGAAGCTGAGAGCATGTTCTCCCTTCCACCCTGGGGAGGCTGTTCAGGAGAGACCACGAATATGTCCAGCAGCCCCTATTCACACCGCCCTTCCCAATTCCAGCCCTTTTCTCTCTCAGTCATGGTTGACCAGGCCCAGACCTGGAGGCGGTGTCATCCATACACAGAACAAAGTCTGTGTCCTGCTTTTCAGCACACAAAGTCTGTGTCCTAAACACAGATCAGAGAGCCTCAAGCCCCTCCAGGCTTCTGCACAGTGGCTCTCTCCTCCCAGTTCTCCCTCCCGCTGACCTCTGCCCCTCCCCCACCTCCACTCAGGCACTGCCTCCCCCAGGAATGCAGCTCACATTCCAGACGTCTCAGTGGCCTAGTCTGGCTCACAGAGCACCCGACCCTTTCCTGCAGTAGCGCCACCACCTAGGAAGCTTGGGTTCACATGGCTTCACGGCCACATCGTGACTGGGTGCCTTTGGACAAGACCCTTCACTTCTCTGAGCCTCTGTTTTCTTATCTTGTCGAATGGGGTTCCCACCTACCTCACAGAGTTGGTGTGAGGGTTATATGGGATCACGTATGTCTGGGGCCCTGGGGTCCCCACTCTGGGATGCGGTGTAATCTAGACTCTTATGTAAGCCGAGCCAGCGTTGGGCAGAGGCCCTGGCTGCAGAGGGGCCCCTTACCACACACTCCCCAGGGCTCTGTCATGGCCTCAAGGTCTGGGACAGCAGCCTCTCCTTGTCCAGCAGTGGTGTTCTGCCGCCCGAGGCTTAGGGGCCATCCCAGGGTCCCTCCGGGCTCAGGGGTCAACTTCAGCCGTAGGTGCAGGTTCCACTGTGGTAACTGGCCGTAGTCTAGAGTGGGGCCATTAAGAAAAACTACAATATGAGGTGTCCTCCTCTCATCCCCACCCCAGAACACCAGGCCAGTGGGATGAACTGGACAGGGTGGTCCTGGTGGGGGGTTGGGATGGAGGAACAGGCTGTGACGAGGGTGCTGTGAAAAGACAGCAGATGGGGAGTGAGCAGAGGCCAAAGAGGGAGTTAGAGCCTGGGGAGGACGGAGGGCAGGCAGGCAGGAGCTCCAAAGCCACTGGACAGTGGCCCATAGGAGTAGCTCTCACGTCACATGGCTCTCCTGGGCCAAGCCTTACAATTTTGTGGGTTGGCTCAGGTCTTAACCTCTTTCTGGGCCTCAGTTTCCCCAACTGTGGTGACGACGTTGGCCGCGTTGACACAATGTCGCTGCCCTTGGCCCTGCCAGGGTCTGCCGTGCGTGTGCCTATTCCAAGCTTGGGGTGCGCCCTCACTCCTCACAGCTACCCGGGGCTGGAAGAGAGCCTCACTCCCATTTCAGGAGGAGCCGAGGCCCAGAGAGGGCACTGACTCTCCCCAAGTCACACAGCCTGTCAGGAATGGGTGTCAGAGCCAAGGGGGTCGGGGGACCCCTCTACTTCCTGGGCTTAGAGGTGAGACTCAGAAGGCCCACCTCAACTGTTCTCGCTACTGCAACACAGACACACGTCGGTACACATGGCACAGATGTGAACACACAGATCCACGACGCACACACACATGCACTCAGTTGGGATTGGGGGTTGCTGTTTCTGGGGGTTCTTGCCCCGGCTCCCGGACCCCCTTCCATTCTGTATACACCCTCTGAAACAGGGAAGCTGGACCCCACCCAGGGAAGTGAAACTTTGCAGGACCCCCTATTGCTCTCCTCCCCAGAGTTGGGGGCCCAGCACCTCCTGGCAGAAAGTTCCCCAGCCCCCAGGACCCCCAAAAATAGCCAGGTCTGCTGAGTAGGCCCTTCCTTCCTCCCTAAGAGGCCAGCAACAAGTCAGCAGAATCCCGGCAGAGCGGGCAGCCTCTCTGTTGGAGACCATGGCTTCTGGAGCAACCGCGGGCCCTGAGGCCTCTGCCCAGAGTATGTGGGTAGCTGGGACTGGGAGGGAGACAGACACAGGCTCGCCTGCTGACTTGTTCCACCGTCACCTACCAGTTTCGGCCAAGTCATTCCACCTCCTAGAGCCCAGGTCCGTACTGTGAAACGCGCCTCGCTGCCTGCCCTCCAGGGCCAATGCAGGTGAAGATTCAATGACCCTGATGGTGGTCTCTGCCCTCCCTTTGCTGCCGTCCAGACCCTAGGAGGGGGTCCTCCCCTCCAGGAGGTACCAGGGGACCCCGCTCCCTTGGAGACCCGGCTTCACACTTCATCACCCCTGCCCAGCTATCCTATTAAGGTACCCACTGCCCTGAGGGGAGCCACCTTCCCCATGATAAGGGTGGAGGGCAGGACAGCAGAGGCAGGCCCAGGCTTCACCATGAGTTGAATGTGATCTGCGCAGCTGCAAAGAGGGTTGGCCTGGAGGGGCCTGGCCACCGGAAATGCCAGCTGGTGGGCCTGGTTCTGGCCAGGGATGAACCAGCCTGGGAGGACTAAGTCTGGGAGCGAAGAAGGCCTGAGACCAGATGCCTGGGGATGGCAGGGGGGAAACGGTGGGGGACAGTTCACTGCCCAGCTCTGCCTGGCTCTGCCTCTCTCCTCAGTGACCTCTGGACCGTCCCTGAGGCCATGACAGAGCCCTGGGGAGCTCTGGGAGATGTGTGGTCAGGAACCCCTCTGCAGCCAGGGCCTCTGGGCCCCACGCTGGCATCACTTACATGAGTCTGGACTCCACTGTACCCTGGAGTGGGGACCCTTGGGCCCTAAATGCATGTGATCCCATTTAACCCTCACACCAACTCTAAGCCTGGGGGAGGGACAGGCCCAGAAGGTGGGCTCAGATTGGACACCCCCAGGTGCCAGCTCCAGCTCTGCTCTAGTGCCCTGTGTGCCCTTGGGCATTCTGTCTGAGCCCCAGGTTCACATCTGTGAAGTGGGTCTGACGGTCACTTCCAAAACAAAGCAAGATGAATCTCTGAGTTACCCCTGCTCCTCTGGGGGCTGCAAGGGCAGAAGCACGTTGCCGAGGGGACAGAGGGGTGGGGCAGCTGCCAAGGCACACGTCTTAATAGGAAACGCAGCAGCCTGGGCTGGTGGTGGCCTACGGCCCAGTCAGTGGATCAAAGGCTGCATTCCAGGCCCGCCGGCCTTGGCTGGACCCCGACACAGTAAACAGTCCATGCTGGACCGCCTTCTGAGGCGCTCTCGGGAGAAGCTCATCTTCATCCCAAGCCTTAAAGATTCCCTGCAAGTAATTTTCCAAGTGGGGGCCCTACTTGACTTTGGGAGGTGGGGGCAAGGATCCAAGCCTGGCTACAGGCTTGAACGCAGTGGACTGTGGCCGTGGCCAGTGGCAGTGTGGGGTGGAGCTGGGTGGGGAGACCACAGAGCTCCTGACCTCTGGCTGGACTTCAACCCGCACCACCCACTCCCTGCTCGCCACCAATTTGTGGCAAACACTTCCTGCCCAGGGATCTCCAGCCCCATAAATACCAGCCAGTCTAGGAGGGGCAGCCCAGCCCTGGCAGGCCAGGAAGCCCAGACCCCCATCAGCAGGTAACCACCCCGCTCCCTGAGGTCCCTGCACTGGCTCAGAGGAGCACGCAGGAGGGGCAGGAAGGAGCAGATGTCACCTGGAACCCTGAAGCTCCATAGCTAATGCACGTGATGTTCTCTGCTTCCCATCCTATGCCTTGGTTTCCCCATCTATAGAATGGGAGCCTAATCCTTTTGTTATAGGGTGTGTGTCTCGGTGAATCCACTGCCCCAACTTATGAGGAAGAAATGCCTTCTCTCCGAAGGGAGCAGTAAAATGGTCTCACAGAAAAGCAGGGTGCCCTCCCAGGAAGGGTGCTAAAGGGGCTGCAGGCACCAGGAGGGACAAACCCTGAGCTGAGCCATGGAGGTGCAGTGGGACTCAGCCGAGCTACCAGCCAGCCATACTTTTTGACAGGCAGCTGCCCTGCCCGGCTTGGACTCGTCAGACCTCAGGGAGCTCACCACCACTATCCTGGCTCTGAGCACTGGGCTCTACATCTGTGCTGGAGTCGCCTCAGCAGGTCCGCCCACCAGGTCCTTCACCGCATACCAGAATGTGCTCGTTGCCTGTGCCTCGAGAGCCTCTGCGCCGCGTGGCAGTGACCGGGGGCACCCACGGCAATGAGATGTCTGGCGTCTGCCTGGCCCAGCACTGGCTGCGGGCCCCGGGGGAGCTGCAGAGACCCAGCTTCTCTGCCATGCCTGTGCTGGCCAACCCGGCGGCCACAGCCGCCTGCCGTCGCTACATGGACCGTGACCTCAATCGCACCTTCACCAACACCTTCCTCACGTAAGTGTCCTCGCGGCTTTGGGGCCCCTGCCTGCCAGGATGGCCCAGCCCGTTAGCCTGGCACCGAGGTCCTCACCTCAAATTCTTCCTCCAGCCACCAGCAGCGCACACCCCTCTGCTCTCAATGCCCATTCTTCCTTTTTCAATTTAGGGAAATCCAGATTGATGTCATCTCCTCCAGGAAGCCCTTCCTGATACCACAGTGGGTCAGGGCCTCCTCTGAGAATGGGGAGTAGGACCAAGGTGTTATCTTCAGCTTACTGGGGGAGACAGGATAAACTCAGCAACCACAACCCAGGAGGCTAAATGCAGGGGTGGGGGCAACACAAAGCATCTAACCTGGCTACGGGTAGTCAGGGAGGGCTTCCTGGAGGAGGTGGTATCTCAGCCAAACCCTAAAGGGTGATTTAGAAGTTAACCATGTGAAGAGAAGAGAAAAGGAGTTTCCAGGGAAGGGCCCAGCAGGTGCAAAGGTCTGGCAGTGAGACCAGCACAGTGCTAAGAAGTGTGGCTGGAGTGAGCGCTGATAAGGCAGGCTGGCAAGACCAGGTTGAGGGTTTGAACTTTACGGGAGCAGTGGGGAGCCAAGAAGGGCTCTGGGTAAGACAGGCATGCCACAGAGGCACGAGGGATGAGTCCCTGAGCTGCTCTGTCTCTCTGACAGAGCCTGTCAGTGGCTGATACCCTACCCCTACTCCTGCAGTGCCAGGGCCCACCCAGATGACCCATACGAGGTGACAAGGGCCCGAGAGCTGAACCAGCTGCTGGGGCCTATGGCCTCAGGCGGGGCCTTTGATTTTGTCCTCGACCTGCACAACACCACAGCCAACATGGGCACCTGCCTCATCGTGGACACCGCCCACAATGTCTTTGCGATGCACCTGTACCGCCACCTACAGGTGGCCCTGTGCCCCCAGATTGCGGAGCGAGGGAGGTTGGGAAGAGAACACCAATGGCTCTGGTGCCTCCGTGGCTGGGGGTGCGGAGGAGGTGGTTCCCTGGGCTCCTGTCCCTGGGGCCGGCCACCCGCAGATACCCCAGGCCCTCTGGACCCCTCACCCCACTTCCCCAGGTGGTGCCCTGTGCTGTCTCTATGTGACTCCCCATCTCCCCTCCTGGGGCCCTGACCCACCCTTCTGCTCACAGATGCTGAGCCCGGAGCTGCCCTGCCGGGTCATCCTATACAAGCTGCCCAAGGAGGAGAGTGGTAGCCTGAATTCAGTGGCCAAGAACGGAATGGGTGTGCCACGACCTTGGGAGAAATTGGCGGGGCTGGGAAGTGCGGGGCCAGATGATGGGCGGTGTCAGGGGCCTGGGGTCCGGCATCCCCCCTCTCTGGGGCACTTGCCTGACCCCTTCCTTCCTGGTCCCCAGCCCTGGAGCTGGGTCCCCAGCCTCAGGGCGTGCTGCGGGCTGACCTTTTCACCAGGATGAGGGCCTTGGTGGCTGCAGCTCTGGACTTCATCCAGCTCTTCAACCAAGGTGAGACCCCCCAGGATTTGCTGGTAAACTGAGGCCCAAAGAGGAGGGGGCTTGGCCCAGGGGCTAAGGAGCCAGGCTTTTGGGTGGGCTGGGAACGAGTCCTGAGGGTCCCTCACAGCCCACTTTGCCCTGGGGCCTGGAGGGATGGACAAGCTCATGGATGCAGCCTACCCCCCACGCCCCGCACAGGCACAGCCTTTCCTGCCTTTGAGATGGAAGCATATCGAGTCCTTAGGGGCATGGACTTCCCACGCACGGAGGCGGGGGACCTGGCAGGCACGGTGCATCCTCAGCTGCAGGTATGTGTGTGGAGTGTGGCCTCCTATGGATTGTGGCCTCCTGGCTCACAGCCTTGGGGCGGGGGGGGGGGGGGGGGGGGGGGAGGCGGGGGGGGGGGGGGGGGCGTCCGAAAGCCAAGGCCCAGAGGCAGGGACCACAGAGCCTCCCACAGAGTCACCACCATCTTAGAATCAAGAGCAGGACGGTAGCCTGGGCCCCCATGCCTCTCCGGGAACCCGGCACACGAGCCTGGAGCTCTGGGCCCCAGTGACACTCACAGTGCCTGTGGAAGACACCAGAGGCTCCTCAATAGCCCGGAGACACCTCTCCTGGCCACAGAAGGCAGAGGGAGGGAGGGGACGTGGAGCAGGCCTGCCCCATTCCCCTGCTTGGAGGTGCAAATACAGAGCCCCCTCTTTATTTTCCAATGACTTCCGCGAGCGTCCCTATGCACGTCCTCATGGAGCCCAGCATCTCCCTCTCCAGGACTCCCCTTCCTGAATGGTCCAGGAACTGGGTGACCCTGCTTCGACATCTGGCAGGGAGAAGGTTGGGGAAAACGGGTGGCCCACCAGCTGCCGCTCTGCTTGCTGCCACATGGGGTCGCTGTGGAACAAGGCCCAGGCTCCCCCGGCCTCTGTTTTCTTACAGCACCCAGGTAGCAGGAGTGCCTGAGTCGGGGCCCCGGCCTTAGCCTCATTAGTAACTATTTCCCAAGTTCCCCATGTGGCCTTCAGAGGTTAGAGGGCTTCAGAGGGGGCCACCTGTTCTGTTGGCACCAGTCCTCCCCACGCGCACCTCAAAGCTCAACTGCTGAACCCACTGCCAAGCCAGAAGCCCCTCCTTCATGATGAGTCCTTGTAGGCCAGCAGGGTCCTTTTCTGCGGGTGGAACTCAGGCGCGGGAACTCTCCGGTATCAGAGGTGATCAAGTAATTCTGAACCTCTGCAAGGATGGGTGTCTGTCTCAGGGGCCTCCACCTTCCTCTGTCGGCCCTATCGGACCCCCAGGCAGGGCAGCGACCCAGCAGACAGACCTGGCATGCGCTGAGAACATGAAAGAGAGACAATATTGGGAAGAATTTGATATATCAAAAATATTCTGAAGGACCAAAGTAACAACTGTAGGAAAAATCAGAACTTGGTTTGACCTTTTTGCTCTGACTATGACTTTGAGTTTTATTTTGAGGTGTTACCTTACTTGGAACAGCGTTGTGGTGGAGGGGGATCCATCCTTTCAGTGTTAGGGCTAGAGGGTCTTAAGCCGTCCTGCCTGTCTTCCTTGCAGAGGCTAAGTAATAACAGTTATTTTGAGTGATTTCCTGCACAATTTTAAAATTTATTTAATAAACCTTTATATTGTATTCATTATACTAAGCACCAGACACTGTTTTAAGCACTATTAGCCGTTTAATTTAAACCTCAGGATGATAGGGAAGAGATCATAGTCCTTGTTTTACAGACGACGAAGCTGAAGAACAGAGAGGTTAAGTGATTTGCTCCAGGTCACACAGTTAGCAAGAATTTGAACCCAGGCTTCACTGTCTGTGCCCATAATCGCTAGGCTACACTTCCACAATGACAACTGTCTTTCTAAGGTGACTGGTGTCTCCATTTCTAGACACAGTGCCAGTTGGCATCTCAGCAGACACCCTGTCACATTGAGGAAGTAATGGAGTGAGTGGGCGAGGCCCTAAGTGAGGGGCGTCTCTTGGGCAGTCCCTGCTGGGTCGCCCTGACTGGGGCCGGGACAGAGGTCAGCCCCAGCAATCTTGGCCCTTGGCTCTCCTCCCAGGACCGAGACTTCGAGCCGCTGAGGCCTGGTGCACCCATCTTCCAGATGTTCAGTGGTGAGGACGTGCTCTATGAGGGGGAGTCCACCGTGTACCCCGTATTCATCAACGAGGCTGGCTACTACGACAAGGGCATTGCCTTCTTGCAGACTGAGAAGCTCACGTTCTCCGTGCCCGCCCTGTCCATGCTGGCCCCCGCCCCCACCCCGGGTCCCTAACCCAGGCCACCCCAGCCTCGGCCTGAGGCACAATGCCCAGCTCAGGGGTCCCTTTGCCACCTGATATATACCATGATCCTTTTCATACCCGCCACCTTCATGCCTCAGTTTCCTATTCTATAAAGTGGAAGATGTCTAGGGGTTCATGGTTCGTGTCCTCTGTCCTGCTTGGCCCCTTTCTGTAACCTCAGGATCCGGAGCAGGTCTGGCCCAGTGTGGCCTTGGACATGCTGTGTGTCCTGGAGCAAGTGATAGCTGTCTCTGTGCCCACACTTCTCCAGGGAAGATCCTACGCTGTGGAGGAGACTTGGGGAAAAACTGCAGGGGCACTTTCAGAGGCCATTAACAGAGGGGGATCTCCAAGCCCCTGCAAACCTGGGAGAGCAGAAGTGTGTGCCCATGTATATGCACACGTGTGTGAGTGCCCATGCATGTGCCTGCTTCAGGTGCTGTGTGTGTGTGTGTGTGTGTGTACATACATGTTTCCAACAGCCTCAGTACCTTGGCTGTTCTTCTGGGAGGATCTGTATGTGGTCGGGCGCATAGCCCGGATGTGCATTTCCAGGTGTGTAATGAACCCAGCGCCCATGGGAGATCAGGGGGAGTCAGGGCTGGGGAAGGGGTACAGCTCAACAAGGCTCTGTCCACCCAGGTGTGGGGACACAGGGAGGAGGTGCCTTAGGGTTGGGGCAGGGGAAGTCCTACCTGGGAGGCAGAGGTTCCTCCGCCACCCAGAACACCCCAGGTCAGCGTCGGGCAGGAGTGGGCTCAGGGTCTGGTGACCCAGGCACTCTCTGCAGGGTGTCCATGTCAGGGCCGAACCGGGCAGGGCAGGACGGGGCCCTGAGGGCACTGCCCACACCCACCTGAGCCCGACAGGTCGTAGTTCCTGGCTGACAGTGGGGCTGGTGGAGCCCAGGGCTCCGTCCTGTTGAGACATCACGCCCTGGCCCCCCCCCAAACCCCTGCCTGGCCCATCCATCTCCCCGCGGCCACAGCTGCCACACTGCCTCCTGCTATTGAGTAGTGAGATGAGAAGGTGTGAAGGATACCGGGGCGCCAGGGACGTGCTGGCAGGCAAGATGGATGAGGGGGCAGGGGCCAGTCTGCGCCTCCGGCAGGAAAGGCTGGCCAGAGGGGAGGGGGGCTGTGCAGGAGGCGGAGTTGTGCCTGTGTGCCTGGTGTGTGCGTACGGAGGTTGTGTGTGTGTGTGAGCGTGTGTATCTGTGCACACAGGAGCTTGTACACGTGTGAACACGAGGGGTGACAGGTTAGCAGCTGTGTGCATATGTGTATTCATACGCTGGTATGTCAGTGCGCTCATGTGCACATGTGACGGGGTTTCCCATCACACAGAGCAAAGGCGTGTGCAACCACACACGTACTCACACACATCATGAGCCAACAGAACCCCAGGCTGGCCTGCCCCAGGGAGTCCGGGCTGAGGGGGAGCCACCAGGCCCCTCCATCACCTCTCCCACCTCCCACCCGCCCCACTGTGGATCCTGGGCAGGGTGGCATGGCCACACCTCACTGGGTAGCCCCTGGGCACCACTAGGACCCTCCCTCACAAGCACAGAGAACTTCCTGCCCCATCTTGTCTGGCAGCAAACCCCGGAGCGGGTGCAGCCTTCCCCAAACAACTGGGTGTGGGCGTGTTACCAGGGCCAGCCTACCCTGTCCCTGTGGGACCCCTCCCGGCTCAGCAGGCAGGCATCTGGGACTTAGGGACAGAAGCAGCAGGCACGTCTGAGCTGAAGGGAGGAGAGGTCTGCATGAGGCATGAGGTTCAGGGCGGGACCGGGTGTCACGCTCGGAGAGAAGCAGCCCCTCCAGTCTCTCTGACTGTTGGCCCCTCTTAGGAATGGGCCTCTGCCAACCCCATGTCACCAGTGCCACACTCCGGAGAAGGTGTGTGAGGGTCGAGCTGGCCTTGGGGTCTCCCGTCGAGTATGCCCGGCCCAGTGTGAGGTACCCTTGCCTAGTGTTATGCTTCCTCCCAGAGTGGGCAAACCTGGGGTCCAGCCAGATGACCCTCCCTGGGCCACATGACAGGGATCAAATAGCCAAACAATACTCTCAACTGAGAGCAACCAGCTTCAGGGGACATCAGCCCCTCTGCCTTCCTGACCAGTGGTTCAGGTGTCCCCCAGTGCCCAACCCAGGACTGGCAGGGGCCACCGGTCGGGCTGGAGAACACAGACAGACCTGCAGGCAGAGCAGACACCGCCCCAGCGACCTCCAACCTGGGCCAGCCTCCAACCCTATGGGGACTATGTAGGCCCCATCAGCCAGGATGGGGCCTGCTTACTGCTCCCCAGGCTGGGCCAGCCCTTCCCAGGCAGAAGAGATTATGCACTGAGTTCAGTTGGGGAAACTGAGGCACAGGGACAGTCAGGGACCTGCCAGCGTAACACAGCTCATTGAGCCAAGCCGTCAAGAGGACAAGGCTTCCTCCTACCCAGTCCGGGGCTTCTGCCTCTGTCATCACTTGCTGCGGCTGCCCCCTCATGTTTCCTGGTGATTTCACACCAGCGGCCCCAGGTCAGGGGTCTGGGTCCTGGTGAGAGGGCACTGCCTCTGCCATTCATCCCTCTGCTGCTGCCACAACTGTGGCCTCCCCAACTTCCCCGAGGCCGCATGGGCCCTCAGCGCCTCCAGTCGGTCAGCCCTGGGCCCCTTCGCACCACCCAGCCCGTCCTCAAGATGGTCCCCCACCCCGCGCTTGGGCCCATTGATCAGGAATGGCTGGGGGGCTCCTAGCTGGGGAAGGGAGGGAGCCAGGAAGGAGGACTGGGAGGCGGAGTGGGAGGTTTTGACACGTCAGAGCCTCCCCACCTGCCCTCCTCCCGCACGGCATCACGCCAGCTGCCGGCTAGCCCAGCCAGTGGCCTGACAGTGCCGCGTGAGGGTGGCTTGAGGAAGGGGCCCTGCACCCAGAGCCAGAGTCCCCTCTGCTGAGACCAGGTGCCCGGCTCAGGTGGAGAACCAAGACCTGGGCGACAAGGAAGAAAGAAGTTCCTACCAAGAAACCGGGAATGAAACCTGAGAGCTGAGCTGTGCTGCCGAAGGGACCAGGAGACCAGGAGTGGCTGACCACCCCTCCTGGCAGGCAGGGCCCCCTCGGGTGGCACTCGCAGCCCCACCCTAGCTGAGCAGGGCTTCTCCAGGAGCAGGACATCCAGGCTGTCCTCATGGCAGGTACAGTGCGGGCAGCTGAGGCAGCCCCATGGGTTGGCTAGGCTTCAGGGTGAGCTGAGCAGAGCAGAGACTGGGCGTGGGGACCAAGGAAACCCCACTGGACCCAGGTCCTGGGCAAGAGGGTGGGGCAGGGGCACCCCAGGCTGAGGCCTCAGATCCTGTCCGAGCAGGGCTGATGGACTCGAAGCCACCGTGCAATTATGGGGTGCTGACAGCCAGGGGGACAGAGCTGGTTCTGGGAGGTGAAAGCTTTATCAGGCGTGGGGAATCTTAGGGCTGTCCCCTCTCCTCTCTGGGCCTCACCCCTTGAGTATCAGGGCAAGGGCTGGACAAGAAACCTCTAACCTCCTCTCCAGACCTGACTGATGCTGTGGGCCTAACCCTAAGGGATGCTGGCTTTTAGAGGAACTGAGCAGAGGACAGGCCCCTCCCCAGAGTTCCTGAGGCACTGTCGGGATAGGCAGGGAGCCAGTGGCCAGCCTGTGAAGCCCCCAGGCCCAGAGAAGCCGTAAGCTTCTCCCTTGGGACCCACCACCATGGACCCTGGGGGCTGGCCTCAGTTACCTGGATGTTGCACTGGCAGTTGTCCATTGGATGCCCTGGTCCAGGTGGTGGGGGACATCTGTCTATCCACCCTTCATGCTCTTCTGGGGGATGCAGACCTGATGTGGTCCATCACTCTCAGAGAGTCCTACCCTCAGACCCAGACATGTCCCGGCTTTAGCGAGGAGCCACTTCTCATACGTGGCCCGGGGGCCCACGCTCGCACCAGGCACCTACTCTGTGCCAGCTCTGGCCAGGGGCTGCAGACCTGTTAGCTCATTAGCCATTCTCTTCACCCACCTATCTATCTGTCTGTCCATCCATCCAACATCGAAATTCCACCTCTGCCCAGGGGATTCCATGGTTTTACCAGGCCCTTTGTCTCTCCTGGGGCTGCTAGAAACTAATTATCTATTTTTCAGGATTTTTTTTCTCTTTAAAGATTTTTAATTGTGTAAAATATACATAACAAATATTACCATCTTGACCATTTTAAGTGTACAGTTCAGTTGCAGTAAGTACATTCACACTGTTGTGCCACCATCCCCACCATCCATCTCCAGAGCTTTTTCATCTCGCAAAACTGAAACTCTGTCCCCATTAAGCACTAACTCCCCATTTCCCTCCCTCAGTCCCTGGCAGCCACTTTTCTATTTTCTGTCAATGAATTTGATGACTCTAGGGACCTCCTATAAGTAGAATCATATAGTATTTATCCTTTGGTGACTGGCTTATTCCACTCAGCATAATGTCCTCAAGCTTCATCCATGTTGTAGCGTGTGTCAGAACTTCTTTCTTTTTAAGGCTGAATAATAAAAATGAATAATGTATCTGGACAGACCATGCGTCCATCGACGGAAACTTGGTTTGCTTCCACCTTCTGCCTGCTGTGAACACCACTGCTATGAGCATGGGTGTACAATTATCTGCTCATGTCCCTGCCCTGGATTCTTTTTGGGTATATACCTACAAGTAAATAAAGTTGTTGGGTCATATGTGAATTCTAAGTTTAATCTTTTGAGGAACCATCATTTTGTTTTCCACAATGGCTGCCCCATTTTACATTCCCACCAACAGTGCAAACGGGTTCCAATTTCTCCATCCACTTCCTCGCCAACACTTATAGTTTTGGTTTTGTTTTTGTTTCCTGTTTTGTTTTGGTAACAGCCATTCTCATGGGTGTAAAGTCATATCTCATTGTAGTTAGGATTGTTGTTGTTGTTAACCGGAAGGGTAGAGGGTGGCAAAACTTTTGGCCAAGACTTGTGCCAGGACTGCAAATCAAAAGAAGGGATTTTTAGAAAAAAATGAGGAGGTCAGAGAAGAAAGATGGCTTCTGGAGGCAGGATTTGAGCAGGTTTTCTAGGTCAGAGATGGATAAGAGCAAGTCGTGGTAATTCATGGGCTCTCCTCTCAGCTCAGCTCTCCTTAAGCAGGACCAGGCAGTGGAGTCTCCAGTGAGCTGAGAAAGAACCCCCACCCAACTCCCACAACCTCACAAGTCCTATCATCCATAACATGTGTCATTTATGAAGGGCCTACTGTGTGCCAGGCCCTGTATGTGTCCTCACAAATCCTCACATCAGCCTTAAGAGGCAGGTATTAAAAATCCTTTGTTATGCATGTAGAAACGAGACTCCGGGAGATGAAACAATTTGTTCAAGGCCCCATGGCCACCTGATGGCTCAAGGATTCCCTGGGGAGTCAGACAGGCCTGGTTTCCAGCCTCTAGGAGCTTTAAGTGAGCATTTACTTTATGAGGTGATGCTGAGTCAAGTTAACTATGGGAACACACAGGCCTGGCAGTCAGGGAGGGCTTCCTGAAGGAAAAGGCACCTAGATGCAGCCTGAAGGATGGGGGCTGGCTGGGTAAAATGGGGGTGGGTGAGGCAAGCAAGGGCCCACACTTCTGTCCTCTCTCCCCAGCCTTCCTCTCTGCCGGCCTCAGGGTACTTGCACCCTCAGAGACCTACACCCTGCCTGTGACCAGCTCCAGCTGGGAGCCCCAGCTGGTTTCTCCATTCCCATCAGGCCCTTCCACTGGCTCTACAGGGACCCAAGTCGTGGCCGAGCCCACTGGGCAGGGTCCCAAGAACCCATGTGTGTCCAGCGTGACAGTCCAGCTGGAGATGAAGGCTCTGTGGGAGGAATTCAACCAGCTGGGCACAGAGATGATTGTCACCAAGGCAGGCAGGTGCGAGCAGGGGGTGGAGGGTGCATGTGTGGTGGGGGGCCGGGGCCAGGCTGGAGCCGCGGTCATGCTTCATGGCACCTACCTCCTGCAGGAGGATGTTCCCGACCTTCCAGGTGAAGATCCTGGGCATGGACTCGCTGGCTGACTATGCCCTGCTCATGGACTTCCTGCCCCTGGATGACAAGAGATACAGGTCTGGGGGCCGGCCCGGGGCGGGGGGGCGGCTCCGACCTCAGGTGCTGCACGGGAAGTCGACCTCCAACTGCACTGTGAGGAGGCAGGGCCCAGTCCGAGCAGCCAGTGTCAGGGAGGCCTACCCTAGGCCAATAATGGGAGCCTGGTGGCAGGAGGGAGCCGAGCCCAGGGCAGCAGGTGTAACCACAGGGAACTCAGGGCCAGAGAGCAGTCTTGGAGCCTCTGGTTCCTCGTGTGCAAAATGGCCATAGTGCATGGGCAGTAGTGGAGACAGTGATACCCCTTGCGTCCCACCAGTCTTGGCTCCAGGTGGGGGCAGCAGATGAGGTGTTGTGGGGTGCACATGGGGTGCCCTCACCACCTCGCTCTGCTCCCCAGGTACGCTTTCCACAGCTCAGCCTGGCTGGTGGCAGGCAAGGCGGACCCGGCCACGCCCGGCCGCGTGCATTTCCACCCTGACTCACCCGCCAAGGGTGCCCAGTGGATGCGCCAGATCGTGTCGTTCGACAAGCTCAAGCTGACCAACAACCTGCTGGATGACAACGGCCACGTGAGGCCCGGGTCACAGCGGGGAGGGGCTGGCCTGGGCAGGGAACGCTGGGGCCTGATTGAGACAAAGCCTGGAGCCAGGGCTGGCTGGGCTTTTGGAGCCCAGCATCCCCGCCCTTTACTAATAGTCAAAGCTGGGGGACCGAGCTCACCTGGCGGGGGTTGGACAGCAGATGGGACTGTCCAGGTAGGTGGGGAAGTGGGCTAGGGGTGTGGGAATGTTCCAGCAGTGTCCCTCTCATGGACAATGTTTATAGAACGCCCACCACGAACCAGGCCCGTGGTAGGTGCCAGAACACAGCACGGTTGACACTTTGTCAGGTAGACAAAGATCCCTGCCCTCACAGGGCTCACCTCCTGGGGTAGGGGGCTCATGGGGGGCAAAGAAGCCAGAAGACACTGGATCCAGTGTCAGATGGTAATGAATGCCAGGAGAAAAAGGAACGGGGTGGGGGTGGGGATGGCTGAGGGAGGTGGCTGCTCCTTGCAGGAGGCCCAGGAAGCTGCTGAGGTGACATCTGAACAGACATGGAAGAGGAAGCCTAAGCATACAGAAGGGGAGCTGTTGCAGGCCAAACAAAAACAACAACAAAACGCAGCAAGTGCAAAGGCCCTGACACTAGGGAATGTCGGGGAATTGGGGGAGAAGTGCAAGGAGGCTCCTGAGTGGCTGGAGTGGATCAAGGAGGGGAAGGCGGGTGGAGAGGGAGAGATCCTGGAGGCAGCCGGGCTGATCGGCAGCGCCAGTTGGCTTTTACTCTTTGTGAGGTGGGAGCCACAGGAAGGTTTTGAGGAAGCAGTGACCTGCTGTGACTCACTCGGGCTGCTATGTGGAGAATGGACAGAAGAGCCAGGTGGAGGCAGGAAGATGAGCCAGGTGGCAGCTGAGGAAACCCAGGTGAAAGATGACGGAGGCTGTCTAGGGTAGAAGCGATGGGGTGAGAGGTGGCCAGATTCTGCTTCGTTCTGAAGGCAAAGCGGGCAGCTAGATGTGGGTGTGAGAGACGGCCAAGCGGCAAGGCTGCTCAGATACAAGGGGCTTTGACACAGAACTGTAGACTCTCAAGTTGACCCTGTACCACCAGCACAAGAAAGGGGGGCAGCAGGCCCACGGCAGCCTCTCTGCCCCAGGGAGAAGGACTGACGCCTCAGTGACAGCTTTCTGCTGTCCCCCACCCCTGCACTTTTTGCACCCCCCACAGATCATTCTCAACTCCATGCACCGCTACCAGCCTCGCTTCCACGTGGTCTTCGTGGACCCACGCAAGGACAGTGAGCGCTACGCCCAGGAGAACTTCAAGTCCTTCATCTTCACGGAGACCCAGTTCACGGCCGTGACAGCATATCAGAACCACCGGGTGGGTGGGGCACAGCTCCCGGGGCACCTGCCAGCCCCATTTCACAGGGGTAGAGACTGAGACCCAAGGCTCTTAGCCCCTACGTACACACAGACCCCAGCCATTCTCCCCTGCCCTGGGACTCAGTGGGCATCTTCCCACAGTCATTCCCCTGCCTGCACATCCACTGGCTCTGTGGTTCTGGATCCCAGGGTCTCCTGACCAGTGGGTCCAGGGAGGACAGCCTTTCCCCGGCTCAGTGCTGGCCCATAATTTCACTTTCTCCTCTGCAGATTACCCAGCTGAAAATCGCCAGCAACCCTTTTGCCAAGGGCTTTAGGGAGAGTGACCCGGACTCCTGGTACCGTCTGGCCCCTGCCAGTTCTACCCTGCTGCCCTAACCCAGCCCCACAATAACCACATCCCCAGGCATCGCCTAAAGCCTCTGCTACTGACCCTTGTTTCAGGGTTACGCCCACTGACTTGTCCTGGGGTCCCACTGTCTGACTCTGAACTAGACCCTTGGCTTGGGTTCTTCACCCTGACCCCCTGACCCCGTTCCTGCCTGCCCCATCTTCAGGACTATACCTCCACGGCCCCTGCTCAGTGTCCCAGCCCGGAGCCGCAGCAGCCTCAGCCCCTGCCTGATGAAGGGCTCCACAGAGCAGGAGAAAGGTCAGCCCCCAGACCCAGAGCCTGCATGGTGGGTGGGAAGCAAGGGGCCAGGGTCTCAGGGCCTCCAAGAAGGGGCTCCAGCGTGCTCAGCAAGCCCAATGGGCATCTGCATGGACAGAGAGGAGGAAGCAGAGATTTCTAAAACAATTTGGGGCCCAGGGCAGAGAGAACAGAGCAGGAAAAATGTGCTGAGAGCAGGGGGGGGGTGTCAGGTGGGCTTCCTGGAGGAGGTGGTTCCCAAGCTGGGCCTTAGAGGACTGGGAAGGGTTTGGATAGAGGGAGAAAGTAGGGTAGAAATTCCAGGCCGAGGAAAGAGCAAGAGCAAAAGCTGAGAGGTGGGCAACTTGGAATGGGAGGAGTAGAAGGGGACAGGGCATGCTGTGGAAGTCTAGGGTCCACTCAGACCATTTCCTCCCTCAGACCCCAACAAAGTTCCAGCTTCCACCTCCAGAACCCCTGCCCGACTCCATCATCAGCTGCTGGCCCCCCCTGAGGCTCTGCTGACCCCAGCCACCTATCGGCCCCTCACCTACCAGGACCTCTACACTGGAGTCTCAAGCCCCCTCGGAATCCCAAGAGCCCGACCGACACCATACCCCCTCCCCAATATCCAGGCTGACAGGGATCAGGAAGGCCTGCCTCTCCAAGCTGGGCTGGGGCTTCTGTCCCCCAGCACCATGTGCCTGGGGTCTCGCCAGGCCCCTCAGTGATGGTGGGTCACCTGTGGACAGAGTCCTCTTTCTCTGGACCCCACCCCTCCAGCCTCACCTCTGCAGAGAACCCCTCTCTTCCCAAGGACAGCAGTACAGGTGGAAGCCCAGAGAAGGAGGCTGCCTGCTCAGTCACAGCAAGCCTGGGATGGAGCCTGGCTTGGAACCAGGCCCCCTACCTCCCAACCTGCCCCCTTCTGTCTTAGAGGTGACTCTTCCAAACCCCACTTTACCTCTCCCTTACTCCAAACATTAAACTATTTGGCATGGATGGTCAGAGCACTTCTGTCCTCAGCGATCGGGGTGGAGGGCCTCAGGAATGCCCAGACCCCAGAGTCTGGGCTGCAGACATCCCAAAGCTCTGCCCAGTGCAGTTGGCATCCTGGAAGAACAGAGTGATGGTAAATGTGATGACAACAGCCGACTGGTGGGACTTTTGGGCTGAGCTTCCTGCCAGGCCATGTGTGCTCGGATGACTGAAACTGCAGCTCAGAGAGGCAAGTGCTCAGAGTCAAAGCAAAGTATGGTAACACCTACCATTCCACGTTTAGGTACCTTGCGTAAGGAAGGCTAGGGTTGTCTGGTACTCGAGGGGCCAGGGTCTGGTGGACAGGTGACGAACCACAACAGGCAATGACCTGATGGGCCAAGGTGGGGTGAGTGGAGGGATTCGAGACAGGAGAGCTTCTAGAGAAAGTGACATTTAAACTAATACCTAAAGGAGTAGAAATTGTTGGGGAGCAGGGACAAGGCGAAGGGAGAAAACTCGGCAAAAGCCTGGGCTGGAGTGGGTCCCGTGAGGCGGTAGGGCGCGGCGCGCGCCACCTAGCGGAACCAGGAAAGAGGGCCCGAAGGGCACTCCTCCGGCCCCCGACGTCTTCGGCCTTCCAAGGGGTGCCCCCTGAGCCCCCTAAACACCGACTCCGCCCGTCCTGGAGCACTTCCTGTGAGGTCCTTGAAGAGGACCCCACACACTGGGGCGCGGAGGGACGCGGAGCCCGGGGGGGCCTCAACAGCAAGACGCCACGACTCCTGAACTCCGCGGCCAGAAGGGCCGGGTTCGGTTGCCGGACGGCGCACCACCCGAGCTGCTCCACCCGGATCGAAAACACTCGCCCGACCCTCCTCTCAGCTCCGCCCGAGGCCCAGGATCGCCTCTCGGCGGGTAGCCCAAGGTATCTGGCCACGCCCCGTCCGACCACGCCCCGATCTCAGAGCGGAGGCTCTCCCTCAAGCCCCGCCCGCCGCTCTCCCGTCTGGGGCCCCGCCCCGTCCCGCGGAGCCCCGCCTTGTCCCGCGGAGCCCCGCCCCCAAAGGAACTGGCCCGGCTTACGAGCCTCTAGGGACCGGGCGGGGCGTTAGGGCCTACTGCTCCCGCGGCCCCCACCAGGTTTGCAGGAGTGTGAGCGCTGCCCCGCCCCTTTCCTCCCGAAGCCCGGCGCCCTTGTCCCGGCGGCGCCCGGCCGGACATGCTGCCCAACTGCCTGTCGGCGGAGGGCGAGTGGCGCTGTCGGCGGCTGCTGGCGGAGGCTACAGCCCGGCTCCGCACGCGGCCTGCGGCGGCCGCAGTGCTTGTGCCGCTGTGCTCCGTGCGCGGGGTCCCGGCGCTGCTCTACACGCTGCGGTCCAGCCGCCTGGCCGGGAGGCACAAGGGTGACGTCAGGTACACCTCCCGAGAACTCTTCTCCCTTTTCGGAGGCGGCCGCTGAACCCCAGAGACCGCCGGGATCGTGGGCAAGGCTCTTAGCCTCTCCGAGCCTCGGAGACCATTCTCTGCGGAGAGCACGTCGGCCCCGGGCTATGACCGGGTCGGCGACCCGCGTCCCTCCTCCCGGAGCCTGGGAATGCTTCAGCCCAGGCGCCTTGCTGAGCCCCCCAGGCGCGTCCGCACCACCTCGGGTGGCGACACCTCTCTAAGCACTATCCCACTCTCTAAAAATGCAGGACTCCGCCCCCTCCCGGCGACTCTGGGGAGTTTCGGGTCCCAGAGCCTAGCCAGAGCGCTGGACTGGGCTTCCTGGTTTCCCGTCCTGACCCTGCCCTCGGCGGGAACTGGGGACAGCTTAGGGTCAATTTCAGCGCCAGTGTGGCCACCATAGACAGAATTTGTGTTTCTAAGCTCCAGGGCCTCTCTCCCTTACCCCCACTGCTCAGTGAAGTAAACTTGTGAGATCTTGTGACTTGCCAGAGGCCTCACTGCAAACTAGGGACCGAGGCTTAGGTGGGTCACTGACCCTTTGCCACAGCTGTCATCCCCACCGCTCTATGGCCCTAACAGCCCAAGGACCAGGCTGCCTGTGCCTATTTAGTTTCCCAGGCGGCAAGTGTGACCCCGCTGACCAGGACGTGGTGCACACGGCCCTGAGGGAGACCCGCGAGGAGCTGGGCCTGGCTGTGCCTGAGGACCATGTGTGGGGTGTCCTACAGCCCGTATATGACCAGGTGAGCCCGCCAGGCCCTGGGGCCATTGCCAGCCCTTACCCCATTCCCCCACTCTGCCTGCCCCCGGACAGGGAGCATGGTCATGGACTGGCAGACATAGAATGCAGTGGAGCACCAGACACCTGCCTGGAAGACGTCTATCCCCATACAACCCATCAGAGAGGGGCCAGGGGTATTTTCATCCCCTTTTCACAGGGTCCCAGGGTGGAAGTTGTTCCGGGGTGTGCCAGCTTTGCTCAGCTTAGTGGATGAGGGTTGGGGAAGGCTTCACAGGGTAGGAAGGGATTGAATGACAAGTGGCAGATTTTAGGGTAGTAAAAGTAAGGGAAGGTTGTTCTAAGTGGAGGGCCCAAAGGCCTGAAGGCAGGCTCGAGTCAGGCTCATGGCTGGAGTGAGCCCCAGGGCAGGGAGCAGGTGGACCTGGCCTTGACTGCTAAAGGCCTCTGGAGGGCAAGATGGGGTCTTCCTCTCAGGCTTCCCTCCCCAGTCCCAAAGCCCTGCCAGGGCCATGTCTCCCTGACTGTCTGCCTTTCTGCACCAGAGGAAGACCACCGTGGTGCCCGTGCTAGCCGGTGTGGGCCCACTGGATCCCCAAAGCCTCAAGCCCAACCCCGAGGAGGTGAGTTGAGGGGGGCAGCTGAGGAACTGGGTTGTCCGAATGGGGGAAGGCAGCAGTGGCCGGTCCTCTGTCCACCCTCTCACTGCCTCCTACTCACAGGTGGACGACGTGTTTGCACTGCCCCTAGCCCACCTGCTGCAGGCGCAGAACCAGGGCTACACCCACTTCTGCCAGGGTGGCCACTTCCGCTACACACTACCTGTCTTCCTTCATGGGCCATACCGTGTCTGGGGGCTCACAGCTATCATCACCGAATTCACCCTGCAGCTGTTGGCACCTGGTGCCTACCAGCCCCGCCTGGTCTTGCCTGGGCAGTCCAGGGGCTGAAGGCCTGGCCCTCAGTGGCCCCTGCCTTCTCCCTGCCAGACCAGCACCGCTCCAGGACTGAATAAAGAGCCTTTACCAACTCTGTGGCCCTTACATCTTCTGCGTTGGGGCCCTTCCCTTGGGCAAAGCCTGGCTTGGGTGCCTCTGTCCAATCACACTGTCATCCCCATCAGTGGGCACTTAGTGTGTGCCAGGTACTTGGCATCATCTCTCATTTCACCCTCAGCACAGCCCTATGAGGTGGGGCCAACACTCCCTGGCTGGTGAGACGGGGGCGCAGGGACGAGAGACACCTTGCCCAATGTTACCCCAAGCTGGGATTCGAACCAGGCCCTCTCTGACTCAAGCCCAAACTCTTGGCTGCTGTACTGTTCCCTCCTCCATGCCAGGCTGCAGGTGTCTGGAGGCGAGCCCTGCATGTTACTGCCAGTGCCCACCATGCACCAGCTGCTGGGCTGGGGCCACATCTGAGGACCAGCCAGATGCTGGCCTGGCCTCTGCAGTAGACCTTAGACCAGATCACACAGATAATCATGTGATTGCACAGTAATTGATCACAGATAATAGTGGAATTATACATCGATTATGTAGAGCAGGGTCCTGTGAGAGTTGAGGGGGTCGGTGGTCTGACCATGACGTGGTGGTGGGCAGTATTAGCCAGGAAAAGCGATAGAAAATTCCATCCACTAACTGACTTTGCCAAAAGAGAGATGGTGATTACGAACTCCAGAGATCACTAGCTTCAGGCATGGCTGGATCCAGGGGCGCTTTCTCTGTGCTTCCCACTGAGTTGGCCTCACTCTCAGGGGCATTTTCTAATCCACAGGGATGAGAGGTGAGGAGAGGGCAACAGCTCTAGGATGGCACAGCACCGGTGTTCCCTCAACGGAAAGCACAGCTTCCCTTTCTCGGCCAGTCTAACCCAGAATTGCACTGTATTGGCCTGCCTTGGGTCACATGCCCTTCCCTGAGCCTGTCATGTGGCCTGCTGGCTTTGGAATTGATTGATTGGCAGAGTCTGGGGCACAAGTCTGGGGAAGAGGATGAGACTCCTGGACTGAGAGTAGGGAAGGGGTGGCCTCCAAAGGACCACTGGGAAGAGGGAAGGTTGAGCAGGCAAAAGCCAGCCAAGTTCTCCTTCAGAGTGACCTTGAAACCAAAAGTGAGCAGGAATGGGCAGGGTTAAAGGGCAGGGGAGGGAAGGTGGGGCAGCAGGAGCAGCACATGCGCAAAGCTTGGGGTGTTCGAGGAAACCAAGAAGAGTAAATTGGAGATGCAGGGGCAGGGGCGACCCTACCACCTAGGGGACCACGTGCTGCGCCAAGGGGACAAGTCTCAGTGATGAGTTAGGATTTTATTCCAGGACCAGAGAGGGGAGAGGTGTTGAAGTGATCTATGTTTTAAAAAGCTTGAGCTGCAAGGGGACCAGATTGCAGAAGCCCTCTTCCCGGGTGCCCCCTCCTCCCCAGGCCCCCCCTCCATAGAAGCCCTCCCTCCACACGTCCCACAGTGCCCCGCACTCCTCCCCCTTCCATACACCTTCCCACATGCTCTCTCCTCCTGCGCAGCTCCCATCTCACCTACCTCCTCCCCACACACCCCCTCATTGCCCTCACCCTGTGTGTCACCTCTGGCCCTCCAGCCTTACCCTGGAGCAGGGCCTCATGATGGTGGTAAAAATAACTCTGACAGCATGTGAATGGGGGGTTGGGGGGGAGTGGTGAGGGAGGAGCAGGGAGGCTGAGGCACCGCCCCCCTCACTAAGGGACCCTTGGGTTTGAGGCCAGGGAGGTGCTATCTCCTGAGCTCTGGGGGTGGGTTCTGAGCCCCAGCCCCTCCCCCATGGGTACCCGGAGGTCCTTGGTCACACTTGCTCTCACAGGGCATCTCAGTCAGGCGCACACGCAGCGCCAGCAGTGAACCAAACCAGGTGGAGGAGCTCTCAGAGACGTAAGTAGCCCAGCCGGCCAGACTGCCTGCGCTCTGGTCCCCCCCCAGGCTGGAGCCCCCCCCCTTCTCCCCCATCCCACCTGCTTTGACCTAGCGCTGTCCTCAGATCCTGGCTGCCACCCAGGACCCCAGCCCCAGCCCCTTCAGTGATGCCTCTTCGCCCTGTCTCTTTGGCCCCGTGCAGTCCCCTCATCTCCAGTCTGCAGGGCTTCTCTGAATCGGCCCCAGGCCGGAGCCCCCATGGCGGGCACGGCGGCAGCAGCAAGCAGCAGGCGGCCACAGCGGGTGAGCATGCAGGAGCACATGGCCATCGACGTGAGCCCAGGCCCCATCCGGCCTATCCACCTCATTTCTGACTACTTCCCGCACTTCTACCCGTTTTCTGAGCCTGCCCTGCGCACCCCAGACCTGCACCCTGCAGTGGCCCCCACCATCAGTTCTGCACCCCAGCTGCAGCCGGACCCAGAGCCAGAAGGAGACTCAGATGACAGCAGTGAGTGGAGCAGGGGACAAGGGGGACGCCCTAGGCTCAGCACAGCCAGGGTGGGGTGTGGGCATCCCAGGCATCTGATGGAGAGGGGCAAGGCAGGAGGCATGATGCCGTGTGTGTGTGTGTGTGTGTGTGTGTGTGTGTGTGTGTGGAGGGGGGCGGGGCGGGGACCGGGGGGGGGGGGATTCTGGTAGGAACTGACCCTGCCTGCCACCTGCCCTTAGCTGCCCTGGGCACCCTTGAGTTCACGCTTCTTTTCGATGCGGACAACAGTGCCCTGCACTGCACAGCTCACCGTGCCAAGGTAAGGATGGGGATGAGGACGGGGTCCCTGAGCCAAGGGCCTGAGCCACAGGCCTGCCCCACATTGTCTCTTCTCAGGGCCTCAAGCCACCAGCCTCAGGCTCCGTGGACACCTATGTCAAAGCCAATCTGCTTCCAGGGGCCAGCAAGGTGAGGCCCCTACTGCTGCCCTTGGCCACACACCCAGCTTGGAGCTCCCCATTGCTGGAATGTGCAACTGGGGATCCCATCAGGAGGGTGGGACCCTGGGAACTGAAGAGGCCCTGACCCACGCTGCCTGGCCCCCAGGCCAGCCAGCTGCGGACACGCACGGTTCGGGGTACAAGGGGACCTGTCTGGGAAGAGACACTTACCTATCACGGCTTCACCCGCCAGGACGCTGGGCGCAAGACCCTGCGGTGAGCATTGGGCCTGGGCCCCGAGGGAACGGGAAGGGGTGGGGGCTTGCCTGGCCAGTTGTGACTTTGGTGGCCACCAGGCTGTGTGTGTGTGAGGACCCATGGCTGCGGCGACGGCGGCAGGCGCCTCCCCTGGGGGAGCTGTGGGTGCCCCTGAGGAAGCTGGCACCCAACCGAGCCAGGAGCTTCGATGTGTGTCTGGAGAAGCGGAGGCTGGTGAGTGGGGCTGGCGCATGGGGTGGGGCTCCGTGGCCCAGGAAGCTGTGATGGGGGAGCTAGAGAGGGGAGGGGCAGGGAAGGGCACCTGGGCAGTGTCCAGTCAAGGTGACAGCTCTATGCTTTCAGACCAAGAGGCCCAAGAGCCTGGATACAGCCCGTGGCATGTCCCTATATGAGAAGGTGGGTAGGACAGCAGGTGAGCAGGGATATGGAAGGGACGGGCCTGGGGTGGCCCAGGCTGAAGAGCATCAGGCAGGGGCTGAGGGGGGCTTGGAGAGACGGAGGCTGTTTCATAGGATCTGAGTGCTCGGAGCCTTGGGGACAGCGACTTCCGTGCCAGAACAGCCCTCAGGGAGCAGAGACCCTTGCCACATTGAGGCAGAGGTGGGATTTGTCCATGGCCCAGGGAGCTAAGAGCAGGGGGACTGGACCGGGTGAGGCTTCCTGACTGCCAAGACGGCCCCTGGGGTAGTGTGGGTGCCACTCCTGGGGCTGGTAGCCCTAGACAGGCCCTTGTCAAGAGGCAGTGACGGTGACTGCAGGGGGCTCCACGAGAGACGAGGCCAGAACCCCTTTTGCCCAGGTGGGATGGGGCACCTGCCAGGCTGTGGCAGGGCTGGCCCAGGCCCCTCAGATGGAAAGGCCGGAGTTACTACAGCTACTGCCAAACCATGCCAGGCTAGTCCCACCAAGGTGGGGCAGGCACCCCGTACCGCCCACGTGCCGCCCCAGACCCCACACCGCAGTGCCGCGGTGCATGGGTGCTCACGGGGCACTTCCCGAGAACCGAATGCGGCACGGCGGTTGGGTTTCTCCTAACTGAATCCTATGCGAAGTGTGGGACAAGCATGTTCTTCCCAGACATCCTCCCGAGTCCTTTGGAAGCACCAGGGGCCGAATGTGGCAAAGGACATTCAGCATCTGGTCCCCAGGGTGGTGGGGGAAGAAGGTGGATTTTGTAACTGAAAAGACCAGTGTGTCCCTGGTAGAGAACAGAGCTGCGTCAGAGGCAGGGGCCTGCCCTGCAGGAGGGGGCAATGGGCACGTAGTGGGAGGCCATTTGGGAAGCTCTTAGCATGTCTGTGGCACTCAGCGACATCAGTGTCCTTCCTCTCCTCACAAAGATGCGCTGAGCTGACCTGCCTGGGCAAGCCCCTCCCCTTCTTAGGCCCTCGAGGGCACAGTTGACTCATTGAGTCCCCTTCCAGGGCACCAGGTCAGTGGCTCTTTCTAGAAATTGAATCATGAAGTCAAGTCACTGGCCGATTTCTTTGCAGCCAGTTTGAGTCCTCACATCGCGGCCACCACTGGTGGGTGGGTGGGCTCTGGGCCTCCCAGGGGCTGACCCCAGCCTACCCCGCAGGAGGTGGAGGCAGAGGTGGCCGGGGAGGAGCGCGGGCGCATCCTGCTGTCACTGTGCTACAGCTCTCAGCGGGGCGGCCTGCTGGTGGGCGTGCTGCGCTGCGCCCACCTCGCCCCCATGGATGCCAATGGCTACTCAGACCCCTTCGTCCGCCTGTGAGTGTGAACAGGGGTAGACGGGTGGGCATGGGGGTTCCTCAGAGCCCCTCTGGGGCTCACCTCTGCAGGACCACACCCAACCTGACCCCATCCTCCCCAGTTTCCTGCATCCAAATGTGGGAAAGAAATCTAAATACAAGACCAGCGTTCGGAAGAAGACCCTGAACCCCGAGTTCAATGAGGTAGGTCAGGGCTGGGCCAGGCCAGTCCTGGCTGCTCTGGGGGGGGAGGTCAGCGTCCTGCCTCAGTCAGACGGCGCAGGTCCCAGCTAAGGTGAGCCACTCACCGCCTGAGCCTGCTTCTGAGGCCGCATCCTTCCTGCCTTGGTCCCCTCCCCGCAGGAGTTCTTCTACGCCGGCCTGAGGGAGGAGCTGGCCCAGAAGACACTGCTGGTGTCTGTGTGGGACTATGACCTGGGCACGGCCAACGACTTCATTGGTGAGGGGGGGTGCAGGGGAGCTCGGCGGGGGGGCCCCAATGGGCTCCCACACAGCTCCTGAGCCCTATCCTCCAACCCAGGTGGGGTGCAGCTGAGTAGCCGAGCCAGTGGGGAGCGCCAGCGGCACTGGTGCGAGTGCCTGACCCACAGCGACTGCCGGCTGGAGCTGTGGCATGCACTGGACGGCGCACCCTTCCAGCTCAGCGCCTAGCAGGGCACCCGCCCTGACCCGGCTCACTGCTTCTCCCCCAAACTGACCCACTGGCGTCTCCACAGAGCTGCGAGGACCTGGCGCTGCCTCACCTACTGTGCCCAGCCCCTAGTCAAACTGTTTCCTCCCTTGATCTTTCAAATCTGCCCACTGCCAAACCAGGAAGCAAGAATAAACCTCTTGTCCAAACCAGACCAGACCGACCCTGTTCTTTCCCTGCCCATCGCCTCCTAGGGCAGTCTGGGCCCTGCTTTCCTTGCCCCACCCTCTAGAGGCCCAGGTCTAGAGCCCAGGCCACAGCTTTCCCCTCACCCACCAGGCCGAGTCCCTCTCCCCACCCCTGCACCGAGGGCTGGCGTTCAGGATGGTCTAGGAGACTCACTGACCCACAAGAGGCCAAGGTGTGTATTCGTGACATGACCTTGGGCTGACCTATCCCTCCCAAGCTTCCACCTCTGTCTGGGAAACGGGCCTCTCAGAGTGATGGGCTGCGGGTGGCAGGGTGAAGAGCAAAGCCACAGAGCAGCTACAACAGGAGAGTGGGCAGCACTCGCTTTATTGTCCAGTGGTCCAGACAGATGGACGCCAGCCAGGGCTGGGCTCAGGAGGCGGCTTGCCTGGCCTGGTGCTGCAGGGCAAACTGCTGCATCCGCTCCTCGAGCTCTGGCCGGAAGTGGCGGATCAGGCCCTGGGAGGGGGTGGAGGCACTGTGTGAGCTGGGGTCTAAAATCGCCCACTGCCCCGGGCTCTTGGCACCCCACCCTAGTGCCATGTAGCTGGGCAGTGAGTACCTGCACGGGCCAGGCGGCCCCGTCGCCCAAGGCACAAATGGTGTGGCCCTCGATCTGCTTGCTGATCTCCCACAGCGAGTCGATCTCAGCCGGCCGGGCATCCCCCCGCACAAAGCGGGCCATCACCTTGTTCATCCAGTCCACACCTGCAGCCACGGCAGCAAGACAGCTTGGTGGCCCCCTCTAGCCAGGATGTGGGGGATGGCACTTGAGGGGTACAGGTCACAGCGGGTGGGGACTAAGAGAAGCCACAGCAGGCCAGGAGGCAGCATTTGTTAATTCAGGGTTCAGAGCGCACCCCACCTTTGTCATATGCCCAACACAGGCCCAGGGTGAGCCAGAGAAAAAGCCCCCACCCTGCCTGGGGCGCTCACCCTCGCGGCATGGGGTGCACTGTCCACAGCTCTCGTGCTTGTAGAACTCAATGAGTCGGGCGATGGCTTTCACAATGTCTGTCTGGAGAGACAAGGGACAGTGAGCAGGCACCCAAGGCCAGCAGCGGCCTCCCCAACCCTCCCCGTACTGCCCACTCCAGGGGTACCCTCCCCCACAGCCGCCTTGCTCCCTTCTCTCCCACCTCACTGTATCTCGGGCTACAGGAACGGGGACCCGAGAATTGGCAAACATTCTGAGAGCAGCCCGGGGAGGGGTCCTAGGCAGGTTGGCACAAGGCAGGGGCCGCATGGGGAGCGTGGGCCAGCCCTTACCGAGCGGTCCATGACGATCACCGCGGCTGTGCCCAGGCCCGTCTGCGCCTGCACTAGTCCGTCGAAGTCCATCAGCACCGTCTCGCACACGGACTTGGGGATCAGTGGGGTGGACGAGCCGCCGGGGATCACAGCAAGGAGATTGTCCCAGCCGCCCGTGACTCCCCCTGAAGCCCCCGTCAGTCCCCAAAAGGACGGTCAGGGCTGGTGCCAGCACACCTGCCCAGCCCTGAGCCCAGGACCGTCAGCCCCCATGCGCACCCCAAGGCCCTTGTTCTCTTCAAGGACACCCTGCCCCCCCCCCCCCCCGTGTGGCCCCCGGCCTCACCGGCATGCTTTTCAATCAGTTCCTTCAATGGCACAGACATCTCCTCCTCCACGGTGCAAGGGTGGTTGACGTGGCCAGAAATGTTGAACAGTTTGGTGCCCGAGTTGCGCTCGCGGCCAAAGCTGGCAAACCAGGCACCCCCACGGCGGCAGATGGTGGGGGACACAGACACTGTCTCCACATTGGCCACAGTTGTGGGACAGCCAAACACTCCTGTGGGGAGATGGGATAAGAGACTGGTAGCTGCCAGGGGTGGGGACAGGTTTCCTGGCAATGGGGTCTGTGCCAGGATCCTGCTCCTGTGGCAGAGAGCACCCTCCCCACCACTTTATCATCCTCATCCCCAGTGGACCCCAAACTCCAGCAGGAGCTGCATCACCTTGTTCGCCACCCGGTCCTTCGCTCCCAGAAGCCTGGAGGGGACTGGGGTGTCTCCTGTGGGGGCTGAGGTGGGCGAACTGGTGCAGCCTCTGTTGTTGCCCCCCTACTTTCTGTGTCCGGCCCCCAGTGCAGAAGGAACTCAGAAATACTCTAAGAATGACCGGGGGACCTGAAACCAGCTCGCGGATGCCACAGACGAGACTCAGTAATGGGCTGTGTCTTACCCACATCTGCGGGGAAGGGCGGCTTCAGGCGGGGCTTGCCCTGCTTGCCCTCAATGGACTCGATGAGCGCCGTTTCCTCCCCGCAGATGTAGGCGCCAGCCCCCCGTATCACGAACACGTCAAAATCATAGCCGGAGCCACAGGCGTTCTTGCCGATCAGACCAGCCTCATAGGCCTCTCGGATGGCCACCTGTGGGACAGGGGGATGAGGGATGGTCCCCGAGAGTCCAGGAACACGGCATGTGGGGGGAAGGGGTAGAGGCCCTGTGAGTCTATCACCAAATCCAGGGCAAAAGCTCCCTTTGGGCATGAATGGAGGACACTTTGGGAGAGGGTGGGGACTTCTACAGTGTGTGTGCTATTATAACAACACTTAAAGATTCTCCAACTGTGTGTATGTTTAAAGGAAAGATTTTAGGAAATAATGAACATTTAGCAAGTAGTTTCTCTAGGTAATGATCTGTGGGAGATTCTTCTCGTGTGCATGTGATTTCCTGTTTTTATAATGAGTCAGCACTACTTCTGCAGTAGAGGAAAAGACCCTAGACGTTTATTTTAAAATATGTCATAATAACTCTTATACACAATGCAACTATATGCTAAGGCACTGTTCCAGGTGCTATTCCCGTATCCCTCAGCTTGCTGTGCAGGAACCTAACAGAAAGGCGTGACTCTGGCCCTGCACCGGTCACTATACGCGTCACCGAGTTAATTACTGAAATGACCCCTGGACCCCGCTGCAGGAAACGTGCCCTCATCCTGAGTTCCCCTAGGACTCGTGGAGCCCTGGAAGGCTTTGGAGCACAGAGGAAGAGCCCAAAGAAGAAGGCTTTGGGGGCTATGTCCCATTCACAATGCATGCAACAGTGACCACCACTCTCCCAGTTCGACCCCAGACAGCTCAGGCGCTAAAACCTAAGAACAACTATGCCAGGGAAGGAGACGTGTGAGTGCCCTCCCCGGCCCACCTGCAGATTGGAGGCCTCATTGTAGAACTCCCCACGGATGTAGATGTAGGCCGCGCGGGCGCCCATGGCTCGGCCCCCCACGAGGCAGCCTTCCACCAGCTTGTGGGGGTCGTGCCGCATGATCTCCCGGTCCTTGCACGTGCCGGGCTCCCCTTCGTCTGCGTTTACCACCAGGTACTTGGGCCTGTCGGGACCAGCAGGTCAGTTAGGCTACAGGGCCACCAGTGCTGGGCTTTCAACCCCCACTCTACCCAGGGAAGCCTCAAAGATGTCTCCTCTGACAGCCAGTTCTCTGCCCTCCCAACAGGGTCCCATAGGCTCTGCTTGCTCATCACCAATGACAGGGAGCTCACTGCCTGTTCCACCTTTGGGTGGCTATTACCACAGGAAAGGTCTTCGTTCTGCTCAGTCCAAATGTCTCTCCTTGTGCTTTCCCGGGAGCCCAAACTCTGCTCTGGTCACATAGAGCCTTCCTGAACCTCCGCCATATCTCTGGGGCCAAAAGGTAAAGTGGCTGACGTTTATCATTTGTTTTCTACGTGCTGACCAACGTGTGGGCCAAAAGCTATACGAACCTTATCTCTTTAATCCCTGCACACTATAATACCCATGTGTAAAAAAGAACACTGAGGTTCATAAAGGCCAGGGGACTGCCCACAGCTATACGATTAGAAGGTAGAGCTAAGAACTGACCAGTTAAGTCTGCCTGAGTCAAAGTCTTGTTTTGATTCTGCTACCCTTCAAGTCTCTCCTGAGGACGACCAAAGAGAACTGAGTCTCACCTACTGAAGCTCCGGTAACTTTTTCCCCCTTTATTCACTCCAAGGAACCACTGTGGGTAAGCCACGCCACCCCCAAGGTTTCTCCTGCACCCCCACCTCTGCCTGCCCACACACACCTGCCATCTGAGGGCTTATTCATGAAGCTCCACTTGAGGCCAGTGGGGAAGCCAGCGCCTCCACGGCCCCTCAAGCCTGACGTCTTCACCTCACCCAGGATCCAGTCAGGCCCCTTCAGCAGGATCTCCTTTGTCTTGTACCAGTCACCTCGACTCTGGGCACCTTTTAGCCTGAACAGAGTAGGGAAGGCAGTAAAGAGGAGGCCCTGCCCCGGGACCCACCAGGCTAAGGGCCCCATCTTACCTCCAGTCATGGCGGCCATACAGGTTGGTGAAGATCCGGTCTTCATCCTTCAGTGAGCCAAATGAGGTTTTCTTGGGTGCTGTCTGGGGACACAGAAGGTCAGGAGGCCCAGCAGAGCTCTGGGTCATGAAGGGCCAGGCCAGAAGCTACAGATTCTTGGGTTCCCCTGATTAGAGGGGGTTGGGCTGGGGAGATGGTAGGGGCCTAACTACAGAACCCTTTGTAGCATGGTAGCTACCACCACCGTTTAGTAAGCACCTCCTGTTCAACAGACGCTAGAGTAAGCATTTTACATCCAAAATCCCACTGCCAAAATCCAAAATCCTCATAACCCCGAGACAGGAATGATTTTACAGAGTAGGAAACTGAGGCTGAGAGCAAAATGAATATATGGAAGGGCATACAGCCAAAAGCAGCAGATGGAATTTGAGCTCAGGTCTGTCTGTGGCCAAAGCCCACATCTGAACCACAGCACCTCCCTGGTCCCAGTGTGATGTCGTGTCCATTTACTGGTCTGGCTGTCCTACTGGACCAAAACTTAGGTATGCCAGGGCCTTCTATTACTAACTCTATTGGAAGCAAAATGTGTTTAGTTATGGGAAAGAAATGCCTCACTAGGGCTGGGACCAAGGTGATGGAGGGAGACCCATTTGGGATAACACTGATGAGAAGAGGTGGGGTCTGGAACGCCACATAACCCAGTGGTGAGCATCCCAGCTGAGGGCTATGGGGAACTGGCTTCCAGACTTCGATCCCCTTAAAAGCCACTACAGGGAGCAGAACTCTGGACCGGGAATGGGGAGGGACACATCCCTCTCCAAAACCGTTTTGTGCATCTGTAAAATGGGACAACGATATAGTCACGCCCGACAAGTCTATGGCACGGAAGGAATAAGACTCGGCTCCTTCGCCACCTGCACAACCTCCCGCTAGGCCGCGGGACTGTTAAATAAGGGAAACCAAGGAGCCGGAGGGCTGGTGGCGGTGGTGGAGTCAGCCTCCCGTTGGGACCCGTTCCCCTCCCTTCTACACCCATCCCAGATTGGTAACCTTCCTGCAGGGCTGGGAAGATGAAGAGGGTTCTCCAGGACGCACTACAGACCCAAGAGACAGCGCGCGCAGAGGCGCGGCAGCCAGACCCGCCCGCGAACACCACTGGCTCGAGCCAGCCCGGGACTCACCGTGTCGCTGCTGAAACGCACAGACACCCGCGCAGGGAGCGACCCGCCGAGCAGCCTCCGTGCCGCCAGCATCGCGGGAACCAGCCCGGTCACCTCTCGCTGTCACCTTCACGGTTCTAAGGCAACAGGAACCGGAGCGACTGAGACGCTAGACGGCGCACAGGAAGCACGTCACGCGCCCCGCGCCCAGGCCTCCCTGCGCCTCCCCCACCTTGCCCTCGACTCCGCCCCCTCAGGGGAAGGCAGATGGACCGGAAGTGGCCTTGGCGCTGAGGCTGCTGGGAGATGTAGTCCCGCCAGTCTCGGCGTTGCCTTCCTTCCGCCACCTGGCTGGCAAGCCCTTGCTCACTGGCACAACCACTCGCCCGCTCGGCTTCTTCGCATTCGCTTCCGGTCCCTCAGCCTTTCAAACCTCAAGTAAACAAACTTCGCATGTTACCTTCTGCCGGGTTCTGGTGTTTATCACTTTCTACAGGTTCTGCATTTAGTGTGTACCTGCTGTATGCACAAGTATATGGGGGGAGGACAAATCAGGCCGGTTACAGCTGGACCCTTGTAACTATGTTGTAATTATTCTATCCCAGTCCAAGCCCTCCTAGACTGTGATTTTCCCCGCCCCAGCTCCGGAGGTATGCAGGAGTTGATGGCGGAGGTCTTCCCAGAAGAGATGTTGGGTGAGGTCAAGAGAATGGAGATGGGCAGTGAGTGGCATATCCTTTTGCTGGTGCTGTTAAGCTCTCCCAACCATCCCCTCCTCAGCCCGTGTCCGGAGAGTCCAGCCCTTGGCGCTTCTGCTCAAAATCCTGGAGTGGCTTCTACTACTTTCTCAGTGGGGTCCGGGGCTGGCATTTAGGGACTCGGCCCTTCCCATCCAGGGTCATCCGGCCCAGACCATGTCACGTCCCCTCTGCTCAGGACCCCTTTATCATGGGGTTTTAGGGCATTTGCGTGGCTGCACTCCCCCCGAGTGTGTACTCCCCTAACCTGAGGAAGTCCTCTGTCCTTTGCCTTCTTTGGAAGTCTTAGAAGCCTGATCAACTCTTGTCTTCTTCAGTCCTCCGGAACCCTTTGTCTCAGAGACTCCCCTGTTCTGAGATAAGTGTGTCTTTTTTGGTCTTCTCTTCCCAGCTCCTCTGTTCTCTTGTCCTGTAATCATCCTTTCTTACCTCTCACAAAATGTGCTATTTACAAAACTCATTTGCCTGAGTTTTCTCATATATTCCCCGAAGCAGCCCAAATGGTGTTCATTCCATTTTATGCATGAAATAAATTGAGGCCCATGGAGATTTCATCCCTTGTCCATGGGCATCCATTTAGTGCTGCTCAGGGGTGGAGCTGGACTCAAACCCAGGCCTGCCTGCCTTCCCAGAGTGCCCCACCTCCCCACCACAGCAAACCCACAGAACAATTGACACACATGTGACAGTCATTGTGGGATGTCAGTGGTGTTTCCAAAAGAGGCGCCAAAAGCATCCGCACCTTGTCTGAGGTCTCACAGGTGGGTAGGGCAGTACCGGGCCCAGGGCCCAGCAGTTCTGGCTCCCAGCCCCAGCCCTCTCTCCTTGGTGGGGAAAGAGATTGCCCGGACACAGCTGCGGGTTACACAGCTAATCCCGGGCTCAGACCTGAGTCCATGGATCCCTGCCTTTGGGGCAGGAGAAGGAGGGCAGTGGAGCCAGAGGATGGGTTCCTTCCTCATCCTCTCTAACTGGGTCAAGGGAGCACAAGGCAGGGAGGAGAAGGCAACCTGAGGATGCTGTGGACAGGAGATGGCTGGGCCTGGGGTGGTGGGAAATGGAGAGTGAGGGGCAGGATGTCCTGAACATCCAGTGCCAGGCTCGGTGCCAAGCACTTGCCATGTGTTATCTGCTTAATCCTCCTGCCACCTGGGGCATAGGAATGATGATGAGCCTGTTTTCATAAGAGGATAGATTGTATCATTGACACTGAGTGGCCTACCCAGGACAGCACAGCTGCCAGAACGCGGCATGAGCTCTCCTGACACTCCATTAGCACCCACCTACAGCACCTGCTTGCCAGGCTCCACTGGGTGTCACCTTCCTTCTCTGCCGTGTCCCAGGCCCTGATTCTCAGCTGTCCCTCTGTGCCTGTCCCATCCTATGTTGTATCTGCCTCCAGGCCAGGAGTGGGGAGGTGTCAAGATCCCTTGTCCCCAGATCCACTGCATCCTGCCGACTCTGCCTTCTGAACTCCCTGAGCCTGTGCCTTCAGGCCTGTCCCTTGGTGATGGCCCCTCAGCTTTCATCTGGAATTTTGCAAAGTCTCCTTGAGGTTGCCCAGCCTCTCATCTTGACCCTCCCCCCACCCCCAATTTCTTCTTTGCACCCTGGAACTGTTTGAAACCTCAGATCCATATTGTCCCTCCCCTGCCTAAGATGCTTCATGGTTCCCCAGTGTCCTCAGGACAAAGCACTAGCCCCTTGACCTGGCATGCAAGGTCAGCTCCAGTTCAGATGGCTCTGCCCACACAAGCGAGGTTGGAACCAGAGGAGCCATCTTCCTCCCCCTCCCTCTCTTCCTCCTGAGGAGCCCTCGGATGTCACCTCCCCAGAAAGCTTTCCTCCACCACTCCATACAACTGTCTTGAGCAACTGTTGCCACAGGTCCAGTGTGACTACCACGTGATCGGATCTTCTCTTCTCTGACACCCAGCACAGAGCTTCTCAAGGGAGGTGCTTATGCAATATAATCTAATTTCATATTTGGACGATGAAAAATATCTATGTTTTTCCTTTGTTGGCAATTTAAGAAATTCAGAAAAGCAAAAAGAAAGTAGTAACATGTTTTCACCACACTGATTTAAACCCCCATTATCGTTTTTCCTTATTTGTTTCCACTCTATTTTCTAGGGGATTTAAAAAACATTTCACAGTAGCATATGAATGATCCTTAAAAATTTAGACCTTAGCAGGAAAAAACTGAAGTCTCTCTGCCCCAGAGCCAAATGCTGTTGAATTCGATATTGTTATCTAATCCTTTTTAAAAATACCTGTCTTGTATATATGCTTACCCACAGGAAAAGATAAGTGTTTGGTGCTTTTGATTTGTAGTAATAGTGTCTTGCTATAACACGATTCTTCACCTTGCTTTTTTCCTTCAGCACTATGTTTTTGAGATTAGTCCATGTTGATACAAATAGATTTAGAAACATGATTATCTGTAGGTGGCAACAGAGCTTCAAGGTTAAGGGTCTGGATTCAAAATCCTGCTCCCACACCTACTACCTATAGGACTTTATGACCTGTGCCTCAGTTTCCTCTTGTGGAAAATGGGGATAACATACACCCTAAAGGAGCATCTGTTAGGGTTGAAAACAGTAAGTGAGCAGTGCCTGACACACAGCAAATGCCCAAAGAATGTTGGACTGAATGCGCTGAATTGTTGATTAACTTGGAGAAGACCCACTGTGGGGACAGAGTCAGGAGCGCAGTTTCCAGGCTCTTGGCCTCACGTGGAAAGGTGCTCCCTCGGGTAGTAAATGGCCATCAACTGTGATTGGATGGCCATCTCTGCTGTGCCTAGCTGGCCGTCAGCTGTAGCCAGTGAGCCACTGGCCACTAATATAACTGCCGCGGCTACACTAGCAGCAAATGGGGGCTAGCAAGAAGATGGTGGCTGGCAAGCGCGGACTGCAGTTAGCACGGCGGATTACAGCTAGCCAGTGAGGTTGGTTGGCAGAGAAGTGGACGGCAGGTTGAGGATTGTGTGGTTCCTGCTTCCTGTGTCTCCAGCCCAGCCACCAGCAAGAATATAGTGGTATGACTCCCTATCTACGGCTCCGTGGGTGTTCCTTTTTGTCCTCACCATGTTCTGCGGGACCAGAGACTCCGCATGACACCCTGCGTCACACCCACATCTTTCCAGTATTCAGCTTTCCCACCCACGAATGTGATGTCACTCCTCATTTTTTCAGATCTTTTAGGTCCTTCACCAAACATTTAGAATGTTTCCTATAAAAAATTCTGCCCCTTTTTTTAATATAAGAATTTTATGTGATGTTTGTGTTTCTATGTTTTTATGCTCTCTATTCTGATAACATATTCTAATTGACTATTGATTGTAAATAGAAAGCTATTCATTTGCCTCTATTGATTTTGTATCTGGATCCCTTAATGGACTCCCCTGTTATAAAAGTGTGTCCATTGAAGCTTTTCTATTTTCTATGCTGATGATCATATTATTGAGAAGTCATGAGAGTCGAGTCTCTTTCTTTCTAACGTCAGGTGTCTAGTTTCTTTTTCTTATCGTATTGCACTAAGAGCTTTGGAATAAGGTTAAGTAGTGGTGACAGTAGGGAGCTTCCTATGGGGTATGATTTAATGGAATTGTGTAAACGCTTAGTATGAAAGCCCACAATTCCACTGTTAGAACTTTTGTTTCTCCTTTTCATTTCATATGCCTTCAGATTTCCGCAGGCTGTTTTTCACTGGCCCCTCAGAAATGGAATTCCGGCAAATGGGTGTCTATGTCCCCCTCTAATTAGCAGTAGCTGCTTGTGAAAATAAACACAGAGTAACTTCAGGAAAGAACCTTTGAAATGGGTGCAAAAGGAGACGGAATTCTAAACAATAACGCCTTAGAAACTTTTTAGATAAAACTAGAGACTGGGGACATTTACAAGAGTATCTATCTTAGTCTTCTCCAACATCCTTTCTTGCCTTGTTCTACCACAGAACGTCTTCTTTTCCCATCAGTCAGCGGTATCTTTCATGGCATCTGCCGCATCCCTGGAGACTGTACCATTAGCCTCCATGTACCGTAGTGCAATGCAGGGTCTCTGGTCCCGCTCTCGGCGGGTGGACACAGAGTACGGTGAGGCCAAAAAGGAGCCCCAATGTGAGCCATGGATAGGGGGTTCATACCACTATATTCTGGCGGCTGGTCGAAACACAAAAGCAAACATCCACCAGTACCCCAATGAGGGGTCTTCCTGCACCCCAGTCTCACTGGCGGCCAGGCAAGACACAGGAAGTAGGATGAACATAATCCCAATCCACAATCCACTTGCTAACCGCACTTGCTAACTGCAATCGGTGCTTGCTAGCGTCGCCACGGCAGTTATAGTAGTGGCTAATGGCTAACCGGTAACAGCTGATGGCCATCTACTATCTGAGCCAGCGCCTTTCCACGTGAGGCCGAGAGCCTGGAAACTGCTCTCTGGGACTCCGTCCCTACATGTGGGTGTCCCTGGTTCTGTTCTGGACACTAAAATTGGAACCGCCCTGCCTGATCCAGGTGTGGCTTGATTGGTTGCCCAGAGGTACTTCAGAAATGGGCCCCTTCATGTGAGGAGGCCTGAAGGTAAACTTCACTGAGGACTCTGGCCTATTTCTTATCTTAAAACAATGTATATGTGTGATGTTTATCATGGCAACCTTTGAGAATGAGGTTTGCTGAGGCTTTTGGTGGAGACCTTGATTAGATTGAGGAAACTCCCTTCCAAAGCACAGTTTTATCATGAAGGACTGCTCCATTTCATTGAATGCATTTTCTACGTCTGAGAAGATCATATTGGTTTTTTTTTCTTTCTTCTTAATAACATCCATCTTTTTTATGATCTATTGAACAAGGGGCAGTAGAGTGAGGCAGCTAAGAGAACAGAGTAAAGCCAGTTGGGACTAAATCTTGGGCTCTACCACTTACCAGCTATGTGGCAGCTAAAGGGCAAGTTCCATGACCATTCTGTGCCTCCAGGCATCATTGCCACATTTTAATCTCCGTAAGGGCCCGGCACACAGTGCTAGGTAAGTGTTTGCTGTTCTCATTTTTTGTTATTCCAGGGACAGACCTTTTGGTCATTCGTTCATTGTACTGCTGGATTGATTTTTACATCAGTGCTCCTAAGTAGGGTAGCCTTGTCAAGTACGGTGGCATGCGGGGTCTCTGGTCCCGCTCCCCACATAAGAACACAGGATATGGTGAGGCCAAAAAGGAACACCCATGGAGCCATAGATAGGGGAGTCATATCACTATATTCTCACTGGCAGCTGAGTTGGAGATACAGGAAGCAGAAGCCACACTATCCACAACCTGCTGTCCACTTCTCTCTGCCAACCAACCTCACTTGCTAGCTGCAATCCGCCGTGCCAACTGCAATCCACACTTGCTAGCTCAGCCACCGTCTTCTTGCTAGCCCCCATTTTCTGCTAGCGTAGCCATGGCAGTTATATTAGTGGCCAATGGCTCACTGGTTACAGCTGACAACCAACTAGCCACAGCGGATGGCCATCCAATCACAGTTGATGGCCATTTACTACCCAAGTGAGCACCTTTCCACGTGAGGCCGAGAGCCTGGAAACTGCACTCCTGGCTCTGTCCCCACAAGCCTATAGTTTGCTTTTCTCCAGGGGATCTTGTCCAGTTTTGTTAAAATGAGATGGGTCACTTTTCACTTTTTCCTAGACATTGCAGTAGGGTAAAAATGGTCGTTTCTTGAAGCATGACTAGAATTCCCTGTAAGACCACCTGGAGCTGGGCCTCAGCTGTGGGGTGATCACTGTTTCCATTTTTTTAATGATTATTTGTTTATTTTCTTGAGACAATTTTGAACACCTATACTTTAAACAATGTTTTCTTGATGGATTGTTCTTTTTTCTAATGTGAAATATTTCTCTGCGTCTCTTCTGACGAACTTGCCTTGAGGTTCCAGGTTCTTTGATATTACTATTGTTACATAAGCTTTTTTTAAAATTCGTATTTGGTGTGCTTTTTTCTGTCTTTTTATTTTCAATCTTTCTCTTTTAGGAATACATCTTAAAAACAACATCCAATGAAATTTCATTTTTGTCTTATTTTACTCCAACCAGTGTCTGTCTTGTTAAAAGAGATTTTGACCCATTTACATTTATTGTATTGCCACTAGGACTTATATCTGCCATTATATTGCTTTCCATTTAGTATTCTTTTTCCTTATTTCTTTTTTCCTCTATCTTCCTGTCTTCTATTAAATTAATTGAGTTTTCTTTGTGCTTTTCCCTTCTCTCCCACTATTAGTTTGGAAGCTATACATTTTATTTTTAGTGGTTTACATTTTTAAACATCATACCTAAATTTCTTTTCCCAGCAAAAACTAATTAATATGTCTATCCTCCTGCTGAATATGAAACAAAACCAAACACAGAGTATATACTTTTCCCTTTGGACTTCCTTCCCTCCCAAATTCTGCTTTCTGAGTTGGCTCTGTTTGTGACCTGACAGGGAAGGCATTTCTGGCCCCTGCTTCAGGCTGCTGGTGGAGACCTAGCCTCAGTCACAGGGGGCCCTTAGCATTGCTCTTCAGAGCTGGGCACAGACTGGGGACCTGGCCCCAAGCCCTGCACATCCAACCTGGCTGTGTTCCTGTTTCCTGGCTAAGACACAAGGCTTCAGCTCCCACCCCAGGCTGTGGGTTTCTTCCTGTTTCTTTCCTTCAGAGAGAAGCTTATTTCAAGTCTACATAGAATTCATTTTTTTTTCCTGTGTGGCTGAGATTTCATTATTATCAGTTTCTTCTTCTCAGATTTTGATGTGTTAGAGGAGGATGAGGTGAATTTCAGATTGTGCTCTGCTGTCTTGAACTGGAAATCTCCCTCTGTTTTCCCCCCATTAATTTAAACTGGAGAAAGTAAAGTCGATCAGTTGTGGTTGGTGGCGTACACACAGGACAAGGTGACCATGTTTGGGGAAGTCACACAATGACGAATGTGGCCAGGTCTCCCTCTCTTCTCTTCAGCATTCCAGCTCTGCAGACTCTCTAGTCCTGGCAGGAGAACCACTCTCTGTTAGACTTCCAGTGTCTCAGGGTCCCTCCTTGGCTTACACTGGCCCTGAAGCACTGGACGCTGTCAGCAGTCTCCATCAGAGAGGACCTGTGAGGTTTCAGTTGAGCACAGGTCCCAGGTACCAGTACTGTCCCCTTGGCCCACCCATCCTATCACCTCCCTGATAGGAGCCCCACGTTCAGACACCCAGCAGATCAGGTCTAGGTATCTGGAGTGTCTCCATGCCGGTCCTTTGCCCATTTCCAAGTCGCCACTTGAGTCCTGCTTACATTCCCTTTGTCCCCTAACACAAAACCTCTAATCTATTCTTTTTCGTCCAATGTAGCCCTTGATGGCTATTTGGGATGATGGACACAGAAAGAGCTTATACACCTCTTGACTAATCCCAAACTGTGAAAATGTGAGACTCATCTTCCCCATCCCTCAGGAGTTCAGTTTTTAGAAATGCCAGGCCCGAGCTTGTAAATCAGCAAAAAGAAAAAAACACAAAAAACAAAAAACGACAACCGCTGAATGTGTATTATTAGAAACAGGTTGAGCTGTTTATCTTCCGTCACATGACCTTCTTCCCATGACCGCTTTGCACCTTACAAAGACAATTTCCTCTCGATATACAAAACTCAGATCCACAAAGGACATATGGAGGGGATTCCATTGCTGTAACAGCTCATGATTGCATAGCCAGTATTTATGACTTCCTTCCTCCTTCACAAATCCGACACTCCTTTCGCCTGCAGCCAGCACCTCAGTTGCTCAGGGCACCTTACCAGGTGGGGTGATTTAATATCATAAAGATGTCACGTCTCTCCAAATTAATCTCAAAACTCACTGCAAATTCCAATCAAAATCCCATCAAGGCTTTTCATGCAGCTGGGAAAACTGATACTAAAATATAGATATAAAACCAGAAGGTCAAGAACGGCCAGGCCAATTTTGAAGAACGAGGTGGGAGGCAGGGAGGGACATGCCCTGTCAGATAGCAAGAGTAATTACAAAACTAGCGACAAGCAGACCATTACTTCCAGTATGTGGTGCTTCTTTATCAGAATTTGCTAGAAGTTCTGCAATGTTGGTTTTGATTTCTTCTTTGATGTGAGTCAGTTTGAGAGAGATTTATAAATATACTTATAATGTAACATTATAACTATAGACATTAGGATATTTTTGTTTCCTGGTTTTGTTATGTTTTTGTTTTATGGTCTGATAATGAGAGACTATTGTCTGGATTATTTCTCTCTTTCTATGGAATGTTCTAGAACTTTATCTGAAGCGTAATAGGTGATTATTATAGTAAATGTCCCAAGAGGTGCCTTCTCTTTTTTTCTATTGTAGAGTTTGAAGTCTGTTGTTTCCAGCTGTCAAAATCCTTGTCTTGCCATTAGCTTTCGCTTTATAAATGTGGGGGTTTGGTTGCATAGACACTCATGACTGTAACCACATCAGATTTCTCTTGCTTTATGAGAGATGGAGTGTGTGTTTTGTTTTTTTCATGGTTTTTGTGGCTTTGGGGGTAGATTCTGAAAGATTAATGGGAACACCAACTCCAATATTATAAACCACAGGTACTCATTAGATGTTGCAAATATTTCCTTTGAGTTTACCATCTGTCTGATCATCTGACAAGGAATAGCCATCATTATACAAGAGAAATCCTTAGTTTGGGTGTGTAGTCAGGTTTATTCATTTGGGGACCTTGTTTCAGAAATTCATCCCCAGCCTGAGGTCATAAAGGAAGCTCTTACATTTTTTTTTTTTCTGTTAGTATTGTATTTTTCTCTTTCACGCGTAAGTGATCCCTACTGTAGGGTTTCTCAGTCTCAACACTAGACATTTGGGACTGTATAATTCTTTGTTGCGGAGGCATTGCAGGGTGTTCAGCAGCATCCCTAAGTCCAGTAGCACCCCACAAGGTTCGACAATGAAAATGTCTCCAGACATTGCCAAGTGTAATTAGGGGGACAAATTCACACCTAGTTGAGAACCACTGATGTAGTTGTTTATTGTTGTATATGGCGTGAGGTAAGGATCCAGTAATTTTTCTCAATATAGTGAATCAGATTTACTAATACTAAATAACTCTTCTTTTCAAACTTATTCAGGATGCCACAACTATGACGTGCCAAGTTCCTGTATATGTTTGGATCCATTGTTGTATGTAGTAGCCACTGACTAGAGATCACAAACTCATTTCCTCTTCCTGGACTCAGAGCCCCCTTGCACCTCAGCAAGGTATGAATCTGAGGGTTGAATGGGTACACATAGGCAGTTCTTCAGGGCAGCTAGAACTTTTGCACAATGACTGAAAGTGCAAAGCTGTGTGACCTTCTCTCCTTTAGCCTGGGGGCCCCACAGTGTTACTCCTGCTGCATTCTCATCAAGACAGCCACAGGTTCTGCTCAGCTTCCACTGGAGGACAGAGCTGCCCAGCATCAAAGGATTCGTGGGCATGTTTTGAAATCCCCACAAGAACACTGATGCAATTCCAAATTCCTTCTGCCCTGTGTAGGCTGTTCGTTTTTCTCTCTCTCTGGAAGGTTGCAGGGTCTTCACTTTCTTTCTGGGGGCTTTTTAATTTCATGAGCTGTTTTCGTATCAGTCTGTGGTTCTTTGTTCATTCAACATGCTCGGCACTCATTGTGCCTTTCAACCTGAAAGCACATCTTTTTCAGTCCTGGGAAGTTTTACTGTTTTCATTTGATCATCTGCTCCCTTTTTTTTTTTTTCCTACCCTCCCCTCTCTCCTTCTCTCTAGACCTTCTCAAATAATACTCTATTTTTCTTATCATTCCATGCTTTTATCTTTTTGTCCTATTTTTCGTATGTGTTTTTCAACTTTATCTTCTGAGATTTTTCATTTCTGCTATCATATTTTGAAGTTCCAAGAGCTCCTTTTTTTCTGAACATTCTTTATGGTAGTCTCCTTTTCTTATCTTCTGGATGTAATGCTTTGGATTTTTTTTTTCTTTGTTATCACCCTGGAGTGAATGATTAAAGTTTATTTGAAGTTTTCTTACGCAAGCTTCATGGTCTCTATCTTCTCTGAGTTCCTTTTATTTTCCTGTTTATTATCTCTTTTATGTTAGCGATTTCTCTCAAATAGCTGGCAATTATTTGTTGTTCATTGATATTTGTAGTGTTAGGAGTGAGCAGGAAAGTTGACAGATGTCCTGGGTGAGAAAGGGGCTTGTAAACTTCAGGGCAGCTTTATCTAACTCAGACCTGGTTGGTGGGGACCCCCAGTGTCAGTTTCCACTGCTCTACAGCCTGTGTATGGGCATCTCTGCACATGCTCCGAAGGCTGGGCTAGAGGACTGGAGGGGAGTCTCTGCGTTGAGTTTGGACTCTCCCTCTGGCCTGCAGGCGTCCCCACCCCACCCACGGAATGCTGCCATGTGAAGAACACGGCATGCTGTGCCCTGCCTGAATTCCTGATGGAGAGTGACGCCACCAAGTTTGTTATGTAGCGATAGGTGCCTGAAAACCCATTGAGTAGGCACTGGGTCAGCTGGGGAAGGACAACTCAGCGACAGCCTCCTAGGAATCATTACCCCGATTGTTTGCAGCTTCTTTCTGCAGCAGAGTCATCTGGACAAGCATTCCCATGGGACATGCACTGATGGTTTGGTGGGGTGGTATGCATGGGCCACCCCCTTAACAACCCCAGCGCCAGTCCCCCACTGTTTCCTCTTCCAAGTTCCTGGACTCTGGCCTCTGCCCAGGCCTAAGGATGCTGACATTTGGGCTTCTCTTTTTCCTGGCAGAGTAGACAGTTATAGGTGCCACTCGAGTTCTGCCCGGGGAGAGCTTCCTTCTCCAGGGTCCCTCAGAGCTGCTCACCCAATCAGAGCCAGCTAGCCATGCTGTGCAGAGTCCTGGGGAAGCTGCGCTCTTGGGGTTTGCCCCCCAGGGTCCTGGAGGCTGAGGTGTGGCAGGGGCAGATCCATTGGCGACACTAGCCAGAGGCTCCTGCAGTTTCCTGGGGTTTCGGGGCCTGCTCAGCAGGTCCGGCAGTAACCATGTGCCATAGAGGCAGTGCCAGGTGGCACACAAGCTCTGTATCTTGGTGTTCTCATGGACAACTCACACTAGTCTTCTGGTGTCCCTTGATCAAGTGTCCCCAGAGCCCAGAAATGAAGACAGGAGCTGTTTCTCGAAAGGAGAAGGCTTGGGCTCCTGCTTTCTCCCTGTGGGACATTTCTCCACTCCAGTTTCAAGTGCCTGAGGAAAAGGCTTCTCGTTGGGGTGCCTGGGGTCTCAATTCTCCAGAGGCGAGAGACTGAATGCACAAATGCACACTAGCCAGACCATGTATGAAAACAGAACTCTGACCCACAACCTGAAGCCACCTGTGCAGGAAACCAACCTCATCTACAACAATCAGCCAGGAGGCCGGCGTGCTGTCAGACTCACAGGAAGTCAGATTGCTCTCTAGAATAATCCCAGAAGCCCAACAATAGCCCTTGTAACAATAGCCCAAAACGGGTGGGACTTGATTTATAACTGACAGCTTCCTTAATTTTTATCCCTTTCCCAATTTAGGACCAACCAGAGAAAGACAATCTGCTCCCCTAGCCATGAGGTAGGACAGTCTGTATAGAGCATATAAAATGCATTATATATGTTGGATTGAGGTTTGCAAAACAAGTTGTTTACTGGCAGGGACAGGACGATGGCCGCACATGTGTGAGGCTAAGAGTGAAGTAAAAAACATATTTTTGTGGCAAACTGAGCATAACAAAATTGAGTGACAAACACCTTCACCAAAACAACTTCTGGTTGTCACCTAAAAGGTAAACAAGTCCAAGGTAAAGAGGATAAAAGCAGAACTCCAGACAATGCTGTGAGTGGTCCCAATGGGCGCTCCGGCTGAGACCCTCTGCGAGGCGCTGAGCGAGACGCTCCGGAACAATCCTCCGGGGCGTTTGTCTGGGCGCTACGACAGTCCTCTGCGAGGTGCAAGCCGCGATACCGGGACTCTCCAAAGCTCTTCCTTGCAAGACCAGCTTGCCTCAGACCCATCATGGACCCAGTCTCCTCTCCCGGACCAGGAACCTTCTCCATCCCGATTAACTCTGGGACTTGGTTCATTATTAAATTCTGTTCTATTCTGTATAACTTTCTGTGCTGACCGGAGCACATTGACCTCTGCTGGGACACTGGTTCCCAAATAAAGCTGTTTCTCACTCTACCTGAACCTGTGTGCTGGAACTTCGTTCCCCACTCGTGCCACAACTACCACGCAGGGACATAGTACCCTGCCAAGGGGTTAATGTCCCCTTGGCTTTCAGGAAGAGACTGAAATGTAGCACTGCCTTTACGGGCACTTGCAACACACCCACTGCCAGTTAGGCCGCCCACAGCGTCCCCAGGCCAACAACCTCCCATGCAGGCACACCTGAAGTCTCTATATTCCCCCCATAAAGCTCTCCCCTTCCTGCCTGCCTTTGCGCCTCTGCCAATTCAAGTGACGGTGGCAGACCCCCCTTGCTGTAGCAAGCTGAGTCAACAGCACTTTATCTCATTTATTGGTCTTTGTTTACTTTCACAGAAACAGCTACCCTGTTTCCCCGAAAATAAGACCCAGCCAGACAATCAGCTCTAATGCGTCTTTTGGAGCAAAAATTAATATAAGACCGGGTCTAATATAATATAATAAATATGATATGATATATGATATAAGACCTGGTCTTATAGTAAAATAAGACCAGGTGTTATATTAATTTTTGCTCCAAAAGACACATTAGAGCTGATTGTCCGGCTAGGTCTTATTTTCGGGGAAACATGGTAGAACCAGCTCTGAGGGAAGTAGAGTTTCCAGAAGAGAGATGAGGGAGGTGCTGATGTGGGAAGAAGATGGAGGGCAGAGCAAAGTCTTCAGCAGTCCATGGGGCTGGGCCTTTGCGATGCAGGGGACAATTCTCCTTAGGCCAGAAGGAGCAGGCCCAGCCTAGCTCCGATACCATCCTTTGCTCTCCCCGGTGGTCAGTCAGCCAGCCGGGGTCTCCAGGCCCAGGTGCTGTCTCCAGAAGCAGCACCAGTTGTGCCCACCATCCTTGGATAGGGCACCGCAATACCTGGCCAGGACCCCATTGGTCTGTTCGACTTTCCCCAGCCTTGCAGCCAAATGTGCACGCCAATGAGAGGGCTGTGCCCTTCACTCTGTTTCCAATCACCTCCTTCAGCCTGGTGTCTTCCAACATCCAAAAGGAGGAATTTTTCTGTTCCCCACCACTGACTGCGTTCGGGGCCTGGTCTGAGGGAGGCAGAGGGGCCTCGTCTTGGAGAGGGGAGAATACCCCCAAATCATAGCCCTCTCTCTCTCTCATCCCCTTCCCCAATCACCTTTGGAGACAGGACAAAGGTGGGAGGTGACTGGACTCCCTTAGCTTGAGCAAAGCACAAGGGATGATCGGACAGGATGGGTCAGGTTATGCTACAGTAACAACTAAATTTCCAGCCTTGTAAAACCACACGGTCACTGCTCAACCACCCCACACGTCCAGCACACACGAGCAGGGAATCTGCTACATGTCACCCTCACTCCAGGCTGCCAGAGCCTCTACCATCCAAGCCGTCACCGGACGTGGTGGCAGGGGGAAGATAGTACTGGGGTCTCTTGCACCGGCAATTACATTCTGTGGCCCAGAAATCATTCACCCTCTCCGCCCACAGCCCAGACTTGAACATGTCACGTGGCCCCTCCCAACGGCAAGGAGGACGGACGGGGAAGTCCCACTTTCCCATGTCACGGGTGAATAGGAAACATTCTCTTGTAAAGAGGGATGCACTCAGTTGCCTCAGCACCCTGCGCTCCTAAACAGCCTGATCTAGGCCCCCCTGTTCTTTACAACAGCAAAATCCACTGTGTGTGACAACCTAACGTACTGCGCCCATCTCCTCTTGATGGGCACGTGTGCTGTTTCAATCTGTTGTGATCACAAGATGATGAATAACCTTGTTTGAGCCTCAGTTCACACATCAGCAAATTACTTAAACTTTCTGTGACTCAGTACCCTCATCTATAAACAGGGATACTCGTACCCCTATTTATGGAAGGTAATATACTAAATCTGTAGCATAACGCCTGGCATGGATCCAGCACTCAATAAGCGTTAGCAACTATTATTATTATTTGCAAGTGCAGCTGTAGGTGGTTCAAAGACACATGCCTTTTCAGTTTGGATCCAAAGTCCTCGCACAGGCAATGTCTGTTCCAGCCTCTAACCCATTTCCTCAGCCTCCTGTGTGATGCCCAGGAGGTGCCTGGCGCTGCTCTCAGCTGCTTTGTACGCCCAGGGCTCCCTCACAGTGCTCAGGCATCCCGCTCTGATGCTTGAGCCACCAATGGCTCCTAAGTGGGGTCTCGAAGTTGTGGGATGGGGGCAGGAGTTCCTTTGCTGACCCACCTCTGCAGCATGCAGGCAGAATGCCTCCTCTCTGGTGCTCGAGTGACAATTCCTGGAAGGTCTTAAACTCACTGAGTTCTCTCGGAAATGAGAGTGGTGACTTCCTGAGTGGCTCCCCTCTGTGGGGGACCCCTTTGGGCTGGTGGCAAGAGGCCCTAACTTTGGGCCAGGCTCCGGACATAAGGGTCAGCTCCTCCAGGTTGCACCAGGGGGCCTCCCGTGGCTCCTCCCTGGGAGCCCAGAGCGCTGACCCGATCACACCCCAATGCCTCTGCTTTGCCAGGGCCTCTCACCACGTGGACATGCCCCACCAGCTCACCCAGGCTGCACTGTTCTCTGTGCTAGGCAACCTGGATGGTGACAGGAGGCAGTGGGAGAGCCACCTGGACCTGGACAATTGTGCCCTCAATGCCCCAGGAAGCCAGGAGAGCCCCACCTGAACACAAGAGTGACCGAGCTTTCCACAGACCCAGCTTAGACTGCTCTGAGCTCCTCAGCTCCTGCCCATACCGCTCCCCGCCAGGGGACTCTCAGCTTCCGCTGTCCCGGACTAAAGTCCTCTGGCAGGTGGCCTGCTGGGACTAGAAACACGCTTCCATGAATGAGCCTTTCCTCTCAAGATTGTGGGGATCTCCAGGGCAGGGACCACAATTAATTCTCTTTCTGTTGCTTTTATCTCTTCCTGTTTCTGGAGTTCAGTAAACAGACTAGGTTGAGGGTTCCAGGAAGACACTAGTGTTTTAGGATTCCAAGTAACCTAGCTGGCTGCCACCTCCCGAGTCTGACAGGTGAGGGTCCCACAGCCCCATCCCCAGGAAACGCAATGCTCACAGCACTATTTCTCTTGTGGAAATTTTATTGGTCCTGGGGCCAGGGAGGCAGGCAGGCCCTCCCTGCTGTTGCGGGTACCACAAGCCCTCACTGTTTCCCGTTGCCATTGATGGGGCGGTTCACGTGCTCGGGGGAGGCCAGGAAGGCCTTGAGCTTGGGCCGGGCGCTGAGGCGAGCCACGTAGGCCGAGAGCAGGGGGAAGGAGTCCAAGCAGCCGGGGGCCAGGACCTGGTGATTCAGCAGCAAGTCCAGCAGGTTGTAGTCTGCGAAGGAAATCTGCAGGGCAGGGGGCAGGGACTCAGCATGTGGGCAGCCCAGGGGGTGGGGGGGGGTGGGGAACCCAGAGCCTGAGAGCCTGAGCCGTTCCCTAGGTCTGCCCAGTATTGAATGGCGCATGTGTTCTCTTCTCTACACCTGTGCCCATCTGTAAGAAGAGGGTGGCATGGTAGGGGCAGGACAGGGACAGTCACTCACCTGGTTGCCCACGATGAAGGCCTGGCCCCCCTGGTTCTGGGACAGCAGGGTCTCAAAAGGCTTCAGGCGCCCCGGCAGTTCTTTCACATAGTCTTGCTTGCCCGCCTCCTGTGAGAAAGGCGCCCCTGCGTATCACCGTCCTGACCTTCACACTGCTGGCCACCCCTGCCCCGGCCTGGACAGGCCCCCTACTGCTGGCCCCCATCTTAGGGAACCAACACTCACCTAGAGCCCAATGCTCCTCTGCTCACGACCCAACCCCAGGCCACTGTCACATCCTGTCCATTTCAGCAGCCAATTCGTTTCTTGTCTACTCCATTCCAGCCTTAACATGCCTGCTGTGATCTCTCACCAGACTACTGCAAAAACCTTGGAGGCTCCTTCTAGACCTCACATTTGGACACCACCCTGCTTAGATAGCTCAATGGCTCCCTACTGCCGGCAGGAGAGCGTCCAAGGCAGGCAGCTCAGACCTTCAGTACCTGGGCCTGCTGCTCCTCCAGCTCTACCTTCTCACACATAAGCACACACATGCCCTGTCTCTGCTAACCTGGTCTCAGGTCCCTGAATTTGCTGCATTCTTTGTGCACCTGTGAGTGCCAGCACCCCCTTCCAGAATCTGGCTATAGGTCCTTCTTCTCCTCCACCCACTCCAGGACGCCCACCTGACCTGCCTAGCTGAGGCAATCAGGAACCATCCCTGGCTCGATGTCTCCTGTCTCTGCACTGTTCTGCCATTACCCATCACTTGACTGGGTCCATCCCCTAGGCAGTGAGGCTGAGGGTCGTGGCTTGTCCATAATGGCTCCTGGCCCCCAGCAGAGAGCCTGACCCAGCCCAGGCCCCCTAACCGAGGGAGATCCCCGCCACAGCCACCTGACGGGTGTGGTGCGGGGTAGAGTACAGGAAGCCCCTTTCTCTATTGGTTCCCCCATGCCCGCCCGGCGCCTGTTCTCACGTAGTTGGTGTAGATAAGGGTGCCGTATTTGCAGCGGAGGTCCTCCACGCCGTCATTCACCACGTCCACCATGGCGGCCTCCTGCTGGTTCTTCCCATACAGCCCTGGGGGCATGGAAGAGGAGACAGCATGACTGGGCACCTGACACACAACTGCTGGCTGATCTATCCACAGACCGCGTGGCTGCCTGCGGGCCACAGCCAGGGAGGAGGGTGTGGCTGGAAGGGACAGTCCTGAGCCATAGTAGGTGCTCAGAACTCAGCAGGAGGCAGCCTGGCTTAGGGCTAGGATTGTCGGCAGACCTGAGTTTGATCTTGGGCAAGTTATATAACCTCCTTGTGCCTCCGTTTCCTCCACTCCACAGGAGGTTGGCGGGCATGACTCAAATGGAAGAGGTTCAGAGGGCAGGCACTGAGCAGGTGCTCAGGAACAATGGCGGATGCTCACCCCCCCTGCCCAGGACCGGGCGGCCAGTGACCTCAGGACTCACCGAGGGAGCGGCCCAGGTGGCGCAGGATGGCATTAGACTGGTACAGGGTGAGGTCTCCGTCCTGGAACTTAGGGAGCTGCCCGTACAGCTGGGGGGTGGCACAGCTTTGTCAGAGGTGCTGAGCTTGGCTGCCCCCCATGGTAGTTTTGCCCCCCAAGGCCCAGCCCCTGACGCCACTGGGCACGAGCACTCACACAGGAGGCCTTGAGAGAGCCCTGCATCCAGGTCTCCTTGGTCACCACCTCCTCCTTCCAGCTCTGATCCTGGTCAGCCAGCAGCATGCGCGTGGCCTCACAGCGTCCTGGTGGGGAGACAAGAGTGTGGGGACAGGCAGAGCCCCAGCCTCACAGAGCCCTGGGGAGGGACCATGGGGGTGGGGTCTCCTTCAATAATGTCCCAGCACACAGGACGTAGGATACTCCAGCCTTGGGAGCTCAGGGACATGGAAAAGGATGTCCCGGCTAGTAGCCACATGAGGAGGGATAAGGAAGAGTTGGGGATCTCCCCTAGGTGGTTGATGGGCCCCCAATCTCTGCCCCCCCCCTCCCTCCCAGTCACAGGCCCCTACCTCGAACAGGGAAGTAGACGATGGTGTAGGGTGGCACTAGAGGGGACAGAGAAGTTTGTTAGAGTCCTGTGAAGGGCATTATAAAGGGCACCGCATCCACCCATCCCCCCTGGGGTCCCGCCCCCTGCTCTGGGTGCTTCGGGCTCCCTAAGGGTTGGTCTCTGCGCCTGGGGTGCTAGGCCCCCCGGAAAACCCCAATCCAGCGCGGTGCCCTGGATCCCCGGCCGGTTTTGTGGAGGTGGGGTGGGGAGGCAGGGCCTCCTAGGAGCTCCGGCCCGAAGCGGGGATCCGGGCCGCGTTCCGGTGCGCTCCAAGCCCCCTGGGAGCCCTGCTCGCCCCAAGGCCCTCGGAGACCCAGCATGGACTCACTGGTTGCTGTGTAGACAGAAGTAACAGTGGCGGCGGCGGCGGCACTCAAGCACGCTTGGAGGCCTCGAGCCTTATAAGGATCATCCCGCCCCGTCCCGCCCCGCTCCACCCCCAGCGCTGAGTCACGGCGCTGGCCTGTCCCTCCGCTGCCCAACCTGGACCGCCCGCCTGCGGCCCCCCGCCGCTGCACCCCCGCAGCGGAGCCCCGCCCAGTCCGCACCGCAGGACCCTGCGCTCCGGGAGGGTTTGTCCAACCTCCGCCTGGGGCTAGTGGGCTCACGGTGAGGGCTGGCGTACAGGTTCCAGAATCTTCCAGAGGCCCTTTGCCGGTCCGGCCACTTTCCGTTTGGCTTGCAGACCTCAGAGGCACAAGTGCATGCATGTAGACATTTGTTCCCACAGACAAAAGACATGACAGATGCTGCACACACGGACAGACAAACGTGTATCCACATAAACCACACTCCAAGCTGGGTTTTGCATCCCCATCTGTCATTTGAATGTCACCTTCATGGTTCTTGTCATGTTATGTATCCAGATGCTACCTCCTTACCATTTTCCCCTAAACTACCTCACTTTGACTCAAATGCGTCTGTTGAAAAATGGAACCTGTTTCACTCCTAATTGGAAACCCACACCTCTGGTTATAAGTGAAGGTCACTGTAAGAATAATCACGAGAACAGCACATTTTAAGAATCTGTTTGGACAAGGGGACACTGGACCCTCCCTTTTCCAAAGTAACATTAGTGAAGTGTCTCTGGCACAGTGGCACCAAACAGCTGTGCCCCTCTGTGGCATCAGGATTGAGGACTGTGGGGACAGAGTCCCAGAGAGCAGTGTCCAGGCTCTCGGCCTCATGTGGAAAGGTGCTGGCTCGGGTAGTAGATGGCCATCAGCTGTAACCAGTTAGCCGTTAGCCACTGATAGAACTGCCATGGCTGACCTAGCAAGTGCACATTGGAGCTAGCAAGTGGAGTTGGTTGGTTGACAGAGAACTGGACGGCGGTTTGTGGATTGTGTGGCTCCTGCTTCTTGTGTCTCCAACCCAGCCGCCAGCGAGAGTGTAGTGGTATGACTCCCGTATCCATGGCTCCGTGGGTGTTCCTTTCTGGCCTCACCATATCCTGTGTTCTTGTGCGGGGAGCGGGAGCTGAGTCCCTGCATGACACCTGGCGCAGCAAGCAGGGTATGGTGGTTGTTCCTTTTCAGCTTCCATATCTGCTGTGTTCACCTGCTGGGAGCAGGACCAGAGACCTTGCATGACAAGGTCAATTGCAGAGGGTTCCAGGATGAGAGATGCAATGCTGTTTGACCCTATCTGTCTGCCTTGGAACCCCTTTCCGGAGGTTCAGGCCCTACTCTGGGACCCCATGGTGGCCATAAGGGACAGCGCTGCTGGCCGTGTTTCATCAAGACCCCTCCTGCAGAGCTGGCCAGGTGGGCTGAGGCTGCAGCTGGGCCCCAGGTGGAGGCTGGCCGAGGCTGGGCACTGAGCAGGTTCTCCAAACACATCCAGGTGGAAGCTTTCAGACTTGGTGATTGTTGGGGAGCGAGGCTTCAAGGAAGACTGAGGGGGGTCCCTCTTTCCCTGAGATGGGGACTCAGGAGGAGAGGCAACCACACTGTGTTCCCTGCTGGGACTAGTAAGTGAGTCCAGGCTTCAGTGGGATTGGGGGGTGGGAGGCTGGTCCCTAGGAGGCAGAAAGAAAACCCAGACAAAAGCTCAGCAGAGTCATGGGATTGAGTCAGAAGAAGTGGTTTCCTGCCCGAGGGCCAGGAATCTCTTTCATCTTTGATGCCTCTTCCTGCCCAGAGCGGTAATTCTTCAAGGACCAGCAAGAAGCTTGAAAACACCATCAGGATATAAGGTAACTTTATATGTGGACAATAAAACAATCATTTCCTTAAAACCCCAGGGGCAGGTGGAGTGCAGGGGTGGCACCCTCCAGGACTGGTACAGGCAGGGACAGGCGCTGTTCTGTGGCAGACAGTTCTGGCTCATGGAGAGCAGGGCCAAATCACCATCAGAACCCGGGCCTTACAACACAATCCAGGATCCAGCCCAGGGGCCGGGGCTTAGGGTCTCTGCCCCTCCCCACCCATCATGAACTTCCTTCCTGAGTCTCACCAGCTCCCGCTTTATCCCTTAATACTGTTGCAAGTAAACTAACACCTTGGGATGCTTAACCATGGAGATAGGAGGACTGTGAGTGGAGTTGGGCCCCTTGCTGACTCTCTAGTCTTACCTTCCTGTTGAACTCTGTGGTAACCTCCAGCGGGGAGGGAGATCAATATAGGAGGGACCCATGTGGGGCTCAGCCCCTCTCTTTTTCTGGGTCACGGAGTTCTGCCCGCCCTGAGTGCAGGTGTGCGTGCCTTCTCTTGACGGTTCCGGTTTCTTTTTATACTTCCCGAATAAACCATTTTCTTTTGGTGGATTATCTGGAGAATTATTTGACCAGGCGACATTATACAAAACTCTGTTCTTTTTCTCCTAGAAGAACTTAATTTGGTCATTTGACTTGTGGTAAAATCACCCTCAAACTTGCTTTCCATAGTCCTGCATACCTGGGATGCAATGAGTTACAAAAAGGAAAGAAGAAACAAAGAAACTTGCAATTTTATATCTGAAACTATATGAACAGTTCCCTTTCTGCTACATTCTTCTTTGGGCAAACTCCACAGCCCTGTCAGACACTCCCCCATCTCCAAAAACACACTCACACCCACACTCACACAACGCTCTCTCTCTCTCTCTCTCTCTCTCTCTCTCTCTCTCTCTCTCTCTCTCTCTCTCTCTCACACACACACACACACACACACACACACACACACTCACTCACCTCATAGGGACCAGAATCTCAGTAGACAGTACAGAGACCCCTCCAGGGCCTGACAGGGATAACCAGACCTCAGGGTCCACCTGTGTAGGTACGGGCCTGGATCTGGGCTATTAAAGCAGAGATGGGGGTGGGAGTGGCCATGACAGACGCTTCTCCCCACACCTCCTGCCCCAGCCCCAGGTCTCTGGTCTCTGTGTCCTTCCCACCTCTCTCTCTGAGCCTAACCCAACCTCCCTGTTTGCCTTGGGGTGCGCAGAAGCATTTACCTACCCCTCCATCCCTGTGCCCTGTGGACCATAGAGATTTCTGGGGTTCATTTTAACTTGTCCGGTCCCTCTTCCCTCCCACAGTGGGGTCACAGGGCAGTCCTGTGTTGTTTCTGCCATGCTGGACCACAGGGTGTGTGTGTGTGTGTGTGTGTGTGTGAGTGTGTGTGTGTGTGTGAGTGTGTGTGTGTGAGTGTGTGTGTGTGTGTGAGTGTGTGTGTGTGTGAGTGTGTGTGTGAGTGTGTGTGTGTATGTGTGTGAGTGTGTGTGTGTGTATGTGTGTGTGTGTGTGTGAGTGTGTGTTCCTCAATTCCTACAGCATTATTATTGTTAGCCTGTGCTGGCACTCCCCCTGCCATTTGTCTGTATGGATTTATGTGCTCCCTTTATCTTCACATTCCACTCCCATTTCCTGCGGGTGAAACTGTTGGGATGTGAGCCCAGAAGTGGAACTGCTGCACCCCAGTATGTGACTACCAGATATGCATAAGTAGAGCCAGGCTGCACCAGCTCCCAAGTGGCTGTGCCAGCCCGCTCTGTGCTCCAGGCTGCTCGCTGCAGCCCCAGGAGCCCTCCAACACGCGGCACGAGCAGCTCTGCAGTGCACACCAGGCCAATAGGGGGAAAGTGGTGTGCCTGCCGTTTTAAGTTACACGTCTTTCATTACTAAGGGTTTTGATCGCTCTTCATGTGCTCATTGGATTTTGTTTTCCTCTTCTGGAAATTGCCCCTTTGCATCCCGGCCATTTTCTATTTGATCTGCTGCCAACTCGCCGTTGATTTGCAGGAGTTCCTCATTTACTCCAGATATTAATAGCTTGGCTTTAGACATTACAAATACCTTCTCACATTCTGTCAGCTCTCAACCCTGTCCAAAGTGTCTCTTATTGAACAGAACTCTTTAATTTTAGTGTGATCTAATTCATCAGGAGTTTTTTTGGAGGGAAGGGGTGCTTATGATGTGTGCTTTTGAAACTTGACTTAAAAGTCTTTTATTACTGCCCTAGACCAGGACTATATTCTGCTATGTTGTCTCCTGTTTACTTTGTCGAGTTACTTTCACAGTTACACATTAATCCGTCTAGAGACCACCTTGCTTGAATGGGCTGTTAGGTAGGAATCCAGCTCCCTCAACACCATCTACTGGACAATCTGATTCATCATAAGTCAAGCTCCTGCAGGTACTGGGTCTGCCTGTCGGTTTTCTGTCTCTGGCATTGTCTATTCGCCTGTTCCACGTGCCAGTGCCACAATTTTTAAAATTATTATTACTATGGTCTTGTAAAACTGGTAGGGAAAAGCACACCCTCCAGCTTGTTTTAAAAAAAGTTTTCTTAGGGCCAGCCCGGTGGCTCAGGTGGTTAGAGCTCCATGCTCCTAACTCCAAAGGCTGCCGGTTCGATCCCCACATGGGCGAGTGGGCTCTCAACCACAAGGTTGCGGGTTCAACTCCTCGAGTCCTGCAAGGGATGGTGGGCTGCGCCCCCTGCAACTAAGATTGAACACAGCACCTTGAGCTGAGCTGCCTCCTGGATGGCTCAGTTGGTTGGAGCGCGTCCATTCAACCATAAGGTTGCCGGTTCGACTCCCACAAGGGATGGTGGGGTGTGCCTCCTGCAACTAGCAACGGCAACTGGACCTGGAGCTGAGCTGCGCCCTCCACAACTAAGACTGAAAGGACAACAACTTGAAGCTGAATGGCACCCTCCACAACTAAGATTGAAAGGACAACAACTTGACTTGGAAAAAAGTCCTGGGAGTACACACTGTTCCCCAATAAAAGTCCTGTTCCCCCTCCCCAATAAAATCTTTAAAAAAAAAAAGTTTTCTTAGCTGTTTGTGGATCTTTATTCATCTATGAAAATGCTATCGTTCATTTATCAAATTTCTCCAAAAAAATGTACTTTTGATTAAGACTGTATTACATTTAAAGATGAATTTGGAGAGAACTCGCATCTGTATAGCTTTGTCATTCTACCCTTCATTATGTTATGTTTCTCTATTTATTCATATTCCTTTCTATATCCTTTATTCAAGTTTTCTACCAAGAGATCTTATATATTTGTATATATTCTAGGTACTTTGCAGCTCGCTGCTATGAATAATCTCTTATTTTTCAGTTTGGTACTGATATTGGAGATGTAGAGAAATACCAGAATTCTATTGGTTTGTCGGTTTTATCTAGCAATGTGGCTGAAATTTCTTATTGATTCTAACAGTTAGTTGGTGTGTTGATTCCTGTGGTCCTTCTTGATAAATGATCACACCATCTGCAAATAATGAAAATTCTATCTCCTCCCTGCCAACCCTCACACCTTGTATTTCTTTTTCTTTCTTTGTCACATTGACCAGGACCTCCAGAATTACGTTAAATCGTGGTAGCTTGCTTCTGTTCTTAAAGGGACATTATGGGCATGAAAGAAGAAAGGGGGTGCCTGTACCCACATCCCCATCGCTCATGGTTCAGGCTGCCCACCTTTGGTCAGGGTGTCTGCTCTGGGGGGCTAAGGGCCATTATGAATAATGCTGTATGTAGACTTTTGTCATGAAGCCTCCATCAAGTTCGCCAAGTTCCCTTCTATCCCTAGTTTAGTAAGAAGTTGTATCATAATTAAGTAACAAATCTTATGAAATGCTTTTTCTAGTTTGCTTGATGTTCTCCCATGCTGTTTCTTCTTTACTTTTCTTAGTGTGGGAAATCACATTGATACATTTTCTGATGGCTTCCTGGAATAAGCCCTACATCATCATGATGTATCATTTTTGATACGATACTGTATACTTTGTTTAGGGCTTTGAGACCTATGTTCCCAAGTGAAGTGGGCATGTCATTTTCTTTCCTTGTTTTGTCTCTATCTGGTTTTCGAAATCCGAATTTCAGTAGACTCATTAAATTTTCTGGGAAACTTTTCCCCTTTTTTTCTCTTATGACTTCCAGTGTCATTGATTTTATCTTCGCCAAGAGATTTGCTATGGAGCCCTGCCTGGCAACGCCCTGTCATCCTGCAAATACCCAGCCCTTCCCTCGTACTAGTGGGTGATTCCAGTCCAGTGTGGGAGCCACTGAGAGCTCCTGGAACGTGGCCTGCGGGTGAGCTTGGCACCCTGTGCAGCTCCCTCAGAGCAGATGGTCCCTGTTATGGAGCTGGCTGTTCTTCACTGGGTGCCACACACACAGCTTTATCCCTCCCACCCTTCTCATTAAATGTGTTCCATTAGAGGAGCCCTTCTCGTCCCCAGAGGAAATCAAGGGCATATCCCATAGTTTAATCAATTGCACTGAAGTCACAGAACCTCTTCCAGGCACTTTGAGATCATGGAAAGTTCCGGCGCCATTGAAAGCTCTTATGCAATTTGGAGCTTCTGTCTCCCCCAGGTTGGGTTAGGGAGCCTGGATTGGGAGGGGGTGACCTTCTCTGCATTGTTCCAGCTTCTCTCCAATCATCACTCCAAGGGTCAGGTTTAGGAGTCAGAGGACATTCTCCAAAGAATGTCTCACTCTGTCTCTTTTACCTCAACAACTTTATATCCTTGAGATGGGTGATGAGCTACTGGTGGCCAAGTAGGTTAGTCGGCCTCTTAGCACGTGGGTGGTCTGACACCTCACTCAGATGTGGGGTACTTGGCTAGCATAGTATCATTCCCGATATTTGGACCAGCCACAGCTGAGACAAGAAGCTGGTTTTACTATCCTATTACTCAGAACTCCAAGAACAGCCAGGGTTCCCCCTGAAAATCAAGACTTCCGGGCCGTATTCTAAAAGCCTGGGTGGGTCTCACTGAGTGTTCTACGCTGGGTCTGGGCACCTGATCTCTCCTTTACCATTGAATTTGGGTCTGCAAACTGGAGTAGGTGTCGTGACTTTGTTGGGCTGACTGCCCACAGCGCCCTGGTCACCCACACTTGATGTCTTCGGTCCAGATGGGGCACTAATCATGTTGTTGACCATCTGTTTTGCCCCTAGGGGCACTGAGTTCTATCAATCATCTCCACAACTCTCCCTGGTCAGGACCTGTGGCTGCCACTCTGAATCTGCCATGTTTTACAACTGCTCCACTTCTGTCAAGGTTTGGGGGGTGTCAGCCCAGCTGTTGCCTCCCCGTTGGCAGGGTCCCTTGACCTGGGCGTGGCAGAGCTGTCTCCATTAGCCACTTCACCTTCTTTAGAGCTCAGCTTCGCTCAGGATCCTGTCCCAGGCTTGGGCTTTGTGTTCTGTCCTGAAGCTGCAAAAGGGGGAAGGCTAGCTATCTGCCATCATACTACTGAGCTTTCCATGCCAGTTCATCACTCTCGGTCTTTCATTATGTTTTTTCCAAAGTGTCGGTTGAGCTTAGCAACTGACTCCTAAGTCCACAATTTCCCTCATATTTCTCGCATCCCTGATCCATCTTGCCAGCTAGTGCCTGTCTTTCCTTTCCACTGGCATCCCATTTAGCCCCCTCTCCCTTCCTCAGTTAAAGTGTAGCAATCATCCTGCTACCTTTTGCCAGGAGCTCTGTGTGCCACCTGCCACCAGTGACAGGTCCTCCTCACCGCTAAGTGATGGGTGACCCTGCTCCAAACTCCTGTTGAGTGTCTGCTTTCTTGGGTCACTTTTGGTACCGGCTGTCATAGCTTGGGGTCCCCAGAAAGCAGACTCTATGACAGAGCTCAGCATGTGGGATGTTTACTAGGGACAGTTCTTGGGAGTCAACACCTATTGGAGAAAAGGAAGGAAGCATGATTGGGTGCAGGGGGAAATTGGGCTGCAGTGGAGTAGCAATGAAGGCCTAGGCCAACCCCACGGAAAGCGTGGAAGCTGGGTGGTTCTGGAGGATTGTCCTGACTTGGGACAATGGTTGGGCCTTTTACTCGTTTGTCAAACCAGTCCCTAGATGTGGGCTGCCTGGGGAAGGGGGCGTGACCGCAGGAATGTCTTTCAAGGCCATTAATTCCAAAGAGGGCTAACAGCTCAGGGGCTGAGGAGTAAGTCTCAATTTAGAAGGGAGTGGTTCTCAGCTAGGAAAACTGAAAAACAGAACAAGAAAGAATTCTTGGAAATTCAAAAAATGAATTGCCAAAATGAAAACGTCTGACTGCAGGGTTGGACTATAAAGAGACCTTTTATCATATTTTTTAAAAGAGGTAAAAATAAAGGAAAGAAGACAAGAGACATGGAAAATGAAACCAAGAGGTTGGACATGAAATTATCAAGGAGATCATGTGAGAGGATTTTGTGAGAGGCTTTTGTGAGCTCAAGGACAGACATCTCCAGATGGAGACCTCAAGCATCCAGAAAAATGAAGAGAAAAAAGGCCCACACCTATACCCACGGCTGAGAAGTTTTAGAACACCAAGAATACAGAGCTTCCTTAAAGAGAAAAAAAACAGGCTGCAAGCAAAACAGGGAAATCAGACTGAGCTGTGAGGGTAAGACCACGAAGCCATGGCCATCCAGGCCAGGAGATTCTCATCCACCCACGTGCGCTCAGTCAAACTGTGAGTCAGGTGCGAAGACAGAGACTCTTTAGATATGATAGTCTCAGGAAAGATACCTTCCACACCTTCTTTCTTAGGAACTCATGTGAGGTTTTGCTGCAGCCAAACGAGAGAGCGAAGCAAGAAAGGAGAAGACCTGGGCCTCCCTGCTCCACCAAAGTCACCCAGCACCATGGGGCTGACACCTCCATTGGCAGGGCCTTGGGGAGTTTTGGGGGTGGTAGCCCCCAAATCAGTGCCACTCCCTCAGGGGCACCTTCAAATCCACGAGAGCCACAAATTGTCCTGTGAGCCTTCCTGGAGTGGGCTCAGCATCCTGCAGGGGGGCAAAGGGAGAGGAGCCCAGTGGCCTCGCTGAGGACTGGCCTATTGCTGGGACTTCCACGGTCACCTGCAGACCTCAGGTATGGGCTCACGCTTCACTGACAGGTGTCAATAAGGGCCCGTTTCAGGGCCAGGAGCCTCACTTTATGCTGATGCAGGTGAAAGCCCTTGGATTCTGTCCCCTTATTGGGCTGGATCCAGTGTCACCCTATGCTCACCAGCCTGCCATGTGCTGCCCTCATGGCACTCTTTAAAGTTTCCTGCTTGGGGCATCAGGGGCCAGAGCCTGGGTTCAAGTCCCAGCTCCTCTGTACTCTCAGGGACCTTGGCCCTGCTACTTAGAACCTCTTTTTCCTCACTTGCATAGGAAGGTCTGAATGAGATGACACTTGGCACCTAGCGAACACTCAGTAAATGCCAACAGTTGTTCATGCTCTGCCTGCCTGGTCCTGCAGAGGACACTAAGCCCCCCACCCTCCCCGGGGCCCCCGCCCCAGGCTGAGCCACAGCTTCTCCTCCTCCCACCCAACCAGCCTCGCAGAGGGAAGGCAGTCAGAGCCCACTGTCCTGGCTTAGGACTCATACCTCTGGGTGTCTCCATCACCCCTGGGATATTCCCAGATGTCCTTGCTGCTGCAGGATCCCTGCTCCCTAAGGTGGCTCCAGGGAGGAAACACACACACACACACACACACACACACACACACACACACACACGCACGCACAGAGGCATCTCCACACCTACTAGGGCTGTTGAGCTGCAGCCACTGGGGGAAAAGAAGTGGGGTCAGGACTCAGATCCAGATGAGGTTTTTCCTTTCCCCCTCCTGACACTCCTACCCCCAGACCCCCAACCAAGGACCTGTCAGGTCCCAGAGCAGTGAGGAGAACCACTCCAGACCCAGTCCTGGCAGCCCCCAAACCTGACGTCAAGGTTCCGGCACCCTCTGGAGGCGAAACCAAGCAGTGCAGTGGCCCAGAGGGCTGAGCCCAGGAAGAAAGGGCTCAGAGAGCCAACCAGGGGATCCCGCCAAGAACAGCAGGACACCCCCTCCTTCAACAAATATTTCTTGAGCACCTACCAAGTGCCAGGAGCTGTTCAGGGCACTGAGATTTCAGCTGGGAATGAGACAAAGTCCTGCTGATCTGGTGGTGGCTGCACCAGTATGTACACATATGAAAATTCACTGAGAAGTCCACTGAAGAATGCACTTTACAGTACGTGCTCGTATATAATATAATACCTCATCAACAAATTTTTTTAAAAATCAAATCTCTAAAATTAACAAAAAGGCAGCTGAGGCACATTTTTCTTTGTTTGACATTCTGTGTGTTGGTTTGCTTTCTGTGAAGCAATGATTCTCCACAACACTTGTGGTTCGAAGATTCTGGAACACATGAGGGTCTGCACAGGCTCCTGATAATTGAGTCACAAAGACTCAAGTTCTCTTTTTAGGATTGGTTTCTAGCTCACCTGCATTGTGTGCAAAAAACATACTCTACTATTTCAACCTGTTGCAATGTGTTGACATATCTGACCCTTTCTAGGATCGATTTCGTGTATGTTCCACGTGTGCTTGGAAAACAAGTGCATTCTGCAGTTGTTCAAATTTTCTATATTATTCTGGTTGTTTTTTCTGCCTGTTCTGTCAATTACTAAGAGAAGTGTGTTAAACTATCCCACTGTAGACTGGGAGAAAATGTAAATGAAACAAGATTGGCAAATACACACACACACACACACACACGCACACACACACACACACGCACACACACGCGCACACACACACACACACACACACACGGCTGTAGTTTTGTCTATTTCTCATTGTAATTCCAGCATGTTTTCCTTCATGTAGTTTGAGGCCATGTATTAGATGCATACAAATTTAGAATTTTTATTGAACTTTTTACATTAACAAAATTCCCTCTATATTTTTTTTAGTTTTTAAATTTTGAATTTATCTTTTGCTTTAAAGGGCTGTTGGCTTGGTATTAACGTAGATGCACTAGCTTTCTTTTAGTGAGTGCCGGCGTGGGATCAAGGCTTGCTCGAAAAATATGTCCTATTGGTCCTGTTTCTCTGGAGAACACTGACTAATACACTCTTTAAGCAGAAGAATCACCTATCAGATCTGTCTCTGAGAAAGTAAGTTTTCAACCTGTTGTGATTAGAACAATCAACTTGGTTTTCATTCTAAAATAATGTGTTCATTTTAGAAATTGAACAATAAAAACTTGGTTTAAAAACCTTTCCTGGGAGAGAAGTCACAACATAGTATTTATTTGTTTCGTTCTGGACTCGCGTGCCCAAGCGGCCACTTGGCTGAAAATGTCAAACTTTAGGTTTTGCTAGAAGTCAACTCCCCATCTATCTTTTTCTCTTGCTCCGTTGGTTATTTATACAAAATGTGGACAAGAAGGAAGTGTGGTTTTCTCAAAACGTTGCCATAGCACCAAAGCTGATGGTGACTATATCTGCAAAGCTGGGTTTTTACAAAACTTGTTTTCAGCCATATGCTGAGCACTTATTATGTGCTGGCACTCTGCTAAATGTTTTAGATGTCACCTTGTTTGGGTCTCTAGCTCAAGAAGTCAAGTTCATCACCTGCTCTCATGGCCCCCAGGGCCTCCCACCTCTTCAACATAAACAAGCTACACTGGAAAAACTATTGGAACGTGCTGGGTCCACAATCAGAAACCAGGATCATCAAAGGAAACACTCCTGTTTGAAGGATATGTCTCTGTTCCAAGCACGGACCCTCACTTCTGCTGAGCAACCTCAGGGACCTCAAACCTCACCCAGAGGAACCAGGAAACCTCTGGAAAATAGCTCATTAAACCTCAGAGGGGAAAGCAGCAGCACCAGATCCAAGATGGCGGCCAGCAGGAGGCTGATGAAGGAGCTTGAAGAAATCTGCAAATGTGGAATGAAAAACTTCCGTAACATCCAGGTTGATGAAGCTAATTTATTGACTTGGCAAGGGCTTATTGTTCCTGATAACCCTCCATATGATAAGGGGGCCTTCAGAATCGAAATCAACTTTCCAGCAGAGTACCCATTCAAACCACCGAAGATCACATTTAAAACAAAGATCTATCACCCCAACATTGATGAAAAGGGGCAGGTCTGTCTGCCAGTAATTAGTGCTGAAAACTGGAAGCCAACAACCAAAACCGACCAAGTAATCCAGTACCTGATAGCCCTGGTGAATGACCCCCAGCCCGAGCACCCCCTTCGGGCTGACCTAGCTGAAGAATACTCTAAGGACCGTAAAACATTCTGTAAGAATGCTGAAGAGTTTACAAAGAAATATGGGGAAAAGCGACCTGTGGACTAAAATCTGCCGCGATTGATTCCAGCAAGTGTGAGCAGAGACCCAGAGCAGTGCAGACACCTGGCAAAGCAGGACTCTGTGGAAAATTGACATGTGCCACCGCCTGGCGTTTGCTTGTGGCAATTACTAACTTTCTACAGTTTTCTTAATCAAAAGTGGTTTAGGTAACCTATAAAAGGATTAAAAACTTAAAAAAAAAAAAAAAAACCTCAGAGCACCTGTCTTGCCTTGTGAGCCTTGCAAGGTGCTCCCCCTACGTCCCACAGTGCGGCCAGGTGGCGTCGGCTTGGTTATGACTCTGTATAGTTACCTGTTGTTGCCTGACAAATCACCTCAAAGTTTAGCCACTTAAAACAACAAGCATTTATTATCTCCGTTTCTGAGTCAGAAATTTGGGGGCGGTTTGGCCGGGTGGTTGTTGTGCAGGGTCTCTGTCGTGCGGGAACAACAGCAACTCACAGTCAAGGTGCTTACATATTCTCAATGGTGGCCGGTCAAGACACAAAAGCAAACATCTGCCAGTTCCACTACACGGTGGTATGTTCCCAAAAAAATAGTCAAGCTGTCCATTAAATTAGGGATGGAAGGCAATTCCCCATAGTCCTTAGTCATTCGCCAGGGCTGTCCTGGGGGTGAGGGATGACCTTGACCTCACCCTCAGCTCCCACGGAGGACTTAGCAAGCCTTTCCTCCTGGGACTATAAGTCCTGCATCCCGGCTGCCTCAGCAAGCACTTCCCAGCCCACAGGGCCGCAATGACCTTCATTTTCTCTGGCCTCTGCTGGTTGGGGAAACGTCCACGTCTTCCCACCCCTCCACAGGGGTCCAGCTCTCAGGCAGCTGCTCCCCCTGGTCTTCCTGCAACTGAGTGTTCATAGGCACAAACTGCTCCACAGCCCTTCGGGGAGCTTTGGCCGGCACCGTACCCTGCTCGCTGCGCCATTTGTCGTGCAGGGGACTCTGCTCGCTGGACCAGTTGTCATGCGGGGTGGCCTGCAGGATCTCTGCTCCCACTCCCCACACAAGAACGCAGGATATGGCTAGGCCAGAAAGGAACCCCCACGGAGCCATAGGTAGGGGAGTCATACCACTATACTCTCACTGGCTGCTGGGTTGGAGACACAGGAACCAGGAGCAACACAATTCTTAACCCTCACTGCGCCGCTTGCAGACTCAGCCACCATCTTCTTGCTAGCCCCAATTTTTCTGCTAGCCTAGCCACGGCAGTTATATTAGTGCCCAATGGCTCACTGGTTACAGCTGACGGCCAACTAGCCACAGCTGATGGCCTTTTGATCACAGTCGATGGCCATTTACTACCTGAGCCAGCACCTTTCTATGTGAGGCCGAGAGCCTGGAAACTGCTTTTTGGGGCTCTGTCCCCACAGTCTCTGTTTTAAATATAGGTTTTGTTATTGTTCAGGTGTGCCAAGGCCAACAGATCAGGAGGCAACTGCCATCAAAACGAAAGTTTATAACTCACAGATCCCAAGAGCACGGGGCACCGCAAGCCACGTGGGGAAGCACCAAGGCCGCCAGGAGGCAGAGGGAAATGGGGAACTGTGAGCAAGAGCCTTTATTGGGGTTCCCACAGTAAAGGAACGGGCCAGGCAGGGTGAGCAGGCTAGTTTGGATAATTTCCGCGGGCTTTGGGGCATGGGGGCTGCCCCTGGTTGTCTGGCACCTGGTCTTGGGGTGGGCAGGGCAGGGATAGTGGCCCAACGTGTGAGAGCTCCATAAAGGAGGTAGTTGGGAGTGTGGGCTCTGAAGCAGTGGGTTTGTATCTAAAAGGCAAGCTGTTTACCATTTCTACAGATTAGTTACCCCTGGGAGGGGCCATCCCTCCAAGTCAGCAAGGCCCCAGATGTCAAAGCATCAGACTACAGGAAATAAAAGACGTGGTTAATACAGTCTCTCGTGAGGTTGCAGTCAGCATGGTGGCTGGGGCTGCAGCCATCCGATGGCTTGACTGGAGCTAGAGGGTTCCCTTTCAAGATGGCAGCGTGGACAGTGATTTCACGCTGGCCTTAGCAGGAAGCCTCAGTTCTTCGTCACCTGAACCTCTCCACAGTGCTGCTGGAGTGTCCTCGTGACATGGCAGCTGGCTTCCCCCAGAGCACGTGAGCCAAGAGAGGGGGCAAGGAGCAAGCCCCGGGGCCTTTTGTGACCCAGCCGTGGACGTCGTGTGCCATCACCTCCACCACGCCTGTGAGCTAGCAGCCCATCACGACGTCCAGCCACACTCAACGGGTAGGGAATTCGGTTCCAAACTTTAAGGTGAAAATTGTCGAAGGATTTGTGAACATATTTGAAACTATCACAGTCTTTTTCAGCTGACGTCGTAGAAAATCACTTCCAAAAAGGGGAGCACTTATGGGCTCATTGAAACAAACCAGGGGAAGGACAGAGTGGAACTGCCTTTTCAGAGACTGCAGTCTTGACCTAAGAAAAACACCAAACAACTCGCTCTCTCTCTCTCTCTCTCTCACACACACACACACACAACTTTTCTCTGTACAAGGGCTCCACTCTCTCAGCTAACCCAAACCCATAGTCTGTCTGAATTCACAGTCTCTTGAACAGAACAGAAAGCTCCCGTCTCAGAGGGCGCTCCTGACACCTGGCCAGCTGCTGTGTGGGAACGGATCAGCAGAGGATTCTGATGGACCCAGCTCTGTGCGTGTGCTCACTGCTTGGACCAACTGCCGTGCCTGGGGCTGGGACTCATTGAGTGGCTGGGCTTGGGTCCCATATGTCTGAAGGACAGGACCTGGTACCAGCAGGGGACGAGGGGGTCCGGTGGGGGTTGCCAGGTTCCAGCTGAGTGGCCATCCCACTTGTGTGTGCCACTCTGCCGTGGCTGGATTTATGAGCCAAAGTCACAGTCTCTATTTTTGGAATATTGGAAAAAATCAACTGCTTTAAACTCTCAAAATGGTAACTTGCCACAGGTGTGGCCTAATCACTGGGTCTATTTGAAGATGTAAGCATGCTAAGACTGAATCTCTGAGAGGCTATCCCCTTCTCATTGGGACACGCTCTTGAGCCAGAATCCAGTTGTGGACACAGCGGATGAGTAGGCTGAATACCCTCGTCTTATTTTCTCTTCTGGGTGCCACTCTTAAGAATAAGGTTCATGGTCGGCCCGGTGGCTCAGGCGGTTGGAGCTCCGTGCTCCTAATGCTGAAGGCTACCGTTTCGAGTCCCACATGGGCCAGTGGGCTCTCAACCACAAGGCTGCCGATTCAACTCCGCGACTCCTGCAAGGGATGGTGGGTTCCGCCCCCTGCAATTAAAATTGAATGTGGCACCTTGGGCTGAGCTGCCGCTGAGCTGCCGCTGAGCTGCCGCTGAGCTGCCGCTGAGCTGCCGCTGAGCTGCCGCTGAGCTGCCGCTGAGCTGCCGCTGAGCTGCCGCTGAGCTCCTGGATGGCTCAGTTAGTTGGAGTGCATCCTCTCAACCACAAGGTTGCCGGTTCAACTCCTGAAAGGGATGGTGGGCTGCACCCCCTGCCACTAACAACAGCAACTGGACCTGGAGCTGAGCTGCACCCTCCACCACTAAGATTGAAAGGACAACAACTTGACTTGGAAAAAACCCTGGAAGTACACACTGTTCCCCAATCAAGTCCTGTTCCCCTTCCCCAATAAAATCTTAAAAAAAAAAAAAAAAGGAATAAGATTCACGGGTGGCAGCTGGATGCCTCAGTTGATTAGAGCACGAGCTCTTAACAGCAAGGTTGCCGGTTCAATTCCCACATGGGATGGGATGGTGGGCTGCGCCCTCTGCAATTAAAGATTGAAAACAACAACTGGACTTTGAGCTGAGCTGTGCCCTCCACAACTAGACTGAAGGACGACTTGACTTGGAGCTGATAGGCCCTGGAGAAACACACTGTTCCCCAATATTCCCCAATAAAAATATTCCCCAATAAAAATAAATAAATAAATAAAAAGAATAAGGTTCATGAAAGTAAGTTGAAGGGGCTGCAAACAAAGTGCATGTCCTCAGGACATATGGATCTTTTTCTGACCTTGTCCCATCTGGAGACACAAAGGCCCCCCCCCAAACCCTGTCCAAAATCTTCCAATGGGAAAGTTTGGAGCTCAAGTGTGGTTTAGTTGCCCAAAACACCTCCCAGACAAATACTCAGCAGTTCTTTGGGGTAATTATCTACCCGGTTCCGTGAGAGGAGCCTCAGGGGCACACACTTACCCCAACTTCATCTCGACACCTTGTCCCCACGTTTGCAGGACTGGTGCAAGCAAACAGCAAAGCATACCTATGCTCTTGCTTCTAAAATTCCCCGTGGCTCTGACTTGATTTCAACCAGGACATTTAACATTCACCTAACATGTACATTTTAAATAACCACTTCATTACTGCGTCATTCATCCAAAGCACATTTAAAAGCATTTTCTGGGGCTGTTTGGTAAAAAACATAAACTGGGTAGTCAGCCTGACTGGGTGCAAATTCCAGCTCTGACCTCAGTTTTCTCATCTGTACAATGAGGTCTTAAGACCTGCTATGTGTCTAGCACATAGGAGGTGCTCGATAAACAGTGGCATTTTGCGACCACCCAGGATGTCACAAACAAGCTCAGAGAGGATGAGCCATTTGTCCAAGACTGTGCAGCCAGGGAGGGCAGACAGGAACCCCGACCTCCAGTCTCAGGGTCCCAGACCAGGAAAGGGAAGAGAGCCCTCTAGCAGCTTACAAGGGAGCCTTGGGGGTCAGGGCGATGGGGGGATGGGACCCAAGCCAGAGCCATCCAAGACCTTGACAGAGAAGGTAGTGGGGGCAGGAAGACAGGCCGGAAGGAATGGAGCAACGTTCTTGCAGCTTCAACAGGCCGTGGGGCTGCAGGCCTCCCCTGTGCCCTGCAGCCTCCCTGGGGAAGAGTTATGAAACCCACCAGGACAGCGGACCTCCCACCCCATGTGGCAACCATTGCCTCAGGTCCCACCACTTTCCCCTCAGGATTAATGGTCCCTTCCAGGGGCATTCTCATCCAGAAAGGTCAGTTCTCCTCCTCCAGAAACCAAAACTGCCAATCAGCGACCCAAACCCAGGGCGCCTCTTCTCAGGGCCTATTTGAAGTCTGTCGGGCAGAGGCTCCTTTAAGGGGCAACCAGGCCTCCAGCCGGGGAGCAGCGGACCCAGATGTGAACCTGAGAAGTCCATTCCCCTCTCTGGGCCTTAGTTTCCCTATCTGTAGGGTAAAGGCGTTGAGTTAGGTGATGCCGGAGACCTTTGTACTCATAGGCCAAGACTCCTAAAAGTCCATTTCCATATCATCTTTCCTGCTCCAAAGCCTCTAGTGACTCCCAGTTCCCTGGAAGTCAATTCCAAGTCCTTAGCCTGGCAGGAAAAGCCACGACACTGACACCAGTGCCCCTGCCACTCCACCCCCAAAGAGCCTCTGCTACCTGCCCAGGCCGAGGCCTGTCCTACCCCTGAGACTGGTCTCCTGCTCTCTCCTCTGGCCTCCAACCCCCTCCCTTCTTCCCTTTCTGAGGACCACCCATGACAAAGCCTGGAGCCATTCAGACCTGCGTTTGAATTCCAGCTCTCCCGTTTACGAGCTGTGTGGCCTGGGACAAATCGCCTCACCTCTCTGACTTTTAGCTTCCTCCATTGAAGGGATTAGATAACCATCTAAGGGCCAGCACGGAGTGGGGGCACCAGGCCTGTGAACTCGGACAGGCCTCTGATCAGAGACTCGAGTAAAACAGACTCAGCTGATGAGAAAGAGAGAGAGAGAGAGAGAGAGAGAGAGAGAGAGAGAGAGACTGAGATCCCGCAGCCTCCCCGCGGAGGTAGTACCGTGGGACAGAGTCAGCTCTTAACAAAAGAAACGAAATCGCACACAGTGGGAGGCAACACATAAGCAGGTGTGCCATAGTTTTATCAACTACAGTGGTCTATGTCAGCAATTTACAAGAAAACCAGTAGTAATATGTTCCTTCATGGATATGGAGGTCACTGCTTTCGGCATTAGACAGCATCCAAACACTCCAACATTTTCCTGTGCATGAACTTCTGCATGTGAGCACTTATCTTGGTGAATACGTGCATTGTTTTATTTAGGTGGATATATTTTTCGCCTGCTTACTGCTCCCGCAGCTTTATTCAAGAAACTTGCACTTTGAGGGCTGTGTTGACAATTTTAACTGAAAATGTGCATCATGATGGAAGGTGCTGACTTTTTTGGAAGGGGGTGGCAAGAAAGTTACCATGAGCAGGGTCCGTCCGTTGACCATGAGGAAATCAGCTCTCAAAGAGTTGGGGTCTGGGCTAGTTAAAATAGAAATAAACTTTTCAAGTATAAAAAAAAAAGTCAGCTCTTGCTGGTGTTCGCACACCCATTTCCTGACAGTGAAGGTGAGTCAGCCATCCCACTAGGGGGCAGAGGACACAGAAATGAACCAGATCTGGCCTCTGACTGCACAGGAGGAGGGTTCCAAGGGACACAGCTGAGCAGGCGAGGAGCCCACAGAGTGGAGTTGAGGGAGAGGCAGCAAACTGAGTGCTGAAATGGCGTGATGGTGGGCGGGTGGGGTGGGAAAGTTCTGGGCAGAGGAGATCCAGACACAAAGGCAAGATGAGCAGAGCAGGCCTGTCTGGAGAACTGAGAGAAGCACAGTGTGGCCCTAAGAGTGAGCAGGGCATGGAGGGTGGAGAATGTTCTGGAGAGCAGGGTTCACATGAAGGAGGGCCTGGCAGGCTCGCCAGGCTGTGGACTTCACCCAGAGGGCAACGAGGAGCCACTAACAGATATGCACTGGGAGTGCCTGGCATTCTGGAGTGTCCGACTCCACATTGCGCGAGGACCAGCAGGAAGTGCCAGGAAGGCTGAGGGAGCCAGGCAGGAGGCGACCCCAGCTTTCAGGAGGGAGAGATGTGCTGGGACTGGGCAGATTGTGGGGCACTCCCACTGGGCCGACAGAAGCTCCCTGAAGCTGAGGGAGACCCTCAGCACCCCACTCTGTCCAAGCCTGCCTTCAGCCACACACCTGCGGCCACTTGCCGCACCACCTGGGGTGACCGTGGGTAACACTGAGAACAGGCAACATCGATGCACGTGTAAAACACCCAAGTGTGTGTCACTCCCCATGTGCACACCCTCGGAATGTGTGCCCGTCACACAGCCGGCCGGGACTGTCCATTACTGTCACGGCCACCCGCCCTTCTCTCAGATGGGGATGATTCTCCAGGTTGCTATAATCACGAATGTCATGCGGGGTGTCAGGCGGGGTCTCATGAGGGGTCTCTGGTCCCGCTCCCCACACAAGAACGCAGGATATGGCTAGGCCAAAAAGGAACACCCACGGAGCCATAGGTAGGGAAGTCATACCACTATGGTCTCGCTGGGTTTACACGACGTGCGACCTGCTGTCCGCTTTGCTGCCAACCGACCTACTCTCCTCCACTCTCCTTCAGTCTCCTTCAGTCTCCTCCTCTCTCCTCCTCTCTCCTCCGTAGCCCGGCAGTTATATTAGAGGCCAATGGCTCAATGGTTACAGCTGACGGCCAACCAGCCACAGCTGATGGCCATCTACTACCTGAGCCAGCACCTTTCCACATGAGGCCGAGAGCCTGGAAACTGCTCTCTGGGGCTCTGACCCCACAACGAGTGTCTCCGTGGAGGACAACTCCTTCCTGCAGGAAGCCCTCCAGGCGCATCCCTGAGGTGTGGAGGCTCATCCTCCACTCTGGACTCGGAACTCCTCTGTCTCCTGGCAGCTCCAGGTCCTAATGCCCAGCCCGGCCCTGCCCCTCCCCGAGGCCACCTGGGAAGGGGCAGAAGGTCCCCTGTGCACACCCAGGTCCTCAGTGACTACAGCACAGCTTTCCTCTCACCGTGTTTATTGGTTCCCAAGGGCAGCCACTCTCCCAGGGGAGGCCAAGCAGGCTCATATCTTGCGGGCTCCAAAGATGGGACGGTTCACGTGCTCGGGGGAGGCCAGGAAGGCCTTGAGCTTGGGCCGGGCGCTGAGGCGAGCCACGTAGGCCGAGAGCAGGGGGAAGGAGTCCAGGCAGCCGGGGGCCAGGACCTGGTGCTTCAGCAGCAAGTCCAGCAGGTTGTAGTCTGCGAAGGAAATCTGCAGGGCAGGGTCCGGGGTGGTTTGAGTGGGATCAGGAGAGAAGGGCTGCTGGGGCCAGAACTCTAGCTGCTCCAACAAACCAGTCATGGCTCCTACTCTGGGCCTCCTTTTGCCCATCTGAGAAATGGACTCGCAATGGGTTGGATCCAGCACTCACCTGGTCGCCCACGATGAAGGCCTGGCCCCCCTGGTTCTGGGACAGCAGGGTCTCAAAAGGCTTCAGGTGCCCCGGCAGTTCCTGAACATACTGGGCTTTGCCCTCTTCCTGTGAACCAGAGTGATCCCAGGGGTGGCATGCAACATGCCTGGCCAGATGACCTCCCTAGCCCCGCAGGCCTGAGCACCAGCCGAGGCCCCCACTCACATAGTTGTGGCGGACAAGGTGGACACAGAGCTTGCGGAAGTCCTCCAGACCGTCGTTCACCATGTCTACCAGAGCCGCCTCCCGCTGGTCTTTGCCGTATAGCCCTGGGTCAGTGGCCAGGCAACGGGTCAGGTTCTGTTCAGGCTGGTGCCATGCTGCTCTACTCGCCCGAAAATGCACACAAGTCCCTGGTCTGGGCAACCCGGTCCCTTGCTTTGGAGGCGCCGCTCCGCCTAACTCTGCTGCTCCCATCTCTGAGTCCAAGGGGATACACCCAGATGAAGCCCACGCTGGTCTTCTAGACTACACCCCAGGTGGCTGAGACTCAGGCGTTCCCTGCCCAAATGGCCCCAAGCCCCCGCCTCCAAATATGTCGGCCACAAGGAGGGACCAAGCCCCCTATACGTGCCTCCTTAGGCCTAAGGATGGCTGTTTGTGGGGCTGGACAGAACTTGATTGTGTGGGTGGATGTATCCATATGCAGTGCAAGACAGCATAGGGGCAGGAAAAGGACGTGACAGACTGCAGTGAAAGCCTCTGTCCTCACTCTGGGTCCTGCAAAAGTTAGGTTGAGCCTGGGCCTGGCTGTTCCCAATGCTCGTCTGCCTCCTTCCCTAGTTGTCTCATCCTCCTGGAATCCAGGGCTTTTCTGCACTCCCACCCCAGGCTGGCCAATAAAAAGGCAGCCGCCTCCCTAAGCCATGTTCCTGCCACCCTTGAAACAGGGCCATAGGTCTGTCCTCTGTAACCATGGGTTTTCCAGATTCAGATGAGGCCAGAACAGGAAGAAACGGGCCTCCTGCCACTTGGATGCCCCTGGCCATAGCTGCAGTGACTCTAGCCTGTCCCAGCACACACGTGGTTGCCAACGGCCTCCTGTGAGCTGTCATCCAGGAAATAGGCAGAGTGAAGCCATTTGGCACCGTCTGGCTGGGGGCTGACCGTACTGCCCCTGCCCAAGTGGACTGGCCGCCCCAGCCCCATAACCCAGAGCCCTCCTAACCCTGGTCCTGACCCTTCCTCTAGGGCCATCGGACCTGCCCTTCGGCCAGGCAGGACTCTGGTGGCTGCAAGCACACCTGCTCAGGCCCAGGAACATCCTGCTGGGACCCCTCAGGTACTTTTCTGGACTGGGCGGCCAGTGACCTCAGGACTCACCGAGGGAGCGGCCCAGGTGGCGCAGGATGGCATTAGACTGGTACAGGGTGAGGTCTCCGTCCTGGAACTTGGGGAGCTGCCCGTACAGCTGGGGGGTGGCACAGCTCTGTCAGAGGTGCTGAGCTTGGCTGCCCCCCATGGTAGTTTTGCCCCCCAAGGCCCAGCCCCTGACGCCACTGGGCACGAGCACTCACACAGGAGGCCTTGAGAGAACCCTGCATCCAGGTCTCCTTGGTCACCACCTCCTCCTTCCAGCTCTGACCCTGGTCAGCCAGCAGCATGCGCATTGCCTCACAGCGCCCTGGGGGTGGGGAGACAAGAGTGTGGGGACAGGCAGAGCCCCAGTCTCACAGAGCCCTGGGGAGGGGTCAGGAGTATGTGGAAAGGACAGAGGAACAGGAAAGAAACCCTAGCTTTGGGAGCCTCTGAGAGAGGATGGACCTCAGAGGAAGAATGGAGACCACGGCCCCAAGTGTCTTGGAGAAGGGGATGGGGAGGAGGGGAGGACACCCAGCCCCCCAGTGCCCCAGGAAAGAAAAGCAGAGGAAAAGAGGGAAAGTCGCCCGGCCCTGCCCCCGCGATCCTGGCCCAAGTCCAGGGAGCAGCCTGAGTGTCTGGCCTGGGTCCTCCAGAAGGAGCAGAGGTAGCACCTTGGGCAGGGAAGTAGACGATGGTGTAGGGCGGCACTAGGAGAGACAAAACAGGACGATGAAGGACTTCCCGCCTGGGTGCAGGGCCCAAGGGCCGGCAGCCTTAGAGTCAGACCCCCTAGAGAGAGGGTGGCTCAGCCTGGGCCCACGCCCGACCAGGTCCAGACCCTACTCACTGGCTGGAGTTACAAGTGCAACAGGAAGCAGGAAGGAACACAGAGGCCTTATATTTACTTTTGGCTCCACCTCACCCAGGAATGTACCAAGTCACTGATCTTGGTCCCAGGCAAATCTCTTTGTGGTGGGGGCAGGGCCGGACAGACCGACCTGCTCATCTACGTGGGTGTACCCTGCCTGCAGGGCAGTGTCTGTACAAGAGCCACCCACACTTGGCCACACAGCCACTATCCCTCCTCCCTGCCATACCCAAACACACATAACTCCTCAGGGACCACAGAGGCCAGGATTGAGTACCTTGCTCACTGCTGGGTCCCCAGAGCCAGCATACAGTAGGTGCTCAATAAATGCTTGTTGCATGCATGAATGCAATTAGACGTATCCATTTACACATCCTCCCTCCATGATAGTAATAATAGCAAACCCTTAGGGGCTGACGGTGTTGAGAACTTTACAAATATTACAATCCTAAGACTGTTCTGATCCTCGTCTTACAGAGGATGGAACCGAAGCACAGAGAAGTTAAGACACTTTCCCAGGGTCACACAGCTAGTAAACAGGATTTAAACCCATATCTGGCTGGCTTCAGGGGCCTCACTTTTAACCCTCATTCTTTCTTCTGCAAGGTCTATTGTCTCCCAATTTTTTTTTTTAAATCTTCATTAGGAGCTTTTTCTTTTTCTTTTTTTTAAATTTTATTGGGGAATATCGGGGAACAGTGTGTTTCTACAGGGCCCATCAGCTCCAAGTAGTTGTTCCTTCAATCTAGTTGTGGAGGGCGCAGCTCAGCTCTAACTCCAGTCGCCGTTTTCAATCTTTAGTTGCAGGGGGCGCAGCCCACCATCCCATGTGGAACCAACAACCCTGTTGTTCAGAGCTCGCGCTCTAACCAACTGAGCTATCTGGCCGCCCCTCCCAATCTTTTTTGACTGAGTCTAATACAGGCTGAACCTGGGGATGTGGTTGGATAGAAAAGCAGAAACACTAGAATGAACAGAACCTCGTGGACCTCAGAGGGCCGTGTCTTTCCAGGCAGAGCCCAGTGCCTGCCTCCCTGAGACCCATTTGGCACCCATCTGGTATCCCAGTTCTCCTCCCGGCTGCCACTTCCCAAGGCAGGCGTGTGAGAGAGGCTCTCACTGGGTGTGGCAGACTTCCTTGGGAACTGGGGCCTGACAGAGCCGGGCGTCTCAGCCTGGTTTTCCTGATAGAACCACAAGGAGAGGAAGGTGTCCTGTGTAGAAGTACACACCCAAAGCATGGGAAAAAAACCAGCATGGCTAATCACCAGCAACCTTTAGCCTCATTGGAGCCCACAGCTGCCTGGGGCAGGAGGGATTGGGGCAGGGGTGCCAGAGCTGTTTTATCCCTGATTCACATCTGGAGCAACATCTGTCCAGCACTTAGCAGCTTACAAAGAGCTTTTGTATAAATGGTCTCATTTCATCTCCACAATACCCTAGGAGGGAGGGAGTCTTGTTCCCATTATACAGACCAGGACACCAAGGCTCAGAGAGGTTCATTCACCTGCTCTGGCCTGGAGCGTGTACACCCCTTCTTTGCGCACAAGCATCACAGACCTGGGAGAATGGAAGACCCCCTGCGTCCAGTGCAGCTCACAGCCTCCAGCCATCACGCTCAGATCCCCTGGGCAGTCTGCCACCCAGCATGACTTGGCATTATGCTGTGGTGTTCCAGGTGGTGCTTTTACCCACAGTCCTCTGGCTCCACAAGCCCAGCCTGTGGTCTAGCTCTGTGGCCAGCCTGGGGCCTGGTGATTTGGGGCCCAGAAGCAGAGCTTTCCCAGCCCAACTGGTTAGGCACCTCCCTGTGTCCAGCCCCCACCTCCTATCCGTATACATCAGCACCTGTCTTTGGTGGGTTTTAAAATAGATACAAACTGCTTTATTGCTACATAAAATTCACCCCTGTAAAGGGTACATTCTGTGGTTTTCAGTATGTTCAGTGTTGCGTAATCATCACCACTATCTAGTTCCAGAACATTTTCATCACCACAAAAAGAAACCCTGTGCCCATTAGGAGTCACTCCTCGTCCCCCTCCCCACGTCCCCTGGCAACAAACCACTAGTCTATTTTGTTGCTATGGATTTGCCTATTGTGGACATTTCTTATAAAGGAAGCCATACAGTATGTGGCCTTTTGTGTCTGGCTGCTTTCACTTACCATCTTGTTTTCAAGGTTCGTCCCTGTTGTAGCATGTACAAGGAATGAAATCTCTAATTCATATATGGTAACTCATTTTGAGGAACTGCCAAACTCTTCCAAAGTAGCTGCACCACGTTATAAACCCAACAGCAGCACATAAAGGTTCCAACTTCGCATCCTCCCCAACCATTGTTATTCTCTGTCTTTTTCACTTTAGCTATCCCAGTAAGTGTGAAGTGGTATCTCAACATGGCTCTGTGTATGGTGCTTACCAGGTGCCAAGCCTGGGTTTGGCTTGTGAGGAACAGGGTCGAGAAGGAGCCATCATCTTTGCCATCAGAGGAATTACAGCTCAGAGTGGGGGAGCTAGATAGACACAAGTCTTCATGCACACATTGATTACTCTGTGTCAGGCAACGAGTGGGCTAGACATCATGGGAGACACCGAAATAAGTAAGATCCATATCTGACCTATTTCTACCCTAATGGACTCTTTTAATGAAGAATATAAGGTTGTCACTGGCAGTCCATCTGTCCGTAGGTTCATCTATACATCCGTCTATCTAATCATCCATCCATCCAACAACCAAACATTCAACCAGCAGTCCATCAAAACATCCACCTATCCATTTATCCACTCATTCATCCAACTACCCACCCAATAAACCCATGTCTCCATCCATCTTTTTACCCATTTATATATCCATCTATTCAACCATCCACCCAACCTTCTATCTATGTAATTGTGCACCCATTCATTTACCAAACATTTAACCACTCGTCCATCAAACCATCTACCCATCCTTCTATCTAGTCAGCCACCCACCTGTCCGTCCATCCACCATCCATCCATCCATCCATCCATCCATCCATCCATCCATCCATCCATCCATCCACCTGACCACTTATACATCTACTCACACAATTCTCCAACCACCTGTCCATCCATTCAACCACCTGTCCATCCTTCCATCCATTTACTCAATCATCCATCCTTCCAACTACCAACCATTCAAACAATCCATTAAATCATCCATCCATCCATCCATCCATCCAACCACCCACCTATCCACCCAACAATCCACCCATCCACCTATACCGCGTTTCCCTGAAAATAAGACCTAGCCAGACAATCAGCTCTAATGCATCTTTTGGAGCAAAAATTAATATAAGACCCAGTATTATATTATATATTATATATTATATTATTATATTACATAAGACTTATAGTAAAATAAGACCGGGTCTTATATTAATTTTGGCTCCAAAAGACGCATTAGAGCTAATTGTCCAGCTAGGTCTTATTTTCGGGGAAACAAGGTATGTCAACCACTGATCCACCTGGACATCCTGGACACTGGAGCAGGGCCCCCAGCTTGGCTAAGTCAGGATGGGCAAGTCAAGGGCACCAAGATGAATGCCGGAACATGCTGTTCATTGAACACAAGCCAGGAAAGATTTCCAAGCCAGGCTTTGTTCACCTAGACACAGTGGCTTTTCTCCTTGATTACAAACGCTTCTACTCACTATATTCTGACCAGATATAGCCGCCACTACTTTGGCTTATACTTTGGGACACACATGTCTCACCACTTCCCATCTTCTTAGGTGGTTATCTGGACAGGAAGTCACTCATCACATGTGGCATCCATCATGTTTTGAGCCCTTCCTATGTGCCAGGAACCTGCTAGGTCCTCCTTTATCATTTAATTTTCACAAAGGCACCGTGAGGCAGATACTAGGTCAACCCCATTTTTCAGATAAGGAAACTGAGGCTTGGCAAGGTGAAATACCTTGCCTGAGTCACACAGCGAATGTATGAGGAGCCCCACTCTGCAGGCCTTTCCTATGACCTTGCAGAAAACGGGAGAAGTCCCGTCTCTGAGGGATGTCTGCCATTCTGCCTGGGAAGCACTGGACTCCTGGCCTCTGGGGGGAGCTGTGACCCTGGTGCAGAGGGGCTGAAGGATGCTGGAAGCTGAGCCCCAAATGGTCAACAAGAATGGTCACCATGAGCCCTTCCCTCCCTTGACCCCTTGGCCAGTGTCACTCGCCTCTGAAACATGGCCTTTCCTCAGATCCTCAGACCCGCTCAGGGCTATGTGGCAGCTGTTCCCTCTGCCCGCGTGGCCACCCCTCCCTTCACGACGTCATTCCCACCATCCGTCTGGTCTTGGCTCACAAGTCTCCACCGCCAGTCACAGCAAGGTCCCCACTCTCCTCCATCTTCACAGCCTAGTGGACCCTTCCCTTGCACTTACTCCTCCAGTGTCATTGTGGGTGGGTCAAATGTGCATCTCCCGCCAGATGGAAGGTTCCAGAAATCAGGGACCGAGTTCCAGCACCAAGGAGGGCACATAGCAGTTGCTCCACAAACATTTGCTGAAGATTCAGGCCCTCTGAAATCTTTCCCAACCTCTTGCCATCCACACCCTTTCCAGAGGCTCCTGACCCCTGCCTCCCTCCTGAGGGTCTCTACCCAACATACCCTGTCGATAAGTCCACAGCTGATCCCCAGCGCTGCCCCAGGGCCAAAACCAGGTTAGACATGGGTGGGCAACGCCAGCATGTTGCCTCATCCCTCATCGTCTCCATGAAGCCCCCTGATGGCTGCGTCCGTGCCCCAAGCACTTGGAGACGGCCTGTTCGCCCCTTTCTGAGTTAGAAATGCCTGAGAGCAGGGCCCTCAGGCAGATGGGGTCTGTCATGTGGCCCTAGCAGCTGGCCCGGGTCTGGGTCCCAGCCGACCTCAGATGTTTGCAAAGGGAATATGTGAATGGATGGCCGTGCGTGGCCGAGAACAGCCAGAACGAGCAGCTCAGATGGCAGGTGTCAGGCAGGATCTGGTTCCCTCGGACAAAAGCTGGTGCAGGGGGCAGGTAAATAAATCATGAGGGGCCTGGAGCAGAGCCGGGACAGGACAACTGACCTCATTCTGGGAGGTGAGGAGCAGGCAGCTAGGTGGTAAGTGGGCTGGGGACATAACAAGGGGGCACAAGAGGCCAGCAGGGACTGCCTGGCCCAGACCCACTGTTTTCCCTGAAAAACAGGAAGTTGGAGGTCAGCAGACATTAGGTGGGAGGTGCTGGCGGGAGTGGGGAGGTGGGGAAGCACAGAGGTACCCTGCGGTGGGGAGAAGGGAGAAGGTCTGGGCTAGGGCTGGCGGGGAGCCTGTCTTTCCAGAATCCAGGAGCCATCCTGGGGGGAGGATGGTGGGGAGAATAGAAGAACAAGGATGGACAGACCGATGCGAGACAGATCCCCACACCACACAGGGAGGGAAAGGACAGAGAGACAGGCCTGAGTGGTCAGAGAGACCCACAGATACCACAGAACAAATGTCCGCAGGGGGCGGGGGGTGGAGTGAGGGGCTGCAGGTCAGGCAGACAGAGACACCAAAGGAGGGTGTCAGAGGACACCCCAAAGGAGGGGGGCAGAGAGGGGCAGAGAACAGGACAGAAACAGAGAAGGGAGTTCAGGGAGATTCAGAAACAAGGAGCCAGAGAGGCTGGGTGGCCCAGTGTCTGTCCAGGCGGTCCTGTGGAACCCCAGGTGCCGTCCGTGGCCAGCGTGAAGCTTGGTGGGGTGGGGGAAGGCTAGGATTATGAGGAGGGGCCGTGTGAAGGGAAAGGGGAGCTAGGAAAGATATGGGGCTTGGGGGTCCCGGTGCCCCACCAGCCCATGGAGCAAGGAACAAGGAGGAGGACAGTAGCAGGGACCCTATGGGGACAACATCCACAGGTGCTCACTAAGCAATCCCCCCACTAAAGCAGGACCAGGGGGACTGGAGTGGGGCCGTGTCCCTCGGCCAGCAGGAGGTGCCAAGCCCTCGTCTCCATGGCCCTTCCCCAGGGCCCGGAAGGTGACAACCTCCCCACGGGGGACCCCAGGCCTTCTGAGGACACTGCAGGGCCCAGCCAGGCCCCTGCCAACCCAGCAGCCACCAGGCGGCGGGTACTCCTGCAGGAGCTTGAGGCCCAGGTGCAGGCAGCCTACGGGCAGGTAAAGTGGGCAGGGGTGTGGGTCCGCTTTCAACTGAGGGGACCATGAGGGGACAGCGGGAACCCCACACCCCAACTGGGGCCCTGTAGGACAGACTCAGGACCGAGCCCAGGGAGGAAACCCCAGACATGTATGTTGATGGAGGGATCAGTCGTTTGGTCAGCTGACGTCCCTCTCCACCTCTGCCCTCACTGAGCCCTGTGGTCAGCCCATGGCACCCAGGGTTGGCTCCCTTCAGCATCTTGTCCAAGTACAAAGGTCAGGGCACTGGTCGAGGCCGAGGTGCCAAGAGCAGTCTGGCTGGGCAGGTGCTCTGAGGTGAAAGCCAGGGACCAGGCAGGAAGGGGCGGGGGCTTCCTGGGCCGAGGTTGCTCCTCTCTGAACAGGCAGTGGGGGCAGGCTCTGCAGAGTTCATACCACCTGGTATCATCTGCCATTCTGATGGGAGAGATGCCCCAGCCCGCCCTGGCACACTGGGCACATGGCTTCCTCCTCCCAGGTTCAGGCCCTGCTTCTGAAGACATTAAGTTTCCTGATTGGGAGAGATTAGGGGTAGCAGTTGGGGGAAGAGGGACGCTGGAGAGAGGGCATCTGGAAGACCCTCAGAAGTGAGCACGGAGAGGCGGGGCATCCCAGAGGGCCCCCCTCACAGCAGAGATGCTCAGAGATAATCCCGGATTAGGCCCCAAGCCCCCGTGTCCAGGGCTCCCCGCCTGCCCACCCGCCCCCGATCTTCCCCACAAAACCCTAGGAAAATCCCCTGCAGTGCTCTCAGACTCGCACTGGAAACAGCTGGGGGCTGGCGGGAGCCCACAGCATCTGAGGCTTGTCATGGTTCAGGGGCCCATGGGAAACTGTGCCAAACGGCCCAGACACCGGGGACCTAAGGTAGGAGGGTCAAGGGGGAGAAGCCAAGGCCGGGAGCCTGGACTAGACCCTGCGGGTGGGCAGGGGCTGGTGTGAGGACGGGGCAAGGGTTAGAGGGGGGCACAGAAGGGGGAAGGAGGGGTTGGTTCCCACTGCCCTAGACTGAAGTTTTCCCTGGGAGTCCCTGGACTCTGTCCCCCTGGTCTTGGCTCTTGTGGACCACTGGGCCTCCCCTGCCAAGCTCGTCAGGCCCCCCAGCTGCCCATCCAACTGGCCATCTCTGCTCTCTGTTAGCCAGTCTTGACCTAGGGGACACAGAGCTTGAGCTCAAGGTCTTCCTCGGTCACTGGCTCTCTGAGTGACCTTGGCTAAGTCCCTTGTCTTTTCTGTGCCTCAGTTTGTTCAACTGCACAGTAAAGGATGGACCCTTCCAGCCTCCAATAGGTGAGGGCCTCCATTCTCCTGTGCTGGCTGCCAAAGACAGGAGAAGCTGATGAGTGCAGGTGGAGAGGTCCCAGTGCCCCAGCTCATGGCTGGCTTTGCTTCAGAACAGATGGCAGTGGCCTGGTTCCCCCCCAGGGGACTCCGGCCACAGCCTGCGCCCCAGCCTCAGCCCTGAGGAGGAGGGGGGCTCTGGGCCGGGCGTCCAGGGCTACTCGGTGCTCAGCAGCCTGGTGGGGCCCGCCTGCATCTTCCTGCGGCCCAGCATCGCTGCCACTCAGCTTGTATGTACGGCCGCCCGCCTGCCCACTGCCCTTGCCCCCCTCTTTGCCTCTCCTTAAGTAGGGAGGCGAGGATTGAGTGGGGAGATCGGTGCAAAGGCACAAAGATCTGGGGAGGTGGGCAGAAAGAGACCCAGAGAAACATCAGAGACAGCCACCCAGGGGATGGGCAGGGAGGTGGGAGGGTCCCCAGGAGAAGGAAAGAGAGAACAAGAGACCGTGACATTGAGGCCCCCAGAGCCAAACCTGAGGTTCTGCTCAACCCCAGATTCACCTCTGGCAAACGGGGCTCCGTGCCCTAGAGGAGGGTGGCAGTGGGTGGGGGGAGGCCCTGGAAGAGGCCTGGGCCGGTAGCAGGGAAGGGGACAACCCAAGACCCCCAGGCCAGTCAGCAGGAATGGGTGGGAGGAACCAGGTCTGAGCAGTGCCAGACAGACACAGGCCCTGAGCATGAGTGTTATGGGGGGCTGAGTGGGGAGCCCCAAAGAACAAGAAAGAAGGGGTGCAGGGAATTCCTAACCCCTCTGTGCCCCCTCAGGACCGGGAGCTGCGGCCGGAGGAGATTGAAGGTAAAGGGTTTGGGAAAGAAGTAGAGTTTCCGGAAGGGTGGGTATGGGGGGTGCTCAAAGGGAAGGAGGCATCGGGTGGGGGGGCCTTATCCCTACCTGGGCCTCACCCCAACCTGGGGGCCTCTCAGGAGGAACTAGGAGCAAGAAGGCTGCAGGACACCCACGCGAGGAGACTGGGGACAAGACTAAGCAGGGAGGGGTTGACAAAACCCCCAGCTGTCAGTTGCCTGGTCTCATTTGCCCGATGGGTCATGGGCCACTTTTGTATTTGTTCATTCAGCAAACATTTCCTGGGAGCTCACTGTGTGCCTGGCCCTGTGCTGAGCACTGGGAAACGTGGCCAGATGGACAGATATGGCCGGTGTCCTCTGGAGAGAGACATCAATAAGTCAACTACAAGTACAAGTGGTGCTAAGTGCTTCCAAGGAAATGAACAAATGGGCTGGAGAAGACTGAGTTTGAAGGGAAGAATTCCTTGAATAGGTGACATAAGGACCAGAGAGGAGAGGAGAGGGTTCCAGAACGTCAGCTCCATGAGGTCCGGGGTTTCCTTCCTCCTTCCCTCCTTCCCTCCCTCCCTCCCTCCCTTCCTTTGCTCCTTCCTTCCTTCCCTCCTTTCTTACTTCCTTTTCCTCTCTCCTCTCTTTCCCTCCCCTCTCCTCCTCTCCCCTCTTCTCTCTCTCTCTCTCTCTCTCTCTCTCTCTCTCTCTCTCTCTCTCTCTCTCTCTCCCCACTGTAATTCTAGAGCAGAGCTTAGCACATAGTAGATGCTTCTTAAATATTTGCTGAAACAATGAATTACAGCAATAGCATGTGCAAATGCCCTGAGGCAGCAAAAAGAAACTGATGTTTAGAAGGAGGGAATGATTGGGCCAAAGGGAGAAGGGTGAATTGAGCCAAGCTGGGATCCAGGGGACATCGGGGAAAAAACTGCCCCTGCCCTGCCTGGCAGAGCTGCAGGTCGCTTTCCAGGAATTTGACCGAGACCAGGACGGCTACATCGGCTACCGGGAGCTGGGAGCCTGCATGCGGACACTGGGTTTCATGCCCACTGAGATGGAGCTCATCGAGATTTCACAGCAAATCAGTATGTGCCTCAGACCTGCCCCACCCCCAGTTCTGCAGAGGCCAGGGCCAGGGTGGCTAGGCAGCCCAGCCACAGAGATGCCTACACAGGTTGGCTCTCAGAGCCTGGACCTTGGTCATTCTCAAGGCAAGGACTCTGCCTCCAGAGAATCTCACCATCCCCTACGACATCCCCATTTTTTAGATGAGCAAACTGAGTATCTGAAAGGTTAAGTGACTTACCTAAGATCACACAGCCAGATCCTTGGAGCTAGGACTTGAACCCAAACAAACTTGTCATGAAAATTAAGGAAAGCCATCAAAAAACACAGATGGTCCAGCCCGCGGGGCCCATAGGGAGCGAAGGGCACACGTAGTGCAGCAGGGGAGAGGGACAGGAGCCAGAAGGAGAGGGCAGAGAGCAGAGGAAGGCCAGGGCTGGCCAGGGGTCTCTGATGAACACGGCTGCCCCCAGGTGGTGGGAAGGTGGACTTTGATGACTTTGTGGAACTGATGGGCCCCAAGCTGCTGGCAGAGACGGCAGACATGATCGGCGTCAGGGAGCTGCGGGACGCCTTCCGAGAGGTGCAGCCACTGGGGCTGAGGGCGGACAGGGCCTGCGTGTCTGTTGTGAGTGAGGGGCTGAGTGAATGCATGATCCGGTTGGTGACCCAACTCCATGACCAATGCTGCCACAGTTTGATACCAACGGGGATGGTTGCATCAGCTTGGGTGAGCTCCGGGCAGCACTCAAGACCCTGCTGGGGGAGCGCCTCAGCCAGCGGGATGTGGATGAGATCCTCCAAGACATGGACCTCAACGGGGATGGCCTGGTCGACTTTGAAGGTACCACCTGCCACCACACCTTGGAAGGGTTCTTCTAATAGATAGAGAACGATAAAGGCAGCATTATCACTGTGTGCCAGGCCCTCTGCTAAGCACGCCTGAGTCCTCTCCCAGAAGGAATGAACTAGTATCATCCCCACAAGCAGGAAAAAAAAGTCAGTACTTAGGGAAGTGTGGGTGCTCAGCAAAAGGAAGTGGATGGAACCAAGATTTGAGTCCAGGCAGCCTGATCCAGAACCCAGCTCTTCCTCTACTTTGCATTCCCACAGAGGGAAACAAGGATTAAATAATCATAGGAAGCCAAGGAAAATCAGTATGTAGGAATTCTCTGATGTAGGCCCCCAAATTGTTCCTGAGCTTCCTAGTGGCCAAAGCAAAGAGGAAAACAGGTTCAGTTACAAGATGTAACTGAAGCCCCTCTTCCTAGCCCAGAGCCCTATTCCCTATCAGATCCAGGGGACTCCCTTGCAGGCCCTGCCCTTGACCGAACTCCCTCCCACCTCAAGGCCGATATATTGGCCCCACCCTTAGTGGGGTCCAGAGAGCAGACCTGAAACCTTGGCTTTGTCCTGGCAGAGTTTGTGCGAATGATGTCTCGCTGAGCCTGCACGGAAGCTGGAGGCAGCAGAGAGGATTTGGGGCCACAGCCACTGTCCACCAGTGTGTTCCTGGCAGCCGATAGCTTCTAGTTAGCCCCCTCCATCTCTCCTCCCCACCTGTGTGCAATGCCCTTGCCTGCCCTCACCCCCACCCCTACTCCTCCACCAAGCCCCTTGTCCATCTGTTTGTCTGACAATAAAGTACCTTCATACCTGGGGAGATGGCTTCCACCTCTCACTTCCTCACCCTGGAGGACTCAGTGTTTGGTCCCCAAAAGTTCCGTCCTGGGCCATAAGCTGCCTTGATTGTGTGCCTTGGGTGGGCAGCGGTCCTCTCTTGATCCTGGACCCGGCCCACAGCAAGCGTTGGGAAACAGACCTGGAGGAGTAAACCCAACCTGCTTCCCTCAGAATTGGATGTATGTTGGCCCCTCATCCTGTGAATGACCCCTGTCTGGTCCAGGATTAGAGGGTGGGGCAAGTGTGTGAGGGCTTTTCCCAAGCTCCATTTCATTTACTCTTGGAGGGGTGCTGTTCAGAGCCCTTTGAGAAAGAACTCTAGTCCTTCCCAGCTTTAATTCTCAGCTGGGAGGAGTGAGTTTGCTGTCAGGCTCTGGCTATTGGTCCCTTCAGGATATACCTCAGCTCCTAGGCTGCCATCTGACCCAGCATGAGGGGAGCTAGGACGTGCACATTTCTGCTTGACTTGAGGCTCCTGTCCTCGGTGGTCACTGCCTCACCTCCCCTTACGTTAGCTGAGGCATGGTCAGGCCCATCTCAGCTCAGAAGCCCTCCTGCCAATCCCACTTTCTTTTCTAGCTTGCATTCCTAACTTCATCTCAGCGTCTGCTTCCTGGGGGACCCGAATCGCATGTCGCCTCACTCCAATCCTGTCCTGGTCTTCATAGCCCCATTTTCCAGATTGAGGAAACCGAGGGGCCCAGTTTACGTGACTTGTTAGAGGTCACACAGCCGCACCGCCATCTCTCCCCAACAGTCCATGCAGCACATGTTGCCGGATTATCTTCCTAAACTCCAGCTGCATTTTGTGACACTCTGTTCAGGAACTGGCCATGATTCCCCATGGTCCCAGGTGAACCCAGCCCCTTCGCCAGCACCAGAAGGCTCCTGGAAGACGAGGGACTAGCATAAAGTCCCACACAATTACGATGAAGCGGAGGTGGGACGTGCACTCAGGCCTGGGGACTCTAAAATCACAGTGCCAACGAGAGAGGGTGCCTCAGGGTCAGACTGGGCCCAGGATGGGCCTCAGCCTCTTCTAGCTGCAGCAAAGGCCTGACTGGCCACTGCCGCTGCCTGCTGGGAGGGCTGACGAGCCCTGACTTCCTGGCTGGGAAGGGGTGGGAGCGTCCAGCCCTGTGCCTGGTCCTCGCCACCTCTGCTGCCAAGATGGCCCTGGGACAGATCGGGTATCAACCACCGGTCCCTGCCCAGCCCAGGGCCTGGACACTGAGCTGCTAGGGCTGGCTGCGGCAGCTTCAATGCCACTCTCCTGGAAGATGCCGATTAATCCTTAATTCTCAATTAGGAGATCTCTCCTGCCAGCCAGTCTGGCAGGCCTGGGGATCAGGAGTTGCTGTCCCAGGCTTGCAGCTTCGCTGGGAGCCATGGCCCAACTTCCTTCCCACAGCCCTGTACCGTTGGTACAGATGGCTTTGCTGCCTGGCTGTTGGTCCTTTTGCAGGGGCGGGAGGAGTGATGAACATGTGCCAGGGCAAGACCAGAACCCCACTCAGTCAGCCTCCCCGGCCTGGCAGGCTCTGCAGTTCGGGGTTGAGGGGGTTGCTGGGATGGTCTTCACCGTCTACAGTGTGTCTGCTGGCACCAGAAGTGACCATATCTCCCCCCGCCATTCCCAAAAGGCTGCTAGCCCAAAAGGTCCCAACAGACAACAAGCTGGAGCAGCGGCCAGGGCCAGAAAGGAACCGTGGGCAGGCCAAGCCTGTGCTGAGCTGAGAGCCCCTTCCTCACCTAAGAGGGGCACCTGCCACCCTGCTCCACCAGCTGTGGCCAGCCAGAGCAAGCCAGAGCCACGAGACCTGCTTTCCCAAGAGAACCAGGTTTTTACATTAAATCTACTTTAAATAGTTTGAATATAACATACATTCAGTAAGGCATGTAAACCTTGTGTGCAGCTCAATGATTTCTTACCTGTGAACGCACCCAGGTAACCATCGAGATGTTATATCCACGTACTTTAGAACAGTTCCAGGTTTACAGAATTATTTCGAGGATAGTACAGTAAGTTCCCGTATACCCTACATCCAGCTTCTCTTATGTGCTAGGTAAGATTCTCCAGAGAAACAGAACCAATAGATGTGTGTGTGTGTGTGTGTGTGTGTGTGTGTGTGTGTGTGTGTAAAGATATTTATTATAAGGAATTGGCTCAGGTGATTATGGGGGCCGAGCAGTCCCAAGCCCTGCAGTCAGCAAGCTGGAGACCCAGGAGCGCCCGTGGTGTAGCTCCAATGCATCCCAAGGCCTGAAAACCAGGAAAGTTGCCAGTGTAAGTTCCAGTGTGAGGGCAGGAGAACACAAATGTTCCAGGTCAGCAGGCAGGCAAAGTTTCCACTTACTCAGCCTTTTTGTTCTATTTAGATTTTCAACTGATTGGCTGAGGCCCACCCCATTGGGAAGAGCAGTCTGCTTCACTTAGTGCACTGATTCAACAGATGTTAATCTTATCCAGAAAACACCCTCACAGACACATTCAGAATCATGTTTGACCAAATGTCTGGGAACCCCGTGACCCTGTCAGGTTGACATAAAATTAACCATCATTCCATTATTAATATCTTACATTAGAATGGTACATTGGTCACGGTTCGTGAACTTATACGGATATGTTATTATTAACTGAAGTCCACATTTTATGCAGCTTTCATCAGCTTTTCCCTGAGTGTCCTTTTTCTGTTCTAGAATGCCACCCAGGATACTGCATTACATTAGGAATGATGTCTCCTTACTCTTGGCTGTGATGGTTTCTCAGTATTTCTTTCTTTCTCTTTTTTGTCCTTCCTTCCTTCCTTCCTCCCTCCCTCCCTCCCTTCCTCCCTCTCTCCCTCGCTCCCTCTTACCTGTGTACACACTCCCTCACTCCCTCCTTCCTTCCTTCCATGATCTTGACAGAGTTGAGGAGGACTGCGCAGGTACTTCATATAATGTCCCTAATTTGGGAATTTGTCTGATGTTTCCTTCATCATTAGTCTGGGGTTATGGGCTTGGGGGCGGAAGACCACAGAGGTAAGGTGACACGTTCTCCCGCCATCGTATCAAGGGCGTATTGTAGTATCAACATGGCATGGCTATTGCTCTTCGTCTTGATCACCTGGCCTGAGGCAGTGTTTATCAGATTTCTATAGTATAAAACTTTTACGTACTGTACTCTCCGGAAGGAAGTCACTATGCACAGCCCACACTTAGGGGCAGAGTGTCGACATAAATTATTTGAAATTCTTCTGTACGGGAGATTTGTCTCTTCTCCCCACTTATTTGTTCATTCAATCAATGATATATTTATATCCATATGGGCTCATAGGTATTTATTTTATACTTTAAGTTCTAATCCAATACTATTTTATTTTGTTGTTCAAATAGTCCCAGCTTTGGCTCTTCCATGGGCTCGTCTCCCTTTGACATGCCCTCATCATTGTGGGGGTTTTGTTTCTGTTTTGAGGATTTTCTTACTTTCTTCACTACAAGATACTCCAGGATCATCTTGTACATTTCCTGCCCCAGCGCTAGAAGCAGCTATTTCTGCAAGGAACTCTGTTTCATTTCATTGGAGAATGGTGTTAGAAGCCAAGATCTGGACGCTAGCTAGGCCCTCCCCAATACAGTGAGGAGGTATGTGTGTACAGCGACCTGTGCATATATACATTTATAAATGTTTCTGCATGTAACCAACTGTATCTATATGAAGCTAAACATGAGTTCATATTGATGTCTCCAATTTCAATTCACTACCACAGGGACCAGCGTTAGCTGTAACATCTCATTCCCGCAGTGAGAAATAATCCATCCTACATCTACTTAATTTTCAATTCTAGTGTATGTGTGTAGTGGTTTCACAACTGTTAACCCATACCCCCATGGGAAACCACTTTATCAAACTATATAGTACAGTGTTACGAGCAGTTCCTTTTGCCTTTATTCTTACAGACTCCACTCATTTCCAGCCTAGCACCTTATTCCCCTACCCCTTCGGAGAGACGGTTTCATACATTTGTCACACAGATTCTTTTGTCATATTCTGCATCCCATCCTGGGATCCCTGACTACCTAAATGATATTTTAAAAATTTGCACACATTAGGGGGTAGCCAGTTAGCTTAGTTGGTTAGAGCGTGGTGCTGTAGCACCAAGGTTGCCAGTTCGATCCCATGGGCCACTGGGAACAATGACGTCCTTAAAAAAAAAAAAAAAAAAGCACACATTCAAGTTTGCTCTTTGAGAAATGCTTAATGTCTGGCATTCATCATTACAGTATCATACAGAAGTTTCACTGCCCTAAAAAAAGTCCCCTGTGCTTCATCTATTCAATTCTACCCCCCTCAGCACCCTGGCAAGCAGTAATTTGTTTACCTTCTGTATAGTTTGCCTTTTCCAGAATGTCATACAATTGGAATCATACAGTATGTGGCTTTTTCAGGCTGGCTTCTTTCATGTAACAATATTCCTGTCTGTGTCGTTTCTTGGCTAGATAGGTAACTTCCTTTTATTGCTGAATAGTCCATTGTATTGACATATCAGTTTATTTGTCCATCCACCTCCTCTGGGAAGAATTCGTTTGATATCACCAGGCAGGCCCCCTCCTCTAAGTTCCAATGCACTTTTCTCAGTCTCCACATTTTCTTACCGTACTGTGTGCCTTTACCTCCCTGTGTCTCCCTTGGGACTAGGAGTTCCTTGCGGATAGAAGCCATGGCCATTCATTTCCATTATCAGTATCAGTGTCTGGCATAAGGCCTGAGATAGAAGATGGAGTCAGAACACGTCTGTTGAATGAATGAATGACCTAGGGATGAGAAAAATCTACAGACTTGGGGGGGGCGGGGCATGAAGGGCACACAAGGCCAGAGAAGTCTGGGGAGAAGTAGCCTGGGAGAAAGGGTTAGTGTTTGGAGGAGAGTGTAAACTCTAGGGTAGTGAGGAATGAGATTTGACGGGGGGTCTGGGTGGAGAAATGGAAAGATTTTGAGACACTGGAGTGAGACAGAAAAGAATGAAATAATAAGCACTTTATGAATATTTATTTAATCCACACAACAACCCTGATAGTTATTACCGTCCCCATTTTACAGATGGAGAAACTGAGTCATATTGAGGTGAGCAACTTACCCAAGGAAAGATCGCTAGTGGGGATGGTGTGAGATTTAAACCGTCAGTCTGACTCCAGTAGGTACTCTTGTCCATGGTCCACTTGCTACAGAGCCTGGCATGCAGTATTTAATGAAGATTTGTTCTTCCTGCTACTGTCATTATGAGGCATAGGCGTGGGACCTTGGCGGAGCACGTTGAGAGGAGTCTCTGAAGTCGCCCTTGGACCTAACGCCAGCGTAGACCGGAGAACGAAACAACTTGGAGGAAGACGTGCGGCGGTGGCGTTGATGAGGTACCCGTTGCCATGGGAACAAACGCAGGCTTTAGGAAGGCGCATGCGCAGATCGGGCACAGGTTGTTGAACCGGCGAAAGGTGACGTAAAAGCGCACGGGGTGGGGCGCAGGGCTCCGAACGTCAAAGCCCGGCGTCCTCCGACATCCGGAGCAGAGGAAAGGCGCGCTGCGCAGCGGCGGCAGCAGCCCCAGCTGAACCAAGACCCAGCGACACGGAGCTGACGTGCGAAGCAGCGCGAGCGAGGCGTGAGGGCGGTGCCCGCGCCCGTGAAGACCTCCTCCGCACAAACCGCGGCGTACCAGACCCAGGTCCGGGATTCCGAGGCCCCGCCTCTCGGGCCTTGGGACTAATCGGATAGAGAGCGCGCGGGCCCTGGCCGCGAACTCGCCAATTGCGGAGGGCGTCGGCCACCGCCCAATCCGGAGCAGACAGGTGCGAGGTCCGGAAGGCGGAGACCAATCAGCAGCGGTTGCGACCTGTTGGAGTCGTTCTCTACCATTGAGGAGGCCCGAGTGACATCTTCGCTCACCAATCGGGAGTGAGGGAGCGTTTGTGCCCGCCCGCCCTTCCGGCCTTAGCTCTATTTACCAGGGGCGTGCATCCCGCCTGCCAATCAGAGCGCGGCTGAGTGGCCAGTCAGCCAACCCCGGAGGAGCGGCCGGCCGGTGTCCCCCGCGCCCAGGAGTTGGGGATGTCCTACAAACCCATCGCCCCCGCCCCCACCAGCACCCCGGGCTCCAGCACCCCTGGGCCTGGCACCCCAGTCCCTACAGGTGAGGATCCAGTTCCACCACTGCTCGCGTGCCCGGGCGTTCGAGGTCTCGAAGAGAAGATGGCCTGAGTTCTGCAGTACTGGGCCTGCCGCCTATCCTCCCTGAGCCTCACTTTGCTGGCCTGTGAAGTGGGCGTGGTCGTGTAAGGGCCTGATGGGGTGCAGGGGGAGGGGTTTGTCTCTGAAGTTGAGCAGCCTGGAATGAAGAATCTCTTTGGAAGGAATCGGGTGAATCCGGTCGGGGGCTTGGAGCGCTGGGAGGAGGCGTCCCTGTCCCGCGCTGACCTCTTAACTCGCGCATGTTGCAGCCGGAAGTGTCCCATCGCCGTCGGGCTCGGTGCCGGGAGCCGCTGCCCCTTTCAGACCACTGTTTAACGACTTTGGACCGCCCTCCATGGGCTATGTGCAGGTGAGTGGGACCTAGGGAATTGCCTATGATCGGGGACTGGAGGCCCCATGGGGCCTGAGCTCACCTCCCTGTTCTCTTTTGACATAGGCAATGAAGCCCCCCGGCGCTCAGGGTTCCCAGAGCACCTACACGGATCTGCTGTCTGTCATCGAGGAGATGGGCAAAGAGATCCGGCCCACCTATGCTGGCAGCAAGAGCGCCATGGAGCGCCTGAAGAGAGGTGAGTGACACCAGGTTCGCCCACCCCCTCATGCCACCCTGCTCCCCCAGGAAGGAAGGACATCTGGAGGCCACCTGAGCCAAACCTAGACTAGGGCCAAGATCACTATCCAGAGGTGTTGTACTGAATTGAATTGAAACTGAGTCAGTTTCCAGGGAAGGACCAGGGAATTTGTATTTAAACGGGGCAAATCTGAGGATTAGCTAAACCTCTAATCTCATCCAGCCCTTCATTTGATTATAGTCCCTCTTACTGAAAGGAATGGGGGTGGGGAGGGAGGGGTCTTCCTCTGGAGGGTGAGGGTGGGACTGTGGAGGGTCGCTGAGACCCTGTATGTTACTTCCCCATCCCCACCCTCACCCCCACCCCAGGCATCATCCATGCCCGGGCCCTAGTCAGAGAGTGCCTGGCAGAGACAGAGCGGAACGCCCGCACGTAACAGGACGCGCCTCCGCCTCCAAGTCTGGACCTTTTCCGGCCACTGCAGGTCACCTGCTTCTCCCTGGCCTTCATCCCGAGTTGCGCTTCCTGTCCTGTGTCCCTTGGTGGGTGCCCTCCAGAAACCAGGGGTGGTTCACTCCAGTCGGCAGCACTAACTGGGACCCCTGCCATAGTCAGCAGCAAGGTCACTGTGAGTCCCACCCATGACCTGCCAATGGTGTTGATCCAACTGGAACTTTCTCCTTTCTGTGGCCCTCAGCACTTACCCAGGACTTCTCACCACTTTGTCCCAGACCCCTTCTCCCCCAGTGGGGCCTCAGAAGGCCTGTCACCTCCCTGCCTTGTCTCCTGGGCCATAGCCACTCTTTTCTCAGTGTGTCTTTTGCTAAACATGCCCTTTTTGTATAAATAAAAGATAATTTGGAGTTGTTCTCTCAGCGCTTAGTCTTTCTGAGTCTGGTACTTCTACTAAGCCTGGGTGGTCTGGGAAGAAAGAGGGAAAGAGAAGACTCGAAGGGTGGGAGAGGCGGACTGGGCCTAGCCCAGCCTTGCACCCTACCCCACCACCCCTTTGTCCAGTTTACTTTGGGAGGGACCCTGCCCCTGTCGGCCATCAGCCTTCCCAGGTGTAAGTAGTATTGGAGAGTTGAGCTCCTGTAGCTGAAACCCTGCCCTCCTTCACATGGTGCCACCAGGGGGCAGCACAAGGCCTTGGCCTCGTCCACCCCTGGAGGGCAATGTCACCATCCTGGGCCTAGAGGGCTCTACCTCTGGATTAGCAGTGATGCTTGGCAGGGTGGAAATGCCAGTTCACTTAAGCCACGCCCTCACATGCCTTAATGCCCTCACATCCTAAAGTGAATCAGCCCTGGAGTCTCTGAATACACACCATCTCTGACTCTGCAGAGAGGAGAGGGCACACCGTGGCTTTCCTGCCCCCCCAGCACCTGTGAAGCAGAGCCAAAGGGGAGAGGGCAGGCTTCCGACACGACTGAGACCCAGCTCTGTGCTGCCATCCACTGTCCCAGTGCCTTTAGCAAACTGGGTGTGGCCCCGCAATCCCGGCCCTCAGGTGTCTCAGCCTTTGCCCAGGCTCTGGTGGCTGGTTGGCCAGACTAGTGGACCTGAAAGATGTAGGTGGGGCCCCACTGAGAGGCTAGTCCTAGGATTCCGAGTGACTGCGGGCCTCTGCCTGGGTGTGTAGCTGAGTGACCCTAGGTGTCTGGGGCGCTGGAATAGGCAGAGGCAAGTCAGAGACCAGCTTCTGGCCAGACTTTGGTGGGGGGAGGCATGTCCCCTATCCTGGGTCTGTTTCAGGTTTGAGGGGTTAGGGACGATGGGGCTGGGACCCTGCCATTTTTTCCTAGTACATAGAAAGGCTGGGCTAGGGTGGAGATAGACACCAAGAGTGCTTTGGGGATCCCAACGAGCACAGAGGGAGTAAAAAGCGCCGGCCTCTTCCCCTGCTGCGGTGGGGAAGGAAGGCAGGGGCCGCCCTCCTCCGCCGCGGGCGGGGCAGCCCGGACCCCGTAGAGGTGGGGAGGGCCCGCCGAGCCCAGGAAGGGGGCGGAGCAGCCGCAGTGACGCGACGGGCGGCAGGGAGGGACGGCAGGGCGCCGGCGGGCGGATGGGGAGAAAGGTCGGGGCCATGGGCCGACGCTGCGCCTCCAGAGGGTCCGGCCACTGCTGGAATCCGAGGCCGGGGCTGGGGGCGCTCGGGGCTTCCCCCCACAGCCCGTCCGCCCCCGCCTGTACCCAGTGAGGGGCGCCCGCCCTCAACTAGAGGTGAGCCGGGACGTCAGTGGATGGGCCAAGAGCGCGGCGGGGCACGGGACGCCGGGGAGCAGAGGGAAGTGGGGACAGTGGGGCCTCTCGCCTGCTCGCGGGGTGCGAGGTGGTGGGGTAGGATGGGTGCCTGCAACGGAACGCGGGGGCGCTGAGCGGGTCTCTCAGGGCCGGGGCCCGTAGGATACCAAGTGGAGCCACTCTTGCCTCTGCCCGAAGAGAGGGTCAACCCCTAGGAAGGACGATGGGGTGGCTGCATAGGCAAGTGCCGGGGGTTCAGGAAGGATGGTGGGGAGGGGGAAGTCGAGCACTGGGGCTGCCGGCCAGGGTGGGAAGGCGGGTCTGGGGGCTGGAGGGGTTATTTACCTGGTCCTGGAAAAAAGGTTCAGGTGCGGGGGTGTGGGGAACACTGACATGCTAAGAGGAGGGCGCACCGAACTGCTCGGTGGAGAGACACCGTGGGGGACAAGGCTTTAAGTAGAGGCCGGGAGTGGGGGGACACGGGACCCCACCGACTCTGGGAAAGGGATCGTAAAGGGCGGCCCTGAGGGGCGGGTTGTGGAAGGCAGGCCCGGAAGGAGGGGTCCGGGGGCTCCAGGGGGCGGGTCCTAGAGGGATGCTGTTTCGAGGGGGCTCTGGACGCGGAGGGAAAGGAGAGGCTGGCCGGCTCGCGCTGCAGCTCCGGGGGGCCCGCGTCAGCGCGCGGTTGCCATGGCAACGGGCGGGTGGGGGACGGGGGCTGCGCGGAAAGGAGGTCAGCGTTCAGCCTCGCTGCTGCTCCGGGCCCCAGGCGGCGCTGGGTTCGTCTCTGCCTCCCCGGTGGCGGGCCCGGGCATGGGGTCCTGTGGCCCGAGCCCCTCGGCCTGGGCGCAGGGCTCGGAGCCGCGCGCCGCCGCCCCGCACTGACGGCCGTGCGGTGCCCTGCGCCAGGCGGAGCGGAGGCCGAGTGCAGCCGGCCGAACGCTTTCAGGATGCTTATCAAGGAGTACCACATTCTGCTGCCCATGAGCCTGGACGAGTACCAGGTGGCCCAGCTCTACATGATACAGGTGAGGGCTGTGGGAAGCGGAGACCAATGGGGACCATACATCATGATGGGGTAAGGGCAGGAGCATGCAGGCCGCACTTGGGGCAAAGGGTTGGGCCCAGCTCAACCCCGGGCACTGCTGCTCCGGGGCTTGAAAGGGCTCTGAGGCCAGAGGAGGAGAGAGAGTTCACCCTTTGGATGGGGGAGAAGGGGGAAGGGTTGTGGGAAAGGGGGCAGAAAGGCACAGCCGTGCCTCCCCACCCCCCAAGTGCCCAACCCGTGCTGGCTGCTCAGCCCGTGTCTGATCTTTAATTTTCCTTCCAATATGTAATCCCATGGGGATAGGGAAAGGAATGCATGAGGAGGCAAGAGTGAGAGGCACGGAGTGAGGAGGGGTCCTAGGTGGTAGAGAAGGCTGGGAGGGGGGTCCCCAGAGGATGCAGGATCCTGGCAAGCCCAGGTCAGGAAGACATGGAGGAGGATTGGGCCCCTAAACTGACATAGAGGGGCAGACAGAGACCCCAGAGGATAAGGGAAGAGGTCTGGGCCAAGAGAAAGAGTGTAGGGGTCTGGGCTTGGGCTGTGAGGAAAATGGGCCAGGGCAGGCTCTCACTCAGGGAGGGTTGGTACAGGCCCTCAGGGAGGCCTGTTCCAGATGTGTTCCCAGGAGGATAGGATCAGTCCACAGAGACAAGAGGGCCAGGATCCAGCCTGAGGGGGCAGAATGGGCCAAGTTTGGACTCCAGAGCTATAAAAGGGCAGGATTTGAGTGCTCTCAAATTATGAGGGGTTGTGGCAGGAGCTGATCTTGGGGTCCCACGGAGGGGACCAGGGTCAGGTCCTCAGAGAGATGGGGTCCCTTTTACTCTCCTCAGTTCTCCCAGCCCACCCACCCTGGCCTCCTTGCTGCTCCTGGGGTACATGCAGCATGCTGTCACCTCAGAAGCTTGCACTGGCTTCCCCTCTGCCTTGAATACTTCCCCCCACCCCACATCCATCAGTACCCTCCCTCCCTTCAAGTCACGTTCAAATCATAGTCGTGTTATCTTCCTGTGAGGCCTTCTCTGACCATCTATGGAAATTGCAATCCCCAACTCAATCCCCCTTACTCTCTTCTATGCTTTCTTTTTCCCATAAAACTTACCACCTTATAATTTGTTTTTCTGTGTCTGTCTCCCTCCATTAGAACATAAATTCTATAAGGGCAGGAGTCTTTGTTTATCAACAGATCCTAATTAATATAATCCCAAACAATGCCTAGAATAAAGCAGACACTCAACCCTGTGGGGGACTGGACAGCAGCTGTGATTCTGATCCCAGGAGCTGCATGGGGGCCAGGGTCAAGTTTCAAGGAGTTGGAAAAACTAGGACTAGGGCCCCCCCCATCCCCGCAGCTGTGTGAGGGGCCAGGCCAAGCTGGGGAATCCCAGGAGCTGAGCCTGAGCTGTGCATTCTGCTCTGCCCTGGACTACAGAAAAAGAGCCGGGAGGAGTCAAGTGGCGAGGGCAGTGGCGTGGAGATCCTGGCCAACCGGCCCTACACAGATGGGCCCGGCGGCAGTGGGCAGTACACACACAAGGTGTACCACGTGGGCTCTCACATCCCAGGCTGGTTCCGGGCACTGCTGCCCAAGGCCGCTCTGCAGGTGGAGGAGGAATCCTGGAACGCTTATCCCTACACCCGAACCCGGTGAGTGGGTGGGTTGGACATGGGGCCACACGGGGAACAGCCTTCATAGGTGCAATAGTGACCCTTGCCCCTATCCTCTGCCTAGGTATACCTGCCCCTTTGTGGAGAAATTCTCCATTGAAATAGAGACCTATTATCTGCCCGATGGCGGACAGCAGCCAAACGTCTTTAACCTGAGCGGGGCTGAGAAGAGACAGCGCATCCTGGGTGAGGCCTGGAGCCAGTAGGGGGACCCTGGAGACCTTCTCAGGTCACCTGAATCCTCCATGGGCAGCCGCTGACAAGTCTCAGGCTCTCTCTGGGCCTTGGCTTCCTGTCTTCAAAAGGCTGCCCTCCGGTCCCAAGGCAGGGAAGGGGTGGTGAGGGCTGGAGGGGGCTGGTGCTGCCCGATGGCGGACAGCAGCCAAACGTCTTTAACCTGAGCGGGGCTGAGAAGAGACAGCGCATCCTGGGTGAGGCCTGGAGCCAGTAGGGGGACCCTGGAGACCTTCTCAGGTCACCTGAATCCTCCATGGGCAGCCGCTGACAAGTCTCAGGCTCTCTCTGGGCCTTGGCTTGCTGTCTTCAAAAGGCTGCCCTCCGGTCCCAAGGCAGGGAAGGGGTGGTGAGGGCTGGAGGGGGCTGGTGGTGCTCAGTGCTGCTGGAACCCCCTCAGACACCATCGACATCGTGAAGGATGCAGTGGCCCCGGGCGAGTACAAAGCAGAAGAGGACCCCCGGCTGTACCGCTCAGTTAAGACGGGCCGAGGACCGCTGGCTGATGACTGGGCACGCACGGCAGCCCAGTCGGGGCCCCTCATGTGTGCCTACAAGCTGTGCAAGGTGGAGTTCCGCTACTGGGGCATGCAAGCCAAGATTGAGCAGTTCATCCACGATGTCGGTGAGCACCCAGCTGCAGGAGGGTCTGTTTACCCAGCATGCACCAGGCCCTGTGTGTGAGCCAGGATGCTCCCAGACTACAGGAGACACGAGCATAAAGCCCTTATTGCCGTTTGATGTGGTGAGGGCTGAGGCGCAGAGGGAAGCAACACAGCCTGGCTGGGGGTCAGGGGAGACTAGCCTTAAGGTACAAGTAAGAGTTTTTAAGAGTCAGGAGGACAAGAAGTTGGCGACATGGTCTTCAGGTCTAAGATTCTAAAACGTTCTGTGAATCAAGTGGGACTTAGAGACTCTCAGGAGGGTCATCAGCCCTAACTGGCAACATGCTAAGGAATGCAGGCTAAGGCTGCTGTGACTCCGATGTCATTCTCTCAGGGTTCCTCCCATGCTCAACTCCCACAGTCCCGTCCTCCGGCCCTGGTATCCAGGAGCCCATGTTTCACGCCACCGTAAACCAACTCCACCGATCCTGCAGCTCAGCCCTGCCCCACCTCCCAGGGCTAAAGGTGGGCCACCTGCTGGTAGAAGGATCCCTGGATAGGGACGTCCAGGGGCCTGGGTTCTACTCTACTGCGCACTCTCATGGTACCTCCAGTGAGCCACTTCCCATCTCTGCACCTTAATTTTCCCTTCTGTAAACGAGGAGGTTGGGCCAGATATTAAAAGGCAATGTTGATTCCAAATCCTTTGCTAATCACTTTCCATGCAAGATTTCCTTTGACACCCACAACACCCCGCAAGGGAAAGACTATTATTATTCCCATTTTACAGGTGAGGAAATTTGCTTGGAGAGTAATACAGGCTCCTTGTCTTGCATTTGGAAAAACACTAAAAGGCACAAATAAGAAAATAAAAGTCACCCACATATAACCACTATTAAGATTTGATATATTTCCTTCCAGAAGTTTATAATTGAATCATTATTACTTTATTTCCTAGATGTTGAGGTTTCTAACTATTCCTCCACTTAAGATGAAAATGTCCCAGAATGGCTATCATCTTTCACAACAACCTTCATTAAGTGCCAACACTTCCATTAACTGTTAACACCTTCATTAACCATCAACAATTTCATTAACTGTTAATGCCTTAATTGTTAACTCCTCTGAAGAAATCAGCAGGAAGCCAAATGAAAGAGAAGAACAAGCAGCTTCCTGGGGGGTGGGGGTGGGGGTGCGGTCAGTGCTTAGAGTCTGGCTGTCCAGAGGGATGAAAAAAGCAGTGGGCAGGGAGGGAGGTGGGGCAGGAAGACAGATGCCCTGGTTTCCACTCCCATCCCTTGGATAGCACTCGCCCTGCCCTCCTTTGTGGCTCTGGGTGGGTGCTGTGCCCAGGGGAGCCATTACCCAACCTCAAGGACTGGGCGCGTGGCTGTTGTGGCAGGGCAACTCAGGTTGGGGGGCATTGTTCTGATGCCTGGGCACCTACAGGTCTGCGTCGGGTGATGCTGCGAGCCCACCGGCAGGCCTGGTGCTGGCAGGACGAGTGGACTGATCTGAGCATGGCCGACATCCGGGCACTGGAAGAGGAGACCGCTCGCATGCTGGCCCAGCGCATGGCCAAGTGCAACATGGGCAGTGAGGGGCCCGAGGCCCAGCCCCCAGGGAAGCCATGCACTGAGACAGGGGTTGGGACCAGCCACGTTAGCACCTCTGATGGGCCCGAAGCCCCCCTTGGCCCTGATGCCTCACCTGATGCCAGCTTTGGCAAACAGTGGTCCTCATCCTCCCGTTCCTCCTACTCATCCCAGCATGGAGGTGAGGCTGAGGCACAGGGAAGGGAGGGAGTGACCCTCACGCTGGATTCCCAGGCTGAGGCTGATGTGGCCCTGCAGGGGGCGTGTCTCCCCAGACCTTGTCCGAGTGGCGCATGCAGAACATTGCCCGTGACTCTGAGAACAGCTCTGAAGAGGAGTTCTTTGATGCCCATGGTCAGTGCAGTGGGCCCTGGAGGAGGTGGGGGTGTCCCTGAGAAGCTCCTCCCACCCAATGACACAGCTCCTTGTCCCTTCAGAAGGCTTCTCTGACAGTGACGAGGTCTTCCCCAAGGAGATGACCAAGTGGAACTCCAATGACTTTATCGACGCCTTCGCCTCCCCAACGGAGGCTGAGGGTGTGCCAGGTAAAGATCCCGAATCAGACTGCCAGCACCCCAGGTGCAGTGGGGACTCGGAGAACAAGTCAGTCCTAAGTTTAATGGGGTCCTAAGATGAATGTCAATCCAGAGAGGGTGCTCGTTAAACACACAGATGAATAATGAGTAGATAATGAGGGGATGGAGGGGTGGCTGGAGTACTTTCGGGGTGCAGCCATAGCACAAAGAAAGGAGGAATTTATCTGGGATCTAGGAAGATTTACATGGGAGCTGTCGTCTAAGCTGGGTTTTGAAGGATGGGACCAGCTGTGTCCAACAGAATTTTCTGTGATGATGGAAATGTCTTAGCCGCCAGGCACATGTGGCTATCAAGCACCTGAAATGTGACTAGTGTGATTAAGGCACAAATTTTATACTGTTTTATATTTTCATTCGTTTCAATTTAAATAGGCACATGTGGATAGTGGCTACCACATTGGACAGAGCAGGAGTAGAAGGAATGTTCAGGCAAACAAGCACTGTGGGGAGGGGCGTCCCTGACAGTAGCGGGACCAGCAGAGAAAAAAGTAAAATGACCTGGGAGAGACGAGGGAGAGGAAAAGGTCAGAGGAAAGTGGGGGTTGCGGGTGCCCCTCAGGCAGAAGCAGAGCAGGAGTATCTGAAGTGTCCGATGAAGGGACCCCCACAGACTCCTCAGTCTCCTTCATTCGGTATCCCCTGTCCTATAGACCCTGGAGCAGAGGCCACCAAAGATATCAGGGACGGGGACCGAGCACCCAGGGACTCGGAGGTGAGTAGGATCAGCCACCCCATGTCACAGTTGTGCCCACCCGCCTGCCAGGCCACGGTTCTGACACCCCTGGCACCCCACTGTGCCCCACAGGGCCCAGACGGAGTTGGGGAGCTGGGGGCCGAGGCATGCGCGGTCCACGCCCTCTTCCTCATCCTGCATAGCGGCAACATCCTGGACTCCGGCCCTGGAGATGCCAACTCCAAGCAGGCAGATGTGCAGACGCTGAGCCTGGCCTTCGAGGCTGTCACCCGCATCCACTTCCCTGAGGCCCTAGGCCACGTGGCACTGCGCCTGGTGCCCTGCCCACCCATCTGTGCTGCCGCCTATGCCCTTGTCTCCAAGTACTGGTCAGGGGTGGAAGGGTGGGGGATACACACGGTCCCCAAGGTGCAGACATCCACCTGGGGGCACATGGGACCAGGAAGGCCCCATGGAGGGTAGGGGAGGAGGCCGGGAAGCCCGACACCTGGGCCAGTCAGCCACACGGCTGGACCTCAGTTTCTAGTCAATGGCTTCATCACAAAGCCTCTAGGGTGCTGACACTCCCACAAAGGCCCACAGCACTAAGACTTACCAGCAGGCCAAAGGGACTTGGAGGGGGCAGTGGAGGGGCAGCAGGCACCCACCCACCACACCTCCTCCTCCTCCTCCAGCCTGAGCCCCTACAGCCATGACGGTGACAGCCTGTCCCGCTCCCAGGACCACATTCCACTGGCTGCCCTGCCGCTGTTGGCCACCTCATCCTCCCGATACCAGGGCGCTGTGGCCACTGTCATTGCCCGCACCAACCAGGCCTATGCCGCCTTCCTGCGCTCCTCTGAGGGCACCGGATTCTGTGGGCAGGTCAGTAACTAGGATGTTCCTGGGGTGCTTGCTATGCAGCCCCTCCTGATGGCACCGCCACTGCAGCCCCTCCTGATGGCGCCACCCTCTCCCCTAGGTGGTGCTGATTGGGGATGGTGTCGGTGGAATCCTGGGCTTTGATGCACTCTGTCACAGTGCCAACGCGGGCACAGGGAGTCGGGGCAGCAGCCGCCGAGGGAGCATGGTCAGTGTGGCTGGACTTTGCATCCTCAGGAGGGTAGTGTCTTTTCATGTCTAGGGCTCTGGCCCTGGAAGGTGACCTCTCTGCGGGCAGGTCCCCTGCTGCCTCGTTCTGTCCTCTCTAGGGCTCTGCCCACCTACTTTCTTTGAGTCCCTGCCCAACCTCCAAGCCTCTCTCCTCACTTTCAAATAAGTGGAAATCACTTTGTATGCAGTCCTAAGGATGTGTCTGTCCCGTTCCTTCTAGAACAATGAGCTGCTCTCCCCGGAGGTTGGCCCAGTACGGGACCCCCTGGCAGATGGGGCAGAGGGTCTGGGCGGGGCCAGCCCAGACCCCTCAGTCCTGCCCACCCAGCGCACCCCCAACGACATGGCCAGTCCTGAGGCTGAGGGCTCTCAGAACAGGTGACATTCCTGCCCTATCACCCCCACCCTGGGCTCGTGCTGGGCTGTAGAGGCAGCAGCACTGAGCACCCCTCCTCCACAGCCTGCAGGTGGCCCCCACAACTGCGTCCTCCTCCGGGGAGCCCAGGCGGGCAAGCACAGCCTCCTGCCCACCCACTGCCACCTCTGAGGCTCCTGACGTCCCCATTAGCGCTGCCCGCCTGGACTTCAAGGTCTCTGGCTTCTTCCTCTTCGGCTCCCCACTAGGCCTGGTGCTGGCTCTGCGCAAAACCGTGATGCCTGCCTTGGAGGGTGAGCCCTCAGGATGGGGGTGGGGGCCTCACACTACCTTCATCTGCCCCTCCCCCATCTCTGAATTTGTCTCACCTGAGATGCTGGCATTATTGCCATCCCTCACTGTACAAATTAAATGGCCTGGCTATGGCTAAAGAAGGGCAACCTGTGGCCCAGAAAAAAGGGACTAGCTAAGGCTGGATTTCCCAAAGAGCACCAGGAGGAACTCACACCCACAGATGCTCTGTGTGAGAAGGGGTCCGACAGGCATAGAGCCACTTGATCCTGAACCATCTGAACAAATCGAATCTGATCTCTTCTTAGGCAAAAGTTCTGTCTCACTAAGCAGGACCCTGGTGGCCTCCCAGGGAGTGCAGTTTGAGAAGTGCTGGCTCAGGGTTACACAGCATGTCAGGGTGCTGCTTCCCACACCCCTTACCTCCCAGAATGCCCAGATGAACCCCTTCCCCACTTTATCTTCTGGGTACCAGTGGCCCAAATGCGTCCAGCCTGTGAGCAGATCTACAACCTCTTCCATGCGGCCGACCCCTGCGCCTGCCGTCTTGAGCCCCTGCTGGCCCCCAAGTTCCAGGCCATCGCCCCACTGGCCGTACCCCGCTATCAGAAGTTCCCTCTGGGAGACGGCTCATCCCTGCTGCTGGGTATGTCCCCAACCAAGATAAAGCGGAGAAGGAGGGCACCAAAAGGGAGGGACAAGGATGGACCCTCTCACCCAAGAAAACATGAAGTAGTTCCCACATCACTGATAACCTCTTGGGTCACCACTCCCAGGACAGGGAGCCCTACTCCAGCCCCTTGGTAGGCCTGCATCCCCAAGACCCTGTGACCTTCTCTGCCTAGGAGTGGAGGGCAGTGATGACTGGGCTAGAGAGAGGAAGCAGGGTGACTGACACTGGGGTGCCAGTGTTTGAAAGCAGCCACCAGTGGGGGGACAAGGGGGTCTGCTGTGTCTGTGTTACGGGTGCATTGTGTCCCCATATGCATTTGTGTTCATGTATCAGTGTGGGGCATGTACGTGTATGCATGCAAGTGGGTACCCATTTGGCCCCACGAGACAAATGGACCTGTGTTGGGGTGGTGGAGGCAGGCATTCTGGCAAGAATGCAGCAGGCTGTTGGCGTGAGCTAAGAAGGGAGAATGTTCCCCACTCTTCCCTTCCACCCAGATGTGAGGCAGTTCAGCCTCAGCCAAGACCTGACCAGGGAGGGCTGGCAGGGAAGATGGCAGAGGTGTGAGGGCTGAGCTGTCCTGGAACCCCTAGGTGAGAAGCCAGGAGGGCAGCCTGGCCCAACCTGCTGCTGAGGTTGCCCCTCCTCCCCCAGCCGACACTCTGCAGACCCACTCAGGCCTCTTCCTGGAGGAGCTGGAGATGTTGGTGCCCTCAACACCCACCTCTGCCAGCGGTGCCTTCTGGAAGGGCAGTGAGTTGGGCACCGAGCCGCAGGCCCAGCCAGCTGCCCCCAGCACCACCAGTGAGGTGGTTAAGAGTAAGTCAGCCAGATACCCAGCCTGGGGAGGGGACCTTTATTCCACCTCCAATGCCCAGCTGAAACAGCCCTGCTCCTAGCATCTGCTCTGGAAACTCCCTCCCCCAGCACCCAGCAAAGCAGGCTTGCAGGAAAGGAGGGAGGGAAGAGTATCCAGGGGCCAGGCAAGTAGGCACGGGGTGGGAGGCCACCCTGACTCACTGCCCGCCATGGCTGTGCAGTCCTGGAGCGATGGTGGGGGACCAAGCGGATGGACTACTCGCTGTACTGCCCCGAGGCGCTCACTGCCTTTCCCACGGTCACGCTGCCCCACCTCTTCCACGCCAGCTACTGGGAGTCAGCCGATGTGGTGGCCTTCATCCTGCGCCAGGTGGGCCCGGGGATACGGGGTGGGAGATGGATGGGGAGTCGAGTGGGCCAGGGAAAGGCAGCCCCAGGACCCTGTTCACGTGACCTTGCCTGGTCCTGGGCAGGTGATCGAGAAGGAACGGCCACAGCTGGCCGAGTGCGAAGAGGCATCCATCTACAGCCCGGCCTTCCCTAGGGAGAAGTGGCAGCGCAAACGTACCCAAGTCAAGATCCGAGTATGTGCACTGTCCCTCGCACCCTCAAAAGCAAGGCCCTGCCTCCTCTCCCAGTATGCCCGCCCCCACGGCCTTCCCGGGTCCCACCCCGCCCCCATGGTCCTGGACCCACCTCCTCATGTCTCCGCCCTGCCTCTGGGAGCTCCACTAGTTTCTTCCCCAACCCCTGCCAAGTCAGGTCAAGGATGGCCGCTCACCCATCCCGCCTCATCCTCTGCACATCCCGTCCTTTCATGGCTTTACCCCCTCGGAACCGGAACCGGAACCGCAGTCCACACACACGCACTCAGGACCTCAGCGCTGGGTTGGCAAAAGCGCCCCCCCTCGGGCCTCGCCCCTCTACCACAGCAGCCCCGCCTCCTCCAGCCTCCGCCCCTGCCTGGGCTATGGTCCCGTGCATCAGCTCTACTGCAGCCCCAATATTTGGTTGCGGGCTCACACCGTCTCCTCCCGCCAGAACGTCACTTCCAACCATCGGGCGAACGACACGGTGGTGTGTGAGGGCCGCCCCCAGGTGCTGAATGGACGCTTCATGTACGGGCCCTTGGACGTGGTCACGCTCACCGGAGAGAAGGTCAGAACCCAGCGGCCTTGGCCCAGGATAGACCCGTCCCTGTCCTGGTCCTGCTTCCAGCTCGCGGCCTGGCCAGGTTGAGCGCCCAGCTCCATCCACCGTAAAAGGCCGGCCTCTGCTCTCCTCCATTCAAAGTCAGGGGGTGCCCAGGGTCTCCGCCCCATGGACCCTCTCCCCACCAGGTGGACGTCTACGTCATGACGCAACCACTGTCAGGCAAGTGGATCCACTTTGGTACCGAGGTCACCAACAGCTCGGGCCGCCTCACCTTCCCGGTGCCCCCGGAGCGTGCGCTGAGCATCGGCGTCTACCCTGTGCGCATGATGGTCAGGTGAGCATGCGGCGGGTCGAGCTTCTGTGGGGCGGGACTCCGCGGGTCTTGCCCCAATGCTGCTTACGCGCCTGCGGACCATAGGGGCGACCACACGTACGCTGAGTGCTGCCTGACTGTGGTGGCCCGAGGCACCGAGGCCGTGGTCTTCAGCATCGACGGCTCCTTTACCGCCAGCGTCTCCATCATGGGCAGCGACCCCAAGGTGCGCGCCGGCGCAGTGGACGTGGTCAGGTAGGAGCGGCCGCCCCCTGGCTCACCGTGCAGACCTGCCCCCACCTCTGGTGCTTGGAGCTCACCACAGCCCTACCCCGCAGGCACTGGCAGGATGCAGGCTACCTGATCGTATACGTAACCGGCCGGCCGGATATGCAGAAGCACCGGGTGGTGGCCTGGCTGTCACAGCACAACTTCCCCCACGGCGTTGTCTCCTTCTGCGACGGCCTCACCCATGACCCGCTGCGCCAGAAGGCGATGTTTCTGCAGAGCCTGGTGCAGGAGGTGCGGCTGGGGAGAGTCCCACCTCCACCCTCGCCCCGGCCCTGGGCCATAGGACGGCCCATCTGGTCCCACCCCCATCACCCTCCGGACTCTAATCAAGACGGGAGAGGCCCCTTATGGTCCTTGTGCTCCTAGAGGCCCCAGTCCTTGGGGCCAACCCTTTGGTTCCGCCCTCCTGGGGGCCTGGTGATGTAGGACTCCACTAGCAGGACTCCCGAAACTTCTGACCCTGGACTCCCACCAGATCCCGCCCCCAGCCATGGCCCCACCCTTGGTGCGGCTGACTGGCGTCTCCCCCCTACAGGTGGAACTGAACATTGTGGCGGGCTATGGGTCCCCCAAAGACGTGGCTGTATACGCGGCGCTGGGACTGCCCGCGAGCCAGACCTATATCGTGGGCCGCGCCGTGCGGAAACTGCAAGCACAGTGCCAGGTGAGGGCCAAGTGAAGGCGGGGACCAGGAGCCTGGGCCTGAGGCCAGAGGATTACCTGTGTTAAGCACCTGAGGGAGGCATCTATGAGAGGCTGGCTGGCCTCTGGGGACCCGGTTTCCTCCTAGGACAGGGGTAATGAACAACTTGAAGCTGCCAGGCAGACCGGGATTGATAACTCAGGCTGGAGTGTGCTCAAGACCTTGAGTGCTCGCTCCACTCTGGCATTGCCCTGGGCATGGACCTTGACCTTTCTAAACCCCAATTTCCTGTCTGTAAAATCGAAATGATGAAATGGCACCGACCTCTACAATTATTATGAAGATCATATGATTTACTGCACATTAGTGCGCAGAGGGCTGGACACAAAAGGGTTTGCTAAATGTTAGCTGGTGTTACTCCCCCCACAAGAATCCCATTTTACAGGCCCAGAGAGGTACAGAGCTAGGAGTAAAGCCAAGGTGCCTGGCTCCCAGCCTGACGTTCCTACTTCCTGAGAGAAAACTCACGATCAGGCTGTGCTGGGCCTAGAATGCAGCCAGCACTCCCCAGGAGCCTGGAGAGGACAGGGGAGGGCAGCGTGTGGGTCTCAGACCAACATTCCCTCATCCCTACCCCCCTCTGCCCACAGTTCCTGTCAGATGGCTACGTGGCCCACCTGGGCCAACTGGAGGCTGGCTCCCACCCTCATGCCCCCACGGGACCCTCGAGGGCCACCCTGGCCAAGAGCAGCTATGGCGGGGCTGCCCCTGTGGACTTTCTCCGCAAACAGAGCCAGCTGCTTCGCTCAAGGGGTCCCAGCCAGGTGGAGCGCGAGGGCTCAGGGACACCGCCCACCACCCTGGCCCGGGGTAAGGCCCGAAGCATCAGCCTCAAGTTGGACTGTGAAGAGTGAGACCCAAACTGTGGCTGGACCTGGGTTATTTATTCACACATTCGAGGGGCCCAATTGGCCATGTGTGGGAGGCAGCGGGCCCAGACCTCTGGCCCCAGCCCTGGCTCCCCAGCCCCACACCCTGCATCTTTGCCTGCCCCTCAGTGTTACTTCCCTTTTACGTGGGGGATCCAGCCCGGGGGGAGGGAGGATAGAGTGGAAAGGACCCAAAGGCTTTTCCAATATGTAAATCCATGAAAATAAACACCACCTGCATCCTACCTGATTGCCCACTTGCCTGGCCTCACAGAGCAGCAAAGCCCATGGTTTCTAGTTCAATGGGGACACTGATGGACAGAGGGAGACCAGGATGTACCCAGAGTCATACAGCAGGGCAGAGCAGGGCCAAGAAGGGCCTGGCCCCAAAGTTTTCATAGATGGTTCTGTCCTCCCCCTACCTAAGGCCTTTTCCTGGACTCCTCCCACCAGCCCTCCCCACCTGGGCCAGGCTTTTCGTTCACAGGGGCCACCCTCAGCCCAGACTTGGTTTCTCACTAAAACCTCTGCCTCCAGAAGCTGAGACCAAGGAACCACTGGATCAGAGGCTGGAGGTGGGAAGGAGGAAGACCACCTCACTCGGGCACAAGCTTTGTCTCCCCCTCTAGACTGAAGGTCCCTGGACACCCCAGCCCTGGCTAGCAAGAAACACTTCCTTTTGGCAGAGAACATCCTCATTTCTCTGTCAGGGACACTGAGACCCAGAGACGTCTCAGAGCTGGGCAATGGGGTGCTGAGATTAGAACTCTGATCCTTTGACACCGTCCCCCCAGATCACCCATGTATCAGCTGGGTCTCCTGATGGATTAGCTCAGCAGGCCCAGGGAGAGATAAATAAGGCCTTTATGTACAGAGAAGCATGATATAGTGGGGGTGGGTGGGCTGGCAGTGGCAGCAGTGGGCCGGGCAGGGTGAGAAGGGCCCGTCATTGGGAAAAGATGCCCCGGAAGCGGGCCTTGTCCTCTTCGTCCTTCTGCCGGATCCGTGCCTCCAGGGCCCGCAGCTCCCGGCTTACAATGGGCGCCAGGGCGGGGTCCAGCTGTAGGACCTTGGCAAAGTCAGCCTGGGCCTCCTGGGCATTCCACACAGCTGCGTGCGCCTTGCCCCGCTTGAAGTAGGCCTTGACATTGTCTGCAGGGGGTACCAGTGGGCAGTCAGCACACAAGGGCATGAGGGGGGAACCAGCCAGCTGCCCGGTCTGCCTTCTGGTACCGTGGGCCCATCATGGGACAGAGCCCTCCTGACCCTCATTCTTATCTCACTGGCATCACGGGACCCATGGCCATGTCTGGGTCGGGGGTATTTGGTTGAGCTCCTGTGGGAACTCAGAATGCGGGTGATGTCAAAGGCTCAGTCTTGTGCCCCAGTGCCTATTGGTGACAGGCAGAAGGAGGCTGCCCGCCTGCCCCCTTCCCCGCCTGCCCTGGCAGCCCCACCCACGCTCACCTTCGTACTTGTTGAGGATGGAGGAGCAGTGGTCCAGCACCTCATAATACTCTTGGGCCACCAGCTTGCACTGACAGTAGTTGAGCAGCAGCGGGGTGATCTGGTGATCCAGCTCGATCCAGTCAGGAGAGCCGGGCTGTTCCTGGAGGCATTGGGGCAAGGAGAGGGGAAACGCTGCTGAGACCAGGGCCGCCGGCTCCACCTCACCCCCTCCATCCGCCGGGCAGCACCTTCATCTGCAGGTTCTTGAGGCAGGCGATGGCGTCGTAGTACTTGGCCGCGGCCTCCTTCACGTGACCTTCACGGTACAACTGGTTGCCCTCCTGGTGGATGACCGGCACTGCCTTTGCCTTCTCCTCATCTGTCATTGCCCACGGGTCCTGCTGGTATGAGCCAGGGTTCTCCACCTGTCGGGGCATGGGCCAAGTCAAGGGGAAACCCAGGGACACCACAGCTGCTGCAGCTGCAGCCCTGACCAGCCTCCAGACAATGGACACCAGAAGCAGAATCACTTGATCCTTCACTGACCATTCAGCAAACATCTATGTAGCATCTCCTACGTGCCCAGCACTGTGCCAGGTTCTAGAAACAGAACAGTGAACAAGACAGTGAAGATCATGGCCCCAGGAGGGACCCCATGGGGACAGCCAGGGGTCCCACACAGGTGTTCTTGTACCTGCCCTGCCCTACCTCCCAACAGTCCACCCATGGAGCCCACAAGCCCTGGGCGGGCAGCAGGGCTGGCGCCAGCTCTGAGGCTGCACAGCGGCGGTCTGGAGAGGCGCCTGGGCCTTGGCGGCCCCTCACCTTAAGCATCTCAATGTCGAAGATGAGAGGTTGGGGGTTCTGCTGCAGGGCATCCAGGTCGGCGTGGCCCAGGGAACCGTGCTCATGCATCTGGGCGATGCCACAGCAGTGGCGTTGGCCCTCCAGGGGGTCCTTGCCGGCTGCGATGTTGCGTAGACTTTTGGCCACCAGTGGATAGAGGACCACATGCTGCAGGGGAGGGAGTGGGCACTAGGGGCTCTGTCAGTGTGGCCCAAGAAGCCCATCACCAACTTCTTGGATACTGAGAAAGGATACTGAGGCCCGAGAAGGGACGCAACTGCCTCAGGCCCCACTCCACTCAAATGCAGGAGGGCTTTCCCCTCAGGACTCCGGTCTCCCAGCCCTCTTTCCCAGTGAAGACCCCAGCTCCTGCCACACACTCTGACCACCAAACGAAACCAAGCACTTACCCCCCACCCCCTCCCACACACACACTCCCCGTCAACCTGCCTCCATCCTTACAGGCCCAGTGGAATTCTGTTCTCCTCCTCCTCCCCCCTCCTTCCCTTCCTCCTCCTCCTCTTCTTCTTCCTCCCCCCTTAGGGGCGGAGCACACAGGCTGGACTCACCATTACTGGGGTCCCTCCACATTCTGTTCCCAGAGCCTCTGCCTTCTCTTCTGCCCCACCTCCACCCCATTCAGGGCCTACCTCAGAGCTGAGCTCAGGGCAGCAACTTCACAACCCTTGGGGGAGACCCGCAGGCATAGGGGACCCAGCCTTTGACTTTGCACTAGGAACAGCTGCTGGGATGATAGGCACCAAAGTACCCCTACCCCAGTATAAGCAGCTCCTCTCAGTGCCCCTGCGGTCTGCATGCAGCCTGCAGAGTCTCCTGAGTCTTGGCTCTGGGCTGGCCCACACGGGGCATTTTGAAGCTGGAGGTAAACAGGCCCGACCCCTGCCCTGCAGTAGCTGAGACCCAGGCAGAGGTCCAGATCCTGGCCATGCAGGGCAAGAGGGGTTGGAGGACCCAGGGGAGGGGTTCAAGCCACCACCAGCAATCAAGGAGGGCTTCCTGGGGGTGGTGACCCAGGAATTCACTATGAAGGAGTTTGGCCAAGAAGAGGATAGAAAGGAAAGGCAGGGAGGTGAGTGGGAGGGGAAGAATGGCAGGGGCCAGACTCTGCAGGTCTGTGTGAGTAGCTATAGCTTACGCTCTAGCCTGATGGTGACCAGGAGGCAGAGAGGTCTGAAGTAAGGAGTTATACGGGTCATTTGCTTCTGAGAACCAATCTCCTGGCTGTAATCTGGCTAATGGAGAAGCGAAGGCAGAATTGAGGCCCGGACGCCCATATCCTGGTGGTCTGGTGCCCTGGAGGGAGTTGGTAGTGGCCTAGCCAGCGCAGAGGCCCTGGGATGGGGAACAGGGATGGCTGGACAGACTCCACAGGCAGATGCGGGACACCAGTTACCTTTTCTGGGGGGGTGAGGGGAGGGACACCAGTTACCTTGACATCGCAGCGGAACTGGGCAATCTCCCCCTCACGCATGGTGCACACGATGGTCTCCCACACGGGCAGCTTGAACTTCTTGCCAATGATCAGCTCCATGGGCTTGCCGCGCACCCGGCTGTCATCCAGCACGACACCCTCCTGGTCACTGTGCAGAGTCCGGTAGTGGAATGTGGCCTGCGGGCCACATGCGGGATCAGGCAAGGGCACAAACCCTCACCCAGCCCCCAAGGACAAGGCCAGTTCCCAGCCTGCAGACGGCACAAGGGATAGGGCTCACCATCTGACTTTTACCCCACCACCCAGGTGAGGAAACTAAGTCAAAGAGAGGGAAGGGGCCCAAGTACATGGCTCACGCGTGGATGGGCTGAGCGGGAGCCCAGCATCCTGGCTCCACTCATTCTTCCAACAAATATTTATGGGGCACCTACTAAGTACCTGAGCTCTGTGCCAGACACAGCACAGCAGTGAATAAAACAGACAAAAGTCCCTGCCCCCATGGAGCTCACATGGACCATCTAGAGCAGGAGTGTCCAAACTGCGGCCCACGGGCCAACTGCAGCCCGCAATCCATTTTTAATTGGCCCGCAGCAAATTCCAAAAATATATTTAGTTTACTTAAATAAACCAGGTGAGGCAGTACGTACTTCACCTCAAGTGAGTGGCCCGGCTGTTTGTGTATTTTACCGCATAGGGCCCTTGGTGAAAAACATTGAAAAAAGTTTCGACACCCCTAATCTAGAGGAAAGAGATGGGCCGCAAGCAAAACAATGTGCTATGTAAGGTGGAGCTAAGTACTATAGATTAGAAAACAAAGAGCGGCAGGTAAAGCAGGGGGAGTTTATATGGTGATGGGGGGGGAGGGCAAAGGTGCAACCTTTAAGCTGAGATCTGAAGGGAGTAGGGGAGAAGCAAGCCAGGCAGGTGCTGGAGAAGGAAGGCGATGTGAACTATCTAGGCAAAAAGAAAAGCAGTGCAAAAGCCTTGCAGAGGGACAGTGTGTGATGCATTCAAGAAGCTGCAGGGCCACTCTGGCAGAAGCAGAGTGACTGAGGGGGAGGGGTGCACCACGGGGTCACCAGGTCAGCAGGGATGGAGCCCACAGGGCCTGCAGGCCGAGTGTGGTGAAGATGTTTTTCACTCAGATGGAAGCCCCTCGGTGGCTCCAAGCAGAGGAGGGACCTGATCTGACGTGGGTTCTGCTGCTGCTGGGATGAGAACAGGTTGCAGAGGGGTGAGAGCAGAAGCAGGAAGGAGAGTTAGGAGGTTACTGCAATGACCCAGGGGGAGACAACGGCGGCCTGGACCAGAGTGGTAATGGCAGAAGTGGTGAGAAGTGGTCAGATCTTGAGTGTATTTTGAGGATTTGCTGTGGGACATGAGAGAACAGGAGGAGCCATGGAAACTGGGAGGTTTGAGACCTGAGCGACTGGATGTAACTTTTATCAAGATGGGGAAGGTATGGGTGGACAAGTCAAGTCTGAGTTGCCCACCAGACATCCAAGTGGAGGTGGTGAGTAGGGAGCTAGAAATAGTTTAAGGGACAGGTAAGGCTAGAGATATACATTTGGGGTTAGTCCAGGCATGGAGAGTTTGTTTTAAGAGATGCGATTGGATGAGATCATCTGGGGGTGAGTGCAGAGAGAAGAGGGGAAGAGGTCTAAAGACTGAACGCATTCAACAGGATATGATTAGAGGAGCCCATACTCTCCACCACCACTCCGTGCTGCTTCTCTGAGCTCGGTTTCCACATCAGTAAAAAGGAGTCGACAATACCGCCTACTCCACATTGTGGAAATGAAAGGAACTAAACTTGTGAAGCATTCAGCATGGTGCTCACATAGTGAGCACTCACTCAGTGCTGGTGCTTAACTATGAACATCCCTTGTCCCTGTTCTTTCAGTGTCATTGTTCACAGATCTTCACTACCTTTACAATGTTCTCTCCTTCTGGTGTCCATTCCATCCAGGATCTCCCTTGCCAGGACCTTCTTTAAGGCCACTAACCCCCAGCCCATGGGGACATGCAGCCACACGCACACCCCTTCTCTCTCGTCTGGGAAAGGATCCCTCTTCGTATAAATGATCACTAGAACTATGCAGCTCCTCTCTGCTCTCAGAGGACTCACATTGGGCCAGACTGAGGTCTTTACCTGCCTGACCTTCGTACAGCGCTGATCAGGAAGCATGCGCTGATTCAGTCCCCAGACTCAGCCAGGATCTGTAGTCATTAGTGTAATATGCCTGTCCTGCATGACTGCTCTCTGGGCACAGGGGCTGCCCCCGGGGAAGTTCCTTACTTTACAGACAAGTAGCAACTGGGAAAGGCACTCCAGGAGGAGGGAATTGCATAAGCAGATGCAAGGAAGCCTGGAGATGTAGGCTTTTGGTGGGAGGGGACCGGAGAAGCTGGAGCTGGGGGCCTGGATGTACAAAGGAGGAAGGTAGGCCACTCTTTACTTCCCGAGCAATGCCAGGTAGAGCAATGCCAGGTAGAGCAGTCAGAAAGCTGCCAAAAGGTTCTGATCTGGCAGACCTGACCTCTGAGCCTGTTCTCTGGGTTTGTGCATCCCAGGGCCTCAGTTTTCCCAGCTAAACAATGGGACCTGGTCGAAGTAGTTTAAGAAAACTCTTCCATCTTTTAAAGATCTTGAACCTTGCAACCCAGAGGCCCCGGGGCTCCTCCCCAGTGCCAGGGTCACTCCTAGATCTTGGATCTCTAGTTCAGGGTCTTCTCCAGCGCAGGGTCTGTGCAAGCGCTGAGATCAAACCCCTGCAAACCTGTTTATGATGACTGACGGTCTCTCCAACCAATGCAGCCACACGGCCAAGCCCGGGGGCGGAGCAGACGCGTCGAAATTCACCCCCTACTTAAATTCAGACCAATTAGCATCGAGCTCCACTTATAAGTGGTAGGGTCACCGGCCTCTGCTATCTGGGCATGCGCAACCTCTCGCCTAAGGCCTCCTCCCGCCTCGAATGCGCACCGCGCCGCAGAGGGGTTCAGGGGAGGGGGTAAGATACTAACCTTGGTTCCATCCTTAAAGTCAGGGAGCTCTCCTCGGCCATCCTGTATCACACGCTTCTGGATCCCGTCCTCCTTGAGTCTTGCGATGACATCCGCCATCCTCCTTACCCGCTGCTCTCTTTCGGTAACTTCCGGACTCGCTCGGCAGCTTCCGGACCTGCTTCGGCAACTTCTAGCGCTTCGGCAACTTCCGAGGTGCCACCACTTTGGCTGAGGGCAGACGTCAAAAAGGGACTGAACGGGGAAACGGACGGTGATTGGTTCTCTGCGCTGAGTGCGCCGTTCTGATCCGGGGCGGGGCCTGAGACTGTAGAGGGGAGTGACCCGGGCCTGTCAGGAAGGCGGGGCCAGAATCTACAGGCGGGGTGGGGCGGGGGCGTCCCTAGCAATCTGGTCCTTGAATTGATTAGGACTGCGACTCTCTCACTGGGACTTGTGCCTCTCCATTTAAAGTTGTAGAAATGTATACTGTAACAGCATTACAGAGCTACTACCCTGTTTCTCCGAAAATAAGACCTAGCTGGACAATCAGCTCCCCTGCGTCTTTTGGAGCAAAACTCGGTATTATATTATATTATATAAGACCCAGTTTTATATTATAGTAAAATAAGACCGGGTCTTATATTAATTTTTGCTCCAAAAGACGCATGAGAGCTGATCGTCCAGCTAGGTCTTATTTTCGGGGAAACAGGGTAGGAGAGGAGAATGGGGAGGTGGAGCCCTTCCGTTACTCCACCCCAAAAGCTCTTTTTGTATATTCCCTTCTGGCCTTTTCCTTTTTGCATATCTAGTAGCACAATAGTCTTGACTTTTACTGCCTGGAGTTTTCTTTCAAAAATAAAAAACAGAACCAGGAGTAAGGGGAAGGAGGGTTCCCCAAGTTCGCCAAGAGACTGAGGGAGCCGCGCTTGGGGTCGGTTGTTGGGTGTGTCATCAGCATTGAATCCACAGTGTCCGGCACAAAGTAGGTGCCCGATAAATATAAGGGAATACATAAATAATAAAAGGATGTATTTTGGGGCTGAAAACAACGTTTCTCTCCACCTCCGGAAACTAGCTGTGGACAATAGCAGTAAGAGTCTTCTCCCACCTTCAAGGTTTAGGTTGCGGGTAAGGGGAATGTCTTCGGGCCTGTGCCCTGGCTTCATCCCATCCTCACAACTGCGGAGCATTATTTCAGTCCGCTACGACCCAGGTGCTAAATGCTACAGATACTTACACTGGATCATTTCCGACAAGAAGTCCCCTGAGTCGGGACCTCTGAGGTGAAAGGGAAACATGTTTTGTTTGTTTGTTTTTGTTTTTTTTTACCAACACAGGAAGTTTTACCGGCAAGTTCTGCCAAATTTTGAAGCAATAGTAGTCTGTATCTTATACAAATTGTTACAGAAAATAGAAAAAGAGGGAAAGCCAACTGACATATTTTATAAAGACTACTTTAATCTTGATTCCTAAACCGGGTAAGTATACCATCATGCAAAAAAAGTATACACCATTTTACTGATGAATGTAGATATGAAAAATTGTAAATGAAATAGTAAGCTAATTGAATACACTAGTGTATATAAAAATGCATCAATATGCTAAATGAATGTTATTCACGAAAAGATGGATACTATACGATTTCATTTACATGAGATGCCTAGAGGGGTCAAATTCATAAAGTCAAAGTTGAATGGTGGTTGGTTGCAGGGAGGGGGAAATAAAGATTTGTTGAATGAATATAGTATAAAGTTTCAGTTTTGCAAGATGAAAAAGTCCTGAAGATTGTACAATGTAAATATACTAAATACAACTGAACCGTGAACTTAAAAATATTTAAGATAGTAAATATTAAGTTATTTTACCACAATTAAATTTTTTTTTAAAAAAAGCATCAAGATCATGTAGGCCTCATTCCAAGAATGTAAGAATGGTTTAATATTAGAAACATTATTAGTGCAATTCATTATTATATCAGTGAACTAAAGAAGAAAACTCATATGGTTATCTCAAAATATGCAGAAAAAGCATTTGATGAAGTTCTATGACCATTTATGATAAAAACTAACAGGAAAAATGAAGGAACTCTCTCAGGTTGTTTAAAGCCATATTCGATTAAGGATAATGGAATAAATATTCACATTCCCTTCAAGATCAGGAACGAGACAGGAAGTGCTCTCTATCAATGATGCTGTTTAGCACAGTATTAGAAGTCCTGACCAAAGCAATAAACCAAGAAAAAGAAGTAAGAGTGATTATATTTACAGAGAAAATCCAACAATCTATAGACAAAGTATTAACAAGTAGAGAGTTCAGCAGTTACAGAGAGATAAAATAAGCTACCCCCAAAATGAATAACACTTCATACCATCAATAACCCATTCAAAAATATAATAGAAAATAAGGTATCATGCACAACAGCAATAAAACTCAGAAAGTAGTTAGCAAATAGAAACCACAGCCCAGAACTTTTTGGAGAAAAAAAATTTTTAAGACTATAAAAGAAAACATGAATAACTGAAGTGTTAATGAATTAACATACCTTCTTAATGAATAGAACAGTTCAACATTTAAGGCTGTGATTTCTTCTGAAATTAATCTAGAAATTCAATAAAATATCAGTGACAATGGGGAGGATTTTTGAAGAACTTGGAAAACATTTTTGTCACAGTTCTATAGAAGAATAAAAGTCCATGAAAAGCTAGGTCAAGTTTGAAAAAGATGACCAAAGTGTGTGTGTGTGTTAGGGGAGACTTGCCCTGCCATATTAAACCACACTGCAAACCATAGTAATAAAAAGCATCTAATACTGGTTAAGACTTAGTCAAGGAGACCAAAGGAACCAAAAACAGAGGTTGAAATAGATATACTCGTATATATTAACAACTATATACTGTACTTGATGTATGACAAAAGTGGCACCACAATTCAGAGGGAGAAAGCACTGATTGTTTGATAGGTGGTGCTAGGAAAACTGTCTCGCTCTACATTGAAATAAATCTGGATCCCTCCTTGTACCACATTCAATGGTATAATCCATAGAGTTAGGGACCATAGTGTGAATTGTACTATAATACCTAACATTGATTGTTTCTATGTGTCAGGCACTGTGATATGCTCCTGACTATGTATTAACTCATTTATTCCTAAATTAATGCTATGAGAGAAACACTATTGTTACCTCCATATGACAAATGAGGGAACTGAGGCACAGAGAGGTTATGTAACTAGTTCAAGGTAAGGTCAGGACTAGGGTGAGGTGAGTCATGCAAGATCAAATCCTGTATTTAAAATTTTGATATTTTGCTTATCATGTATATTTGCCTTAAATTTGATTTTTTTAAATAATGTATTAAAATATTACTATCTTGCTCACTGAGTTTTTTGGTTTCACCCTAATCCTAGCCTGCCAAGATCCCAAAGCAAGTAAGGAGAAGACTGGAATCTCAGTGCAGACAGTTTGGCTCTAGAGTCAGTGAACTATCTTGTTGCAACACTTTCTAGATAGTAAGTAAAACTATCAGGCCAGTAGAATAAGATATTGGAGAAAATCTTTGTCACCTCGGGGTGAGGAAACACTTCAAACAAGACTCAAAGAGCACAAACCTAATGTATTTGACTATATAAAAATGAGAATTGTTCTTTAACTCAGGGCACCTTAGACAAAGTAAGGAAACAGAGACAGATTGGGAGGAGACGTGCAACATCAAAACCCAGCAAGGGGATTAATACTTAGATATGTACAGACATACAAATTATCGGAAAAAAGACTAGAAACCCAACAGAAAAAAAGACAAAGGATATGGACAGACAATTCACAGAAGAGAGAATCACCATGATTGATGTGCATGAAGTGCATGAAGAGCTGTTCAAATTCTCCAGTTGTCAGAGACCCCAGATGAAAATAAGGCACCACTTTAGATTCATCAGATTGGCAAGCCATTAGAAAGCGGAATTCCAAGTGCTAAAAGATAGCCAGAACCCTCACTGGGAGTGTGTAAATTCATATAGCCACTCAGGAGAGTCCCCATGGTACTTTGTAAAGTCAAGGGTATATGTATCTTATGGCCTGGAAGTTCTACTTCAAGAATTCTCTGACAGTCCACAAGGGGACAGTGTGAAGATGTCCACACCAATGATGTATGTGACATGATGGGGGCCTGAGGCTAAGCTGAGTGTGCATCACTGGGGTGGGGGGTAAGGGGGCGAGCGGAATTATAAAACTGCTGATGCTGGACATGGTATACCACATGCAGCCAGTAGAAGCAACAAATGAGATGCATGTGGAGAACATTAGTGTTGAGTGTAAAAATGTACAAATGTAAATAACAGAAAGCGTTTTATGCATGACACCATGTTTGTAAATCTCAAACACGTCCACAAAGGAGCCAATGCCTTGTGTAGTAGAGGACCAGGCAGGATTCAAGGAAGCAGACTGAGCACACTGACATGGGGCTCGATGGAAGAGTGGGGAGAGGAGGGAAATTGTTCATAGTGATGATATGTTACAAACTGAGAGGCAAGTTGAGTCAACTCTGGACATGAGTTCATAAAATGAAGAAGGGTGGGTGGAGGAGAATGAGCATTTCCGGAGCTAGGTGGACCTGGGTTCAAATCCCAGTGCTTCCACTTTTAAGCATTTAGGATTTTGACAAAACACTGATTCATTTCTTCCACAGATATTTATTGAGCATGTACTTAGTGACAAACACTGTTGTAGGCACTGTAGACACAGTGGTGAATAAAACTGTAAAGATAATTTTACGTAAGTGCTGTGTGGTGTGAAACCGACTTTGGATTGCATAGTCAAGAATAGCTTCTCTGACGCCAGCCCAGTGGCTCAGGCGGTTGGAGCTCCATGCTCCTTACTCCGAGGGCGGTCGGTTCCATTCCCACATGGGCCAGTGGGCTCTCCACCACCAGGTTGCCAGTTAGATTCCTCGAGTCCCCGCGAGGGGGGGGGGAGTGGGCGGGAGATGGTGGGCGGCACCCTCCACAACTAGGATTGGGGGGACAACAACTTGACTTGGAGAAGCATCCTGGAAGTGCACACTGTTCCCCAGTGAAGTCCTGTTCTCCTTCCCCAATAAAAATCTTTCAAAACAACAACAACAAAAGAATAGCTTCCCTGAAAGGTGGTTAAGTGCTTTTCAGGTATAGGTAACAGCACGTGCAAAGCCCCTGAGGTGGGAGTAAACTTGGCCTGTGTGGCTGAGAGGGGTGAAGAGGGGCAGAAGGGTCTTCAGATTGGGAGGCAGGCAGAGACCAGAGTTTTCAGAGCGTGTGGGCCTTAGTACTAACCACAACGGAAAACCAAGGGACAGTTTTATACAGAGGAAAGATTTAGCAGCATACTTAAAAAAAAAAAAAAAAGTTTTATTTAAGAATAATACATAGCAAAAAAGATCAGATATGTTTCAAAAGCTCACTTTGGCTACTGGGTGGAGAGCAGATTGGAGGAGAGTGGAAGCAACATAAACTCTTTGAGTTTGCACATTGCAAGGTAGTGAGAATGCCCTTCCGGTGCAGGACCCAGGTGAGTAAAGGTGGGGAAACAGTTCCCAGGAATTTCCTTGACACTGGAGGAGCGGCCTGGAATACAGAAGGCCGAGTCTCGAGCCTGGTTCGATGGCGCGCGGCAGGCAGCCCCTCCAAGCCCTCGGTACAGAGATCTGGGGATTGCACCCAAGCGCGGTCTCGGCAGTCGCTCGCTGAGGCGGCCGCTGGGCGGCGCAGGGGGCTCAGCGGTCCGAACAAGAGGAGGCCCCACCCACTAGTCAACTCGGCGTTCGGCAGCAGTGGCCTTCTGAGGGCGGGGCGAGGGGCGGGGCCGTTACGTGAGGGCGGGGCCTCAGTCTGGGCGCCGGACGTCGAGCTCCCAAGGCGACGGCACGGGGCGGGGGCCTACGCGCGGGGGCGGGGCCGCGGCGACTCCGGGCAGGCGGGCACGGATGGCGGCCGCGCACCGTCCCTGACTTGGCTGGGGCCATGAGCACCGCCCGGCCCCAGTTCAGCATCGATGACGCCTTCGAACTGTCCCTGGAGGACGCGGGCCCTGTGCCCGAATCCAGCGGGGTCTCCCGCTTCGGGCCGCTTCACTTCGAGCGCCGGGCCCGGTTCGAAGTGGCCGATGAGGACAAGCAGTCCCGGCTGCGCTACCAGGTGACCGGCCCGGCCCTCCTCACCCCCCGCCCAGCTCCGAGCGGGACCCCAGGCCGCACCCTGGCGAACCCCAAGTCAGGGGAGAATCTGTCTGGAGGCCCTAGCCGGAACGGGAGACCGCCCCCGAACGTGGCCACGGATCGATTCTGGCAGCTGATTTCGGTCCCCAACCACCCTCTTCTGGAAGGTCCCACTCCATCTTTCTCCCCAGAGCCAGGGGCCCCTATTCACAGAATGGGTTCTTGCCCACACCTAGACCCCACTAAACTGGAAATCCCTATTTTCCCAGAGGACCTCCACCAACTCTAGAATCCTCTTCCTGGAGATGTGTGTGATTCCTGTGCCCCAAACCTGGAAACCATAGGCCTGCCCTTCCCTGGCACCCCAAATCCAGAGCCTCCATATTGGGCCCCTGAAATACCATCCTGAGAGCTCCACCCTGACTCCCAAACCTGGGAGATCTCCTGGCCCTGGGACCCATGCTGGGAGCCATCCACCAGCCCCTCTGCTGCTCCTGCCCCCCAGTGCCCCCAGCTCCCACCTACTACCGGGTTTCGGTTTCTATGAATCGTCAAACCTGTTCTGCAGGGCGGGTGGAGGGCCCGGTGAGCAGCTGTCAAGCAGCCAGGCAAACAGCTGTGTGGACTTGCTTTCCTCCTCTCCCTGAGAGGGTAGTGAGGAAAGCTTGAGCCCAGTAACCCCTGAGCCCTGTGTTCTGGAATAGAACCTGGAGAACGATGAGGATGGAGCCCAGGCCTCTCCAGAGCCAGATGGAGGAGTCAGCATCAGGTCAGGGCCAGGTGGGGACCCACCCTGTACCCCTATCCCCATGCCTCTGGCTGCTGTCTACAGGTCCCTTTCCAGTCCCCCACCTCACCTCAGTCTCTCATCCTGTCCTACAAGGATTCCTATCCTGACCCCCACTCTTTTTGTGGGTTCCCGTCTTGCAGGGTCACCCTACCTTAGTGCCAGCCTCACCCACCCATGCCCACCAGACTCTCCTGCAGAAACCCCCAGCCTGGTCTGGCCCTTACCTTCCCACACGTCACCTGTCCTGCAGGAATCCCTAGCTCGAATTCCCAGCCTTCCTCCAGCCCAGTCCTGCAGAATCCCCCAGCCTTGAATTCCGCTTCACCCCGTCCCCTCTCAGTGCCTCCTGTCCTACAGGAGCATCCAGCCCTAGTCCCTGTACCCTCCCCCACCACATCGTCATGATTGCTATTCTGAAGGGACCCCTTCTTTGCCTCCCCCTGCTCCCTCACTGGGCGCACCTGTCCTGCAGGGATTCCTGCCGAACATCCATCCGCAGCTCTCAGTGGTCCTTTAGCACCATCAGCAACAGCACACAGCGCTCCTACAATGCCTGCTGCAGGTGAGACCCTGCCCACCTTGAGCCACCTGCGGCCCATGCCCCAGTACAGGCAGCACTGGCTATTCCCCTCAGGCCTCTGGGTGAGGGAGAGTGAAAGGAGGCGGTGGGCCTCCTATCACCTCTTTCACACCCATCCTGCTCTCCTGCCATTCAGTTGGACTCAGCACCCTTTGATCCAGAAGAACCGCAGGGTAGTGCTGGCCTCCTTCCTGCTGCTGCTGCTGGGGCTCGGTGAGTGTCCCTAAGAGCCCCCATTCAGGGGTCTGTCCTCCTCTTCTGCTGGCTCTGCATCCCCCTTGCCACACTGAGCTTCCCAGCATCCTGAGGAGGCAGCTGGCTGCCATCACCCCACCCCCATTCTACAGGTGAGGAAACTGACGCCTTACAGGGGCAGACCCAGCCTCCTGGTCACACAGCCAGGAAATCACACGCTGTTGAAAATGGAACCTGGTACAGTGCTCCAAACGTTTGTCTTTTTTTTTTTTAACTTAGCCTATTTAATGCATTAGGGAACAGAAGAGTAATAGCTACCATTTATTCTGTGTCTACTTTGAGCCAGGTATAGGACAAGATTATTTTCCTTGCCTTACAGAGGCAGGTTACACAGCGGCCCAGAACCTGTGTGTACGAGCAGGTGCTCAGGGAAATGCCAATTCCCGCGGCCCAGGGGAGCTGGGATTGAAACCCACATCAGTGACACTGCCAGACCTGGGGGCCACCGTAGACCCATAAGGGGCCTTTATAGGAATTAGAAAAAGACGCCTCTGAATGGGCAAAGCCCACAGCCCTAAGCCAGGGAGCAAGGAGTGAGTTTCAGCCCCCATTATGTCCTTTTTGAGGTGTTCTGTGCAGGGCACAAACCACGTACCAGTCCATGGTGGCCCCTCAAGCCTCCGTGCTGTATTGCCCCACTTGCTGCAGAGCCCAGCTCCCAACCTTCCCTCTATCCCATCCTCTAACTAGGGACCCGGGACTCTCTGGGTCTGACAAGTTGATCCAGAGACTTTCCTACCTTCCCCAATGCCCACTGTCCTCAGCCACAGTCCACATCCCTTCCTGTGGCCTACAGGCCCTGTCAGGCTCAAGCGTGGGCTCTCATCTCTCCAGTCTCACCAAAAGCTAGAAGCTCCTAGAAAGCCCCAAATTCCCTCCACACTCTGGGCCTTTGCTATGCTCTTCCCTCTGTGTGGAATACTCCTTTCCTTCACTGCCTGCTCGATGCCCGTAGCAAAGCCTCTGGAGTCAATTGCCTCCACCTTCCAAATGTAGCCCTGAGCAAGTTGCTTTCCCTCTCTGTGCCTCAGTTTCATCTTCTGTGAAATGGGGGTGATAATACCTGTCTCATGAATGGTCAAGGTGACAGTTAAATAAGGCAGTGCATGTAACATGCGTAGCCCGATGTCTGCCAGCACCTGGAGAGTGGCCACTAAATGTTAACTGCTATTGCTGCTGCGACCCCTGCACTGCCTCCAAGAAGCCCCTCTCTGATGCCCCAAGCTCCCATGCTGTCTGCTGTTCCCCCCACCAGGGCTGTAGCTTGGAGGTTCTTGTTGGTTGCTCCACTAGGGAAGGGCCATGAGGGCAGGGACCTCATCTGCCTTTCCCCACAGAGTCCCAGTACCAGGTGCACAGCAGGGCTCCATAAATGTTGATTGACTGAAAGGCCACACCAAGGAGCAGACAAAAATCTCTCCTTGCAGACATTTCCCAGGGCCTGTCAGTGGCCTGCTCAGAAAACAGAGCTTGGTGAGCTTCCCCGGGAGGGTCTCTGCCCTCATGGCCCTTCAGCTCAGGTGGGGGACACCGTTCTTCAGACCTAAGCCCTGCTGGGGGTTGCGGGTGGAGGTCCCCGCCCTGCGCCAGCTCCTGCCCCCTGCTTCCTCCCTCACCCTCGCGGCTCCATCTGTGTGCAGTGCTCATCCTGATCGGCGTGGGACTGGAGGTGGCCCCCTCGCCAGGTGAGTGCCCCCTCCTACCTCCGCAGGCAGCGCTCCTTCCCTCTTGTGCCCAGGGTTCCTTGGCAAGCCCTCCCCCTTCCCAGCACTCACCACCCTCCCAGTCGGAATCGGCCCCTTTTACTGCGGAAGGTGAGACTAGCCCAGGCAGTGACCCGCCCCCTCGGCCCGCTCCCTGACCCAGTCCCTCCTCTCCCCTTGCAGGTGTCTCCAGCGCCATCTTTTTCGTGCCTGGCTTTCTCCTGTTGGTCCCTGGAGGTGCGAGCAGGAGCCGGGTGGGAGTTGGGTGGGGCGGAGCCGGGGGTGGGGCGGGGCGGGGTTTAGCCACTGACTGGCCCCGCCCCACAGTCTACCACGTGATCTTCATCTACTGTGCGGTCAAGGGCCACCGAGGCTTCCAATTCTTCTACCTGCCCTACTTCGAGAAGTGAACTGACAGCAGACGGCCGGGATCCACGTCCACCCTGGCGACCTGTGCAGCCTCCTTGTGTCCCCAGGGGCCGTTCCTCGGCCCGCGCCGCTCCGGTCCGGTCCTTCATATCAACGGAAAAGTCCCTTCAGGACCCTGGAACCTCCAGCCGGGTCTGGAATTTGCTCAGGAAGCTTGGGCCCCGCGGCCCCGGGTCCACTACCTGGACCTGGGAAGGTCGCCGCCCCTCACCTGCTCTGTGCCTTAACTTATTCTCAGGCCCTGAGGCTTCTGGGTTGGTAGTGTCTCGTGCTAATAAATGGGTACTTATGGCCAGCAGAGACAATGCTCTTTCTTTCCCTCCAGCTCTGCCCAGCCCACCAGCCTGGCTACAGCCCCCTCCCTCAAAGGCGGAGCAAAGGATTGACCCTGGGGCTGAGGTGCATCAGGACCACACATCTTCCCATTGTACACAGCACAGCCCTGATGCTCCAAGACTTGGCAGAGGCTGCTCCTTAAGGGGCAGAGCTGTGCCTGGGCCATCTGCCCTGCAAGCCTGGAGGAGCCCCTTCAGCATCCCGGCTGCCCCAGCCCTTAGTAGAGTCCACCCTGCCCTGTCTTTACCTAGAAGAGCTGCACTGGTGCCTGCCCTGGCCAAGGGCATTCAGATGACGCAGGCCTGGGACCTGGAGGCTGCTATCCTGTTCCAGCCTGGCTCTGGGGCCCTGGGCTGCCACAGCCAGCTCAGAATGTGGGCCATGACAAGGCAGTGGCCCAGCCCTCTCCACCCACTGCCCTACTTCCGAGGCGCAAGGGTTGGGAGCCGTAGGGGACAAAAGACGTGGGAAGCAGGGCCTCAGTGATCAAAGACTCAGAACCACAGATCACTGGTAACAAGTCATCTCAGAATTTGGGGATATCTGAGCATCTCAGAATCTTAAAAACCAGGAAACAAAATATTTGAGATCCTGAAATTTGAGGTCATATTAGCTATCATTTTATTTTAATCCTTAGAAGGCACCAGGTCCTGTGCTAAGTAAGTGCTAACACAGGTTATTTCTGGTCCTCAGCGCCTCAGCCCCATTTTACAGATGAAACCGAGGCCCAGAGAACACAGTTAGGAACATAATCCAGGGCTTCCTGGACACCGGTGGGGAAGGGAGACATACTGAGCTAGTGGTAACTAACCGGCCAACGGAGGGGCTGGATGAACACGTGTACTCTGAGCAGACCCTGTTCGTGTAATTGCAGTCTCCCTCAGTAAAACGTGCCTTTAGGAAGGAACTTGCCTGGCCTCCACTGTGTGTGCAGGGCCTTTGGAGTTCTGTGACTTTGTTGATAAAAATGAACACCCAGACCCCTGCTCTCACTTCCACTCTCCTGGCTCACCCAGACTTCCCACCCTCAGCCTCCTAGTTAAGGCACTTTTGGGGACACCTCTTCCATGCAGGGACTCCTAAATCAGTAGTTCTCAAACGAGCTGTGATAAAGGACCAGTTCTCTCATCCATCATGGACCAATACTTTTGTAAGAAAATACAAACCAGAAAGGTGGAATAAAAAAACAAAGACATATGGAATCAGGCCTACAGTTTGTATTACCAGAATAATCAGACATAAAATTATGTTTCAGTAATCAGAACACACAGGAAAAAAAAAAAAAACTACGAAAACCATTCATTGAAAGTGAGCAAATTGGCAAGTGAATACCCAGATTTGCTACTATGCTGGTAACTTTGTCATTCAACAATCTTAAAGTGGTCCCAGAAGTTGTGACTCTCCCTATTAAAAGGCTATCGGAAGTCAGCAAGCTATCGCCCACAGGCCCAACAGGGCCCCCAAGCTAAGAATAGTTTTCACATTTTAGTAATGGTTGGGAAAAGTCAAAGAATAATAAGATTTTGTGACACATGAAAGTTTATAAAATTCAAACTTCAGTGTCAATAAATCAACCTTAATTCATTCTTCTTTATTAAAGTTCCAACACAGCCAGACCCATTGTTTACATGTTGACCCCAGCTTCTTGGAGACACAAACTACACAGCTGCAGTAGAGAACACATGGTCATCAGAGCCTGAAATCTTTACCGCCCTTTACAGGAAACATTTGCCAACACTTGGGCTATATACTTTGACAGAACCCTGAATCGAAATGTTTAAAGTTTTAATGTGATTGATTTTACTGGTTAATCTATGGCATCCAAGTTGGATTGGCAGCAACACTATACTCAGGGAATAATGAATATCTAAACTCTAAATAGAATTTGTTTTTAGTTGGAAAACACATTAATAGTTGCATACATTAGGAACATTAGATTTCCTTAGTGACTTGTGACTCTAATGCTGTTTGCTTCATAGCTCATAACTTTCTTTTGGTTTCATTTCTCCTAGTAAATCTTTTTTTCAAGCCATCACTTTCAGCCTTTCCATTGTCATTATGCTTTGAACATGACTCATATCCTGCACTCAGCTGTGGGGAAGAGCCTGATAGTTGCCCTTTGATATCTGCCCTCTGCCGTTGTAGTTGTAGAACCTCTGGTTTTTCACTGGGCACATGGCCACCCAAAATAAGGATTGCATTTCCTAGCATCCTTTGCAGCTAGGTGTGCCAGGCAAGGAGCCCTGCCAATGGGGTATGATTATGTGGCTCGTGCTCTTTGCCCCCTTTCTCCTTTGTTCCTGCCTCCATCCTGCCTCCTGGAAAACAAAAAAATGTGGGCATACTCTAGGAATGGCAGAGAATACAGCAGAAGGAGCCTGGGTCCCTGAAGACCATACAGCTGGATTTCACCTAAGAAGCTAAGACTTCCTGTGGGGGAAATAAAGTTCTATCCAGTTTAAGGTATTATTTTGGGTCTCTGTCACTCACAAGGCACCCTATCTAATATTGATACTTTCTTCGGGGACTGAGACTCAGACTTTTAACTGAAAAACTTAATCTGTTTATATTTATTGTAATTTTTGGTTTTTTAGGATTACTTCTACCTTCTGTTTTAATGTTTTCTATGGGCTTTGTTTTTCTTTGCTTTTTCCCCCTCTTTCCCAGCCTGCTACTGGCTTAACCAAGAATTCTCCACTTCCCCCTTTTCCTCTTCTATTGATTTCACTATTAAATGGAACATTCTCTCTATTTATATTATATTAGTAGTTACCCTTAAATAGTTTTAAAAAGTCTAAAGTTAATCAATTCATCTATCCTCCTCTAGGAAAAACAAGAAAAAAAGATTTCAGTATGTCTAAAGCATCCCCTCCCACCTTCATTTTGTTTTTGTCTATTATTTTAGACCCTCCTTGTTTTTAAAATCCCCCAAATTATTATTTTTTTTTTACAGTAAATGCATCTTTAGATCTACCAATGTGCTTACTGGTTTCTTTCCTGACTATTATTTAGTACATACTCTGACTTGAATTTCTGGATTGAATTTCCTTCTTACTGTAGCCATCCTTTCAACAAGACTGTGTGGGAAACCCTTTCACTTTCCTTTTGTATTCTGCAGTTTCACTGGGATGCATCTAGATATACATTTATTTTTATTTATCTTTCTCTGGCTCCAACGTGCCCCTTCAGTCTGGGCACTTGGCTTTATGGACGTCTTTAGGGAAAATTTTTGCCATCATCTCTTTAAATATGGCCTCATGTCCATTCTCTATATTTTCTCCTTCTGAGAATCCTGATGACTTTCAACTACCCTTTAATATTTTCCCTCTTTTTATCCCTCAGTACTACCTTATGGGTGATTTCTCAGATAATAGCTTCCAGTTTATTAATCTTCTCTTACATTATTTCTAATCTGCTGTTTAAATTATCCATGGATATTTTTCATTCCAATGGCTATCTCCTTTATTTTTAGAAGTTGTGTTGTGCTACTTTTTTTTTTTTAATCTCCCTGTTCAGTTTTAATACCATCCTGTTATTGCATATTGGGCTCCTCTCTTCCTTCTTTTGTGTCATCCTTTTTTTTTTTTTTTTTTTTTTTTTTTGCATTTACTTTATGGTCTCTTTTAGATGGTTCTATTATTTACACTTTGGGGTGCCAATTCTCCTGTTTGTTGCATCTGCCTATTCTCTCTCAGAGTGACTTGTTTCCTTATGTGATTTGTGATTTGTTTGTCATGAGTTCATCTTCAGAAGTGACAGGTGTGTGTGTGTGTGTGTGTGTGTGTGTGAGTCCCATGTGCCCTGATTTGAAAGCGTGCCCTTCTCAGCAGGTTTTTCCTATTTCTCCAGCTTTTCATACCATGGAGATAGATCTCACTCTTGCTTGATGTGCAGGCCTGAATTTTTGGTTCGCTAGGGTAACTTTTACCACTCAAGGCCCTGGATATCTGTATCCTTGCCAATTCCTCAGGCTGGTGGATGGAGTTATATTTTGGTTCCCTTTCCAAGAACAGGGTACCCCTTGAGACCCTGGAATGTACTCAGGGTCATGTCTTGCTCCCCACCCTCTTACAGGTCTTTTGTCACTCCTGGTGTCAGAGCCCAGGCTCTTGAACCTACAGGTCTGAAGCCCCTACTGTGTCTGCTCCCCACCACCATCCAGCTTGGAGTTCCCTCTTTGTCTTTGGTACCTAGGTCATCCCTTTCTTTCTTTCAAGTTCAGCTTTTTTTTTTTTTAATTTCTACACATAAGTAGTGGGAGACGTCCAGCCACCCTCTTAATCAACTCCCAAAACTGCCCCATCTTTGAATGCTGCCAGTGCCAGGGAGCTCCCTACCTCCCAAGGGGCTAGAGAGATCCAAATCTTGCTCACACTGGGGAATGATGGTCAGGTTTTCTCCAGGCAGCTTGGGTGGGAGGGAGGTGAAGATGAGGGTGGGCAGGTGACATCACAAGCCAACTCTCCGGCCAGGTGTTGTCAGGGGCAGAAGAAGCCTGGTCTCTCCCATCCTGGGGCCTTGTTGGGAGGGTATGCAGCATGAACCCTGCCAGTCTGGGGCCAGAAGGGCAATGCAGTCTCCCTTCTGGAGCCTCAGTGGGTGGAAAGCATCATCACAAACTCTGTGGGAGAGAAGAGGGCGGAGCTTGTGATAGTCCAGGTCAGGGATCCCAGATGCTGGGCTCCACCTGGGAGCTGGAAGGGTGGGGTTGGGGGTTGTCTGGGAAGTAGCCTCACCATCGAAGTCCACAGCGCCGTCCCCATTGAGGTCCACGTCTCTGAGCATCTCATCCAATTCAGGGCCCACCAGCGGCTCTCCCAGCAGAGCAGGTGCTGCCTGTCGCAGCTCTGCCACTGTGATGCGTCCATCCCTGTCCCTGTCAAACTAGGATCCCGGCAGAGCTCAGCCCCTCCCACCCGTGGTGGCACCATCTCCACCTTAGCATGTGCTGTGCTTGGATGGCCCCGCCTTCAATGGTCGAAACCGCCAACCCCGCACCCGCACCAAGAAGTCTCCAGGGGTGGATCCCCCAGATAGGGTCAGCCAAACCCTCTCCCACCATTCCCTGTCCCTTGTCCCACCGTCTGCAGGGCTCTGGGCCTCCAGAGGCTGAGGCTCCCCTGGCCTGGATGGGAGGCCAGCAAGGATGCTATGCAGCCGCCCACCCCACCACCCACCTCCCACACCAGGCCTCGCCCCACACCTCTCGAAAGGCGATGCACAGCTCTCGCACCCCCAACATGTGCGCCGTCTCCTCCTTCAGCTTTGGGCCCATTAGTTCCACAAATTCCTCAAAGTCCATGCGGCCACCCACTGCGGACCCAGACAGCGTGTCACAATGGAGGGCTGGGGCCCAAGAAGGGACAGCACAAGGGTCAGCCCCTCCCCAACTCTGCATCCAGGAAGGAACACCCAGCATCCATGCCCTCAGGGGGGTAGGAAACAGGAGCCCCACTTTTGGCTGGGGGTACGCTCAGTAAAGCACCCAGGTGTGGGGGAAAGAGATCAGGCTTTGGATCCAGACAGCCCCAGGTTCAATGCTGGCTCCGCTGCTGCTGCTGCTGAGTGGCCTGGGGTGACTGACTAAACCGCCTTCCTCATCCTAGGCTGGGACAGGAGCATTTACTCCTGGGGTGCTATTGGGGTTGGAGTTCGTGACTGTCACATGCATGGACCCTGTGGGCAGCAATAAATGCCCTGAAAGAAGTGGACCCATGCCGTCCCTCAGTTCTAAGATACCATCAATTATAAAAAAGTTCAGTAATCAAATAACAGCTTTGGGGAAAGAAAAAAAAGCATGACACAAAATGTTCACATCAATTGTAAATCACACCCCACTTTGAAACCGTAAAGAGAAAACAAAGGCAGGTGTCCTAGAACCGAGGGAATCTGATATTGGACAAATCAGCTAAGGATAATCACACAGTTCCCGCTCATCTGACATTTAATCACAAGGAATGGCCAGGGTTCTGTCACACTAGGCCTCACTGAACCTCAGGAGGCTCTTTTCAGGAGCCTCAGAAAGAGTGACAGAAACAGAGAGCAAGTTGGCTAGTACCAGCAGGGAACACTTTCTCACAAGGTCGGGGCGAGGTTCCTCAACCTGAGCCAGAAAAGAGCCCCAAGAGCCCCTCTCTCGGAGCCCTGGTGCCTTCCTTAGCCTGCTCCTTCCCCCTACCCTACCCCCAGCCCTGCATCTGATTGGGGCAATGTCAAACTGTCAAATTGCCCTGGAAACTGTCATCTCCCTGTCCCCCATCACCCGTGCTGCACTCCCAGAGCCATTCCGGGAGTGTGGGGCTCAGGCACTGACTTCGCATTTTGACGTGCTGTGAGACCTCAATGAGCTCCATTTCCGTTGGCATGTAGCCCAGTGTCCTCATGCAGGTGCCCAGATCCCGGTAGCCAATGTAGCCATCACGGTCAGTGTCAAACTCCTCGAAGGCAGCATGAAGCTCTGCAGGGGAGGGAGGTTAGGCCCCGCTGCCAGGCTCCGGGGCACCTCCCACACGCTGCCGCCAGCCAGGCTCACTCACCATCCAGCTCCTCCGGGCCCAGTTCACGGTCCTGCACGAGCATAGTCCAGCATGTCCCCAGGGCCAGCCAGGGCGCTGGCCATCCTTCCTCCTCCAGCCCCCGCCCACACTGGCCTGAACAGGGCCAGTCCCACAAGGGTAGGAGAAAGCAGCTGAAGTCCGGTGGACCCCAGAAAAAGAGACCACTTGCCTTTCTGCTCCTGGGGCCCTGAGCGGTCAAGGAAGCCTGGGTTTAAGGTCTAGCTCCACCCACTGCCCAGAGCTATCCAGGAGCTGCCCTTCCCCAAACTCCAGTAACCCTGCCCCACAGCCCAGGCTCTAGAATCTAGAGCAGAAGTGGCAGGAGGCCTGAGTTCTAAGGGCGGGGTGGGCTGGGCCTGAGGCCATGAGTCCCTACTCCCACCCTCGGTCTCCCAGGCCCCACCTGACCTTCCCGAAGGTGCGGTTGAGCAGGGGCCCATATATCTTCTGAGCAGCGTGGTGGGGAGCGGGACAATGCCGGTGGGACTGGCGACGACGAGAGGCTGGCACAGGGGCTGGCTCCTCCTGACCTTCTCCTGGCTTGGAGGGGTTCTTGCTGTTCCCTGGAGCCTCAGGGCCCTGGATGGGGGTCTGTTCCCAAGAGTTGCCAGCACCTTTCTCCCTCTTGCTCCTCCTCCTGGTCAAGGGTTGCCCCTCAGCACCACTCGTGGGAGCCACAACCCCCACAGAGGGCTTCTGGGGGCAAGGGGCTGGGTCTGGTCCATGGTGCCCGCTTACCTGTTCTGTGGCCATGTGGAGAGGGGCAACAAGGCTCAGAAATGCAGCAGCAGGGAGCACCCTTGGCTCTCAGGACCCATAAAGCTGCTTATGCAGCCGGAGAGCTGATGGCCTGGGATCAGGCCCTGAGGGGGATTAGGGTAAGTGAGGCGGGCAGCACAGGCCCTAATCCAGGCCCTCTGCCCCAGATGGGTCAAGGACACGTCCTCAGCAGCAAGGGGCATCAGGACACAGTGGCTGCAGTGAGCTTCGGACTCCAGCTCTGCCGTTTATGAACTGGAAGACCCAGCAAATTCACTTCTCTAAGCCTCAGTTGTCTCATCTATTAAATGGGGGCAATATTGCTGAAGAGTGGAGGACTCAACCCAGTTGTGTGACATGGGCAGGACTTAGCTAAGAGAGGACAAGGGAAGGCATCTCGGGCAGGAGGAAGAGTGTGGGCAAAGGCTGGGAGATGAGCAAGGATAGGAAGAGTTGCCCACAGCGGCCTCATGGGTGACATCCTGGCTGGAGCAGAGGGTATGTGAAATTGAGGAAGAGAGGCCAGATCACAGAGGCCTTGAATGCCAGACTGAGCGGCATGGCGAGAAGTGAGAGGAGGTGGATCCTGAAGGGACCCAGAGCCTGCACTGAGCTGGGGGGGCCAGGGTGAGGGGGTTTCAGCCATCTGGCATTTTTGAGGATTGGGGGGCCTGGCTGGTCACTTGGCCCTACTGGACGGGGGTTAGGGTTTCCCAGCAAGCAGCCCCATGAATGATTGATGTCCTCTCAGCTTGGGTTTCATGCCGGCCGCCTTAGTGCCGCCGGGCGCCATGCAGCAGGCCCCGGTGTGGGGCCCTGAGGACGGACCGCTGGATCGCTGGGCAGGTAGGCACGCCCTGCTCCTTCCAGCCAGCAGCCTGCACCTCACAGGTAAGCCAAGCTTCAGCGGTCACCCGGGGAGCCCAGGGCTCTAATCCAGTAGGGGCTGGAGCTTATAAAGTGGGGTCTGCCTGAGGAAGAGCCCTGGGGGGACGTGGGAGGCCACCGGGCTAAAGGCCAAATGGCTGGAGCTATGGGCCACAGGCCGGATCCAGCCTTTCCGGGGACTCTGCTTCCTCCCCTCACTGTGCACTGCCATCAGCACTTTCTCTGTCCCTAGAGGGAAACTCACTTCACCAGCAAGAGAAGTGAGGGGTAGCAGCCACACTCGTTCTCATCACACTGCCGAGCCCCCTTCTCTGTTTAGTAGCCGCAGAGGACAGGTGGGGGCCACCTTCTCCCTGAGCTGTGAGACTGGGTAGAGGGCCACAGGGGGGCTGGAGGACGATGGAAAGACTCAAGTTGCTCCCAGGATAGCCTTCCTGGCCCCGGTCCCTGAGCTATAGACCTCACCCCGAGGATATGACTTGTACTCACTGTAAGGAGGGGCCTCCTCAGCCCCAGATTCCCTGTCCCCCGGGGATTCCTGACCTGAGGTGCCCATGACTTGAGCCTTCGCTTCTTGGAATTTTCAACACTTGAACCCCAGGATACCAGATACGAAGGGGCCTGCAACGATCTGACCACGTGGTTTTCAAACTGTGTTCCCTGGGGCCTTGGAGGTGCTCTCCCTTCCCTTCATCTGAGCACCCCCTTTCGTTCATAGGAGCTCCACTATAATATTTTATTTAAAGAAAAGATTCACCGGCTTTAACAATCTGTTCAAAAGTCTCTGACTTAGCCTACTTGGGCATGCTGGGATTCTGTTGTGGCAGAACGGTCAGATCCGAGTCCGAGGGCTGGCGTCTCCCTTCCTACCTCTGACCTTGGGCAAGTCACTGATCCTCTGAACCTTCGTCTCCTCACCTGCAAAATGGATTGCATGAGGCCCAAGTGAGCTAATCTAGTGAAGTCCCTGGCACAGGGTAACTACCCAGAAGGTAATGATGATGGCACAGAGAGGAACAGTGGCTCGCCTGGAGATGCACAGCCCTCTCTCTCATACCCAGTCATTCATGTCTTCATTGATTTACCAGGTGTCCTCTCCATGTCCAGTGGTACACTGGGGACCTCAGATGGACACCGCTATGGAAGCCAACCTGGGTGTCGCTGGCCTCAGACCCCGCACAGAGCTGGACGACGAAGACTACTACCCCCAGGGTGTCTGGGACACGGTCTTCCTGGTGGTCCTGCTGCTCCTGGGGCTGCCAGCCAATGGACTCATGGCATGGTTGGCTGGCTTGCAGGCCCGGCAGGGAGCGGGCACGCGGCTGGCTCTGCTCCTGCTCAGCCTGGCCCTCTCTGACTTTTTGTTCCTGGCGGCAGCTGTCTTCCAGATCCTGGAGATCCAGCATGGAGGGCATTGGCCGCTGGGGACGGCAGCCTGCCGTTTCTACTACTTCCTATGGGGTGTGTCCTACTCCTCTGGCCTCTTCCTGCTGGCAGCCCTCAGCCTGGACCGCTGCCTGCTTGCACTCTGCCCACGCTGGTACCCTGGGCACCGCCCAATCCGCCTGCCCCTCTGGGTCTGCGCCGGGGTCTGGGTGCTGGCCACACTGTTCAGTGTGCCCTGGCTGGTCTTCCCCGAGGCTGTCGTCTGGTGGTACGACCTAGTCATCTGCCTGGACTTCTGGGACAGCGAGGAGCTGCCACTGAGGATGCTGGAAATCCTGGGGGGCTTCCTGTCTTTCCTCCTGCTGCTCGTCTGCCACGTGCTCACCCAGGCTGCCACCTGCAGGACCTGCTGCCGCCGCCAGCCAAGGCCCACAGCCTGCCGTGGCTTTGCCCGTGTGGCCAAGACCATTTTGTCAGCCTACGTGATCCTGCGGCTACCCTACCAGCTGGCGCAGCTGCTGTACCTGGCCTTCCTGTGGGACATCTACCCAGGCTACCTGCTCTGGGAGGCACTAGTCTACTCTGACTACCTGATCCTGCTCAACAGCTGCCTCAGTCCCTTCCTCTGCCTCCTGGCCAGCGCCGACCTCCGGGCCCTGGCACACATGATGCTCTCCTCCTTCGCGGCAGCACTCTGTGAGGAACGGCCAGGCAGCTTCACGCCGGCCGAGACACAAACCCAGGTGGACTCTCTGGGGCAGACTCTGCCAGAGCCAACTGCTGAGACCCAGCCACAGGAAAACCTCATGACACAGCCCCCTACAAACCCCACAGCCCAGCCACGGTTGGATTCTGTGGCCCAGTCACAGGCAGATTCTGTCATCCAGCCTCAGGTGAACTCCATGGCCCAGCCACAGGAGAGCCCTGAGGCCCAGCCACAGTTGGACTCTGTGACCCAGCCACAGGAGAGCCTTGGGGCCCAGCCACAGTTGGACCCTGTGACCCAGCCACAGGAGAGCCCTGGGGCCCAGCCACAGTTGGACTCTGTGACCCAGCCACAGGACAGCCCTGAGGCCCAGGCCCCTGGACCTGCTGCCAGCTCAGACCCCAGTCCCTATGATGAAGCCTCCTCTTCCCCATCCATGGATCCCACCCCAGAAGTCCCTGAGAACCCAGACACGCCTGCTGCTTCTGAGGGAGAAAGGCCCGGCGGTGCCCTCCCAGAGGCGGCTCCCGGAGCAGGCCTCACGTGAGGGTCCAGGAAAGCCCAGGCCCACCAGGGCAGTGGGGGAACAAGAGGGAGATTTTAGAACCAGCCAGTCAGAGAGGACGGGCACTGCAGAGGACGTCATCATGCAAAACCCCCCACCAAGTCCCTTGGGCCTTGGGGAAGTAAGAATGAAGCGGCCAAAAGTCCCAGACAGTTTGTTGTGAGCGTCACATCCCTGTCCGGGTCCCACCAAGCTCTTTCATGCTTGCTCTCATCACACAGTGGCCCAACAGCTCCCTGAGCTGTCACAGCTGGTGGGATCCTGGGCTCTGTCCTCTAATACCCCCAGCTTGCACTGACAGTTTTCCCCTTAGTCTCGGTCCTACAGGAGAAAGACGGCAGGGGACTTTCCTGGGCTTGATCAGACTCCCTTCCATCCTTCCCTCCCTCCCCTCTTCCCTGTTCCATTCTCTAACCTGGGCACCAGGAGGCCAAAGGAGGAAGACCCTGCAGAGGAGGGAGGCATTCAGGAGCCAGCAGGAGCCTGGGCCCTAGGAGCCCACAAGTTGTGAAGCTGGGGAAGGACTTCCTTCAACAAGGCGACAGGAGAAGAGACAAGAGCTGCCAAGCTTGGATTCAAATCCAATTCTGGGTGACCTTGCACAAGCTGCTTCACCTTGAGCTCGGTTCATCTGCCATTGTGAGGATTAAATGAAAAAGTGTGTGAGGCACCTAGCAAGATCCTGTGGCACACAGTAGGGGCACAGAGAGCAGGTGTTCTTCCTTCACTGGCATTCAGAGTTGTCCCTGCAGGGGCTGGGGATGGATGGAAGGAGGCACCACCGGGCCTAAGCATCTGGGATCCTGTGAGCTTCGGGGCAGATCAGCTGTGCCCTTAACCAGTTCTGGACTGCAGACACTCAGATGGCCTCAGAGAGCATGGGTCCGCCTCTGTGACATGGGCGGCTCCAGAGGACTTCAAGGTCTGCTCCGTTTAAGGGTTCAACGAACGTCTACCTGCCCCCCTGCCCACCATGATGGGAGCTGCAGGTACAGAGTGCCCTGGGCCTACCTCCATCTGAGCCCCTCCTATGCATTCAGCCCAGGGGCAGAGATGAGAGTATGTCCGAGCAGAGAGCTTTGAGGACCAGGGGCTCCAGAAAGGGCACATGTCCCCAGAGGTCACACAGTGTCTCTGGGGCAGAGCCAATCTCTTCCCTCTCAACTTACAGACACTGCAAGAAAAACTAGGAAGTGCTGAAGATCTATTTTCTGACCCCACCCCACTTCCCTTTCACACCCATCACTCTCTTCTGGTACCTGCCCCTCCCAGCTTTTTCTCAACCCCTAGTGTTCCAAAACTATGCCCTTTTGCCCCTTTTCACCGCTCCCCCCTAATCCTTTTCCATTAGCTCAGCATTGTGACCTTTACCCTTCCAAATGGTGCTTGCATTTCTAAAATGGAGCAGGCTGTGCAGTCTGGAGTGATGCAGTCCGGTCTGGGTTCTGGCTCCTAGCTTCCTCTTTGCCTCAGTTTTCTCCTCTGTAAGATGGGGTGATACCATTCTCCTTACAAGGTTGGCGGTTGTGATTATTTACTGTGCCCGAGGACCGAAGCACCCTGGGTGGTACTAAAACTAGCAGCATAGTCATAGCACTTCCTAGTGATGGAATTGTGGGCACAGGAGCTGGTGGGAGAGAGATTTCTGGACAGGCACAAACTGGTTGAACTCATTTGTTCAGCAAGTACTTGCTAGGTAACTTTCCAGACAGCCACCCATTTTGGAGACATGTGGGTGGGTTTAAGGACGTGGCCTCTGGTGCCCCCACGGGTTGTTTGAATCCTGGCTCCACCACTCAGCAGCTATGTGATCTTTAGCAAGGCTTTTGGCCTCTTTGGGACTCAGTTTACTCACCTGTAAATTGGGGTCATAATGGCTCCCATTTCCTGGGAGTGTTAATCCCTATGAAGTGCTTAGATCCTTGTCTGGCACAGAGTAAGTGCTTAATAACTGTTAGCCATTATTTTGATTATATCAGTGGGCACCTCCAGGCCTCACCCAGGCCTAGGGCCAGCACTGACCCATCGGCCAGAGCCCACGTGGCAGCATCCTGCCCACCAGGTCTGTCCCCTTCACCATACTGCCTCCTCCTCCACCAGAAATGCTTTCACATTCCCCCACCTTGTTGCAGTGCACCCTCCCTGAGGACAGGATCTGGACTTGTCCCCCTTGGGGCACTCTGCAGAGCCCCTCCCCTTCTCCTAGTCTTTTCAAGGGGTCCCAAAGCCTTTCAACACAGCAGGCAGATCAGGGACTAAAACCTCAGTGCCAGCCACTTGCCTTCAACTCTGGTCCATACTCCAAACCCTGCCTCTTGGAAAGGGGGCCATCCCTACCTCCAAGGTCCCCAAGGGGATCCCACCCATAATGGGTGACTGCTATCCAGGAGAAAGAGCAGTGCCATGAAGGGTTTTGAGGGATAAAGATGAGTTCTCCTGGTAACGTACAGAGGAGGGTCTTGTGTTGGAGAAAACATGCACACCCAGGGCCAGAGGGAATGAATGTCAGGGGCTCACCCTGACATTACATAGCTCCTCAACCTCACCCCTAGCACACCCCACGGGGCTGGGCTCCTGTTGCCTTCTGGAGGACTCATCCCTTCCCCAGGTGAGAGATACCCCTCCCTCTCCCTCATGGGGACCAGACATTGATTTTGAGAGTTGTGAACATGAATATTTTTCAATTCAACATTTGGGGCTGTTGCTCATTCATTCATTCAACGTGCATTAATTGAGTACATACTATATGCTAGGTCTTCTTGTTCTAAGTGCTGGGATCCAGTGGGAAATGAGACAAAGTGCTATCCTCAGTTGGCTGATACTCTAGCGAGTGAGGCAGACAAAAAGCAAATACACAAATAATTATATAAGGTAACACCAGGTAGTGATTGAGAACGATGCAGGGGGACCAAGTAAGGGCCAGAGTGATGGGTGGGGGTGGCGGGGTGCTCAGGAAGTGCCCTCGAAGGAGGTGACATTTGAACAGAGACCTGGAGGAAGTGAGGGATGGAGGCTTGACAAGATCTGGGGGAAGAGTTTCCAGATGGAGGGGACAAGATATACCAAGGCCCTGAAGTAGGAAGGAAGGTGGTGCGTTTCAGGGATAGCAGGATCAGTGTCACAAGGCCACATGCAAGGAAAGGACAGTAGTAGGTAACGAGGGAGGGCAGGCAGAGGTCAGACAGGCAGTGGGTGGGGGTGGGCAGTAACTGTGGATGTTATTTCAAGTGTGGCTTCCAGGAGCAAAGGGAGGGTCCAGAGTAGGGGATCTGGTTTGGGCTTTAGACACAATGAGAGGGAGGTTTTATGGCTGCCTTCCCTCTTCCAAGCTACCCACATTCCTGTCCCAGGGTTTATGGGGCAATGGGGAAAGCAAGGACTCTGGAACCAAACAAATGGAGACTGAGTCCTGGAAGGGTGACCTGAGGCAGGCACCCCTTTTCTGAGCTGTTTCCTCAACAGGGTGTGGTGAGAGGAATGAGGGGGCGCAAGCCCCAGCCCACCTGGGACATACAGGGGACTTTGCGCAGCCCAAGAAAGCCGGTCCCCTTGCACCCCTCTCTTTCTGAGAAAGGGCTCTCACCCATCACCCCTTGGTCACCCAGGGCAGTAGGTGCTCAGAGAAGGAAGGAAGGAGGTGGCTAGTGCCCCAGGGACACCAGCCCCAGGTGGAAGGGGCAGACTGCCTGTGAGACCTACAGGGACACTTAAGCCTTTCCTGTCACAGGAGCTGGCTAGAGGGAGGGAGAGGTCTGTGGACTGAGCTCCCTGTCTCGGTGGGAGATGGTAGATCAAGGAAAGACTGGAAGGTGTGAGGGACCCAGGGGTCATGGCCCCACTTCTATTTTGAATAAGAAGGAGGTCCAGCAGGTCTCAGGGGTGTTGGTAGGGAAGAATGGGTTGGCTGGGGGCCTTCCACTCGCTCCTTAAAACGTCACTATTTTATTTACATTGTTAACCAACAGCGTGTACTTTTGTAACTTAAAAAGAGGCACAGGGGTGGCCGGTTAGCTCAGTTGTTTAGAGCGTGGTGCTGGTAGCACCAAGGTTGCCGATTCGATCCCCACGCGGGCCACCTTGAGCTGCGCCCTCCTTGGGGGAAAAAAAAAAAAGGCACATTCATACGTGGACTGTCAGGAGTAGTTAATGTATTTTGAAGTCAGGGGTGGACTGGGGAACCCTAATGTATGCGTTGGGGTGGGATTGGGAGAGCGGGGCGACACCCACTCCTGGCGACTCCTGAAGAAGCCACCTTGAGGATCCGGGCAAGGGTCTGAGGCGGGGCTGCAGCCCGCATCGGCGGGCCCTCGAGCCCCAGCCCTACCCAGGTTGCTACTTCAGCCTCAGCCCCTTTGACCCAGAGGGACTAAGGAGTCTGTGGGGCGGGGCTCCCCAGGTCCCGCCCAGGCTCTGTCCCCGCGCCCCTGGCGCCCCCGCGCTCCGGGCTTCCAAGCTCAGTTCGCAGCCTCCCGCCCCGCCCCTCCGCGCGTGACCTCGGCCCCGCCCCCGCGAGCCCCCGCCCCGCCCCCCGCCCCCTACCCCCCGCTCCTCTGTCACTTCCTGATTCCCGCTTCCTGCTTCCCAGAGGCCGGGATCCGGAGCCGCCCGAGGCCGGTGCCGCAGTCCCCGGCGCCCCCGGTGAGCGCGGCGGGCTGAGGCTGGGGGTGCAGGCGCGGGACGGGCGGGGCTGCGGGGACGGAGCCACCGGGGGTCGGGGTGGTGGGTCGCGAGTCCGAGGAGCCCTTCCCTTCCGCGGCGCCCCACCCTCAGTCCCAACTCCCCGTGGTTACACAGCCTCTCCCCTACTGGGCCGGGGTCCCTGGAAGTTGGGCTCCCCGCTCCGAAGCGGCTCTGGGATGCTCTGCGGCTGTGAGCGGCGCCCGGACCCCCGCCCAGTCCTGCCAGGCCCCCTGGACTGGCCTGGGGCTCCTTGCACATTCTTGTGGGCACTGCACATTTCCTGCGACTCAGAACTGGGCCCTAGCGCGGCCACACAGCGGAGACAGTCCCTGCCTCCTCTGTCCGTCCTCCCCATCACCCAGCCTCCAGTTCCTGGGCAAAAAGGAGCCTGTTGGGAACTAACTGGGACCGACAGAGGAGCTAAGCTTGCTCTGGCTTCAGCCCCTCCCACCTCCTCCCCTCACATACCAGAGCCAGGAGGGGACCCAGGGAGAGTCCTGCAAAGCCCCTCAGGACTCAGCAGTGTGGCATTTCCCCATTCACCCTGGAGGGGAGGCAGCCAGGGTCTGCACCTGTGACCCCATTCTCTAAGGGGAAACAGAGCGAGGCGGGTTATAATGACCAGGCCTCAGTTGCATCCTTATCCCCTTCCTTCCAGGTAGCCCTGGGAGGTTGGGGGTCGTTGGGCTGGGTGGGAGCTGACCAGGCCTCTCCATTTGCAGACATGTCCTTCCGAAAAGTGGTTCGGCAGAGCAAATTCCGGCATGTGTTTGGGCAGCCGGTCAAGAATGACCAGTGCTATGAGGACATTCGAGTGTCCCGTGTCACCTGGGACAGCACCTTCTGTGCAGTCAATCCCAAGTTCCTGGCGGTGATTGTGGAAGCCAGCGGTGGGGGCGCCTTCCTGGTGCTCCCCCTGAGCAAGGTGAGGCCCGTCAGGGCTGGCGGAATGAGTGGAGGTGGCTTGGCCACTCCTGCCAGGCCTGTCGCTCACTCCCATGTCTTGCCCTTCCCCACACTGCTGGGCGGGTGTCATAATCCAGATTTACTGCCTGAAAGGTGTTAGCACAGATAAAGCCTTTTATTGCCACGGAGTCAGAGTCAGAGGCAAGCAATACTTCCTGCTCACCTGGTGATGCCCAGGAGGCAGAGGTGAGCAGGAAGAGGCAGAGTCACATCTGGGCGCCCGGTGGGCCTTGCCAGGTGCATCATTCTCACTCCATGGAGGGGAAGACTGAAGCTCTGGGAGGGATGGAGTTTGGGGGCCTTGGGTCCCCCTTCATTGCCCCCCTCATGCCTGCAGATGGGCCGCATTGACAAGGCATACCCGACGGTGTGTGGACACACGGGACCTGTCCTAGACATCGACTGGTGTCCCCACAACGACGAAGTCATCGCCAGCGGCTCAGAGGACTGCACAGTCATGGTGAGGCGTGGGGCTCTGGTGGGGCCTAGATTGCAGGTGTGGTTCGAGGTCGCTGGAAACAGGGCCAAGCAGAGGCCTCAGCTGGCAACCTCACCCTCCCACAGGTGTGGCAGATCCCAGAGAACGGGCTGACCTCCCCGCTGACAGAGCCGGTGGTGGTGCTGGAGGGGCACACCAAGCGAGTGGGCATCGTCACCTGGCACCCAACGGCCCGCAACGTGCTGCTTAGTGCAGGTCTGCACCGCGCTCACCCCTCTCCATGTGCAGCTCTGGAACCTCCCACGTCCTTTCCCAGGCCCATCTAACAGAAGGGAAAGCTGAGGCCCATAGGGGTAGAGAGGCCAGGTCTGGTCCCAGGAGGGTGGTCAAAGGGAGGCTGGTGGGCTGATGACCCCCCCACCTGGCAGGCTGTGACAATGTGGTGCTCATCTGGAACGTGGGCACGGCGGAGGAGCTGTACCGCCTGGACAGCCTGCACCCCGACCTCATCTACAACGTCAGCTGGAACCGCAATGGCAGCCTTTTCTGCTCCGCGTGCAAGGACAAGAGTGTGCGCATCATCGACCCCCGCCGGGGCACCCTGGTGGCAGTACGTGGCCCTGGAGGGCGAGGATGGCAGTGGACAGGGCAAGGGACTCTATTGGGGAGCTGCACTGACCACTCTGACCCCTGACAGGAACGGGAAAAGGCTCACGAGGGGGCGCGGCCAATGCGGGCCATCTTCCTGGCAGATGGCAAGGTGTTCACTACAGGCTTCAGCCGCATGAGCGAGCGGCAGCTGGCACTCTGGGATCCGGTGAGTGGCCGTGGCCGGCCTGAGGGGCCAGTCTCCAGACTTAGTCTCCACCCTGAGTGAGGATGGTAGAGGTCACCCTGTGGAGACCTGTGGTTCCCACATTCTCAGCCTGGCAACTGAGGCTGTCACGATCTGGAGCTTCGGCAACCTCTCCTCTCCCTGCCGCCTGCTCGCCAGCCTCCCCCACTGCCTCCAGCTACTTCCGAGTCTTTGCCCACCGTGTTCTTACCAACTGAAAGGCCCGTCCCTCCTTTGCTTGCATGTTCCCCCCGAGCTGCCCTTCGAGGCCCAGTGCAGAGGCCCTCTCCTCCAGGAAGCCTCCCAGCCCTTCCCCTGAAGTGTTCTGTCCACAGCCCTACACTTCTGTATTGTGACCTTCAGGGGCCCCTGGCTCCCCCAGCTTCCATATGGTGGGGACTCTCAGCTCTTGCTAGGTGGCCTAGGCGTAGTCAAAAGGCCTGGAATAGGCTGGGAAAGTGGGACTCTGCGAGCAGAGGGGAGCCAGGAGGGCCTGGCGGGGCACACCGTGTGGCCAAAGGTTTAGAGGTGGGCGAGAACCCACCAGCTTGATAGGGGCAACGCCGGCTGGCATGTGAGGCTGGCTGGGGCAGTCCAGATAGAACGTTGGGACAGTGAGGGGAGAAGGAGGATCTGGTCTGGCCTGACTACTCCCTACCCCACGTGCCAGGAAAGCCTCGAGGAACCCATGGCCCTGCAGGAGCTGGACTCGAGCAACGGGGCCCTGCTGCCCTTTTACGACTCTGACACCAACGTGGTCTACGTCTGCGGCAAGGTGGGGCTGGGCAGGGCTGGTGGGGCAGGGAAGAGGGATGCCCGAGTTCTGAAACCTGCCCCTTTCTGCCCCATAGGGCGACTCCAGCATCCGGTACTTTGAGATCACAGATGAGTCCCCCTACATCCACTTCCTGAACACATTCACCAGCAAAGAGCCCCAGAGGGGTATGGGCTTCATGCCCAAGAGGGGCCTGGAGGTCAGCAAGTGCGAGATCGCCAGGTGAGAGGGCACTGAGGCAGCGGCTATGGGGGTCCCTGGGGGCAGGACCCAGGCAGTGGCATCCAGGGTGAGAGGTCAGATTATAGGAGGCTCGGGGCAGGAGTCAGCATGGGAGGGGCTGAGTGAGGACTGGAAGTGGAGAGTAGAGGGGGCAGGAGAGCAGGTAGGGGGAGGTTCCACCCACGGCTCTTCCCCCCCCTCCCTTTCCCAGGTTCTACAAACTGCATGAGCGCAAGTGTGAGCCCATTGTCATGACTGTGCCAAGAAAGGTGAGGCCACCCAGTTCCCCTGTCCATCCGTTCTCTAGCACACAGGCCAGTCAGGGGTGACCAGGGTGAGGCCTATGAATGGGACATGGCTAAGTATGGGTGTGGTCTGTGGGCTGGACAAACACCAGCATGTCCCCAGGTGTTGGGCTGTGCTGGGCAGGGGGGAAGCTGGGGATAAGACACAGTGTGAGCTGAGGCGCTGCCCTGGATGAGCCACAGGAGACAGCTATGGAGGTCTCCCTGTAGGAGGCCGGACTGACAACACGGCTGGGGCAGGGCCCTCCAGTGGTGGGCAGTAGGCCAGGTGAGGGGCATAGAGGTGGGAATGGAGAGAGGGACAGGGAGTCTGGCTGCAGTGGAGGCCCCCGTGAGGAGATCAGGACACGTGTGGCTGGGCCTCGGATGCCCAGCCAAGAGCCTTGGACGTGCTGGGGTTTTACTAGCCAGCGTTTGTTGAATACATCGTTCACTGTGCCAAGCACGTCCAGGGAGCCAAGCTGTGAACAAGGCTGATGGGGCTGGCCCGGGCACTCAGTCCCTGGGCACAGCGGTGGCTCCCAGAATCCCCCCAGGCCCCATAGCTGGCCCTGCTTAGGAAGGTTAGGGAAGGCTTCAGAGGGAGCTGTCGGCGGTGTCCAGAAGGGAAGTGAAGGGACAGATTTGGGCTCAGAAAGGTGACTTGGGACCAGACTGTTAGAGGATGGGGTGACAGGACGACAGGGTGCAGGCCTGGAGAGTGATGAGGAGGCAGTCACCTAGGGTCCAGATGAGGGGACCCTGACGGTGGGCCCCCAGCTGATCCAGAACCCCCCACCTCTCGCCCCCTGCCCAGTCGGACCTCTTCCAGGATGATTTGTACCCTGACACAGCCGGGCCCGAGGCAGCCCTGGAGGCAGAGGAGTGGGTGAGCGGGCGGGACGCCGACCCCATCCTCATCTCTCTGCGGGAGGCCTACGTGCCCAGCAAACAGCGGGACCTGAAGGTCAGCCGGCGAAACGTGTTATCTGACAGTCGGCCTGCTGTGGGCCCTGGCTCTGCTCGCCCTGGGGCCTCCACACCTGCTGCCTCCACCAATACGACCACCTCCAGCAGCAGCGTCCCCAGAGCTGTGGTATGTGCCCTGCAGTCTGGGGTGGTGTTGGGAAGCCCTGCTGTGCTGTGTGTGCCTGAACCATTTGCTGCCCGTCTCTGGGCCTCAGGCCCTTGCCTTGCTTGGAAGTAGATTTGAGGAGGGCTGCAGCTCCATGACCCTGACGGCCCCCCATGTTGCTGCAGGAAGCTGGGAAGCTGGAGGAGGTGATGCAGGAGCTGCGGGCACTAAGAGCGCTGGTCAAGGAGCAAGGGGAGCGCATTGGCCGCCTGGAGGAGCAGCTGGGCCGCATGGAGAATGGGGACGCATAGGAAGGACCACAGACCCAATGGATGCCACTCCCCGCACCCCACCCCCTTCTCACTCAGCCTCTGCTGGCAGGTCACACCGCCCCCCTGCTGAGGGCCTGTGGGGCAGGTTCAGGGGCCAGTCCCCATCCTGACCCACTTGTAGGCCAGGCAGGAGCCACCTGGCTTTGGCCTTGTTACTGTGGAGGATTTTTGTACCAAGGCAGGCTTATACTCTGAGGGACCATCTCCCCACCCCCAGCCCAGCCCCCTGCTCCCTCCCGGAGGAGTGGGAGGAAGGGCTCTATATTTTCATCCAAATAAAATTCGCTTTCTAAAAGCCAGGTTTGCCATTCTGCTGCAAGGGTGGGGCTGGGAAAGGAAGTCTGGAAATGGGGACAGATGAGGCCTGTGAGAAAGGTCGGGGCCACGAGTATCCCCCAGTCATAGTGTTGCTGAACTCTGCCATGTAGGGAAACTGAGGCAGGAGACGTGGAAACCTCTAGGCCCATGTCCTTCTTTGAGCTGGGTGCCCAGTTCCTCTTTTTGGAGGCCTGGTAACAGGCCCCAGAACCCTACCCTTGCTTAGTGAGACCTATGACGATCTGGTGTGGGTCAGAGTGGTTCCCAGAGGCCCAGGGCCCCTCAGGGGCCTGTGGCAGGGAGGGCTGGGTGGAGTATGATAGGCAGGAAGCGGAAGCTCAAGTAACCCTTGGAGGCATTTGCGCGCCAGAGCTCACTTCTCACTCCACACAGCCAGAGCTGGAGGTGGGCAGCCAGCACTGAGGCCCGCGGACTGATGGTGAGTGTTGGAGCCCGCTGGGTCCTTGGGGTGAGGGCAACAGGCAGTCAGGGCTGAAATGTCGGCCTGGACGCTAAGGAAAGATTCCCCTTCCTGGGGCCCAGGGCAAAAGCATCAGTTGGGGCAGAGGCCAGGATGGGCACGGGACAGAAGCTGAGCATTTCTCACCTCATCTGGGCCTCCCTGGGCCTCAGGATGTGGCCCCAGCACCCCACCCTAAGCCCAGTCCCCCTTCAAGACCCCGGATAGACCCTCACCTGCTGTGCTCCTGAGCTGGGACTCAGGCACAGCCCCTACTTGCGGCCCTGGAGCCTGGGCAGACACCCTGTGAGGAGAGTCTTGCTTGTACCTCGGCACCCCTCCCCCCACACCCCCACCTGCCTTGTTCCAACCGCAGGCTTCCTGTGGCAGCTGCACCCGCCTCCCCCAGCCCGAGGCCCCCAGGGACACAGACTTGAACTGAACGGAAACACTGCAGCTGGGACAGTAGCGAGGCAGTCCCGAGGGGCTGGGAGGGAAGCAGAAGAGTCTCACAGACCCCCGTCCTGGGACCTGACCAAGTGGGGGGTCAACACTTGCCTTGGGGTTGGTTCCTCCATCCCAGGCTCAGGAAGAGCCATCCCCAGCACCAGCCTTGCAGGCTCCCTCTCTCCTTTCCATTCCCCTCCCCCTACAGTGACTCTTGACAGTCAACCAATATTTATTGAGTACCTACTGTGTTCCAGGAATTGTTTAGGTGCTTGAACCAAAAAGATCCCTATCTTCCTGCAGCTGATTCTGGTGGAGGAGTTAAGACAATAAACCTACTAATCACCAAGCAGTGTTATCTACTGGGTTAGGAAGGGCAGAGGAAGGCACGTAGGGCTGGGCTGCGCTTCGGGGACAAGGTCAGCGTGGCCATGCAGGTCAGGTTAGACCTCGTGGAGGTACGCTGAGCTAAGGTAAGCAAGTGAGGCACGTGGCTATGGGAAGGGGAGGCCAGATGGAACATTCTAGGCAGAGGGCTCTCACTGCCCAAACAGGCTTATAAGGTGCAGTGGGAGCGAGGGAGGTGGCCAGATCTCACAGGGCCAGGGCTTCATGGACTGAGTCAAGACGGGCTTTCTGCGTGACTGTCCCCATTCGCCCCAAAGGCAACTGAAGTCCCAGTCGTTCAGCCTGCCACGGCCCGGCCCCCAGTCCAGGTGACGAGCCCTTGCCTGTCTCCCCACAGGACCTGCCCTGCGCCCTAGGGCTCGGGACACTGCTGGCCCTGCCGGGGGTCCTGGGGTCAGGTGGTACCAAGGACAGTGCGGGCTCCAGCTCTGTCACTGTTATCCTGCTGCTGCTGCTGCTCCTACTACTGGCCACTGGCCTGGCCCTGGCCTGGCGCCGCCTCAGTCGCGACTCGGGGGGCTACTACCACCCGGCACGCCTGGGTGCCGCGCTATGGGACCACACCCGCCGTTTGCTCTGGGCCAGCCCGCCGGGCCGCTGGCTCCAGGCCCGGTCTGAGCTGGGGTCGCCAGATGAAGACCCAGAGAGGCAGGAGGATGAGCAGGACGCAGAAGACTACTACTTGGATGGTGGCCAGAAGGAGGCTGAACCCCAGGAAGAGGAGCAGCGGTGTAGAGAGCGGTCCAGCCTACAGCAGGAGCCAGAGCCCAAGCAGGAAGCACATGACCGTGACGGTGATGCCAAAGGGGGCTTGGGCCTCGGCTCCCAGGGGCTAGAGGGCTCAGCGGGCAGTGCCGAGGCCCTACTGAGTGACCTGCATGCCTTTGCTGGCAGCGCAGCCTGGGACGACAGCTCTGGGGCCGCTGGAGGCCAGGGCCTCCATGTCACCGCACTGTAGGGCCAGCCCTGGGGTGACTGCCTCTGTTTCCCCAGCTGCCGTTACTGGACACAGCCTGCCCTGGACCCTGGACCCACTGTCACTCCCACCCCCACACAGAGCCTCAGACTGTCACTCTGCCCCATCAGTTGTCCCCAATGCTATGCATCCCCACTCACTCCTAGGGGCATGGGTCAGCCATCTGAAATAAAACCTTTCCGGCCCTGCCGTGCTGTGGTCCTGTGTGACCCTTCCGTCCCTAAGCAGGAGACGACCCCACCCGCTCTTGCCCCCAGAAGGCCAAAGAGCCAGGTCAGCGCCATGATTTGATACTTTAATTGTGCAAGGGCACAGCTCAGCTGTAGGGGGCCCTCCACTGGCATCCGTGGCCGGCAGCCCTTCATGCTCATGATTCAGGGGCACAGCCACTCCCAACAGAGACATACACTCTCACACACTCACTCCAGCACCCCTAGACACCCCCCAGGTCTCTGAAACTGGCCAAGGGTCCCGCTGTCCTCACAGCCTGCAGGGAGGGGCCTCGAAAGCTGTCCTTATCCCGACCGTCTCCTAGCGCCCAGGACGCCCACGGCCCCTCTTGGACTTCTTGGTGCCTGAGGGAGGTCGGATGGGGAGAGGAGCCGTGCTCGAGGGCAGTGGTGGAGGCGGTGGCAGGAGAGGAGGTAGAGGGGGCTCCATGGGCTCCGGTGGGCCAGGGCTGGGCCGGAACCCCTCAAAGGGTGAGAACTTCAGGGGGCTGCAGGGGAAACCAAGGCAGAGTCTTCGCCTACTGGCACCTGGCACCAGGGCAGGAGGGCCGACTTCCCCACCTGCCTGGGTGCACAGCTGTGAGGTCAAGTGCCCATCCGGGCAGCCCCTGCCACAAAGGGTCCCCGTGGTAGACGGGAAACGGAGGCTAAAGCCAGCTAAGAGGCTCGGCCAGGGCAGCCCAGGGCAGCCCAGGGCTTGTCGGCAGAGCCAGAGCTACAGCTGGTCTCCTGCCCCAGTTACAGGCCCCCCGCAGCCCAGATACCTGATGGGGGTCCGGGGGCTGCTGTTGAGGCGCCGGGGGGAGCGCAGCTTGGGCTGGAAGGAGAAGCCCTCCTTGATGCTGTCCAGGACGGAGGGTGCCACGTACGTGAAGCCCTGGGGTGGAGGCAGGGCCGGGCGATGTTCAGTGTCTACCACGCCTTAGCCACAACCCCCGCCCGTGTCCCCAGAACTCTCAGGCCCCCCAGACCTCACCAGGAAGGCTTGGTTGGCGCTCTCACTGAGGGCCGTGTCATCTGGACTGTCCACTGGCGTCTGCCGTGTGAAGCGGGTGTCAAACTGGCTCACGTCCTCCTCTGACTGCTGTGGGCAGACCCGAGTGGGGCGGGGTCAGGGGGTGGCCAGGCCAGGGGTCTTCCACCCGCCACTGAGCCAGTGGGACCTCCACTCACCAGACAGGGCCTGAAAGGGGGGTCCACACGGCGGGCCAGGAGGTCGTCCCAATTAATATGCCGAAAAAAGGGGTGCCTCTGTGGGTAGAGCACCCCCAAACATGCCAACAGTTCACACCCTCGGCTCCTTTAGTAACTCCACCCCACTGCCCACCGCCTCGGGGTGGCCCCAGGCCCACCTGCACATCAGCAGCGTCCCCTGGGCCTCCTCCCATCCGTTGGCTGGGATTCCGCTTCAGAAACTGTAGGACAAGGGCAGAGAGTGAGGGTCCAGGGGAGAGGTATTGCTTGTGTGTCCCCCATGTTCCAGGGGCTGGCTCAGGTGAAGGGGAGACCAGGGAGAAGGTTTCTGGAGCGTGGTCTCCCCCTACTGACACCCTCGGGACTGCCAAGGTTTGGTCCGATGGCCCCTTCTCCCCTTCTCCACAAAGCCTTCGCCGAGGCATGTGGCTGCTGGCAGCACCCCAGGCTGTCCTGGTGGGGATCCAACTCCAAATTGGGGTGGGTGCCTACCCTCCCCCTCTGTGCCCCTGCCGATGGCCGTTTAGATGGAACAGTGGCTAGCCCGTCATGAACAGTTTGCAGATTAGGACTCAGAAAAGGAGCTGTCCAGGTCAGTAGCTGCTCTGCTTCAGAGCTAAACCCCAAGCTCAATGTCTGGGACCCCAAAGCCAGTACTGCTGCAGCCCAAAGGCAGGGTGGCTCCGGCTCCCCACAGTCCAGAGACACTCAGGAACCCATGCAGGACCTGGGAAAAGAGTTGGGAGCCAGACCAGGGGCAGGAGGGAGCCCACCTTTTTGACAAGGTCTCGGGCATCGGGGGTGAGGTAGGGGGGCAGCACCAGCTTCCCTTTGATGATCTTGTCCATGGTTTTCTTCCGGTTCTCTGCTGTGAAGGGTGGCTGGAAGAGGCGGAGGGTGAGAGGGGCCTTGTGGGCCTCCCACCAGGCCCGGCCCCTGCCCGGGGGCCTCCCCCTGCCCCCACGCCGGCCCTCCCCGGGGGGCTGGACTTGCCGATCCAGTGAGCATGTCGTACATCAAGGCCCCCAGGCTCCACCAGTCCACCGCGCGGTTGTGGCCGCTGCGCACCAGAATCTCAGGGGCCCTGGGAGCCAGGTGGGACCGTCAGTTGGGCCAGACCCTGCCTGGCTGTCCTCCTGACCCCTGGGCCCAGCCGGCTGCCCCTTACATGTACTCGACGGTGCCACAGAAGGTGTGGGTGACGGCGCCCTCATGAATCGACTCCTTGCAGAGTCCAAAGTCTGTCAGTTTGATGTGGCCTGACGGAGAATGTTGGAGGGGGTGGTCAGGACCCCAGGCACCCCAGGGGGCTCCTCAGCCCTCCCCGCAGGTTCTGACCCGGAGACGCAGCTGCCTGTGTAGCGTGCACTCATGCGCACCCTGGCTGTTGAGCATAATGTTCTCCGGTTTAAGGTCCCTGTAGATGATGCCTTGGAAGTGAAGATGGCCCAGGGCCAGTGTGATCTCTGCCAGGTAGAAGCTGCAGAGACAGGACAGGGTGAAGGCACGGGCCGGGGAGCCAGGGCCTGGAGGAGCCCGGGAGCCCCCCCAGGAGAGGCAGGAAGTAACACCCACCAGGCCGTGTCTTCCAGGAAGATGCCCTCTCGCTCCAGATGTGTGAAGAGCTCACCACCTGCGACACAAACATGTCAGCAGCTGTGTGCTAGGACCAAGATCCTTTGCTCTCCGAGTCTTGGTTTCTTCTTGGGGAGAGTGGGGCTTGTAATTCCCGCCCTACCTGCCTCACAGAGCTGCCGTGGGGTTTCAATTCATATTCAGCAAACATCTACCGACGCCTACTCGGTGCCTGGCCCTGTGCTGGGTGAAGCTGGGGACACAGATGAAGAGACCCAGCCATTGCCCTCAGGGTGCTCAGTCTAATGGGAAGACAGACATGCATACGACGGCTCTTATAGGCCAGACTGAGACAATAGCTCCAAGAGCTTAACCCAAAAGAATCTCACAGGAGAGATGAAGGAGGACAAAATGAATCCCGAAGTGAGGGGACAGAAAGTAGCAGTGGGACTTAAAAGGGCATGCTGCGGTGGAACCCAGGGGAGGGCGCTCTCAGGGCTCATCTGCACAGATGTGGGGGGTAGGAAAAGCAAGCCTGGACCGCTCCATGGCGAACAGGAGGCCAGGCTTTATCCGGGCAGTTACAGGGAGCCATGAATTCGGAGGTGGAGCGTTGGGAACAATGCTGTGCTCTGAGTCCCTGGGAGGGAGTGGGGACACTAGGAGAGGATGAGCAGGAGTTAAGAAACAACTGTGCCTCCCCTCCCCCTGAGAGGGTGGAGAGGATGGAGGACACTGCAGACAATGACCCAACTGTATTTGGGACCTGACTGGATGCGGGGCACAAAGGAGAGGGGAACAGGACAGGAAGGGGCAGTGGGAATGGACAAAACAATCCTCTAGACTTCCGTGCAAACTCCCGCCATTCCCATCCACCCCCAGTACAGGCGAGGGACACAATAGGCGCTGGACGGATGTTTGCTGAATGAATGCATGAATGAATGAATGAATGAATGAATGAATGAATGAACAGACAGATGAATAGATGGGTATGGGGGTCCCCTAGCCATTCTACACACCACATCGCTCCAGGCTTCCCCCAGAACCCCCAGGGCTTCCTGTGCTGGTTCCTTGGCCCTGCCCACGCCCCTGGCTGGGCCCACATTCATACCACTGAGGCACTCAAGGATGAGGTAGAGTTTGCCGCCAGTCTGGAAGGCATAGGCCAGTTCCACAATGAAGGGGTGCTTCACTGACTCTAGAATGTTCCGCTCAGCCTGAGTGTGTGCCGTGTCCTTGGCGTTACGCACAATTTTGGCCTGGAAAGGCAGGGATCAGTTAGAAGATAGGCACTCAGTCCCTCCAGCCGTTCTCCTTCAGCCACCCTCTACCACGTCAGTGTATTTCTCCATAATTCTGCTGCGATCAGCAGTCATTCTTGTCGGGTACTGATTTGTCCCCTAGCACAGTGTTTCCCAACCTTGGCACTGCTGACACCTTGGGCAGATAATTCTGGGTTGTGGGGGGTGTCCTGTGCATTGCAGGACGTTTAGCAGTAGTCCTGGCCTCTACACACCGGATGCATCCCTCTCTAGTCGTGACTCAAAAATGTATGCAGACATTGCCAATTGTCCACGGGGAGGCAAAACTGCCCATGGTTGAGAATTACTGCGAAATAATATATAGTCATATGCCACGTAACGACTTTCGATCAACAATATACCGCATGTACGATGGTGGTTTCATAAGATAACGGAGCTGAAAATTCCTATCATCTAGTGACAACATAAAGTGCTACAGTGTCATCCCTCACGTGTCTGTCGTGATGCTGGTGTAAACAAACCAACTGTACTGCCAGTCATAAACAAGTGTAGCACATACCATTATGTAGAGTACATAATACTTGCTAACGATAACAAACGACTATATTACTGGCTTATGTATATACTGTACTATACTTTTTATCTCTACTTGAGCGTATACTCTTTCTACTTAAAAATAAAGTTTGCTGAGGCCGGCCCGGTGGCTCAGGTGGTTAGAGCTCCATGCTCCTAACTCCAAAGGCTGCTGGTTCGATTCCCACATGGGCCGGTGGGCTCTCAACCACAAGGTAGGTTGCCAGTTCAACTCCTCGTTTCCCTGCAAGGGATGGTGGGCTGCGACCCCCTGCAACTAAGACTGAACACGGCACCTTGAGCTGAGCTGCCACTGAGCTCCCGGATGGCTCAGTTGGTTGGAGCGCAGGCTCACAACCACAAGGTTGCCAGTTCAACTCCCACAAGGGATGGTGCGCTGTGCCCCCTGCAACTAGCAACAGCAACTGGACCTGGAGCTGAGCTGCGCCCTCCACAACTAAGACTGAAAAGACAACAACTTGAAGCTGAACGGCACCCTCCACAACTAAGATCGAAAGGACAACAACCTGACTTGGAAAAAAGTCCTGGAAGTACACACTGTTCCCCAATAAAGTCCTGTTCCTCTTCTCCAATAAAATCTTAAAAAAAAAACAAAAAAAAACAAAGTTTGCTACAAAACTATGCTGTGACACCAGCAGCAGCTTCATACTTCTCGTGTTTACCGTATCTCTTGGTTGCATCAATTTCTCTTGTTCCTGATTTAATCTCGTGTTGTTCTGTAGCAATAGACTATACTGCGTAGCCTAGGTGTGTAGCAGGCTACACCATGTAGGTTTGCGTAAGTGCACTGTGATGCTTGCACAGTGACAAAATTGCCTAACAATGCATTTCTAAGAAAAGATGCCATGGTTAAGCGGAGCGTGACTATAATCTCAATTGACAATAAACCAGAAATGCCCAAGACAGCGCCCATCGCCTCGCTCATGTTCACTGCTGTCTTCCCAAAGCCTAGTGCAGTGCACTGGGAATAGCAGCCACTCAGTGAAGATTTGTTGGCTGAGCGAATGACTCACCTTCCTCAGGACTTTCATGGCATATATTTTGCCCAAGTTGGTGCCTTGTACCTTCCGCACCTGGAACACCTGTAGGGCAGGGGAGACAGGATCAGCTTCCCTCTCCACATCCTATCTTCCAAAAGCCCCACCCAAGGGTGGGACAGTAAAGATTTCAAGTCTGATTCAGAGGGTACTTGCCCTCCCCCCCCTTGGCTTTCACCTCTGAGTTCTACTGAAAGCTCTGCTGATTTACAAGTCTAAGTTGTTTTGAGAACCCTTTGCTACAGCAAGATTGAGGCTGCGAGACCGGTAGGGAAGGAGGTGGGGCCAGTACCTTGCCATAACCCCCCTTGCCCAGCACACGCAGCAGCTCGAAGCAGTGGGGCCCGATGCGCTCCGGGCCCAGGTTCACACTGGTCTCAGTCAGCTCTACCTCCTCATAGTGTCCCACAGGCCTGTGGACACAGGAAGTTAATGGGGGCAAGGCTCCATACTCCCCAGGTCCCCTTCCCAGCCCATTCCCTCCTCCCACAACACGACCCTCACTCACTCCGGGCCAGCTGCCCTCAACTCGGCAAGGGGACACACGTCCTGTGAGAAACCGAGGGGTAAGAGGCAAGGGAGGTGCCAGGATCCCTCCCCCGCCAAGCTGACTGCTTGGCCCAGGAGAGGAGGGGGTCAGGAATGGGAGCGGGCCGGCTAAGGGCTAGGACCGGGGAGGAGAGGCCGAGGGCAGAAAAGGGAGAATCAGGGGAAGGGCTAGGGTCCCGAAAGACAGGTTGGGGTGAGGGTGAGGTCAGCGCTTACTAGGGGCGGGGATCTGAGAAAGATCGGGTCTGTAGGAACGGAGCCCACTCTCCGTGGGGGTAGCGGAGGCGATCTCATCGCCAGGGTGATGCGATCGGCTCCGGGACCGAGCCGCGCACGGGAGGACCACTCACCGCAGGGCTGAATTCTGGTTCGCCCTCGCCCTCGCCCTCGCTGCCTTCCTCCGTCTCCAGGTCCAGGTCAAATACCGCCGCCATCGCGGCGCCGGCCCTCAGGGCCCCTCGGCCCGTACCTGGCCGCGCTGTGACTGACAGCCCGGGCCAGGGCCTCTACGTTAGCATTCCGCGACGGCGGCCCCGCGCTCCGATGACGCAAGAGGCATGGACCCCGCCCTGGGACAAAATATGGCGTCCGTCGCAAGGCTTCTCGGGAATTGTAGTTGAGTGCCCGGGTGCCAAAATCTGCAGCCTTTGGCGAAGCCCTCAGTCTTCCCAGTACAGCTCCCGGGGAGCGGCACAGGACGGGGCTGCCTGGGAGGCGCCCATCTTGGCTCTGGGGAGAGTGAGTTTGGATGGGGCAGAGTTGGAAGCGCATACAGGTGTGAACGTAGATGTAATTCGCAGCCCTGTTGAGTCGTGCGCTGACAGGCTGACTGGGTGGCGAGAGGCAGGTGGCGTCTTCTCCTCTCCGATCGCCCCTGAAAAGGAGGCAGCTGCATCAGGGTCTCTCTAATGTGCCTCCATGCTCGAGGACCTGCAGGTCTGAGCATTTACAGGGTGACTGCTCCGTGCCCAGCTTACTTTCAGGCATTGCTGCCAGGTTCCTGCCAGAAGGGATTTGTGTCTCATTGATCCATCTGTAAATATGGGCTTATGCTGGAGTTTGCTCCGTTGCCAATTTAAGCACATTTAGTAATCCGGCTACCTTAATCCAGCTACGCTTAATAAAACTTCATTAAACGAATAAATGAATGAACGCACCAAACCTGGTCGGTGACTTTAGATTTGGGCATGGATTCTTGTTAGATGGGGCTCTGTGGGGGTGAATTTGGGCCAGATCAGGCCCTGGATGAGTAGATATGAACTCCAATGGAGAGACCTCAGAGGTCTCCAGGCTGGAGGAAGGTTATCTGGTTGGATGTGGTCCTCTGGTTGTAATTCCATCCTCAGGAGACCCTCAGGTTTGGGTCCTGGTGTGGGTGCCCCTGACAGGTCCTCACCGAAGATCAACCCAAAGGACTGAGCCGTGGCCCAGCCTCGGTCGCCTTAGCTCCAGATCCAGGTTATCCTGAGCTCCAGATTCTACAGGTATACCCCTAGCCACCTCTCCCTCCTCCCTTCCCCACCCCGCATCTAGCTGAGCCAGAGGCGTTGTCCAAGTCACAAGAACCTATCCCAGACCCTGGACATTTCAGTAGTTCCTTAAGCCTTTATTTGGAGAGGGATGCTTGCGGAGCTGACCACAATTCCTCTGCTGTGCAGAGGCAGGAGTTCTTAAAGCAGCCTCCCCTGATTTAGGAAGGGAGTGTAGACTCTCCTCTGTCAATGCTAGTTAGGTGTGCCAGAGGCCAAAGCACCAAAGCTTGCTGGAGAAGATACATCGTGCAAGGGTGGGGGGTGTTCACACGTCTCAGCCACATGAATGAGGGCAGGCAGGTGAGCAGGACCTAGAAGCTGAGTGGGCATGTAAGACTTAGTAAAAGCAGAAACCTGGACTCTACATCTTGTCCCTCGACCATCCTTCCACTGTGATATGACCTTGAGGCAGTGGATTTTTCTCTTTGAGCCTGTTTCCTCATCTGTAGAATGGGGCAATCGTGACTACCTGCTGGGGAGATGGTTACTCCTGACCCCAGGTCACCAGCTTCTACTACTCAGGCCAAATGATGTATTGTCAAAAGTTGTCGGCAGGCTCTGGAACTATCCTGGAATTTGTTAAATGATGGGGTTTAGTCTCAGGTTTTCTTGGGATTTGTCCAACGCCAGGGGCCTGCCAGGTTCTCCTTTTCCATAGATGGCAGGAAAAGAGAAACACTTGGAAGGGTGGGGAGGATGGGCTGGGTTTGGGCCCATTCCTACCTCCCTGGAGGTGGGGTGGGGAGATGTGTGTGTTTATGTGCAGCTGTTGTCGCTTCTCCATGGCTAGAGTCCCTGGGCAGCTGTGGGCTGGACTGGGGCCTTAGGGAGGGCAAGAGGGCCCAATGGCCCCCCCCCCAGATACTTTCTTTTGTGGTCCTCAAGCCCTGGAGGCCTGATGTAAAAATGGCCCTGCCACTCTGGAACAGACCTGAAGCCTTGCAGTGGGCTGAGTCAGGGGGGCTGGGGCAGGGCTATGGGAAAAGAGGCAGGGAGGGCATCGGGTAGCAGAAGGCACCACAGCCCCCCCCCCAGCACTGCCCCTACCCCCTGGCCCCAGTGCTATTTGAAGTGGGACAGGAAGTGGGCAACCGGGTAGTGGGGCCCGTCGATGCCCAGGCCCTGGCAGAGTCCCAGCAAGCGGAGGCGGGCCTCGGCCAGGCTGGACCCAGCACAAGCCACACTACAGTAAGGCTCCTCGTACTCACTGGGCACCAGGGCCTCCTCTGAAGACAGAAACAGATTGAAGCGCAGCAGGCCCCGGTCATGAAGAGCCTGCAGGGCCTCCTGGCTGGCAGTGGAATTCAGCACCTGCAGGTGCTGGGACACCAGGCACATGACACCTACCAGGTGGCCACGAGCCCGTGGGTGGGTGGGCAAGGCAGGCCGCAGGCCACAGGCCACCATAGCTGCAGCAAGCAACAGGTCCACACCGTAGAGCTCCAGGATCCAGTCCCGCAGGTAGAAGCCACCCATGCGGGGATTGATCTCAATGAGCCGTGGCCCAGCCCCGGTCAGCTTGAGCTCCACGTTGAAGACCCCATCCAGCAGCCCGCAGCCCAGGCAGCAGCGGAAGGCTGCCTGCACCAGCTGCGCCTCCTGCTCCGGTGCCAGCCCAGTAGGCATGCAGGCTGCTGTCTCAGTAAAGCCAGGCAGACGTGTGGGGCCATTGTCGGAGACAAAGGCAGCCAGCAGTCGCCCGCCAAACAACACCAGGTCCACATCGTGCTCAGTGCCGTCAATGAACTCCATGAGGAGCATGGCATTGCCCCAGCCCAGCCCAATGCCGGGGTGGTCGGCTTCACCCTGCAGATCTCGGGCAATCCGGGAAAAGTGCTCATGGCACTGTGGTGCATCCTCCACCAGCCGCACGCCCACCGCACCTGCCCCAAACTCCAGCTTCATAACACCGGGCAGAGGCACCTGGTGGACAGCCCTCTCCACGTCGGCCTCACTCTCCAGTGGGCAGCAAGGCACAGCATGGAGGGAGGGCGAGGGCCAGGGGGGGCCTTGGCGGCACAACAGGTGCAGCTGGGTGTGGCTCTTCTGCTTGGCCAGGCGCATGGCGGCTGGGGAGCTGCAGGGCAGACCCAGCTCCTGGCAGAGCAAGGCTGTGAGCACCAGGCAGTCATCCCAGTAGGAGAAGCAGCCATCGAGCTGCAGGCCCCGCGCCCGCACCAGCTCCGCCAGCAGCCGTGCATTGTCCTCATCCCTCCGGTGCTCTGTCACATCAAAGTGGATGAAGGTCTGCACCAGCTGGGATGCAAAGTGGTTGGGGTCTGACTCCACCAGGTGCAGCTGCAGAAACCACAGAAGGGCAACACATCCACATCAGCCCGTGCTGGCCGCTGGGTACCACGGACGGGACCTAGAAGGTGGTCTTGACCCTCAGAGGTTCACCAACACTAGGTGCTGAAAGCAATATTTGTTGATGACTGAATACATGAAAGGTGCAGAAGTGGGACACCTAACCCAGCCTGGAGGGGAAGGAAGGCATCCTAGAAGAGGAGGCAATGCTTAAGCTGGGAGCTGAATAAGAGCCAGCCAGGGGAAAGATGGCTGCAGGAGGAAGAGGGCAGAGTGGAGGGGTGAGGCAGGCGGGTGGGCTCATTCTCAAACACAGCCTCACTTTGCCTTTGGCCTCTGGCCAGGGCCAAAGGATTGGGGCTGGGGGCAGGTGGTCCGGTGTCTGAGCATTATGCTCTCGGTCGTCATTCACCCAATGTGTTCACACTGGGAGGTGCCCACAGAGGAATCCAGTGGGGGCCCATACCCCCAAAGCTCACTGCCTGCTGGGGGAACACAGATACAAAGCAGTTGGTACCGAGGGCAGAGGCAGCCCCTGAAAAGGGTAGGGAAGGTGGCCGTCCGCACTGTGAATACTTGGCAGCGTGAGGAATGAAGAGACATTCCAGGGGGAGAATACAGTGTGCAAGGCAGGGAGTGAAGAGACATAGGAATGGCTGCAGGGGAGGGTTGCCAAGGGGTGTTGGACTACGGGAGAGGGGAGAGGAGGCCACTGTGGTAGATTGGGACCAGGAAGAGCCTAGATATCTGGCATCTGTTTTCTTACTCTTCAATGGGGATAAGAATGTCTACTGTGCTTGCGTGGCTCCAGATTCTGCAACGTGAGCTCACTGCTGTGAACTTGATTCAGGATCTGTAAGCTGCTCCCCAGCACCCTCCTCATGCCCTCAGGAATTCAACCTCAAAGGAAGGAGTCCTGCCCTTTCTGCAGGATTAGTCTGGCATTCAAAGCCCTGGCCTGCCACTAACCCTGAACGCCGCTCCCGCCTCTCCGGCCCGTCTACCCTGGGCTTCTCTTACACCTGGCGGGGACAGAACTGAGCGAGAGGCCGGAGTTAAGACTTCTAACAAGGGCCAGGCGGCGGGCCCCGTCCCTACTCCTGGGATCTACTGCCTCCAGGGAGACCTCCCGGCGAAGGCCCCGCCCCTATGGTGCTGGCCCCGCCCCAAAGCCCACCCACCTCTGCACCCGGGCCCCGCCTCCACCTCAGGCCTGGGCTTGGAGCCCGGCCCCGCCCACCTTAAGCCCGTAGTCGCGCGCCGCCTCCCACACGAACTTCTTGCTGAAGCCGCCCCCGCCGATCACCAGCAGCTGTTTTCCCTCCATGAGGCAGCGCGCGGAACGCCGCAGCATGGTTTCCACGAGCGGCGCGGCTGCAGCCGCCTCCTCGGCCACCGGCCCCGAGCGCGGGGAGGCCCAGAGCCCCTCGAGCGCGCCGCACGCCTCCAGGCACAGGCCTCCGTTCAGCTCCAGGGCCACGGGGGTCAGCGCGCCACCCGCCACTGTCAGCGCGAAGTCCACGCCTGGGCCGGGGGTCGTGGAGGGAGGGGCGCGGGCTCAGCGCGGGCCGCCCTCGGGCCTTGCCTCCCGGCCCCCAGCCTCCATCCCGAGCCGCCCGCACTCACCGAGGAAGTCAGTGCGGGCCTGGCGCCCGCCGCGCTGCTCAACGCTCAGCTCGGCCTCCAGAGCCAGCACAGCGGCTAGCGCAGCCTCGGCCGCCGCCTTGACGCTCCGCCGCACGACCGCCACCTGCGCCGCCTCGCCCAGACCGCACTGGGCCAGCGCCACCTCCAGTGTCCGCGGCAAAGAGCTCTGGTGCCGCAAAGGATGGTCCCCACGGCCCACGGCGCATACCACCTGGGCAAGGTGCAGCTCAGGGGCCTGGCCCAGCAGGAGCCCTCCCATGACTACTGACCCGCCACCACCACTCATGCACACCTCCAGACCCCTCTGGACGGTCAAGAAGCCTCTTCTCCAATGTGACTTACACTGCACAAACCACCTCCCCTGCCACTGCCCATTTGGTCCCTAGATCCCTGGGGGATTCTACCTAGGCTTCCAGGCCTGGCTAGGGTCTCAGCTCCCTGAGGGCTCTAAGCACACTTGCTCCTAGCTCCTGCAGCCCTTGGGACCTGTGCCACCCTGGTGTGTCCCAGCTGTGGAACTCCCTGAGTGCTGAGTTGGGTCTCCACGTCTCAGCTCCGCCCAGAGCTGTGCCCTCACGAGGGTCCCTAAGCCTCTCGGAGCTCCCCAGCTTAGAGGCCCCTCCTAAAAGGCTCCAGGCCCTGGAGGTTTATTAGGGACCCTGGGTCAGTCTCTTATGTGGGCAAGAGCTCCCTGGGAAGAAGATTCGGCACCAGGCCCTAGACCCCAGGGCTCCTGAGGGATGCGTGGGGGTGGGGGGGTGCAGGAAAGGGTGAAGGGGAGGGAAAAGTGTCAGGCCCAGGAGTCCTCCCAGAGGCAACTAAGATTCCCCCTCAAAGACTCCTCTCTCTGCCTAGGGATGCTCGTCATCCCCATGGCGCTGGATTGGGTCATCCCCATGGCATCAGGGTCATGACCTGAACCTGGGCCGTGCTCACCTTGCTCAACAGGGGTCTGTCACCCTGTGTCCGACACACCACAGCACAGATCCGCACAGCCAGCTCAGGGCCAGGTTGGGGACTGCCTGGGAGAGGACGGTGAGGCTTGAGCCCAGCACAGAGCTGCCAGGAGGCCAAGCCAAACTCCCATCCCTGGCCGGCCCAGATGGCTCTCACCTGGGAAGGACAGCCGGGCAGGTGGGCAAACGGCCTCCACAAGGACACTCTCCTCCTCCTCCAGTTTCTCCAGCAACGCTAGCACTGTGTCCGCCACTGTGCCCACCTCTGCTCGTGGGTGCAGACGCAATACCTGCCGCCCTCGCCAGCGCCAGCTGCTGAGCTTGATGGCTACCTGCAACACGAAGAGGAAGGGGACCTCCTCACCACCCCATGTACCTGCAGGATGGGATGTCATACCATAGGAGCAATGAGTAAACAGGTAAGAAGGCAGGGGGTTGCCACAGAGGGATGGGGCAGCAGCAGGGCTTGGTAACCATCCATGGATCCCCTCTTCGGGCACCTGCACTGACCTCAGGGGCAGGAGCCTGTTACCTGCAGGGCATCACCCAGGGCCTCAGAGTGCAGAAAGGCCCCAACTTCGTCCTTCACCAGTGTCTCCTGGCCCTCTTTGCCACTCAACTCCACCAGCCTCAGTCCCGGGCTGGCATCCCTTCCCTGCAGCAGTGCTGGCAGCTTGTAGGTGAAAGCCAGGGTAGCTGGCACAGCCACACCACCCTGCTGGGCCAGCAATCGCCTTGTCAGCAGCCGGTCCTCCAGGAGCCGGGCCAGCTCTGCCGAGGCGCCTGTGGGGCAGGTGAGGTCGCGAGCGAGCTCAGCTGCCTCCCGACCCTGGCCAGGCCCCAGCCCCAGGCCCGCCAGGAAGTAGGTGACACGGCGTGCAGGGACAAAGTCATCCAGGAATGTCAGTCCCCCCGGGTGGAAGCTCACTGCTTTAGAGACCAGCAGGGCGGCCTCGCCTGGCTGCCCTGGTGCTGGCACCTTCGTCAGCCAAGCAGGGGACAGGCAAAGAAGCATGTTTCCTGTGGGCAGAGGGGGGAGGGTTGCTGGCCAGGATAGGCTTCCTGCCCCCATGGCCTCCACCTCCAGCCCAGGCCCCTGGGTAGTGGGGTGCAGCTGCTACCCATCCCCACTTAGAGCATGGCAACTGGTCAAGTGGAATGCAGGCAGTTGCCAGGGTTGGCGGGTATTTTGGGATATGGCTGGACCAGGGCAGGGCTGCCCTTTCTGTAGGAGGGGGAGGGGGAACTTGGGCGCACACTCACCGGGACTCTGGACCCCACCCTCCAGCAGCACGGACAGAAAGGTGCTGGGGGATCCCAGAATGCACAAGGTCACCTCTGCCCCAGGGCAGCCTTGGGGGAAGAGAACATCACCAAACTCAGGAGGGTCTCCCCTTTCTGTGTTTCTGCCCACCTTTCCTGACCCCCATGGCCCTTCCACGTCTGGATGAGGAGAGTAAAAGGGACAGAGGGGAAGCTGCTGCCCATCCCCCACCCTGTGAGGTGGGCTTCCTTCTCTGCAGCTGGTCCAGAAGGCACTGGAGGCTGGATGACCAGAGACCTGGGTTCTAGCCTGAGCTGTGCCACTGACTTTCTGTGGGACCCTTGGCCCCTGTACAGTGGGAGGAGTCTCTGTGCCTCAGTTTTCCAGTCTGTACAATGGAACCAGGGCTGTGATTTTTTTTTTTTCATGTATGTTAGCTGTGAATTCTCCATCCACACACTTTTTAGTAGCCACCTGATTATGTAAAACAGGTAAAGCAAAGGAGGGATCTTGGGTCCCCACTGCTGGCTGCCTCTACAGCAGCTCCTGAGACACTTCTATGGAAGCTTTGGCTCCACAGAACGAGGGTTGCGAATCCCAGGGTTGGATCTTATGGGGGTGGAGGGAAGCCTTGCTCTCTAACCTGACTAGTGCCAGGGGCCCTTGGAAACAATGCCTGCCTGCCCAAAGCTGACTGGCTTGCCTCCCGGGCTTCAGACCTAGCCAGAGCCTGGGGGAAGGGGCCAACCTTGACAGGGATGGGAAACAGGCTGAGCTGTGGGGGGGGGGGGCTGGGGGGGTAGGGGGGCGCTCCCCCCAGGGGGCCCCCTCCTTGGAGCTCTCAGGCACCTGTGCGGGGCGCCTGGCTGCGGTCCTGGGTCTCCGGAAGTCCAGCTTGCTGCAGACAGCTCTGCAGGAGGCTGTAGTAGTAGACAGTCCAGGCCCGGGCCTCCGCCCCTTCGGGGGAGCCCTTGCAATCCAGGCCCACGTCCTGGCTCCAGGAGCCAGGGAAGTAGCCTGGGGGCGGCAGGCCAGAGCCTTCTACCCTTGGGCCCTCCTCTTCCTCCAGGTCCTTGGAGCCCAGGGGGCAGTCCCACTCGAGACCCAGCGGATCCAGGGAGAGCTGGGGGTGGGGGAGCAGAGTGGTGGGTGTTGGGAGGATGGGAAAGTGGCACATTCAGTCACCCAAGGGTATAAGCCCCCATTCTCCTAACCTTGGGTTAAGTTCAGGGCAGACAGGAGAGGACGAGGTTGGATTGGGGAGCGAAGACCGGGAACATATTAGTGGGAGTGCTTTGTAAACGGTATGTCCAGTGCCCGGGGGTGGGGGCAGAAAGCTGTGTGCTGCTGGCTGGACCACTGCCACCCCCCTCTGTGCTGGGGTCTGTCCTAGCTTGGTTTACAGGGGCAGAGGTTTTTGTCTGTTTTGTTCTTTGAGGCAGCCCTGGCACCTAAAACAATGCCTGGCACTCTGTAGCTGCTCCGTAAGTGTTTGTTGACAGAAGAATAAATGAATGAATGTCCCTCTTGGGCTGCTGCTCATTTCTCTCTGGCCTCGGTGACCCATCATCTATCACTATGGAGCTCTGCTGCGACCTGAATATGTAGGTGAATCTGTTCCCTGTCATCCCCAGGTCGGCCTCGAAGACCTACTGTGTGGCCAGGCCCGTACTAGGCATTGGTAGGGGAAAAGCTGATGTCCTTCTTTTCAGATGTCCTGAGTCCCAGCAATGCTTTCTTTGGATGAAATCTTATACCCCTGCTCCTCTCTGAGGCTGGCTGATTCCCACATGGGGCTGTTTAGAGGCTCAGTATGAACACAGGTGGGACTGTCCTCTGGGGGGCAGGTTGGGCCACCTTGGACACATTGTGAGGTTTCTTTGGGCCTTATGGGTGCCGGGTACTTGTCTGTCCTACCCTTGGGTGCTGATGAAGCTTGGACCAAGAGAATCACCTCGGTCACTGGGGGATGGTATGCTGTACGCTGCCGAAAGGGCGGAGGTCTGAGCCTCAGACTGGGCTTGAATCCCGGCTTGTTAGTGCCAAGCTCGGAGCCTTGGTGGCTGACCTGAGAAGGCCAGTTCCCTGAGAGCCTAGACTGTGTTCCCTGCCGTGACCCCAAACCTAGAATGGTGCCGGATGCATAGTAGGTGCTCAATAAATGTTGCAGCATGAATGAATGCCAAAGGAGACCAGCAGTGCCCACCTCCCAGGGCTGATGAGGAGAGACGAGCGCCTGGCACATAGTAGCTGCTTGTCCCATGGCACAGAGCAAGGAGTTGGGCTGGGGGGGCATGTGCAGCTGGCTATGAGTCTGAGCTGTGTGCACAGGGCAGCCCCCAGAGTTAGGCTCTGGGTGCCAGACACTGCCCTCTGGGCCCTCTCCTGGTGGGGGACTTGGCATTTTGGGGGAGGGACCAGAGGAGACTCACCATCTTACAGGTGGAGAGACTGAAAGCCTGATGGCAGAGACAGAGAGAGAAAGAAAAGAGGGAGTCAGGGCAGCGGGGTCGCTACTGCACTGCCCAGCCCCAGAGACTTTGGGGGTGGAGAGATGGCCACCACAGGCCTCTCTCTTGTTCCTGCCAGGAAGTGTCGAAGGCTGCCCCACCCCATCCCATGGAGGCCAGAGGGATTTCTGCCCCAACCCGTGGATCCTGCACCGAGAGCTCACACATCACTCAGGAACGTGTAAGCTCCAGCCCCGCAGCTCTGGGGGTCCTGGTACTCAGCCTTTCCAGCGGGGGGCGTGCTGGGTCCCCGTGTGGGTATGTGGGGGGAGGTAGTGTCGCAGGTCCCGCTGGGGGGCGAGGGCGTTCAAGGCCCCCGTGCCAGCGGCCTCTGGCCCTGCAGCCCCCCTCCCTGGCTCTCCTCAGGGCACGGGCAGGAGCCGGGGTACCTGGCGGGCGGCAGAGGCTCGGCGGGGCTCAGCGGGCGGCACGGACCGGGTGGGAACTCGGCGACGGCAGCAACACAGCATTGGGCTGAGGCAGCGCTGCTTTATATAGCAGCGCCAGGGACATGCCCAGTGCCTGGACGGCAGCGTGGGCCCAGGGGACCCGCCCCGCCCCTCCCTGGGAAACCCGCCACCCATCAGGAGATCCGCAGTCCTGGGGTTGGACCAGCAAGAAGCAGGGCACCGGGAGGGCCAGGGAGACAGAGGGACAGACAGAATCCTCGGAGACACAGACCAAATCAGAGGACCAGGTACCAATGGACAGGGATCACCAGAGAGGATTGTTGTAAAGAAAGAGATGAGGCAGGGACAGAGAGAGAGAATGTCCCATAGTGGGAGAAACGAAAAGAGGAGAGAGGCTGGGGGAGGGGAGAGCAGAGCTGACAGAGACTGGTACTACGACCCGCCCTTGGGTGGGGGGGTGGCCAGGAGAGCCCCGGGGCACACAGTCCGGAGCCCTGCCCTTGGATGGCTGTCCTGAGCTGCCCAGCACACCGGCCAGCAGCTGTCCCAGCCATAAGCACTCAGATGCCCTATGGCAGAATCTCCTGGAAAGGCTCTCTTGAGCTGGGGTCCCTGGAGGTGGTTGGGGTCCCCTCCTCACCTTTCCTGGCCCCTATCAGAGTAGTGACCACTCAGAAAAATTCCCCCACAGGGATGTCCCAGTTCCCTGGGACACCCTCTGCCCTACATGTCCAAGAGGAAAGGGGACGACACTCCAGGCTGGCAGGTTCCAGTGGGTCTGAGCAGGGAAGAGGGCCGTCTACAGGGTCTGCTCTGCCCGTCAACACCCAGGGCAGCTGGACCTGTGCAATCTCCCCAAGACATACATCCTTACACCCAAGTGCACCCACAGAAGCACACCCCAAGAGATCCTGATCACAGGCACGAATTCACCCCAAGAATATACCCAGAGACTCACACCCTCTGCTCAAGTGTGTGTCATACCAGGTGGGTTCCAGTTCTCGCTCCAGGGTGGGACCTGGGCACCGCCCCTTTCTGGTCTGAACCTCACTTTCCTCCCACCAAAAATGGGGCTATTTCCCATCTCACAGGGCTTTGAGGATTCCCACATGCCAGCGCCCAGCAAATGAAGGCTATTCTTACAGTTCCTCCACCTCGTGTCCCCAAACTCAGACCCTCTCCTGGCTGTCCTCAAGAACCTCCTGGGCTGGGGAGAGCACTGAAGGGCCCGTGGCACTTGGGACAAGGGTGGCAGTTTTGGGTCCTTTCTGCAACTGTTTCCAGAGCAGCCTGTGAGGACACACTCCTGTCTACCAACTTGGAAGGGAGACACTTAGCCAGGTTCCCGCAGCCCAGCTCACATTTTCCACACAGCTTTCCAGGACTGGCTGCTCGGGGCTCTCCTGGCTCCAGGTCCACAGACCCCAGGCTCCTGGAATGAGGTGTGGTCACCCTAGAAAGTCCAGTCTCTTGCAGTATTGGTAGTTTGAGCTCTACTAATCCCACTGGCGGGAGCAGGGGAGGGGCACAGAAGTCATCACAGAGCACGAGCTTTGTCACTTAACAAGTAGTAAAAACCAAAATTCAACCGAGTAAATTTTAAAGATTTTATTGGCTCTGTTCAACAATTCATAAATTGCAGCATCCAATCTTGCCGATAGAAAGGAGCCCGGAGGAGCTGTGCAAAATGAAAAGACTTTCTGGGCAGAAGGGAGCGGGAGCAAGGAAGTTTACTAGGCAAAAAACCAGGTTGGTTACTGTAGAGTCACTTTCCTTTAGGGGATGGCAGGGGTCTAACTAGTGCTGACCAGGCGACTCCTGATTGACTGGTTTAAGATTCCATGGGAGAGATGAAGCGTGTAATTCAGTCAGTGGTGACATGGGGTTTAGCATAAGCAACTCCATTTTGGGCCTGTTGTCTTGTTTTTTGTCTTGTTCATAACACAAGCTATGCAGCCTCTGTGGACTCACCTTTCTCATCCTCAAATGGGGATTAGAATGTACACTGTAGCCTATGCTTGGCTGGGCAAGGGGTGCCCGGAGGCAGGTAAGCACTCAGGGTCAGTGTCAGCAAGCGTTTCCCGACCTTGTCCCAGGCACTGGGTGGAGGGCGTTATGTGCTGTATCTCACTTAACCCTGTGAGGTAGCAGTTACGATTCTCTGCCTTTTACAGAGGAGGAAAAGTGAGGCTCAGAGAGGTGGTGTGACTGGCCCAAGGTCACACAGCAGTGAGCAGTGGAGCTGGGCTCTTCCCTCTGCCAGAGTGCACGCATACATGCACAGAGATCAGGGAGGTTCTGTGCCCACTCCCAGATTGCCCTAGCTCGGCACTCAGTGTGATGGTGTTTGCCTTGTGGGTGCAGGGAGGAAAACCAGGGTAAGGTAACTGCAGTTCAGACGCAGGGCTCTGGGACCTGGGGCGAGCAGGCCGACAGGGTAGCTCTGCTCCGTCTGCTGGAGTGCCTGGAGATCATCAGAGGCTGGCCTGCTGCCAAGCTTGACTGAACAATAATCATAATACTGAGGCGATAGAGCCCTCTTGGGACTGGGTGGGGGCAATTATTATCGCGTTACGTGTAAGAGAAAACCGAAGCTCAGAGAAAAGTGAGAGGGTCTTTCCCACGCAGGGACCTTGCAGGCCGTCCACATCTGACCTCTAAGAGCCTGGGACAGTGTGGGGATAGGGGGGACCCTCTGGGGTAGGTAGCAGTGCAGATGGAGACCATGGGCTCTCCCCACCACCAAAGCAGGATCCACTTGCCCTTCCTCTTCTTTACTTGCTCTCCCTCCCACTCCTGTCTCCTGGGCTGACCCAGGCCAACGGATATCACTGAGTGCCATCCCAGCTTCAGTCCCCACAGGCTGAGTGCTCTCAGGAGCATGGCTTTCCTTCTCTGAGCCCTTTTCCAGACAGGTTTGTAGTGAGCTGGGTGTGCCAGGTTCACTGAGTATGGTTGTACAAGTTGCTCACTGCACAAAGGTACCCAGGTGAGTGGTCACTTCCCTTCTGCCAGGCAGGGCTGCATGTGCCTAGAGGACAGGCATCTTTTCCCGACCAGTGCACAGGCGCTGTAGGGACTAGCACAGCCTTGTGGGGTGGGGATAGCATGTGTAGAAAAGTGTTCTCTGGAGAAGGGAGCTGGTCCTCTTCTAGTCTTCCCCCTCGGCTCAGGCTCCCCATGAAGATGGTTGATAAGGACACTTGCCCAGAAAATGCTTCCAAGTAAAAAAGGTGGTGACTCAGCCCCAGCTGGAGGGGCCCTGCTGGAGACCGCCTGCCCCTCAGGTCTATATCCAGGGGGACCCGCTGCCACTGTGGCCCTCTCCCAGCCTCATGATGGCTGCCCCACCTAGGCCAAGGCTGTTCCTTTCCTGTTCCCCTACTCTCCCAGAAGAGCTGAGCCCATGGAGGGCAGGGAGTTTGGGGGGGCGGAACCGCAGGGGCAAGTCCCCCCACCCTGACTGCTGCAGTGCCTGAGATTCCATTTGCTACCCCGCTCTGAGGCCAACGCATGATCTAGAAGGCACAGAGATCTGCACTCCAGCCACTCTGCCCCCTTGGACTGGGTACTGGGCCGCCCCACTTCCCCAGCCTCCTTTTCCCCTTGCTCTAAAGAGGCTGTCAGTGTCACCTGCAGAGAGAGGGTCTGTGGGGAAGGGTCTGTGACCTGTGACCTGCAGAAGAGTGGCTTATTACTCATGCAGCTTCCGCAGGCAGGTGGCAGGGTCGGCTTGGGAAGCTGTCTTAACTCTCGTGGCCCAGCTGCTGCTGCACAGTCAGAGGGGCTGGCACCCAGGCTGGGGAGTGGGTGAGAGCAGGACACAGAGCACCCCAGGAGGGCAGATTGAGGTGAGTGCCCAGTGGTGAGGGGCAAGTTCAGAGCCGCCCTTGTGGGGGTGGGGTAAACCTGAGGTCTGCGCCTGAGCCTCAGTTTCCCTCCGGAAACTGCAGATCTGGGCCTGGACCTCTGTGATGCCTCTTCCAGGCTCCTTGGGGGTGTGTTGGTCTGCTCTGGACCCCGGGCATGGCCAGGCGCATAATAAGTACCACACAAACATATGTAGAGTGAGTGCATACCCGCAGCCTGTGGCCCTGTCACATTCCGAATCAGGGTCTGATGCGTGGCTATGCCAGTGTTCCAGCACAGCTATTGGGATGGGCAGACGGGTAACTCCACCCTTTAAGCAGGATTCCAGATGCTTTCTCCCCATACTCCCGAGTCCTGCCATGCCCCCCACCCTCCACCTTCCATCCTGCGGGGGAGGGTGCCCAGGGAGACAGGGCACCTGGAAATGGGCACCACAGGGAGGCAAGCGTGCATCAGAACCAGCCCTGTTGTCCTGGCAATGGCTCATGTCCCAGGCGCCCCAGGCACCCATGGGGGCAATTAGTGTGGGAGGGGGTTTCCATGGTAGCAGTCCCGAGGGGGTGCCGCGGGGCTTCAGGAGGGGACAAGGGCCGGCGGGACCTTTCTCCTTTGTCCTGGGCACACTAGGCCTTTGTTCCCGCCTGGTTCTCTCTGAAAACAAGACCAGGACCATGGGTGTGTGTGGGGGACCTTGGTTTAGATCCTCCCCACCCTGTCCTGAACTAGCCTTGGAGGAGGGGCAGAATAAGGGAAAGAGCCCCACTTCTGGGCCCAGCATCCACTTGGGGAGTCCTCCTCCCACAGGTGTGGAGCCTTACCTGCCCCCAGGAGGCTGGGCAAGACGGCTTACCATTGGCTCATGTTGCTGGTAAACACCTTCCAGCAGCCAATGGGCAGCCTTAGTGTGTCTGGTGGAACCAGGGCTGGACTAGGAGAGGCAGGGCGGGAGTGAAGGCAGGAGGGGAAGGGCAGCTGGCCTAAGGTTGGGGGTGAGGGCACGCATCCAACTTGAGCCAGGCTTCTGCTCAGAAAGACTTTATTTCAGGCCTCCCCAGGAGTCCTTTGGGGTCCCTAGCCCAGCCAACTACCCTTACCCCCATTTTCCTTCAGCGCTGCTTCCATGCTTGCAAGGGCCGAGGCACCAGGACAGCTCTGTGGGTGGATGGTGGGCCTAGGCCCCCGAAAGACCCCTCTGTGACCTTCCTTCATCCTGTGCCTGACATAGTTCATGGTGAGGATGAGTGAAGAAAACAAGATGAAGTCATTATAGCTAGGCTGACTCAAGATGGAGTCTGTATAGTTAAGCTGACACAACTGGTTCAGACCAAACGGGCTAAAGCATGAGAAAATGATTTTATTTTACTTTGACTAGCCTGAAGACTTAAACTTTTGAACTTTTCAGTTGTGCGTCAATGCCTGGAGATTTAGAAATTCCTATAGATAGGACTTCGGAAAAAATGAAGAACTTAGGAAAGAATGTTCATGTGTGCAGACCGCCTGACATCTGGAAGTTCACCATCTCCAATCAACCCAGAGCCTAAGAATGCAGGGCTGATTCTGCTCAAGAATGTGCGTTTTACTAGAATAACCCTCAAAAGCTTTTCTTTCTTCTTCGGGACACTCTGGGCAGTGCCTAGTCGTGTTTCCAGTTTGCAAACCCTGAGACCTTCGAATAAATCGCAATCATTTATTTCTGGCTAATGCCTCCTGGTCGTTTACCTTCGGTCAACAGTGGAAAGGGAACGGAGTCACCAAATCCTAGGCATAAAGTGCGGTGCCCGTTTGTGAGGCTGGCATTAACCATTCAGACAATTGGGGTTGGGGGGCACTGAATCCATGGTACCCTAGAAGTGGGACCATCAGAATCGGGTGTCCAGGAAGGAGGTGGAGCTTCGATGGGACCTGGGGGGGCCCTCAATAGGGGGGCCCCTGGACCGAGTCAGGAGTCCGTGGAAAGTCTTGCCTCGGGTCTGGGGCTTGCGCCGTGGTGGCCTGGGCTCCTCGGGGGGCTGGACCACGATGCGGGGCACCTCAGGCCTGGTGCCTCCCCGTGCAACTGCCAGCTGCTGGGCCTCAAAGATGGCTTGGGCCCCATCCAGGCGGGCCTTGGGCCGTGGGGGTGGCCCAGACGTTGACTCCGGCAGCCGGGCCAGTTGGGCCTTGATCTCCCGCTGCAGTTCCTGCTTGGACAGGGCCACGCTGTGCACCTGTGGGGAGTGGTTGTTACTGAGTCTGCCTGGACTGGGGGAGGGCAGGAAACCATGAAGTCCCCACAGGGCGGGCAGTACACAGCCCCAGGAAGTGGCTGAGGGTTGAGGGGCTGACAGCCTTGCTAAGGGAGCCATAGAAAGGCACTTGAGGACTGGGGTTTTCACATTCTCTGCTGCTCAGAGGACAGGAACTGAGTACCAGTTCTCATTCTGCTTTCCGGCTCTGGGACTCAATTTCCCCAACTATGCATCAGGGGAGGACGGGCAGGGGGCACCCACCTGGGACATGAAGACGTCTTCCTGCAGTTGGCTGGGGGGAATGGCTCGAAGGGCACCGAGCGTCTCCAGGAGCCCTGGGCAGGCCAGGCGCTGTTCTGTGGTGCCCAGTGCCAGGCGCACCAGCGTTAGCCCCACACGGAACAGCACCTTCACACCTGCAGGTGGGGCGCTCGCTCAGTGGGGGCCAGCCCTGCCCCTCCTCAGTTCTGCACCTGAACTTGCGCTCTTGGCTAGATTCCTTCCAGCCCCCTGTAGCTCTGCAGCCACAACCCAGGCCAGGAGCAAGGACGGAAAGAGGAGGAGTGCAGCGTGGGGGCACTGGTGAATGTCTCAGCAGCCACAGACACTGGTGGGCAGGGCAGCTTTCTGGGGACCAGGGATGACTGATAACCTCACACCAAGCCCTCTTTCAACTCCCTGTCCCTACAAGGAAGGGCTGGGGGCGGGGTTGGGGGTTGCCCATTAAAGCCCTTTCCGCTAGGAGCTGTGACCTTCTGATTCCAGAGAGATTCTAGCCGGAGCTCCTCACTCCTAAACCAACAGCATTGCACACACATGCATGCGCACACATGCTAGCACACAGGTGTGACCTTGGGCCATCCCCAGAGCCTCAGAATCCTTTCCGGCAGGCTCGGGTCTGCTGCGAAGAGCAGTCAGGGGACCAGCGAGGCCTAGTGACAATTGTGACTCGTACAGGGATATGAGTGACTGCTAATGCCGTCTTTATAAAAGGGAGCTTGCGGCAGTGCTTGTTCTCGGTAGAGAGGGCTCAGCCACACTGACAGGGCCCTACCCTGACCCGTCCCGGAAACCTGAGGCTGGAGAGGAGGTGACACGTAGATGGCGACTTGGACACCAGGGGCCAGAGTTCTAAGCCATCCTGGAGCCAATTGGGCACAGAGCAGGTGCTCAATATATATGCTGATTGATTTCTACCATTTTTTAGGTGCAACTGCTGGACAACCCGTATAGAACAGAGTGCAGGCGGTTACTGATGGGAGAACCGAGGCAGAGCCTCAAAGACCCAGAGTCCCCACAGCTCTGCGCTGACTCCCCCACTCTTCACCTGGCTCAGGCATCCACCTCTCTGGCTTCACCTCTCTCCACTCCCGCAGCCGCAGGTCATCTGCAGCCTGGACCCTGAGGACAGTGTCCTGTCTGGGCTCCCAGCCTCCACACTGTCCCTGCAAGACTGCCTCCGTCAGGAAGCAGCCACAAGCATCTTTAAAAGCAGCATTCTCTCCTGCCACTCCCCAACACTTGGTCATGTCCCTTACTTTATTTTTTTCATGGCACTTATGACAATCTATAAATATCTAGTTAGTTTGGTAACTGTCTCCTTCCATCTCCACCCCCACCAGAATGCAGGTCCACACACTCAGGTGGGCCCAGTGTCCAGAGCAGCGCTTGGCACCAGTGAGAATTCACCAAGTGCCTGTGGACTGTGGGATGAGCGCCTCTAACCACTGGCTGTGTCCCCACTGTGCCAGTCCCTGAGCCACTTCACTGTGGTCACCTCCCCAACTCCTGCCCCATCTACCTCGGGAAGGTTCTCTGGCCCCAGGCAGAGGCTGCCCTGCCTATGGTGGTATCACAGGGGACGGGCTACCATTCATTACGCTGGTGGTGTGTGGCCTGGGGCTGGGCTGTTTCCCCAGAGCTGGCAGGATGGCATCACCCTCAGCACAGCCGGGCACCTAGACCCAGGGCCAGGATTGGCAGTGGCGGGCAGGGCAGAGCAGAGCTGTCGGGCTCATTCCCTGTGCACACCAAACACCCCAGAGTTCCAGCCCAGCCCCCCTGCCCGCTGGAGGCTGCCCACTTACCCTCACTGAGAAAGGCGTCCCAGACGCGCAGCACTGTGGGGAAGGGCAGGGAGCGGGCGAAGAGGCACAGGAACCACTCGGGCAGGTAGAGCAGGGGCCCGACGCCCACCTGCTGCAGGTGTTTGTGCACACGCGGGAGCAGCCGCCGCAGCAGGGCCATGAACACCTCAGCATCCAGCTGCACAGCCTCCTGCGGCCATGTCCGTCAGCACCTCCACTCCCAAAGCCCAGCAGGCTCTGCCCCGCTCAGTCCCCAGGCCTCCACCCACCCATCCACCCAGCCCCTCCCCCTGTGCCCTCTGGCCTCATCCCAGACTCTTACCATGTGGGGCCCGTAGTAGCCTGGCAGGTAAAGCTCACAGATCTGCACCAGGCACCAGAAGGCCTCCTGGAGGTGGAGCACAGGCCATGAGTGCCCACCATGGAGGGGCCACAAGGGGAACCGCAGGGCAGGGGGAAAGGGTGCAGGGGAGGGCCTGGATACCATCTGCAGTGACTGTGGATCTAGGTGCCGGGACTCAGACCTGGGGGCGCTCTTACCAAAAGCCTCCCCTGCTCATGGGTCACAGGGCTCAGGGTGTTGAATTTGAGGGTCACAGAATCGAGGCTCACTGGTCAAAGGTTGGGAGGATCCCAAAGCTCAAGTCCTGGGTTCTTGGGGTCATTGGTTTAGGGATCATGGTGACAGGGTTCAGAATCAGGAGTCAGGAGGTCAAGGTGATAACATGCAGACTCCTATTCACTGGGGCAAGGGGCAAGGGGCAAAGGTCCCAGGTTCCTGCAGTCCAGGTCATTGGGCTTTAAGGTCACTGAGGCTGGCAGTCATGAAGCCCTGGGTCACTAGGACAGGATCTGGGGTCAAGGATCCCAGGTTCCTGACATCAGAGTCCCTGGGGTTGGGAGTCACGGGTCACTGGGGTTGGGGGTCAGGGTTTCGGGCCCCTAGCACAGGGTTAAGGGCACTCACCTCTGGGGGCAGATGCATGAGTAGCACGGCAGCCACAGGACCCTGTGCCTGGCAGTAGCCCTGTTCAGGCCGATACAGGGTGTAGGCCTTGAGTACCTGCAGGAGCCCCTGCTGCCTGTGCCAGAAGACCCCATTAGGGATCAGTCCTCCTGGCATCCCTTTCCCCTCTCTGCAGCCTTTGCCCAAGCCTCACCACCCCCAGCCTTGCTGGCTCCCCTGAGATGCAAAGACATAAAGCTGGGGTGGGGAGGGGCTGGGCCAAAATGCCTGGGGTTGTGAGGCTGGGGGTCCCTGGGCATCACTGGCCTCGTACCCGTGACCTTGGGGAGACACAAACATCTCGTGCAGAGGGAACTGGCGGTGCAGGTCCCTGCCGATGGTCTCCATCCACTGTGGATCTCCCGGAGTCTCAGCCAGTTCCTGTGGGTAGGCAGGAAGGTAGGTGGGAGGGCTCAAAGTGGCGAGGGGCTCTGGAAAGGGGGGAACCCCTGCCAACTCTTATACCTGATAGATACCAGGGCTGTTCTTTTGACACACATGGGCCCCACACAGCAGAGGCCAGCACCGGGCACGCAGGGCTGAGGGGATGCCTTTCCGGCACTGCATCTTTACCTGTGCGGAGGCCAAGGGACCCCATTAGGCCAGCAGGGCCAGCCTCCCCTGCTCCTGCTGGCAGGCCCCAAACACAACTTAGCATCAGGCAAGGGCCACTTTGGGTGGTAGGGAGAAAAGACAGGACACAGGAGGGGACTAAATTTTGCCAGGGCCTGGGCTGAGGCAAAGGAGAATAAGCCAAGACGGCCTGGGTGGGGCCATTCTCCCCTCACCTTCTTGTACCGCCGAGACATGGTTTTCTCCCAGTGTGAAGTCATCTCCACCCACTTCATCTCACGTTGACGGATAAGGTCTGCAGAAGGGTGACCAGGCCTGGGAGCACATGGCATAGACATCCAGGCGCCAGGCAGCTGTTACCTACAGCCCACATCTGCCACCCTCATGCAACCTAAGTGAGCCCCTGGGGGGTGACCTGTCACCCAAGAGTTGCCAGTGGTTGTCATGGGGACAGGAAAGGATGTGGCTCCAATGTGGGTGGAAGCAGGAAAGACTGAAAGGGGTGTGTAGGTGTGCATTGGGGGAGGGGCTGGTTGGCTGTCCCCCAGGATAGGGACACAGACAACTCACAGGGGAAGCTGTGTGGACTGAGCCCTGTACTAGAAGCCAGGAGTACTGAGTTTGAGACTGGTTCAGTCTCTGATCTGCTGTGTGACCTCAGGCAAGTTCCTTCGTGTCTCTGGACTTTTTATCCTGTCTGTATATTGGGAAAGGGGGAGGGTGGAGAAAGAAGTGTGGGTTCTGTGATTTGGATTTGGGATTCCTGGGCCAGAGGTTAAAAGGGAAAGGATGTTCAGTTCCCAAGGTGGGTCCAAACCCTTGGGGTTTGGGGGTAAAGAGACAAGGACACCCCGGCCCAGTCCTGCCAGCCTTAGGAGGGGTGACACTTGCTAAGTCCCCAGACCCGCCCAGGACCCTTGAGGTTGGGCCTCATTCTAGAATTCAGCTCTCAGCCCCTATCTTCAATCCAGGACCTCCCCCACCCCCATTCCTTCCCCACTTACCCTGGCTCTGCTGCGCTGCCTCCAATGAAGCCATACCGGTCGGCCCGGCGATATGGGCCGGGCCCACTCAGCTCTGAGTCAGACCCCAAAGAACTGGAATCATCCTGCAGCTCACAAGCCTGCACCAGGTCCTCACCCAGGGCCTGGGCCATGGTGCCCCAGACCCCTGATGCAACAAAGAGGCTGCAAGATGGGAGAACCAGTGAGAGAGGCAGCTCCTGGCCTGGCCTCCCATCCAACCGGTCCTCAGCCTCAGGTCCTGGCTGTGGGGTTGAAGGGAGGAGGTTTCAGGGTATCTCAACAAGCCCCTTGTGTCCCCACTTCTATTGGTGGGAGGGGGTTAGACCCTGAAGTGGCAGAAAGGCCAGGCCTCTGTTCAGAGACCCAGCCCCTGGCCCAGCACCCCAGCTTACCTCCCAGAAGCACCTCACCTCCTCCTCTCACTTCCTCCTCAGACACAGCTTCAGCTACCCACTGGGGGGCCCCTCCCCAGTGTGTGTGGGGGGGTTACCCCTTCCTCTCTGAGGCTTTTCCGGCCTGCCCCAGTGCCCCTGGGCTATGGGCTCCTCCCACCAACCCAACCCTGTACCCTGGGTTCTTGTGCCGGGCTTGATGGGACCAGGGACTGCTGGAGGTAGAGGCCAGGCTGCCTCCTGTGGAGGATACTGGCATATAAAACACTCAATTCAGGGTTTCAATGAGAATTATGGTTTATTTAATGTTTGCTCTTTAGAAAGTAATACTTTTAACATGCTCACAATGCAGTTTGTGCTACTCAAAGGCAGGCAAGGATGGGATTTTAAAAAATTAATTTAGATTGCACCACAGGCAGTATGAACTAAAATGGGCTCGGAGTTCTATGGAAGCTGCCTGGGTTTGGTCAGCCACCTCGGGGGCCACAAAGACGCAGGAGGTAGAGGTCCTCTGTGAATGTGAGGCCAGGTATTGGACCAGCCCCTTGTTATCTCTGAGCCTCAGTTTCCTTTTCTGTCCTTTGAGGACTTAATCCACAGTGTTTGGGGAATCTATGATTAACGTGCTCACGCCAGGTGGGAAGTTCGGCTGTTCCGCCTGTGAAAGAGAAAAACAACTTCCACAGTATTTCCGGTCCTATATTCTCAGAAAGAGGCTGAGTAATTCTCAGGGGCGGAACCAGACTCAACCTCACCCCACAAAACCACGCCCACCGACCAGGCCCCGCCCCAGGCACATAAAGTACCGCCCCGTCACCGAGCCCCCGCCTCCCGCATGGCGTCCAGCGGAGGCGCTAGAGAGCTGGGGCAGCAGGCAAGGGAAGCCAGCGGGGTGGGGCGGGCCGGGGCGGGGCGGGCGGCCGAGGAGGCGGGCCGGGGCGGGCGGAAGGAGCGACAGGCCGGAAGGAGGCATCGGAGGGCGGGAGGCAGGAGCTGGCCCGGAGCTGCTGGGCCGGAGCGGCAGAGCCGCCATGTCCGACAGCGAGAAGCTCAATCTGGACTCTATCATCGGGCGCCTACTGGAAGGTTGGCTGGGGTGTGGGAGGTCAGCGTCCGCCTCGCCCTAACCCCCGGCCCGGCTCGGCCCGGAAGTTGCGCGCGGGCGGGCCTGCCCCTCCCAGGGCTAGCTTAGACTGGGCGGGGACGGGCCGCGAGGTTCCGCGGCCGCAGCCGCCCCCCCACTGGCGGCGCACCTTGGGGGCGTCTGGGGCCCTTCGGGCACGGGGAGCAGCCCCCTCCTCTGGACCGGGGACGCACCAGTTGGCCTGGGCTCTTGGGGTGAGGGAAAAATCTAAGAAGCCTGTCCCCCCCACCCCCGGAAAGGGGTCCTGCGTTGGGGGGTTTCGGCCCTTGCGCACAGCAATCCCCTCGAGCACCTTAAGGGTAGTTGGGGTCCCGTCCTGGCAGGCTAAGCAGCAACAGCTTCCCGGGGCAAGGAGGGGCCCAGGAGGCCCAGGCGCCGCTAGAAGTGCCCATGGGGCACCTGTGCCGCCCACCCTCCTGTCTGAGGAACCAGGGTCCTGACGCTCCATTCCGCCTCCAGTGCAGGGTTCGCGGCCTGGCAAGAATGTACAGTTGACAGAGAATGAGATCCGTGGTCTGTGCCTCAAATCCCGGGAGATTTTCCTGAGCCAGCCCATTCTTTTGGAGCTGGAGGCACCCCTCAAAATCTGCGGTGAGACCCCTGCCCAGGCCCTTTTGCTTCCTGAAGGTGTCCTCGCCCCCCCCTCCGCCCAACCCCTGGATCCCTCTTCTCTTGAGCCCACCCTGGCCCTGGGTTCAAGTCTAGATCCCGCACCTAGTGCTGACCTGCTTCCCTGGGTCACAGGTGACATCCATGGCCAGTACTATGATCTTCTAAGGCTGTTTGAGTATGGTGGCTTCCCTCCAGAGAGCAACTACCTCTTCCTGGGGGACTACGTGGACCGGGGCAAGCAGTCGCTGGAGACCATCTGCCTGCTGCTGGCCTATAAGATCAAGTACCCCGAAAACTTCTTCCTGCTCCGTGGGAACCACGAGTGTGCCAGCATCAACCGCATCTACGGCTTCTATGATGAGTGTGAGTGGGCTGCGTGCCTGGGGCTGCCAGAGGCCTGAAGTTCTCTCCCCACTGTTTGGTGGGACCCTTGCGTTGACTTGGTGGTAGGAGTATCGGCATCTGACAGATAACCTGCTAGACTGTGAGTGTGGGGAAGGCAGGGCCCTGCCCGACTGCCCTCCTGCTCTGCTGCCATGGGGCCTGGCCCTCAGGAAGGGCCGACCACAGTGTAATACAGGGTCCTGTCTGGTAACATTCCCTCTCGCACATCCGTTACTTAAGCACTTAGGATGCCTATGTGGCCTGGACTCTGCTGGCCAGAAGCTGAGATTAACCAGATCTGGTCTTGGCCTGGCCCCGCTCACAGGGTGGAGGTGGGTGCCAACCCTGACGTTCCGGATTGGAACTCGGGGGTTCCTCCTGGAAAGCTGGTAGGCAGTGGGTTTCCCTTGCGTTTCACGCTCCTCTCCCAGCTGTGTCTGGGAGGCCTTGGGGGGCCCACAACCCTGTTGTGGGTTGGATGGACAGGCCGCCTCACAAGCCATCTCCTTCCTCTGGGCAGGCAAGAGACGCTACAACATTAAACTCTGGAAAACCTTCACCGACTGCTTCAACTGCCTGCCCATCGCGGCCATTGTGGACGAGAAGATCTTTTGCTGCCATGGAGGTGAGGACGGCTCTGGGAAAAGCCCAGCCACATCCCTGGGGACCTCGGGATGAGGCTGTTTGCTGGAGGACGTGTTCCCAGTCACCTGGAACAGCTTTCCCTGGGGTCTGGGCTTGGATGTCCCCCCTCGCCAGTGTTAGGCTGTACTCTCTGCTGTTGTGGCCTCAGCATTGTGCGTGGAACTTAGAAGTTTCCTTTCTCTAGGGAGCTCTGCGCTCCTAGAGGGCAGGGACTTAAACAGGCTAAGGCGGTGAGTTCTGCCGACCTGGGCTTCCAGGAGTCCAGGAGAGGGCCAGGTGGTAGTGGGGGGAGGCAGAAGCTAATTGGTCAAGACTTTCTGGAGGAGGGTGGCCCTTGTTTTGAGGCTTGTTTGAGGAAGTGACCTGCCCCGTGTCCCTCAGGTCTCTCCCCGGATCTGCAGTCTATGGAGCAGATTAGGCGTATCATGCGGCCCACAGATGTGCCTGACCAGGGGCTGTTATGTGACCTGCTGTGGTCTGACCCTGACAAGGATGTGCAGGGCTGGGGCGAGAACGACCGTGGTGTCTCCTTTACCTTCGGGGCTGAGGTGGTGGCCAAGTTCCTGCACAAGCACGACTTGGACCTCATCTGCCGGGCACACCAGGTGGGCTGGGAGCTCTGGTCTGGGTGGGAGTGGGGCCTGGGCAGCCAGCACCTGCTGAACTAACTGCCCCGTCCTCATCCAGGTCGTAGAAGATGGCTATGAGTTCTTTGCCAAGCGGCAGCTGGTGACACTCTTCTCAGCTCCCAACTACTGTGGCGAGTTTGACAATGCAGGCGCCATGATGAGTGTGGACGAGACGCTCATGTGCTCCTTCCAGGTAGGGGTGGGGAAGGAAGGGGCTGGTGGCCCATGGCTCAGCCCCGTGAGCCTGACCAGTTCTCTCTCTTAGATCCTCAAGCCCGCCGACAAGAACAAGGGGAAATATGGGCAGTTCAGTGGCCTGAACCCTGGCGGCCGGCCCATCACCCCACCCCGCAACTCCGCCAAAGCCAAGAAATAGCCTGTGGGTGCCCGCTGTCTGCCCCCGAGGGTGGACTGTGCAGCAATCTCACAGCCGTGGGGGTCACACTGGCCCCTGGGCCTACCCATCAAGGGAACACGGAGCCTTGGTGTATTTTTCTTTTTTTTTTAATGAATCAGTAGCAGCGTCCAATCCCCCAGGGCTCCCCCTGCCTGTGCCTCGGTGGCTGCAAGCAGGATCCTGGGGCTGAGGCTGCAGCTCAGGGCAAAGCAGGGCCAGGTTGTGGGTCTCCAGCCTTGCTTGGCCTCAGGGCTGGCAGCCGGATCCTGGGCAACCCATCTGGTCTCTTGAATAAAGGTCAAAGCTGGATTCTCACCCTGGCCTCTGTCTCCCGTGTCCCAAACACTGGGCCTGGCGTCCTTTTGCCCAGGGAGGGCAGGCTTGCCGGGCATGGGGCCTCAGCCAGGGCAACCCCAGCCACACGTTAAGGTCATAGGGGCTTCTAGAATTCCAAGCCAGGGCCAGAGAGTATTGAGAAAGCAAGAACAACAGGCTGTTAGCCACAGGGGATCCCAGAGGTGTGCCCAGGATTTGAGGGTGAGATGGCATGATTGGTAGAGGAGGTGGATCAGAGGGGCCAGCAGCCCCACTGTGATTTTTTTTTCCCTTGGGGGAGGTGGGCGTCCAGCCCTGGCCACATGGTTGGAGTAAGAGGTGAGGGACCTCCCATCAGGTGGCCTTCCCCTCAGCAGCAAGCCTGGACGTCGACATGATTGCTTGGTGTCGGGGGGAGATGACAGGACACAGGCCAGTTACCACTAACCAGCTGGGGCCTGGGGATGTAGCAGTTCCAGCTGGCTCAGCTCCAACACAGCCCACCTTTCCCACCTGCTCAAGTGGAGACCCAGCCCTGCCCCTGGCTGGTGCTGGGAGAAGGGGGAGGCTGTGCTTCAACTCCTCCAGGGCCTGTGGACACAGACGGTTCTCAGTTCAGCCTTCACCCTCACTGTCTTCAGCCAGCACAGGGCTGGGGCCCTGGGGCGAGTGTGCCGGGGCCAGGATGGAGCCAAAGAACAGTGACCGGAACTGGAATAATAGGAAGCTGAGTGAGTTCTGGGGGCTGCTCCCGCCTGGCCTCCCATTTCCTGCCTCCACATTCAGACCCTACCTTCTTTGGTGGGGGGGTCCCAGGTACTGTACTGGGCTCAGCTTCATCTTCTTCCTCCGATTGGGGGCCAGAGTTACAGTGGGGCTGGAGGCCGGGTGAGAGGGAAATGGAGGGGAGTGTCCGTGAACCCTCGCTGCCCACCGTGGTTTCCATGGCGATCATGTAAGAGTCAATGTCGTCATTGGCAAAGTCGTCCAGGTGGCATGTGCTACAAGTAGACAGTGTCAGTGAGAAACAGAGAAAGAAGACGGGGTACAGAGGCAGAGCCACCTTGGAAGACTGGGGGGCGGGGCCTGTGGGGGCCTCGTGACCACTGGTGGTCTCTTAGTTTTCTTTTGTACTACTTCCTATTTGGTTGGAGGAGAGAGGATACAGGGTTACGTGGTGGCTTCTGGAGGGGGTGGGCCTAGAATCATTCGATCAGAGTTCAGGTAGGGGCCTGAGGGAGGCATCCTTGGGGCCAGTTTAGCTCAGGTGGGGGAGGGGCCTGCGCCCCCACCTTCCCAAGGGATAGGAGCTGGAGAGCACTGGAGCCCAGGGACCTACTGGGCGGGGGGCCAGACCAAACTTCCTCTGCTTAAACTACACTGGGCCCATCCTCCCCAACCCACCTGCCCTTGCAGCCACCTGCTTCCCACCCCAGGCAGCCCTCTGCCTCCAGCAACCCCCTTTCCCTCATTGGCCTGGGAGGAGGCTCAGAGGGGAGGCCTCAGCCAGAGAAGGAAGCGAGCCCAACCTTGGGGACACTTCCCTGGGTGGGAGGGATCTAGCACAGCTGACCAGGAAGGCTGAGTGTGTGGGACTGGGGCCTACAGGAAGTGTCTGTGCGGGGAGGAGGGGAGAGGTCCAAAAGCTGGAAGCAGCAGGCTCAGGCCAGGATGCAGAGGTGAGGAGGAAGGAGGGGGTCGACGGGAACCCTCACCTGTGAGCCTGGAGCTGAGGCGCCTGCCGGCAGAGCTCTGGGGAACGCAGGTCCTGGGAGTTCAGGGACGGCTCCGAGAGTGTGGCCAGGACAAAGTGGGCGTCCAGCAGAGAGTCCGTGATGGTGAAGATGGCTGGCCTGGCAGGTGACGGGCCCGGACGAGGTCAGGGCCCTCTGGCTCCTGGCACCCCCGAGCCCTCCCCTCCCTGTCCTGAGGCTGGGAATTACCTGCCTGGAGCATCGAAGTGAATGCTAAGAGACAAGTTTGCTGATTCTGCGAAGCTCAGGAGCCCCTAGGAGGGGAGAGACAGCAGTGACGCCCAGGGCAGGGCAGGGAGGACAGGGTGGTGAGGGCACGGAAGGAAGCTCACCCGGAATTCTTTAAGGCAGAAAGTGATGGCCACGCCTTCTTGGGCCTGCAACTGCTGGAAATCTTCCGCCCCGATGCTCATCTCGGTCACCATGGCTTTGACGGTGCTGTCTGAGGGCAGGAATAGGATGAACCTGGGCCCATGAATCCCACCCCCTCGCACCCCAGCTCTGCTCCCCATCCCAGGCAACGTCCAGCACCCTCACCTGCCTCTTCCTCCTGGTAGCTGCGCAGGATGACCCTGTGGCCACGGCCAATGCCCAGAGTCACTTCGGCCAGTGCAAGGGGGAAGGGCAGAATAGCCTCCCCCAGAACCCTGTGGGGAGGGCACAGCATTATACTCAAGGCTCAACCTCGCCCAGTGGCTTTGCTCAGAGGACCTGAGGCAGGGCAGTGACATGTGCACCGGCATTGAAGGGGAACTGCCATGGGCCAGGCCTAGCATGCCCCGGGGAAGGAGGTCAGGGTGGGCAAGACAAGGTCCCTGCGCCATCAAAAGCTTCCAGGCTGCGGTGGGAGAGCCGTCCACTGCAAGGGACAGGGAAGACAAGCAGAGCCCAGAGAAGGCAGCAGGAAGGATGGGCTGTTTGCACTGCACCAACTAGTCCCGTGCTGTCCCTGTAAAGTCGTGCTGTCCCTGTAAAGTCGGCCTGTCAGGGATATACGGTGATACATATTTACAAATGAAATAACATCTAGAATTTGCTTCAAGATGATTGGGCAGGAACTGCCATCTGCCTTTATATATATTTGAAATTGTCTATAAGAAAAAGAGAAATGATTGTTCATTATATAAAAAAAGAGAAATAGGGGCCGGCCCGGTGGCTCAGGCAGTTGGAGCTCCATGCTCCTAACTCCGAAGGCTGCCGGTTCGATTCCCACATGGGCCAGTGGGCTCTCAACCACAAGGTTGCCAGTTCAATTCCTCGAGTCCCGCAAGGGATGGTGGGCTGTGCCCCCTGCAACTAGAAAACGGCAACTGGACCTGGAGCTGAGCTGCGCCCGACACAACTAAGACTGAAAGGACAACAACTTGAAGCTGAACGGCACCCTCCACAACTAAGATTGAAAGGACAACAACTTGACTTGGAAAACAGGCCTGGAAGTACACACTGTTCCCCCAATAAAGTCCTGTTCCCCTTCCCCAATAAAATCTTAAAAAAAAAGAGAAATAGCTTCAAAATCCAAACCAGAGGTGATAGCCTTCCCTTTTTCTACCCAAAGGACACGTGAGCAGCGCTATCAACAAAACTCAGAAAACCACTGTTGGGACCGAAAGGGACCTTCAAGTTACCATGTCCTATGGCTATCAAAAGAAATGAACAAGACCTTGGGCTACTCCAATGCCGAGAGCGGCCAGCAAGGGCACGAGGGGAGCCACTTGGCCTCTGCGCTGGTCTTCTCCAGGGACCGGTGCCTCTGGAGTCCCCAGCTCCAGGCCGGGCACAGCCCCTGCGTGCTCAGATTGCCCAGAACGGCTCCAGCCCCACAGCTGCTTGTTCAGGCAGCCCTCCTGGATGACAGCCTCTCCACCCAGCCTCCTGCCTTGGCCTGGGGACTCCTCAAGGCTAGAGCCTGGATAGCCAGAGAAAGAGGCTACCCTTGAATGGGGAACACCCCCAGAAGGATGACTGAGCTAAAAAAGGGCTTTGAGCCCCTCAGCCACAAAGCTTGGACGTCCAAGGCTGCTCAGCCCAGAGACCTGTACTCTAGAAGAGAGCTCAGAATGAGTCTGACTGGCCAGAAAGCCAAGCTGGAACCTTGAGGTGGAGAATACAGGCTCCTGAAGACATTGAGGAACAACACAGGGCAAGGGAGCACCCTGCCCCTCTTCCACTTAGCCTCTGCCCTTAAAGGGCCAGACAAGAATTTGAGAGCAGACTAGGCTGGGTGAACGCTGAGGGTCACAGACACCTGTAGGGAAACCGGTAGAGGTGCCTTCTTTAATTGACTCATGAGGCCCCAAAGAGGGAAGACAGGGACCTAGGGCTCAGCTTTAGGGCAGGGAGTATACTTACTTTGCTGGGGCCCGGAGCATGTGGGCGCACGAGGCTGGGTCAAAGACAGCCTGCAGGGACTCGCAGTCCTGGAAGGACAGGTTGTGAGTCTTCCTCACCCCTGGATGGGCAGACAGGGTCTCAGTGGGCGTCACCAACCTCCACCCCCACACCTCGGGGATTCCCTAGCTGGCCAGCTGCCCACTCACCGTATTTGCAGTGCAGCTGGACCACCAGGAGGCTGCTCCTGCCATTTAGGGAGATGCAGCATTTCTCCACTGTCTTCTCCAGCATCACCAGCGAGCGGAAGACGGACAGGAACGACTGAGTAGGGGGAAAACATCAGGCCAGCACTGCACGTCCACCGACCAGCTCTCATGTCCCCTGTAGGCCCTGGCCCATCGTGGGCAGGAAAGGAGCTCCCACAACCTATTGGACATTTACACACTTCTAGGCCTTTGATCATGCTGTTGCCAATCTGGAATGTCACCACACTCCAGGTCCCTGGCAGGATCAATCACCCTCTCCACGGCTGCCATTCCCTCCAGGGATGTCTTCACTATGCCTCTCACTGCACTGCACTGGATCGCTCCTGCACACACCTCTCCCCCCAGGTAGCATCTGAGCGCCCCTGAGCAGAGACACTGCTGGCAGAGGTTCCTGGAGGGGTACAGTGCGGCTCCTGAGGGAAGGGCCTCACCTTCATCAGGATCTTACAGCGCAGTGGGTCCTGACCAGGGGTGGCCGCCTGGTACAGCTGGAAGAAGAGTGGGGCAAAGAGGAAGCAGGCATAGGCGGAGCGAGAGGAGTTCACAGTCCGGAGAGAGAGCTGGGCCAGGAAAAGCAGGGAGAGGGATGATGAAGTTAGGGGCAGCGACAGGCCCAGTCCTTTGGCCTGCTCTTGCCCTGATGGCCTCCACCTCCATCACCTGTTGAAACCCTCCCTCTCTCCACGAAGCCTTCGCTGAGTTGGCCTCAGCACTGCTCCCACAGCCACGGGCCCTACACCGCTGTCAGCACACTTTTTCCCTAGTCACCCCCCACCCGCCACCAGGCACTCCAGGGAGGGCAACTGCTCTCAATTCACACACAGGCCTGGGACGATGACAGAGCCCAAACTGACGCCGCAGCACTGGGGAGTTAGAAACTGAAACTCGGCTGACAAATCTGTCCACGGGCATCCTGCCGGGTGGAGACGAGACTCAAGCCCAAACCAGGGCTCCCTGTTGGAATCCCACCCACCCACATGTCCCAGTCCCTCACCCCGTCTTCCAGGGGCTCCAGGTAGAGCTCGTCCCCGATACGGGATAGAGAGTGGACCGCCTTGCCGAGCACTGCAAAGGGAGAGGAAAATCGGTGGGTAGTCCGGCGCCTCGGGCCGTCCCACGTGCCCCCGCCCCCCGGCTAATGCCAGCTCACCCTTCACGTTGCCGCCCGTGACTAGACACTTCATTCTGCCCCGAGCACGGAGGCCGGGCCTGGCCTGCGACCGGGGTAAGACTGGCGGCTGGCCGGCGGCGGGCCCCCAACCGGGTCACGGCTCGCGGCTCCCCTCCAGGTTTCCCCCGCGGCGGAGGCCCGGGGCTTCCTTCGCGCGCACCGCCCCCGCCAGCCCCGCCCCCGCCCCCTCATTGGTCCACACACCCGCGCCTCCGTCACGTGAGAAAAACGTTCGCCGGCTCCGCAGTCACGTGACGAAGTCCGTTCTGGGGACGGGCCCCGGTCACGTGAGCGGGGTGGGCCTGGTTGGTGGCTTCTCCCGCGCCAGCCCACCCCCGCCCCCTGTCGCCCCTCCCTAGCCGGGCCGCTCGGCGGGACTCAAGGTGGCTGCGCACCTTAGCGCGAGGAGCACAGAATACGCGGTCCCAGGGTCACTAATTTAGTACGGATTTCCTGGGTGTCTGTCGGGGATACGGGGTCGAAGCGAGACCGTCCGCGCCCAATCCGGGCCGGGTCTCGGACACTGGCGGCAACCACCCGGGCGATAGGAGATGAAAGCAATTGCGGCAGGATCCGGGGGTGGGAGGGGGCTGTTCATTCTGGTTCCGAGGATCTTTCATTGATCGATGAACAGAAGATTCTCCTGGTAGAAAGGGGTGGAAGGGTGTACCTAGCAGGGGAAAGCGAGAGGAAAGGCTTAGCGGTGCGTGGGGCTTTGCCCTGTGGGGAGGTAAGTGGTCTGTGAGCCTCGCAGGGGCTGGGGGCTGCCACATGACAGGGGACACTATGAGAAGCACTGGACACGTTTTACGAGAGTACAATCGTGCTTATGTGGTCATTTTAAACAGACCACTGGACTGTATAAAGGGGGGGGGGGTTCATCCGCCAGGGAGGTCTACCCTGGCCCTGCAGTGTAGTGTGTGTAATGTGGAAGGGAAATCCTGGGGGAACTCGCTGACCTCTAGTTGCCGGCAGCATCAAAGTTCTGTGGTGTTTTGAAGGACCCTGGGCCTTCCTGCGTTCCTTTGGGGCGGGGTGGGCCTTGCACCCCTGGTACTGTCTGCAGTGAGGAGGATATATTTGTCTGCAGGCCCCTCGCTCTGCAGTTCCTGGCCTGCAATTCTGGACCCCACTGTTTCTCCCTCTCCTTGCCCTCAGCTCCCTTCCCTCGCCAGGCTTCCTTAGAGTGCTGGGGAGGTTATTCTTGCCTTCCACGGGGATCAGTATAAAGGGGGTACCACCTCTACCCAGGCATTTAGGTCAGTAAGCTGAGCTAAATTTAGGGAGTCATCTTTGACCCACCCTCTCCTCACCCCACATACTATACAGTTCTTCGGCAAGTCCTAACTGCTCCACCTCCCAAACAGATGACAGCTTTGGCTTCCTTTTCCATCTCCAGGGCCATCCTGGCTCAGGCCACCGTCATCTCTCACCTGGATGATGGTAGGAGCTCTCTGAGTGGTCCCCTGCCTCCAGCCTGTCTCCTCCAGTCCACTGTCCATACAGCGCCAAAGTGACCTTCCTAATAATGTTGATCATGTCACGCCTCTCCCTTGTTTAGACCTTCCAGTGGTTGCCAACTACCACATGTGCCATAAAAGCCCAACAGCTTACCCGGAGCCTGCAGGAGCTGGCCCCAGCCGTCTTCCCCCGCCTCTGGCCTTCCTCTGCAGCCAGCTAGCCCATCAGTTCTCTGAACCCACCACACCCTTTTCCACCTCGGGCTCTCTGCCTGGGCTGTTCCCATCACTTGGACTGCTCTTGCCCCTTCTCACAAGCTGGCTCCTTCTCTTCCTAGGGCTCAGCTTCAGTTGCCCATCCTCGATTGGGCTTCTCTTCCCCGTCTCCACCTACTCTCTAGCTAAGCCCTTGCTCTGGGTTATCCAACAGCACTTGGCACAACTCAACATTATTCCACACGTGTGTGTGAATTTATTTAACGGTCGTCTTCCCCACTGGTATGTCAGTCAGCCCCGTGAGCTCAGGGACCACGTCTGTTTTGTTTGTTGCTGTACTCCTGTGCCTCACAGAGGGCCTGGCCCTCAGTAGGTGATCAATAAATACGTGTTCAGTGGAAAATGTGTGAAGCTGAGCTGCCTCTGAGTCACTCTTAGCACATGTTGTGGTGAAAGGAACAAATCTGACTTCCAGCCCTGTACCCACAGCTCCTCCCTTCCCTGGACAAGAGCTGCCCCCCACATTCTGTCAGAGGAACAAAAGAACCTAGCACAGTCTTCTCTTCCTTACTTTCCTCCTGGCTGGGCCTCTTCCTCTTGTACACCAGTGTAAGGCGGCGTAGCCTCACAGCTTCTCTAGCTCTGCCCCATTACCTGAGCAGCCCAACTGGAACAGGAGCCAGACGTCAGAGCTCCCTGGAAGGCCAGGAGGGGCAGCTGTGAATAACCGCAGTCATGTCTGTCCCTGATCCCTATGGGCTATAGGGTCCTGTGGCCTTGAGGTCTTTGGAGCAAGGGCCTGGGGAGAGGGAGATAGATTCTTTAGGACTTTTAATGAGTCTTTCTTCAGACACACACACACACACACACACACACACACACACACACACGTCAAAAGTCAGAATCACCCAGCCCTTCTCAAGGGTTCAGACCCTGGAAAGAAGCCTCGAGCTGGGAGTCAGGAGGCCTGGATTTTTAGTGTGTGCTTCAATATGGACTTGCTATGTGACTTTTTGCAAGTTCCTCCCTGTCTCTGCAGCTGTCGGTGGCATGAGATGCTCACCGAGGTCCCTCTGGCTTCCCTGTGCCTCATCTGGCCACAACTCGAGAGAGCAGCTGTAATTGGCCGTATTGCTTCCCCCAGGCTGTGGGGCTGGAAAGGAGTTCTCCAGTCAGAGGCCAAGTGGCCTCTCCAGGTTTGCCGTTGGCACAGCCACTAACTCCTCTTGGGCCCCAAAGGGAGGATGCACGTGGGAGGGCCTCGAAGGACACCTTTGTGTTGGGCAGGGGGTGGGGATAGGGATGCAGATGATTGGGTCTGTGCCAGAAGTCGGGAGGCCTTGGGGGGGTTCCCGTCCTCTTCACAGATAGCCTCAAGCAAGTCAAGGCCTTCTCTGGGCCTCAGTTTCCTCCTTGATCAAATAAGGGGGTTGGATGAGATACTTTCTCAGGATCGTTTCAAACCCCAGATTCTTAGAGTCTTCACCGTACCCCACATTAAAGGTGGCCTCCTAGAAGTACGTAAGTATGTAAATATGTGGGAATGGGGGGGCAGAGGAACGTGGTTACCATTTCAAACTTTTCAAATATTATCTGTCAGGAAATTTCTTCACATCTCACCCAACTGGTTAGGTGTGAAGTCGCAGGAATCCCCAGAGCTTAGTAATTCATTCATTGAACACATATTAGACATGCTTTTCTAAGTTTGGGAGAGAGTACAGGACACAAACTCCTCCTCTCCTGGGCTTCCACACTCCACTGGGGAGAGAGACTAGGGGGTCCGGCCTGTGCCAAGGCTCTGATGGAAGTTGGCTGGGCTGTGCACACAGAAGATGGTATCTGTGGTTACTCTGGGGTAACCAAGAGGGCAAGGCTGCTCTGAGCTGCTGGGGCTGAGCTGGCAGGGCAGTACTTGTCCACTGTAACTTGGCGGCACACTTGGTGCCGGCAGCGCCCGTAGGCAAGCCCTGCCTGGGCCTTTCTTGTTTCCGGCATGGCTTCCAGCAACCAGAGCAGGCTCGGCACATAGGATGTTGAATGACATAGGATTCAGAGAGCTTACAGGACTTGAACCCAGGTTGTCTGTTGAGGTGGACCATGGGGTTCTAGGCACCAGCCCACCTAGGTCGGAGCCCTGGGTCCATCCCTTTCAGGTTGTGTGCAAATGCATACATTGCTTATATTCTCAGCCTGTTTCCTTATCTGTAAATGGGGGGAGGGTAATAACGGTCCCCACCTGAAAGGGCTGTTGGAGGATTGATTTAGTCAATGCTTACAAAGCTCTGAGTACATACACTCTGTCGTGTTGCTAGGACGATTACTGCTGTCCGACCGCCTCCATCTTGAGTGCACCCTCACAGCATTCTAGGGTCAGAACCAAGAACAAAATAAGTCATCATTGTCGAGGAAGCCAGGGCGAATCCACACTAGGAAGGGGGGAGGAAATCCACCCCCCACCCAGGATCAGAGCAAAGCCGGGGTGGGGGTTGGTGGGGACAGGGACTGAGAGGACTCGGGAGTCAGCTGTTGCCCTGAGTCTGCCCCTTGATTCTGCACCCTCTGTGCCCTCTGCCTGGTTAGGAGAATGTGAGTGCTCTGTCCTCAAGCTGCCGGAGGCTGGCCTGAGGCAGTGACTCCCCGCACTACCAGGCACGGCACACAGATGAGACCAGGTCTCCAGTTTGCAGGGTGGGAGGCGGAGGGGAGGTGGGATGGGACTTTGTAAATCCACAGCGGGGACGGGAAGGGGGAAGCGCAGTCTTGTTCACCAAAACCCCAGCGCGCTGGAGTTACAGGGCCCCCTTGGAGCGCACGTGAGGTAAGTTTAGGACAAATCAAAGGCAGCGTGCTTCACCCAGCAGGGGAGGATACCGATGGAACTCATTACCCCAAGCTGTGGTCTCAGCTGGGAATATAAATAGCTTCACAAAAGGTTTAGATAAATCCATGGATGACAGCTCCGTTCATGGGTTAGAAGGGGAAGGAAGCTGTTTGGGGCTTGCTGGCCTGTGGGAAGGCCCCAGGGCGGCAACCTGGCCTCCCTAAGAGCTCCCCATGGGACCCAGTTGGCAGCAGACTTCAGGCCACAGGAACCCCAGGGGGCAGCGGCAGTGTTCCTGCAGGCTGCAGCCTGAGTCCACGGGTTGCTGCCTCAACCCCCCCGACCCCTAACACTTGCCATCCGTTGTTTGGGGAGATAAGAGCACCAACAACTCTGGTAAAGCGTCCTGGCCGAGCTGTCCCCTAAGGGACCAGCAGAGGGAGACAGACACCGTGTCCAGTCCCAGCTCCCAGAATAGAGCCAGGCGACTTGGCCTCCATAGGGCGAGCAAGCGCCCCTCGGTCCCAGCTCGGTCCCAGCTCGGTGCCCACGCTGTGCTAGACACGCGAGGAGGGAGGGGCTGAGATGAGTTTACTACAGTGTGGGGGGGGGCAGGGGGTACAGACTTCAGGAAACTGGGGGCAGGGCAGGGGGAAGGCCACTAATTAACAGCAGGGCGGCTCTGGGGCCATCTTGCCCTCTGTCCCAGGGGACGGCTGAGCCCCTGGCTGGCAGGCGTGGGTCTCTACAGGTCCACATGATTCCGTGGGGCACATAGAGAAGGTGCTTCCAAAAGTTCTGGGGGCCAGCTGGACCCCAGAGTTCTGGGTGCCAGGTCTTCCCCAGCCCCGGAACTAGTACCAGGCCAGGTGTGGCTTTCGCATGTTTTCCACTCAAATTCTCCCCTGACATTTCCTTCTGCTGACCTCTCCATTCTCTATAGCACAGTCCTTTGTACACCTTGAGTTCTTGAGTCCATTTAACAAATTTTGTAGCAGGACATGGCTGAAACTGACGTGTGCTCAGAGCACTCTGTTGAGGGCCACAAGGTGACCTCAGAAAGGTAGGTGCCTTTGGGGCTGGGAGGGGTGAGCTCCTCAGAGACCCAAACCGCCCACGTCTGGCAAACAGACGGGCCCGAAAACCCAGAATGGGGCTGGCACCCGGCACAGCCAGGACGGGCGGGTCCCTCTCATCCCTTCCGAGCTCACTGTACCCGGAGTGTCTCCCTTCCTCCTCCAACACACTGAACCCCTCTGGGAGGCTGTCTGGGATGCCAAGTCGAATGCTCAAGAATCACTCATCGTTGGGAGTTGAGCAATGGCACAATTCTAGAACTCTCTAGAGTTCTGTGTCTGTGCCCTGTATGGGGAATCAGAGTGGGGGTGACGGGAACAGTCTCCAGGAAGAGAGGGTCAAAAGAACAGAGAAGGTGCAGACACGTAGACATGGGGGCTTGCAAGGGGCAGGTGGCATCACTAGCAGAGGCAGGAGGACAGGGCATATGAGGCAGATCATACCGGGTTTCCCCAAAATAAGACCTAGCCGGACAATCAGCTCTAATGCGTCTTTGGAGCAAAAATTAACATAAGACCCGGTCTTATATGGGTTTTATATTAATTTTTGCTCCAAAAGACGCATTAGAGTTGATTGTCCGGCTAGGTCTTATTTTCGGGGAAACAGGATAATCCTATTTAACATCATTGAGTGACGTGCCAGAGACTGGTCTTGTATTAACTCAATTGTCCCTTACTCTGAGGAAAGTTCCATTAGCATCACCCCTGTTTTATTCAAGAGAAAACTGAGGTGCAGAGGGGTCAAGTGACTTGTCCAAAGTCACACACCTAGTAAAAGGGGAGCGGTCCCCCTCACCAGTGTCACTCTCCCATCAGCGCAGGCACTGGGGGTGGGACTCCCATCTCTGCCACAGGGGATGGCCCCAGGGAGGTGCTGTGTCCTCTGACCCCAGCCCCTGAGAAGCCCAGTCTGGAGGAAGCCCCGAGAAGCCTGAAGGGAGGCAGCGTGGGGAGGGAGGGTACAGAGCGGGAGGAGCCGGCAGTGACTCAGCAGGGCAGGATAACGATCTTCCAGCCCAGGGAGAGGTAACCCCACTCCTCTGCCAGGGGAGACGGAGTCACGGAGCCCGAGGCATGGGTTGGCCAGGGCAATGGAACATCCTGGGAGAACGCAGGGAAAGCTCCAGGCGGGCAAGGGAGGAGTTGAGCACCGGGGGTGTCCCTTTGCCCCGTCCTCCTCACACACCCACCACCCCACTATTTTTGCAGACTGGCAGCACAAGCCCTGCTAGGGCAGAGAGTGGCCACCAGCAGGGCCGGGTTCCTCTTGGCTTCACGAGGAGGCAGTTGGGTGCGGTGTCCTCCGGGAGGCCTGAGCTGGTCCAGGTATGGGTGGGGGACGCAAGGCAGGGTAGGGCCCTTGCTGAGGTAGGAGGAGGCCCCGGGGTTTCCGCTGACATCATGGCCAACTCAGGGTGAGGCAGGGCCCTCTGGGCTCCTGCCCAGTGGAGGGAAAGGGGAAGTGCACACCTGTGCCTTTCCGTACCCTCCTGCCCTCAGTGGCCCCCGGGCCTGTACATTCACACTGGCTGTGCTTCTGTGGTAGTGGCGAGGCACTCCTCCCAGGGGCGGATCCCAGGGGACCTCCCTAGGCCCTCCCTGTGCAGGCCATACAGTCTGGCCCTCAGGAAGCATGGGTCCCCTGGCCCTGGTTTCTGCAGGCAGGTGGTTCTTTGCTCAATCCATGGTTCAAACTCTCCACTCCTGGAAACTGCAACTCTAGCTGAGGGGATTAGAGCACTCTTGGGGTGGCGCCTGTCACTGACCCAGGAAGGCGATAGGGGTGCGGCCCAGCATTACACGGTCAATTCATATAGTGGGTGATGGTTGGTCAGCAGGGGAGCCCAGGTCTCTGCTCCAGGCAAACAGGGCCTTTTTCTGTCCCAAGGAACGTCTTACTGTCCTGAAAAGACCAGGCATGCCCGGGGTTAGGTACCTTATAGCCTAGGGGCGCTGGGCAAGTAATGCGGTCTCTGGAGCCGCTCTCAGCATCCAGCCTCTTCTTCTTTGAAGAGTCCCCTGCCTCAGTGTCCCCCCTCTCCCCGCCCCGTCCCAGGTTTGCACCTGCATGGTGTAGCTAAAAGGGCATGGCATAGATGGCAGACAGTTCTGGGCTCCAGTCCTGGTTCAACCGCTTGTGTGACCTTAGACAAGTGACTTCATCTTACCAAGCTGCAGTTTTTTCACATAGAAAATGGGGAAATAACAGTTCCTATTTTATATGGTTATAGTAAGAACGAGACAAAATTGTTCACATAGTGCCTCAGTATAGGGCCTGATTCGTGGTGAGAGTTCAGTACATTTAAACTAGAGGCCCAAGGGAGTAACACGTCACCGAGAAACGCCAAGCAGTACAGTAGGCTGGCAAAGTCGCCATGGCAGATCCCTGGCTCTCCTGCCTGCACACCGGTCAGCTTCCTTCCCTCTACCCCACAGCTCCTTAGGTCTTCTTTCTGTGTCTATGGCACGTGGCATGGAGTCGATGCTCCGGGAATATTTGGTGAACGAATGAATGAATTGGTGAATGTCCTTACTCATCTCTGTGGGCTTCTCCACCACCACACTCCTGCTCACCCATCAGAGGGGACCAGACCAGAAGCCTCTCTAGTGCAGGAATCTAGGACATGCAGGAGCCAGGGACCCTCCAATGCCAATTCTGCTGCTGCCTGGAACGTGGTGTTTTGGGGCATCTGGAGAGGGGATGCCAGTTATGGGGGAAGGTGGGAGGGAGAGGGGGACCCTAGCCTGTTCTTGAGCCAACAATGACTCACACCCACCCCTTGGAGGGCAGCTCAGTCATCACCTGGTGCAGCTAGCCCTGTCCCCTCCCCAGCCACACCCCTGGGCCTTACCTGCCACCCAGCCGTGGATGGTAAAGCCTGGAGTCTAGGCCAGCGGGCAGCAAAGCAGTGTCTTCCTCTTCAGCTCACTGACACTCCCAGTGTCCTGTGGGGCAGGAGGGCAGAGGTGGTCATATTCCATTCCACAGAAAAGTGATGGGTTTGTCCCAAGGTCACACTGGTCAATTGGGAGCCTGCCGCTGGGACTCCCAGCCTGGCCCTCTGCCCAGTGCAGGGAGCCCTGCGGACTATGCCCAGGGCTACCTCCGTGGTGCCTCAGCCTTTGGTTGCCTTGCCGCTGCCCCTCTGGCCATCCAGCCACATTTCCACCCTGAAGCTCCACCTCCTCCCAGAGCTCTCCTTCCCTCACCATCCTCTGATCTCAGACAGTTTAATGAGTGTCCCTTGTCACAAGACTGTGAAATTCTTGAAGGCAGGGGTGGGTTTTCCTCTTCCCTCGGTCCTTTATAGGGCCTAGCACCCAGCAGGGGCTCAGGAAATGCCTGCACAACACACCATGGGACAGATGGATCTGGAACTCAGGGGGGCGGTGTCTCCTCTAACCTCTGCCCTGCCCCCACCAGCAGGCAGAGCAGGGACTTTCCTGAGGTCCCCAGCTGGAAATCAGAGGGCAGCCACCTGTGCCCTGCTGCCCCACAGAAACCCTGGAGGGGCTATTCCTACTCGGCTTGTCCTTCCCTCCTTCTCCCCCCAATCCCAGCAGCCCACTCCCATTTGGGATTTGGCAGAATAAAAGCACAGTCTTTATTCCAGCCCCCACCCCAACCTAATTGGCAGCTCCTAGCCTGCTGCCTTTGCCCAGACATGGCAGAGGGGCACTGGCAGCTTGGAGATGGAGTTGATTTTCCCTTTGGCAGTGGGGAAGAGGGGGAGGGGAGAGACTTGCCCCCCCACCCCCGTGAGGGGAGAGGGTAGGGATGCAAGTCCAGACAAGAAGCAGAGGCAGAACATGACTTCCCCTGTTTGTGGGGTCACGGCACCAAGCCCAGGGGCTGTGTGTTAAGCCAATTGTCCCTGTACCCACCTGGCCTGGGTCCCCATTTCAGAGTTGCAGCCCTGGGTTCCTGCAAACCAAAGCTTTCTAGACTCCTGATGTGAACACTTGCTGGAGGCAGGGGCCACATGGTAAGCCCCCCGCCCCCCCTACACACACACTGCAGTCTGCTCCTCTTCCTCCTTGGGCTCCCACCTCCTCCCCTCCTTCCCACCCCCACCCACTTATTTGCCTCTTTGTGTCTCCTCTTTCCTGCCCTGTCCCTTCTCTTCTCCCCCTCCTCTTCCCTCAGCCCCCACCCTCCTCCTTCAGCTCCCCTCTCCCCCTTTCCCCTTTCTCTCCTGGCCCCTTCCTCCTCCTGCGGTGGGGCTGCTTTCTCCCTGACTCAGCAAGGTGCTTTATAAGGTGCTGAGGGGGCTCAGCCAAATCCAAACCACATTGTCTGTACAGATACTCTCCACAAGCAGCAGGCTGCAAACCAGGGGAGGACTTGAGACGCTCCCCTCCCCTCCGTGGTTCCTTCCCTCTGACAGAATGGCTGCACAGGGACCTCCTGGCTGGCCTCAGTGTCAATCACCCACTGGGCATCTATCTGCCTTCTTGACCTTGGCATGGGCATCAGAGATCACTGGGCTCACCAGTCAAGAATGTCATTGAAATTCCAGCATTCAGGCGGGGGGCGGGGGGGGGCGGGGGGGGAACTTTTTAAAAAGGCCCCTCCAAGGCAGGTTTCATCAGAGCTGTTGCTGATGCCCCAGAAAGTCCCCTGCCCCCCACCCCAGGCCAGCTCCCCTTTCCCAGTTCTTTTTCTCAGTTAGGAAGAAAAAAAAAAGAAGAGGGAAAAAAACTCAACAACAAAGTCTGTCCCACTCCAGTGAGGTAATTGAAAACAAACTTCTTCCCCACCCCCCCACCCCCCCACCCCAGTTGTAGAAGTGCAGAAAAGGGAAGAGCTGCCCTGGGAACCCAGTGCTGGTCATGCCCATGCCGCCTGCTCTGACCTGCAGGCTGGAGGGGCTGTGGCAGGGCTGGCAGGATGTCCACCTTTCTCTGGGTCGGCAGGGGAGGAATGGGGAGCACAGCTCTGATGCGGTAGCGGAGGAATCACCTTCCAGATCTGGCCCACCACTACTTCTCCCTCTTTGAAACAACAAAGAAACAACAACAAAAACAACTCATTACCAAATGATTTCATTGCTGGGCTTGTTCTAGAGCACTCAAGCCTTGGAGACCAAATGACTGTGCCCCAAGAAAAGTCTGGAAGTGGGGCTTTCTGCACCACCCCAGATGAGAGCGGTTTCCTCTGCACTCTCCCTGGCAGCCCTCTGTAGAGGAAGGGAGACCTGGAGGGTCTAGGTTTATGGGTCCCCTGGGTATCCCGCCCAGCAATTCCCCCCCAGGCCTGAGGGAAGGAAGGAGGAGAGCACTCCACAGCCAAACCACCCCTACCCCACCACCGGAAAAAACCAACAACCCCAAACCCCAAAGGCAGGAGGAAGCCAACGTCTTTATGGGGAAGCGTTTCACAAATGGGGTCTGTCCATCGCCTTCAATGGGAGCATTCTCGCTGAGTCACGGGGGAAGCCCTAGTGTGGAAACTGGTCCCGGGGCCTCGTGCTGATTAATGAATTAAAATCCCCCACCCGTGTGCACTCTCCCAGCCACTGGGAAGAAGAATGAAGAACCTTGTGAACTTGAGGGAAAAGCCCTCCGCCAAGTGCCTTCTTCTTTCCTGCGAACCGGGCAGAGGGCCTGTGGTGCCCTCTTCCTCCCCCGCAGGGGGCATTGTGAGGCGGTTAGTCACCTGCCCCGGCCGAACGCCTCACTGAGCCCCAGCTTTTGGAAACGGGACAGGCGGCGGGACAATAGGCAAGAGGGGCGGTCAGCCCAGACAAAGGGCAGCAGGAAAAACACCATCACTTGCTTGGAGGCCAGCTCGCTGGCATTTGGGAGAATGTGTCATTGCATTTACTGGGTGTGGGGGGGAAGGTTACAGATGAGGAGGCAGAGGTAGGGTGTGAGCGGGACCCGCGCCGGGCAGCGGGCAGTGCCCCAGGCCGACACCAAGGGCGAGGAAAAGGAGCGGGCGGCTCCCTCCCAGAACTCTCGGAGTTTGCAGACGGACTGATGCCCTCCCTGCCCCCTCCCCCAGGAGGCCCAGGGTGGTACCGCCGCAGCCTCGCCTCACCTCACCCCCCCTCGGTGTTGTGGGAGGGAGAGGAGCCCCAGAAGCCCTCCCTTCTCTCCTCCCCCCCTCCTCCCCCCACCCCGGGGAGGGCCGCTACAATTTGTGGTTACAGCTTTACACGTCAGAAAAAAAAAAAAAGTTTGCAGAATGTCCCACACCGAAAAAAAAAAAATCCGAAACCGAGCGAAAAAAACCTGCGAGTGGGCCTGGCGGATGGGATTATTAAAGCTTCGCCGGAGCCGCGGCTCGCCCTCCCACTCCGCCAGCCTCCGGGAGAGGAGCCGCGCCCGGCCGGCCCGGCCCCCAGCCCCATGGACTTCCGAGCAGGTAGGAGCCAGGCGTCCGAGGCCCCGGCCCCCGCCCCCGCCCAGGAGCCGCGAGATCCGGTTCCGTCCTTCCCCCGGGAGCCCCAGCCGGAGCCGGGCGAGGGAGCCAGGAGCTGCCCCCGCCAGCGGCGCTCAGGCCGGGGGAGGCACAGCTGGGCGCCCTCGAGAGCGGCCCGGCAGGGACGCGGCATTCCTGGATTCCGCTCGGAGGGGCCAGGAGGTGGCCCGGGGCGCGGCAGGGAGCCCCCGCGACCCGCAGACCTGGGGAGGCGGCCACCTGGAGCCCCAGCGAGGCGGGGTCCCGCAGATCCCAATGGACAGAGCCCCGCGCAAAAGTCGGAGAGTCCGAGGCGGGAGCGGGGCTGCGGGAGGGAGACGCGGCACGCGGGGAGGTGGGGGCCGGGAGAGGAAGAAGGAGGTGGGAGGGAGGGAGGGAGGCAGAGGGGAGCCCGGGGCCGGGCCGGTGGGAGGCGAGGGGAGGCCGACACCTCGGGCCGCGCAGCTCTCCCTCCCCGGCCCGGCGGGAGGGGAGGGCGGAAAGGAAGGCGGGAGAGAGGGGAGAGGCGGCGGAGGGCTGAGCGGAGCCTGGCTGGGCCGGGCCGGGCCGCGGGCGGGACTCGGGCTTCCTCGCTGCGCGCGGCGCGGCCGGAGCCCACCATGCTGCCCGCGGCCGGGGAGCCGGCGGCAGGTAGGGGCAGGGTGGCGGGAGGGGCGGCGGCACCGAGCCCCACTCCCGGCCCGCCGTGGCCTGGGAGTGATTAGAGCGGGGGGCGGGCGCAGCCCGGCCGGACCGGGCAGGAAAAAGTCCGTCACCGGTCGGGAGCAGCGGCAGTGGCCGCTGGGCGCTCGCGGCCCGCGGAAGGCGGGCGGGCCGGGCAGAGAGTTGACGCGCGGGAAGGGGCAGCGGCCGGGCCGAGCCGGGAGCCCGACGCCCGGGACCCCGCCCCCGCCCCCGCCGACGGGAAGGGAGCGACCGGGCGGGAGCGGGCCGGGGGTGGGGCCCGGGACGCCCGGGCCACACAAGGGGAAGGCGCCGCCGCCCCCGGGAGGGGTCCGAGAGCGAGAGGTCACCACGGAGGGGGGAGGGCTAGCGAGCGGCCGCCGCCGCACAGTTACTGGGCCGAGTCCCTCGAGGGAAACCTTGTCCCCCCCACCCCCCGGCTTTGCAGAGTCCTCTCATCTCTGCTCTCCCTACCTTCCTTCCCAGCAACTCCACACTGCGCTCCAGAAGCCCTACCCAGGGACCCCCAATCCCAGAGGACCCCGTCCCAGTTTCCTCCTGCGCCCGGCCTGGCCCTTCCCCCTGGGGTATGAGGGGGCTGCCAGGAATGGAGGGGTGGCTGGCGGTCCGGCATGGCAGGCAGGAGCAGTCCAAGCCCTGGAGAGAGGCGGTGGGTGGGGGCACTGGACACACTCCTGTAGTCGCTCCCTGACTCTGACCCAGAGGGACATCTCCTGCTCTCAGTGTCCAGACAGACCCCTCCCCCGCACCTCAGCACTGGTTACCCCTCCCTCGGGACACATTTCCCTGAGAGACTAGACCTGCTCCCACCACTGGCTCAGACACATTGGCTTCCCTGGAGCCACGCACTCCACCGGGGGCACAAACGGGCACCAGGCAGAGATTGCAGCAACTGTCACCCACCAGCCCCAGAAGTGTCTCCTGACTGGTGTAATGGCTCCCTCTCCCCGTCACAGAGCCCCGCACTTCTGCACACCACCCTGCCACACCAGCTACTCTCTTAGTGACACTTCACATTCCTCCCTACACTCCCACCTGCTTGTTCACACCCTGGGTCCTGCCCGCTCCCTTGGAGCCCCTCCCGCCCTCTGGATAACAACACCCCTTTCAAACTCACCCACACACTTGCCCCGACTATTTCCTTTGCTTGGTCCCGGTGCCTCACGTTCAGCGGGTGGCCCAGCTCCCCTGGCTTCCCCCTGCTCTCTCCCAGCACATTCAAGGGTCCTTTTGCAGCGCACTCCGGAACCCTCTCACTCCGACGAAAGCCCAACTTCTGTGACCACACTGACTTCACAAGGCAAAGCGGCTGGCCCGCCTGGCTGCTTCTTTCCCGGGCCTGGGTTTCTTCTGTCATTTAAGTGGAAGAGAAGGGCAGGGAGGGGGCTGCTGAAGAGGACCGCAGACATGGAGCCCCACGTGGTTCTGCTGAGGAACTTGACACGCATAGTGCAGCCCCAAGGTCTCCTGACTTCTGGGCCCATGTGTCCCCATTCACTAAGCCACTGCTCAGTGGCCTGGGGGATAGGGAAGGATGGAAGGGAGGGGAAGGCAGAGGAGGTCCCGCTGTTTCTGTGGGCCTTTCCCTGCGAAGGCAGGTTGGGAAGCTCCCCCAGGGGCCCTTTCCTACAGTCTCAATGCCTGGGTCTCACACCACAGTGGACACACCACCCCCTAAACTGCTTCATTCCCCTCAACAGACCCCTCTAAGGCCACTAGGATTTTGTCCTGGTTTGGCCTGAGGGGCAGGGCTTTTCCTTCTGGCTCCCACATTTAGCCCAGCACCTCTCGAGCTCTGCGATGCCTCCCTGTCTCCTACGTTATCCGCTAGCTCTTAGCCACCAATCCCAGGTGCAGAGTCTCCCTGCTGACTTGTCCCACCCACCCCGCCACCCTGGCACATCTGTATTGTGTGTATCGCTGAGCCCCCTCACCCTCACTAAGGGAGATCAGCCTCCAGCCTCGGGGACAGGCCAGGGACCGAGGGGTAGCTGGCTAAAGACATGCATCCCCGAGTGTGCTGCATGTCCGAGTGGCCATGCACTTGCGTGGGCTGGGAGGGTGTGTGTGTGTTCGTTCATGAGGGGGGCCTCGGTTCCCAGGGCCCAGGGATCTGGATGGAATTAGGGGCTGGCCCAGGCGGGGGCCAGGATGGGGGTGGGGGGGCTGTAGCAGGAAACGTGAGCTGCACTCATTAGCTCCTCACGTGCTCAGGCAGATTTATAAACACAGGGGAAGACGGGATATAAACAATCAGTGGGCAGCAGCCAGAGGCAGAGCTGGGGCGGGGGGCTGGGCTGGGGGCCAGGACTGGGGGAGGGGGCCCAGGGCACAGCCCCCAGTGGCCAGGTCCACCTGCACACTGAGAGCCTGGAGAGGAGGATGGGTGAGGGCTCCAGGATGCCCACTGCACTCTCCCTTCTGGGGGACACAGGCTAGCTGCAGGCTGCTTAAAACCAAACCACAGGTGTTCTCAGCCCCAGACGCTTTCAGTTTTGCTGCCTGAGATATGCGGACATTTTGCCCAGAGTGGAATTTGTAATAACAGAGGGTATAGCCCTGTCCCCTTTCTCCTCTCCTAGCCTTTCTCCCTCTGGATTTGAGACTCCTTCCCTCCTTCTGGGTCTCCATGGGTCGGTCAGTTGGATCCTTCTGCTCTCTCTCCTGCCCGCCCCCTCCCCCCCACCCCAGCCTGCAGTGACAGTTACCTCAGAACTGAAATATTCCTGGAAACACCGGCCTCGTCTGGTTAATTTCATGAGCCGTTTTTCTGCCCAGATGACTTAGCTCTTGTTTATCCAAAGGCTTCTCCCCTGCTGTCCCTGTGTAGGGAGCCAGTGCTCCCCAGAGATGTCCCACAGGGCCCAGAAGGGGTTCCTGAGTGCCCCCACCCCACTCCATGGGATAGGCAGAGCCCCGTGCCAGAACTCTGGCTAGCACGGCTGACCAAAGCAGGGTGGGTAAAGAGGCAAACCCAGCTCCCAATTACTACTTCTGTAAGGACGCTTGGCATTGCCACTAACTGTGAGTGATGCCAGACTCGATCCTGAAAGCTATCTCAAGGCTGGAAGGGCCACTGCCCACCTCAGCCGGTCTCCAACCTCCAAAACTAACCCCACCTTGTAGGATCTTGGGGGTGATTCAGCCAGATATCCAGGCTGAGGGTAGCCCGAGGTTTCGTGCAGAGAAGGGCCTGGAGTTGTCTTGGATTGTGAAGAACAGGAAACAGAAAGGAACTCAGCATCAGCATGAGGTCGGATGAAAAGAAAGAATGAGGAAAGGAAGACTCAGGAGGGAAGGCATAGGCTGCAGATGGCAAAGAGGAAAAGGGGAGCCTGTCTCCTCAGGGAGCAGTTACGTGCTCCCTGACCCTGCTCACTGTCCTGAAACATATATGTGCGTGGGCACACACACCCCGCTCAAACTAAGAGCCTTTCCTCCAAGAGGGCAGGGACCCTGACCTAGCGGCACCCCTACTCCCACATTCCATCGGTAAAGCCAGCCAGTCAAGCATCTGAAAGAGTCAAGACTGACCAGTTGGGCCACTGCAAAAGTCCCCACCTGAGCCTTATGCTCCGTGAGACACTCTGTACAATTCGAATCCTAAACCCTTCCAGGTTTATACCCTCTCTCAAACCTTGACTCAGTGTTAGGACTAATTGTAAACTTAACCTAGTTTAATTCTTAACTCCAAACCTATCCTAACTCTAAGTACAGTCAAGTTGGATGTTAAACCCATATCCAACTTATTTTTAACTATCAAAACAACATATGTCATTGCAGAAATTTTGGAAGTATAACATATAAACTAGAAGAAACCACTCTTGATCTCACATCTACCCAAGCTCAAAATCCAAACTAGCCTTACTCTTAGTGACATGCCGTGCATCACCCCATCTGACATTCGAATCAACACATTCACAGACCTGAGTCCCAGCCAACCCTCTGCCTGCCCAAACCTCACCACATCCCCCAGCTGGACTCAAACCTCAGCCACACGCACTCAGCCAAATTCCAATAAACTAACCTGAAACTTGCAAAGTAATCCAGTCCTTAAAGCTGACCTAGCTCAAAGCCAGTTATAGCCTTATCCTACCCTAACCCGAGCTGCCTTTACCCAGGCCCGATGCTCACTGAATCCTAGCGCAGTGCTCTTGACCTTGGACCTCACCTACAAGCTGGGGAAATCATGTTTCCCAACGGCCTTTGTCTGTTCACACAGCACTGACGCCTGGCCTCTGGCATCCCGGGGGCGCCCAAATTCCCTAGCACCATCAGAGTGAAGGATAAGCCCATTCATCAAATCCAGCATTCTCTCTCTTCCCCTTCCCCTTCCTCTCCCGTCCTCCCTCTCCCCCTCTCCCCCTCTCTCCCCATTGCAGGCTAATTGAAAGTCCTCATTCAGGTCAAACTGTTCCCCATCCAAAACCCTAGATCAGAATAGGGAAACCACACAGCAGGCCATCCCCAAGAGTGAACACTAAATCTCCTTTATTTTAATGCCATCCTACACTTGCACAGCAAGGACCAAATCCTAGAATGGTCCCACCACTGACCACAGGAGCCAGCCCTGTGTCATTCTCCCTGACCTTGCCTCCTGGAGCTTCACGGGGCCTCCTTTGTTTTGGGGGGCAGCCTCTCCCTTGCACCCCTCCGAAGGCTGACTACTCTTAGCTGGCAGCTCTGACATGTGCTGTTTCCCATCCCTTGGCTCCCCGCAAACTGCAGAGGGACTGGGAGGCTGGGGAAGGAGGCAGAGGTACACCTGGAACCCGGGAATACTGATTCATGTCCCTAGGCCTGGCCCCGTCCCTTACATACACATACATGTCAGCACATATACAGTGACTCTTATAGCTGACACACAAATATACGCTCCAATATCTACTGGTAGACACACACCCGCAACATACATGCCTACACACACACACACACACACACACACACACACACACACACACACACACACTTTCTTGGACCAGGAATGCACCCCTCCTCCATCCCCCCTGTCTCCCATCTGGCGTCCCACCCTCACCCCCCCTCCCTCATTCAGCCCAAGGTGGGGACAGACACCTGAGGGGCTGCCAGCTGCTTCCTCTCCGGGCCAGGCCCGCCCTCATGCTTCTTGCCCATCCTGTCTGCAGGGGACTCGTGGGGGATGCTAGCTTGCCTGTGCACCGTGCTCTGGCACCTCCCTGCTGTGCCAGCCCTCAATCGCACAGGGGACCCGGGGCCTGGCCCCTCCATCCAGAAAACCTATGACCTCACCCGCTACCTGGAGCACCAACTCCGCAGCTTGGCTGGGACCTACGTGAGTATCCAGGGCAATTTAGGGGTCTGGGATTTGGGTGAAGAATGAGAAGAGGAATTGGGGCAAGAGAGACAGCATGGTGGCGGGGTCCTGATGAGTGTGGGGTGATAAGGAGGGGCCCTTTGGCTCCAAGCAGTCTCTGTGTCTGGCCTCTCTCCTGCCCTTCCCTCTTAGGTGCCCCCTCCTCCCCATCCCTGGCCCCAGGACTAGGCATGTGGGCAGGCCTCGCACCCGCCTTGGCCCATTGCCCCACTGGCTGCCGGCCCAGCCGCCCGCCTCCCCCTGGGGGCCGGGGAAGTCTCCTCTGTTTACACCGTGTTGTGGTGTCTCTTGCACGGGCGGGGCTGGGTGGGGATGGAGGGGCCCCACCTCCCATGCCTGTGTTCCAGCTCGCCTCTGCCCCAGACCTGGGGCCCTGCTGCTCTGGACCCATGGGCCTCCCTTCTGTCTGCCTCTCCCATCCTAGCTGGGCCTCCTAGAGGGGACTGGTGGGAAGGGGGCTGCAGGGAACCCAGGCCAGTCGTGGCAGGGGACTCAGGGTGTGGATGAAGTTCTGCCATAAGGATTTGGGGTGGCTCAGAGGTGTTCTGAGAGCCCAGGAGAGGAGGAAGGAGGGTCAGAGTTAGCGAGGACCACTGGGAACCGGCCCCCTCTTCCCGTGTTCCTCTTCCACATCCCAGACCCTACTTTGGAGCCAGGGAAAGAAAGGGGAGGAGGGCAGCGGGGGAGCTGGCTCCAGCCCCAGGATACACCGAGGAAATTAGTTTGTCTCTATGCTTGTCAGCGTGTGAACCTCCCCCTGGGCCCTAGCCTATCCCAGGCCTCGCCCCTCGCTTCTCCCTTTCTCTCCCCAGCTGAACTGTCTCCCTCAGCCCTTTCCCTGGGCCCCAGGCTTCTCCCCCGGGAGGTTGGCAAGGCTCTGTCCTCTTCCCTAGACTGGCTTCCATACCCTTCCTCCTGCCCCACTCTTGCGACTGCCTCGGTTGCTTCCTTCCGCAGCCCCGCTCCGATGGGCTGAGCCCTTCCTTGGGGCTTAGTGAGTACCGTCAGTCCCCAGCCCTTCAGCTGCTGGGACCAGACATGTCAAGAGGCAAATGGAGCTCCCATGCCCACAGGCCCCTCTGCCTTTCCACCCACTTTCCCCTTTCTGGTTTCCCTGTCCAGAAAACCTTTGCTTGACTCTGCTACCCCCTCTAGTTCCCGACCCTTTTTCTCTCCTGGCTTTCCCTGCCAAATTTCTCGAAGGAGTGGTCTACACCCTCTGCCTCCACTTCCTCTCCACCCACTCACTCCTTAACCCCCTGCAATCTGGCTTCCAGGCCACTGAAACGGTTCTCTCCAAGGTTGTCAGGCATCTCCTTCTTGCCAAACCCAACGGCACTTTCTAAGGCTCATTCTCCTGCTCTGTTTTACAGCCACACTGCTGAGCGCTGCTGCCTTCTTGAACTCCTCTTCTTGGCTCCGCACTCTCCTGGTCCAACTCCTACCTCTGCGGCCTGGCCTCCTGGGGCCTCCTGGCTCCTCTTCCTCTTTGCCCTGCCCCCAGGTCGGTGCTCTCCGGAGGCTTGCAAACACAGCCAGGCAAATCAGCGAGTCCTCCCCGAGGATCTGCTGCTCACTTTTTCTCTTCCTACACCTCTCCCCATAGGAGAGCTCAGCACCCCCATTGCTTCAACTATCACCTCCATACAGGTGACATCCCCGGAGAAACTTAGGGGAGGCCTGTGAACAGAGGCCCAGCAAGCTTGTTGATAGGGCCAGTGTCAGGGGACACAGGAAGTAGAAGCTTTGGGGACCGGTATCTCCTGGGCTGCGAGCCGGCTGCTTGGCCCCCTCCTTCTTCCCCTTCCCTATCACCCTCTCCTTTCTGCAGCTGAACTACCTGGGCCCCCCTTTCAACGAGCCTGACTTCAACCCACCTCGGCTGGGGGCAGAGACTCTGCCCAGGGCCACTGTCAACTTGGAAGTATGGCGAAGCCTCAATGACAAACTGCGGCTGACCCAGAACTACGAGGCCTACAGCCACCTTCTGTGCCACTTGCGTGGCCTTAACCGGCAGGCGGCAGCGGCCGAGCTGCGTCGCAGCCTGGCCCACTTCTGCACCAGCGTCCAGGGCCTGCTGGGCAGCATTGCGGGTGTCATGGCGGCTCTGGGCTACCCACTGCCCCAGCCTCTGCCCGGGACTGAGCCCACCTGGGCCCCTGGCCCCGCCCACAGCGACTTCCTCCAGAAGATGGACGACTTCTGGCTGCTGAAGGAGCTGCAGACCTGGCTGTGGCGCTCAGCCAAGGACTTCAACCGGCTCAAGAAGAAGATACAGCCTCCAGCAGCTGCAGTCACCCTGCACCTGGAGGCCCATGGCTTCTGATCTCTGACCTTTACCACCTCCTCTTTCCCTTCTCCCTCCAACCCTGCTCCCACTCTGGGAGGAGAAATCTGTATGCCAACACTTGTTGAGCCAGGAGACAGAAGCGGTGAGCCTCTGGCCCTTCCCGGACTTGGAGGAGGGCGTGATGCAATAAGGCCCATCTCCTCCCCACGCCCCAAAGTTCTGCAGGTCTGGGGAAGAGGTGCAATAGGCCGCGTCCCATTTCCACAGGAAGTAATGCTCAAGGGAGCCCGAAGTGGGTCGAGTCGGTGCACAGGCTCTCTCTCCTGCTTCCTGCCCATCACCTGCCAGTGCCCAACCAGCCCCTCAAGTGGCACTTCCAGGAAGCATGCCTGTAGGGCAGGAAGGGGGCCACCACAGCACCTGCCTTTCTGGGGTGAAGCCCTTTGACTGCCCCACTCTCCTTAGATGGGTGTTGCTCCCCTACCCCCATTAACTCCATACATCCAATTCAGGAAACAAACGCAGTGGCAAGTCCAAACAGGAAGAGATAGGATTAAAAATGGAAGAGGTGGGGTCTGCATTGGAGGTAATACTGAAAGCAGAGGGGCAGGGACAGATCAGACCCAGGGGTCACCAAGGCAACTGTGGCACAGGGTAGCAACCAAAGGATTGTGCCTCGAATTTTCTTGCCAGCATCATGGTGCCCTTCTCCGCCCCCTTTTCCAGGGTATCTGTGGGTTGCCCAGCCTGGGGAGGGCAACCATAGCCACAGCCACAGGATTTCCTGAAAGTTTACATTGCAGTAGCATTTCGGGGTGTCGGGGGGCAGCTCCCCCAGGCCCTGCCCTCCAGCCCCAACCACTCATGACTGTTTGTTGTATTAATATTTATTTATTTGGAGATGTTATTTATTAGATTATATTTATTGCAGAATTTCTATTCTTGTATTAACAAATAAAATGCTTGCCCCAGAAGCTTCTCTTCGCTTGGCCTTGCCCCTCCTCCTGGCTCTTATGACTCATTCTCCTGGCCCTTCCCCTCCCCTGGGAGAGCCTGGAAGCCCCAGAATTACCTCAGGAGATGCAAAGAGCTTGGGGAAGAGGTTCTCCCCGTTCTGTCCACCGGGGAAGATGTGTACATAGCGGACTTCACTCCAGTTCCCGCCTTCAACGCCGTGCTGCTCGGTAATCCTCCCAAATGCCTCCGCTGTCGCCTGTCTTCCTTCTCCCAGCCTCTGCTCAGTCTACCTCGCCTCTCTGGATTACTTTCATGGTCTCAGGGCTGTGTCTCTGCAAAGCAGTTTTACCTGCCCCTCTGGTGCCCTCCAGTGGTTAGCGCAGGCATTCAGTCCTCAGTTTCCCCAGAACCTGTACCTGTGGCTGCCTACAGCCCCCTCCTGCCCAGCAGTGACCCTCACCTTCGCAATGCCCTTCATCTCCTAAGAAGGGCGATGGACTGCGGCCAAGTTACGAGTCTCAGCTGTGACTACTCCTTTCCCTCCAATGTTAGGCGGCACATTTCTGGGAAAGAGAAAAGACTGCAAGTGAACGGGAAAGATGTTATTCGAGGGGTGACCTAATTCAAATCCCAGTTTCATAATCTATTAGCTGAATGACCTCGGACAAATTAAAGCTCTATTCTCCAGTCCCCATCTGTAAAATGGGGATATTAAATTCCCTTATACGGTTGTTGGAAAGGACAAGAGAGACAATAAAGGTAAGACACTTGGCTGCAGCGGTGATTCATAACTAGGTTACTCAGGACATCTGACGTGTCATGACACTAGTGAAGGGCTGCTGGGTGAATGAACGGGGTTACTGCTCCCACGTAATACGTGGATGTTTTATTATAACACAAGGGGCTCCTGGAGACCGTGCCCTAAGTGAAGGAAGTAACAAATGATGATGATGTCGATCCGTTCTAATGACCTGTCCAGCACTGTGCTAACTGGTGTCGGAAAGATACAAGAAGTGCAAGACCTAGGAGGCCGGCCCGGTGGCTCAGGAGGTTGGAGCTCCATGCTCCTAATGCCGAAGTCTGCCGGTTCGATTCCCACATGGCCCAGTGGGCTCTCAGCCACAAGCTTGCCGGATGGTGGGCTCCGCCCCCTGCAACTAAGATTGAACACGGCACCTTGAGCTGAGCTGCTGCTGAGCTCCCAGATGGCTCGGTTGGAAGGCGTCCTCTCAACCACAAGGTTGCCCATTTGACTCCCCCAAGGGACTCCTCCCTACAACTAACAACGGCAACTGGACCTGGAGCTGAGCTGCGCCCTTCACAACTAAGATTGAAAGGACAACAACTTGACTTGGAAAAAGTCCTGAAAGTACACACAGTTCCCCAATAAAGGGCTGTTCCCCTTCCCCAATAAAAATCTTAAAAAAAAAAAAAAAAGAAGAAGAAGTCCAAGACCCAAAGCAACGTGGCTGCTGCCCTTGTGGAGCCTGCGATCTGTCTAGGAAGAGAAGACAAATGAACCTGAGTGCTAAGGAACGAAAGCGTACACGTGTGATATACATTGGGAGGTACCGACAAGTGCCTGAGCCACGGGAAAAGGGAGAGGCTGGAGTATAGGTGCAGAAGCCATTGGACTTGCTTGTGGGTGGGGCAGGCCAGGCTCTGCTGAGTGTCCCTGAGTCACCTGGCCCAAGTTGGAGGGAACATGCCCACCCTGAGGGGTCCAGATTCTTCTTCAGGCAGAGCCATCTGCCCAGACATGGCCAGGGGCACCTGCAGGCCCTGCCTCCTGCCTAAGGAGACAGAAAGGAGAGGGCATCTGGGCCCAAATGAGGAGCAGCCTGTTATATGTAAGGTATCACGCAAAGGGCTGGACGGCATACCGGGAGGAGGAAAGTCTGTCCCACTCTGTTGTACTGTTTCTTGTGGGGCAGTTTCTGAGTCTTCCCCATCTGTCTAGCTCAGCACCCAGCTCAGGCTCCAGCCGAAAGGTGTCTAATTAGTGTGTTGTTCAAAATAATAATCTGGGAAAGGGACTAGGGCCCCCCTCGCCCCAAATTCTAGAATCCAAGATAGAATTTGATGAAGTGTAGGACGACCCAGGGAAACTACTGTGGGAGTCAAGAAAGGAGCGGCTGCCTCCAGTTGGGTGAGAGCTCTGCTGGTCTGTGAGCCCTAGAGGGGAGGCAGTGACCTTTTGAAGTCACCGAGTATTTCCAGTGCCTTGCACACAGTGAGTGCTTTGGCATAAACGCACAAGGTGGGATTTGACACCATTCTTGGAAGATGGGCAGACAAGGGAGAGTTAAGTGTGTCTGTCCCCCTTTTAAGCAGGTAGCATTTTGAGGGCAGCCTCCATGATTTATTCATCTTTGAATCCCTACAGCATGTTAGCAGAATAAAGTTCTTGATAATTCGATTTTAACTGATTTAAAGTGTGTCAAGACAAGAGTGTATTAGAAGTCGAGAGGAGAGTTTTAAGGAGGCAGTTGATCGACTGCCCCAGTGTCAGATGCCCCAGAAGAACTGAGAGAAGAACACAGGGAAAATCCACTGCTTTGGTAATCAGGATGTCCCAGGTGACCTCTGCGCGAGCAGTTGAGAGGCAGATGCCCGACTGTGAGACTAAAGAAGGAGATGGTAGAAGAAAGTAGAAAGGGTAAATATGTTCCCTCAGGATTTTGGTGCCAAAGGGAATGAATACCTAGAGGGGGTGGCGTGGGCATGGAACATTTTTTGTTTGGTTGGTAGGTTTGCTGTTGTTGTTTTAAATGGAAGAGATTTAAATGTCATGGCTGCGTGAGGGATGGCGGCTGGAGAATGGAGAGACTGGGGAAAGGGATCTGGGACAAGCAGACGAGAACCAAAAGGGTTGCTGGGCAGCCACACGGAACCAGGTGACATCAGCAAACACAACTCTGTTGTCCACTGACCCATTTGTGACATTCCCTAGCAAGCCAGAGATGGCCGGAGGTGGGGGCAGACTGGAGAAAGGGCACTGACCCAGGCTGAGGACCGGGAAGGCAGGAATGGCAGCGAATCAGGGGGCGAGAGACTGGAGGGCTGGCAATTGTACTGTTGAGTGGTGGTGAGCCTCGCAGTGGTCAGTGTGAGCAGGTGGGGAGCAGTGAGAAATGGGAGGGAGTGACCAGGATAGCTGGGCGAGCTGGGGATTCGCTCCAGCTCAGGATGCAGAAGGTGTATGCTAAGGAGAAGGGGGGGAGGGGCATGAAGAGAAGAGCCCGGTCAGAAGGGGCATTTCAGAGTCGGAGTTCTTGAACTCTCTCCCAGATAGATGGTTTCGGCTCCCTACTGATGGTTTCGGTGGTGTGAGCCCCTCCTTTGGGTTGTAGCAGTGTGGACCACTGTGCAGGTAGCTCCTGGTAAATGACAGGTCACCAGGCTTGTCTGAGGGTGAGTTTGTCATTGCTTCTCCATCCACAGCTGTTCCTGGAGAGATGATGAGTTTTCCTCGGTTATCTTAGGTTCCACCTCTTAAGTTTGGTCTTAGAGTCAGGGGCCCAGGTATCCGGAGGTCAACCTAAGAGCCTGGAATTCCTGAGGCCCTGCAGTGTCACGGGGGTGTGTGGGGGGGTGGTCTTCAGAAATCCTTCTGTTCATAGGAAGGCTGGGGAGAGTGGAACGGAGGGAGAGAAGGCCCTCCTCCTGGCCATCTCCAGGCAGCAAGGAGAGGATTAGAAATCTCATTGGACACGCGCCTGTGTTTGAGATACAGAACTGTCACTTAGGGGAGGCAACTTCCAAGGGGTGTAGGAGTGGGTACAGAAGAGGTTCTGCTGCAGGGAGGCAAAAGGGTTGTCACACTGTGCCAGTTGCCTGCGTTGGCAAAGACTGACCCAACATCCCGGAATTACGGCCCCTTGGTATGTGCGAAGACTCATTCAAGTACTCATCTTACACACACACATACATTCTCTCTCTCTCTCTCTCTCTCTCTCTCTCTCTCTCTCTCTCTCTCTCTCTCACCACAGCTACCCCAAATGGGGAAGGGCCAAGGGAGGCCCTGTCCCCCTTAACCTAGGGGGCAAAGACCAGTGACCCAGGCCTGGCTGAGTGCTTTGATGGGAGACTCCCTCTCAGCTCCCCCTTCTTCTCTGGAGCCATAACTGTCCTTGCCTTTGTCCCTTCAGTTCTTGAGCTCCCTGACTCAGCCCGGTTCCCCCAATTTCCCAGCAGTGGACAAAGCCCTTGTCAGTAGGGTGGGGGTGGGGACAGTAAGAGAGTAACTGTGAGCTTTAGAACCACAGATTCAGCCCTTTCCTCATCTCAGCCTTCAGGGTCCCTCAGCCTCCCTAGTTCAGAGGTCACCTCTTGGCCCCTCCCCAACTTGCCCGGAGCTGATGGGGTAGAAACCAGGACTTTCCTTCCAGCTGGACAAAGTCTGACACCTGGTGGCCAAGGTGAGGAATGGCCAGAAAGCTCCTTTTCAAATCTCCCCAGAACTTCACAGAACCAGGAGGGCCAAGATGAAAGGGGAGGTGATGGGAGGAGGTTTGGAGGGGGTGGTTGGGACAGGACAAAAGAGACATCCAGTGGTATAAAAACTCAGACCCACGGGAAGCTTTGCCTTCCACCAGGCCCCTGCCCCTTAAGCCCACGAGGCCAGAGAAGTGGGGTATCTGGGAGGGTCGTGAGGGACTAGGAGGAGCTACCAGAAAGAATTTTGGCCCACAGGGTGGGGAATGGGGCCCAAGGTGTGTATGTGGGGGCCGAGGGTGTGAGTCTGGCTGCCCAGAATCTCCAGCTCAGGGTGGGTGGCGGGGCCTGAGGGACTGAGGAAGGGGGGTGCTGGGGAGGGAAGGAGAGCGGCAACGCCCCACTGCCTGCTGGGCCCCAGGCAGCTGCTTCCCTCCCTCCACCTGTCCACACCTTCCTAGCTCTAGCTGGCTCTCCCAACAAGCTCCCCATGAGCTGGGGGAGGGGAAGGGGCTCTTAGGGCACATGTGCGAAGCTGAGGGCTATCCCGCCAGTGTCGGAGCTATGCCCCTTCCCTTTGGAGCAGTCCACGGTAGGTCTCAGCCTTCAGGAAGGTTCTGGGCTCCTGTTCCAGTTCTTTTCTCTCCTTTTTTCTGGTTCCCCTAAGAGTTTGGTCTTGGCCATGAATCAAGGGCTTTGAGTGTTCCCAGGCCAAAGTGCAAAGGTCACTCCTGCTAGTCCCATCATCAACCTCTGGGGCTCAGGGCTGACACAGGAACCCAGGCCTGGGTCTCAGGAAATTCCCTGAAGGGAGAGAAGTTAGCCCCCAACTCAGGCCTCTAGCCTGAAGCCTGAACTGTGACAGAGCCGAGGACAACAGTTTTGGGGATGGATCAGGAGGCTGTCTGAGCAGGGTAGGGGTTCCAGGAAGGAAGGTGATAAGGGGCAGGCAAGGTTGGGGAAGTATAGAAGGAAAAGACGAAGGATGGGCAGGCCAAAGTCCAGTCTAGTTGCCAGCACACCTTCGGGAGCCAGATGCCAAGTAAGGAAAGGATGCCAGTTGGACACGGATGGTTCCAAATTCCTGGATGCCAACTCCTTTGAGCCTTGGGACTTGATCCCACTGCGGCCTGACTAGGAGAGGAGGGCAATGCTGCCAGTGCAGAGTTCCCGCAACTCCAGGCCAGAAGGCCAGCCTTCAGGTGCCGGCATATAGCTGACTGCCCTGATTCTCTTTCTTAGGGCTGGGGAAAGCTAAAGGCTAAGGGCGACATCTTCCAGGCTGGGTGGGAGAGGCTAGTAGGGCCTGGGCCAGGCAAATCTGGGGGCAGCTGGCAGGGACAGTCCAGACAGTGCCCACACAGCAGGTCAGGGTGCCAGAGGGAAGAGAGAATAGGCTCAGGCGGCAGTGGGAGCCACTGTGGCCGCCCAGAGGCACACCCCATTTCACGCTCCCTGGGCGGTGGCAGGGCCCCACGGCTATCAGCTTTCAGGGGTGGGAGGGACCAGGAATGAGGAGGGGTCTGCCCCACCCATGGCTCCCTACTCCCTTAGGGCTTTGTGGGCTCAGGAGTTGGGTGCCACAGGCCTCTGGGAACGCCCTCTGGAGAGGGCGTGGCCAGTCCTACAGAGTCTGGCCATCATCCCTCCAGAGTGTTCAGGGCCTGCTAGGACCCCACACCTAAGCCCTTCCCAGGCCTGGAGGACAGGGCCTCCCTGCTTCCCTCCCCAAAGGAGCAGGGCCCCTGTCTCCCTCAGTGTGGGCCCCACTTAGTCCATGAGGCAGGTGGGGGGGATTAGATCAGGCCCGCTCAAACAATAAAGCAGAGAAGGGCCCCCCCAGCTCTGTGCAGCGCACCCTGGAGCTCTCACTCCTCCACTCAGCTCTCCTCTAGGAAGCAGATGGGGGAGCCGGACAGGAGGAGGCCCCTGAAGACGTGGCCTGCTCCTGCTCCTCCCTTTGGGGGTCTGCTCTCCAGAGTGTTTTCCTCCCTTGCGGCCACCCTCCTCCTCTCCCACCCAGAGCACCCAGACTCCAGAGCAGGGGGAGAGGGGGAAGGCAGCGGCCTCTGAGTAGACCCTCGCTCCCCTGGAGGGAAGGGAAGAACCGGATGGGATCTCTAGAGGGTGATTAGCGCTGGGCCGTCCCAGGGCAGATTCCCAGACTCCCACTGGCCAGAATTTTTGCCTGCTGCCAGGAAGTTGGTGAGGGGGAGGCGGGTGTAGGAGTGAGTCAGCGATGACAGGAGCCCAAGGGACAAAGGTCATGGGTGGAGAATGGAGAGACACTGTTTACTCAGCCTGCCTCCTCCAGGAGGTCTTCCAGTCCTACGCCAGCCCTGTGGTCCAACCCATCTCTGACCCACCCTTCCCCCTTCTCCCAATTGTTAGTAATTTTATCCTTGCATTGACAACTTGTAGGTCCCGTTAGCCTGTGAGCTCCTGGGGGTCACGGAGAGGCTGTGGTTTAACTGGGGCCCCACAACGTCTGTGACTACCAGCACTTCCGACTTTCAGGAACCATTTTACATCTATTTCAGTTGGGTGAATCTGTGGGAAAGTGCTTAGAACAGTATTTGGCACACTGTACGTGCCACAGAAGTGTCAGGTTTATTGTTGGTATTTTCTGCTCACATTCTCGTATTAGTGTGAGACAGGCAAGAGTTTGCTATGAAGAACAGGGGATCCAAACCCACTCTGGCCTCCCACTCACTGTGGAATCTTCCTGACTAGTAGGGCAGGCAGGAGCCGGCTGTGGGACCCCAGGAGAGCCCACAAGGCAAACGCCTGCCTGGACTAAGAGTGGGCAGTATCTTTGGGTGCAGGCTGTGAGAAAGGAGCTTTCCCAACCCATGGGGCTTCTCCAGACAGCTCTCCTGGGGCCAGGGGGGTGGGGTGGGAGCAGGGAAGAGGGTTGGATTAACCCCAACTCTCTTCGGACCTCTAGACCTGCCCCCACAATGTTCTGTGGGCCAAGGAGGGTGGGGAGGTGGGGAGTGGAAGGCTCCAGCTGGGCTCTGGGGAGTTACAAACCGGCCACGGGGATTAGTGAGGCTGAAAAGAACATTTGCCTAGGAAGGGAAAACGGGAAGTGAGAGGCTGAGGACAACGCTCTGTAAGTCCCCTGAGACTCACTGCAGGCTAGTGGGGGGGGGGCCGTTAGGAAGAGGTGGTGTTGTACGGGGCATTTTGACAGGTCCCACACCCCAGCATCACCCCTTCTCCCCCGGAACACAGCTGTAGCAGCTACCCCGCCCCCTCTGTCTGCGCCACCTGCCATTGGTTGGAGTCAGGCACCGCCCCACAGAGGCGGCCTGCCATTGGCTTAGGTCTTTGATGTTTGTATGCTTGAGGGTAGAGAGAGATGCGTCATCCCCTGGAAACTGCGGACTTCCTCTCTGTTTGTCTGGGTCATCCTGTCTGCCGGTCGCTGGCCCCAGGCTCACTCTCTGGCCCCAGCCCTCTCTCACTCTCTCTCTCTCAGCAGCTGTCTCTCTCGTGCCCGCTGGCCTGTCTCTCTCCGCAGTCGTCTCCTTCTCTGCCTGCCTGGGTGGCCACCATGAGCCGGAAGCGGCTCATCACTGACTCCTATCCTGTAGTGAAGAGGAGGGAGAGCCCTGCTGGACACAACAAGGGGGAGCTGGCATCAGAGCTAGGTCTCTGAGGTGTGGGGCGGGGCGGGAGGAGTGGACGCCGAGGGACATGGGACGTGGGCAATAAAGGGGAAGTGAAGTATGTCTTCTACTTCCTACACCAGGCTTGGTCTCGGAAGGCAGAGGCAGAGGGGGTGGTGAGGGCAGCGAGCAGTAGGACAGCTGTGAGGCGTGGGGCAGGGGACCAGTCCTGCAGGGCACAGGCCCGGGCAGGCCTGAGGAGCAGCTTGTCATTGCAGAGGAAGAGCCCCAGCCCTTGAGCGTGGATGAAGCCGAGCTGGAGTTGCTGAGGCAGTTTGACCTGGCCTGGCAGTACGGGCCCTGCACAGGTGAGAACCCCTCCAGGCCCCAGGAGCACATCCCAGAGCCAGTCCTGTCACCCACACGTCTGAAGCAACAGAAGCCCCTGCCTGATGCTCTCAAGCGCTGTCTCCTGAGATGGGAGTGCAGAGGTCCCCACACACCCCTCCACACACAATCTCTAGTCTGCACTATTCTCCACCCCCTGTGAGACCCCACTGTCTTCTTCCCACCTTGGCAGGGATCACTCGGCTGCAGCGCTGGCATCGGGCAGAGCAGATGGGCTTGGAGCCTCCCCCAGAAGTGCGTCAGGTGCTGCAAACCCACCCCGGAGATCCCCGCTTCCAGTGCAGGTCAGAGACAGGCCAGGGAGGACTTTCAGGCCAACCAGGGCCTTCTCCAGACACCACGGGCCTGCTGGCCCAGGGCGGGGGCTGCTCTGACCTGAGGGAGAAATGGATGCAGGCTTGGGGTCCCTTGCTGAGCAGGCAAGAAAATTCTACAAGGTGCCTGGCTCAAGAGGGTAGAAGAAGGCTGCTTTAGTAATTCTTATCTCTGAGCTAATGGTGGGGGAAGGGTATACCCAGGGCCCAAGGGACTATCTATTTAGTACTGAGCAGTTGGCCAAGGACTATAGGCCATGCCCAAGAACTGGTGCTGGTGAAATCAGATCAAGGGACTTCACGGACTAATTCTCTCTGGTTTCTCCCCCCCACCCCACCCCCCGCACAGCCTCTGGCATTTCTATCCCCTCTGAGGCACCACCGAAGACCTCCTGCCCGCACCCGAGAACCTCAGGACACAGGGAGAGCCATTGCTGCCCCTTAGCTCGGCTCTGCGGTGAAGAACATTTGGCAGGAAGAAGTCTCACAGGGCAGGAAGGAGGCTGAATGTGGTCTCCGCGATCAGCCCTCCATCTAACCAGCAGGCTCCCAGAGCCCCTCTGAGGGCCGACGAGCACCTGCTCCATGGGAGGTGGTCCCTGAGGAAAAGGATCTGGCCCTGAGTCTTCTGACGCCTACCTCCCGCCTCCCTGACCTACAGACTGTGGCCCTCGGGATGACATAGCAACTCCGGCACAGTCTGCCCAACAGACTCAGGCAGATGCACTCCTCCCCTAAGCCTGGGAATATGAGGGCAGAACTGGCAGAGCTCGCCGGGCAAGAGGGTCACTAATACTAATCAATAAAGAACAGCCTGGAAGCCAGACCTCCGGTCCCTTACTGTGGCCCTGTTTGGGCTGGCAGCACCCAGCAAGTTGATAAGTGGGAGACAGCCAGCAGCACACTTTTTGACTAGGTGCGTGTGCCTCTTCCGCTGCCTAACTTTAGACCAAAGAGGGAGGAAAGACACCTAAGACCAACGGTCAAGTCCTCACGAGAGCTAAGCAACCTCTGGCGCCCCCTGGTGGTGCACAGGGAAGCTACTCTTTAGTCACCTGCCCTGACCAGCCAGAGAAAACCTACCAGACCAGCCACCTAGCCTGCCCAGTGTTCACCTCTCGGAAATGGGTCCTTTGTCAGAGGAGGATCCATGCGGTCCCTGGATCAGAAAGTCCAGACAGACTTACTCACTCCCAGCAAGCACCTCTGCTTCCCACAAGGGGTTCCAAAGCAGAGTTCGGGGAGAGTTTTAACCCATAGAACCTGCTCAGAGATAGCCACAATCAGGGGCTTTGGTAGGGAACTGGATGGTGCTGGGGGTGGAGGAGGACTGGCTGGAGCCAGAAACAGTGCTTCGGGGACCTTGGGACAACACTCCCTGACAAACAGTATCAGTACTGCTCACATGGTGTCACCCTCATAAGCTCGATCAGCTCTCCATCCTGGGGCACAGAGACAGACCGCGCTCTGAACTCCTTGCAAACAGGCCTACAGAGCGGCCAAGGGGTCTTTTAGCCCCTATTTTATTGAGCCCTGATCATGCCTCAAGGACTTCAAATGTTTTCTCTCTAAACTCCCTGAAAAGCCTTCAAGGTTAGCTTTTACGGCGAGGGAAACTAAAGCCTGGGAAGGTTGTGTAAAGTTTCCCGACAGCAGCGGCCTGGCCATGGTGGTGCAGAGGCCGGGTCCATGCCTGTATCCCGTGCCCTGCCCATCTGCTGAGCACCTGTATGCGCCGGCTCTAGAAGTCCTCTCAGCTGTTATTAGTTGTGAGGAGGTGGACCAAAACAAACATGTAACTGTTATGTCAGGTGGTGGTCAGTGGAAAGCAAAATTAGGGGCCAGAGAGTGCCAGAGAGGCTGGTCAGTGGAGGCTTGACAGGGTGGCCTTTAAGCGGGGAGCTGAAGGAAGTACGGGAGTGAGCCTGGCATCCATGTGAGTGCTCCAGACAGAAGGAACCATCAGCACACCCTCCGCAAGGAGGGAGTCAGTGTTTCCAGCCTGGTCAAGAGCTAGCATGGAGGCCAGTGTGGCCCAGGGCCAGGGAGCGAGGGGAGTGTGGTGGGAAATGAGGCCAGAGAGGCAGCAGGTAGGTCCCACAGGGCCTTGCAGGCCAGGATAGGATTCTGGATTGTACTCTGAAGGAGAGGAAGACATTGGTGGGTTTGAAGCCAATCAATGACGTAATAAAACATGTTTTGAAAACATTACTCTGGCTGTTGGAGAACAGATGGTGGGGCTGGGGGAAGAAGAGGCAAAACCACTCAGGAGACTATCGGGCTCAGCCTCATGAGAGGTGATGGTGATTGCGACCGACCGGCGTGGGAAGACGGAGGTGGTAAGAAGTGGCCAGACGCCTTCTGTGTTTAGAAGGGAGGACTGATTGACAGGACTCGCTGATCGGTTGGCTGGGGGGTTTAAGAGAGAGAGAGAGTGGAGCCAAGGATAACTCCAAAGGTTTTGGCGTGAGCAACTGGAAGGACAGAGTTCCCATTACTAAGATGGGAAAGATTGTGGGAAGGGTGGGGTGGGGTAGGAATCAAGAGTTCGGATTTGACATCTGTGACACATCAGGGGGAGACAGAGAAGAGGCAGTGGATATGCAAGTCTGGAGTTCTGGGGACAGCTCTGAATTTGAGATCCAACTTTGGGCATCTTTTAGACGGCATTTAAAGCCATCGTGTGAATGAGATTACCTGAATACAAATAGAGACAAGAAATGGTCCGAGGCCAGTCCTGGGGCCTGGTATGCTTGGAGGAGAGGGAGAAAAGGGCATTTAGCAAAGGAGACTAAGGAGTGGCAAGACTGGAGGAAAATCAGGAGAGGGTAGAGCCTGGGAGGCCTGGGCCCAAGGTGTTTCAAGGTCTCCAACGGTAAAATGAAGCCTGAGAACAGCACGCTGGACTTGGCAATGCAGCGGTCACTGGAGACGAGTAGCCCCCGTGGACTGATGGGGGAACAGTGTGCCTGCCTGGGGTGGGCTCAGAGGGAATGGCAGAAGTGCAACCAGGGAGCGTGCCGATTCTGTCAGGGACTTTGGACTGTGAAGGGAGCAGAGATATAGAATGGTAACGAGAGGGGAGGTGGCACCAAAGCAGGGGTTTTTATGTGTTGTTTTGTTTTGTCTTTTGTTTTCGATGGAGTGATTTCAGCATAGTTACATGGTGAAGAGTGATCCCTTACGGAGGGATGCGAGGAGACAGCTCTGTGAGCAAGGTCATGAGGGAGAGAAGGTGAAGGGGGGAAGGGCCAGGACTAGTACACAAGGAAGAGGATGGCCTTGGATCGGAGCACCCCCTGGGACAGGAAGGGAGGCAGGTAGCGGGGTACAGCTGGGAGTGGGAACATGCGAGCATCAGATATTTGCTGAGAGCCCGGTATGGCTGGGAGGGAGGGATGTATACTCACTGCCACCGTGTCGTCTGCTGTGCTGACTGCTGCACATGTGTTAGCTCCTTGACTCCTAGAACGATCTCATTGGTAAGTGTTATTCACAGGTAAGGAAACTAAGGCTGAGAGGAAAAGGGACTTGCTCAATCAGTAAACACCAGGCTCCACCACATGCAGGTCTGTCTGCCCACGCTGTTACCCCGCACCTGCACTCCTGCCTGCACCTGTGCATAGGTGCTTACCATGGTGCTGAAGAGATCAGGCCTACCTGTGCGGAAAGCTAAGAAAACAGTGTAATACAAGTGCTACCTCTGGCCAACTAGGAGTGGTGTAGACACACGTTCTCAGGCCAGAGAGAGCACCATGTGTGAAAGAGACCCTCCTGCCACCTCTGCTGAACTGGCATTGCCCCCTTCTCACCACGCCCCTGCTTCTCAGACTTTCCCATTGCAAAATGAAGGCAGACTCCCCACTAGGGCTGGGGCGGGGTGGCCCAAGACACCTCCACTCTGAATATTCTTAGTAGTTGTGTGTTTGACCTTAAAAAGCTCTGGTCAGTTTTGCATTCTACTCCAATGATATGTCTGGACATAAAAATGAATGAACTCACTTATCCAATGAATGAACCCTTCAGGCAGATGTGCCAGGTGTGGCCTAGGGCTGGCTGCACGTACCCTGACACGCCCACCACCACCCAGTCCAGGCTGAGCAGCACTGCAGAAAGCACCACACAGCGTTTCCCGGAAGAAAATGGGAAGTGAGTAGCCATGGGAGGGTGAGTAGAGTCGGCCAGCAGAGAAGAGCATTCTAGATGGAGGGGCTGGGCTGAGCAGAGGCAACAAGGAGGGGTGGATGTGTGCACTCGGGGGTGTGCGACTGTGGCACTCACACTATAAAAGTCAGCACAATCAAAAGCTAGCAGTTCAGGGCTCACTATGTATCCAGTACTGTTCTAATTGTCTTTTGTCCTCACAGCAACCCTAGAAACAATTATACATTTTTTTATAAAGCGATTTTAAAGAGGAAAGTCAGGCACAGAGAGGTTAAGCACTTGCCTAGGGTCACACAGCACGTAAGGGTCAGGAATGGGATATGATCCCAGAGTCCGGCTTCACAGCCTGCAGTCGTAGCATGTAGGATAATGCAAGTGAGATGGGCTGGGACCAAACACAGGGTTTGGGGCTTGAGGAGTCTGGACTTATCTATGCTGATGACAGTTCCTGAAAGTTTTTGAGCAGGAGAAAGACAGGATCAAAATAATCATTCTAGAAAAATCTGTCCAGGGATGAAAGAAAAACTAAAGGGGGAAGAAACTGCAGGCAGGAAGACTAAGTGGGAAGCTATGAAATATTCAAGACATGGGTGCTGAGGCCCTGGATTAGCGTCAGAATGGAAAGGACAAAGAGCTTATAAGAGATGTTGCAAAGGAAGTTGGCAAGACTTGTGTTTGGGAAGAGTGAGGAGGAGGCGTCAAACATGAGTCAGGTTTTGAGCTTGGGTGGGTGAGAGAATGCTGATGCCATGGGCAGAGAAACGGAAACTGGGAGGCTCGATTTCGTGCATGTTTAGTTTGAGATGATGACAGGACGTCCAAATGGAAACATCTAGTAGGCAATGGAGACCTAGAGGTCAAGTCTAGCAGCAAGGTCTGGGGCTAGCGGGGAGTCAGTCACCTGCATAGAACGGACACTTGAGCCCAGGAGCATGAATGAGTTCTTTCAGAGTTAAGAAAGACAGGGAGAGGCTGCAAAGACAGGACCAAAGATAGCACTTGGGAAACTTCTCTCTAGAAGGTGGAAGAGCAGCAAATGAGAGCGGAGTGTGGCAGGAGAGTCAAGGTAGAGCAGTGTCGGGGAGGTTCCCGAGAACTTCCCAAGTGGTCCTGGCTGGTGTGACGCTGCCACGATGTCAAAGAAGATATCGTTATGGATGATGGAAATGCTACAGGATGGCTTGCTCTGATTTGGTTTCCACATTTCCTGCTTCCCTCTGTCCCTGTTTTGTAGTTCTCTCTGGCACCCCCAGCTGTCACAGTAACTACCAGTGCCACGCCCATCAGTGAGGGCCACACTGATTCATGCTTTATTGACTCAGGTGTGGTAACATTTATCCACCCTCAAACTCAGACAAACTCACTAAGTAGCATGAAGGCTTAAGGAGCTAATTTACCAAGAAACTCAAGTAAACAAGGGAAGGGAACGCATTTCTGAACCAGTCTAGAAGCACATCAAAGCCACAGCAGTGCCACTTGAGGCGAATTTGGGTTGACACCACCTCTAGGACCTTGCTAGTTTTCTCTGCTCGTAGATAGGCTTCCAGTTCATCCACTTTCGTCCTAGAAAGTGGATGAACTAGAAAACGACAACTTTGTGCTAGTCGTGGCAAACGCAAATGATTAGAAGCCCAGTCCCTAAGCTCTACGAGCTCACTGGAGTGGGAGAGAGAGGAAAGATGTGCACGTGAATTTCAAACAGTGCCCCATGACAGGTGTGAACGTGACACTGTGGGAACTCAGATTCCTGAACACGGCCCTTTAAGGGTGAGGAGGGGTCCCCCGCAAGGCACACAAGTGATGGTGGACTATGTGTTCAGTGCTGCATCCTTCTTGAGCCCTCCTTTGGTCCTTTGTCTATTGAAGGCAAAGACATTTTCTAGAAACCTCCTCTGGGGTGGATGCCTCCTTCACCTCACCTGGAGGTTCTAATGGCACTTCGTCCTGCAAGTCCTAGCCTTGATTTCACGCTGTTTCTCTCGGTGTCACCTTCCCAAAGACGAGTGAAGGATTCCTCCTCTGCTCCCGCGGTAACCATGTACATTTCATGCTCGCACACCCCATTGCGGCAGTGACACATGCCACTGGCTCCGCTGCCAGACAGTATTTTCTCCTTGTCCGTGTGTACTGAGCACAGGGCCAGCTACACAGTCAGCTGTGTACTCGAAGCTGACAGAACCTTTCCACTTCGCTCACACCCACTGTTTGGTCTGTCGGTCTGTCCAGCCTGTGACAATCCTTTATGTGCCAGTGGTGATGGCCAGTCCTAAACTCCACCGAAATTTGGTCTCTGTCTACGTCAGTTCTCCTGGGGGTTGTTGGGCCTTGGTCGCAGGAGTCACCTGTCCCTAGAGCCTTCTCGGCAAGGAAGGCATCAGAGCTGTCAATTTCAGAAGCAGCTCCTTGTCACTTCCTGAGCCGGGGCCTGTGCCCCGCCCCGGGCCAGCCTGCTGACTGCTCGCTCCACTGAGGTCCTCTCAGATGCAGCGCAGACACGGGTCATCGTATCTGGAGTGCCGAGAACCACCTGGCCCACTTCTCCACGTGCTCCGGGAGCACGGCTGCCCAGGCTCCTGCTGTCAGAGTCCCACAGTGACACGGTGCTGACGTGGCATTCTTGATCAAAACGACAAATGCAGATATCCCTATCAGTCCATATCTAGAAATTCATCCGACACATACACGTGTATGTGTAAGGTAACACATATCAGGTTATTTATCACTGCACTGTTTGTAATAGCAAAGACTACAAACAGCCTCGACACCTATCCAGAAGGGATCGGTAGAGGAAAGGATAGGCCACAGGGGACACCGTCTGTGAACAAGTGCGAGGAAGCTCTTTATGTACTGGTCTAGACAGGATGCCCTCGAAAATATATAGTTAAGTGGGGTGGGGGCGGATTTGATATGCTACAGTTTGGGTAACACTATGTGTGTGTACCCACTTGTATTAAGCCCATGTTGTCTCTGAGAGGACACCCAAGCAACTGGTAGCGTTAGTTGCCTTTGAGAGGAAGGTAACTTGGCAGCCTGGAAACAGGAATGAGGGGAAATTGTTCATTGAATAAGTACTTTTGAATTTTGCACTACGTAACTACATTATCCTTGTAATCAATCAATCACTAAGAAATAAGTCTTATCGTGTTCATGTTGATGTATTTAACAAGTATGAAAAATAACAGAAACAATTCCACTAGGGTAGAAGGGTCATTGTGTCACGTGTGGCAGTGGCTTTGTGGCTGGCCCTGGACTCGTGACACTCCATTCCACTGAGAGAGTAGGGGCGCCTCTCACCTGTCCTTATGGGGGTCCTGGCATGGAGAGGTCTAGGGCTTATTCTCTCTAGAAAGTTCATCTCTTCTTTCACACGATCTCTGCCAGGCACCTAGTATTACCCACATTGTCATGGCGACAGGTTTCACAAGAGTCCAGTGTAAGTCCGACCAGTTCATGCCTTTATTCGTTTATCAAGTGCTTATGGGCCACCTGTTAGTGTAAGGAGTGTGTGGACTATACAGCCTAGGTCCCCAGCCTTGAAGAGTTTTCAGTTCACACTTACGTGTATGGAAAGATGCCCAGTTTCACTCAAAGGAAGACTGGCAAAAGCTAAAGCACGTGGACCATGTACTCTGTTGGCAAGGCTTGGGGAAACACGTAGAAGCCTCTATGGAGGGGAATTTGGTAGCACTAATAAGGTGACATAGCATTCACCCTTAGGCCCAGCAATCCCACTTTTGGAAATGTACCCCAAAGATTCACTTCCACGACCCCTCAGCCCTGCCACTGCAGTGTGAAATCAGCCATGGACAATGTGTAAACAAATGGGCAGGCATGGCCGTATGTGGCCCGCGGTGGGCAAGATTTGGGCAGGCTGTATGTAGCTTGCCACCCCTTCTCTAGGTCATGGCCTTTCGGGTCTCAGCCCAGTACCCAGAGCATTATTTCCACTCTGGCTAGGCCGGAACTCAAATTCCCCCAGCACTGTGTAATCTTTAGTATCGCCATTCTACTACCAAATCCACAGCAGCAGCTCTCCGCCAGGTTTCCTGAGGCCTCACTGTACACGTGTGCAGCCCAGCCCTCAGCGAAGGATCTCCAGAGAACCCACACACGAACTCCTGGGTACTCCCCACTCCGCACAGCTGCCCCCTCTCTGACATCCTGCCCTCAACTCTGATCTCTGCTTTATCAGCCCAGTGAACTGTCGTGCTCTCTGCATGGGCTCCTCCTCTGTGCTGTGGTCTACACATTGTCAGGGGCCAGCTCAAGTGTTTTCCTCCTCTCAATGCTCCCAGCCCTGCTTACAGTTCAAAGACTAAGAATAGTTGCCATATGTGTGTGTGTGTGTGTGTGTGTGTGTGTGTGTGTGTGTGTGTGTATATATATTTATTTATTTATTTATTTATTTATTTATTTATTTATTTATAATGGGAAGGCTCTGACATGGTCGGAAGCGAGTTCGAAAAGTCAATGATTACAAAATAAATTTCATTCTCTGCCCATTGAAAAGGCCTAGAAGCACTAAAACCCTAGTAGCAATCAGCATACCTAGCACCTAGATCTCAGTTTCTAAATATCTTTCCCCACTTACAGAAAGTAGAGATCTTTGGACAAATGGCTGATTCCATATTTAGGACAGGGAAAATACTAGGTGCATCAAAGCTGTCAATGAAAACACTAGGGACATTATGTGGTAGCAAGCAACCGAGTAGGAACACGACCAAAGGATTTGGGCCTGCTTGAAGGAGCTCTCACTGGCCAAATACAGGAAAATTTGAGCATCTAAAACAATGATGCTAATGGCTTATAACACACAGAATAAAAAAATAATACATTAGTCTACAGTGATACTGAGAAAGAGGCCAAAGGGAAATTCTTCTTTCCTGAAGAATAATAGCTCCTTAAATGCATACCAAATGTAGGAAAAATGATGTAACTTTAAAAACACAATGAGGTCACTTAGGCAAAGATGGTTACTTGATGCTGAAACTAACGATTGACAGATTGTTGGAGACAGGATATTCACATGGTGTCAGCTGCCCACCCAACAGACTCCTTATGACCTCGGAGGGAAAAGGGTTCCTTGACAATGGTGAGATCTAGCAGATACCATCTTAACCAAGCACTCGAATTCCGTATCAACAATAATAGGATAAAGCAGTATTAAATGGCCGAAGTAATTCAACAGAAAGACCATGTCCCTTACATAGTACACTTACAAAATGTTTAACCTAAATGTAATCGTGAGGAAACATTCAAACAAATCCAAACTGAGAGATCACCTACAATACACCCAGCTTGGATTCTTCAGAAAAGTCAATGTCATGATAAACAAAAAGGCGGGAGGACTATTCTACATTCAAGAAGAACCAAGAGACATGACAGCCAAGTACAGCCTGTGATCTCTGAGTGGATCCGGAGTCGAATTTTTTTAAGACGCTGTAATGGAAAGTTTAGGGGTATTTTGGAGAAATGTAATTATAGGTCTGTAGTCTAGATAACAATACTGCATCATTGTGAAATTTCTTGGTCGCTATGGAAAAGTTTGGCGGTTCCTCAGAAAGTTAAACAGAGACTTAACATATGATCCAGCAGTTTCACTTTTAGGTACGTCCCCAAAAGAACTGAAAGCAGGGACTCAACCAGATGCGTCTACACTTACGTGCATAGCAGCGTCGCTCACCATTGCCAAAAAGTGGAAACAACCCAAGGGTCCATCGATAGACGAATGGCTACACAAAATGTGACATACACATACGATGGACTATTATTCAGCCTGAAGAAGGAGTGAAATTCTGATCCTCGCTACATGTATGAACATGGATAAACCTCAAAAACCTTATGCTAAGTGAAATAAGCCAGACACAAAAGGACAAATATTGTATGATTCCACTTATAGGAGGTACCTAGAATAGACAAATTCATTCAGACAGAAAGTAGAATAGAGGGACACTTCATGTCTACAGAGTTTCCATTTATGATGCTGAAAAGTTCTGGAAATGGACAGTGGTGTGATGGTTGCACAAAGTTGTGAATGTACTTAATGCCACAATTATACACTTAAAATGTTTAAAATAGTAAATTTCATGTTACGTATATTTTACCATAATCGTTTTTAAAAAGGTTATTGTGGTTATAAAGGATGAAGCCCTTATTGTTAAGAGATAGGGGCCAAAAATATTTAGGGGTGAAGTGTCTTAATGCCTACATCTTATTTTCAATGGGCCCAGAAAAAAAGAGAAAAGAGAGAGAAATGTGGCAGAAGGCTAACAACTGGTGAATCCAGATAGCTATAGGGTATATATGTGATTGTCGTACTAGTCTTCCAACTTTCTGTAGGTCTGCAAATTTTCCAAATAAAAAGAAGGTGTTCAACAAATATTTTTAAAGTTAATAAATGCGAAAGAGGAACCTCTTGGATAGAGAGACAAGCACGAGCAGAGGTGAAGAGGTGAAGAGGAAAGGGTTTTCAAGCACGAGCCAGCAGCCTCGCTTGATCTGGGTGACAGGTGCACCTCGATCTGGGTGAAAGGTGTACACTAGGACATTCTGGGAGATCAAGCGAGAAGGCTGGTGCCAGCTTGGGAAAGGCCCTGAGCAAAGAACTGAGTCTGCCGCCCTTGGCAGGTAAGGGCAGCACCACAGAAGGCAGTCAACTGGGAGGAACATGAGAAATGAGGCAGTACTTCCGAAGATTAATGGAGTCATGACGTTCTGGACAGGCTAGAGGATGTAAGCAGCTAGGAGGCTATTACAGTAACCCAGGCACGCGTGCAGGGACGTGGGCCAGAGGGAGCAAGTGGGAGTAAACGGCAACTGTTTTGTGAAGGACCGTCAGAATTTGATAACTGATTAAATGTGGAAAGTGAGATGTTTACACCTGGGGTAGGAGAACAGGGGAAATGGGAAAGTCAGCAGGACAGGCTGGTTTGCAGCTCAAGACTCAGAGAGATGAACTGTAAGACAGAAGAATGGGTTGAGTTTTTCCAAGCCTTCCTAGCAAATGGATCCTTCACAGGCTCTCAGGCTGTCAAACAGGGTCCGACTAGAAACAGAATTCTCTTTCCAAGGACAGCGTGTCCATCAGACCAACGTCGCCTGGCCCCACGACCCATCCCCCAGGGACCAGCAGGCCCTCAGACCTAAATGGCACCTCCACTCCTCTCCGGTAATGTCCCTTCCACCCATTTCCTTCCCACTTAGCCTGCGCGTAGTTCTGCCTTCTTGCTATAACCTCCTCTCTTATCTGAGTCCTTTTTCCTTTGTAAAAGGACAAGAATCAGAGGTATCTGCGCAGGGGTGGAGGGAGAGGGGGAAGGGATGAAGGAGCAGGGCTGGGGGGAGGGGAGGCCGCAGCAGGATGGTGGGAGGGGCGGCAGGGACAGCAGACCTGGTAGCAGGAGAGCGTCTGGCCATGCTCCAGCCAGCCCCACTGGCCGCACAGGATATCCAGCAGTACTGGGGGTGGGGGAATCTCCGCTTACCAGCATCCCACGGACCCCAGAATAATCCCATCTGTTGCCCCAAACCACTTACTCTGTCCCCATGGCACTCAGCCTTCCTCTCCCAGTTTCCCATTTCTGTAGAAAATAAGAGCTGGAGGTTGGCAGGAGTGTGGCCCTTCTGATGAGGCAGATCAGCCTGGCACAGGAACATGTGGGCCACTGAGACAGTCAGGTGGCGGACAGGGCTGGAGGGGGCATCTAGCTGAGCCAACAGGGAGGGTGGGGGCTGTGGAGAGGGTCTCGTGAGACGCTCACAGGATGGGAGTCAGTCCGCCAGACCAAGAGACAAGTGGCACAGGCGGCTACGGTCCTGGGCACACGGGCCCAGCTCCAAGCCTTCTCAGGCCACATGAAGATAAATTATGCATACAAATTATAAGCAGCTCTGTCTTCTCACGCCAGCCTCCAGGGCCATCCCAGCCTGCTGCCCACCCCCACCATGACGTCTAGTTGGCGCCAGGCCGGTACGTGGGGCCTTGCTTTACTTTGGGCTTTTCCATGTACCCCGCCCTGCCACACCCACATTCCCACCTTTACCTCTGCGGCTCACTGAGCTGCTGCCAGGCGTGCCAGTGGGGTGGGGGTTGGCATTACTACCCAGGCCCGAGAGTCCCACAGGCAAATTTGGCCAACTTGCCTTCCTACCCAGGGGGAGAACAGCTTTCATATTGTTGGTTCTCTAGCCCAGATACAGAGCCCCCTAACATGCCCTGGCTACCCAGGGTGGCCGCCTGGGAGTGGGCCAACCTGGCAGAGCAAGGGGAGGAGTACCAGCTCTCTAATGCCATCTGCCACCACAGGCACAGTCAGTGTCTAGCAAACGCTTGAGACGGAGGCTCTGGCCAAATATGTCTGATGACAGAGAGGAGCTGGACGGGGCTGGAGAACTGAGGAAAACGGGCAGGAAATTCTGCTGAAAAGGGAAGGAAGGCGAGTCTTGGTCTAACTTCAGGTTAGCCTGTGGCCTCACCGGCAGGCAGATGGCACCCCTTCAGTGACAGCCGAGGCAGTGGAAAGATCACTGGTCTCCATGCCAGCCACTGTTTGGCTCTTTGACTTATAACCTAAGAACTCAGATGCCTCCATGGAAAAGTGCAAGTTGTAATACAAGACTTTCCAGCTGTTGTGGATTGTAAAGGAGCATCACGCGCTGAAGTAGGCTGACGCAGGCCTCCACGGCAGACGCTGAGCTGCCGTAGCCTCCTCTCAGCACCGGGTCTGCAGTGATTAAGGCATCACTTGGCACTTAGCTACACAGGGATCTTGACACCCGGCAGGCACTTACCGGCAGCTAGTGGTGTGGGAGCAAACCGGAGAGGCAGGATGGAGAGGAAGAGCACGGCTGCGGGGCGGGAGCAGACTGGCAGGAAGATAGTGAAACAGCTCACCTTGGATTGCATCGCCAGGAAAAGGTGCTTTTGTGGCCCCTGGAAATCCCGCAACATCTCCCATCTGGGGAAAAAATTGACATTCTGTTGTGCCCCATCCCTTCTTTGGTTGCACCCACTTAACTTTTCCCCAGCTTCTTCATTCTCAGGATACTGCACCCTCTGTGGGCAGCAGAGGGTCCCCGGGGAAGTCTAAATGGGACTTAGGAGGGTTCTTCCTGTCCTTCAAGCCATTCTCCTTTCAATCCACTCTGCTTTGCCCTCCTCAAGCGACATGTCCACCCCAGGTCCGAAGGAAGTTCTCCACTCCCGGGGTTATTGGACAGCTACTCTGAGTGGTCTGTTCCAGCGCCAGATCCTGGGCACAGGTTCAGCCCTAGGCAGGACTGGAAGAAGGGCAAGGCCCAGAAGTCATCCTGAAGATGGTGCTGCTGAAGCCAACGTTTTTCCTTTGTGGCAACTGCAGGCCTTGACAATCTGTTGGCACAGTGGACAGTTTCCCACTCCAGGTGGGTCAAAGATAAGAGAAAAATGTCTCTGGGAAGGAGTGAGCCATAGAAAAAGAAGAGCCAAGGGGCGGCCGGTTAGCTCATTTGGTTAGAGTGTGGTGCTCTTGGCAACAAGGTCGCTGGTTCGATCCCCGCGTGGGCCACTGTGAGTGGCGCCCTCCACAACTAGACCGACGCAATTACTTAACTTGGAGCTGATGGGTCCTGGAAAAACACACTTAAAAATATAAACAAAAATTAAAAAAAAAAAAAAAAGGAAGAGCCAAGGATAGACACAAATGTCACAAGAGGCAAAGGAATGAATACCCATCACTGGTCCCCAAGACTTCTTCGGGATCCCGAGCGGTCGTTCCTCCACTTGTGGTTGTGCAGCTCATTTCCAGGGAAAGCGGCTCCCAAACCCTCCGGCCCGTTCACAAGACCCTGTTAAGCCTTCTCCCAGTTGGCCGGTACTGCACGAAATAGGCCAACAACATGGCCCTTAGCCCATCCTCTGCCTGTTCACATTCTTCCCCAGAAGAGTGCCTGTAACAGGGCACGTGAGCCTAATAAAAGGGCCTCAGGGTAATGTAGAGAGCACATCTCCGTTCCTCTCTGCAGGAAACTCGTAACCCCTATCCCTTCACTAATATTTACTGTGTGCCATCCATGTGCCAAGCTGGGACCAAAACCCAGTCTCTGCCTTGTAGGAGCTCACCATGTAGTCGGGGCTACAGACATTTCTCCTCCAGGTCCCAAGGCTCTGAGAAGCAGGCCAAGAATATCTGTTCCCTACTTCGTGGCATATCCACATCCTTCAAGGCCTGGCTCAAATGCTGTTTCCTCCTTGATGGTCTCCTTATATAGCCACTGAGCAGTGGTCGCTCCTGCCTTTGGATGTTCACAGCAGTTACCTGTACTGCTGTCATGGACACATCACTTTCTGCTTGTTTTAGATGTGTTCTGTATGCATAATTGGTCTTCCCTTCTAGATTCTATGTTTCTTTTTATATATATATATATATTTTTCTTTTTAATGGATAGAATATCTTTATTAAAGACAGAGACCTTTAGGTTTAGATATTTTTTTAATTTTTACTTATTTTTAAGTTTGTTTTTTCAGGACCCATCAGCTCCAAGTCAAGTAGTTGTTTCAGTCTAGTTGTGGAGGGTGCAGCTCACAATGGCCCATGTGGGGACAGAACCGGCAACCTTGTTGTTAAGAGCGCTGCGCTCTAACCAACTGAGCTAACCGGCCTCCCGCAGACTCTATGTTTCTTGAGGGCAAAGATCGTCTTATCCACCTTTGTATCCCTCAGAGTACCCCACACAGTACCATGTACATAATAGGTGCTCAAACAAATACTCATTCTTCCACATAAGGATGCTTGTTGGAAGAGTGAAGGTTTGTAGAGCTACTGGGAGTTCCCAGATTAAAAACAAAACATTACTTTTTATCACTAATTTAAAACTCCTTGTTAGGATTTTCCCAATTAACACAAAAATTGAACTCAATGCAAGTAGCACAGGATTCTTACATATTTCTTTTAACTGTGTGTATCCACTTACATAATATTATGCTATAATATTATATAAAGATTATAATTCAGTATTCAGCTGTTTCTGCAACATAATATGTAAATGCTCACATCTTCTAAGAATGTTAAGGAAGGGAAAGTACCTTCTGCACCAATGGCATTGGGCTTTGCACCTTCCTTAGATGCTATGTGGTAATGTTCAAACCCAGACTACAGATGAAGGGGGTATAGACTCACTAGTCAGAAGCATCCAGTCTTGGGTAAGAAGACTCAGGCTTCCCCATCAGAATCAGCCTACAAAACCATCCTGCCTAGGAGAATGCATTTGTCCAGCAATAAAAGAAATGACTCCCAAAATTAGGAACAGGTCTCACAGTGACTAAGGGATGATTTTTAAAGTATCAGAAATGGCGGCTGGGTCTTGGGATAGTGCTTACTATGTGCAGGTCTCCGGCTTAACTTACATATGAATTGTCTCATCTAATTTTCAAAAACCTGAGGTGGTACTATTATTATCCCCGGTTTTGCAAATGAGGAAACTGAAGCTCAAGAGATGTAATAACTTTGCCCAAAGTCACCAGCCAAGTTTCTCTGACTCTAGATCCAGAGCTGAGATTCTCGCTCAGACCATCCAGTTCTCTTTCTTGCTTCTTGCACTTAGTGTGCAATGAAAGGCAATGATCCCATATCCGCTAGACGACACCTTAAGGGTCATCTGCTTCAACAGCCTTACATGAGAAAGAAGGAAACTTAGGCTCAGCGATGTAGAGGGACTTGTCCCTCGAGTCACACACAGACAGGCGCTGCTCTGAAACATAATTACAACGTGCACTAGAATTCCAGCCCAAGCCCCATTTTACAAGAGAGGAAACTGAAGCCCGGAAGGGTGAGCGCCGGGTCTCCGACCCATCAGAGGCACAGCGGGATCCAACCCCGGGTGCGCTTCTTGCTGGGCCTGGCGCTCCCTGCACGTTCACCTGCGGCGCCAACCATCCCGCGGGCTGTGGCCCCCGCCCCCCGCCCGGGGAGTACCTGTCAGAGGCGCGCAGGCCCTCGGCCGGGGGTGACAAGGTGCTGACGCGGAGCGAGCGGGGCTGCACCGGCCAGAGACAGACATTGGCCTAGCCTCGCGGGGCCCCTCCGCCTCAGAGAGCGGAGGCCCCAGGTGCGCGCGTACGCCCGGACGCCGAAGGGAATTTGGGAGCGCGGGTCCCGGAAGGCAGGGTCGCCTGGCCTCCTCCCTTCAAGCCCCTCAACCGGCTGCAGACCCCGTCCTAACTCCAGAGCACTTGAAAGGGAGCGACAGCTTCGCGCTCAAGTCAAGCGGCGGGGACGCTGAGGACGAGGTTCCCATGGAAACGACAGGAGGGCTCTTTGCGCCTGTACGGACGCGCTAGGCACTCTGGGAAATGTAGTTTCCCGGCTGTCCCCGGGAGGCGAGAGGAACGGACGCAAGATGGCGCCCCAGCGTCGCGGTGGGTTCAGAGTCGCTGGGCTCCCCAGCCACCCGGCGCTTTCCCGGGCGCCGCCGGCGTCGGAGAGGCCAGGGAGGCCTGAAAGGTGGTTTCTCTTGGCAGCCGCGGCTCTGAGGCGTCTGGGGTGCAGGGTGCAGAGGTAGGGGCGCGGTCTCTTTGGCGCGTTCAGTTTTGCCTTTTGAAAACTTGTCCTGACGAGGGGCCGCCCTGGCTCCGGGTCCGACCCAGCCCGAGCGGAGCCGAGTCCGAGGGAGGGAGAACGTTTTGAAGGTGGGAGCTGAACCAGGACGGTCCGGCTGCACGAGGGACGCGAGCTCCTCGTCGCACAAGTGTTCAGGTCGGGGCTGGGCTCCGGCTCCGGCTCCTGGGAAGTTTCTTTATCAGGTGGGAGTTGAATTGGGATTCCGTGAGCAGGGGTCGTCCAGACCCTTCCTCCCTTCCTCCCGGGAGCTCCCAGCGCTTCCGGACCCTCGGCCTGTCTTGGGCAGAACTGTGCATTCAGTGCGTTGACTGCCCGTCACCGCCCCCTCCTCTCCCGAGTTAGGTTCCTGTGTTACCTCCGGCCACACCTGGACTGAGGTCTAGAAGCCGAGGATCTGATTCAGGTTCTGTCAGAGACACAGTTACTTCTGGGGGCCTCTGTTTCCTTATTTCTAAAACACTGGTAATGATAATGCCTGCCCTTTCTCCTGTGGGAGGGTTGCAAGGTTCCTAAGAGACGTTGATGTGTAGGCTGGATAGTCCTTTACGAACATAAACAGCCATTTCCATTCTCTGTGTATTAGTGCGACTTCTTGGAAGGAAATTAGGCAAGGCCTGTGAAAATTAAAAATGCTCGTAGCCTTTGCTTCAGCAATTCTAGAAATATGTCCTACAGATTTAGTGGCCATGTGTGCACAGGAAAGCACACGTATACAAGGGTAAGTTACTTGGAATGGGGAAAAAACTATAGACAACCTAAATGTTCACTGGTAGGTGATCACTGAAGTAAATGATGGATTCCTCAGAATAGAATGTGTGTGATCATTTTAAAAATAAAGCAGAGCAGCCGCTCCTTTTGCTCAAATAAAGGCTTTTTACTCTTAAAAAAAATAAAGCAGAGCTTTGCGTACTGGTGTGCCACTCTTCAGGATACGAAAAACATTGTCAAAGTTCAGAATAGTATGTTAACATGCTATATTTTAAAAAAGAATACACAAACATATATTTGATGCCATAAGCATGGAATGTGTTTGGAGGGACTCAAGAAGCTGGTAACAGTGGTTGCCTGTGAAGGACTGGAGGGCAGGATCTGAGGGAGACATACGTTTCATTTTATATACATATTTTTAAACTGTTTTTTGCCCCATTAGCAATGTGTTTGTATATACATGTAGTTCTTAATCATTTGTCCGCATTTTTGATGCAGTTTCCCCTCCAGTTTTTACTCCCCCATGTGCTGAATTCTTACTTCTCAAGAGTCCTCCATACACGTCAGTGGGCCCCACAGCTCCGAGTTCATGAGCTGTGCCGTTGCCTTGCTAGCTGCACAGGCTGCAGGAGGGCAGGGCCTGGCCTTGGCTTCCCGCCTGACCGTCACCCCACCTGCCCCCAACCCCAGCCTAGGCCTACTGAAAGGGCAGTCTGGGTGGGATTCATGGTTGGCTGTAGGATGGCAGGCTGAGTGGCCCAGCCAAGCGGATCAAGAATCAGAACTAACTTCTCTATACCCCACCTTGTGAGCCTAGGCACGCCAACCACAGACAGGTACAAATGATTCTTCTAGAGAGCATGTTGAGGCTGAATTCTATCAATGTAGAAGGACGTGCATTGTTAAAATATCAAACTGGGAGGGGGGCGCTTAGGGATTTCCCGGTCTAATCCCTTTGTTTTACAGAAAGAATCAGACACTCAAGGTGAAAACAACTTGTAAATGGTGAAGCTGGGGCTAGAACCCACGTTTCCTGCACCTCAAGACTCGAGGGTTATAGCGCCAGGGTGTGAGAGAGAGATTCATTCTTAAAATTGGGTGTGAGGTCTCAGTCAATGAGGATATTTGGTGCCAGCTCTTACCTCTGAGGCCTCCTTTGAGGGAAGGACTTGCATACCCCCCCCACAACCCAATAGCGTGTTATAGGGCAGAAAATGTGAACTTGGGAAGAGGGCTAGAAGTGACAAAGATGGAGACACTCTTTTTTAACACGAAAACTGAGCACAATGAACACCTAGGCAGAAGGGAAGGGTCCATCAAGAGTCCTTCTTCCCTGGCAGACGTGGGCTGGCTCGGAAACTCAGCCTCTCGTGCACTATAGCAGCAAAGGATTCTTGGGACCCAAAGTGTATTCAATAACTAGCATCAAGTGTCCAAAAGGAGCCTTAGCTTCTGGAACAGGCTTGGCCCTGTCCAGACAGGCATTGACAGCTTCCATTTCCTCCTAGGTAACTCCCTTCAGCTGTCCCAACAGAGCTAAGCACCTGCTGCCCCGTGCAGACTTGTTTCCCCGCCGACCTGCCCGAGGGGGCGTGGGCAGCTAACATTTACCCAGGCCCTGCCCTAGAAGATGAGGGAGATTGCCTGGTCTCCCCGTTCCCCATTCTTCCTCCCACCCCACCCCAAACAGGCCTGTCCCCCGACACCTGGGAACCCTGAGGAGACTGGAGGGGGTAAGGAGAGGCCAAACTCTTCGTGTAACCAGAGAAGCAGCAGACTGATGGGTAGATAGATGGCTTTATCATAAAATTGAAAATAATATGAAAATGTTTTTTATTTCTAAGTACAAAGCCAGGTACTATTATGAAAAACTGGCCAGAGGCTGTGAAGGACAAAAACTCTCTTTGGCTTGGTGCCCTGTGGCCCAGGGCAGTGCCATTGTAGGGGGCAGGGAGGCTGGGGGGGCAGGTATGTGTGCTGGGGGCAGCAGCAAGAGACTCAGGCAGGCTGTAAGGTGTGTGAGGGAAGCCCACCTGCCAGCCCCCTCCTCAGAGCCTCCCAGGCCTGGGGACTGAGGACTTTGGGGGCCACTGGCTCTCTGGCATGGAGGGTCCCAGGAAAGAAAGGGGGCAGGGCTGAGACAGTGGGGGAGAGAGGGAGCACGAGCCTTTCTGCACTGGGAAACTGTGCTTTATTCCGTGGCTGCAAGTGTTTCAGGCAGCAGTTGCGCATGAAGCTAGTGTGCTATTGGCCCCCAAAGCGCCTCAGTCTCTCCCCACATTCCCAATTACAGAGAAAGTCTTGAGCCCTTGGACAGGTGGAGGTGGGTCTGAGACTTAAGGCTGTGGGAGCTGAGGCTGTAGTGATGGGGTCAGGGGCCTCCTGGGGAGGAGCTAAGAGTAGTGCAGACAGGCTGATGGGAGTGAGGGGTGCTCGTCCCAGGAGCTGTGTTCAGGCACCTCTGTTCGTGTCTAGGGGGGCATGGGCGTGTGAGGCCTCAGGCCTCGCCCTCCTCCCCGCTGCCATCCACGCTGGCCTGCCTCACCACTTTCCGGAGCCTGGGTGTGGAGGGACAGCCAGCCTCCCCCTGCTCCTGCTGCTGGAAGGCCTGGGTCCGGCTGGCCACCAGGGCGGCACTGTTGAGGGCGACCACAGACTGGCGGGACTTCAGGGCCGGCCAAGGCCCCTTGCGGACCCGCCGGCCTCCCTTAGCCTTTGCGAGCTGAGGGGAGGGCTGCGCAGGGTCTTCATCTGAGGACTCATTTGAAGAGAAAACCTGGAAGGCGGAAGTATAAGGAAGAAGAGTCACAGGGGGTCTTTCCAGGGCAGGGGCATGGAGCACAGAGCCTGGAAGAGGCAGGTGCAGAATGTTAATTGAAGGAATACAAAAAGCTAAGCAGCTGGTGGGTCACAGTTCCCTAGGAGGGACGACAGCACCCCAGCCCGCCTACCCCTGCGCCTCGGCCCTCACCTGTCTGCAGCTTCTTTCCGGCCCGGAAGCCCTCCTTAGCTTCCCTGCCATGTCCTTGAGGCCCTCTCCTCCCCCTCTTGCCCCCTCTGCCTTTGAACAGGCAGTCCTGTGAGCCACACGCAAAACACCTTCCAGGTGCCAGGCCCTGAGCTGGCTCCGAGGGAGGACGCCCCACCTTTAGGAGCACCCACTTCCATCCATCAACCATCCGTTCCTCCGCATCCTTCCCCACCCAGTGCCGCCTCCTCCAGGAAGGCTGTCCCCAGTGTTCCCTCCCTCTGCGATCAGCCAGGACCTTGGTTGTGTGAGTGCTATGACCCCTCTGCGCCCCTCCTTTGATGTGTTGCCTGTCAGATTTGGGACGGGCTGCCCAGATCAGCAGTTGGTGCCCACCTCCTCGCCTGGAGGATGCTCGTTGCACGGCTGGGCAGCCCTGCCCCTCAGGAAGCAAGTCCTCTCGTCAGGCTGAGAGCTGCCCGCAGCCTTCAGCCCGGGGCAGGCTCCCAAGGAGCCCCCTCGATGCCCTGGTCCTACGACTGCTCTCCAGCTCCCATGAAAAGCACCACTCGCCTGCCCTCACTAGGTCTCCTTAGCTGCTCTGAGGGGACAAGAGGGAGCTGCCCAGGGACTGGTGCCCACGCTCAGGTGCCCCTGCTTAGGGCTGAAACACCAGTCCTGGTCTTTCTCCAGCCTCCCACCATGTGCTCCTCCCCCTGGGCTCCTGCCTGGCCCCAGCCTCACCTCTGGCAGCTCACCGGCCCCCGAGGCACTCTCCAGCTCCGCAGGGGGCTCCAGGAGGCTGATAGACCTCATGATCCCACGGAGGTTGATGCGGGGCCGTGGCCCAGGCTCCTCTTTGGGGGCTGCTTGGCTCTCCTCCAACCCCACAGCCAGCACCTCCCCACTTCCCCCCGGTTCTGGCGGAAGAGGTGGGAATGGTGTAGAGACCTCGGGGGCCAGGGGCTCCTCTGGGGTGGCTGCACCCACTTTCTGCTCCCAGACATGGCTCTGCCGGCTGTGAGGCGGTGGCACTGAGTCAGCTCTCAGTGACCCAGCAGCCCCCGCAGCGCCCAGCCCACCAGCCCTGTCCCCTGGTCCCCTCTCCGAACCTGGCAGTCAGGATGCCCTGGTAGGTCTGCAGCTGGCGCAGGAAGCCGGGGTTGGGGCGGGCGATGGGCCGGAGCTCCTGCACGTGGCGCAGGGCCTGCTCCAGGCTCCAGCCGTACTGCTTCATGGCATAAGCTACCACGGTGGCCGCCGAGCGGCTGACACCCATCTTGCAGTGGACTAGTACCCGGGTGCCCTGCGCTCTGTGGAGGCAAGCCGTGGTCAGCCCCTCCCCCATTCCTGGCCTCTCGCTGGGAGGGGCCCTGCGGGTGGGGGCAGGGCTGGCAGCAGGCTCACCCAGGCAGGAAGGACCCCAGGGCCAGAGTGGCCAGGAGGAGGGCAGGGGACCTCTTGAAGCGGAGGTGGGGTGGGCAGAAGGGGTGGGGACAGCCCGACCTGGCGGCTTCCACGAAGCTGTGCGTCTCCTTCCAGTGGGGCAGCAGCTGGGCTGACTCCTCGTCCCAGAGGCGCACGTTGTGGTAGATGAAGCGGTCGGGGTAGAAGTTGTCGATCTCACGGGCCATATTCAGGATGTGGCTGACCCTGCAATGGGGGGTGCGAGGCCAGGCTGACGTGGCCAGGGGCCCCGGGCCTGTGGCCAGCGGACTCGGCTGGCCGGGGCACTTCTGTTTAGTTCTTGTCTCCGAGTCAGGTGGGGGCGGCACAGTTATGGTGGGAGGAGGTGACTGTGACTGTGAGCCAATCACTTCAGCCCACGGGGCTTGTTTCCTGTCTAGTCCAGGTGGCTGCGGGGGTTACTACAACACTGACCCTTCTGCTAGTATCAGAAGTCAGTTCGAGAACAACTTCTGAGCTCAGCTGAGATTGGGTGGGTCTGCAGCAGCGGGCTGACAGGTACCACAGCAGGTTTCTCCAGAAGCCCATGGTGGACAAGTGACAGGAACCTATGGGAGCAGGCAGCCAGGTCCCCCCGGGAGAGGGGCTCCTTCATCTCCCCTTTACAGTGTGGGGAAGGAGAAGAGTAGGCCCAGGAGCTGCCAGCAGGTCGGCAGGGTGGCTGTTCTCCTGTGGGAAGCAGAGCTAGCAGCTGCTGGGGGGGAAGGGGGCTGGGGCTTCCTGGCCAGGTGGCCCTTAAGGAGAGGCCAAGCAAAGGGACAGACAGAGGGTGGGCAGTCCTGAGGGGGCTCGGAACCCTACCTGTTTCTCTGCAGCTCCTCCAGGTTCGCAGCATTCCACTCTGAGCCCTGAGACAGGGAGAGAAGCCTCACTGTCCCCGCCCAGCTGCGCCATCAGTCCCCCGCCCCTCACCCTGGAGCTCACCAGGTAAAGGTGCGGGAAGATTCGGGAGGCCCGGTCTTGCTGGGCCATGAGCAGCAGCATCTGGTTGTCGAGGAAGTCGCGGTACTGCTGGAGAGGGCACCCCAGGCGCAGCTCCAGGGCCTGGCGGATCTGCAGGCAAGGGGCAGAGGGCGGCTCAGGGGCTCCTCAAGGTTCCAGCGCTTCCACCCTTCCCGGGGGCCTCAGGACCACAGCCTGTCCCGTCTGGAGAGAGGAGCTGAGGCCAAGCGTCAGGGACGGGTTTACGACAGGAGGAGATTCAGGTGCAGAGGCTCCCAGGAGAGGAAACCTCTGGCCTCCAGCTGGAGGCTCCCCCACCCCACCAGGCCCCCGCCCCTCCTTGGCCCTGGCACGCTCCCCGCCCACCTCCTTGGAAGTGATGTTTTCCAGGTCACTGGTGTCCAACACCTTCCACAGTTCGGCCCGGATCGCCTGCTCCATCTGCTCCTGTTCCGAGGGCCTGAGAGCCGAGCCCATCAGTCCGGGGGCCCCTTCCCTACTCTACGGTGGCAACCCCTCTTTTCCTCCCCTCCCGGCACTGACCGGCCAGCCTCAGCGCTGGGACGCCGCAGAGACTCCAGGTCGGCCATGGCCATCCACTCATTGACGCAGCTCTGGTCAGAGCTCAGTCTGTCCTCGTAGTGGCTGGCCCAGGTGAGGGCACTGCCCCCTGGCACAAGACCACTGCCGAGAGCTGCCTCACATGCCTGGTGCAACACCTGGAGCGTGGCCCTGGAACAGAAGAGAGAGGCCACACTGCCCTCCCTGCTGCCCTGACCGAGACCCGCAGCCATCCCCGAGGAGAGGAGGCTGGCCCACCCCAGCCCTCACTCACCACATACTCTGGATGGAGACTGGCTTGAAGATTCGGCTCTGCCCACCAGATGTCACGCTGAAGCCCCTGCCGGAGACCAGGTGTGGGTGAAACCCCACTCCAGGCTCTGGGACAGAGCCCCTGAGAGGCCCACTCACTAGCCATCTCATGAGGCTGGTCCTCAGAATATGTATACCTCACCTGAGCTTCAAAATAAGCCCCTTTTGCCAGATAGAGGAGGCTGAGGCCCAGAGAAGTTAGGTGACCTTCCCAGGACCACACAGCGAATCCGCAGTAGAGGGGAGAGTAGGCCCATGCTCCAGACACCCAGCGTGGAGTTCTGTAGCTAGTCCCCAGTGACCACCCCACCATCGTATATATCACACTTGGTTATTCCACCTCCTGGCCCCTCTTCTCTCCTTTCCCCTCCCTCCAGTTGCCACCTCTTACCCATCTCCATCTAGGTACACCTGGGTGTCACTCCAGAGAGGCAAGACCAGGCCCAGGGTGCAGTGTGGGGAGCTGGCAGGACAGAGGGAAAGCCATTGTTCCCCAGCGCCTCCCTTCCTTGCCCCCCTCCCTTGCTCTCCCTGCTCCCAACCTGCTGTCAGGGAAGTCCACCCCCAGAAGCACTGTCTCATCCTGGCTCACACGTTCTCTTGTGGAAACGACCAGCAGGTAGCGGAGCCGGGGGGGCCGTGCTGCCTCCAGCTGGGCTGCCTGGGAAGACAGGGAGACAGAAGCCCAGGCTCCCGGGGGCCCAAGGACCCTGCTTCCGCCGCCTGGACACACACCTGGGCCTAGAACAGACCTGCTGCCTGCTCACTCACACCCATCCGCTTTCTCCCCAGATACCAGATGAGCGCTTACATTCCAGTGGTTCCCAACTTTCGGATTTCATGGTCCAACAAAATGTTTAAAAGGGGATGTGTATGGAGAAAAGGGGAGAATGGGCCTGACACAGATTGCCCATTTTTTATTTCTGCCTAGGAAGGAGGTTTAAAAAAATCCCTTTCATTTGCCTTACCATCATTTCATTCAATAAATGTTTGTCACCAAAGAAATACTAAGGACACAATTTCAATAAAAGACAGAGCTTCCGTGGAATAAATTCAGCTTTACAAAAGCATTTTGCAGACAGATGTCCCACAGGCATCTGGGAACTGGTCTTCCTTCTCCCACCTGTGTCCCATCCCCCACAAAGGCCCCTCCCCTCATACCAGCTCCCAGTGGGTGCTCAGTGGGCCCCCTGAACACAGGTCCTTGAATGGACAACTCCCATTGTCAGGAAGGTTTCGCTGTGATTACACAGAAACACCCCTGTGTAACCCCAGCTCTTGGACCTAACTGGGGCCTATGGACTTGCGCAGGACAAACCTCCGTCCTTTCCCAGCCTTCTGAAGACCTGAAAACAGGACCTCCCCCTGTTAACTCCAGCTGAGACAGCAGGGCTGTAGGGGTTTGGGTAACCCCTTCACTCCCCAGGGTGCCCCCTGCCCTCACTCCACTGCTCCCCAGACACACCCTGGCTCAGTTCTGCCCTCTCCTACCCCCACCCCAGGGGAGCTCTCTTCCCCCTCCAAGGCTCTGGGTGGGCCCTCACCAGGCGGATGTCGTCCTGTGGCCTGAGCAGCTCCACCATGAGGTGGAGGTGCTGACTCTGCTCCAGCTTCTGGGGACTCTGGGGCCCATGCCCATTGTCTGTCTGGTGCCCGTGGAGTTGCTCTTCGCCTGGGGGTTCCTCTGCTGGCTCAGGGCTGGGCTCAGCTGCCTCTCCATTGTCCCCTCCATCCTGCAGCCCCAGGACAGCTCCATGGAGCACTGCAAAGCTCTGCCTGGCAAGGCGGGGGCGAACTGTTATGGCCCGTCATACCTCTCGGGACGGGTACATGAGAGTCACCGGGAGGAGAGTCTGTTAAAGCAGGTGTCGGGCCCCAGGCACAGTCAGTAGGTCTGGAGTGGGGGCCTGAGAATGTGCATTTCCAACCAGCTCCCAGGTGTGCGTGGACCACACTAAGAGCCACGCCTCTCAAGCCCCCAGCCCATCTGTTCTTGTCTGAGGGGGCTGGTGGTTGCTCCTTTGCCCCTCCCACCTGCCTGCCTAATCCAGCAGATGCTGTAAACTTGGTCGGGACCCAGGAATCCTCAGGCCTTGTCCCATCCTGCCCTTTGGCTTGTGACCACTGGCCTGAGTCAGGGTCTAGCATAGTGGGTGAAGGAGCTTGCCCAACTGACCCAGGGGAAGATGAAAGCAAGGGCAGCCAGGTTGGTGCTGCAAGCCAGCTGTGCCCACCAGCCGTTCCCACTGCCCTACGTATCCAGTAGTTGGCTTTGGCTGTGAGCCCACCAGGGTGGCAGTGGCCAGGCTCAGCCGCTGAGCGGTTGTGTCTGTTGTGAGCTCACCTTCGCTGGAGCCGGCTTCTTCGCTTCGAGGCTTGGTCCTGCTGAAAAAGGGGTCCCCAGTGCAGAGTGAGGCGGGGAAGGACTATGCTCTCCCCTCTCAGGAACGCTGGGGTGGGGGGAATTGCCTCACCTCCGGTGGAACCAGAAAAGGAGTCAAATATCCTTCCCACACCAGTCTACTCCCCACCGGAGGCACTGGGGGAGCCGGGGCCCAGGTCCAGGTAGGGCAGCAGGGGGGTAAAGGTGGGTGGGGTGCTATAGTTTGGCCCAGATCTGGGGCAGGAAGGGGGTAGGGCCTCCGCAGGCTGGGCTGACGCTCAGGGCTCTGGGTTTTACCTTAGTCTGAGTTCCTGGGAGCCTCAAGACCCCCCCAACCCCTCCAGCCTGAGACGTGTGGTCCTCCTCCGCACACCCCCAGGCTTGAGGGGAGGCTGCTCGTGGGCAGGACGCGCTCCCCCGGGCCCAGCTGGAAGCCAACTGCGTGGGCAGGACCACAGCAAAGCCAGACTCACCGTGGGTCCCACAGGCGTGGAGTAGCCGCTGGCCGGGGGCGAGCGGCTCACTGTGACCAGGGCCATGGGGCCAGGCTGGGGGCACCTGGGCCGGCACCGGACAGGGAGCCCGCCCACAGCCACACGGACAGTCGCTGCCCCGCAGGACCAGGAAGAAGAGATCAGAGCCACCAGGGCCTGGCACCTCCTCGGGGACGGCCCTTAAAGGGCCAGACTCCCGTCCAGCCCGGCCTGCCGAGCCCGCACGGAGCGGCCGTGCTCCCCTCCCCTCGCGTCTCCCGGTGTTCTGCCCGTCTCGCCCCCGCCCCGCAAACACGTTGGGGGCGGAGCCGGGGCGGGGCGCAGGTGCAGAGCCTGGCGACCGGCAGGGACGGGGGCGGGAGGTCCGGCAGCTTTCTACCTTCGCTCGGGGTTCGGCCCCTCCTCCCAGGATGCACCCCTGACTCTGCCCTCCCTGCCCCGCCCAGTTAGGTCACCTGAGCTCTGCTGTGGGCCTCAACCGTTCTATTAGCCAGCAGAGATGGGACCTAGGGAGGCAGGACTGGGGACACTGGTCTTAGAATCAGACACAGTGGATTTTAAGGGGGGCACCGCAAACACATTTATCCATGCCGGTTGGCCCTCATGCTTCCACTCTCCGCATGAATCACTGGGAGACATGCAAAGCTTCAGGGGACATCAGGTGGGATTTAGAACTAAACCCTGAAGCTCCTAGGAGAGCCTCAGGGCCACCTTGGAGGTACGGAGGGCAGAGCAGAGAAGAGCAGGTGACAGCTGCAGCAGAGGGAAGTGACTTGCCTAAAGCCACTCGGATAGACTATGCCAGAGTCGGTGCAGAAACTCAGGCCTGGCGTGCAGGGAGGGGGCACTGGCTGTAAGTAGTCTGACGGTCTAGCCTTTCTCCCTCCCTGATAGCAAGGAGTATGAGGGGGTTCTGGGAAAGCCAGAATAGGTGGCAGGAGAAACCTGGGTCCTCACTAGGTGGGACAAAGTTCAGGGGAATTGATGTTTATGGAACACCTACTCTGTACAGGCACTAGATACATGTTGGCTCATTTTACCCTCCCAGAGGCCCTGGGGTTGGGATGTGGTCTTGTTTTACAGCCAGGGAAACTGAGGCTCAGAAAAGCTAAGGGGGCCATGGCCAGAATTCGAACCCAGGTCCGAGGCCATCACCCACAGTGTCTCCCCTCAGCACCCCTGGACTTCTCCCCCATTGAGCAGAGAAACCCAGCCGCTGAAGGTCTCTTTATTTCCATCTTGGTCTCTAATGCAAGCCCACCCCTAGGGCTCCAGGCCTGGAACTCAGCAGCAAACAGTTTATAAATAAATAAGTTACAAAAGCGGATGGGGGCATGGCCCGGACAGCCCTCCCAGGGTGCTTGGTGCTCAGTGCTCTGTGAGCGAGAGCCGCAGGATCCGCTGTAAGTCTTCCTCCTCCTGCTGCCCTCGGCGCTCCCGCTCCTCTTGTTCCCGTGAGGATAACTCCAGGGCCAGGCGCAGCTGCTCCTCAAAGCTTGGGGGAGCTGGGGTCAGGGGCGTCCTATGAGGGGATCCGGGACCCCTGGGCTCTGTGGACATCCGCAGGCTTTCCTGGAGGGCCCTTCCCGGCAAGGCATGAGAGGGAGAGTAGACCGGTGAGCACCAAGGCTGGGGGAAGAGGCCAAGGGCTGGGACTTGACTTTGGGGGGCAAGGACAGGGTGGCTGGGACCTGGGAGACCAGAGAGAAGGTGGGGTCTTCTCTCCTCTTCCCGCATGCCACCTTCGGGGGTGGGCAGCAATGCTGATGGTGGGTGACCCTGAAGACGGCAGGGGTCCTAGGACCAGCACCTGCCTGCTACCCACCCCTACCAGCTATGGACCCCTGGCTGGCAGACCCCAGAGGCAGGGCAGGGCTGAGACATGGACCTAGTAGGCCCCAGACGGCCTCACCGCTCCAGCTGAAGCTGCTCCTCATACACCGCGGCTTGGGGAGGTGGGTGGGCGCCTGGCCGGGTGTTGGTCAGGGCTTCCCAGACAGTTACCTGCGGCAGCCAGAGCCCAGAGCTGTCACTTCTGCCACCCCTGCCCATACCCAGGGCCTCGCCCTGCCCGCGCCCCACCTGCTCGGCCTCTGTGCCCGCCTCGAGCAGGCTCTGCTGGATGGCGAACTGCAGCAGGTCGTCATCCTCGTCGCGGAGGGGCTCGCTGCGCTCCGCACCCAGCACGCTGTACCCCTCGGGCACCTCGAACACAGCGGGGTCCACCTCACATGGGAAAGGGCACCCTGGGACGGCAGGCGGGCCAAGCTCAGCCTCCAGGACCCAGAGACCAGCACGCCGTGCAGCCCCCTCCCTCCTGCAGTGGTACCTGAAGCTTCCACCGCAGAGCCAGGGGCTGACACCCACACTGAGCTCAGGGGCTCGTCACAGCCACACAGGTTGCTGAAGGTGATGCGGGCGTTGAGCACGTGGAAAAGGGGAATCTCTGAGGAGACAGCGCAACCTGAGCTGCTGGCCAGAGACCCACCCGTGCCTGGACCCTGGCGCTGCCTGAGGTCCCCCTGCTGCCCCACCACCCTCTCACCGATCTTGACCGGGAAGCCAGGTGGGAGGCGTAGGGTGATGAAGTCACGCAGCTTGGCAAAGTGAGCATTGCTGATGGCCATTAGGTCGATGATGGGCGTCACCTGGTTTCCCAAGGAGAGCGGGTGCTCCTCGCTCAGCCATAGTGTTGCCTTGAACCTGCCCGGCCGACCACAGGACATGGGTCGCGGAACCTCTGGTGGCCTCCGTGCTAAAGCCCACCCACTCTGGACACCTGCCTTTATTCATGCCCTCCACCTGGCCTGGGGCACCCTTCTCTCTGCTCAGCTGCCCCGGCCTGCCTCTCCCAGGAGCGTGTGTCCTTCCCGCCCTATGGCCCCTGTTACCCCCAGACCCTGGGCCCAGGCTGGAGCTACATCTAGGCTGCGGCTTCAATCTGGGCCTCGTCCACAGCGCATCCTCCTCAACCCACAGCTGGTCAGTGCCTCCCACTTTGCCCTACTTTGGGGTCCAGCACAACCCAGGGGTCTGAAGTGCCAGGTTTCAAATCCACTGGGAGGCCAACAGAGTCCACATGAGGTCCCTGGGACAGCGCTGGGTCCATTGTAAGCTCTATGTCACAGCCCATCAGACCCTCATGGCGCCCTCATGAGTAGGTGGCTCAGTGTGACCGAGGAGACTAGACTCTCCCAGGGGAAGACATTTCCTTAGGCCACAAAGCCAGGAGGTGGTAGAGCTGTGGGCCCTTCCCGCTCTGCTCCAAGCTGGCCCCCAGCAAGTGCCTAATGAATAGAGCCACACGTGGCTGGTGCTGCCCATTCATTCATTCACCAAAGAAGAGTGAGCAGCCCTCTGGGCCAAGCCCTGAGCTAGGTGCTGAGGACCATGGATAAGACAGACCTGGCTCCCGCCCCTAAGCAGTAGAGTCTAGAGGGAAGCCAGCTGGGTGAGTGGGTCCCCCATTCTGGTGGGCCCCATGTGTGAAAGGAGTCTGCTAGGGCTCAGCAAACCAGGCAGGGTCCCTGTTCTTGAGGGAAGTCCCCAGCCAGCCCCCACACCTCACCTCTGTACTTTGCTGGACATCTCAATGGGGCGGCCGATGTTCCGTGACTCCAGGCTGAAGTTGGGGTCAAAGTATTCATCGGGGGAAATGGCTGTGGGGTTGGTGGGGCTGGCTGCCTGCTGCACAGGAGCCTGGGTGGGCCCCAGGACCCGCTTAGAGCTCAGGGCGGCGCCTGCCTGGCCCTGCCCAGTGGTCCCCAGCCCCTGCCCCCCAGCCCTGGCTCACCCCATTGTGGGAGGAGTGCTGCTGGGCCATCCCGAGGAAGGACTGGAACGGAGTCTTCCCCCCTACGGAGAAGGGTGGGAGCCCATGAGGGGCCTTTGGGCCACTGCCCCCAGACTGCACCCCCTCCACCCTGGGAGCCTCCTGTCAGTGGGGAGACAGAGTAGATAGGAATGGGGCGGCCTCCCAACGTGTCCCAGATACTCTGCCCCCCCCAGAGCACAGTGACCCCACCACATGATATGACTAGGCAGCAGGCAGGCGCACCTGGCTTTACCTTTGTTCCGTGACTTGTCCTGATCAGAGAGGTGCTCCGTGCGTGTGCGTGTCACCAGCTCCACATTGGTGGCACTGTACACCTGGGGAGCAGGGGAGATCAGGAGGTGGGGGCTCAGTCTGTTCCCCACACTCAGCCTCCCCAGCATAGGACGCAAGTCCTCCTGTGAGGAACAGATGAGATCTCACTGCCCACAGTGGAGGAGGTGGTGGGGTCTGAACCCTGGGGAGTCACTAATGAAAGGAAAATGGTCTTCGTTTCATCTCAGTACCTTGGGCGGGGAGCCCATGCTGGGGGTCCGTGCTGGGGGAGATCCCTACGTGTTCAGCCAGGGCTGGGTGCTCAGGCCCCGCTGAGTTCCCATGGCTGCACAGGGCTTCCAGAGCCCACAGGATATTCTGTCTCTCCCTCCACATGGAGCTGGGAAGAAGGAGGGGAGTTCCTGGGCCTTGTCGCCTACCCCTGCCCCCACCACTAGCGTCTCCTACCTTGGCCTCGTAGCCGCTAACGGTTTCCATCTTCTCAGACCGCCAGCCCCAGATACCACATTTGTTCCTGAAATAGACCAAACAGGAGCTCATGATGACATACACCCCCAACCCTGGCCAAAGCCTTCTCCCCCAAACACCCCCTCCAACTAGCCTTCTCACTATGAAACACGGGGGCCCTGAAGAGGACACCTGGGCAGCTGGGGCAACTGACCAAGGACTGGGGATTAGAAAGTACTGAGGAATTATTGTTAATTTTGTTAGGGGTGATAATGGTGTTGGAGCTGGGTTGTAAAACATCCTAATCTGTGAAGAGTCACGTGCAGAAGCATTTACTGTTGAAATGATAGGACATCTGAGATGTGCTTTAAAAACAATACAGGAAAAAAGAAAAAGGGGCAGAAGGACAGGTTCAACAAGATGGGCAAAATGTTGATAAATGTGGAAGTTGGGTACATTATACTATGCTTTCTTCTTTCATATATGTTTGAAATTTTCCATAATAAAAAGTTAAAAATAAAAATATGTCTGATTCAACAATAGCTGGAGACGTCAATATCCCACTTTCAATAATGGGTAGAATGGATAGCCAGAAGATCAACAAGGAAATAGAAAACTTGAACAACACTATAAACTAGACTTAACAGACTTCTTTAGACTACTCCACCTAACAACAACAGAATACACATTCTTTTCAAGTGCTCGTGTGACAGTCTTCAGGATAGTCCATCTGCTAGGCCATAAAAGAAGCCTCGATAAAATTTAAAGGAGAGAAATCATACAATGTATGTTCTCCAATCACAACAGAATGAAATTAGAAGTCAATAATGGAAAAAAGATTTGGGAAACTCACAAATATGTTGAAAGTAAACAACACACTACTAAACAACCAAAGGATCAAAGAATAAATCAAAAGGGAAATCAGAATGTACTTTGAGATGAATGGAAATGACACAACATATCAAAACTTTTATGGGACACAGCTAAAGCAGTGCTCAGAGAGAAATTCATAGCTGTAAATGACTATATTAAGAAAGAAGAGGGATAACCAAGATGGTGCAGTAGGTAAATGCTGTGTTTACCTTCTCTCACAACCACATCAAAATTAACAACTAATTTACAAAACAACCATTACTGAGAATCACCTAAAATCAAGCTGAATTGAAGCCTTTCAACCAAGATCGTGCAAAAGCCACCTCCAGACTGGTAGGAAGGTCAGAGATGTGGCATGGGTTGGTCCCATACCCGCATGTGACCATTAAAGATCGGGAGGGCTATTTTCGCTGTGGGGGTCCCCCAAGCCCCTAAAGGAGTGAGAGATACCAGCCCCACCCCAGCCCAGGGTTCCAGTGCCGGGGAGAGAAGTCCCCATAATTTTTGGTTGTGATAACCAGCGCACATTGTAACTGAGTGAGACTGAGTGCAGCTGCACTCACAGGCACTCCTCTTAAAGGGACCATGCACGGACTTACCCACCAGTGGAATCACTAATTTTGAGCTCCAGAACTGGGGCAACAGCTGGAAAGATGGCAGGGACAAATGGTGGGGAATTGAGTTGTCTGGCTTGGGACGGGGGCTGGAGAGGCAGCTTTCTCTTGGATGGAAGAGCTAGTGGAGGCCATTGTTTCTTTGTTGAGCCCTCCCCGTTCCCAGCATTTGAACAACAGGTGGCTGCCATTTCTGAGTCTCTACCGTTCATTCGCCACGCCCTGGTGATTAGAGACCTGGCCCTGCCCAACTTTCTGGCACATCCAGGCTGCTTGCAATGGCTTTTTCATGTAGACTGCCTGCCTTGGCTCAGGCTGCACTTTCCTAGGGTATCTTAAAGGTTCGCGTAACCCAGACAAGCAGCATCTGGCTTGAGCGTGTCCTGTACCCCTGGCTCAGCAGCCCCAAACTGACACTAGTAGCATCTGGCTTTGGTTCACCACTTGGCATCTCAAGGCGCTTCCAAGCACAACATGGGTGGCAGCCATCTTCAGATTTCTTTCTGGCTCCCGCTAGGTGACCCTGGGTGGGGCACAGGCTGTGGCTGAAGTAGACCTACAGTGGATCCCCTCCAAGGTGGTCCTGGGCTGGTGTCACCAGTGACCAGCTTCAAAATGAGCTGGAGCATCACCCAGTTGTCTCCAAGTATGACACACCCAAGGGGTGGATTGGACAGGCACCAGAATCCTGCTGAGACAGATCCTGCTCTGTAGGCTCAGGCCCTGCACAACAACTCTTCCACTGTAGTCAAGGCCAGTCCTCACAACCAGTGAGCCTAAGGGTCAGTCCCTCACATTGATGTGCAATTATCAAGCAAGGCTCAACTACAAGAGGAGGGCACACACAACCCACACAAGGGATGCACCTGGAGCACAGGGCTCAGGTGACCAGAAAGACTGTGCCACTGAACCCCACAACACACCTACTATGTAAGGCTACGCTACTAAGGCCGGAAGACACAGCAGCCCTACGTAATACATAGAAACCAACACAGGGATGCAGCCAAAATGGGGAGACAAAGAAACATGTCCCAAATGAAAGAACAGAACAAAGCTCCAGAAAAAAACTAAGCGAATCTTAGTTTCTATCAGATGCAGTGTTCCAAACACTGGTTATGAGAATGCTTGGGGTGGGTGGTTGCTTCAGTTGGTTAGAGCGCAGTGCTCATAACACCAACGTCACCAGTTCAATTTCCACATGGGCCAGTGACCTGCATCCTCCACAACCAGAGTGAAAACAATGGCTTGACTTGGAGCTGAGCTTCGCCCTCCACAACTAGACTGAAAACAGCGACTTGATTTGGAGCTGATGGGTCCTGGAAAAACACATTGTTTCCCAATATTCCCCAATAAAAATTAAAAAAAAAAAAGAATGCTCAATGATCTCATAAAAACGGAGACGGAAACCATAAAAAAGTACGAGTCAGAAATAAAGGATACAATAATGGAAACGAAGAATGTATTACAGGGAATCAACAGTAGATTAGATGAAGCAGAGGATCTAACCAGCGATGTAGAAGATAAGGTAGGAGAAAACACCTCACCAGAACAGCAAAAAGAAAAAAGAATCCAAAGGAGAGGAGAGCTTAAGGGGCCTCCGGGACAATATGAAGCATACCAACATTCACGTTATAGGGTACCAGAAGGAGAAGAGAGAGAGCAAGGAATTGAAAACCTATTTGAAGAAATAATGACATTAAACTTTCCTAACCTGGTGAAGAAAATGGACATATCGTGTTTCCCCGAAAATAAGACCTAGCCGGACAATCAGCTCTAATGCGTCTTTTGGAGCAAAAATTAATATAAGACCTGGTATTATATTACATTATTTTATATTACATTATACCAGACCCGGTATTTATTATATCATATCATATCATATCATATCATATTATATAAGACACGGTCTTATAGTAAAATAAGACCGGGACTTATATTAATTTTTGCTCCAAAAGACGCGTTAGAGCTGATTGTCCGCTAGGTCTTATTTTCGGGGGAAAACGGTACAAGCCCAGGAAGCACAGAGAGTCCCAACAAGATTATCCCAAAGAGACCTACACCAAGACACATCATAATTAAAATGCCAAAGTTTAAATACAAAGAGAGAAATCTTAAAAACAGCAAGAGAAAAGCAGTTAGTTACCTACAAGGGAGCTCCCATAAGACTGTCAGTCTGCTGATTTCTCAACAGAAACTTTGTAGGCAAGAAGGGAGTGGCAGGAAATATTCCAAGTGATGAAAAGCAACGTCTTTGATGACAAGCAAAGTAGAGCAAGATTGCTCTACTCAGCAAGGCTGTCATTTAGAATTGAAGGACAGATAAGGAGCTTCCCAGACAAGAAAAAGCTGAAGTTTATCACCACCAAACCAGTATTACAAGGACTCTTAGAGGGACTTCTTTAAGATGGGAGGGGGGTTAAGGATGGGTGAAAGGGAAAAGGGATTAAGAAGAACAAATTGGTTGTTATACAGCAGTCATGGGGATGTAGGGTATAGCATAAAGAATATAATCAACAATATTGCAATAACTAGGGATGGTGCCAGATAGGTACTAGATCTATCAGGGGATAGATGGGAATGGGGTTGGGGTCAGGGTAAAAAAGGTGAAGGCATTAAGAAATATAAACTGATAGTTAATACAGTATGGGGAATATAATCAACAATGTTGTAAAGATCATATAAGTTGCCAGACGGGCATTGGATTTATCGGGGGATCACGCCGTAGACTGTGCAGATGCCTGACCAATGTGCTATACACCTGAAGAGCTGAAGTAGAATAATACTGAATGTCAACTATAACTGAGTATATAGGTACACATAGTCACGGGATGTGGAGTACAACATAGGGAAGATAGTTGATGGTATTGTAACAGCTATACAAGATGTCAGAGGGGTAGTGACTTGCGGGGTGGTTTATCACCTTATGAGGGGTTTAAATGTCTATTATGTTTCTTTGCACACCTGAAACTAATAAAACCAAAAAAAAGAAAGAAGAGAGATCTCAAATCAATAACCTAACTTTCCATATTAAGACACTAGGAAAAGAGCACACTAAAACCACAGCAAGCAGAAGGAAGGAAATAATAAATACGAGAGTGAACAATTAATAAAATACAGAATAGAAAAATAGAGAAAATCAATTAAATCAATGCTGGTTCTTTGAAAAGATCAACAAAATTGACAAACCTTTAGTTAGATTGGCCAAGAAAAGACAAGACTCAAATTACTAGAATCAGAAATGAAAGAGGGGGAATTACTACTGGTATTACAGAATAAAAAGGATTGTAAAAGAATACAGTGAACAACGATACCCAAACAAATTAGATAATTTAGGTGAAATGGACAAATCCTAAAGAGACAAAAACTACCAAAACAAACTCAAGAAGAAATAATCTAATAGACTGTAACAAGTAGAGATTGAAGTGGTAATAAAATAAAAAACTACCCACAAAGAAAAGCCCAGGCCCAGATAGCTTCACCAATGAAAACCACCAAACATTTAGAAAAGAATTAATACCAATTACTTTTAAACTTTTGTAAAAAATTGACAAGGAGGTGACACTGTCTAACTCATCCTGTGAGGTATTGCCCTGATACTAGAAGCAGACAAAGACATCAAAAGAAAACTACAGACCAGTATCCCTTATTAATAGGAACACAAAATACTAGCCAACCAAATCTAGTAACATATGAAAAGAATCATACACCATGATCACGTGGAATTTATCCCAGGAATACAAGGTTGTCTCAACATCTGAAAATCAACTGATATAACATATATCAATACAATAAAAATAAAAGTCACATGATCATATCAATAGATAGAGTAAAAACATCTCACAAAATCCAAACCCTTTCATGATAAAAACACTCAAAAAACTAGGAATAGAAGGGAACTTCCTCAACCAGATAAAGGCCACCACAACTAACATCATACTTAACGATCAGAGACTAAATACTTTTTCCTTAAGGTCAGGAACAAGACAAAGATGTCTGCTCTTGCCACTTCTAGTCAACATTCTACTTCAGGTTCTAGCCAAGAAAAAGAAATAAAAGGCATCCAGACTGTTAAGAAAGAAGTAATACTATCTCTATTAACAGATGACATGTTCTCATATATAAAAAAAAACCTAAGAAATCCACTAAAAAGCCATTAGAATTAAAAAATGAGTTTTTTAGTTTAGCAAGTTGCAGGCTATGAGATCAATATACAAAAATCAATTATGTTTTTACAGATTTTCCACAAACAATTCAAAAATGTAATAATGAAAATAATTCCATTTATAATAGCATTAAAAACAATAAAATACTTAGACTAAATGCATCAAAAGAAGCGCAAAACTTACATAGTTGACCCTCGAACAAGGCGGGCGTTAGCAGTGCCGCCCCCATGCAATTGAAAAATCCGTATAACTTTTGACTCCCTCAAAACTTAACTACAGTCAGCCCTTTACATCCTCGAATTCTACCAACAGCAGTTAGGAATCTACGGTTGGGAAACTGTGGTTGGGAATTCGAATCAGCCTTCTTTGTAGAAATTGCAAGGTACCCAGCATACCCAAAATAATCCTGAGAAAGAAGAACAAAGTCAGAAGACTCACACTTTCCGATTTCAAAACTTACTACAAAGCAATACTAATTAAGATAGTGTAGTACTGACACAAAGATAGACATACAGATCAATGGAATAGAATTGAGAATCCAAAAATAAACCCATACATCTATGGTCAATTGGTTTTCTACCTGGGTGCCACAACCATTCAATGGAAAAATAACAGTATTTTTAACAAATTGTGGTTGGACAACTAGATAGTCACGTGTAAAAGAATGGAGTTGAACCCTTACCTCCACCATATACAAATATTAACTCAAAATGGATCAAAAACCTAAATGTAAGAGCTAAAAGTATAAAACCTTTAGAAGAAAACAAAGGGGGAAAATCTGCATGACTTTGGATTTGGCAAAGTATTGTTAGAAAACTAAAAGCACAAGCAATAAAAGAAAAAATAAACTGGACCTCATAAAAATTCAAAACTTTTATGCTTCAAAGGACACCATCAAGAAAATGAAAAGACAACCCGCAGAACGGGAGAAAATAGTTGCAAATCATACATCTGATAAGAATTTATAAAGAACTCTTACAACTCAATAATAAAAAGATAACCCAATTTTTTAAATGGGCAAAAGATCGGAATACATACTTCCCCAAAGAAAATAAATAAATGGCCAATAAGCACGTGAAAAGACGTTCAACATCATTAGTCATTAGGGAAATGCAAATCAAAACCACAATGAGATACCACTTTACACCCAATAAGATGGCTATAATCCAAAAAATAAACAAATAAGTGAATAATGAGTGTTGGTGAGGATGTGGAGAAATTGGAGCCCTCATACACTGTTGGTAGGGACAAAAAATGCTAGAGCCCCTTTGGCAAACAGCCTGGCAGTTCTTCAAACAATTCAATTTCCAGTTACCACATGACCCAGCAATTCCACTCCTAAATTTCTACCCAAGAGAAATGAAAACATTTATGTCCACACAAAAATTTGTACATAGTGTTTATAGCAGCATTATTCATAATGGTCAAAAGGTAGAAAAAGCCAAATGTCCATCAATGGATGCATGGATAAACAAAATGTGGTCTATTCATACGAAGGATTCAGCCATAAAAAGGAATGAAGTAGTTATATGCCACCTTTTGGATGAACCTTGAAAACGTTCTGCTAAGTGAAAGAAGCCAGTTACAAAAGACCACATATGATAGGCTACCAGCTATAGGAAATATCCAGAACAAGGAAATCTATAGAGACAGAAAGCAGGTAAGTAGTTGTTTAGAGCTGGGGGACATGATGAGGGGAGGGGAGTTGATAGTCAAAGGATACACGGTATCTTTTTGAGGTGATGAAATTAACCTACCAGTGACTGCGGTAATGATTGCCTATCTGTGAATGTACTAAAAATCATTGAATGGTGCACTTTAAATATGTGAACTGCATGGTATATGAAATCATATCTCAATAAAGCTTTTTTAAAAAAAAAACTGTTTCTGAAGCCTGTTATTGGAACTGGGGCATATGTTGTCACACAAGTAACACTCTGGCAGGAGGGGTCAGGTTCCCAGGCTACCCACAAAGGACTCTGGCCCAGACACAGCCATACTGAGGAGCCAACTTCGGTGGAAACAGCTGCCCTGAACCACAGCCTAAATCCTTGTTTTTATGGGAAAACATGTGAGGTCAGAAGTCAAGAAATGGGACACCCTGACCTTGCCTCTTCCCCAGGAAGACAGCTGCCAGTACAGATGGGCATGGGGGGCTCAAAGGTTGCCACAGGATGTGCAGGCAGTCTGGGTGACACGCTGGACTGGCAGTGACCCCCTCCCCCATCTGACAGCCTCTGGCAGTGGCTCGACGCCTGAACCAGGAACTTCAAAGGCACCGCCCGCAGTGTGATCAGGCCCCAGCTGACCTCTCAAAGGCCACATTGCGAGTGTCCAGGTGGGTGGAGACGATGGGAGAGGTGAGGCGACTGGCCACGTGCTCCTCACTGGGCCGCATGGCTGCCAGCAGCACTTCGGGCTCATGCAGGGCAAGCCCCAGAGTCTCTGTGTGCACCACCTGCCGGTCGTGGTCTACTTCCATCACCAGGGCTCCGGCCTCTGCCAGCCAGCGGGGGGTGGGGGTGGAGGGGTGATGGGGGCAGATCAGTGTGAGGCCCCAGGCAGGGGGTGGAGGGCCATCATGGTGCCCTCAGCCACCTGCCGCTCAGTGTGTGCGCTCTTAGCCCCTGGGTCCCCTCCGCCCCAACCTCTGTTTCCACATCTAGAGAGTGGAGAGAAAGAACAGCACGGTCTTCACAAGCCACAGGAGAACCTCTGGAGCCCACAGTGAGACCCCAGAGCTTACCCTGGCCCTTGAAGATGAAGCTTCTCCGGCCGCGCTGCCAGGTCATGTGCTCGAAGCCCAGGAGACTGGTGTCCACCCGCAGGCTCTCACCCCGCTTCCACACACGGTACACGTCGCTCGGGCACATCTTGGACACAAGGGGCACTGACAGGGGCACAGAAGTCACTAGGGTTCTTTCCCCAAGGCCCCACCCCAGGCCCCTGGGAGCCGAGCAGTACCCACTCACCCCAGCTGGTGAACTCCCACTTCATTTCCACGTAGAAATCGGGGGCCTGGGACAGACCAGAGCGCTTGTCAGGGCCCTGCCTGGTGCTGGGAGCCAGTGGGCCTGGGGAGCTCCTTGTCTCAGCCCCTCTGCCGGAAGCCCGTCCTTCAGCAAGTCCTGACAGCTGCCATGGTCCTGCTACGCTCCCGCCACAACCAAACCCCACTCAGGAAAGGCTGGGCCAAGAGGAACCCTAAAGAGGTCCTCAAGCGATCAGGCTATACACATCTGGAGGCCTGGGAGCGTCTCAACCTGGCCACTAGCCTGCAGGGGAGCCCTGGGGGACTCCTGCCCACTCAGGGTCCCAGAGTCCTCATCTGTAAAGGGGCACCAGGGCCCCCTCTGGGCCTGCCCCTGGGGTGGGGGGCAGGATGTAGTGTTCTCTCCCAGCTGCCTCCCCTCCGCGTGCTTTGAGAAGGGTGAACAGGTATTCCAGGGATCCAGGCCACATCTCTGGAGTCAGATGAAATCCTCCCTCCAGAAAATCCAGCATTCCTGAATGCCTGCATTCACCAGGAGACTCATGGTCTAAAGCTGTGTTGAGATTTCTGGCACTGGGGGTCCCTCGATGCCGGCAAAGGCTTTCCTCCCAAAGGGCCCACTCTCATCCCTGTGGGCCTTCACTCCCCTCTTTCCTTCGTGACCCTGGGCTAGGGTCATAAGAGAGGGATCTCACTGACAGTGTCAGGAAAGCACGCTGCACAGGCTGGGTGCCCTTCCAAGGCCAGGCCTGGCCTGGGTGACCACGGTGACCCCCACACAGTCTGTCATGGCCCCTGCCATGGCCTCCACCCCTCTTACTGGCCACACCTCTGTGCCCTGCTGTACCTGACGAAGTTTGTTGAGCAATTCCGGAATGCCAGCTAGCCTCTGTGTGGCCCTCTGGTAGTCCCGATACTGGAGCACCAGCTGCACCATCTCAGGGTCCCCAGTGCTGACTGCCTCCTGCAGGACTGGGGGCACCAGGCTGCTGAGGGGCACTCTATTGATGTCCCCAGGCCTGGCCACTCACAAACCGCACTGCTAGCCTCAGGGGAATCCCTCTGCCCTCTGCAGTACCTGCCCAGCCCTGGCAGCTCTCTTTGCCCACGTTGGCATTGTGTCGAAGGAGGACTCTCACAGACTCCAGGTTCCCCAGGGACACAGCCAGTTCCAGGGGAGTGCGCCCCCGGGGGTCTTCCTGTTCAATGTCGTGCTGAGGGAAATGGGACAGTTAAGGAGAGGAAGAGGCAAGAAGACCACTGGGCTGAGCAAGGTTGGGAGCCACTGGGGGAAATAAGTAAGGCAGACAGGCGGTGGAAATGGCAGAGGGAGGCCAGGTTGTCCCTGCAGGGATGGGAGGGGGTCTGGTGGGAAGGGCCTGTCCACCTCGCCTGTGCTCTGCTAGCGTCAGAACTGGGGGCCCGGGGGTGGGGCCTGGTCAGGCAGATGTCAAGAGTTTGGACCAGCCTGGGGACTAGGACCGGGCTGCTTGTTCTCAGCCTGCCTCAAGGGTGGTGTGGCGCGAGATCAGGGGCCGGATGCAGTGTGAAGTGGGGAGATGGGCTATGCTCCGCGCTGGAAGCCAAGCCAAAGGCTCAAGCGCAGGGGCAGGTGACCTAGGCTTCGGATCCGGCAGGGAAGGATGAACACGCAAGCGGCTGCGGCGCTGAGCAGGTGTAGGAGGGCTCTAGGATGGAGGCCACAGCTTTGGGTGAGGGGCCCGGAGGACGGCCCTGGTACCCGGCGGGCCTCACCTGGCGGCTGTGCAGCGCGGCCTCCAGTTCGCGGTGCCGGTTCGCCCAGACGAGCCGGTGCAGCGGGAAGGTGGGGCCCGGGCCGGCCATGCTGGGCCTCAGCGCCGCATCCCGGGCAGGCGTGGCGGGGGTGCCCCGGTCCCGCCTCAGCTTGGGGCCTGCCGCGGCCCCCTCGCCTCCAGTCCGCGCCGCGCCGGAGCTGTGCCCAACGCAGCCCGGGAGCCCCCGCGCCCCCGCCGCAGTAGCTGCAGCGGCCGCGGCGCAGGCGGCAGGGAGGGCGGGTCGGGAGGGCGGGGCAGCGCCGGGGCGGGGCGTCGGGCCGCGCGCCCCCTCGCCTCCCACAGTCATGGCAACCGCAACCGGGCCTGCGCGCGCTGGGGGTGGGCGTGGGGCGCTGCCCAGCCTCCATGGCAACCACGCGCACCAGGGGAGAAGCTAGGACCCGGTCTCCACTTGGCCTGGGTCCGACAAGGGTCGCCTGGGGGCGGTCCAGAGGGAGGGACCTGATTACAGCTCTGTCCGCGGCCTGCAGGGGGCGCTCAAGACCAGCGCAGACCCCTCCTTGAGGCGGTCCAACCTGGGAAGGAGGGGGTCCCGGGGCGGGGCGGCTCGGCGAGGGGCGGGGACACTGGGCCTCCGGGCCTTGCGCGCGCGTGTGCGCGTGCGTGCGCGCAGCGGGCCGACGTTTTGCTGTTCCTAGGTTTCTCTGTTTCCTCAGCGGTCCTGCCCATCCCCCGGTCTTCCTACCCTGGGCCCCGCGAGTACCGACTATGCCTGTGTGTGCGGGTGAGGTGGTAGGAGCTGGCTCCCTCCCCATCACTTCGACATGCCTGGCCAGCAAATCATGAAGCACTCTCCCCAGGGACCTTGTCTGGGTCGTTGTCTGGGCTCAGCCATGCGGGGAGGCCGCCCCCCCAAGGCCCTGGAGTCAGGGACAAGAGTATTGGGGAGTGGAGGGAGCAGGCCTGGCTAGCTCTAGACCTTTCCTGGTGGAGGAGGCCTCCGTAAAGGGCTTTCACCCATCGCGTGGATTCCTTTTGCAGCGGCTGCACTTTGCTGCCAGTGTCAGGAAAGGAAGGAGACTTTCGAAATCAGGGCCGGCCTCTCCACCCACACCGGAACCAGGGTGCAGGCCTCGCTGGCTGAGCGCTGGTGGTGTTGCCCTGGCGTTAACCTGGAGTCTGGTCCTGGTTTTGTTGGGTGATGAGGCAGCCACCAGGCTTGGCCAGAGCTGACCCTCCGGTCTCGTATTTGCAAAACGACCAGATAGTCTGATCTAGAAGTTTGAGTTGAGTCTCTGGGCTGGGAGGCTGGTTGTCATTTTCACCCTGCCCTCTCACTGTGGCCGTGTGACGCCTGTGCTATCTGGGATCACTTTGCCACCCCACCCTGCGGTGTTATCAGGGCATTGTAATATCCTTGGGTTTAATAGCAGCTCAAAGGCCTCTGAATATCCACAACTCTACAGTCAGGCCCTGCTGGCTGCCAGTGCTGCAGCTGTTGCAAGCCGCCACATGTCTTAAAGGGGCTGCCCTTTCCCCGCACACCCTCTTCACCCATTTAACAGGATTCTCAGGACCAGCCTCTCCTGATTTCTAGTTACGAACACAACTCCTCACTGGCCTTAGGTTTCTAATTCCATTGTTTTCTCAACCCTTTTCCAGGGACGCTCTCCCTCCCCAAGTCGAACTTCTTCCTGGTTGAAAGCCTGTCTGTTTCCACCGTCTACCTTGATGCCACCTCCACGACCCATTTCAGCTTCCCTTGGGACATCTCTGCGCCGTGTCCCATGTTATCCCATCAGCACGTCCAAAAACAGATCCGGCCACGTTCACCCTCTTCCCCTCAGGCCAGCTCTGCTCGCTGGCGGTTGTGATTCTGAATGGTACCACCGACTTCCCCAGGTGCCATGTTGGACTCCCATCTCTTTCTCGTCCCCAAGTCCCACCCTTTCCTGGTGGGCTGGGTTCTTCCCATCTGGCCTCTTTGCATCTCTTCTTCTACCACAGTCATTATGACATCTGCTTCCCTGGACAGAAACAGTGGCCCCGAAGCTGTCTCCCTGCCTCTTATCCTCTGTCTTCCTCCATTCTGCACATAGTAATCAGCAACTTGTTCTACAGCCAGCTCTCAGCCTGTCCAGAGCCTTCAAGGACCTCCCCAGAGCCTATCCAAGTTCAGACTTCACGTCCACTCCCATCTTCATTCTGCACTAAGTGAGCGCTGGGCCCTGGGCCAAGTGGAGCCTGGCATTCCGGGACTCCCAGGACTGGCTCCTTCCCAGTGCTCCTGCCAACCTGAGCCACTCCTGACTGCCTGGCCCTTCCCTGCATCAGAAACATCCCCACCTCCCCCTCCCAATGCTAGAGGCCCAGTTCGAAGGCCTTTTCCTCCAAGACTCCTTAGCCTCCACCCCCAGCAGCCTTCCTTCTCCACCTGCCACACTGTGCTTTGGCTGCGAGCACAGCAGAGCCCTACATGGGGTCGCAATGGACACCACCCAAGGGGTCTACAGGGCAGGGATGAGGGAAAAAGGAAGTTGACCAGAGTCTCTGGGTATGAGAGGCCTGATCTGGGGAATCCCTCAGGCCTAACAGCCTCCTACTGGGGGAGCACAGAGGGGAGGCCAAAGCCAGAGACAGCCAAGGGCCCAAAGGCTCCCTGTGGTCCTGAGGGCAGAGACCTAACTGTCCACGTGCGGTGTCCTCATGTGCCTGGCAAGCCAGGATGCTCAGTGCAAATGTGATACCAAGCACCAAACTGAAGGCACCTCCTCCTGCTCCCTTGGGCAGTGGGCAGAAGATTCCTCTGCCCCTGCCCCCCAGGTAGGAGGAAGAGGTAGTGGGGCAGGAGAGGGGGAGTGGGCGCCTCCCACCCCACCCTGGAGAGGCTGGCCCTGGATGCCTGCTGTGTTGGTGGAGGGGAGATGGCGCCACAAGACCCTCTCCCCTCAGGCCCCAGCCCAACAGTGGCTGAAAATGGTCACTGGGCACAAAAGAGTCTGACACAGCCAAGGAGTCAGGCACCATTTTTTTTATAAAAACGCAGTCTCATTTTCCACTCTTTAAAATCACATTCAAAAATCGGCAAAGAAACGCCCCGGGGAGTGAGTAGATGGGAGGGGAGGGTATGCGAACCCAGCCCCAGGGGGAGAGGGTGCGACACCACACGGCAGCGCGACTGGCACGAGGGGGCATGCGGTGGGCGAGGTGGCGCCCTGTGGGTGGTGGCACTGACGGGACGTGGGGCTGGGAGTGGATAGCCCGAGGGGCACACTGACTGGCCTGGAGTGGTGAGGGCTGGCCCCCCTGGCCCCTCTCACTGTGCTGCCCGGCCCACCCCGACTGGCCCCTGTAGTCCTGGGCAGATAACGCCTTGCCCAGTCCAGGAGCCTGGGGACCTCAGGGCAGGCTAGCAGTGTGGCACAACCCGAAGTTGCCTTTCTGTGGCCTCTGAGCCCGGGTGCTTGGGTGCAAGAAGGGGGCTGCAGTGATGGCAGCAGCACCTCCTGCCAACGCCACCCTCCTGGCCGAGCCCCACAGTGTCCACGGAAGGTGAGAATGGAGGCAGCTAGTGACACAGGGACTCTTCCCAAGTGAGGGTGCAGGAGTCTAAGTCACCATGGGAGGTCCTGGGGTCAAGGAGACAATGGGCTCCTTCTCCACCAACTGGCTGGAGGCAGGACATTGCAGGGTTATGTCCCTGTCACAGGAGGGGGTCATGGTGGGAAAATTCCGGTAGTATTCCCATGCTGCGGCCTCCCCTGCAGTGAGGGATGCTGGGCCACCCAGCTGTGCCGTGGGCACAGAGCACAGCCCATAGGGCCGGAGGTGGCATCATCCCCGGGAAGGGGCGGGGGGCTGCTGCTCTCCCCCCACAGGAAGACACTGGGAGCGGGTGACCCTGGGGGGGGTCAGGACTGAGGGGGGCTGGACAGTGGCTAGGTTGGTGGCAGCAGGAGCCAAGGCAAGTGGGGGCTGGGGCCACAGGAAATCACAATAATTACAAAATAAAACCTTTTCCGCTTTGCGGGAAAACAAATAATAAAAATTCGACAAAATAAATTAGAGGTTTATAAAAGGCGGGCGGGCAGGTGGGGGGTCAGAGGCCGTTGGCGCTGCCGCGCTGGACCAGCGGCACCTTGCTGAGCTCCACCACGGGCGAGCGCGCCTTGTTTTTCATCTTGGGCACCCGCTGTACCAGCTGCTGGGCCTCGCGGTACGCGTCACGCAGCTCCTTCTTCCACTGCACCAGCTCCGGGTCGCTCTGCACACGCCGCGGGGTCTGTTAGGTGGGGCCTGGGCACCCCAAAGGCCACTCTGTCCCCACACTGCCCCTGCCTGCGGGCCCCCCAGACCCCCACTCACGTCGCACTGCAGGACGAACTGTTTACCACCTCGGATCTTGAGAAGGAGGCACTTGCGCTCCTTGATCTGCGTCTCCTCCACCGACTGGATCTCCTCCATGGTCAGCAGGCTCTGCTGCAGGGCAGGGAGGGGCAGGCAGGGGCCGTGAGGGCACTGGACAGGCCCTGCCAGCTGGCCTCCAGCCCCATGCCCCGGCCCCCTCCTTACCGGGGCCTCGCCCTCGCCCCGCCACTCGAGCCGGTTGGGGAACAGGTAGAAGTACCGCCGCTGCCACTGGGTCAGGAAGGGGTTGCCCATCTTGGACATGTAGCCGTGCATGATGCAGTCCTTGCCCAGGGCGTAGTCTGCCGCAAGAGAGCAAGAGAGACCCCGCCCAGGGTTTGAATCCTGATTCGGCTGCTCTCCGGCCGTGACCTTGGCTGGGTTCCTGAAACCCAAGCCTGTTTCTCATCTCTAAAGCGGGCAGTGGGCGCCTACAGCAGCCAAGGACGCTCACCTTCCTCATGGCCCAGCTGCTTGTTTTTGGTTTTCTTGCGGGTCTCCAGCCGGTCCGTCTCAGCATTGATGGTGTCAAAGACGGTCTCTGCCACCTCCTGCTGCCACCGCTCGGAGATGGTGAGGGGGAAGTTACGGTAGAGTTCCTGGTCGCTGTCCAGTAACTGCACCGTGGGAATGGGGCAGGGACATTCGTCACCACAGGCCTGTGTGGCCCCAGGGCCGCCAGCAGGGTGGTCTGGTCCAACCCCCACCTCCCCCGGGAACATTTGGGGAGGAGAAACCTGAGGCCCAGAAGCTAATACGGCTGGTGAAGGATCTCAAAGAGGCAGAGAAGGGACGAGGACACCCCCAGGACGAGCTCAGGGCTCAGGTGGGGGAGGCCAGGAAAGGCCCAGTACCTTGATTCCTTTTGTGTCCTCCTCATCAAAGGAGCCAATGTCAAAGGCGTCGGCGGCGTTCACCTCTCCTCGTGGGGGGATCAGTGGGGGAGGGTACTGTGGCAGAACAGGGGCTGGGCATCAGCACGGGGCCAGGGCTGCAGGGCGCCCCACCAGCCCTGGTCCCAACAGTTACCTTCTGCAGGAAGACCATCTGCCAGTCCAGGGAGCGGAAGAAAGGGCTCTCCTTCACCTCCTGGGCCCTGGGGAGAGATGCAGGTCATCCAGGCTGGGGCTAAGTCTGGGCTGTGGGGCAGGTGGCGCAAGCTAACTGCTGGTTTAGCTACTCTCTGGCTCTGTGACCTTGGGCAAGTTCCTTAAACCTGAGCTCAGTTTCCTCATCTCTAAAATGGGGAGAACTGCAATTCCCATGTCGTAGGGCTGTTGTGAGTTTTAACATTGTACATCTTACAACATCATGCCTGGCACTTAGTAAATGTTTCATAAACATAAAAAGCTTCTGTCATCATCATCGTCATCACCATACTGGCTACAAGGGCCCCTCCGGAAGCCAGTCCCCAGCCGACTCCAATAGCTGCAGCCTGAGGACACTGGATGGGGCTGGCTGTGCCCCAACCTGTGAGTTCCTCAAAGGAGGCTGGGACCATGGAGGGACTTTCCGTAATTGTCATCAGGGGGGCACAGGCAGAGGCCTGGGCAGGTTGGGCCAGCGGCCCACAAGAGGCCTACACACTGCAGCATGCCCGAGGGCCCAGGGCCTGGCTGGGAGGCAAGGCCTGGGACAGTGGCCCTGGTCCCAGACACTCACCCTCGGCCCAGGCAGCCCAGTCTCCGGTTGACGTCCCTCTGCAGTAGCCCCTCCAGCAAAGAACGAAGCTCGGGGGAGAAGGAGTCAGGCAGCTCCACGGCCTGAAGGAAGGAGGGAGACGTTGGCAGGGGCCAAGGAAGGGCCCCTGGCCCCACCACAGCTCCGGGGCTCCTGAGGCTGCTTGGGGTGGTGGGAGGGGGATGTCCAGCCCCCGGCAGAGGGAGACACAGGGCCCAGCTTCCTAAGTCACCACAACAGGCATGTTTGCTCTGACAACACAGGGAGGGGGAGCCCACGGGGCAGGAGGCCAGAGATCCTCTGGGCGGCAGGATGAGCCGCCCGAGATCATTGATAGTTGGTGAGAACCAAGAGTCCGTGACCCTGAAACCCACAGGAGACCCCAGCGCCACTGTGGCTCCCCATGGACTCCACCCAGCATCCCTGGGCTGGAACCCTACACTTACCATTGTCAATGTCATGCGGTCAATCTCATGCTTGTCTTTGGTCTTGTGCTGCCGGAAGGGGCTGTGCCTAGGCAAGAGAGGCCAAGGTCAGAGGACAGGAACAGGGAAACTGAGACAGGCCGCATGGATGACCCTTGTCCAAAGCCAGGGATGGCGCCACTATAATACCCAGGCAGCTGTGGGCTCCTCCCCCAGTCTCCAACCTAGTCCGGGAAAGAGCTGCTTTGTCCTGTCCTACCAGCCCTCCTGGGACAGCCACTCACCCCCGCAGCAGCTTGAAGAGCATGCAGCCCAGGGAAAACCAGTCGGCACTGCTGTCATAGGCCACGCCCTTCTGCAGAACCTCAGGGGCCATGTACCCGTGGGTGCCCCTGCGGAAGCAAGGAGGCCATGAGCAGGTTTGGCAGAGGGTTCTGGAAGGGAGGGTGGGGGCTGAGGCACTCACACGCTGGCGTGGGGCTTCTTCTTGGAGAAGTCGCAGGCTAGGCCCAGGTCTGAGATGCGCACGTGGCCATGCTCGTCCAGCAGGATGTTGGCTGGCTGTGGAGGAAGCCCAGTGAGCTGCCCCCCGGGGTGGCTCAGGACAGGGCCCAGTCAGGCAAGATGCCAGGTGGGTCGCTGCCTTCACTCTAGAGGGTTACAGGTGTCCAGGGACAAGGCCCCAGGCATTGTCCACCCTCCCACCCCCGCCAATCAGCCTGAATCCAGAAAATGGCTCAGTGGGAGGGAGGGAGCAGTGGGAGCCGGATGGCCCTGCCCGGGGAACACCACTCCCGTGGGAGAGGAGGGACAGGCCTTTGGCACCTCACCTTCAGGTCCCTGTAGACAACGAAGCGGTTGTGCATGTGCTCCAGGCCCAGAATGATCTCAGCTGCGTAGAAGCGCATGTCGGCCTCGGAGAAGACCCCGTGCTGGGACAGGTGGTAGTGCAGGTCCCCGCCTGAGGGAGGCAGCCCCGCGGGGCGCTCAGCCCCCTGCCCCCATCCCCGCCCCCAGCCCCGTGGTCCACCCGGGGCCAGGCCACACACTCACCGTTCATGAGATCGAGGATGAAGCTGAGCTTGTCGGGAGTGTGGAATGCGTACGACATGCAGACGATGAACGGGCAGTCCTGGGAGGCGACAGAAGGGAGGTCAGCAGAGGCTGCCCAATGTTCCAGAGCCAGAGGCTGCTCCGGGGGCCAGCCCGCCCACCCAGCTCACCCCGGTGCTGACGAGGGACAGCATGATGCGCTCGTTGAGGGCCAGGGTCTCCCCCTGCTTCATCTTGATGCGCTTCTTGTCCAGACACTTCATGGCGTACCTGGGGGCGGGGGGCGAGGGGCGGTCAGTCAGTCAGTCAGTCCACTGGCACCTGCAGTGCAGAGCCCAGGGCTGCTCTGGGGCCCAGGGTCGGGGGTTCCCAGGGGTCTTTTTGGGAAGACACCACGACAAACTTATGACACACTGAGACAGAGAGAGGGCAGGAGAAAGTGCTGGCGGGTTGGGGGCTCTAGGGGTGGGGTGTAATAGCACAAGCAAAGACGGGGGGAGTGAGACAGTGGTGGGAAGTGAATAGTGGGCACACGGTCCTTTGCAGAGAACGGCCCATTCAGGACCCTGCCACCTGGCTCCTGGGCCCCTGGTCCCCCTCATCGTTCTCCCATGGACGTCCATGTGGCAAGGCACCCTCAGGGGCCCTCCCTTCCCTCAGGCATCCCACCCAATGCTGCCGGCTAAGCAGGTGCTCACATCTTGCCCGTGTCGGCCTTCCGGCACCCATAGACCTCGCCAAAGCCTCCTCGCCCGATGATGCGATGCACGCTGAAGTCATTCATGGTCAGCTGTGGGGGAGGCAACAAGTGGGGTCACTGCAGGCGGCCTGGGCCTCTTACGCAGGGCCATCCTCACCACATGCTTCCATGCCCTGAGCCACCCCACGGGGATCCTGGCACTGACCCCACAGCCGCCGCACCAGGGGTGGAGGGCAGACTCTCTGGACCTCTCCAGCCCTGGCCAAGCCCGGGGCCAGCTCCCTGGGAGCAGCAGCAGGGAGCCCGGCTCTCCGTGCCCACCCAGCCCACTCACATGGATGTTGAGCTCCACGTTCTTCCATTGGCAAAATCGTGTGAATTTTTCACTGTAAGAGGAGAACCCGGGCTCAGATGAGCCTTAGAAAGTAAGTGGAATGGTGCTGGGCGGGAGCCTGCCCCCCCCACTGCCATTCTCGGAGGTCCCAAGCCTCGGGGTGCTCTTCTGGGACTGCCCAGGAATAGTGCCATCTGGAGCTGGGACCCTACCCTGAACACCGGCCTGGGCGGGGCCTGGCCACTGATCTTTGGGTTCCTGCTGAAATCAGATAAGCTTAGAGAGTTCGTCTTCCAGGCTGACCTACAATTCCTGCTGCCATTCCTGACAATGCTCGTCTTGTCCCTGTTTGCATACCTCCAGTGACACAGCACTCACTCCCTGTGAAAACTCCCACTCCATGGCTAGGGAGCTGGGACCCCAAGAAAGCTGTTCCTTCCATCAGGCTGAAATCTGTCTACAACCCCACCCAACCAGGTGGGCTCTGGCCATGAGGGCCTGAAGTGGGGGCAGTGTGTCCTCTTGTGCCCGCCCCTACCACCCCCCTGACACTTCTCAGCCCAGGTGGGCCCAGCAAGAAGCTAGACAGTCTATGGGAGGGAAAGGTGCATAGGTCCCTTGTTCCCTGGAGAATCAGCGGGGACAGGCGTGTAGGTGGCCGGTACTCAGGAGGTTGGGGCAGGAGTGTGGAGGAGGGGACGACTGGGCCTGCCTAACCTCTCAGGAGTTCCTGCCTGAGGTGCAGACAAGCCCAGGTGCCCCCTGCCCAGGGCCTAAAGCACCTCCACCATCCACACCCCTCCCCAGGATGGCCTCTGCCTCCCCCTCCTTTCCTGCTTGCACCCTGCTCTCACCTCTCGATGAATTTCTGGAACACATCCCCTCGGAGGTTTTGACAAATCTCTTCGATGTACGGCTAAGGGAGGAAGGTAGGGGTTGGTGACTGCGCCAGAGTGGGAGCCAACCAGACTCCCTGACCAGGGCCGAAGGTGACCCTGGCTGGGCCGGGAGGAAGTGGGGAACAAGCTCAGCACACACCTGGAAGAGATCTGGAGGCACCTGCCTCTTCATCAGGTGGCCCTGGACATGTTCAGTGGCACTTTTCGAGAAGGGCTAGGGAAGAGAGAGGTGGCTGTGAACTCTCCGCAGGGTGCCGTCCTCCCTTCCCTACGCCCAGGTGGCTCTGGGGGGGCAGGCAGTTCCGGGACACTCACGTGCGAGCAGGCCAGCAGCTCCTTCATGATGTAGGTGTCGAAGATCTCTTTGCTGTAGGTCACACGCTCCTCCTCCGTCTCCAGCTTCTCGTATTTCTTGATCTAGAGGACGAGATCCCCACAGGTAACCTTCCGCCCAGCAGGGCCCGGGGGTGCCAATGCCGAGCATCTTGTAGATTCAACAGAAGCAGCCCCAACCTCCTCCCCTTTCTCCAGGCAGAGCAAGGACCGGCCTCACCTCCTCATAGAACTCCACCAAGGGCTTAGCCTCCTCCAGGTGTTTCAGGCAGAAATCTCGGAAGAGCAGGTACCCTGAAAGCAAGCATTGGGTTGCACTGAGCCACACCTCGAGGCCTTGCTGTCATGGTGGGTGGTGTGGGCTTGCGGCTCCCCGGGCAGAACTGGCCGAGGAGGTGGCAGAGGTGGTCTCTGACCCAGGCGGGGGCTGGGCAAGGTGGCCTCACAGGCTGCCACCAACTGAAGATTCTTGGATTCAGGGTCAGGGCACCCAGTTTGTACCCCTCCCAGAATCTGCTTCCTCAGATGGTGGCTGGAAAGTGACGGTAGAGGCCTGGGCCCGTTACCCTCTCAGTGCAGTCTGGGGCCTGCACGTCCTGGGAGGGTGACACCCCACCAAGCGGGCTGTGCAGGTGTAGTGAGATCCACCTGGGCCAGCCAGAGCTACAGCATGGGGGAGGAAGGCAGCTTCCAGTGGGGCAATGCCCCTCTCCCTCGCCCATACAACCTCATCATCTGGCTGATTCTCACAGCAGCCCTGAGAAACAGGGAGACCGGGAGGGCAGGTCCAGTTGGGGAAACTGAGGCTCAGGGAGGCCTCCAGCCAGGCAGTATGTGGCAGGCGTAAGAACTTGGGGCTCTTCTACCCAGTGGCAGGTCCTGGGAAGGACAGGCCGGGGAGTGGGCCCTTGAAGGGCATGGGCCACTGGGGAAGGGAAGAAGTGAGACAGGCTGTGGGCAGGGCTCACAGGACACCCCAGATAGGCCAGGCCTCACCCCTCCCAGGGAGGCCTGAGGCCTGGCCCCAGAGCAGCCCTAGAGGGCAAAGCAGAAGTAAGGGCGGTCCCCAAGCCCTCCAGCCCAACTTGGGTGACCAGTTTATGTTGGGTGGCTTTCCGTGCCTCTTTGGGGCACTGTCATCACTGCCTGGGCACTTCTGCCAGAGCTCGCAGCCATCACTTCCGGTAACGGAGGCCTGGCCCTTCAATATTGTGCCTTTGAGTAACTCATGACCAGGTCTTCCGAGTAAGCAAGGGGTTTTCACTGGCACTGCGTCACCTGGCCCTCCAACAGGCCTGAGTCCTACTTCCCAGGTGATTCACCAGCAGGCTCAGAGGTAAAGCAACGTGCCCAAGGTCACACAGCACAGGCAAGGGGGGACCCAAGCTGTGTGCTTCCTGACACACTAACTCCCTAAGTCTGACCTCCAAAACCTGATCCCAGCAGGCCAGGCCAGGCCACTCCCGCTTCAGAGCTGAGCTCCTGTTCTCCGTAAGGCCAAATGGAGCCCAAATCAGACCGTGTGTCGCTAGAGCCTGCTTCCCTGAGACCTGCCCCAACCCTGCCCTATGGGCCAGGTCCCCACTCTGACAACAGGCACCGGGCACTGGAGGAAGAGGAATGGAGGACCAAGCCTGCCCAAAGCAGGTTGCTCACAAAGAGGGCCGGTGGGGGTGGGGGTGAGATGGGGGTGGGGGTGGGCCAACCACAGCACAGCAGGCGCCACAGGAAGGGCCCCGCCCCTTCCTGTCAGTTCTACCAACGGCCCTGAGCAGCTGTGCCTGCGCCAAGGGGAAGCTGCAACTCACAAAAACAAAAACCCCAAAGGAGGAACTTCCCCGGGCGGCCCTGGAAGACTGCTGGGCCGCCAACCCCCTTCACAGGGCAACCCGGGCCCACAGCCAGGGGCTGGGAGGCACAACGGGTCACAGCCCTACTGCCACTCAGAGGCTCGCGGGCTGCCCTTCCCCAGTGGAAGGGAGGCCAAACCTCCTGCGAGCTAGTTGGGGTGGGGGTCCTCTTGCCCCCATGCCCCAGGCCTGGGCAGCTGGGCCAGTGGTGGGAAGTCCTTGAGGCTGGCAGCACCCCCACTGTACTCACCCAGCTTCTGGGAGAAGATCTTCTCAAAGGTCACCTCACCCCGGTCCTCCAGGTACTTCTGCATGACACTGCGGATGCTGAAAGACAGGGACGTGGTGACCCAGAGCCCGTCAGGCCTCCTGGCCCTGCTTCCCCAGAAGGCACAAGGCCAGTGCCTCCTGCCCCAGAATCCAGAGTGGAGAACTCTTACTGCTGGGGGTGTCACTGCTCCCTGCAGGAAGGCACGCCACCCCGGTGGACCTGACCATAGGTCGGGTCCACACCAGAAAGACCTGAGGAAGCCTGTGCCTGCCCCCCAAGGCTCTGTCCCCAAATGAGAGGGTGGCCAGCAGGTGGCTGCTCAGAAGTTTGGTCCCAGCCCTGCCTTGTGCTGGCTTTAGGAACTTGGCCAAACGTCCAAAGTCAGGCCTCACTATCAGCAGACGATGGATAACCGAAATGTGGTCTGTCCTTACAATGGAATACTGCTTGACCTTAAAATGGAATGCAGCAGTGACATATATATATATATATATATATATATACGTATATATGTATGTCGCAATGTGATGAACCCTGAAAGCATTGTGCTAAGTGCAAAGAGAAAGTCACAGAAGGCCACACATTATATGATTCCATTTATATGAAACGTCCAGAACAGGCAAATCTTCAGAGACAGAAAGCAGATTAGTGGTTGCCAGGGCCTGGGGGAGGAAAGGGGAGTGACTGCTAATGGGGTTTCTTTTGGGGGAGATGGAAGTGTTCTGGAATTAGGTAGTGGTGAAGGTTACACAACATGGTGAATGTACTAAGACCCACCAGACTGTACTCTTTAAAATGATGGATTTTATGTTATGTGAATTATATCTGAAATTTAAAAAATAGTTAAAAAAACCCCCACAAAACCTCAGTTCCCATGCTCCTGATACTTGCCCTTGGGTTGCTGGGAGGCAGCAGGGGAGGGGCTGGTCACTCTGACAGGAGGCCCAAGCCCAGGCTCCCGCCTGGTTAGCTCACCCCCAACACCGAGTAGTCTGGGAAAGCGACACCGGGCTATCCTTCAGGCCTCAGATGCACCTTTCTGTCCCCTTGTCCCTCTCCTGGGCCACCTGCTGGCCTGTCATCATGGTCAGCTGTTGGTCATGTCTGGCCCTCACTAAGCCGGGGTCCTAAGGAACACTCTTAGCTGCCCGTACTGCAGGCCAAGCTGCAGTCACACCTGAGCCCATGCAATGCTCAGATGGCCCTTAGGTAACTGGGGTCACCAGTGGGCCACTGATGAAGAGGCTGCAGCTGGAGAACGCTGATTAGAAAGTCCGGGCTCTGTGCGCTTACCTCGCTGCATTCCTGCGCCCCATCTTAAAGCCCAGCATGGCGCCCTGGTGCCTGCTGCACATTACCTACTGGAAGGAGCCATGCATCCCTGTCCTCCAGGCAGGCCCTCCTACGGCACAAGTCCTGGGTCTATGACATTAAATAGAGTGTGACAAAGCCTGCGTGGAACCCAGTCAGTTCCAGGAGCCTTGAGCAAGTGTTCTGGGCTCCTGGGAGAGGCTGTGTGGAGAAGGCGGAACTTCACTGGGTTCCTCAAGTGCAAACAGGATGTCAACAGGTGGTGAAGCCTAGGGCAGGTGAGTGGACATAGGGATAGGCAGGGAAAGGCCCGGCCAGGGATGAGCACGAAGCCATGGGTCAGGGAGGAGGCTTGGCAGGGGGCTCTTACAAAGTTTGGTCCAGGGCGGAGAGCTGAGTGGATAGACTCTGCTGGAGGCACCCACTAGGGGAGGTATCTGATGACACTGGACCAGGAATGAGGGAAAGAAACAGGGTGGGTAGGAGAAGGCTTGGGCTGCCAGATGGATGGAAGAAAAGTTGATACGGCCAGCTGGAAGGCAAGCCAAGCCTGCAAAGTTTCGAGGCTTTGGGCTCTGTCAGAGCAAGGCCTGGAGAGGAGGCTCCAGGCAGGGCCAGCATGGTAAGTGGATCCTGGGCCTGAGCCTCTGGGCCTGGGCTCGAAGGAAGGGGACTCCAACCCTTTTCCGCTCAGCACTTTCCTTCTGAGACTATCTGGGTGGAAGCCCAGGTCCTCACTCAGGGAGCGTGCAGAGCTGTCATAAGCACAGTCCTGAAGCCACGACCGCCCCTCCTCCCTCCCCACCCTTGGATTCTGGGAGACATCCTCTGAAAACTGTCTCCAACAGGAAGGAGGGTGCCGATGCCCAGGATTGTTGTCCTGTGTCCCCATCCTGTGACTCCAGCTGACAAGATCCCCAGCTGAGGGCCAGTGGCCTGGTGGCCCTGCACTACCACTTCAGAGCTGGTTCCTTCTGGGAAAGCGAGGACACCTTCTGCAACCAGCACGCACACCTGCCCATCCTGGGGCCACACACCAGCCACCACCATCAAGGACACATCTCCCCAGCCCTATGGCACTCACAGGGACTCAGGGGGCAAGGCCAGATGCCAAGTCCCAGTGTGCTTCCATCACAGCAGGAACTTGAAAAATCTGTGAAACTAAGACACAGCCCTGTCTTGGGGCCTGAGACTGGAGACGGGAGCCCAGGAGGTCTGGGGCACAGTCTAGGCTGAGCTCTTAGGGCTCCCAGCTCTGCGAGGGGACCTCCTGTTCAGACATTGGGACAAGCCTGGGTGTGCTCGGGCACAGCACAGCAGGAAGGGCCTGGTCGGAGGCAGCAAAGGCTCGGCAGGGCAGCAAGAGCAGGTGGCCGAGAGTTAGGGGCACAGAGCCCGGGAACCCCGCAAGGGCCAGGTGCCTGAATTTCTCCCGCGAGGGGGACCAGGAAGGCAGGGCCCTCACCAGCCCTTGGCTCAGCTCTGGGCTCTCAGCATCTGCACTCCAATCCTATGGAAGGGGATGAGAAAAAGCAATCGAGGGAAAAGATCACAAAATGTCCATTCTCCATGGAGGTGGACAGTCAGATGGTGATCAGGTGTGGCCAGGTGCTATGTCCAGACAGGTAATGCAGATGGCAGGCAGCGTGACTCCAGCCTGTCAGGGATGACCCCACCATGTTCCCTGCGATAGTCACTGAGCCCCAAACCCACTTCCTGGGAACCAGCAAGACTGGTGCCAGCTCAGCAAAAGCGACGCAATGGGAATGGCCACCGGGAGCCAGGGAGCAGCACCACCACTTCCTGCCACGTGACTCGGTGGCCCTGCGGAACAGCGGAGAACTGGACACGCCAAGGTCTCCGCTGGGAAACGCGCTCTCTGAGGGCCTGCCCAGCAGGGAAGCCAGGCTGCAGGCGGCAGAGCCTTTCCCTGCCTGGTGGCTGTGTTGTGGCCTCAGCCCAGGGACAGCAGAAGGCGGACGGGCTCCGAGCTGCCTCGGCAGCCAGACCCCGCCCCCTCCCCCCCAGAAGCCTGCATGGGACGGCCACAGCATTCTTCCCAGCCCACAGCACTTCACTTTCTTCCTTAAAAAGAAAAAAAATGTTTTCTCAATAAAATAAACAACCCCCCCCCAACCAAACACAAGGTCAGATTTGAGCAGCGCCCTTGAAGGGATGGCCCCCAAAGTGGCAGCTTCAGGGTTTCCTGTCCATTCCCACAGGGCTGGTGGCCAAGGGAGCTGGCAGGTCAGAAAAATGTGTCATGGGGGACACTCCCGCCAGAGTGGCAAGTATAGCCTGGCACGGGAGGTAATGGTGGCCTCCTGGGCTGGGTCACCTCCGTCTCTAACACCCGCTCCCTGATACTGGCGGTCTGGAGTGGCGGGAAGCCCAGAGCAGCATTCCTGCCCCCACCCAGGTCAGCAACCCCAATATCCAGGAGCACGTGGCTCCAGACCAACTGTAGGTTGTCAAGAGAGCCAAGTGGCTGCATCTTCCCTCCCAGAAGGACCCTATGGCTCCCAGTCCCTCCGCGGAAAGGGCCTCGGGGCGGCCTGTGCTCTCGTGGTTGGAGGGGCGCTCAGGCCTGCATTCCAAGTGGCTCTCCCCACCTTCCTCTCCGGAGGCCAGGCCAAGTCACTAACTTTAATGTCCAGTTTCCTCATTTTTAAAATGAGGATGTCAACAAAATGCTGAATTGTCACCACAGCGCTGGCATTTAAAAAGCCTGAGAGGACAAAACAGAAGGCGAGCTCTCCTAAGATGCTAGTCTCACTGTGAGGGCGTCGGCTGACGTCCCTCCTAGAAGGAGCCCTCCTGCCAGGATCCCACAGTCTGTCCTCCTTCTAGAATGTGACTAAAGCTACACAGTCTTGTTTGGTTCTCTTCCACACCTGCCTTGTTTCCGGGCAGTGGGGCCTGTGGCCAGGCGGCCTCCTGCCAGGTGAGCCCTGACCAGGGCCAGGCCGAGGCCCAGGAACACTGCCTGAGCCAGGTGAGTGGCTGCAACGCCACTCTGCCCAGACCAGCCTCACGTGTCATGCTGCTCAGCCTGGGGTCCCGGGGGTCAGAGCCCCATACCTGCCCTGCCAAAGTATCAAGAGCCCCTTGGCAGAAGGCCCGCCCCACCGTGGCAGGGAGCTGCCTGGCCCCACTGCCTGGCACTGCCACGTGTAGTCGTGGCTGTTCCCACCAGCTCCAGGTGCTCCGAGGAGCAGGCCCAGACTGACCCGGTGGGGGCAGGGGGAGCATTTCCTCCCTCTCAGCCAAGAGTACAAGTTGGGGGTGACAGGACAGCAGGCAGGGAGGGAGTGAGGGCTGTGGGGGAGAACTGCAGGTACCTTCCGGCACCACGTGGTTCAGAGGAAAAGCAAAGTCTCTCGCTCTGTGGCGTAGTGTGGCCTGGCAGGCTGGTCTGGGCCCTCCCAGATGACTCCCACTCGGGGCTACGGACCGTATATGTGGACTGGGCGGGACTGCAGGGGTCAGAGGCAGACACACTCATTTTGATGGTGAGGACATCAAAGCTAGAAGCTGAACAGCTCCCCGAGTCCCACACGGAATTAGTGTCAAGAAAAGGTCCAACTCTCCCTGATAAAGGGCCTCCCACCAGGAATGGGCCTCCCCTTAACCTCCGTGGAAGAGCAAGATCTCAGGGGACTCCAGCTTGTGCCCCAGCTGCCTTCCCCTCCACCTGCCAGTGGCTGAAGGCAGCAGGTGGCATGTCTCCTGGGAGCCCATCAAGCTGGGGGCAGCTTTGGCTGGCACCTGGCAGGCCAGGGGCCATGTTTGTCCCTGTGCCCATGTGACAGGGATGTCAGAAACATGAAATCCCAGGACGGTGCAAGGTGGCAGTGGGGCTACGGGTCCGGTGCAGCCATGCTGAAAATGCCACGCTCTGGGAGGTGACAGTTAACAATTCAGCAGAGTGGAGGCTGTGGTCGCAGCTAAGGCACTGTTCTGTGGCATTTCCAGGAAACCTGGCACTGAGGTGGCAGCGGTAGGAGGAAGTCCCCTGGGGCTTATTAATATTTCTCAATGACTCTCCCTGGGACTGACAATGTCCTCAGAGCTCGAGGACAGGGCCACAAACCAAATGGGAAAGATCAACCCAAACAGCCAACTATGGAATAAGCCCTGGCCGGGGAGGAGAAAATGACACCCACTGGGCATCACACACACAAGGCCATCACCGAGAATGCCCACAGCAACCCAGTTCCCAATGGCACGGTGACCACAAAGGGGCTCCTTGTAGGATCTACAGGAAGAGGGACTCTGGCGGCCTTGTCACATGTCCTGGCTTCTATATGAATATGACACAAGCACCACACCCGGCAATTTACTGCCATCACATTAGAACACCTCAAGAACAAACTTCCAGGGCTCTGTGTCCCTGGGGAACAGGCGGGGCTGTCCCCCACCCCAGACCCAGGATGGTTCCCAGAGTCAGAGAACTTCCCCCTCAGAGAACAGAGCTGCTACCGCGTTTACACCAGGAAACCCACCGTGAAACCCTGCTCTTCTGCCTGTGTAGACGCTAGCCTTCGTGGTAAGCAGTGATGCATAGAGGGCTTGTTATTGTGTGAGAAAAAAGCTGCCACCCAACCCCTCATTTTCAGTTTCTCTAAGTTTGAAACAGCTTAGCGGTAACTTGAATGTACTATCGTCTTTGTTATGTGACCAGCGGAGGACACAGGGCCCCTTGGGACCACAGGAAGACAGGGCAGGTGTGATGGAGGCTGTGCATTCCCCAAAGACTCTCACGCTCATGGCTTCTGTTTGTCCCCAGGCAGGAGCATCGTATCCCGGAAGCCCCAGCCATATACACGCAGCCTGAACTCCCTGGGCCCCAAGAGCTCAGCACCTCTGCAAAGCTGACCTGGGCGCCTGCCCGGGGTGGGGGAGGAAACGCAGGCTGCAGGAGTGCGCCTACAGCTGACATCACAGGGATTTACTACTAGGAATTGATCGTCCATTAATAGGACACATTATTCCTGGATTTGGGTTGACAGAGCCCAGATTCCCCTGCTCATGCTTGTCCGCTCAAACCCCACAGTAAACAGGCAGGTGAGCAACTTTCATGACAAAAACATGAAACCTAGTGCTCAGGAAAAGAGAACAGATGGGAAAAGGTGTCCCAGAGACCCATTCCTGGGGAATGCAGGGGCTTCAAAGGCCCAGAGGGAAGGACTGCTGGCAGGGTCATCTTGTCTTCAGGGGCAGGAGTGGGGAGGACGATGATACTGGAGTGGAAAGTTCTGGCGAAGGGATAAAGGCTAGTGATGAAGAAGTGGAGGGAGGAGGAAGGGACGAAGTGTTCCCCTGCACCCCTTCCCCCCACAAATAAGGGCAGGAAGTTCTGGAGGCAAAGAGTTAACAGGAACGAAGCAGCAGCAGAGGAAGAGTGGCCGGTCTGGGAGACTGGGAAGCCAGCAGAGGGCAGGAAGAAGGAAATCCATGGTGGGGGAGGGACCAGGAAAGAACCGAGAAAATGGGAGGCTGCAAGAGGCACCCGGCTCCAACAATCTGCTGCTGGGGCTGCCACTGTCACCGGGGACAGCAGGGGCACCTCCTGGGACCGCCCAAGCCGGCTCCTCAGCCAGGAGCCCAGAGATTAATTACACGAGGCCTCCATGGTCATATTAAGCAAATGGCGATGGTTACAGGGCTGCTGCTGCTGCTGGAAAGGGAAACAGTGGCTCCTTTGGGGAGAGGCTCAGACCACAGACCCTGAGAGGTCACTGGTGAAGCGGCAGCCCTCGGTTTACCGATGTGAACACTGAGGCCGTCTCAGCCAGGATAAGGGACGTGCCTGGGTCCCATGGGAGCTGGTATCGGGGCAGGATTAGAAGCCGAGTCTCCTGTCTTTCAGCTACACAGCTCTGCTTCCTTCCATGAGAAGGTGGAGAAATGGGTCTGTTTCCTCAGATTCTATAGGGTGACAGAAGGGGAGGCCCCTGTGCCAACTCAACATGGCCCTGTGCCCAACAGCTCCCTACCCCAACCCTGAGGAGTCAGAGCTGTGAAGCCAGCCCCAGGACTCGGCCAAGCCACAACCCGGGCACCAGCCGAAGGGAGGCTGCCAAGATGGACCACCCCAAGGTGGAAGCAACTCCAAATGGCACCTTGTCATGGACAAACCAAAGCCTTTCTCCTTGACCCTGACCTTATGGGTGAGGGGATGACGTGACCCCCAGGTGTGGAGCTGCCTCCTCTAGGCACCAGCGTTGCCGGGGCAGCCCAGTTCTGTCCCAGCCAACGAGGAGGGGGCTGGGCCTTATGAACTAGGACAGCTGACGGTGCTGGGGGCTGCCCTGCTGCCAGGCTACCTCCCCAGATCCATGGCTCCCCGGACAAGGGGTGCCAGCTGGTACATTCCACAAAACATGGACAGATGAGAGCAGAGGTGTGGAGGGATGTGCAGAGGATATGAAGCCTGGCAGGGAGTCCAGGGACCCGGGTTAAGATTCCAGTTCCCCCCGTGACCAAGTCTCCCTCTCTGAGCCTCAGTTACTCGAACTATTAAATGGGAGAATACCACCGGCTGTGCCAGCGCTGTGAAAAGGATAAATGGAGTAAAAACACTTTGCAAACTGGGGAGTGCCTCCCAGGGTAGGAGGCATCTGACCCTGGCTGTGTGAAGCATAAAGCAAAGGCTAGCATGTCCTCTGATGCAAGAGGCCTGGACTCCTAGGGGCAGCCCTGGCCCTTCCCCGGCCTTAGCTCACCAACATCGATCACTGCTTAGAGGCTCCAGTCCATCTCACAGATGTGAGTCATTGCCAGATGGTGACCCTACACGAGAACCTGTAACACCTGGCTCTCAGCCCAGGTGTTCCCCTAAACTAACAGCCTACCTGGTTTCAGACATCACACAGTGCTGACAGGGCTTGAGCAACTCTACACGCAAGGCATGGCCTTGTTGGTTTTTGGATCAACTGAGATGACAGGTGTCAAAATAGATAATAAATTATCACAATTTCCACCATCATTCCCATCATCACCATCATTACCACAGATAGTAAAGGGGACAGGAAAAGAGGAACAGCTCGTTTCTCGGGGTGCTAACACCTGCAGAGCCGGCCCAAGGCGGGGCCCCATCAGGAGCAATGCATTCTGGGGAGAGATTACCCAAATGCAGAGAGTTCCAGAAAAGGCCCCACCTCACCCTTTTGCAGAACTCCAACCTACAGGAGAGTCTCAAGGGTTTGGCCACCAAGGAAAGCCGTTACCAGCCCCAGAGGCTGACTCCCCCGTTTCCTCCCTCGTGGCTTTGTCATTTCTGAACTCGTTTTTGTTCTAACTGTCACTGCTCCCTGGACAGCCCCCAGCCGAGAGTCAGTCTGGTTCCTGTTTTGAGAAATCTGATTGCAAATGTCTTAGAAAAAAAGGGGCCCTAACGGCCTTTTCAAAATGCAGACCAATTTTCCTCTCCAAGGCCTAGTGTTCAGTCAATCCGAAACCCAGTGAACAGGCCCCGAGGAGGGCACCGGAGACAACGGCATGGCACCCCTCGCAGCTTTGGGACTCGCTTCAAAGACTCAGGACACCACATAGTCACGACCTCATTTCATACCTTCCACATTTCACAGATGAGAATACCGAGGCCCAGAAATGGGAAGGGACTTGCCCAAAGTCACATGATAAGACCATAACAGCTAGGACAGGCCCAGCCTCCAGGGCTGGCCGGGAACCAGGATGCCAACTCTCAGGCAGGTATGGAAGAGTTGCTGGGACAGGCCTCACCATGTGACCCAAAGAATTGTAGTGGGCACACGGCTCTTATAGATACGGAACGGCCAGGCCCCGGCTCAGGCCAGAGTGGTGGACGCGATGTGGACCTAGAAGCCGGAAGCCCTGATCTGGTGGCTGGGCACCACCCTGGATTACCTGTGACACTGGGCAGGCCACTCACCTCTGGGACTTCAGCTTCCCACCTGTTCCCTAGGGACAAAACCACACCTGTCCTATCTGCCCATGGGTGGCCTCGAGGCTCAAACGATGGGAAAATACTCTAGAAACCATAAAATGCTGGACAAGCCTCAGTTCTCATCTGTACCTGTATACTTCTGCACTTACATCCTGCACTGTTTAAACTTTGACACCAGGTGCAATGACATCAGTTGTCTCACAGAGAGGTGGCAGCCGTGGTCCAGCTGCTGCAGTGGTGCTAGGCTGTCCCCCAGCAAACAGCACCCATAGGGCACCATACCTGGGCCGGCCAGAGGAGGAATACAAGGGGAGAGGGACAGTGGGTGTCTCCCCCACTGGGAGGGGCACACACCACACCCTGTGTGATCCCAGGTGATCCCGACCACCAAAGCACTCTCAAACGCCACCCCAAGCCAGTGACCCACCAGAGCGTAGGGAAGACTTATTGTCTCCCCCAAACCTCACACAGTGCTGACCAGAAGACCCGGGGGGCGGGGGTGGGGGGGGGGTGGGCTGGGAGTAAGGGCAGCAAAAGGATGAGCGATATAGTCAGGCCAGGTAGATGCTAGGAGGCAGAGGAGGGGACCCCATGGGGAGGGTGGAGGAGACCAAGGGTAGCCGGACGAAGGGGAGTGGGGCCCCTGTGGGAAAAGGCAGAGATGAGGGCCCCGCAGAGTGCACGAAGGGAAAGGGAGGCCGAGTGGGGCAGGGGGCAGAGTCGGGTGGGGAGCCAGTGGGGCTGGAAAGCCTTGGCGCCGGGACACTCCGGGTTCAGGAGCACAGGGCCTGGCGAGCAGGGATCGGGTCAGCGCCGCTGGACCTGGAGCGGTGGCTGGGGCAGAAGGGGTCACGGGGCAGTGCCCCGGCGGTCTGCGGCTGCGGGGTCGGGGCTGGGCGCTCGCCACACCCGACAGGGAGCGGGGCCAAGGGGCCGGCGGCCGCCTCACCTGGGCTCGGGCAGCAGGATCTTCTTGCTGGCGCGCGCGGCCGGCGTGGCCTTGCTCTTCTCCATGGCCATCAGGTAGCTCACGTCGGCCAGCACCGCCTCCAGGTCCGCCATCTTGGCGGCGGCGGCGGCCTCTCCCGCCGCTCAGCTCGGCTCCGCTCCGCTCCGCTCCGCTCGACTGGCGCGCTTGGCCCGGCCCGGCCGCTCCGTCGGCCTCGGGCGCCGCCGCCCGCCGGCCCCGCTCGGCGCCCGCGGCTCCGCTCGCCGCGGCTCACAGGCGGCGCCGCCCCATGGCGCCGGCTCGGGCCCGGCCGCGGCTCGCTCCGCTCCCGCCGGGACTGCAGTCGGGCCGCCGCCGCCCGCGCCCCGGAGCCGCCGCCGCCTCCGGCCCCGCCTGCCGCGCACAGCGCCAGCGAGCCCGCGAGGGGCCGGGCGGGCGGGCGGCGGCGCCCCCTGGAGGCCGCGCGGGCTGGACTTGGCCTGACCCCAGAGGCCACCCAGACCCCATCTCAGACCCATCCCGGACCCCGACCCCGGGCCGGGGTCACCACCTTGACCCTAACCCGGATCACAACTCGGATGCCAGACTCCGCCATAGACCACGTCCTGACCCCTGGCTGGCACTTCAGCGCACGATCCCAGGGACTTGGGTCTCAGGCCCTGACTACAACCCCTGACTCCCTGATCTTGGACGCAGTCGAGGACCTGACACCACACCTGAATACCATTCATGACCCCATACTCCAAACAGGACCCCAGCCCAAACCTTGGACACCTCTTATCTGACCATGACCTTGGATCACAACCAAGAGTCCCCGACTCCACCCAGACCTTGAACCTGACCCCAGACCCCCAACAGGACCCCCACATCCAGACTTTGGACTATGACCTCAAACACTGATCATAACGTCAATCCCATCCTGGTTACTGATCCCAGACCTTGATTCTAACCCCAAACCCAGACCACTATCATGACCCTGAACCCTGAACATGGGGGCAGGGCCCAGATCTGGTCTTGGACTGTCAACGCTAGACCAGGGTCCTAGACCCAACACCAGGAAGTGTGGAAATAGGCCCAGAAACAGGATATCCAATTATGACCCAGACTGGACCTAGAACCCTTAACAGGTTGCCATAAACCTGGGACCCGACAACTGTAGTTAGACTCCAGGCTTACCCCACCCCCAATCCTGCTCAAGACCCAGTCCTGGCCCCAGGACTCCCACTCAGGACCAAGGACCCTGTACCAACAACCCCTGCCCTACCTAGACCAGCTGTAGTCCCAGGCCCCTGGCTTGCATCCCAACAACCCAACTATAGAATCATGATGGAATCATCATAATTCCACAACGTGAGATCCAATCGCTCTCATCCTGGTAGGGCACAGGGGTCTGTCGCAGTGCTGCCTAGCAAGGGAAAATCACTCTGGTGAGAGCCCATGGGGGTGTATAGGGGAAATCCATGTGTTTCAAAGCAGTACCCCCTATCTCAACATGCCCTTCTCTAGAGCTTCTGCTTTCCAAGGTGACAAAGTTCCCTTTCAATCTTGGGCAAAAGGAGGGCAAGCCTCTTGCCAATTTGTGAGTCAGGAACGAGGACCCTTTTACAAAGCAGGAAGCCCTTCCCTGTGCACTTCTCAGGCTACCTTCTGAGAACAGCCTCTGCAGAGCTTGAAACCAGAGCACATCAGAGCTGGCAAGGTCCCTTCTCAGTGGGCTGAGATTCTAGGGCTCCAGGCATCAGACTTGACTCCTCCCTGTTCCCCTGCCCTAATCTACTGGCGCCACACCCTTCTGTCTGGGAATCTTCTTGAACCCGGCTGCTTCTCAGGATCCCTATGGCTGCTGCCGATGTGGCCCCTGACTAGAGATGCCTCTCTCAAATTAAGATCTGATGGAGTTACCACCTGCTTAGCAGGGACAAGCAGAGCTCCAGGCCAGAGGGAGCTCCAGGCCGCACCTACTCTGCCCAAAACAGATCAAGTGAACAAGTTCCTTAACCTGTAAGTCAAGGTCTTGGATGACTGTGCCCGCCTTCTCTCCCCAGCTTGTGTTGCCACCACCCTCTGCACCTGGGGTCCCTCTGCCAGGCCACCCATCCATTCTCACCTCTGTGACTTTGCTCTTCCCTGTGCCTGGAAGCCCTTTGTGTGTCCTCATCCCTGGTGAGATCCTGCTCATCCCTTAAGACCCACTTCCTGCCGGTAACCTTCCCCAACCCCCCTCCCACTGTGTACATCTGTGATTCTGCACTTACCACCTAGCTCCTTGATTTTGAACATCATCAATTGTAAGATGCATCATGTCATGTTTTTGACAGTGGGATGGGGTGAAGCTTTATTCAACGTTTGCATCAATTGGAAAATGCCTCCTGATGTTGGAAGTGCTAATTATGGAGAGAAAAAAAAGGTACATACCATCTCCACCTGTAACTGACGCTCCAGTTTATCCCTTGCCCCCAGAGCCCACCACAGGACCAGACGCAGAACGGCCTAGTCAATGTTTGATGAGTGAATGAGCTCCTCAGCCGAAGGTGGCACATGGAGTTTGGGGAAGAATAGGGTCAGAGGCACACAGGATGCCACAGCAGAAGGACTAACCTCCTCTCTTCCCACCCCTCCCCAGCTCTTTGGGACTCTGACTACAGCCACACGCTGGCCTGGGTTGTCTGGAGCAGCCTTGATTTAAAAAATTCTTCCTGATGAACTTGTCAGACCAGAGTCCCTGGTGGTTCTCAAATGCCAGCCATCCTGCTTCAGGAAATGGTCCTCCCCTCCCCCCACCACCTGAAAACCCAGACTGCCCCTCCCACCCACAGCCCAATCTGAAGCCCCAGAAGGCCTGAAGCTAGGGTCCTTCGAGAGAGCCAGTCTCCAGGCTGCCCTTCGTTGATTCTTGGGCAGTGGAAAGCGGCTCCTAGAAGCCCTGACTGGGAAGAGGGTGGTGTTGGGTCCCTGGTCTGGGCGAGTTTCTGGTCCGGGGAAGGCTATTTTTTGGGGTGGTGCTGCCCTCTGGTGGTTGAGGGAAGGTGGATGGTAAACTTTCTTCAGTCATTCTCTCAACAAACTTTTGTCTCCTGCCCAGACTGTGCCAACCTCTGGATGGGATGCTGGCAGTAAAAGAGGAGGGGAACCCCATCTCTGCCCAGCTGGCAGATCTGCAGACACACCATTACCTGGCATCTCCCCTGGATGACTAATAGGTGTGGCAAACTTAAAACATCCCACACTGAGCTCTTGCTTCCACACGCAGCCCCGGTGCAGCCTGCTCCTCTGAAGCCTCCCCATCTCAGTCATGGCTACTCCATCTTCCAGAAATCTAGGAGTCATCCTTGATTCCTCTCTTCCCTCGCCTGGCCCCTGCCACCATGTACACGCACACTGTCATCCAGCCTGTCCCTGAAGAATACCCCGGCTTCTTCCAGTCCTTCCACTGTGCCCTGCTGAACCCGATCTTGTCCCATCACCTCCCACCTGGTGCTGCCGTCCACACCAGGCTCCTCACGGAACATCCTGCCTCTCATCTAGCCAGAGTTTTTACAGGCCTAAATCAAAGCTCACCTCCAATGACTGTCCCTGCACTAAGGATAAAACCCACCCCTTTCCCAGGGCCTATAAGATCTGCACCGTCTGGCCGCCTGCCCATCTCTCTCATTCAGTTCTATCCCCTTCCCCTTGCCCCTTAGTCTCGTCTCTCTGGTCTTCCTTTTGTCACTATAACAAGCCACAGTCACTTCTACCTCAGGGGTCTTTATAATTTCCCTTGCCTGGAATACCCTTCCCTGCCTTCCTGGCAACGCCAGGCTCCTGTTCACCCTGCATCTCCTGGGCTGAAAGCTTCCTGCTCAGAGTACTCTCCCTTAGCGCCCCTGTTGGTCGTGGTCACTGCTGCCTTCCTTACGCACCCCTCATGGCTCCCAGCACAAAGTTAGGGCCGCACAAAGAAACAGGATTCAGTGGTGGCCTGGTCCAGTGGGGAAGAAAACCCCTAAATGCATACCTCCAATTAACCTGGCAAGAACTATAATGCAAGGAGGTGGGGTGTCCAGGAGGGTCAGTGGAAAAGTTGGGGAGGGCAGGGGAGAGATAAGGAAGGTCTTGAACTTGACGTGTGTGCACATGAATGTGAATGAGGTTGGGGGTGAGGACTGGCACATTCAAGTTTCGTCCTGCCGGGGCCTCCCCTCTTCATCTCCATCCTGTGCTTTGAAGATTCAGGAGGATGAGTTTGGCTGCTTCCCTGACCTCACCAGGGATGTATGGATGCTGGGATTTCACTTCATTCACTCACTCACTCATCTGACACTGTTTGTTGAGCTTCTACTACATGCCAGGTTCCGGTGCTTGGCCTTGAGGATCCAACATAGGGAGACACAGTGAACTTATGGGCAAACTGCACACCGTAACAACCACTGACATTTATTGGGTTCTCACTGTGGGCAGATGTCACGCAGGGCGGCCTGCAGGATCTCAGCTCCCACTCCCCACATAAGAATGCAGGACATGGTGAGGCCAAAAAGGAACACCCACGGAGCCATAGGTAGGAGAGTCATACCACTATACTCTCACTGGTGGCTGGGTTGGAGACACAGGAACCAGGAACAACACAATTCTCAACCTTCACTGTGCCGCTTGCAGACTCAGCCACCATCTTCTTGCTAGCTCCCCCCTTTTTTTGCTAGCCTAGCCACGGCAGTTATATTATTGCCCAATGGCTCACTGGTTACAGCTGACGGCCAACTAGCCACAGCTGATGGCCATTTGATCACAGTCGATGGCCATTTACTACCTGAGCCAGCACCTTTCTATGTGAGGCCGAGAACCTGGAAACTGCTTTTTGGGGCTCTGTCCCCACAGCAGAGCACTGTTTCTAGAGCCCAGACTGATCACATTTAATGCTCAAAGCATCCTTATGGGGCAGGTGACAAGGTACTATAAAAGCTAAGGAGCCCCCTCGTGTGAAGCCCTTTGAGGAAGGGCTTTTTTGCTGGAGCCAGAAGGATGGGAGGAAGCAGCTTTGTTAGGGGCAGGAAGAGCTTTCCAGGCATGTGGCACAGCAAGTGCGGAGGCCCTGGTTATCCAGGAGGCTTCCTCAGCTCCAGGACTCCCTCCCTCACAGTCCAAGAACCTTCAGGGGCCCCTCGACAAGCAGACATGAGCTGCACGCAACTCTGGCCGGGACTTCCAGACCTCTGGCTCCGCCCAACTCGCTTCCCGGGAGCGGCGCCTCTTCCTGGAACCCTTCAGAAGGTCACACAGTCTCCGCACTGCCCCGGGCCCCAGTATCCTTTTCCTCTTCGGAGCCTTAGTCCGGACGTGGCACCAGCCTGTGGCCCGCCCCTCCCGGTCTACGGCCAGGTCCCCAACCCTGCCCCGCCCCGCTCCGCCCCGCCCCTGGCTCCGGCCCCGCCCCTTGCCCCCGGCCCCGCCCCGCCTCTGGCTCCGGCCTCAGGCCCCGCCCCTCTCGGCCTCAGCCGATCTCGGCCTCTGCAACGCGTTACCCTCGGGAGCCGTCCCCAGCGCGCATGGCACCCTCGTCTTAGCCTGGAGCCGGAACGTTCTGTGTTCACGCGGCTCGCGTTTGTGTCTTGACACTCCCAGCCGCCTGTGAGTGTCCGAGGCATGGTCTCGTAGCCCCCACCGGCCCCATACAGTGGCCACTGGTACTTGCTGTGTCTGGGGACTGGAGGACGTGTGTGGCCAAGACTGGGGTCAAATGCTAGTGCCACCTCGTATTGCCCTAGCTGGGTGTCCTAGGCAAGTTACTTATCTGAGCTTTGCCCTTTTCATCTGTGCACGGGGAGTCGCCAGCCTGGCCTCACTGGATTGTTTTGAGGGCTAACGGAGATATGTGCACTGTTAGGCTTTCTGAGTGGCCACTGTCACACGTGGAGTATCTTCGGTCTCACTTGTGTCTCCCTCTAGGAGTCCTCCATGGTCCTTTTCTCTCATTTCATTTCTCTTCTCCCCTCCTCCTTTCTCTACTTCTGTTTCTCTTTCCTTTTCTGGGTTTTTCAGGATGTTTTCTCTCCATGTGTCTGTGTCTGCTTCTGTCTCTCTGTCTTGCCTCTCTAGCACTCTCATGGCACATTCTGGGGGCTAGCAGCTGGACCTTCCCGCCGATTGTAGCTCTCCCGAATGTGTTGGGTGGCAGAGGCAGAAGCTGGGTGACAGTGCCAGGCCAAGAACAAAACCAGGTGCTCCTGGACCTCAGGTGTCTGCTCTTACTGTTTCCTGCCCACATATGGGTGTCCAGCGTTGAAGTTCCCTTCTGGGCATGGGCACCCGGAAAAGTGGCGGCTGGACAGGTCTTCCCAGCCAGGAAGTGCCTGGCCTGCTTGGCTCCTGCTGACCACTCAAATGGCACTAAGCACATTGCTGGCATGGAAGGGCAGGAGAGAGCTGGGATTGTCCCTCCCCCGCAGGATTGGCTACATCATTTGCTGGACCCACCACAAAAGAAATGCTGCCCCTTGTTCAAAAATTAAGAATTTCAAGATGGCAACGGCAAGCATTAAACAAAGTGTGGGGTCCTTCTGCGTTCAGGGCCCTTTTGATTGCGTGGGTCACTCACCCATGAAATTGATCCTGTCTCCCCGTCTTATACACGCACCTTTTATTACACTCAGTAAATTTCCATACTCCCCCCACTCCTGGGACAGATAAGGGGGGAGGTAGAACGAGCTAAGACTAGCCCCACTCTCAAGGAATTCGAAGTGCCATGGGAGAGAGGTGTGGGCACACCCAGCCTGGACGCTCAGCAGGGCACGAGAATGCTGGAAAAAGGCTAAAGTTCCAGAGTCCTGAGCCCAGTGTTGACCTATGTCCCAATTCTGCCATCGGACCATCACTTTACCTCTCTGAGCCTTGGCTTGTCATCTATAGACTGGACACGTGCGTGAGGTGGGGTGTGAGGGAGAAATGCAATCATGTGTACATAGAAAGGCTAGGGAGCTGGTGGGTAGGGCCACCACTCGCGCTGGAGCCCACTTTTTACTAGCCAAGACATTTCAGGCACGTGTTCAATGTCCATGACTCAGTTTCTCACCTTTAAAATGAGGATAATAGTAGTATTGCTGTGAGGATTATATGAGTGGCCAACACGTAGTGAGGCCCATTAGACAGACGCCAGCTGTTTTTGCTACCATCGTTGGCTGAGGGAGACAGCATGTCCAGGTTAATCACCTCTGGTTGGAGGGGAAACGGGCAGGGCTTCTGGAGGAAGAGGTGTTTGAAGGAAGGATAGATTTTTCAGAGTTGTGGTGAGAGTGGCATACCGCATCCTAAACACAGCCAAGCCTGGGGCCCAGAGGTATCCAGTTCAGCCCCTTAGAAGAACCTACTATGTGCCCACCATAGTGCTTCCAATTTTACAGATGCCAGTGGCAGGATGAGTGTATTACTTAGACATGATCATGGAGGGTTACTGAAAGTTTTTGTGTGCCTTAGGAAGGTTAATTCACAACTGAATGCAGGATTGGAAATAGTCACCCCCCCAAAAAAAAAAAATGGCTGGTAGCATTAGCACAAGAAAGGAGCGGGACGATGTATGAGGTAGCAGAAAGTGAATCTGGAGAACGTAGCGACAGATTGGCTGTATCAGGGAGGGATGGGCCTCTGGGTATCCGACCTATTGGGAACAGTCACTCAACAGTATATCTTGGGCATCTATTATGTGCCAAGCTCTGTGCCAGCTGCTGGGGATGACACGGTGAGCAACACAGACTGACCTCTGTCCTTGTGGAGCTTCCCGGTGAGCGGGATTACAAGGAGTTCTGAAAACCAGAAGGGTACTGTGGGAACATGTGATCCGGCCTTGGGCAGAGTGGGAGACAGCTTCCCAGAGGAAGTAACATGTAAACTGAAGGTGTACCAGCAGAGGGAACAGCATGTGTAAAGGCCCAGAGATGGTGGAATTGAAAAAAACGTTAGCTGTGGGTAGAGGAGTAAACGGGGCAAATGGTGAGGAAGCTTGAGGACTTTATCCTGAGACTCACATAAGGTACTGATGGGTTTTCAGCAGAGTAGTCAAATCTTTTACATGTTCTGGCTCCCAACATGAGGACGCAGTTGGCCTGGAGGCTGGGAGGCCTCAGGGCTCTTGCTGTGGTCAAGGTTCTGGACAATGGTGGCTTGAACTAAGATGGCAGGGATGAGGTTACTGCGAGACAGACGGTTTCTGAGATATTTAGGAGGCAAAACTGACCCTCTTCCTTTTCTGGCAAAAACCAAACGGCCACATCTATATCCATCCTCAGGAAGCCAACACGCGAGTAGTCCATCGTCCAAGCCCATTCTTTTCTAGAATGTGCAGCAGAACTGGAGATGGTCCATAACTGTCTGTGTGGGGATCCCCCAGCACCACTGAGGGAGGTGAAAGCGTACTCAGGCACTCCCTGTTCTCCTAATGCTGCTGTCGGGGGAGGAAGTGGTCTCCGGCAGCACCCAGCACACTTGTCTCAAGGCCGGAAGCTTGTACCCAACAAGCCAAGTGACGTAAAACAGCAGGATGTGGTGGGACAAATGGCACCTGGAGTCTTGTCTAGCCCAGACCTTGTTCAGTGACTCAAGCAGGCACTGCCCTTTAGTGGATGGAGGTGGGCCTTGGCTAACAGCTCTCCAGGGATAGCAAGACTAGAAACCTCAGCTTCTGTTCCCAGGACACCACAGGGGTCCTTTCCAGCTCTCCCCATGACTCTGCAGGGCGGCTCCAACCACTGCCTTGGTGGGGTGGGGGACAGGGGATTAGGTAGTCTCTTAATTTTCACGTCCATTAAAAAGTTCAGTGAAGGAAAACGAGGTGTTTCTAGAAGCTGCTTCTGCTCAAAGGGGTGAAGCAGGCAACCCCTGGCCTTGGCCTCTAGCAGAACCCGCATGACCTCTGACTCATTCTTTCTCTCGTGCACACACACCAAGGCAGAAAAGGTTTTGTTTTTTTGTTTTTAAAATCTTTTATTAAAAAAAAACAAAACCCAAATCAAAATATTTCCCATTGGAGGCTCTTTTTTTGTCTTTTAAAAATTTTATTACACAAATATCTCCCATTCCCATGTGAGAGGAAAGATGTTCTTGCTCTTTCTAAAACCAATAGTGGAGAATGTTTAGGAAACAAAAGTCCGTCTAGCTTCCCTCCTTCCCTGGCCCAAAGTGACCCTAATGTGTCAGCTGAGAGAGCGTGACTTGCCCCTTAATGCTTACATTTAATTTAAATTTCTTAGCACAACATTGGAGATTGACTAAATCAGCAACAAAAAATATATATTTACAATATTTCTCCAAAACAAAACAAAAACAAACAAAAAAAAACAAAACCAAAAAACCAAAAAAACCCAAAAAACACAACCAAACCCTTTAAACATAGTGACTTTAGGAGTTTTATTTATGGAGCAGTTATTTTTTTTTTAATCACCAAGTGATTTTATATTATATATATATATATATATATAAATTTTCTTCCTTTCCTTTGTGGTTTTTCGCCCCGGTGCTTGGAAAGATGGAGGCAGGGTGTCTGGTCCTGTGGTCTGAGGGCAGGCTCTCCTGGCAAGGCTGTATCTAAAGAGCAGATTGCAGGAAATGCGATGGAACTCCGGGGTTCCTCTGTCCCCAGAGACATTTCTTTCCTCCACATGGACCAACCCTCACCTCTGAAAACCATTTTCCCCATCACAGTCCCAGAGAAAAGGAAAGCCCAGCAAGGGCATAGGTCCATCTGCCACCACTCCTGGGCTCCCTTTCCTGCTGACCAATTCCGTGCACGGTAAAAATGCTTGTTTTTCCAAACCAAAAACAAAGAAACAAAAATAAAAACCAAAACCCACAACAAACCATCAGCTTGGAAATTTCTGTGGATGAAATGTCCCAAAGTCAGAGGCACTCTCCCGGCACAATCCCTGCTCTGAAGGGGTCTCTCCACCTCCCCTTTTATAAAAAGACAACAAAACAAAACAATCTTTTCAGTATTTTCCACAGGAGCAACCAAAAAAAGGCAGGAAGCTTCCAATTATAGGTCACTGACAGTAATATTAATAAGGTTTTTGCTCAATACCCAGGGTTCTTTACAGAGAAGTCCCCTAACTGAGGCACTCTGGAATAAGTCACTGGCATTTTCTCCAAGTGTCCGCCCCAGGTGGCTGGGGCCTGGAGACCAACGCAAGGGGCAGAGGGTCACGGGAACAGACTGCTGCTTTGAAGGTGCAGCCAAGAGAATCAGCAGATTGGAAGAAACAGACATAATGTCACCCCCTCCTACCAAGACCCAGTCTGCTTAGGAGGCCAGTCAATGCCAGGGTCAAAGCTGGGCTAGGTAGCCAAGAGGGGGCCCCTCTGCCTCTATTGCTTTGGAAGTGGCAAGGGTGCGGTTGGCGTCTCTCCTCGGGGTGTCTGGGCTCCTTGCCACCCCCCGTGGGGCTTCAGGAGGAGGAGAGCTGAGAGCGGGCTGCAGGAAAGGGGGCAGGGCGGGAGGAACGGGCTGCAGGACAAGAAGTGGGGCAAGGTTGTGCTATCACTGTCCTTCCCGAGGGGCGCAGAGTGCAAATCGGCGTCGACCACTTATAAGCTCTTGCGACCGAGCATCTCCTCACACACTTCACTACTGACCCAAAAGAAATTCCGACCTTTCTTTTTTTTTTTTTAAAGTGCAAAAAGCTCTCTGCTGCCCTAGAGAGAGGATCTTTGGACAGGCCGTTCAATGCAAAGTAAAAGGGGGCAGCTGATGGGGCTTGACACAGGGCGGTGGAGTGGGAGGCACCACGCTCCCCTCCCTCCCTCCACACACACCTACACGCACGCGTACTACACTCAGCCACACACACAGAGGCACATGCACACCCCCTTCCACAGCTGCAGGTAGAGGGCAGGTGACTGGCTTCTAAGCAGGAACTCTCCCTCACCCCCCAAAGGGGCCACATCAGGGAGCCGCTGGGGCTGGACCTGGTTCTGGGCTCTGGGGGCCACACTACACCGGAGGCCTGTTGCCTGCTGGGAGGCAGGTGGGGACTTGGCCCAGGTCTCTGTTTCCCCAGCTGGGGAAAGACAGGCTGCTCCTTCTGAGGACACACCTCACGGGAAAGCCCTCTTCAGGCAGGAATAGAGACATGGGGGCAGGGCAGTGGGGGGCTGATGGGGGCCGGGGACAGGAGATGGTGCCTGTCTCAGAATCTGCTTAGGAAGCAATACAATGGGGGTGTCCCTGGGATACAGTTCCAGCTCCTCTGAAGAGCTTCAACCCCAGTAAGTGCAACAAGGACCTCATGGAGACTAGCGGGCAAGTCTGGGGTGGGGTAACCTCATTATGTGAATGACCACGAGCATCGGATCGAGCTAAAGGGAGGAGAGGAGGGAGCACGGACGTGGACGAGGGTTCCGACACCTCAACAGCACCGGTGTGATCGGCACGGGTCTGGCATTGCTAGGGCTGCTGGCCCCTCCTGCGTGAGCCGGGAGAGTGACAGAGGAGAGACACGCACTGGACACCACAAGGAGAACCTGGCCACCGAGACAGGGCCACTTTCTTCCCTGGGAGTTTGCTCAGAACCAGGCACTGCGGGGACCATGGATCGGGGGGAGGGCCCCAGGGCCCAGCGCAGATGACAGCTGCGCAGACAACCCAAACTGAGAGCCTGGCCTCCTGGCGGGCGGGCGGGCGGGCGGGCGAGCGAGCGAGCAGGCACCTTGACAGCACACAGCCTGTGCTTTCCCCTCTGGCTGCTACTCCCTTCTCCTCCGGAGGGAGAGGAGCAGGCAGGTAAGCCTGGCATCCACCACCTCTCTGCCCCGCCTGTGGGGGAAGGGCTCAAGGGACAGGAGAGCAGAGAGGGAGTGTGTCATTGGCCTCAGAGCCCGTGCAGGGTCGGGAAGAGAGGCTCTCCTGGCTGGGGAGTCAGGGGAAGATGAGTTTCCTGTTCAGCCTGGCCCGGGTGTGTCTTAGCTGATCTTCTGTATTAGCTTCTCGTCAGACAGGCAGTAGAGACTGTTGATGGACAAGTCTGAGATGAAGTGCTCGCAGGCTTTCCGAGTGATCTGCTTGCATCCTCGCAGGTCGATCAAGGTGACATTGGCGATGCGCCGCAGGTAGATCAGGGTCTGGTCTGTCAATTTATTGCAACCTGTGGAGAAAGTGACCACGAGGACATGGCTAGGCACACACGGCCCTAGGAGCTTGCCTCTGCCGCTCAAGTCCCAGCCCTTTCCCTCAAAGTGCTGCACAAAAGCCCTCTTTGTCCCGTCACGACACGGCTCAGAGACCAGAAGTGCCATCAGCACTGTGGCCTCTGAAGGCCCTGCTGCCTCACTCCCCGCATCGATGACCAAACCGCAGCGGGTGCTGGCTGCGCTCTTAGGCATGTGACAGTGACTGCAGGACTCAGCGCCCCATCAGTTAAAAAAGGGAGAGAAATCCATGTCCTGGTCCAGAGGTGAGAAATGAGTCGGTGCCAGTCAAGCTCCGAGAAGGGCTGGGGCCTCTGGGAAGCATGCACACTGTTGGGCATCAGACCCTCAGCAGCGTACCTGCCATGTTGAGTTCCGTGAGGGAGTAACGAGTGGAAGACCCGACAGCGGTAAGCAGATTGGAGGACTGATCTGTCAGGTGGCTGCAGTGACTGAGGTCAAGTCGAGACAGGAGGGGCATGTGGCGAATGATGAGGCGAAGCGTGGCATCTGTGATGTCAAGGCCTGCCAGCCGGAAGTCGGTCATGTTCCGGAGCTTGCTGCGATTGTCCTGACCTGCACAAGCATGAGAAGAGCCTAGCTCAAGACTTTTCACTCGAGTCCAGCTCCCATACTGCAGGCAGCTCCAGCTCCTGGCTGGCCAGGCCCCTTGCAGGGGTCAGCAGAACTGCCCGGCCTTCAGGGCGTAAGCAGTGTGTGGGGGCAGTTTCCAGGAAACCAGACACGTTTCCTTGCTTCCCAGCTGCCAGATTATGCCTCACACAGCAAAAGGGTATGTGCGGAATGCTCCTCCCCTTCCCACACTCCTGCACTTGTCTAGCCCACCCTGCAAATAGCTTCTAATGTTCTACCTCAACCAGGGAGCCTTCCAGACTTCCCTAGGCTTTATACTCTCTGGACCCCAAACTCCACTGGACTCATAAACTGGACTTACGCCTGTGTTTGCAGGTAGTGATCTGGCTGTAAATAGTTAACCTGTGCTTGTACAGAGTCCACCGTGCTGCTCTCAATTCGCACTCTTCTAGATATTTGCACAGCACCATTTCTGAAGACTACCTTAGCTTTTGAGGATGCAGTACGTTGAAAGACAAAGCTACACACAACATGTGTTGAGAGTCGAGCACAGAGAAGTCAGGCGCAGAGCATACCCGGTTTGTCAGCCGGTGGAGTCAGCAAGTCCCGAATTTGAGGGTCCTTGATTCCTACCGCCCACCGAAGGTCAAGGGTCCTGAGAAGGGGGCAGCTGGAGGTGCTGAGGGCAGAGACTGCAGACCAGGAACAACCTGCGAGGAGGAGGTCTTTCAGTCCTGCAAGAGAAGGAAACACACACGCAATAATATATGCTCCGTCAGCACATCCCAAACCTTCGCTACCGCTGACCTAAGGCAAATGGATTCCCAGTCTACTGGGAGAGAGGAACTATGTCCTTATCTTACTGTAGTAATCCAGCTTAAAGATTCCTATGAGCACCCTCCTTTATGACATCTGCTAGCTTGGTGGTAAAACCAGTCGCTAGTGCCTCCCAGAGCAATGCAAGTGTGAGTGACTTCCTGTCTTTCTAAGACCTCAAAATGCTGAAGGGAACAAGGCCTTACAAAAGGGGGCGATCAAGGCAACCTCTTCCTCAAATTTCCTCTTCAGCAGCCATGCTGAGAACAGTGCAGGGCTGGCAGCAGCACCCGATCCCTCTCTCTCCGTTGTCTAGTGCGGTGACTGTGCAGCCAGTCCAGAGTGGTGCCTTGGGGACTGGCAGTTAGGGTGGCCCTGGGTAAATCTCTCACTAAGCAGCAAGGTGAGGACCACTGCCCGGAAGCATTTCTGAGAAGCACGGCCACCGAAGCAGCTTTCCCTGCCTGCGCCTGGGGCCCTGGAAGGGCAGCGGTGGGGCTGCTCACCTGGCAGCCTATTGACGAGCCATGTCAGCTGTTTCTTGGAGACGTTGGTCCAACTGAGGTCGAGGCTGACTGGCTGCCTCTTGATGATGCCGCTGAGAGCCTGCGGTACAATAGCCTTACACCTACTCAAGTCAATTTTTGTCCAAAGTCTCTTGTCGCAGCACCTGGGACAGAAGGAAAGAGAACTAGCTGTCAGTAACCTGACATCGCTTGTCAGAGGAGCTCCCATCAGGCTGCTGGTGGCTTCTGGTGGGTCACCCTCCGTAGGTTCTCCTACAAGCATACAAGGATCATGCCTGTTGTTTTTGGCCACAGAGAATAGGGCTTGTCCTCTAAGGCAACCCTGCAGGTTACGTACTGGGTAACTTGACCATTTCCCCTGACTTACTTTGGACAGACTGAGAACACAGCAGAATAGTTAGGGTCAAACAGCAAGCCATATGCTATACCCCTCCTGCACATTAAAATGGTCTGGCTCCCACCACAGTGCACAGAGGGGAGCTGGCCTCCACTCTCTCCCTGGTCAGTCGCTCCCAGCTGCCTGAGATGCAGGTTGCTACTTGGCTCATCCACAGTTAGTTCTTCCTGCCTTAAGCTCTAGAGAGAGCCCATTACTGCATCAAGCCCCAAGAGGCTCTTTATAATCAGGCCTAGAGTCCTTCCCACCCTTGGGTTTCTGCCTCAGTGCTAGTGACATTTTCTAGCCAGTCCAGACCAGACCTGAAAGGAAGAGGCCTCCCACAAGTTACAAGTCCACAGGCCACAAATAGCGCTGCAACATGCAGGCTTCTGTTTAATATTTTACAGCCCCCGCCCCACCCCCCGGCTCAGAGTCTGGCTGGCAGAAGGGGAGAAGGGGAGACGGTACATAATGGGAGTCTTATGTGGTTCGGCCTGGAAACCGAGGGACAGAGCCAGGCAGGCCTACTAGCCCTACACAGAGAAATATTAGGAGAATTTGGGTAGATCACATATTAATTCAGATTTGGGAAATAAACTTGTGTTTGTGAAGAATGGGTCTTTATTTAAAGACTAAAGATTTCACCAATGGCACACGGAAACTTTGTAACAGAAACAAGCTGCTTACAATAGAGCAGTGGATCTCAGACTTGAACTTGTATCAGAAGCCCCTGGAGAATTTAAGAACAGACTGTCCGGCTCCAGCCCTAGAGGTTCTAATTCTGGAGAGATCTGAGATGGGCCTGAGAACCTGCATTTCTAACAAGGTCCCAGGTGATGCCACTGGTCTGGGCATTACACTTTGAGAACTCAACCTGTGTTGAGTTATAAATAGGGTTTGACCCAGATATAAAGGATATGTCCTAGGGTCCAGGAGCTTAAGGAAAAACAATGTCCTGTAAAAATCCCTGTTCATCATTCTGGGATTTCTTTCCCCCAAGTGTCTTAATGTTTCACTTGAGAAGGAATGGTAGGTCTCGTTAAAATAGACAACTAAGTCTCAGGAAGCTTTAAAATTGGATCTTGCTTGTTGGAGAAAGCAATACTGGTTTAGGTTTGGGGAATGAGAATTAAAACTGGAAAATTGTGAGCACCTTCAAATTTTTGGAAAAGCACGTCCACCTCTCCCATTAGGTGGAGGAGGGCTTACTGGAACTCATCTGTCTCCAGCACCAGGAGAGTGATTGGCACATCACAGGCTCTCAACAAATGAGTGATGAGTTCAGCTGACTTGGGGGAAACTTACGACTCTGAAGTTTTAGGACGAGCTGTACAAATATATCCCCCAAATCAGTTTCCTATGCCCAATAAAGAGAGATGGGAAAGTAGGGAGCAGGGAGAGGAGGCAAAAGGCCCAATTTCCCTCAGGCCACTTGCAGGCACGACTGGCCACATTGTTAGCAGGACCCCCGCCTGGGGAACAGACTTGGGGGATTCAATCCTTTAGGATCTGACAAGCCTCCAGATCCAAGACGTATGCTCTTCTCATATGGACAACCTGCCACCTACTCCCGTACCCCTATTTCTGATCCCTGTATCCCTGCTCACCATTTATACCACGTCTTGCACACTCGCATACATTCACAAAGTTCTCTGCGGCTGAGGTAGCGGAAGACAGACATCCAGACCTCCCGCTGCATCCAGCTTTCGTCTCCATCCTGAGCCCAACTGCCCCGGCCATTCAGCCTGGCCGCACCCCCCTCCTCTGCACTGTCATCTTCCTCCTCCTCCTCCTCCTCTTCCTCCTCCTCTCCCCCCAGCCCCTCCTCATCCCCACGCTGGGGGGTTCGGGCTGGGCAGTGCTGCACTAGCACGCGGGGGGAATGGCGAAGGTTGGCAGAGGAGGCCGTGATGGCCTGCAGCTTGGGCACAATGGATGTCCCGTGGAGCTCTTTGGTGGGCCTCTGCAGCGTGACAGTGAGGTACGATCCCCGGATCTTGGCTTTCTCAACTTCAGACAGCTCCTTTTTGCCGCTGGGATTGTTCTCCTTTTCCCGTACCATGGTGCGCTCTGTGGCCTGCAGCCGCAGCAACTGCCGCCGTTTGAAGCGCTCATCGCGGCTGGCACTGTGGTGGTCGCTGGGGCCAGCCCCAGGGGATGACCGAGTCACCATACCCCGGGGGGAGACCGGGTCATGGATGAGCTGGAGCATGGAAGTGGGTGAGTGAGGCGGGGGCGTGAGGGGCTCGTCGCAGCTCCGCAGGGGCCGCAGGACTTTGGCTTGTACGGCTTCTTCATCACTCTCTTCCATCTTCCGCTTCTGTAAAACAGGCCCCAAGCCACATCAATGCCTCTTTTCTTCAAAATGCTCTAAATTTACAAGGTGAGCCTCCCTGTTGCTCTCAGGGGACCAGAGAGAAAACAGATCAGTTTTTCTATGGGGGAAAAGCACCAAGAGATGCTTTTTTCGGCGTCTGGTGGAAGAGAGAGATGCTAATGGTGAAAGGAAAGCGGCCTACACACACCATTTGGACTGCCACGCAGCACGTGACAGCAGCGAACACCAGTGTCTGAGCTTGCCTCCACCAGGCTGCTTCTTCCACTCAGCACCCCACCCTCTCCCTAGAAACCAGCTGCACACGAGGTAAAGCAGAGAATGAGAACCTCTGTGAAAAACCGCCCCATTCCCAGAAGAACGTGCTCCGGATTAAAAGGAGGGATTCAGGTTTGGTGAGGCCAACCTTCCACAAAGGACCGGAACCTCCTCCTATGCCACTTGTGCCTTGTCACTTGTCCCTCCCTGGAGCCCACCGTGGTTATGTTCCGATGAAGCCTAATCGTCGTGTTCCACTAGGTATCATAGCAGCAGTAGTGGATTTTCCTTCAGGAAACATTTTCTGTCCCTAAGTAACAAACCTGTTCCTTTTCTCCTTGCATTCTTAGATCACTATGGTTGGGAGAGAATGACCACCTTTTGGGTGCTGGCTTTTACAATGTGTCAGAAGGTAAAACTACAATACAGCACTTGCTAACCCATCTGCTACAGCAGGGTAGCAAGCAGCCACCACCCCTAGTGAAGACAAATGTAAAACCAACTAGCATGAGAACTTGGAATAAATACGGAGAACTTTAGCACTAATCACCTCTAGAAATCCTTGCTCTCAAAGATAGTAGACTGAAAATCCAATGAACTCATTGCCCCAGGGGAAAGAAATAGGAAGGAGACCAGGAAACCTGTCCCCACTCCTGCACAGTACACAGAGCCCACGAGGTCTGGGTGACCGACAGCAGGCCCCGCCTCCTCTGTATACGCCCTTAGCAGGTCTTGTCTTGCTGGCCTGAGTAACCAGAGTCCTTTTGGCCCTTTGACATTACTGGCGACCACTGGGCCAGCAACCGCAGCTGCTCAGGGCCAAGGTCATAGGCCTGGCCTTATCTGGGGGAGGGGCTGCCTCTGTAGGACACATTTGGGCACGTGGGCAGGGCTTTCTGTGAGGCACAAAGGTAAAGATGCAGAAGAAAAAATGTGAACCTGCTTAACTGGAAACTCCAGTACACCGCTGTATTTACCAGCTGCTTCAGGTCACTGCCTCCCCTCAAGTTTCATTTTGCAGGAACAACCCTACTCACCTCATTTTCCTCTTCAAACAGCCCAGCTATGGTTCCTCTTTTCCTAGGGCCGCAGAATGTAAAAGGACCCCAGCAATTTGCAGACCTCAAGTGGAACAAGGTTCAACACTCCAAAACCGAACATTAAAAACTCAAAAAAACCCAAAAAATAACCAAAGGAAAAAACGCTATCAAACAAAACAACATTAAAAAAATATCTGGGTCAGAAAAACCATGTGACTAAAGTTGCAAAAGCAAACGTACAGCCATCTCCGAAGCTTGACACTTCCTTTCTTCTCAAAGCGTAAGTCTGGATCAAGTCCCCTTACCTGGGCTTTCTCTGAGCTGTCCTCCTGGTAGCACTTTGGACACTCCCAGCAATTTGGCAATTCCTCGTTAAGCAAGCCCTCTCCATCCATCTATAGGCAGATAGGGATGTTAAACATCTGTCTCATTAAAAAAAAAAAAAAAAAAGCCTGTCTCTCAAGCCTCCTTTATCAAATATCACAAGGTGGGGAAGCACCTGGAAGCTTTTACTCATTCCTAACCACACTGGTCCTCGCAAGAGAAAAAAACGAGAGCCACCTGGTCCCACTCCAGCCACTGGGAGACTGGTCACCCTCAGTCTTGGTTACTTGATCAAAGTTAGGCTCCATGAGGAGATGCCTAAAAGTCTGGGCCAATTTGGGGTCTACTTGGGACACACGTATTCTCCTGAGTCATGTGCCACTTTGCAAAGGGGACTGAACACACAGGAAGGTGCCAAACTGGATCTTGACAGTGGGGCGTAGTAGCTACGACTGCTTGGGTTCAGAGACTAGTGAGCTAGTCTCTGTGACTCAGTGTTCTCAGTGTAAAGTGGGGATAAATAACACTACCCATTGTACAAAATTGGGGTGAAGAGTAACAGGTAAATGCTTTGTATTCACCATTATCATCATCATGGAGATAATATCCTATTTTAACAGATTCTAAGATGCGTACTTTTCACATTTGAATCTTTCTGAAATTAGGCCACTTCTCACAATTCACAGTGTCTTATAATCACTATTAGCTAGGCAACAGTCACGACATAACATGACATCTTTGGGAAGACCAAGAAAAGTACCAGCACCAATGCCCTTTAGATTTAAAGAACTATGAAGAAATGGGATAGACCCCACTTCACAAGGTCATCTTAAAGATTAAACAAGAGAATCAAGTAAAGCAGTGGTTCTCCGCCCCAGCTGCACATTAAAATGACTTGACTCCAGACACACTCTCCAGGGGCCAGACAATAAGTCCACAAGGGCAGAAGCCTGTACTATCCTGTGGTTGGTATATCCTCCCTCGTGGTCTAGCACAGTGCCTGACACACAGTACAGACAGCTGGATCTAGGGCAGACGTTAGCTCACTACCTGACCCACAGGTGATGGCCCACAGGACAGCTGCTGGCAGCCTCTTGTAACATGTGCCCCAGTCTCCTCTGCTCCACTCCGTATCTTTAGACACTCCCATCAGCTGAGACCTCAGGGGCCCCTCAAGCCTCTCCTCACCTGGAGGCATCCAGGATGAACAATCTCATTGCAGATACAGCATTCCATGAGTTTCTTCTCAAAGTCCTGTGTCTCCTCATTTTGATCCACTTCTCCACAGAGGGAACACGTGACAGAGTGAGGCAGTCTGGGCTACAAGAGGACAAAGATAGAAAAAAGAGAGCAGACTTAGATCCTTACGGTTTTCAGCTTCCCTTTAACTGAGATGGGTGATCTGGTTCCTGTAATTCTCCAGTAAATTCGCAGAGAGCTTAGAGACCAGGTGGAGAAATGGCCGAAGAAGAAGATGGGGAGAATCAACTAGCTGGAGGCCAACAGAGATCAGTTTATTGTCAGCCAGACTGTCCTCGGTCTCCCAGGCCCTTCCTTTCTAATCCACTTAGAGAGGGGACAGATGGCAGTGATTTGCCCTTCAAATGCTGGTCTCTCCTTTGAAAACTGGGTAAGGTTGGAAGAGTATATTAACTCATTTTTAGTACGGGATACATTCCTTCTAAACCCAGGGACCCAGAAAAGGGACAAAACAAAGAAAGCCAAAAAGAGTGCATGACTTGTTCTTTCCAACTCTGAAGTCTGTTAACTCTATTAGGTGGATGTCAGTCCCTTTGGCACCACCACCCCTCCCCCGAATTCTTTACCCAGCAGATCACTCACTGCCAAGCACTGCCGGAGGACACAGGACTGCTTCATGCGACCAGGGCCCCCGAACTTCTTCATGTCCCTGCAGTAGTGGCAAACACCACACTCTCCTTGCACGCAGGCTTTGCATTTTCGACATCGGACTCTTCTCCGCCTGGCTCCTGACACTATGGGGGAGGCAGCAGCTGGCCTCACAGGTGTTAACCGTGGAGCTGGTTTCATAGTGTGAGGCTTTGTGATGGGTATGGTGGGAACCCGCACCTTTGGCCGGCTGGGGAATTTAAGCTGGAAAGAGCAAGCAGTGAGGTCAAATATATCAGGTAGCTTTAAGGTCTGGAGGAGTAGAAGATTACATGGCTTGGCAAACTATGGTCTGTGGGCAAATCTGCCTGCTGCCTGTGTTTTGTAAATAAAATTTTATTGGAACACAACTATGCTCATTTGTGTATGTATTGTCTGTGGCTGCTTTCACGTGCAACAGCAGAAATGAGAAGTTGCGACAGAGACTGTATAGTCTGCAAAGCCTAAAATATTTATTTTGTATTATCTTTATTATCTACGTATCACTTTTACAGAAAACGTTCGCCAACTCTTTCAGGCTGCTACTTCAGCCACATCCCTCTGCTGAGCTGTAAGATTCGCCCCTCCTTGAAGCTTTCTGTGTACCAGTCACTCCAGGGGCCCTCCAGTATTTCCTTATGCTAACCATTACTACTCAGAATATGCTCCTAAAGAAGGCAGTACACTACTTGAGGGTGAGACGGATCTTGCTCATTTATTACTCCGAATCCAAGCACACAACCTGGGACATGGCAGATACTCCAATAATCCAGAAACGACAAACTGTTTGGCCACGCAGAGGCCACGTGGGACTCCTGCACCTAGGAAAGAGCAGGAGCTTCTTTAAAGGCATCTTTCACCTTTTCATTCTGCCTGAACACTCCTGCAATGGGATGGCCCTGCAAGTGTCAGCTGGGGAAAGAAGAACCGAATTTTAATTTATCTGCCAGAGTCATGACCAGGATTAGAATGCTATCCCTTATTTTTATCTAGTAACCTTGACAAAGGACAACATGAGAACAAATGATACAGGACTTAACTGAAGAAGCATAAAAATTCATAACTGACCATTTACTAGCTACTGGGTAATTCCTTTCTTCTCTTTTCAATCCGAAACTGAAAAGTCCAAATTAAGGGGAAACTTGCGAATGTGGTCTCACGCCAACATAGAAACACTCCAGCCTTTTAACTATATGTAATTATTTTAACTACTTTTAAGTCATATCTGTGGAAATAACTGAGTCACTGGGCCAGAAGGACAGGAACTGTTCCATTCTGGTGAACAAATGCACACGTGGGGAGAGGTCTCCTAGTCTGACAGTTCTGTTAAGAGTCAGCTCCGAACACAGTCAATTACCCCGCGTTTTCTTCCCACAATGGTCACGGTCAGACAGCAAAATGCTTCAGAACGTGAAGATCAAGAAGAATAGTTTCTTACCTTATCCCTTTTTGGCCACTGTACTATAGGGACTCCAGTGAGGGCTAACTTGGGATCGCTGTTGGCAAGCTCTTCCAGCAAAATCTAAGGGAAGGGTAGGAGAAAAGAGGGGGAAGAAAAGCAGGGCACAGTGAACACAGAGCCAACCACTCTCAACAGCATCCAGACTGAAACCTCAGTCCCCACAAGTACCACGGGGAAGGGCAGGACAGCAACTGTCTGCATTTTCACTTCACAGAGAGACACACACCGCAAAAAAGTACATCAAAATGAAAGAGAAAACTCAGGCTAGCACGTACTCTCAAGAATTGGAATGTGCCTTTGCTCCCAACCAGTGTGTACTCACGGGACTGTTGACACTTTCACTGAAGCAACTAGCTACCATGGCGACAAGGGTTACTTTCACACAATTCCACGTATGACAGTAAAACTTGACTTCGCCCTTTTACTTTTCTATACTAGTAGTTCACGAATACTATCAGGTAGTTAAGTATGGCCTTCATTTTGCAGATGTCAGCAAAATGGCAAAAAAAAAATAAGATTGACTAATACTGAATTAATAATATGAACAGCAGAGTCTTAATGTCTGAGTCAACCCAGGGCTCTGTTCTTCTAAGGCTGATTACAGAAATCTCAATCTCAAATCTCTCTCTCCCTCGTGGTCAATTATTAGCCTTTATTCCTCTAAATAGGGCAAGAACAATCTTAGGAGCAGTCGTTCTCATGGCTTTAACCCTAGTTTGAATGACTTCAGGAACAATGATGCTATGGTAAGAAACTGTCACTTAAGTGAATCCCACTGGTTATTACTTTGAAACAAATGTCTTGTGTTTTAGGCAGACATGTCTGAATCCCATTCCCAGCAGAACGAACCCCCTCTTCCTCTGCCCTCATGAGCCCTAAAGCAATGGCATCAGCAAAAGAACACAAATCCAGAATGCAGGTTACACGATTCCTTAGGTGAATACAGGACAGTAACTGTTTCAGAGAAAACTAAACTTTGATCCTAGACAGGTCACCATGCTTAGGCCATCTTTAATAACCATTGCCACAATCCTACCTAGAGACCAGGGCTTTTTGAAGAAACGAGGCATTTCCCTACCAAACGTGGTCCTCCTGAGCCTGAGGGTCACGCTCCAAATCCCAGAGTGAGGGCTCGGAAAGACCCTCTGACTCATACCCATGAAGCTCCTCCGCGAACAGCTCCTCTGCCAAGCCTCCAGATGCCTCTCACCCTCCCCCAAACTGACTTCATTTGCAGCCGTTTTATTTACTTTTGAGTTGCTATGGCATCCTATTCTGGAGCCTCGGGTTAGCACTGCACCGGCGCGGAGGTAAGGAGGCAGGGTGCGGTGCTTTGTGGGACAAGGCTCTGATCTCCCGAGGGTGAAAAATTCAGGTCCATTCAAAACGTGTGCTAGGGAGTGACTGCACGGCTCCCCTCCCCCACCTCGCACAGCCGAGGAGTAGGACTCTGCCCATTTCCTCTGCCTGAAAGCACTGAGCTGTCCACAAACAGGGACTTTCCACTTTCAGCAAAACAGACTGCACAGAAAGATCCGCGATTGTTTCAGAGTAGAAAAGGAACCTAACTGCTCACCAAAAGCAGTCTAGTTCTACCGGCAAGATTTTTGTGGGGGATAAGGAAGGGTGGGTGGAGAAACTGTGTCTGCGTGGGGGGGGGGCAGCTGTTCACACATACAGACTCCGCTACTGGGGTCTGTGTGGGTGTGGAGGGAAATGCAGGTTGCCGTCCAAGCCTTATTTTGCTGGGGCCATACAGCGAAGCACGCCCTGCTCTCATCAAAAAAGGCAGACTCCAGCTGAGGCCCTTCAAGAAACCTTATAAAGAAGCCACCACCCTTCACCAGTGGGGGTTTGGGACAGGCAGCGGGGGTGGAGTGCGGAAAGGCTAATGCCTATCTAGGCTCCTGGCTTCGGGAGAACATTCAAACCCAAGCCCACACCCCATACAGCACAGGAAAGGGAAGAGAACAGAGGGTGTCTGGGCAGAGAAGGGGAAAGGATTCCCAAAAGCCCAGCGACCCAATTCAAAAGCACATCCCACTCGGCGAGGGGACAAGTGCAATGACGGCTCCACCAACATGAAGTAACCTAAGCATTGTCCTGGACTCGCCCAGCGGGCAGTCCTTCCACCTCTTTGCCGAGATCAAGTCCCCACAGTTACACACAACCCGAACCAGGAAGGGTTTGCCGCCCGCCCGCCTGACCTTGTGTTTCTCGTCGCTCTGGAGCGGCCGAGGCTCTTGGTGGAAGTTTCCCCAGCGTCTTTGTTTTGTTTTCTGTATTGGAAGTTGTGCTGAAGGAGTTAGGTTTTCTGCCTCTACGAAAATCCCGATTTAGTTGAAAATGCTGGAATCTCCCAGAGTACATAAGGCAAGGCAGTCCAGGCTACCCGGAGGGAGCAGCGTGCAGCGCTCTGAGCTCCTTCTCGAGCCCTTCAGCTCAGCCGCGGCTTCCTGTGCCTGCGAACAATGCTGCTGCGTCACCCACATGCAGCTCCCAGAAATGCTTTGCAACGGAAGATGGCAGGAGGGGGAGCTGAGCCGAGTGAGCCAGCCGGCAGAGGGCCCAGGCGGCCTGCTGCAGAGTCGGGAGGGGTGTGCTCTGCAAGCGCTCTCTCCCCGGCCATTGGAGGAGAGCCTGCCGGAGGCGAGCGGGCCGCGCCCGCCTGCTCCCTCCCACCGCCACTGCAATAGGAGAGCCCGGCCGGCCCCGAGGGTGCTGCTGGCAGGCGCCAGCCAGAGGGAGGGAAGGCTTTAACCCGTTCGGCATCTGGCCCTGCATTTGTCCTTGTCTCGGTCCACACCCTTCCCCTCAGGGTCACCTCTTATTGTTAGTGACGCCAGCGCTCTCTCTGCAGACACACGACTCTCTCCCCGCTCAGGCAGAAGCGAGTGGCCCGAAGTTCGGCCTCCGGATGAGGCAGGCGCGGGGACCGAGCCCCTCAGGAGTTACTTTTTCTCCCCGCACACGGCCCGCTTCGTCTGCCCTCACTGCCACTCTCCCTGTCCAGAACCCAGAAGCAGCACACAGGTTTCCAGAAAAACCTTCAGGAATGACACATTCCAACCAATACTGAGATATTCAATACAATATGTCTGTTTAACATCAACAACTTCCACAGCAGACGCCTGCCTCTGGCTCCGACTGGGGAATCCACCAAGTCAGAGACAAGCCTGGGCAGCTCTTCTAGCAGCTCAGCCGCCGTGACCAAGTCAAACCAGCTGAGGTGCGACCTCCGGTCAAGGCACTCTGCTCTCCTGCCGGGAACCCAGGTGCAGGGAGCCATGAACGCGCATCTGCCAACTGCCTACCGGCCAGTCTCCTGGGGCCTTAGCTGACTGCTGCCTCTGCCCCTGAGCTTCTTCCCCCACCCTCAGGACACAGCACTCCTGCACACTTCCTGGCCCGCTGGTTGGTTTTGCCTGCCTCATTCTTGATATTGCCTAGATGAATGAAGCTGCCGGCCCTGCATCCTGTCAGACGCCTCCATGCTGCTTCTGACAGCCCTTGAGAGGCGCGTGTCACCCATTCTCCATGCACTGAGCAGAGCCACACACAGCCAGTGTGAAGCTCGGAACAAGCACTTTCTCAGGCTACAGTGGACAGTATTTTGGGTCCAGATTTATGTAATTTCTAGACTCTCACACATGTAACTTGGCTTTTTTGTAAATTACAGAAGCTGCTTTGAAATAAACATCTCAGGCCACTAAGAACCTAGCTCTCACCACTAGGAACATTACTTCCAGGGCAATTGTTTCAGTGAGTTTCTAGTGCAGAGTCCTAACAGATTATCTGGGGCCTTGCTATCAGGGTCTGGCTGCACACTTAATTTTTACAGGAGTTTACCAAGGAAAGGAGGGACTTTAGTGATGTTAGGCAGAGCTCTTCCAGGAAATGTTTATACGGTCATTCTAATCCTAAACTTTTGCACTTTATCTTAAGACTCCAAGACTCAGATAAATCAGCGTATTGTGTGTGACAAACGTTCTGTAACTGTGTGAGCGTCTTCTTAGAAAACGTTTATTATGGTCTTAGTGCTATCTAACCTAGAGGGATGACAAAGTACTAATACTTAAGAGAAACATGTTACTCTGAAACAAAATACAAGTTCAAGTGGTAGCAAGTACAAATTTGAGAGGCCGCCAGGAAGGGACAAAACCAGACAGAGCACTGGGAAACTCATCCCAAGTAAGCTTCCAAATCACCATTTCAACAAGGCCTGTTTTTTCTCCTCCAATTAATTCAGAATAAAAGATAAGCAAGAAGATCAGAATTAGTAAGAATATGACATTACATAATACAGGAATATAATGAAAACAGTTCAAAGAATTAAATCTATTTTAACCTAACCTATATGCCTTGTAGCTGAATTAGATGAAAACTTTCTGAACTCAGTAAGAATGTGTGAATCATTACAAACATCTTGTCAGTAAAAATTACCAATGAAGTTTTATTTATACAAGTTGCTCTTTCCCTCTCCTAATCTGGCTTAATGGATTAAGATCTAATTATCCGGGTCCTCTACCAGTTCTTCTCTTTATTAGTGTCAGATGAAGAAAATGTCTGATGAGTGCTTCTGTATTTATTTGCTACCACAACTTTCTGCTTCAGTCCCATCATACTCCTGGGATAGAGTCCAGTGTAAATTTTTAGATCATAATTCCAAAATACAATGTTAGAATCTTAGATCAGGGCAGCAGTAGCCTAATTCCATCACCAAGGGCAATTTTTAAATTTGTAAATTGAGAGCTTTTACCATTTACATAATGTTGTAGTAACCCAGTTGTATCATCTAACAGGAAAGTTTATTAGCTGGTGAATTAAGGAGACTGGCACCTCCTTCCCTCAGGACAGATCTACTGCTGGCCCCCCAGTGCTCTATGCCAAGCACAGTGCCTGTAAACTTACAACGCACTTGCTTTCTTAGCCAGCTTCAATGCCACTGGGCTGTAGGCCCCTAGAGGGCTCGGTCTGTGGCATGTTTGCATATTTCGCCCAGTGCTAAGCCTGGTTCCTGGCAGTGAGTTGGCAGGTGTCATTCACAGTAGTGGAATAAATGAATTACATAGATGTGTAACATCTAATTTTTTTCTATAATAATGGTAGTTTGTTAAATACTTCAGTAACATTATCATCAATTTCCACAACAACCCCACTGAGGTACATACTGTCTTACTGACGAGAAAACAGGTTTTACAGATCCAGTATCTTGTCCCAAAGTCACATTTGCCAAGCTTATTGAAATCTTTTAGAGCAAACAGGAAACGTAGAAAAATATTTAATGACACTGAATTTGTTTCACTGAGTTGGGGCAACCAAATACATTGATAGGTTAAAAGCTTCTTTGTACCTAGGTACATATATTAAGAGCTCCTTTATTACCAAAATAAACACAAAACAAAAGGCTGATTAAAAACTCAGTCTTCCAGCTGACTCCCACCACCCTGCCAGACCCCGTGTCAGCAGCTGATGTGCCCGCCTCCGGCCCCCCCACAATGTACGTACAAACAAAGAGACTCTTTTTCTTACATTAATGGGATTGTACTATACATACTGCTCAGGTCCTGCCTCATTATTCAACATCTATCGAGGACACAATTTCTCAGTTTTAGAAATGTAAGAATATCCCACAGCAGGAGAGAACTCCATTCTACCTTCAGTCTCCTTTTAGGATTCAAGGTTACCCTCCTAACCAGGACTTTACCCACATTGATTACTTTCCCCTGAACTTGACCAGTAAGTCAATACTTTTTAATGTCCAGTTTTTCATCTAATCCCCTTTCAACTCTACATTTTAACTCTGATTCATTCAACACTGTAGAACTTAACGTTTTAGAATCTTCAAAGCCCTTTTACCACATCACTAAAATTGACTTTTCTTCCAGAGAATACGTAATTGTGAGTATCTCATTTCACCACTTTCCCTCTCATTTCTTCTGCCAGTTACTTGTGAGGGCTACAGAAAGGAAGGGTAAACTAAGCTTGCTTTCGCCCTGCACTGCAGTGCAGTCCTCTGTGCTGCTCACAGGAAGTGCTCCTGCACTGCAGTCTCCAGCTGTGCGGTGATTCGGCACCTACCCAATCCAATGCTTTTTTTCTTTTGGGGGCTGTTCAGATTACCAGAGGAGTCAAGCTCTAAACTCACTATTACCTCAAGGTCCGATTAAACACAACCAGTTAACTGTAGGAATAATTAATCCATTTGATCTTAAGTAAAAGTACCTGCAGGGCTGGGATCTAAATCTGTTGTTCTCTGATATCAGCTGCATTTTGACTACGGTTTTGGGTAAACAAGAGAAGGTGTGGACAAGCCTCTGCAGGGAGAATTCAAAGCCTGTTAGCCTACGCAGTCATCCTCCTGGCCACTGTTCCTCATGCTCTGGTCTCTGTGCCACTCAGTCAGGGATGGCAGCCGCGTTTTTCACCATTCCCGATAAACACAAGGACGCACTCTCTCTAGACACTTTCAGAGTCCTCTTTAGATGTCTCTTAACTCATTCCTCATCTTGCTGCCTCCTTCTACTCTGCTCACTATTTGACCCAAATCTTTCTACATTTTCCCCTACCACCTGCCTCCTCAAATATCCTTAATAACTACTTTAGTTAGGAGAGTTTGCGTATTTCTGGCATGACACTTTAGCCATTTGCAATATGGCTTCTACAACTGGATTCAATGGAGTTAATTAACTCCATCTATAGACATCCCTTAGGACTGAAAAGATGTTTCTTTTTCATGAACGAGAAATAGATACCTACGCCAAAAGAATGTTAGTGAGACATAAACTCAGAAATCTTTCTTCTTAGGGTTCCTAAAGGCAATTTATACAAGTTAGTAAGTCCCCAAAGTCATAATTTAATGTTTCCCACATGCATCCATGATAGAATAGCTATGTAATAATAATAATAAAAACTTCTGGAGGAAAGTAAGAAAGATGTTAAACTCAAATTCTCAGGAAAATGTAATTATATATGTCTTATCACAATGGAAAATAAAAAATTTAAGAGTCCTTTGCTCACCCAAGGGAGGGGAGTGAGTCTGGGATCTAGTTTGTGGGTCTGGAAAAGTATGGCTAAGTCTGTTACGCTGTGAATTAATCATTATAGAAATAGGACCACACCTACCTGGAACTTTGTCATTTCCTCCCCTAAATACAAGCCACAATGGTACCACCCGCCTTTTCTAGAGCAAACCTTGTAAAATCAAACTATAAAACAAATTCTCCAGCTTCTATCACCACAGAAGAGGACCAACCTCACCAGGTTAGACTCATTTTAGCCTACTTTTTACCTTCTTACTGATGCATAAGCAATGAGATAGAATGAAAATGTCAATCGTAAAAAGAAAAAAAAATTCAGGTCCTATCTGGAATTCTTTCCTGAGGCGGCTGGCAGAAGTTAGGGAGCACTTCATCTGGTTAGTTAGTGGTGGCCAAGGAAAAACTTGAATCAGGAGTCAGGGATGGAAAAAACCTACTATGAGATACTTAGCCCATCTTCCTGAAGGTTACATAAAATGATCCCCTATATATTCTGTGGCTTAAAATAATATATGACAGGTTTTAAAAATAACACGTATTACAAATTGTGAAACAGCTTTCTAATACACATACCCATGCCCTGCACCCAAGCCATAGATCCAGACACTGATTTGAAAAGAAAATTATTATTCCCAACTTGACACTTCTTGGCGTTCATATTAATGGTTACATATGAGAAAAGAACGCTCTCCAATGCAGACAGCTCAAATCTGCATTCCTTAAAAATAAGCTCATTTGAGACCAATCCATGAGGGGTGGGAAAGGCTTTGAAGAGTACTAATACTGGGAGACCTCTTGAAAAAGAAGAAAAATATACAACATGGAGAAAGCTGACATAGCAAAAGGATGCATTATGTTTAAAATGATGCTTTTTCTCAAAAGTTGCCCCGATATATTTAAGTCTTACTACTAGATGCATTTGAAACTAAACATGCCAAACCTATTCAATATAACCCGACGCAGAACAACTTCTCTTCTGTTGAGGTGAGATGCTAATTGTTATTGGCTACTTTTGTTCTGAAATAGGCAGGCCTCTTTATCTGAGGGTAACAAGTTTAAAGCAATAATTTTTAGTGTAAATACTTTCTCAGCCTCCCCTTTATTTTTTAGAGTCAGGCTGAAATCTGTGTTTTTAGGACTAAATTTAAGGTCTAACAGAAAATATAAAATGTTAGTATTTTCCTCACAGGGGCTTTGTGCAGCACAAACATACACAGGCACATACTAACTTCTCTCTGCTTGAACCAGAAAGTATCCACAATTCCTGTACTCGCTCTCGGACTCCAGAAACTGACTATCCTAGCCAGATCAGTAGCTGTCACACAACATAAGCAACGCTTACCTTTACGTCAGCAATGAGAGCGTCTTCGTCTTCTATCCCTGTAGGGACACATTTCTTGTGTAGTGGCAGAGACTCCAACTTATCTACAAGGCAGCGAAGGCCTTCGAGCTCAAAATGGGTCAGATGCACCTGCCTGTCCTTTTGGGGGCTACACTGGGAATCCCACACTTGGCCATTGTGGGAGCCCCGGCTAGAGTCAGATGATGAGTCTCCAGACAAGCTTTTCTTCAGACCTGGAAGACTTCGGCAGGTTTTGCCCAGCCCATCATAATCCAGGTTGACCCCATTGGCTACAGGGCTAGTGAGGATGGAACGCCTGTTGCTCAAGCGCCGGGGTTCTCGATCCACTGCTTCCTCATCCCCATTTCCGGATTCCAACCCATTTAACTCCAAATCTGCCAGTATGAAGGAAACATGCAGTAAGAACATGCCATTTGGCCACGTGATCAGTGAGAGAACTAGGCAGCCTCGGAAGGGCCTGGAGGTTGTAAATGATGCAGGTGTGGCGTTTTTAAAATGGTGTCTCCTTATTCCAACCCAATGTATCATGAAACCACGGTTACAGGTAAAATAGGATCCCAAGCTGCTAGGACAACTGAGGTAACGGTCAATTGGATTTTCAAAAGATCAGGAAGAGCCTAGGTTTTTTTTTATGTTGGAAAGACGTTACCTATAAAAATGGCTGTAAATTAGTTTCAAATTCAAACTCAAATTTGGGAGTTATGAGTTCATTAACTTTTTAAAAAGTAGACAGTATGAAGCACATGTATTTAAAAAATAGTTTTGTAAATTAAGAATTGAGCTACTATATGAGCTAGCAATCCCTCTTCTGGGTATCTATCTGAAAAAATTGAAAACATTTCTTCGTAAAGATATATGTACCCCTATGTTCACTGCAGCTAAGACATGGAAACAATGTGTGTTCACTGATAGATGACTAGATAAAGAAGACGTGGTATATATACACAATGGACTACTACTCAGCCATAAAAAAGGATGAAATACTACCATTTGTGACAACACGAATCAATCTTGAGAGAATCATGGTAAGTGAAATAAGTCACACAGGAAAGGACAAGAATTGTAACTTCACTCACATGTAGGATATAACACAGAAAGCAGCAAACGAACAAACGAAAGAGACAAATGCAGACACAGACAATAGCATGATGGTTAGCAGAGGGGAAGAAAGGTGAGGGGAGGATGAAGAGGGTAAAGGGGTCAAATACATGGTGATGGAAGGACGACTAGACTTTGGTTGGTGAACACACAATGCAGTATATAGGTGATTTATTATAGAATTGTACACTTGAAACTTATATTTCACCCCAGTGAATTTAATTTAAAAATATATATACATAAAAAAAGTAGTTTTGTTCAAAGTTTTGGTCATAATATTAAGCTCTGGAATTGAAACCCTAGCAACACAGCTAACAACAAAACAAAGTGAAAATAAAAGTTTTAACGAAAGAAGAATTTTTAAATGTTCACTGGTCTTTTATTATGAAAGTAATACGTTTACTATTAATAACTTAGAAAATACAGGAAGGTGCAAAGAAGTAAACAAGTCATGCTTTATCCTGCCACCCCTTGATAACAACTCAACAGTGTGATATATTTTCTTTCCATCTTTTTCTATGCAAATGGACATGAAGAATTATAGAACATGAGAATTATAGAACATCCTCAGAGGAAAATGCTAAAGCAGAAAGTTATCTTGCTTCTACTCAACATCCCATGAAACATGTGACCACAGGACATTACAGTATTGGCTCCTCTTCACTTTAAGGCTTGGAATAGCCTAAAAATGTGTAACTGAAACTATTCTGATATCCAATAAAATATTTCTCTTGATAGAAGTTGGGGAAACAGAAATTAAGAATATAGATTTTAGAGTCTTACAAACCTGGTTCAAATTGCAGCTTTATCAACTAAGATCATAGACAAGTTTTTAAATCTTCTTCAACCTTAATGTTCCCATTTGTAAAATAAAAATAACACCTACCTCAAATATGTTATCATGTAACTTAACGTATATATGTAACTTAATGTATATGAACTGCTAGTGTAGTGCCCAGAATATAGTAAGAGTTACTATGATGACACATTCCTAGTTTTTATTGTGCCTGAGACCATTTTTTATACGAGACCATTTTTTATACGACAATACATGAGACAACTGATCACTTTCTTGAGCAGCGAAATACTAACACTCATACAAAGAGGAGATCCAGAGAATTTCTTTAACCTAGTAATTCACATCTGGGTAGGAGATCAGCTGTAACCAGAGTTCAGCTCCAAAAATGAATTTGGTACCCCCAGGAAGATAAGTACAAAGACAAAAAATAAAAACAAAACTACTGAGCAACAGCCTACTGAATATTCCTGGACTCGCCCTCAGTCCTGCGGGTGTCTTGCAGGCAGAACACTTACCCATGCTGAGGGACTCTTTCTGGAACTCCTTAGTTAGGTGGGAGCGGTTGGTTATGCAGTACACATAGCGCTCCAACACGTACCAACACATCTCATAGTAGAATGGATAGCGAAACTTATTTGGAACCTACAGGAGCAAAATAGTGAGAGAAGCAAAGCTGGTAACAATTTTCAAAGAAAGAGAGTAAGACAATTGAATCACTGCACTAATTAACCTACGAAACTCTCTAGTCCATCTGCAAACCTAGGCTGGTGTTTGGAGCAAGAATTTAAGAGGATCTGTTAACCTATAAAATGTTGGTCTTGGGAAACAATCACTAAAGATAGAAAGTATTTGGAAAGACCATTCCGAACAACTAAGAAGCTGTCTTGGCGGAGTAGCAAAGCATTAAAAAGAAGCTCTGGGACAAAGAGTAAAATGTGAGTAAGACACAATATACTTGAGAAAATTGTTTTAGGGTTCTTAGACTACAAAGGCGTGCCAAGCACTCTTGCCTTTACTAAAGTTTTACCCTGAATAAGAAGGCCATGGAACAAATAATCGAATGAAAAAACAGGACATAAGATGAAGTCAACATGTTTTTATTATGTTCTTACATCTACGAAAGCATGATTAGAGACTCACTCTCCAACTATGGCCAGTCTAGGACATGAAACTGAGTCTTTTCCCCACTATCAGTTCTCAGGTTGCTTGTCCTGTACTTTGTGGTTTGCCAAGATGGTATGTCCATAACTCAAGATTACTGCTCCACATAGTCTAATTACCTATGTCTTTAGTTTTCTTTCCATTCTCCCCAAAAGCAGCATGAAATTATTCCAGCTGAATAAAAAGATTTGCCCTTTAGATCTAGCAAAGTCGAGGAAAAGGCAAATCCGTGGATTCACCAGTGAGGAAGACCAATGGTGGGGGACTAGCCTAAATATAGTTTGCTGTCTTCCTTTACAGAGGCCACCTTTCAAAAGAATAAGCAAAACAACACTGCTAAGCTTGTTCTGACTATGCAACTCCTGAGAATGTTCCCATCTCCTTTTCAAAGCTCTAAGTCAGGAAGTCATCTTGCTAGATCTGGGTAAGAGCCCTTTTTCAAAACCCTTCACCAGGTCACAGGGTATCACTGTGGAATGAGATCACTTTCCTCAAGGCAGGAGAGGCACGTACATGTCATTAGCTTTCCAACACAGAGAAGCCAGGCTCTGGGTATGGGCCTCTTATGTGGCTGCAGCCTCAACAAGGTTTCTCCTCCCTTATGTAAAAGTCAAATTAATTTACTTCTGGTAAGGTGCTGGTGGGGAAACAAGAATTAATAGACACTAGGTCCCCCCAAATTAAATATAATACACTGGGCTTCTATGCCTGCCTTTTAATTGTATTAACACTTTTCTAGAAGGATCTTTATTAAAAGTTCAGGACAACCTAAAATTCTAAAGCTCTCTGGGACTCTGTTTAGAGCTGGATAATAACGATAGTAAAAAATATATGTAAAATAGTATATTAAACTTTTGATTTTTTACTTGGAACTCCTCAGACTATATGAATAATAGCCAAGATAACACACACCAACCTGCCCCGTTACATTTTACCTATGCTGCCAGACACCCCAGAGCATATCAATTTCTAAGACTGGGTTTGAATTTTTTCTAAAAAAATTTTATAATCCTCATTACAAAATTATCGAGCCTTTAAGCACAATCAGTAGAATAATTACTAACACTTGAGTTTAAATAGTGTATTTCTACACTGGCATGGCAAAAGTAACCAAAGCACTGCCTTAAATTTACAACAGACTTTATATTTCTTTCGTAAAAACATCTCTATCCATTCTTTTAAATTAAACTTTGTAAGTCTATAGAAGTCAGTAACACAGTAACCAAATGCCAGGCTGGTATTTGGCACATAAAAAGTCGGTGTAGAAAGTAAAAAAAAATAATAAAAAAAATCACTGTCTGTGTATGTATATGTAGGGAACCCAATGAAATTTTATAGTAACACAGAAGGGGTCCTTATTGGAAGAAAATAATTAAGCCATACTTAGGAAAAATGGAATAATATGGTGGTTAGATACTGAAATTTGACATTTTCTGATAAAGTCTAGTAAAACTAGATAGATAAAATCAAAATCAGTTACTACCAGTTTAACCAGTCTGCAGTTATTACCAGTCAGTAATAATTAATCAGTTATTACGAGTCTGCAGGGATCTTTTCATGCAGAGACAAGGTGCTCATTTCACCTATGCTACTGAAAATATATTCTTCCTTTATTCCCTCAAACTGAGCAACCAATTAAACCATGGGTATAACAGTAATTTTTAAACAAAAAAGGGGAATGCTTTTTAAAAACTGATTTTCAGATTCAATCTTACAGCAATTGGGTGGTATTACCTCTTAGAATGCTTTTGAGTTAAATAAGAGTATTCTATTCTGAAATTATGTAATTTTTCTCTTTTGAGACATTTAAACTATTTTTACTATTATTATAACTTCAAACTTACTAAATGCCTTACTATCTTTTGTAGTTGCATTACTCTTAACAAACAAGCATAAATTCACTTTTATAAAATGTATTTAAAAAGCACCACATTAGAGAGATGGCCGGTTAGCTCAGTTGGTTAGAGCGTGGTGCTAAGAACACCAAGGTTGCCGGTTCAATCCCAGCATGGCCGAGAAAGGGAAAAGAAAAAACAGAAGTTTGATCTAAAAAGCACATCTTCTTTTAATTCTACTAAGAGAACAATCCCTATAACTCCGACACCAATCTTGTGTGTAAGATAGTACGGAGCACCTAACCAAAATAAGTATTTCAAAAGAGGCATCGAAACAGTTAACTGACCATGTTCACAGCAAACAGGTCAATGATCATTCCTTCTAAAAGGTGTGAATTCTTCACTAATTGCTGTTTTTTAATTTTGAAAACTTTCAAATCCACCAAAGTTTCCAGAGCAGTACCATGAACACTTTTAGAGCCTTCTCCAAGATTCACCAATTGGTAATATTTGCCCACATTTGCTCATCTCTATTCACATACACTGTTATTATTTTGCTGAACGACTTGAGAGCAAGTTGTGAACATCGCACACTCTAAATATACTCTAATTGCTGTTTAATGTCAATACCATTTACACTTTAATTATATATAATTCAGCTCTTACCAAATACAGTCTGCTAAAGGATTAAGCCCTGTTTCCTCTAAGGTCAGCCAGGAAATAGCAGCGAAATTTGTTTAGCTGCCTGTTTTTGTAAGGTCTATGAACTATGAGTGTATTTTACATTTTTAGATGGCTGGGGAAAAAAACAAACTAAAAGAGCATTTTGTGACACAGGAAAATTATATGAAATTCAAATTTCAGTGTCCATAAATAAAATTTTATTTTATTTGAGCCCTGCTCATTCATTTAAGTATTTCATTCTAGAAGTCAGTTAGTTAGGTTAACTACTTACAACAGATACTCTATGGCCCACAACGCCAAAAATATTTACTATCTGGCCCTTTACAGAAAACGTTTGCCAAATCTTGCCTTCAAGTATTCACTACATGTAATGAATTAACCTTTTTCCTATACATCTACCGTGTTTCTCCAAAAATAAGACCTAGTCGGACCATTAGTTCTAATGCGTCTTTTGGAGCAAAAATTAATATAAGACCCGGTATTATATCATATTATAGCCAGTATTATAATTATATTATATTATATTACATTATACCCGGTCTTACATTAATTTTTGCTCTAAAAGACGCATTAGAGCTGATGGTCTGGCTAGGTCTTATTTTCAGGGAAACATGGTATGTACCACCCTAAGAAAAAACTGAGAAAGTAAGACAGAAATCATTTTCTACAGGGCTTAATTTTCTCAGGGAACCCCGGTTGAGAAAAGTAGTATACAGATTTATATATTAAAGTGCAATACTTTGAGTGTTAGATAGCAATCAGAGTAAAGAAAGATTTATAGTTGTGAATCTTGAGTTGATAAATCTCTTTACACCATATTATTCTAAGAACATAAAACCAAAAAACGTGGTTCAAAAGATTACCAAATGTCCATCTCTAGCCCTATAAAAATCGAAGATATCAAAAACTCAAAAGATTTGGAGTCCCCAAAACCAAGCATGTAGGTATCTTGTTAAAACTTTTTTGTGTTCCCAAAATGTGAACACTGCATTTTAACCCAAAGAGAAGTTGAAGTTTCGAGACAAACTATCAGTTAAACACTTATAACGTCAGTCTTAACTGGAGTAAATCTCTTCACATCTAATTGTTGCACAGAATTACTTACCCGTGTCCGATCTTCAATGTTGTATATTTTTAACTGCATGGGGATATTGAAGCTATGCAAAAAATTGCCTCCAAACACTAACGTGTCTGTAGGAGTATACACAGCATGAATCCAGCCTAGAAGTAAAGGGAATGAAAGGCAGTGGCTGTGAGCACACATTATTACATGGCCCCTGAGAGAACTAGTAGGAGACTCCTTCCTAGACCACACTTTTTACTCTGATTCTGCCTCTTAGTGGTTGGTTAAGTTATTTAATCTCTTGCAGCCTCACTACCCTCTATAAAACCAGGATAAATTATACTTTGTATGGTTGTTGGTAAGTATTAAATGAGAAAATGCATGTAAAGTGTTTAGCATTTAACAAACTTTTTTTTTTAAAGTGATGCCACAATATGTGGTAAGATTTTTTTTTTTTAAATTTTTATTGGGGAATATTGGGGAGTAGTGTGTTTCTCCAGGGCCCATCAGCTCCAAGTTAAGTCGTTGTCCTTCAATCTAGTTGTGGAGGGCGCAGCTCAGCTCCAAGTCCAGTCGCCGTTTTCAATCTTTAGTTGCAGGGGGCGCAGCCCACCATCCCATGTGGGAATTGAACCGGCAACCTTGTTGTTAAGAGCTCGCGCTCTAACCACCTGAGCCATCCGGCTGCCCTAACAAACTTTTAATAAATGCTGCTTCCATTTACTGGAGCACCTACTACAAACTATGCTACACACAGAAGAGTTCACATGTGTTTTCACGTACTTCTCACAAAATAAAAAAGGGATTTCAATATTTGACCACAGTGGTATTAGCAGGTCAATGCACAGTCTTAATTCTAATACAGGTTTGTGACTCCAAAATCTGTGCTCTAAATACTTATTTTGGAACTAGTGACCTGATCAAAAATATTACTGATTCAGCACTCTCATCCTTTAAAGGAGTAGGTAGTTCTTAACCAGGGGTTGTATACCTGCAGTACAGGTCTTATCACTAGAGATTCTGAATATCTAGGGCTAATGTGGGACCCAAACATGTAGATCGAAAAAGTCTCTGTGGTACCTTTAGTGGAAAAGCACCACCTTAAAAAGAAAACAAATCTAAGCATCTGCTCCATAGTGAAGGGAAAAGGACAGCCTTGTTTTCTGCCTAAGCCAGCATCATCATCATTCTTGGCAGTAATCGTCAATTCCTTCTTCTTTAAGAAAAGAAAGTGGCTACAGGAGATAATCCACTTTTCCCACCTTGCTTACCTGAGGGAATGACGAAGGTATAGCCCTGCTTGAGCTCAATGCGCTGGCAATCTGACACCCGGTCACCCAGAAAGATGTCTCCCTGTTTCCCTGACAGCAGCCAATTCTCGTACAGCTCCAGGTTGTGGGCTGTAGGGGGGATGAGCCAGAAGACCTGTGAGTTAAAAAACTTCAGTCTGTTAACAGCCATTGACATGACCCAGTCGCCTCCCTCAACTCATCAACAGGTACAAAGTTGAGACCAACAGGTAAAAGAGAGGCCAACAATTAATTCTCCCAGTCAACAGAACTTGAAAATTGGGAAATTCTAAGGGCCCCAAGGATACAGATCTTTTTTTGTTCTCCACTTGATCAAACAGCATAGGGTTTCCCTGGGGTTTGACTGAAGAACAAGGGACCCATCCAGGACTCAAAGAGAAGTGAGGCATTCGGCTTGTTACTTACACAGTCCCTTATTCGCCCCTGGCTGTCTGGCCGCTAGAGTGCTAAAGGGTACAGTTGGTTAGGTACAAAATCTTCAAGAGACAGGCCTGGGTTGCTTTGTTCCAAGGTAGCAACCAAGACCAAAAGGATAAAACTTAAGATACCACTTAAATGGATCCAAAGTAAATAAAAATGACTTTGGAGGTATAGCTGTTTTAGATTAGGACCTCATATTTTAAAGGCTTTATCTGTTTTCATTCCAGTTTTACTTCTCTCTTACAAATGCATTCACTTCTAAGTAAGGGGACAGGGGTATGAGTAAGAGTATAATTCTATAAGCCTCTGGTATTACTTCTAGATTTCCATTCTCACAGCATTCAGAAAGACTCTTGGACAAGCTGGAATATAGTTATTTAGGAATGAGGATAATCTTTCAAAGTCTATTTGTGTCTTCAGAGAGGACTTAAAGGCTTCCTTGGTCACCTTTCAGATCAATGCTTCCGTGTAGACAGGGAAAGGAGGTTTGGATCCCAATTTGCTGATTTCATTGTGGATCTATCCAAAGTTTCTGTTCTCTTCTACTATCTTATTACACTTTCATGTAGAGAAATTACCTTGTCTTCCAAACACCACTTCCTTGCCTTCATTTAGAGAATTCTGTTTTGGGACTCTATAAACAGGACTGTTGAGGGTTACTAAGTGCTGTGCCCATGTCGGCATAGTAACAGTGGACTAGATGAATACTAATTCCTACTGAACTCAAGCCAAGGTCAAGAAGGTCAACTTAATCTACGATTCTCGCTAGATACGAGTGGGGACAAAGTCCTAATAGGTTCATTTCCAGGGTGTATTAAGCATGCGTGAACTGAAGCGAAGTCCTACAACCAGCGTCAGATTCCAACCCCGTCACAACTATGACCGTACCGTACCTTTCCCCCTTGATGGATGTGATACCAAACAGAGGTACCACCAAAGTCCACATGGAAGTCAGTATAGCAGCCTCGAACACTCATTAGACAGTACCTGACCCAAAAAAGGCAGCAGGGTTAGTGCACTGGCAAGAAAGAGAACCTGCCCCACCACAATGCCACCCTCTCCCCGTGTGTACTTCCTCTACCTTCCGCCTAATCCCCTCCCAGTCAGTGAGAGGAACGCAATTTCCAGTCATCACATTACAAGAAGGTAAGTGTTTTGGTTTTTAAACTATGTGATCATGGGTTATGGTTCTCTTCCATAGACTCTTCCCTTTGAACTGCAAAGGCTACTCTTTAAACAATTCATGCTTTTGATCGTTTAGGACACGGAACGAGGCTCCTAAGGGAGGAACGTCCCTTGCTGGCACGCTGGTCTCCCACAGCACATGGGCACACACAGGCTGAGCCACTTACTTCTGCACTTTAGGGTACTGCATCTCCAAGATGGCGTTTGTTGATTCAGTCTGACTTTCCTTCAAATGTCTCGGCCACATGTTGTCTACCCAGTCAATGAAATCCACCTTCAAAAAGGAGGAGGAAACATTTAGGCTTCAAAGGAAGGGTGGGGCTTAAAGAGAATTTGAAAGTCAAGAAAAAAGGAACTTCTCAAAATACACACTACAATTTAATTATAAGCAAACGAAAACAATCTGCTGCTGAATCTTAGTGTCAACAGGCAAACATCCTGAAAGTAATTATTCAATGAGAATAAAGACTAATGGTTCCACAACATGATCATCAAGCACTAATCAAAATGAAGTCACTAAATTATCCAGTAGTATCCAACCAGGCCCTCTCTTCTGTGTCAGTACGAGTATAATCAACAGTATTTTTTTTGATGATTTTTTAAATGATGATTTTTGATGATTTTTTTTAAAAAAGCACCTATAAACTTACTGAAACGTGTCACACAGAGCAACTTAGCTACCAAAAGTTAAAAGAAAAAAAAAAAAAAGAAATCCAGTGGAGCTTTGTAGTCTTGCTATGCGCTATAGAATATACTAGGTTACAAATCAGAAATTCCAGGTCTGTCATGTTTTCTCGAGATCATATGCAAGCCCCTGGAACTCATCTGGTCTCTAAGAAACAGTCTCAGGTAGATCAAGTGTGAGCCAAACAACCATGAATCCAGTGAAGCACTGATGTTGCAAATATCTAACTTATGGCTGTAAAAAACATGTATCTGGTAAGCTTTATAACAACATTGATACATTTGATCATTTATTTCTTTATAATATATAAACAAATGCGTACAATCTGTGCATAAGAATGAGGCGGGTGCCCAATGGACATCCAGATGTAAACTGCAGGAGAGTGTTTGGAAGGGATCATCAATGACATGCAAGTTGAAACAAGCAAGACCAGGAGCAACAATGAAGTTTGACTTGCTACTCCATTTCAAAACATTTCCGCTCAGGGAGCCAACAGTTTTAACCAAGTGTCCACTGGGCCTAGACAGTGAATGAGACCCAGATTCCTTTCTTTCCCTCCATCAAAGTCTACTTTCTGTTCTCTAATGTAGTGGCCAGCACCTCCCATCGCCTGGTATTATCCTTCGGGAAGCCCTTCTCAGAGTAATGCTTCTCAGAGTAATGAATAACTATACTTGCTCAACACACTGTAAGTTCTTGGGTCTGGATGGGGAGAGAAGTTATAAACACATGAGTGTTTTCACCCAGTGTTCCTTCAGAGGAAGCTCAATTTCTCTGGCCAGAATTTTTCACCGGCCTCCCTTTATTTGGTATTATCAGGTATCGTATGACTACCAAGAGAATGTTACAGTAAGGTATTCATACTTTTTTCTTAGGTTAATCTTTAGACTCTGGATAGGCCTTTTGCTAATAGCCTCCACTAGATTATCTAGTTTATCCACATAAGAACAAGTCTTTAGTATGGATAATCACCTGTTTCTACCTGTTTGCACCAACATAGGGCCCAACAGGCAACAAATCCAATACCTGAGACCTAATGTATTCATACACTGTGCACACACAGCTCATGGCCTTCTATCACCCAACCAATATGCACATTGTGTCTGTTGCCATTTTAATCTACATCTCCATGACACTAACTGATCTCTCATCTCACCAGAGAATCCCACCTTATGCTAGTACCCCCAGTGGGCACTGAAAAGTTGCCCACCTCACTCCCTGCACCTACTTACTTTGACACATTCTATTCCTTCTCCCTGAAATTCTAGTCCTCCTTCTCTTTGCCTCATTTATTTCCTTCATGCCAAGCTTAGGTATCACTTCCTCCAAGCGGTTACCCCAATTCTCCTCCAGTTCAGTTAGGGGGGTCCTTCCCATGGGCCGTACAACACTCCGTGTTGATTCACTCTTGAAGCACTTACCATATTGAAGTTTATATAAATGCCTATTTTCTGGTCTTTCTTCCCTATGAGACTCTGCATTCTGAGGATAAGAAAGATCTTATTTTCCAAGGCACCTCTAAGCACAGTGTGTAGCATGTGGTAGGCACTTAAATAAGCTAATTCTGAAGGTGTGAAGATCATGGTGAACAAGAGAATATCTAGTTTATGTAAAAGATTATTACACGAATGAATACATTTGTCAAAACTCATTGAAATTTAAAACAGGTACATTTTATTGTATGTTAATTGTACCTCACTAAAGTTGGTTTTTAAAAAAAGCATTATGAAGATGTATTAGAAAAGACCTAGAAAAATGGACGGATACACTGTGGCAGGGCGGAGTGGGGACCATAAATAAATAAAGAGTAGCCCAGCAGAATAAGCATGTTACTTCTTACATAGCAAGGTCATAGAAAGTTTGCTTGCTTTTAGGAGGTGACCTAGCTAATAGCTCACGCAATCTTTCCGGTCATGCTTTAGGTCCCTAAAAGATACTTGTGCATTGTCCTTTGTACTCTAGAAAATTTTCTGTTTCTGAGACCTTCTACAGATCTACTCCTCTATTTAATGGTACAGGACTTTTCTAAATTTTGTTGTTATTTCTATTCTTTTTCTTTTTAATTTTTATTGGGGAATATTGGGGAACAGTGTGTTTCTCCAGAGACCATCAGCTCCAAGTCGTTTTCCTTCAATCTAGTTGTGGAGGGCGCAGCTCAGCTCCAAGTCCAGTCGTCGTTTCAATCTTAGTTGCATGGGGCAAAGCCCACTATCTCATGTGGGAATCGAACCGGCAACCCTGTTGTTCCGAGTTCGCGCTCTAACCAACTGAGCCATCCAGCCGCCCCAGGACTTTTCTAATTTTTATAAAATGATGTAACATTTTTATCATTAAAACTAGGGACAAAATGAATAAATTAAGGATGTTACAAAGAAGGCTTCATGTGTGAGTAACATTTCTAAACTTTAAGAATGGGAAAGTTTTAATTTTATAACTACAATATTATTTTTAAATTGAAATTCTAAAAATATTAAGGAATACACTTATAAAAAATGTTATCGTGATTATTACATCCCTCTCTTATTGAATTCTTTATTTACTAAGTAGACCATGTTTGGCTAATAACAAGGCGAACTTCTAGCCACCTGTATTTCTTGTCTTCCTGTATTTCCACATGACCAACCAAATGATAATTATTATAAAGAGGATTTTTGTCATGGGGGGGAGGAGTTTTCTTAATGAGAAATTCTGTACTTAGTTATAGAATCTCCAGTAACAAGAAGCAATGACAAAAAATTATACTGTCTCTTCAGATAATAATGAAATACTACGAACATTTTCCCATTGGTCTATACATATCAATTTATTAGTGATAACAATGCAATTTATTAGTAAGCAGAAGGTATGTACGTATGTGTGTGTGTACATATGTATATATACATATATATACATATATAATGATATTACAAGCAATTACCATATTTCAAACTTTCAAAGTCAAAGGGTATAATTCAAATAATTTAAATGGAGATAGGATAAAACACTGAGACCTTGACTTTAAAAAAAATAATTAGTACATTCCAATTTCTGCTGTTCCAGGTGGAATACTTGACAAAAGTGAGTTCTGAGTCAGGAATTAAACGAATAAAAATGGTCCAAAATGACCAGGTATATTTCAAAAGTGTAACCAATCTCCCTCAGGACAATAACTGTTCTCAAGGTCCTGTAGGCAGCCGCTACTTTGCCAAAAGATTGGTAAAATCTGTATCCACCTTCAGGAGAGCTAAGGATCAAAAACGAACTTTCCCTTATGACGGGGTATCAATTTATTGCTACTAGTCATCCAGTAGAATCTACTCAAGAAATCATCTCATAAAACAATCACCTGGCTCTACACCAGTTTTCTCCCAAGTTTCTCAGCAAACGTAAACCTATATATAGGTCAGAAATTTATTAGGCAAACTTCCTACTGACAGTTCTTATAAGAGTGAATTTTCAGTCTCTTCTCCATTATGTGCAAAGGCCAATGGTCCTAAATTAAGGTATTGATGATGCAAATCAGAATGGCCCCTCCCTGTACAGTAGTAAGTGATTCTGGAAAATGATGAACCTCCTGAAAGTACGAGGTATTCTTATCAATTGTCTTGTTCCCCTTCATCTTCATCTTGGTACGCACAAAAAGTACTAATTTCGCCCAGAACATCAACGCCCCTCCGGATGAGAACGACAGTGCGGAGAAAATGGCTGGGCTCACCGTGGAGGGCCTCTGCACCATGTTCTCTAGCCTGGTGTGGCTGAACTCCAGGCTGATGACATTATAGAGTTTTTCACGCTCCTCCTCCGGGGTCTCATAGTAGCGCGTCCACTGAGCCATGGTCATTTCAATGCCTTTCTGTGTGTTCACATCCATGACATCCACCATGCGACGACTCCCTGCCACGACAGATGCACCCATCATCTCTACTGTGCCACTAACATCCTTAAACATATTAAGAACAGAAAATACAAGTGGAAGGAAACAAACTACCCTTTCTCATTTAGGGTATTCAGTAATAGACAAGGAGATAGCTGTGACTTGATATGGATAATCAACAGAAAATCAAATCACAGAAAATGGGAAAGACAACGTTTAGTGTTAAAAACCACAACCACTCCCTTTGGTATGCTTATTATGGGGTCAGGCAATGAATCTGATCGTCGATATCTCGCTCATTCCTAACAATTCTAACTGCTAAGTACGAATCTCCAAGTTGTAGAGGCGAGCACAGGGGCTGGGTAACTCGCAGGACACGAACCCAGGGAGCCAACTCCAGGTGCTGACCCACGGAGCCACACTGCTTTGACGCAGGTTTGAAACTAAACCTAGTCTACCCTACAATTTGAATAGAGGACCCACTATTTACTGAGTACTAGATTAAGTTTGAATCTGTCTGTTCTTTTGTTTAAAAGGGTTAGCTCCCAAACCTGTCAAGTATTTCTAATACACCCCTCACAAGCATTCCATAAATATTTGAATGAAATGAAAAAGATACCATCATGGATACAAAGGTCTTTCTATGTCAGATTCTCAACCAACGTTAACAACTACAACAGAAGGCACAATGCCACACGGGGAGCATAAAATAGTAGGGGGAGAAAACAATAGCTTTGGAGCCAACGAGATCTACGTTAAAATCTCAGCTCTCACACTACTTGGGCAAGTTATTTAACTGCTTTCTATAACTTGGGAACATTATCCCATGGGAGGTTGTGAGGATTTAGTCAATGAAGTAAAATGTTTAACACAAAGTAGGTGCCCAAGTCACAGTTAAAAGCAAAGGGAAATACTTTTTTTTTTTTTTTTTTTAATAACTAGATTGGCCAGAGAAGGCTTTTAAGGAAAAGAGAAGGAAGAAGAGATATTTGAGTTGGGCCTTAAAGAATAAATAAAATTCCAAAGAAAGATTCAACAGAGAGAATTTCAGAGGCAACAGCATAAGAGAAGATATGGAGGGCAGTACAGCTAAGAAGTTAAGAAAATGGTGGTCAAGGAAGGAAGAGAGAAAATAAAAAGCTGCCGTTGGAATAGTAATATTGTTCTTTGGGTGGTGAACACACAATGCATCATACAGGTGATATATTACAGAACTGTATACTTGAAATCTATATAATTTTATTAATCAATGCCACCCCAATAAATTTAAGAAAATTAAAAAAAAAAAAAAAAAGAATACTGTTCAACTTATAAGAAACTAACCAATACCTACTATATATGTGGCCTTGGCAGATATACCAAGTAGTGTTACGACCTAGCCCCCTGCCTTCAAGGAGTTTACAGTCTAGTTAGAGACAAAAGATAAAGGCAAGAGGACAAGAACATGGCCACACTGCAACAGACACAGCAGCATACACCTAAAAAATATACCTGATAAGTAAGGCAACAGACCAAACTGCCCTTCATAATTTGGAAGAAAAAGCAAATGCTGGATCAGAATTGCCTTGAAATACTATTTCACTCCCATTAGGATGGCCATAATTTTAAAAAAAAGGAAAGAAAATAAGCGCTGGCAAGAATGCAGAGAAACTGGAACCCTCAGACGCGGCTGGTAGGCACGTAAAGCAGCTGCTATGGAAAACAGTCTGGTGGTTCCTCAATAAATTAAACATAGAATGACCATGTAACTCAGCAATTCCACTGTTAGGTGTATATCCCAAAGAGTTCAGTTGTTCAAACAAAAACTGCTAAGTGAACGTTCATAGCAGCTCTATTCCCAACAGCCAAAAGGCGGAAGTAACCCAAATGTCCACCAATAGACGAGTGGCTTGATAAAATGTGGTATACCCATCTAATGGAGTATTTTCCAAGTGTAAAGTGAATTAACTACTGTTACACGCTACAACATAGATAAACCTCGAAAACATTATGCTAAGTAAAAGGAGCCAGACACAACAGGCTACATATTTTATTATTCCATTTATATGCAATATCTAGAATAGGCAAATCCACAGAAAGTAAACTAGTGGTTGCCAGGACCTGAGGGAAGGAGGAAATGAGAAGTGACTATTTAATGGGTACGGAGTTTCCATTTGGGGCTGATAAAAAACTTCAGGAACTAGATATTAGTGATGGTTGCACACTGTGAATATACTGATGCCACTTGAATTATATACTTTAAAATTATTACACTGGTAAATTTTATGGTATCTGTTTTTTACAATAAAAAAATTTAAAAAATTAAAGTGAATCTTTCCTTTAAGAATGCAGATCAAAGCAAAAGCAGTTCCACTCTGCCAACGCTACCAGAGTAATAGCTAACAGTATCGAGCACATTCTAAGTGCCACTGTTCGAAGCACTTCACATTTAAGTAACTTGTCTCAAGTTACAGCTAGTAATTAGTAGAGCCGGGATCTGAACCTGGACAGTTCATCCAATATATCCCATCACATCACGTTTACACAACAGAATGGTATTCTTCTTTGGGGGACATAAACTGACACTGGAGATGTAACACTCTGTTAGGTAGAATATAGGACTGGATTCGCCAAAGTACACGTAGTAATAATGGATTACTGTAATCACCATTATTTTGTTCACTGTACTTTGACAACTGCTAGTTATCCAAGGGGAGGAAAACATCTAGACTTTAAACAACTTGGACATAAAGTTGGGTATCGGTTGAAATTTTTGATGAGTCAAGTCTGTTGGGTTAGATATAATCACTGCTCTATTCAAAATGACAGCAGATATCTGTGACCATTTGCAGATCTATTTGGAAAACACAAAGTTACAAAGAGTTTCCAAAGATCATTATTAGCAGTAAACATATTATTGAGGAAATGAAAAAGTGGTAAAGTGGGAAGAAATCCAAAAGGAGACTAGTGATCAATTAAGCCTTGTATTTGTATAGCTCAGAAATTTTGGTAAGTCTCTGATGAGATCCAGAAGTATGTATTTTTAACAAGTATCACAGATGATTTTGATGCAGGTCATGCATGGGTGGACCACAAACCCGTAAGAATGCTTGACCAACAGAGAAAAGCTGTGGTGGTCCATTAACTTACAGAGCCAAGGAATTATTGTCCTGGAGGTCCATTAGGAAAAGAAGTCAAGTGACAGACCAATATTACTGAAGTAGATTTTCTGAGGCCGCCTGGGAAAACCCTGCCTTGTGAACAGTAGGTCATTTTAATTACTCAACAAATTTACTGAGCACCTACTATACTCCAGAGAAAGTGCTAGGTACTAGGAAATACATAGTGACAAGCAGATGGCTGGAATCTAACACAGAAAGAGAGAGTGAAAAATACAGGGAATTAGAGAAGTTTCCTCTACCTGGGCTGTGACTTTCACCTCTTAGATAAACAGAAAAGTTATCCAGCTCTCTAAAAAGGGCCCTCAAGTGGCCAAGAGATAATACTGCAATATTTAATTTCCAAAGTGTGAGACTGGATTCAGTCTAGAGGAAGTTGCAGTGTTAGGAGGAAAACATCAGAAAACTCCTTCTGTTTCATGTCCTGTTGGAAACATTTCTGTAAGATTTTAATCCACTTTATTGTCTTATCGTATACAGGACAGTGACCATCTCTGAATTCTGAAGGATCCTGGAGTGTCTCAGGGCCACACTGAACAACAGTCTGCAGAATACTGACCTGAGCCTTTACTGACCCCAGAAGTTTTCTTCTTTTAACTAGATTGTCCTAATTTGCTTTCTTTTCCTAAATTTTGAATATAATAAAATATAAATCAGATTAAAGACTCAAATTAACCAGTCACTGATGAAGAGAATTTTAATGTATCTACTTCTCAGCTTACAAAGTTTCAAACCTGGGTCAAGTTACCAAATGTAGCATTGGTAAAAATTTCCTGGAAATGTCTCTACTGCTTTTAAGGAAAGAAAGAGAATCCCAGATACCAATGAACCTTCATTCTTGGCTCAGAGATACAAAATTTCATTTTCCTGGGTAGGTTGCCCTGGCAGGCAGGCTTTTCATGGAGAAGGGGGAATGCACAGAGATAAAAATGGCAGGTAGGAAAGAAGTAGAGGGTTCACGTGTTCTATGTCTAATGAGTTCTAAATGAAGCAACTTTAACTTCCTCTGACAAAATTCTCAGTTGCTAAATAGTTTCTAATCAAGAAACTACTTCAATTAGTATATACTTCAATCAAATATATACTTCAATGTTCCTAAGCCTTCAAATCTCAGATTTAAGACTCAGTCCTAAATCTAAAATCTTTGCCTTGAAGACACAAAAGGCCACAAGCTTAATACTTACCCACACACATTTTGACATCATTCACAGTGAAGTCTGGATCTGGCATCCTATGAAACAAATACCAGTAAGGATAAATGGGAAGCGTAACTTATCTAGTCAGTGAGTTTTTTCTTCAAGTACTAAGAAGTCCCCAGTTGAGGCACATCAACTGTTTTGTTTAGGTTTAAAAAATATGTTTTTAAAATATAAATAAATGATTATACGTGTACATATATATACGTAGTAAAAAAGAATATATGCCAAACTGTTAACAGTGATTATCTCAGGGTGGTAGATGTCAGGAGATTTAAATTTTCTTTTTATTTTACCTGTATTTTCTCATTTACCTATAACAACCATGAACTGTTTTTGTAACAAAATCAGAAATATACACCCTTTTAAAACTGAATGGGAAATTATTTTCAATTACAGTATCAATTATGAGAGCCATAGGTGTAGCAAGGCCACCTCACAACCATATCCAATCAGGCCGAAAACACTTACTTTATTCCAAGTCCATCGGAATTCTTGAAAATCAGAGGGTCTCTTAAACCACCTCGCTGGATATACTCTACATTAAAATCTGTCACCACAGGAAAATAATTGTTAGAAAGGCAGGTGGTAGAAAAAGCTGGAAAAAGGTAGCTGACAAGCAGGGCTCAGGGGTTTGCTAAGTTGGTATTTTCCACAGTAAATTCATAATTTAACCAACAGGGGGGTGGGGGGTGGTACTATTAATGAGTCATCTCATAAATCGTAGGCAGAAATTACAAATTATCATCACCCTGTCTCTTAATAGCCAAAAAAATTGAATTCTGTTCACTGCAACACATGCCATGACATGCCTGCCAGTCTGCCAAGGAGCAAAGCTGCATGGTACACACGGAATCACACACCTCAGTTTTGCTGAGGCGGGTACATGTATAACAAGGTTTTTATTATACTATTCATAATTAAACCCAAACCAAGGGATGGGAGAAAAGGAAGGCGACTTTAGAGAAAAATTCCAACACCATTCCTGCCCTAAATAAATGAAATGCTTGCTTCTTCTAGTACAGCAGAGAATGACTCACAGGGTGGGAGGATTTGGGGTGGTGATGTATGAGTGACACTGTGTCATAGAGAAAATAAATAGAATCACAACACCAACAGGCAATATTTTGGCTGCACAGATGCTGAGCCCGCAATTCCCAGAGTCTACAACTTCCTACATCTAGGGGTTACAGGTATGAACCAAAACGATACTAACCTTTTCCCTCCATAAAAGTAACAAAATTTGCATTATATTTGTTGGTGTGGAGTTTCTCTTCCAAGTCAAAAGTTCTTTTCCCTTCAATTTCATCATCTGAAATGCCGTCATCTTCATAGCGTCGACGCATGGTACCACGCTGGGGAGAGAGGGTCATTAAGGATGAAATCACGTACTTTTCCATGCCTAGCTCAAAGTGGTCACAGTTTCCCCGACATGTGCCAACTGTTCCTTTCAACTTCAGTTGCATGTCAAGCATCAATTTCCCTTGCCTATAGATCTTTCTCTCAACTGAAGGTCAGCTAGTGTTCTCAGAACATACGGAACACTGCAAAACCTTAATGAGCCACTAGGTTCCCTACTTGTGACTTGCTCCCTCTGCTAACTCTTTGAGCCTAGAAATATAAACTTATAATAAAAATTTGACCAAATAGGTTTTTCTAAACATTTTATTTGTCTATCATTGCTTATCAGAATGGGAACAAACTGTCTTTATAGACATTTCAGGCCAGGATACAAAATATAATTTTTTCATAGGGGGAAAGCTGTATCTAGATTAGCTTTCTAAAACAACCTTCAAGAATAGACTAAAATATTTGAATTAATGAAGCAAAAACTCTTTAACATCAGATAAAGGAAGAAAGTGAATGTAAACAACAGCATACCAAACAGCGGACCATCAATATTTAGCTCTAAGGATAATGTCTTCCCCAAGAAGATAGACAAGTGGCCAATGAGCACATGAAAACGCTCGGTATCATTAGTCATTACAACTCCAAGGAGGTAACACTTCACACCCACTAGGACGGCTATTATGAAAAAAGTGGACAATGACAAGTGTTGGCAAGAACGTGGAGAAACTGAAACCCTCGTACGATGCTGATGGGAATGTAAAATGGTGCCGCTATTTTAGAAAAATTTGGCAGTTCTAACAATTCCACTCCAAGGTATATATCAAAAAAATTTAAAACCACATGTCCATACAAAAACTTGTACACGGGTGTTCATAGCAGCCGTATTCATAATACCCAAAAGGTAGAAAAAGCCATTTGTCAATCAATTCATGAATGGGTAAACAAAATGTGGTATATTTACATACTGGAGTATTATTTGGCCATAAAAAGGAATGAAGTACTGATATGTGCTACAACATGGAAGAGTCTTGAAAACACTGTGCTAAGTGACAGATGTCAAACACAAAAGGCCATGTATTTTATAATTCCATTTAAATGAAATTTCCAGAATAGGCAAATCCATAGAGATAGATAGAAAGTAGATTAGTGCTTGCCAGGGGCTGGGGAGAGGGAGGAATAAGAAGTGACCATGAAGGATTTCTTCTTGACAGTTGATTTAAATCAGAGAGAATAATGGTTGACTCCCTTTCAATGCAGTATAATCTTAGTTTAACATTTCTGTCATTTTGCCATCAAGAAAGTCATCTTCCTTTGGTACAATACTCTATGTAATGTTGGTTTTGTGCTAATACTTAATACTGTATGTGATTTTCACAGATAAAACCAACCTGTGATCACACACACAAGTAATTCAGAACTACTGGATTAGTTTTTAAAGTGAAGCATTCTAAGAATTTCCAAAACCCTTTGCCTAACTTTCACTGTGAAGATATTATCTAATTTTTGCCTTAAAGGACAGTTTTCCTATTTTCTTTATAACTATTTAAGTATCATATGGTAATCCACGTGGTTTCTATAATGGTCGTTCAGCATTTATTAGAACAACTACATTTCACGTGAAAGATTGCTTTTTAAGGGAAACTTAGATTCATTATGTTTTCCCATATTTTCTTTTTCTTTCTTTTTACAACTCCTTTTTGTTTTAATTGGGGAATATTGGGGAACAGTGTATCTTTCCAGGATCCATCAGCTCCAAGTCAAGTCGTCGTTTTCAATCTAGTTGTGGGGGGCGCAGCTCAGTGGCCCATGTGGGAATCGAACCGGTGACCTTAGTGTTATAAGCACTGAGCTCTAAGCAACTGAGCCAACCGGCCGCCCCCTACAAGTCTTTTAATTGCTTTTCCTTCCCTGAAACATGAAATTTTGTGGTAAACCACATTTTGGATCAGGATGTGTAGATGGCATTCTCATTTATAGGATAACTTATCACTGTATAAGTAAAATAACAGAAATAGAAAAAAGAAGTGACCGTTAACGGTTTCCTTCAGGAGTGATGAAAATGTTCTGGAATTAGGTAGTGGTGATATTTACATAACTCTGTGACTATACTAAAAACAAGTGAGTTATGTATCAGGGGTGCCAAAAAAATGTATACACATTTTAAGAGACGTTATCGATGCTCAAGCAGTAGTTGGCTGTAATCAGAAGTGTCTGGACGCGGATGGGAACCACTTTGAGCGCCTCTTGTAACCGCAGAAGTCAGACGTGACTTGTATTCATCTTTTGTTATCGGTATATACTGAGTATTACAATTAATATAGTTTTATTTCCTTTCTTAAAATGTGTGTATATTTTTTTGGCACCCGTTGTATATACACTTTAAATTGGGTGAATTTTATGGTATGTGAATTATATTTCATGAACTGCTAAAAAAGGATTAACGTATTGCTTATGCTGCAAATTAACCTTTTGGTATCTTTCACTTTAGCTAGTATTAAAATTTGCTGAGTTTCTTGAATACATACACACGAGACAATTGGTGTGGGAGGGAGTGGTAGGTGCAAGGATAAAGTAGCCTGGCCCTAGTATGTGTTAAGAACAACCACAACTGGAATTTAAAATTAGATATTGATGATCTAAAATTAATTACATAGCACCTGAATTTACATAAATACCTAAGAAAATGAGACGTGCATTGAATGTATGTCTCTTAGTGAATGGGGGTCAGACAGGGGATAGAAATGAGTCACAAGAAATAAAAAGTAAACAAAATTGACTATTACACACCAGAGAAGAACAAGATTCAACTTACCAGTTTTAGGTGGAAACACTGAGGGACACCTGATATTTTTCCATATTTAGCAAAAAGCCTCATAACACTCTTACCTAGCATCTTTCCTGTCATAAGTCACAACTCAAGAGACAAAAGACTTAATTTTAATACACCTTTCACGTACTACAGTAATGCCATCACTGCTCAAAACATTTTTAGGTATATTTACTTGGAGGTATGTGTATTTTCAGTGACAATTTCTTACACGGTTTGTTTGGTTTTTTTTGAAAGACAACTCTCAGTTCTCTTCCTCACCTTACTTCGTATATGTGTCTTTGAAGAGAACTCCAAAAGGCGATTTCCAAGTATATCAAGGATATACAGCAAGGGCAATACCATCAGAATAAATGTTGTTTCCCAAAATAATCACTTTTACAAGTATTCATTTGCACTCTAAGTTCTAATATGCTTGTCAAAAAAAACCCTGTCGTGTTTTCAAACTTTCCTAAGTCTGCCATTACTGATTCTTCTTCATTCAGGACACCATCACCCTGATCATCCCAACATTTCTAACACGGTAGCCAGAAGTTCCCCCGTACTTCCTTCCTTTTTACATGCTTTTCTTCTTATTTCAAGAAGAATCCTTCTTTCATTTGCACTTTCAATTTGGAGAGTATAAGGACATAGGGAAGGCTCTTGTTCCAGCCAAAGTATGCCCACTTCTTAAAGACAACAGGAAAATGAATCTGAATTCTTGTTTTCTTTTTGATTGTCACAACTGAGAAGTCAGCATTAACGTGAAAATTATTGTGCTGGTTTTAACACAGTCAAGGTTAAGGGTCCTCCCCAAAGGTACCCGCGCCCCTGTTCCCCCATCTTAATGTAAACCCTGGTAAAAGTAGACATCTATAGCAAATCTCTAAGTGTTGTTCAAACATATTCGGGTCGGCCCAGTGGCTCAGGTGGCTGGAGCACCAGGCTCCTAATGCCAAGGTCACCGGTTCGATTCTCGCATGGGCCAGTGAGCTGCGCCCTCTACAGCTAAGACTGTGAACAACAGCTCTCCCTGGAGCTGGGCTGCGGTGAGCAGTCAGAGGTTGGCGAGTGCTGCTGCGACCTAACGTGGGCTGCTGTGAGCTTCCGACTGACGACCAGTGACCATGGCCTCAGCCGGGGGAGCGCAAGGCTGATAATACCAGCATGGGCCAGGGAGCTTCATCCTGCATAACTAGACTGAGAAACAACGACTTGAACCGGAGTGTGGGGGGGGAGGCGGATGGGGGGACATATTCAATCTTTGCAGTAACCTGGAAATCAGCGGGCAATAACACAATCTGCCGCAGAGAAACCCTAACGGCAGGCCCACTTGAACTTTCAGTGAGTGGCAATGGGTCTTCAGGTTCCCATGCTGGCTTTTTTCCACGTAACTTTTTTTTTTTTAAGTAATGTAATAGAATAAAGGACAAAAACCATACAATCATCTCAACAGATACAGAAACAGCATTTGACAAAATTCAGCCACCTTTAACGTACAAGAAATTCAATAAATTAGGAATAGAAGGGAATTTCCTCCCGCTGATAAGGGCATCTACCAAAAACCCCAAAGCGAACATCACACATGACAGTAAACGACTGAAAGTGTTCAGTCTTTTAGGAACAAGGCAAGGATATCTGCTCTTGTCACTTCTATGTAACATTGTGTTAGAGGTTCTAGCCAGGGAAATTAGGCAAGAAAAAGAAATATAAGTTTTAAAAGTAAAAAGTAGAACTTTTTCTATTTACAAATGACATGATCTTATACACAGAAAATTGTAAGGAATTCATTCACACACACACACACACACACACACACCTTTTAGAGCTAATAAAACCAACTGTATTTCTGTATACTGGCAATGAAAAATCCAAAAATGAAATTAAGAAAACAATTTCACTTACAATACCATGAAGAAAAAATACTAAAGCATAAATTTAACAAAAGAAGATCAAGACTTGAATACTGGAAAAATCCATAACATTGCTGAAAGAAAGTAAAGAAAATCTAAATAAATGGAAAGACGTCCCATGTTCATGGCCTGGAAGATTTATATAACATAGCAATACTTCCCAAATTGATCTACAGATTCAACACAATCCCTAACAAAATCCCAGCTGCTTTGTAAAATAAATTAACAAAATTATCTCAAAATTCACAGGAAATGCAAGGGAACCAGAATAGACAAAACAATCTTGAAAAAGTACAAAGTTGGATAAGTCACACCTCCTGATTTCAAAACTTACTCTAAGGTTACAGTAATCAGGACTGTGCAAGGTGCTGGCATGAGCGTAGACAATAGATCAATAGAATAGAACTGAGAATCCAGAAATAAACGTTTACATTTATGGTTAACTGATTTTCACCAAGGATGCTAAAATAATACAATGGGAAGAGCATTCAAGAAATGGTGCTGGGACTATTGGATATCCACATGCAAAACAATGAAGTTACACCTCTACCTCATACCATATGCAAAAACAAAACAAAACACTAACGTAAAATGGATCCAAGACTTACATGTAAAGGTTAAAACTATATATTAGGTTGGTGCAAAAGTAATTGCGGTTTAAAACGTTAAATATAATTGTAAAACCTGCAATTACTTTTGCACCAACCTAATAATTCTCAGAAGAAAACATGGTGTGAGTATTAATGACTTTGGATTAGGCAATGGTTTCTTAGATATGATACCAAACGCCTAAGTAACAATAGCAGATCAACTGGACTTCCTCAAAATTAAAACTTTTTGTGCTTCAAAAAACACTATCAAAAAAGGTAAAAGGCAATCTCACAGAATGGGAGAAAATATTTGCAAATCATACATCTCATAAGGATCTAGTATCTAGAATATACAAAGAACTCTTACAATTTAGTAGTAGTAGTAATAATAAAAAAATAGCCAAAAGATTTGAATGAGTATTTCTCAAAGATATATAACTGGCCAATAAAACATCATTAGTCATTAAGGAAATGCAAATCAAAACCACAATGAGCTACCACTTCACACCTACTACAGATAATAAGCGTTGATGAGGATGTAGAGAAAGAGAAACCCTCATACAGCTGGCTGGAACGTAGAATAGTACATTTTTCCCTTTGAAAAACAGGCAAGTTCCTCAGATGGGTTAAACAGTTACCATATAGCCCAGCAATTCCATTCCTAGGTATCTATCCAAGAGAATGAAAACATGTCCACACATAAACCTGTACACAACTGTTCATGGCAACATTATTTATTATAGCCAAATGGTAAAACCAGCCCAAAGGTACATCAACTGACAAATGGATAAATACAGTACATCCACACATAGGAATACAGTTTAGCAATTAAAAGGAAGTGAAGTGTTGATACAATATTATAATATGGATGAACTTTGAAAACATAATGCTAAGTGAAAAAAGCCAGTCACAAAAGCGTTTGAAGTGTTAGGTGGCTTTAGTTCAGTCCATGCCTCTGAGGCTATAGATCTCACTGTAAACCAAAATTAATTTTAGACTGTAACAAAGAACAATAAGCAATTATTTGAGCAAAAGTAGCTGCAGCCCCAAAGACAGATTCAGGTAGCAACCTAAATTGTGTCCCACCAAGACAAAGGGAGGCTGCCTTTTTTTTTTTTTTTTTTTTTTTTTAAGGAGGGCGCAGCTCACAGTGGCCCATGTGGGGATCAAACCGGCAACCTTGGCATTATCAGCACCAGGCTCTAACCAACTGAGCAAACCGGCCACCCCAAGGAGGCTGCCTTTTATACTGACAGTTCCCGCCCAGGTTCCCAAATTGTGCAGTTCTGATTGGACAGAGCAGGTCTCAGTCTGTTGGTAGAAAGATGAAACCAGGGTTTCCCTGAAGTGAGCTTAGTGCAGGAAGCCAAGAGTTCAGTCTGAGGTCCTTTGTGGTATATATAGTGTACAGTATAGACAGAGGAGCCCCTGTCAGCAAATGGCTGCTAGGTTTCATTATTTATAAAATCTGGGCCCTTGGTTGACCGTGGGGAGTCCATCGCAGCAGATAAATTCCTTCTCAGGGTTCACATCAAGTGAATGTTTCTTCCCAGGGTCCACAGCACGAATCATGTGGGGACATCATTAAAATGCAGATTTTGATTTAGCTGGTCTGGGGCAGGCCGAGCCCGAGAGTCTGTGCCACTGGACACTGCACCACACCTGGAAGAGTGAGGCCTAAGTCCTATCCAGAACCCCCTGCAGTGCATGCAACAAAACCCCTACCTGCAAGGAGCTTCCACCTGCTCATGTAAAATACTGCCTGGTTTGTGTTATTAAAAAGATCCAGGCCGGGAGAATAAACTGATTTTGGCTATCAGAAAGGGAGGGAGAGAAGGAAGGAAGGAGGGAGGGAGGGAGGGAGGGAAGAAGGGAGGGAAAAACAATGCTAAGTGAAAAAAGCCAATTACAAAAGACCACACATTATATGATTACATTTATATGAAATGTCCAGAATAAGGAAATCTATAGACAGAAAGTAGGTTAGTGGTTGCCAGGAGCTGCAGGGAAGAGAGATGGTGAATAACTGCTAATGTGTTCTGGGTTTCCTTGGGGTAATGAAAATGTTTTGGAATGTCTGGAGTGGTAATGTTTGTACAACTCTGTGAATATACTAAAAATCAAAGAATTGTGTACTTTAAAGGGCTGAATTGTATGGCATATCAATTTTGTCTCAATAAAAAAATAATTAGCAATTATTTTTTTCTTTTACAGATTGCCATAATGATTCACAATCTATGAAAGAAAAAAGGTAATACAACGTATTTAAATAAAGCAATATATTTTAATAATATGAAAATAAGGTTTGATGTAGACCAATAGGAGACACACTGCTTAATGACATTTTTTGAGAAAGCACAATCTTTAAACAATTTCTACAGCCATTTTAGTTGATTTTATATGAAAGGTAGCATAGACAGTGACAAAAAAAGTTAAGTATTTAATAAACCATTATGATGTGCCACAAATGCAAAAGCACTGTTAGTTCTGAGAATTTCCACTCCATCTATTGATGTAACGCATATTGACAGATTAAAGGAGAAAAAGTACATGATCGTCTAGAGCTGCGCTGTCTGATACAGTAGCTACTAGCCACATGTGGCTATAAGACTTAAATTAAGTACATTTTCAACAAATGATGCAGGGAAAACTAGATACCTACACGCGAAAGAATGAAGCTGGACCCTTACACCATATACAAAAATTAACTCAAGACAGCGCATAGACCTAAAAATGTAAGAACTAAAACTATAAAATTCTTAGAAGAAAACAATGCTCTTCACAGCATTGGATTTGGCGAAGATTTCTGGACATGACATCAAAAGCAAAAGCAAAAAAAAAAACACAAAAATTGGACTTCATCAAAATTAAAAACTTTTGTACAAAGGATACTGTCAAGAGAGAGAAAAGACAAACCACAGAATGGTAGAAAATATTTGCAAATCATGTATCTGATAAGGGATTAATATCTAGAATATATTAAAGAACTCTTACAACTCAACAACAAAATGAACAACCCAATTCAAAAGTGGGCAAAGGACTTAAATAGACATTTCTCCAAAGAAGATACACAAATGGCCAATGAGCACATGAAAAGATGCTCAGCACCACTAGTCATCAGGGAAACGCAAATCAAAACCACAATGAAATACAACTTCACGTCCATCAGGATGCCTGTTACCAAAACCCCAAAACAACAAGTGCTGGCAAGAAAGTAGAGAAACTGAAACCCTTGCACATTTCTGGTGGTTACATAAAATGGTGCAGCCTGTGTACAAAACAGGATGGTAATTCCTCAAAAAATTAACAGGGAACTGCCATATGATCCAGTAATTCCACTTCTAAGTATAACCCTGAAAGAACTGAAAGCAGGGACTCAAACAGATACTTTTACAACAAAGTTCCTAACAACATTTTTCACAATACTCAAAAGGTGGAAACAATCCCAAATGTCTATTAATAGATAAACGGATGAACACAATGTGGTACATATGCAATGGAATAATACTCACCCATAAGAAGGAATGGAGCGCCAATTACACACTACAGCGTTGAAGACATCATGCTGAGCGAACTAGGCCGACGCAAAAGGATAAATGTTATGTGAGTCCACTGATAGGAGGAGGTACCCAGAACAGGCAAATTCATAGAGACAGGAAGTAGATTAGAGGTTACTGGGGGCTGGGAGTAGGAAGAATGGGGAGTTAACTGCTTTACAGTTACAGAAGTTCTATTTGGGGTAATCAAGTTTTGGAAATAGTGGTGAACTGGCGATGGTTGCACAACACTGCGAATGTAATTAATGCCACGGAATTGTACATTTAAAAATGGTTAAAACGGCAAATTTCATGTTACATATATTTTACCACAATTTAAAAAAATGTAATATACCAAAAATCACCCTTTGAGAACTACTGTACATTTCTATCATTTTATATTTTACATCAAATACTTTTTCTTGCCTAAGATAATCACTCGATGAGAACCAGGAAATACGATGGTATTATTTTACAAATGAAGAAAAAGAAAGGTAAACCGTTCCTAAATGAACCCGTTTAGATAACAGCAGAACACCAAGAAAGCCAGTGTCTGTAGCAGGCCTTATCCGGTGTCAATTCTGCTACTACTCTGCTGTGCGATCCTAGGCAGCTAAGTAAATCCCTAACCTCTCTGCATCCTCACCTTCCCTGGAGACACACAATTTTAGGTCCCTCTGAGTTCTAAAATAAAGTCTTCTACAATCCGCTTCTAACTAAGATCTCAGGTTTTGTTCCCATTTACATTACACCATGTCGAAAGTTTGCTCCATACCGGTCCCCCAAGTCTGCCTGTCCTTATTCAGAGAATATCTCATTTCAGACCCCGTCCTCTCCATCCGGACCAGGGGCTCTGAGAGACACCTGGCGCTGGGCGGGCAGGGGAGCCCACCCAGAGACTTCCACCTCTTCCTCCTCCTGTCCTCCCCCCTCCCGTATTAACCAAAACTCCACGTAGCTCAACCAACCAGATGTTAGAGGCAGTTCTTTCTGGAGAGTTTAGGCCAATTCCCATTCCCCACGGGACACAAAGGCATCAGAGAATGAGGAAGTTGTGTAAAGCACAAAGAGGCTGTTGCTATTTTCATAATGATACACAGAAGGGCTACTTCTCTGAAGGTGAATTACGTGCGTATGATGCCAGGGCAAAATAACAGTATTAATAGCAGCTAACATTTGAGTGCTTACTATGTGCCAGTACTGTAACAAGCACTCTGCATGTATTCACACACTTAAATCCAACATCCCTGTAAGATTATTATTCTCTCGTCTTTACAGACAAGGAAAATGAAGGACAGAAGTAACTTTCCCAAGTTAGAAAGCTGGATAATTGATACAGCTGAGATGTGAACTTAGGCATTTTGTTTCTAGAGCCAATGGTCTTAACCATTGCCCTACTCTACTGAAATCATTTAAGAATGAAACTTCAACCACTCAGTCTGTAGCCTGAGGCACATGGAAGTAATTATCAAAGAACCGAGACCCCAGACAGCTGAAACTACTCTGGCAGAGAGAAGGTGAAGTGGCGAGACCTGTTGGCAATAAAGAAGATTGTCTATAAATCAGAAAATCGTGCTTGGTAGATAAATAGCAAAGGATCTTTCCCAGGGCGGGAAGTTTCTGATAAAGGACACTATGTTTCTAGCTATGCCACTGTTTGTTTAATATTCCACCATTCCTGATTTCTAATTCTAGCTTTTACTTGACAAATTATTTTACTAATCATTCAGCTATTCTGGCTGAAATAAAAATACTGCTATTCCTACCCAGAGACCATGTTACATCACAGAGTGCTCTGAACTTAGCACTTCACTGTCTGTGCTCTTAAAATTTGTTCTCATTCTCGGGGAGGCTGGATGGCTCAGTTGGTTAGAGCGCGAACAACAGGGTTGCCGGTTCGATTCCCACATGGGCCAGTGAGCTGCGCCCTTCACAACTAGACTGAAGACAACGAGCTGCTGCTGAGCTGCCAGTGGCGGGGCCGGTTCGATTCCCACATGGGATGGTGGGCTGCGCCCCCTGCAACTAGGGTTGAAAAGGGCGACTGGACTTGGAGCTGAGCAGCGCCCTCCACGACTAGATTGAAGGACAACGACTTGGAGCTGATGGGCCCTGGAAAAACACACTGTTCCCCAATATTCCCCACTTTAAAAAAAATTAAAAATTAAACAAAAATTTGTTTTCATTCTCTGTATTTGTAGTCAAAGTGACATTACACATCTTCTGTAAAGATGAAATTGCCAGCATTTTTTACCAAGATTAATTTTTTCATCTCTGATTTTCTGAAGATTCTCATCTATCTTATCCCACTACCTGAGAGAAAAGTTTTAATTACGAAGCCTCTTTGCTGATGCTGATGATGGTGTAAGACGCCAAGTACAACTAGCTTTTCATGCCCCACATAAGAATACTGCTTTAAGAAAAGTTTGAAGGCATCTGTTTATAAATGTATAAAGCTATATGGATTAAATCTGAATCTTCACAACTTATACCAAATCCCCACTGTATCGCCTTAATATGCACCTGTGCACACTTTAAAGAAAGAAACAAGCTCAGACTTACGCCCTGCCTCCTTCACAAACGTATGATCACATACATGTCCCCCAAATCAACTGAACTTTAAAAATGTTCTCATTTTCTTTCTTGTCATGTTTTTGAAAACCTGACGTTACCACAAGGTCACACATTGGGGCAGATACACATACAGAGAGAATGTTGTCTACCACTCCCCAGTGTGTGTGTATCATAAAAATTATTATTTGAATACTTATTCATAAGACAGGGACATGCTGAATACAGAAAAATAGCCAGATGCTCTACATACAAAGATCAAAGGGCAGTCCTCGCCCTCGCTAAGACTGCTGGCCAGCAGGGGGAGACAGACGTGTAAATAAATGATAGTATTCGAATTCAATGTGATCTGTAGTAAGACTGGTAGATATAAACGTTGCTGAGGCCCAGGGGGAAAAACAACTAACAGAGGGGAGTTGGCGAAGGCTGCACAGCAGTGACGTAAGAGGAAATGTTCGTTCACTCAGGATAACTTTACTGAACACCTAAGTTTCAAGGAGTATAGATACACACTCTTTTGCTCCTTCCTCTACAGTAGTGACCTCTTCAAACTATTTTGGGCTTCCCCCTCACCTTACTGAATTTCTCAGTATCTCCTTATTAATATGAGATACAGACAGATACAGAGATACAGCAATTTTCAAAAATAAAAGGTTATGTAATACAGAATTGTACACCTGAAATCTATGTAATTTTATTAACAATTGTCACCCCAATAAATTAAAAAAAAAAGGTTATAATCTTTATTTAGAAAATTTTGTAATTTCCTTACACCTCATGAGGCATTTCAATGGGTACACCCTGATGTAGTACAAAAACAGTGGGAATCACTGCCTTCATGATTAAACCTTGGGCCCAAGTTTTTATCTTTTGATCTGTGTAACATCTATGTAAGAGGTCTGAGCACAAAGATAAAGGAAGAATACTTAGTTTTAACATAAATGCTTCAATACATTACAAAGAATGTGTACTGATCAATTGACATGGTTGAAAAAGCTTGCATTTCTTTTGCTGAAAAGTTCAGTCAGGTCAGCCTTCAAATATTTTCTAGTCTAACTTAGATGAACTTCTACAGAGATTAACAGTACATAGAACACTTTCTATATATGAAAAACTTCAGCAGATCACAGTAATTCCAACAAGACAGAGTAATCCATAAAAAGAAGGCATCATCTATAAAATCTGGCAAGGTTATTCACATATTGATTTAAAAAAAAATCTGAGAAGGCAGACTGCTCAAAAGAAGGGGGATAATATATCATAAAGTAAACTTTTCCCCAAAAGTTCCCTTATAACTAGTGTTACAGTACCTACTATAAGGGGAATGATCCTAAAATTCTGAGTAAGGATACACATCCCCTGACCACAAATATGCCCTCCACAAAACCAACTGACTGAGAAATGAGTTCAAGTACTGGATGTCTTCCACCACCATAGCTTGCTTTTCTACACACCATTTAGTATAATCAACTGTTCAGTGTGCTTGCTACACATTTAACCATCATATTACCACATTCCTACAAAGAAAAAAATGTAGCTACAAGAAGCGAAATTACTTTCTGAAATTCATGAAGATAGGCATTTCAACACCATCTTGAAGAGAAAAAATATGAGTTTACATGTTATACCAAAAGCACATTTTTGTTCCCCCAAAGGTTTTTACTAGAATATCTTCTCCTTAGATACTGGCAAAAGCTGTATCAGCAATATTACACTTTCTATCAACATGCAAATGTTCAGTTTATCCTCCAAAAGTAGCCTCGTCGAACCATCAGAGAAATTGGAAACAAACAAGTAACAGCACGTGTCAATGTCCAAGCCACTCTGGGGTTGTATTTCTGAGTAACTATGGAATAAAGATGTGCAATTCTTTGCTCCACCTTCTGTCCCAGTCTTTTAAATATTCATCACCTTTCTGCAGCCCCAGAATGATTTTTAAACTTAAGGGTTTTTACTATCTGACATTTAAAAATCAGTCTGAGGGAAGTGAAATAATAATCCAAAGGAATTTAAAATGTTTGCTTTTTCTAATTATTTACCTCCTACAGCTGAAAAGAATTTTAGAAGATCTCATTCACTAGGAAATCATTATTTAATTTATCCATTTATTTAATTTAAAATCTTTAAATTACCAACACACAGCAAAAATACCACCCACCAAAAATGGAAACAATAATGAACTCGGAAATGCTCAGCTTCTCCCTCAACTCAACCACTTTCTTAACTTTATTTTCATTAGCCAATGAACATCCACTGAGATTCAAATACTCCCCTGAACACTTCTTTTTACTGCCTAGTTTGTTTCTACAGCAACAGACACACAGAACACAGAAGCAAAAATAATGCATAGTTTTTTTCACCATCTTCCATAACTGATGCAACTGTAATTAGTATGATACATGGTACAAGCCATGCTACTAGAAGTTCCTAGAAGGATTAGTGTATTTGTTAGCCTAAAACCATTTCTAGAAAAAAAAAAAAACCCTAGAAGTTCATCTTAAATCTAAAGAGGAAGTCAGAGTGACCTTTCTACCAGTCACTGAGAAAGGTACTGGGAACCTTAAAGGACAGCCTGTTCTGAAACACACTAACGCTAGACCTCTGCTCAGTAAAACAGATAAACCATGAAATGTGCCCCACATGCTGCTGCACCTAAGTCTTAGGTGCGTTCAGGGAGATAGCCAGCAGCCTCTTGAGACCAGAAGATACTATATAAATGCACCTATTTCCAGCCTGGCTACATTCCTCTCATCAGGATGCTTTTCCTCCAGGACTTCAATGATTAATGTTTTGAGTCATAGACAAAGGTCAATCTGTAAATCAACTATGACCTCTTTTGCAAACTTGAGATATAGAGGAGTCATGAAATTTCCTATCTAGGAGTAGAAGTTCTAGAAGGAATTGGCAAAAGATCAAGAGCTGGTATTTTAAATTGCCCCCATAAACACATACACTCCTCTCCTCTCCATTACCATGACTACATTATAACCCTGGCAAGACTTTTTTCCGTCTAAGCTTTCAGTTACCCATCCGTGCCAAGATAAAGCACAGAAAACTATGTCTTCACTTCTGAATTTACCTAGGAACGTTAGTGTAAGAATGGTAAACTGACCCACAGCATTAAAAAGTCCAACAGCAAAAGGAATACTTAATAAAGCAGTTAAACGCAAGCTATTAGAGCAACCAATAACGCAAGTTAATGATCACAAATTTGCTAAATTTCTCCCGACTGAAGCATTACATCTAAACCATTACCAATCACCTTCAACCAATGTCAAAATCCTTAGAAAATTCATCTTCAGGTATGACCTGCAGTATTTGTTATTTGTTATCCTTAGCAAAACGACATAACGACAACAAAGGCACTGGAGTCAGAAGTGGGTGTGGGCCTGGGTCCAGGTCCTGCCACTGTGAGCTTCACATTCCTTAGGCTTCCCTTTCCTCCTGTGAAAATGTCAAGAATTTCACCAAATGCACAGGATTGTTGTGAGGTTTAAATAAGAGCAAATGTACAAACACTGCAAACTGTGAAGAGCTCTATACATAAAAAGAGGTTCTAGAGTAACTGCAGGGTCTGGACCAGGCCCAGGGCCAGTCCTGGTTCGTCCTCTTACCGTGTTGTGCGTGTGTGTGTAAGCTACTTAACTATTCATTAAAATAGAAACCATTGCACAGGACTGTATGAGGATTGAGATAAAAGACATAAAGTAACCAGCACATGCTCAAAAAATATTAGCAATTGTGGTTTTGAACATGAATCAACCAGCGTTGGACTGGGAAACCAATTCTCTTTCCCAAAAAGAACGGGCTCTGTGGCCAGACACAAGTCATACTTCACGTGCCTCATCTCAACAGCATTAAACATCAGATAAGACTTTCTCCTCCATCATCCCAAGTGGCAGGCTTCTCGTGAATTGTCCAAGTCCATCCCTTCCAGGATCTCTCTTATGAATCCACCATCTCTAAATCTCCTCACACCAATTATCTACTCCCAAGAATGAAATTTTTTGAAATCCAACAACTGTATTCTCTGCATCGTCACACTGCCAGCAATTTAATATGAAGTGGTCATTTCTGGAAGGTGTTATTTGGGAGAAGCCCCTGCTCTAAGTGCTCGAGTTTGTTCTACTATTGTTCATTTCCGGGTCAAGGGAGCTTCCAGAACAGTCACAGGTAAACGCGGGTAGTGTAGGGCCAGAAGGGTAGCACTGTGCTTCTACAAAAACAAGTTTCTGGACATCAAGACAGTCAGACTGGAGCAGAAGGCTGAAGACAGACCCGAGGAGAGAAGAGTAATCAATCACAGTAGAAGGTTTAGAACACAGTTCAATTCCTGACTTAAAAAATACTCACACCTGCCTGCCTGTGTTGCTCTATATCTCAGAAGGTGCAATAGAAGACACAATCATTATATACATTTACAAACAATAAGAATTTAAACATCCTAATATGAATTATTTGGCACCTATTGCTATGATGCTCTTGTATTGTTGGGATGTAAAGAGGGAACCCTGGTGAAAAGTATGCCAAAAATGTTACAATTTCACACTGTCAAGAGAAACGGGATTAACTAAAGAAACTGAAGTGATTTAATAAATTGTAATTCATCCTTTACTATACTTTTTAGAGGCCTGTTTAGTAGTGAAAGAAAGTTCCTGAGAAAGGGAGAGAGAGTAAAGAATCAGAACAGGGACCTAAAAAGCTCTTTCCCACCATCGCCTTCATGGGGATTGTAAACTTGTGTGTCCCGGGGCCTTGTACTAGGAATGACATGTCTGGAGTGCTTACTACAGGCTGAGTGCGTCCATGACACAACAGAAAGAAATAAAAGAGAACTGCTATTTTCAAGAGACTGTATGGCAAACAAAACCTACTTAATTAAGAAAAGTCTACGGGGTAGCCAATTGGCTCAGTTGATTACAGCACAGTGCTCAGAACACCAATGTCACTGGTTCGATTCCCACATGGGTCAGTGAGCAAGCCCTCCACAACTAGATTGAAAACGACTTGTAGCTGATGGGTCCTGGGAAAACACACTGTTCCCCAATAAAATAAAATAATAATAATAATAATAGTAATTGCAAAAACTGCAATTACTTAAAAAAAAAAAAAGAAAGAAAAGTCTAGAGGCATTGGCAAGAGCAGAATGAGAATTTAGAGTAGGTTTAGACAACCCAGTCTCACATAGGTGAGTATTGCTAAATAACACTACAGCTAAATATCAATGTGACTAGATATTACTACATCTATTATAATAATAGCTAACATATGAATGCTTCCTATGTGCTAAGCATTTTCAAGCCTATTTTTCTAGCTCATTAAATGAGTTAATGAAGATAGTAAAATGACGATTTTAGTTATGAAGAAAAAAAGAATCAAAAAGGTTGGGCAACCTGAGCCAGGATTACTTAACAAGTAGCCGAGCTGGGACTCAAATCTGGATCCAACTGTTGTTATAAAAAAAAAAAAAAAAAAAAAGCCTACATTCTAGCCAAACTCCTAAGCAGCAGAAAAGTAAAATGGTGGCTGCCAGGGCCTGAGGGGAGGGGCAGACTGGGAGTTGCTGTTCAATGTGCATAATTTCAGTTACACAAGATGAGCAAGTTCTGGAGATCTGCTGTACAACACTGTGCTTACAGTTAATAACACACTTAAAAATGTGTTAAGGGTGGGAATAGAGCTCATCATATGTGTGTGTGTATATACACGTGTACACACACACACACACACCAGGGATGCCAAAAAAAGGTACACACACTTTAAGAGACGTTATCGATGCTCAAGCAGTGGTTCGCCGTAATCAGAAGTGTCCGGACGCTGATGGGAACCACTTCGAGCGCCTCTTGTAATCGCAGAAGTCAAACGGGACTTGTATTCAGCTTTTGGTATCGGTATATATTATTACAACTAATAGTTTTTTCCTTTCTAAAAATGTGTATACATTTTTTTGGCACCCTGTGTATGTGTGCGTGTGTGTGTGTGTGTTTGTGTGTAAAACCATAAAAAGAGCACGTGATGCTCCCCCTGCAAAAACAAACAAAAACAAGTCTACATTCTTAACCCCTACACCAGAAGTTCTCAAACCTTTTGGTCTCAGGAATCCCTTACACTCTTAAAAAATTACTGAGGACCCCAAACAGCTTTTGTAGGTGGGTTATATATGTCAATCTTTACTGATTACAAATTAAAACTGAGGAATTTTCTAACTGCATAACTGCAAAACAAGACAACAACAAACTTTACAGCAGGTCCTAAAATAACATCATTTTGTTATAACATTGATGAAGGGCGAAAAAAAAATTCCCAGCCAGGATGTATGGAGTTTGCACCTTCTCCCATGTCTGAGGGGTTTTTTTCCAGGTGCTCCAGCTTCCACCCACACCCAAAAGATGTGCACGCTGGGTTACCTGGAGTGTCTACATTGTCTCAGTGTGAGTGGGTGTGCGTGAGTGCATCCTGTGATAGAAGAGCGTCCAGTCCAGGGTGGGTTCCTGCCTTGTACCCTGAGCTGCTGGGAGAGGCTCTGGCCATCTGTGATTCTGAACTGGAATAAGCAGGTTGGAAAGTAATTATCTTGCGTGTTTTTATTAATCTTGTTTAAATGTTTAAATGCATAACTCAGTTATTTCAATGTTTAATATTAAAAGTGTTTTGTGTCTTTATTTAGAAGTTTGGTAATGTTTCTGTGACCAGAAATATGCAGTAGGAACTTATGTTTTTATTAATCAGCCTATGGTAAAATTGGTTTATCCGTCATTTCAGCAATTTCCAAGAACCAATAGACAACATTAACTTACTATACCTGTATTTCCACATAGGCTCAGGGAAAACTTCCAGATTTCAAAGTAATGATTCACTGGACCACAATGAGGTTAGAGCGATTGTAACAGTTGTAACTTTAAGTGTGCTACTACATTAGGAAATTCTACAAAATACAAGAATACACACTCCACTAGCCCTAACAGCAGTGTCATCACACATGATATAGGGCTGAAAAATCCCACTGTATTTCTGGAAAATCTCCCCATATTAGAGAATGAGAGAGAAAAAAGGTAAATATCTTAGTATTATTATGAAACTAGTTTTGACTTCACAGACCCCTATTAAAGAATCCTGGGCATATATATCAGCCGTACTTTGAAAACCACTGTTCTATACCAATCTTCTTTAAACCAGGGGGCATAAAAATCAATTTAGGTCATATATGCATTTTTTAAAAATGAAATAGAATAGAATGAAATGGAAAACATCAGAAAACACAGGATGGAAAAGTACCATTTCCTGAAACTTTTGTTAGTTATGTAAATCCACGTATATGTAGTACTAGATCGGAACACAAAATGTATTACTACTGCAGGTCAGCCAAAAACTGTGAAAAACACTGCACCACAACATACGAATTTCCTGTTCTACTGCCAAAGCAAAGGCTACACACCCGTACCCTAATCTATAGACTGAAAACTGAGCATTTGTGATAAAATGGATATTCTCCAACACGAAGGCAACTAAAGTTTTCAGGTGGATAAAATTCCTATAGATTGAAGAAAGCCACATTCACCTTACCATGGTATCATGCTGTTGCCACAGCCATCATTAAACCTTTTTCTACCACCTTCTCCCACAGTCAATTCAGGCAAAAAAAGGGAAGTCAAGAGAGGTAATCCAAGCTCCATCGGCCACAAATAAAAGTGCTCTACTTCCCTCTAAACAGAGCTCCTGCTCTTAAGCACAGAGCTTACTTCCTAAATGAAGGGCCTGCCTTCACAGCAAACTGGTCAACAATCACTTTGTTGCTGGCGTTATGGTTACTGCTCATTCTGAATCTACAGTACTTCCGGGGCAAAACGGCAGCATTCAAACAATGGTTCAAGTTGTAGATCTCTCTCCATGCCCTGGCAAAGGCAGGCCTGCACCTGGCGAACCAGCAACACATGGAAAGAGCAAGTAGTGAAAGGCAGAGTCTGTCTGCGCCAACAGCTGAAGCTCCACCCACAGCCTGCGCACAATCGAGGACACCCAGAGATCTCCACAATGGTTTGTTTCCCAGAGGACACAAAGGCAAACTATACTGGAGGGTGAAATACAACATCACTGCCTCTTCCTCTCTACCACACTGAGCTACAGAATTTTATTTCAGAAAGAGTTTCTCTCCCAATTAGTCCAAATAACCAACAGGTCGCCTGAGGAAAGTTATGGGAGAAAAGGGCTAAGTTCAGTGATGCATCAGAATAGCATATACTTTTTAAAAGTGTGGTGACATACACATAATATAAAATTTATCATTTTAACCATTTTTTATGGTACAGTTCAGTGGCATTAAGTACATTCACATTGTCAGGCAATCATCACCTCTAGAACTTTGATATCACCACATACTGAAACTCTGTACTCATTGGATATACTTTTTCAGTGATTGTATTTTTCTGATATCAACATATCTTAAGTTGCAAATGCACCCCTTCCAAGGATAGACCCAATCCCACTACTGTCTTCAAATCTGTAAGGAAAAAGGCAAATCCCATGGAGGAGAAATCTTTCTTTTTACTGTTCTCTCACCAGAACCTAGCACATGTCTGACAAATATAGATTCAAATATTCATTTGTTACATGGCCAAAATATTACCCTACAGATTACTTACGCATACTAATTGCAAAGAGAAAAATACCTTTATAACGAAAAGATCTGCTGGTTCCCACCTTAACCAATCTTAACCATCACTATCCCAGAGGGATAACCTAGCATTGTATATGTACCTCCTGACTTGATACAATTTGAAGTGCTCAATCAATCACTTAGAAAGCATTCTTGCCAAAATGTTTAAAGTGACTTCGAATCCTCTAGACCCAAGTTCCAGTTTACAATGCACACAGTTTAGGAAAACACACTATACAATGAGGAAACAGACAATTCTAGAACATAATACATTTTAAAAAACAATGTCACTCACACAAGTATAGTCAACCGATCTTTGACAAAGAACCAAAGGCAATTCAATGTTTAATGTGGAAAGGATAGTCTTTTGAACAACGGGTGTTGCAACAAGTAGACACTCATATACCAAGAAAAAAAAAATCCAAACACTGACCTGATAAAAGTTCTGACCTTTCATAAAAGTTAACTCAAAATGGATCATACACCTGAATGTAAAACACAAAACTATAAAACTTTTAGAATAAGAGAAAATCTAGGCAACCCTGGGTTTGGCAGTAAGTTTTTAGATACAATACCAAAAACATGATCCAGGCAAGAAAAAAATTGGTATGTTGGGCTGCGTTAAAATTAAAAACTTCTGGGGGCGGCCAGTTAGCTCAGTTGGTTAGAGCACGATGCTCGTAACACCAGGGTTGCCAGTTTGATCCCCCGGCATGGGCCAGTGTGAGCGGCGCCCTCCACAGCTAGATTGAAACAACTACTTGACTTGGAGCTGATAGGTCCTGGAAAAACACACTTAAAATAAATAAAAGTTTAAAACAAAAAAGGCTTCGGCTCTGTGAACAGACTGTCAAGAGAATGAAAAGACAAGCCACAGACGGAGAAAATATTTGCAAAAAGAAGTTGAAAACATGTCCACACAAAACCCTGCACGAAACTGTTTATAAGCAGTTTTAATCATAACGGCCAAAACTCGGAAGCAACCAAGAAGTCCTTCAGTGGGTGATGGATAAACAAGCTGTGGTCCCTCCATCCAATGGAATACTATTCAGCACTAAAAACAATGAGCCATCACGCCATGAAAAGGCACAGAGGAAACTTAAATTAAAGGGAAGAAAGCAATCTGAAAAGGCTACATACTGTGTGATTCCAACTGTACGACATTCTGGAAAAGGCTGGAGACAGTAAAAGGGTAAGTAGTTGCCAGAGGCTGGAGGGAGGAAGGGATAAATGAGTGGAGCACAGTTTTTCAGGGCAGAGAAAGTATTCTGTATAAATACCATAACGGTGGATACATGCCATTATACTATGTTGGTGCAAAAGTAATTGCGGTTTTTGCAATTATTTTTCACTTTTCAAACCGCGATTACTTTTGCACCAACCTATTACATTTGTCAAAACCCATATAGTGTACACAACACAAAGTGAAACCTAATGTACACTATGGACTTTGGGTGATGCTGTGTCAATGTAGGGTCATCGACTTGACAAATTACCACTCTGGTGCAGGATTTTGACGGTGGAGGAGGCTATGTGCGTATCTGGGAGCAGGGGATACGTGAGAAATCTCTGTACCTTCCACTCCATTTTGCTATGAATCTAGAACAGCTCTAAAAATACTCTATTTTTTAATGTATGTCCACACATAAACCTGTACATAAATGTTTATAGCGTTTTATTCATAATTGCCAAAACTTGAAAGCAGCTAAGATGCCCTCAATATATGAAAAAATAAACTTATTTATCAAAATAAACTATCAAGACACAGAGACATGGAGGAACCTTAAATGCATATTGCTAAGCGAAGGAAGCAGCCTTAAACGCTATATACTGTATTTGGATTCAAACTATACGACATTCTAGAAAAGGCAAAACTAGAGAGTAAAAACTTGAGTAGCTGCTAGTGTGTGGAGGAGAAGGATAAGTGGAGTACCGATTTTTAGGGCAGTGAAACTATTCTGTACGCTACAGTAATAGTGAATACATGCCATTATGCACTTGTCCAAACCCACAGAACTATAAACACAGAGTGAACCTTAAGGTAAACTGTGGGCTTTGCGTGATAATGTCATGTCAGTGTAAGTTCATCAATTGTAACACACGCACCACACTAGTGCAAGATGTGAACGGGAAACTGGGGGACAGAGAGCGAGCATGTGGGAACTCTACACATTCTGCTCAATTTTTCTGCAAATCTAAAACTGCTTTAAAAATAGTCTATTTTTCTTAAAAAAAAAAAAGTCAATATCACTAAAGCAAAAAGATACAGGCACTGTTTAGAGCCAGCAAACTTTTACTGTAAAGTGCCAGAGGAAAAAAAAAAATTTTTTTTTTTAAGATTTTATTCTTAAATAAACAAGAACAGGACTTTATTGGGGGAACAGTGTGTATTTCCAGGACTTTATTGGGGAACAGTGTGTTTTTCCCAGGACCCATTAAGTCAAGTCGTTGTCTTTTCAATCTTAGTTGTGGAGGGCGCAGCTCAGCTCCAAGTCTAGTTGCCATTGTTCAATCTTAGTTGCAGGGGGCACAGCCCACCATTCCTTGCGGGAGTCGAACCAGCAACCTTGTCGTTGAGAGCACGTGCGCTTCAACCAACTGAGCCATCTGGCCGCCTGGGATCTGAGCGGCATCTCGTTGTCTTCATTCTAGTGCCGGAGGGCGCAGCTCATTGGCCCATGTGGCTATCAAACTGGCAACCCTGTTGCCCAGAGCTCACGTTCTAACCAACTGAGCCACCCGTCGACCCCCAGAGAAAATATTTTAAGCTTTGTGGGACATATGATCTCTATATAACTATTCAACTCTGCCATTGTAGCATGAAAGAAGCCACAGACGACACAAATGAATAACAATGGCTTTATTTATGGACACTGAAATTTGAATTTCATATAGTTTTCATATGTCATGAAATACTATCCTTCTTTTGATTTTTTTCAATCATTTAAAAATGTAAAAACCAAAAAACTGGAACAGGTGTTTAAACAAATACTTGTACACAAATGTTCACAGCAGCCAAAAATGTGGAGACAACCCAAATGTCCATCAACGGATGAACAGATAAACAAAATGTAGTATATACATATCAGTGGAGTATTATTCAGTCATAAAAATACTGATACATACAGCGTGAATGAACCTAGAAAACATGCTAAGCAGAAAAAGTCAGACACAAAAGGTCACGTATTATATGATTCCATCTATATGAAACATCCAGAATAGGACAATGTATAAAGACAAAAACTCAACTAGTGCTTATCAGGAGCTGGGGGAAAAGGGGCCAGATGGAGAGGCTGCTTAATGATACAGGGTTTCTTTTGGGGTGCTTAAAATGTCTTACAACTACACAGAGGTGATGGTTACACAACATATTGAATGTACTAAATGCTAATGAATTGTACACTTTAAAATGATTAATTTTATGGTATGTGAATTTTACCTCAATTTTTAAAAATGATGTAAGGAAAAAAAATATAAAAACTATTCTTACCTGGTGGGCTATATAAAAACAGGTGGCTAGCAGACTTGGCACGTGGATTGTGGTATGCCGACCTCTATTCCAGATTACAAGAGACTACAGAGTCATAATTACATGCAATGCATAAACCTGGACTGAATCCAGGGTTGAGAAAAGGCAGAAAAAAAGCTACTTATGACATTTGGAAAAATATGAACATTAGCTGTCATGGAATTATTTTAATTTTCTTAGGTCTGACAATAGATCTGTGATAAGGTCACGCTCTTATTCCTAGGAGAGGCATGCTGAAATACTGAGGGGTAACGAGTCATGTGAGCAAATTACTTTCAAATAATTCAGTCCCAAAAAGTATATATAAAAATAAAGAAATGTGGCAATTTTTTCTTTAACAAGTGGGGACTCCAGCTAAAGGATACACAGATGTTCCTTACACTACTCTTTCAATTTTTCTGTATTAGAATTTTTGCAAAATAAAAAGTTTGGGGGAAAATGTATTTCATAAATGTAGAAAACTGGCTCTCGAGCCTGCTCTTGAGAGTAGGGGCTTGTAAGAACTGGGCTGAGAAATACACGTAGTTCCAGGATCCTTTTCTGAAACAGAAAAGCATCGTTTTTCCAAGGACGAGCTTAATCAGGTAGAAAGATTGGTGGAACCATTCATTCTTCATGGACATGGGTATAAGATGCGCCATGAACACTACAGGAGGAATTCCTGGTAAGAAACACACGCACGCACCCATGCATGCAAAACACCTATGCGCCCACACGCAAAGTAACACTATATATAGTCCTCTATTCCTTCCCACTGACATAAAATTAAATTATAAAAAATGTTTACCCAAGAGGAAAAAACATCTGACTATAAAATGGCTGAAACACTCTTAACGTACTAAAATCACTCAACATCTACGAAATGACCCATATGAAATTCAACAACCAGAAAAAAGCAGTTCTCCCTGGTGCAGGTCGCTCTTAGACCAGTGGGTCCAACAGAAAGATAACGTGAGCCACGTACGTAAGTTTTTTCTAGCCATAACTTTTTTAAAGGTAAAATAATTTTAACATCTTTTATTTAATCCAATAAATCATTTCATATATAATCATTAATAGCATTTCAATATGTCATCATTATAAAAACTTATCAGGGTATTTTACATTCTTTTGTCATATTAAGTCTTCAAGGTTCAGTGTGTCTTTTACATGCGTAGCTCAATTTGGACTGGACAGATTTCACGTGCCCGACAGCCACCTGTGGCTACTGGCTTATTACTACACTGGACAGAACAATCCCGGTCTTGGAAGAAGCCATGGAAGCAAAGCTTAGCAAATGAGCTACCCAGAAAGCTACTTAATATGTGTCTCTCCCAAAGCAACATATTCTGTATCTTCATATGAAAATCAGCCAAAGAACCACTTACCAAAGTATAACTTACAAATTCAATCCCTGCTCTGGAACCCTCGATGATACCCTTCAAGGAAAGGAGGGAGGTACCACTACACACACACACACACACACACACTACACACACACACACACACAGTGGTACCCCAATTTTCAAACATAATCCACGAGCTCTGAAACATTCGAAAACAGCCGACAGCTAGGCCCAGGATCTTGCACTCGGGGGAAGCTGTGGAACATATTCGACTTCTGAGTCGTGTTCGAAAACCGAAGCATTTACTTCCAGTTTACGGCATTCATAAAACAAAATGTTTGTCAACAGAGATGTGTGAAAATCAAGGTACTACTGTGCTTGGTTTGGGAGTTCTGTCCTCCAGCTTTCATCATCAGGTTCAGTATGAAGACAAGGCTGAAAGAGGAACTGAATCTTTTGCTCCACTTTACACCATCGCTTTCCTCCAATAGCTACAATTAGCACCATTTTACCTTGGCATTTTGCTTTGTCTACTAATCCCCCTTCCCACCATTTTGTCCAGCTGACTTCTAACTCCCCAGAGAAGAGAGAGCATGTCAAATCCAGATTCGCCAACTCTTAGATCCCTGCTCTCAAAGTAACTGTGGCCTCCTTCTCTTGATACTCCTCACTTTCTGCTTCCGTAAGCGTCCTGGGATCCACAGCCCAATGTGTACATGTTACAAACAAAAATATCGTAGGCAATTACAAAAATCATCTAAATATACTTGAGGGTCGATGATGTGCAAACAGCTTCGATCATTCCTTCGTTCTACCTGCCCCCAATGCCTCCCCTGCCCCAAACAGATGGTGGCAAACTTTTCAAATTTTTGAGGAAAGGAAGTTATTTCTTACTTGTCAGATTGAAAAGTAGCATCTTTGCCCCCTGGTCATAGAACTTAACGTAAACCGAGAGACAGTAAATTTCATAAATTCTGATCTATTTATTGGCCAGTAAAGCAAGTCTGCATTTTTTAGCTAAATGGCTGAAACTATGTTTCTTCTTTCTTCTGGCTTCCTTCGATTAAACACCTAAGGTTATAAAGAATTCTATAATTTGGCCCAAGATCTGACACTACATAATAAATTATTCAATTTTGCTATCCTCTGGTTACCGAGGCTATAAAATACAGATTCTAACAACTGGTAATTGTAATATTTACAAAATTACTAAATTGCTATCTTTTATTCTTGATCTATGAAGTAGAAAATATATGTGTATGTACTTGTGTACATGTGTGCAGTGCATGTATGTGCATGTGTGTGTATTTTAAAGGCAGAAAAAGACAAAGAAGGATACATATATCGATAAAATGGTTACTTCTGGGGAAGGGATTGGGATTAGAGCATTTAAGGGATGGACTCCTTAGCCTTATCTGCAATATTTTAATTTTACAACAATGCATTCATATTTTATTTGTATAATTAAAAACCAGTCAGATTTGAAATAGGTAGAGTTAGCTGATCATATAACTTATTAAGTTTTGAAAATTAAAATAGATACCATTTGTAGAAAGTTCATCATGTGCAAAGCAGTCTGTATTTATTATCCCATTAAATCCTCAAACAAACCTAAAAAGGTTAAGTATCATTATTACCCCAATTTAGAAATGAATAAACTGAGACTCAGAAAGGTTAAGAAGTGTCCTGTAGAAGGTCACACAAATGCTAGAGCCTGGGACTCCCAAAACCACACTAAAGCAAACACCCAGGAGATTTAATACATTGGCTATAGCCTTAGTAAGGGAATATTTGGTTAATTCAGGAATAGAGAGAAAATACTTTTTAACTTTTGCCATTGTTAAAGAGCTCCAGAAAAAAAAAAACTGCTTATTTATCTGCCAATCTCAGTCAAGGAAGCAATATGAATATTTGGGGGCATTTCTTGATTGGCTTCTTAACCATGCTCAACATGGTTGTAGCACCCCAAACCTCGAAAGTTGAAGAGATTTAAGTAGAATTGTGTGCCGAGCCATGTACCACCGGCTTTCACCTCAGCTCTTTTGGTTAATTCTAGGCAAAGGACAAGAGACAATTTCAGCCGGACTGCATTTTAGGGTATGGATTATTTGTTTCTGATAAAGGAAAAAAAACCACTATGATTTGAGTTTTAGCTGCCAAAAGATCCATAATTTTATTAAAGGACAACAGTGACAAATACTTGTACCAACTATAAGTGATCTAGTCAAGACTCTAGGTTAATCAATGGACATGCGTGTACTGAGTCGATTTACATTACCAATAGGTCAGCTAGAGAGCTTGCTACAAGAATCTCTACGCAGTCTCTACGTAGTCTCTGGGGAAACGCTCATCCTTGAAATTCTCAGTCCTTATTTTAATAAGGTTTTAGCCAGGTTCACTGACGCCTGAAATCCAGTGAAAGGCATATCTTTTAACCTAACCTTTCCCAGGATAGCACAAGACGTGTGGTTAAGCCTAAATGAAATACAAACAAGGCTTATTTCTACTCTTATACACCAAATCTTCCGTAACAACAGTTTTTAAATTGATTACATATTCTGGACTTACATAGCAGAAAACTCTTATAAATCTTAGTTCTGTTTCAACTTCCATCTTGCATAGCTTTTCGGGCTATTTATAACTGAGTTCAGGAAATCTCTACTGTTAGCGCTACAAATTAACTTTAGTCCTCCGGCCAGGTTCTGAGGGAGTTTCAAACATATTAACATGATCCCAAATGAGATCAGAAAGCTATGTATGTGCCTTTGAAAACTTTTATAAAACACTTTCATCCTCCAGTTAAGGAGTAACTAGATAAAACCCACTAAAATGAGGAAGGGAAAGGATGGCATCAGTTTATAACCAGTATTAAACTGAAGAGTTTTCTACACCAAAAAATGACAATGATTATTTTCATCCATGGTTTCAATGCTGCTTATTTTGTATTCAAGTGGCTTCAGTTCAAACTACACATGCTGTTTCAAGTTCCGTTCCCAAACTATTCCCAATTCTATCTTTCCTTACAAATGATGACCTCATGACTTACTTTACAAAGATCATCAAAACCTTAAAAGCTACCAGTTTTGTTCCCCAGCACGTGGGGCCAAGCCAACCCCTCCCTCTTTCATCCTACCCCCATTATCAAGGCATCTTCTCACCCTTTCACTGGGTTTCAGTAAATTCACTCAGACAACTAAATTCTGTAATGTGCCTAAGCCCCGCCCCAATTCTTTTCTAAAATTATGATTTATCTGGCTCTTCCCTCACCAGTTCAAAATCCACCATTTCCAGAGACGCCATTATTTATGATGTTTCCTGAATTTCTAGCATCACAATTCACCCAGTTCCAACCATAAAATAACTTCTCTTTTCTTAAAACTTTTTAAAAATTTATTTTAAGTGTGTTTTCCCTGGACCTATCAGCTCCCAAGTCAAGTAGCTGTTTCAATCTAGTTGTGGAGGGCGCAGCTCACACTGGCCCATGCGGGGGGCCAGCAACCCTGGTGTTACGGAGCATCGCACTCTAACCAACTGAGCTAACCGGCGGCCCCAACTCTTCTCTTTTTTAAATCTAGGCCAACCAAGTAGATCTCAGATTCTGTGTTCTCTAGAAAGTTTCTGTATTTGAGTGCTGTATTCTGCTTCTGCTTACTGGTGCCAATTTAAAAAAGAAACTCAGAAAAGTTTAACAAGCTGTGTGTGTGTGTGTGTGTGTGTGTTTTGCTGTGTTGTACTAGACTGTAACAATTAGAATACAGAACAATGCCTTGGACATACTTCACAGAGTACATAGTTCTAAAATAATTTAGAAATTGCAAAGTTATTACAAAAGAATAAAAGCTTAATGGTGCCTTTAGACCTTTTCTTTTCAGATCACCAATTCTCTTTTCTACAGTGAAAATAATTATTAAATTTTTTATTTTTTTGGTAATAAATTTTTAAAGATAAAAGTATATCAGAGTAAGGACAATAAACAGATGATTAGTGAAAAGTTGTTGGGGGGATCTCAAATTACCATCCCACAAATTACTTTCTGATTACAAAGGGGGAAAAATGTTGACAGGAAACATGTGACAGTCACACACCCATAACAAAATGATCAAGCCCAGCAATCACCTGTCTCCTGGCAGGATGCAATAAACATGCAGAGATGGTGATCTATGTAGTATTTCTGCCAAAGCGTTAAACCTGAATCTGATTACCTAAAGCTCCATCAACTTAAATATATCTAACATGCTCCTTTCTCGTGTCTTGGTCTATCAAAGGGCTTCTGGGAGGACCCCCAATAACCACCACAAAAAATGGAGTAGAATGAGTATGGGGGTTTGAAGTTAGACAGAACTGACTGTAAATCCTGGATCAGGTACTTACTAAGCTTACACAGACCCCGAGCCTGTTTCCTCATCTATAAAATGAGGTTGTATAAAATACCATCAACCTCAGAGGTTGTTACAAGGATCAAATGACTTATCTAATAGATGTGAAATACCGGAAATACTGCCTGGCCTATTAGAGCTCTTCATGTGGGTTGCCCTATCATTCCACGTATTTGTTCTCTATAATGTGACAGGGTTAACAAAGGACTTTTATATACACACAATGTCTCATTATCTGATGCTCCCTGTAAACCACAGCTACGGGAGCCAGTAAAAATGAATACAAGGACATAAATCTTCCTGCAAAGAATTAATCTTCTAATATTATAAAAATCGAAGTATTTGCGCTTATGCGCACACGCTCTTTATACTAGTGGTACTGGCTTTGCATGGTCCCAATAAATGCACATCTCAGCTACCACAGTTTAGCTAAATAACATCAGTCTCCTAACAACACAGTTCAAATTTTAGTTACCAGTGAATATGAACTGTGAGTAGTTGCATCAAGTTCAAACTTTATTGCTAGGTTTTCAGTTGACAAATCACTATTAAATACCAGATGTGCATCATGATCAGTGACCAATCACATCATTTCTTTCAAACTCTGTTGGTGATGCGTCACTGGGCATGATATTCAGTTCACACACAAACAGCAAAGTGTGCAATTGTGTTGCTTCCTAGTCTCCCAGGGATAAACCACGATATTTTACAAAAATGCATCATCAAAAGAGGCAATTAATTGGCCTACCATGATAAAATGAAGCCAAGCAATAAAAGTGATAATGCTGGAAATGAAATTTGAATAGAAGATAAATGGAATTACATACAACAAAGGAACTTAGTGCAGACAAGCTTATCAATATCAGTAAGGAAGTGATTATGATGAAAAGGATAAAGATGTCCCAGAGGAAGTGACACCAGCAAAAAATTTAAAATAACTCTCAAAGATATTTCATGACATTGAAAGTGCAAAGGACAAAATGCTAGAAGCCAACGCATTCAAAAGACGTTTGCTCTGTATTTTAAGTTATACAAGAAGCAGGCCAGAACTTTTGAAAATATTCTCGATGAGTTTTTGCCAAAGAAATAAAACACTTTAATATCCTAAGTTTCTAATGCTTTAAATTACAATATATCAAATAAATATTAGCTTTATTATTTTTCCATTTCCTCATAAATTTATAACCAACAATGAAATAGATTTTAATATTTTGACAAAAAATTTAAAGGTCACGTAATTTTTCCCATTGATCATCATGCATGGTTTCAGTTCGCAGTCATTTTTTTTTTTTTTTTAAGTGTTTTTCCAGGACCCATCAGCTCCAAATCAAGTAGTGGTTTCAATCTAGTTGTGGAGGGCAGAGCTCCAACGGCCCATGCGGGTATCAAACCAGCAACCTTGGTAAGAGCACTGCACTCCAACCACCTGAACTAACCGGCCGCCCCTGCAGTCATTTTTTACAGTCCCACCCTACCATGCAAACTGAGGACTGTATGTATGAGAATATATACCTGTGTGTGTGTGTGTGTGCGCGTGCGCGCGCGTTTATTTTTTTCCTCACTTACTCTCAAACCATCTCAGAGTAAGTTGCATGTATGATGGCCCTTTACTCCTAAATACTTAACCATGTATTTCTTAAGAATAAGAATTTTTTTTTTAACCTCACCACACAACAGTTGTCAATTTCAATAAATTCTGTAAGTTACTTTCTAATAACCTGTCTACTCTTTAGGATTGAAAAATGGACTCAATGCCTGCTGTTCAAAGTCAAAGAGAGCAGCTATGAAATTTATAAATTTGTTTTTCAGATATAATATCTTTCAGGCAATTACATAGTTCAGCTTTGACGTTTAAGACACTGTCAATAGTAAAAGTAAATGGGTAAGAATAAAGTAAATGGATAAAGAAAATTTCTTAGAGCTAGTCAAATATTAAATGCAATAATTTTTAATACGTCCTAAGTATATAGGGCATATAAAATAAAATTTTATAACCCTCACTTTCAAATACGTTACAATCCTTTCAAGAATTCAAAATCGCAACTGAAACATCATGAAGCTACACAAAAATGCTAAATTAAATACACCCCAGGGCTTAAGTACACAGCACAAAAAAGAATCTGTCACAAGTAGACAGGGAGAGAATTCTATTCAATTGAATTCATTATATTTTTTAACATCTACCATGTGCCAGACACTGTTACTATTCTGGTAAATAAAACTGCCATGGTTCCTGCCCTCAGAATCTAGAGATATAATAAGTGGAAAGATAATCAGGGTGCTATTCGCTATGAGAGCAGGACAAAAATTTGGTGTTAAAGAAATGGGGAGAAGAGGCACCGTATCTAGCAGAAAAGGAGGGAGATGTCAAAAATTTCCCAAAGGACATAACGTCTAAGCTGAAATTAAAGAAGGCAAAGTGTTCAACTCAGAAAGAACTGCACATACAAAGGCCCAAAAGTAAAAGAAAGCATAGAGCTTTAAGAGAGTAGCTGAGTACAACAGTATCATTTTCAAGTAATGGGAAAAGAGAAAGGAAGAATAGGTTGTAATGGAAAGAAATTCAACCTGAAGTTAAAAGACCTGGTTTCCAGGCTTTGCTCTACCACTAATATTAGGTATTATAACTTTCAGACAAGTCATTTTACCTCTCTGGGCCTCTATTTCTTAATGAACAAAATGGGGACACTACCATATTCATCCCCCTCAAAAGATTATCTCAAGGATCAAATTTTTAAAAGCATGTAACGAACCATAAAAGAAAAAACTAATTTTAAAAACTGTGCTCTCCAAAATATACCACATTAAGAAAATAAAATGACAAGTCGCGGACGGAGGAAAAGTATTTGCAGCACAGATGACTAACAAAGAACTTGTATCCAAATATATAAAGAACTACAAACCAACACTTAAAAGATAAAAAAAAACAATAAAAAGGGGGCAAAAGACTTGAACAGACACTTCATCAAAGGCGGCATACGAATGGCCAATAAGCACATGAAAGGTGCTCAACATCAGTAATCTGAGAAACAAATTAAAATCATGAGCTGCTACTGCACACTCACAAGAATGGCTCATCTCAAAAACCAAATGTTGGCAGAGACATGGAGTAAGTGCAGCTCTCAGACATCGCTGGTGAGAATACAAAATGGAATAGCACATGAAGTGGTTTGGCAGTTTCTTATAAAGTTACACATACATTTACCATATGACCCAGCAATTACTATTTTGTATTTTCTCAAGAGAAATGAAAACATGTCCACACCAGACTTGTACAAGAATATTTATCACAGCCTTATTCATAATAACCAAAAACTGAAAACAACCTAAATGTCCATCAAAAGGAGAACTGAGAGATGGCCGGATGGCTCGGTTAGAGCGCGAGCTCTGAACAACAGGGTTGTTGGTTCGATTCCCCCATGGGCCAGTGAGCTGCGCCCTCCACAACTAGATTGAAGACAACAAATGAGCTGCTGCTGAGCTTCAGGAGGGGTGGCTGGATGGCTCAGATGGTTAGAGCGTGAGCTCTTAACAAAAAGGTTGCTGGTTCGACTCCTACATGGGATGGTGGGCTGTGCCCCCTTGCAACTACCACTGCAGCTAGATTGAAAACGACGACTGTACTTGGAGCTGAGCTGCACCCTCCACAACTAAGACTGAAGGGCAACTTGACATGGAGCTGATGAGTCCTGGGAAAAACACACTGTTCCCCAATAAAGTCCTGGAAATACACACTGTTCTCCTTCTCCAATTAAAAAAAGAACAGAAAAAGAACTGAGGTGTATATACACAATCTAATGTATTCAACAATAAAAAGGAACTATGGAAACATATGAACAAATCTCAAAACAAATTAAATGAAAACCCCACACAGAAGAGCACATGCTATGATTTTATATATACTCGTGCGTGTGTGTGTGTGTGTGTGTGTGTGTGTGTACACATACATACACGAGGTCTGAGCATTAAGTTTGAGAACTTGTTTGCAATGATGTTACTATTTGGAAGTGCTGAAAAGGCTGCCTGAAAAAGTTAGATGACCTGAACTTTTCACCAACAATTCATGGCTCTTGCATCACGACAATTCACCAGCTCACAGGGCACTGTCTGTGACGGAGTTTTTAGCCAGTAACTGTATTAGAACACCCTCCCTACTCACCTGATCTGGCCCCACAGGACTTCTTTCTTTACCCAAAGATAGAGGAAATATTGAAAGGAAGACATTTTACTGACATTCAGGACATCAAGGGTAATCCGATGACAGCTCTGATGGCCATTCCAGAAGAAGAGTTCCAAAACTGCTTTGAAGGGGGGACTAGGAGCTGGAATCGGTGCATAGCTTCCCAAAGGGAGTACTTTGAAGGTGACCATAGTGATATTCAGCGATGAGGTATGTAGTACCACTTTTTGTAGAATGAGTTCGCAAACTTAACTGTCACACCTTGTGTGTGTCTGTTTGTGCATGTGTGTGTACTCGTATATATGTGTATGTATACATACACATATATACACACACACAACCACAAACAGGCAAACTTATCTATGGTGACAGAAGTCAGATATAAAGATGGAAGGAAACTAACTGCAAAGGGGCACAAGGGAGCTTTTCATGGAGATGGAAATGTTCTCCACATCTTGTTTTGAATAGTGATTTATAATGTCAAAACTCCCCAAACGCAAGACCTGTACATTTTATGTTACATACAACGCAATTTTTTAAAAAATGACACCATGGGTATGCAATCAGCAAAATCCATAAAGTAGGAAATTCTACAGGACAAGCAACCAGATTTTTCCACAAGAAAAGGAAAAGAAAAAAGGGCAGAAGTGACTTTAGGTTAAGAGAGACTTCAAATATCAACCATACACAACATGTGGATGGACCTTGTCTGACTTATGATTCGAACCAATCAATCACTAAAAAAGAAAATCAGACGATTAGGGAAATTTGAACAATAAAGATATTAAGAAGTTGTTCATTGTTTTACTGTGATACTAGTAATGTGGTTATGCTTTTAAAAAGTCTTTATAGTACAGGACAACATGGATGAATCGCACAATGTTGAGTAAAATAGCCAAACACAAAAGAACACACATTGTATTACTCCATTTTTTGAAAGTTCAAAATCAAGTAAAACTAAACTGTATTGCTAGAAATCTCCACTGGGGAAGAAACACGAACTGGTCACTGGGAGGAGCATGAGGAAGCATTTGAGGTGGCAGCAATTCCAAATCCTGAGTGAGTGGCAGTTACAACGGGATTCACTTTGTGGTCATTCGCTGAACTATAAATTTATGTTTTATGTTCTTTTCTGTACGTGCATCATACTTCACAAATACTTAAGTTTTACTAAAAACTTAAGATACATATACAGAGGGTGCCAAAAAATGTATACCCATTTTAAGAAACGAAAACTGTATCAAAATTGTAATACTCAATATACATTGATAACAAAAGATGAATACAAGTCACGTTTGGGATTACAAGAGGTGCTCAGAGTGGTTCCCATCAGCGTCCGGACACGTCTGATCAGATGCTTGAGCAACGCTGACCAAAGTATCCACTTGCATACATTTTTTTGACACCCCCCGGTATATATAATGAAGTATACACAGATGAAATAAATAAATAAAACTACCTGAGATTTAACTCAAAATAATTGAGAGGGAGTGTAGGCTACAAATGAAAGAAGAGATCCGTGTGCTGTGACTGCGGCAGCTGGTGACGAGTGTATGGGCATTCATTACACTACTGTTTACTTTGTACGTGTTTAAATTTTTCCACAGTAAGTTTTTTAATGTTCACAACCTTAATTACTGCACTTCTAGGAATGATAAGAATATACTCAGAAACATAGGAAACAAACACATAATTAAGCTCACTGCATTTTTATTTTTAATGGCCCCCAAAATTGATACAACCTAATGTTTGATAACAGAGACGTGGGCAAATAAACTATAGGAAATCACAGCATAACTTTTACTAGAGTTTTTAGTGGCATGAAAAATGATTACGATAAATTTAGAAAGCAAGACACTAAATTAAATCAAGCACAATCTCAACTACATAAAAACATTTTCATGCCTGGGGAAAAAACTGAAAGGAGATATGCTAAAACGGTAGTGATGATTAAGTTTGGGGTTGAACGACTTTCTTATATTTTTCACAACCAGCGTATGTAACTTTTATCACTAGAGGAGGGAAACATCCATTAAGCTTCCTCCTCATTCACTCATCCAAAGTGTCAATTCTTTCGAAGTTGAGGGAAGAAAGCAAAAACACTAATAAACTGTTCAAGAGTCATCAGTATTGGATTCTAGAAGACTGACCAGTATAGAAAAAGGTAACAAGATTTTACCCATTGGAAAATCCTATTTGAATTTTCTCAAGTCCTTTGTACTATCTCTGTATTTCATTACAATTTCAATAGGAGTCTTTTTAATATAAAATTACTCCCATAGTAAAAGTAGCCAATAAACTATTTTTAGAATTTAACAGCATATAAAAAAGCATTATACCCAAAGGAACTTCTTTTCAGAAACTGAATAGAGACTATTTCACACCTATGCTAGGGTACCTACTTTAAAGTTCTGTGGCAATGAACCTATCAGATGCTTGTGAAGTGAACAGACAGATTTTGATTCAAATGGACATGTGTCAGCTTGCCATTCTATTCTCATCAGAGCTTTAGCAGAAGCCAATGAATGTGATTAACATGGGTACGCATACATAAGTCATTCAAATGATTATTATACTAGAACAAGATTGAGAAATTTGAGCCAACAGTTTGTTTTCAGATGGGTCTTAAAATGAAGTCTCTCATCAAATTGAGGCTATGTAGTCAGATGATGAGGAAACTCAATTTATGAAAAATGAGAGAGAAGGTTGTTCTTACACAGGAAAGGCTGAAATGTGATGCCTCTCCAGATCTAAAACCACCACCATCACCTATTTGACACTTGACCATGGTGCTAGAAATTCCTCTTCTACTTTTACCCAGTGGAGTTCCTTGGCTCATGGTTGGTAACTGAGAGTCCCTCAGAGGTCCAACGTGACTAAGGATGACAAAAGTATCAGCAGGGGATTTCCCGAATGTGCTGTTACAATGGCCACATGGATTCCATAAAGGGAGAAACTCAAGAAATAGAATTTATTTAGAATAATAAAAACTTTTAATAAGGCTTCTCTATCTTATTTTTAAAATATAGAATCTGGAAGAATTTTGTATCACATATGAAGAAATGGTAAAAAAATAAAGAAATAAGGGACAGACACATAAATGGATGTCTCCACATGTGTGTGTCCCCCACAACATAATGTTTGGGTCAGTTCCTAATATTTTCATAAATGATACAGAAGACAACATGGAGTATCATTCCAAACAGAGGGGAATAAACTGAGAAAGAACTTAAAAAACTAAGTGAATGAGTATTATTTTATTAGCCTTTGACTTGGGCAAGCATAAGGTAAAAGGCCTAGAGGAAAACTAAGTAACCCATGTAGTAATCAAAATATATGGCTACTGAGCTAGTTTTACCTAATTTAAAAAAAGTCACCCAAATCTATGTTGATACCTCAGGGCATTAGCCCAGCACCGCTGGTAGGGTTCTTCATCAAGTAGACTCAATAAATAACTGGTGAATTAAATATGCTACTATCGTGTTTCCCCGAAAATAAGACCTAGACGGACCATAAGGTCTAATGCGTCTTTTGGAGCAAAATTAATATAAATTAGTAAGTTATTTTAATATAAGACCCGGTCTTATGTTATACATATTATGTTATGTTATGTTATATAATATTATATTAAAATAAGACCGGGTCTTATATTAATTTTTGCTCCAAATGACGCATTAGAGCTGATGGTCCGGCTAGGTCTTATTTTCCAGGAAATATGGTATAGACATAGAGATGAATGTAAATAAATAAAATTTACATCCTTACCTTTGTATATAATTGACATTCTGTCAATTAGTGATATCACCCATCAACCAGGAATCAACCCAAGAACCGAGGAGGCACCCTCCTCCCCAAGAACATCTAATAGGATTGCCAAGTCCCATCAACTCTGTTCGAAAATACTTCGACTCAGTCTCTCCTCCATCTCCATTCTTGGTACCAAGGCTTTAGTGACCATTTCTTTCTAAACTATTATAAAAAATTCCTATCTCATTTCCTCCCCTCAACAATTCTTCCGTCACTAGTCTATCCTCCACAACAACATCTTTCTAAAACAGAAAAATGATGAAGTCTCTCCCATGTTTATAGTTCCTCTCATGTCTCCCCATTACCGATTGCATCAGGTACAAACAATTTAACGTGACTCAGATACTTTGTATCTCAGATCCCCTCCCAATCTCATGTTCCAGTAACACTGCGCTACTGGCAATGCTGTCTTGAGCTTGTAGTAGTTTCGTACTTCTTTGCCTCTGGACATGCTGATTCCTCTGCTTGGAATTTCCTTCCTCACCCTCCGGTCTGCTTGGACAACATTTGACGTTCCAACATCCAACTTAGTAGATACCTCCTCTTTGAAGACTTTCTTTCCTCCTTATTCACTACCTCCTTCCTCTTGCCTCTGTACTTTGGACGTCCTAAATTTCATTTATCACAGTACAGAATTAATTATATGTTTATATGGCTCTTATCAGACTATGAGGACAGAGTACAAGATATTCCTTTCTATGTACCCAGTATATTCATTAAACACCAATGATACACCCGACAACGTTTGCTGAATAAATAAATGAGCAAAAGACCAAAAAGAACAAAACTTCTGAACCCAGGGCAATTCTCATAGTTTTGGTAACCACACTAAGAAATACTTAATAGGTATAAAAGATTTGTAGAGAGGTAATCATAATAATTAAAGAAAAACAAAAAAAAAGAAGCAACTTCCATGCCTGGAAAGACTTAAGAAAATAGCCTTCTTCAATTTAGAAAGTCCGACATGGGTTATAACTAAAGGCATAAGAAGAAACGGGGCAAACATGATACTATTTACTAAACCCTGGAAGTGTTCAACCAGGTAGCATCGCTGTATCTTAAAAGTCCGGTTTTAGGAATTCTATTTCCAAAAAGTTCCCTTTATTTAACAGACAGTAAAGTTAAACTCAAAAGTATTAAGGCAAAATGACGACGGAAGTGGGCCACATACAAAGCACTTAGCACAAAATATGCATCTGAGATATGCTACGGTTCCCATCAGGAAAGCGTGCAACTCCCCCTACAGGAAGTAAATGAACACCAATTAGCAGCACTTCGACAGGTGACCTGTGGCAGGTGACACAGAAGCAAATATCTTGCTATGAAAGCTCTTTGGAATAGCAAGTAAGTATCCGCTACTGCGAAAAAGCAGCCTCTACTTTTTATACTTATTCTGCCACACCAAGTCATTCAAATCTGCCTAATAAAGGCTTGCTTTTAATTTTTCCCTTCCCTTAACTACTCATCATGGAAAAGTTTCCACTGATAAAAAAACATGTATGTGTGCTAGATGCACACACAGATACACACACACACAACTTTGCTTTGTACAAGCAGCAGTAAGCAGTCTTCCAGTACTGAATACTGCCTCTGACTCAGATACCTTTGCCTACACAGCTATCATCAGTAGTTTAGAAAAATGTCTGCAAATTCAAAGAGTAGGAAACACATATGAAGAAAATTTTTTAAAATAACCTTAAGCTATAATGTTTAAATTAAAACAGCTAACTGTAATTTTTTTTTGAACACACAGAAAAACAAACTACTGAAATAACTCCAGTGGTTCTCAGATTTATCATCTATTGGAATCACGTGGTGGGCTTACTGAACTACATTGCTGGGTCTCACTCCCAGGTTTTCTGATTCCGTAAATTTAGGGCAGGACCTGAGAATCTGCACTTCTAACAACTTCCCAGATGAGGTACTCAGGGTCACACTTTGAAAACAACTGGTTTGAACTATTAGCACTAAGAAGGAATTTGCAGGTGAATAAAATAGAGCTTAATAAATAACTAACAGGCTTCCTGATTACCAGTCTAAGGTTCTTTCCATTGTTAGGGTTCATTGTTAGGGTTCAGTTATTATGTTACATATATTTTACGCAGTTTTAGAAAGTGCACAACATATTTTGTTAGATTCAACAGACATTTCTCGAGCACCTGAGTAAGGCATGGTCCTTGCCTTAAAGAAGTCCACTCCAACTGCGTTAAAAGAGACTCATGATCAAATAATTACAACAGGAAGTGACTGGTTCCACAGAAGAAATGCATGTCAAGTGCCTTGGGAACGTAACTGAGGAGAACTCAAGAGAACAACATCTGGGGACCTTTGAGGAGAATTACTAGGAGCTTACCAAGAAGATAGAATGGAGTGGGATGGAGAGCATTTTAGATATGCACATTCACAGAAAAAAAATCCGCCCAGCACCTACTGTGGACCAGGCACTGTACCAGGCATGGGGATAAAATGGTGAGAAAAGGCACTGTAGCAGCCTTTGGTGATGCGTACACTGTAAAAGAGAAACACAATTAAATAATAATCCAAGTAAATAGAAAGCGGCAATTTTGATAAGTGCTATGCATCAGAGGTATTCTATACTATGAGAACTTACAACAAACAGGAAGATCTGACCTAGTCAAAAAAATGCTCCTCTGAGAAAAGGTCTGAGCTAAGGTATGAAGAGGATACCTCAGCCTTCCACACACGTTTTCAAACCTCTGCACATAAGAAGAGCGTTTGTAGGTGCTATGACTGCTAAGTAGATATTTTCGTCTCCTTTCAAGGCGAAATCGTGGTAGGCTAGTACTCAAGTGTACGAGGCAGAAGGACTATCAGTTAACATCCCAGATGTCTAGCACTGACTCTGAACACTTATGTCCATTATTCAAGGAACCCACTTCCCAGGATCAAGGAACAGGGGAACCAGCGAATCCAAGCAGCCTGGTGAGCACAGGGTAACAGCAAGGGTAAGTGGACGGTCCCCAGGCACACGAGCAGTCTCTTTCTCCTTTCTCTTATGACCAAAATAAGAGTGGCGATCAGACACGGCCAATTCTTGTTCCTTGGCTTCCCTTCTCTGACTGCGTTCTGACCACCACCCTCCTAGTAACTGTCAGCACTTCACCACAGAATGAAGAAATTTTATTACATTCTGCTTTGTCTTCCTGACAAAGTTAACCAAGCAGTAATGTTAGAGTCTCAGTGACGTACATGGTACTGGCTATGTGTGTGCCAGGGAAGTCGTAACTTGCCCTCCAGGAGCATATAATCTAGACAGTTAAACTTTCAATCTTGCATCCAGTTATAGGTAGGGAGAAAAAAATTATCAGGATTCAGGAAAGGTTTCCTTCCGTACGCGAGATTGGGAAAACAATGTTGTAAAGGGGCTTCAGAGGATGAGCAGCAGGGTAGGGACAGGAGACGGGCTATCACAAGTGTGTGGAAAAAAACAAGCAAGTAGCTTGGTTTGGCTGGAACACATACAGGTTAAGAGTAGATAATAAAACTGTAACACTCAAGTGGGACCTGAACACAAAACTAAGGATTGTGTGCCTACAATGGTACAACCTTACACATAACCAAGCACTTACAAACGATTTCCAAAAGGTAAGTTATATTTTCACTACTCCACACATGAAAAATTTAAAGTTCATCAAGGTTAAGTAACTTGCCCAAGATTACAGATTATAAACTGAAATTCAAAGCCAGGTCTCATGAACTAAAGTCCAGTGCCCATCCCATACCAGTGACTTTAAATAGAGTGGGACTATCACAGAGGATGGGAACATGATCAGAATGTTGGCAGCAAAAAAAATGAGAAATAATGGAAAAGATGACGGGGGGCGGGGGGAATCTAAGGAGGCTACTATAACAGTCTAGACTAAGAGTCAGAACTAAGAGCAGTAGTGGGAACATAAGACAGATGAGTATCAAAATCCAGCAGGTGTGAGCAACTGATTCAGTACGGAGGATAACAGAGGAAGGAGTAATAATAACGCCATTAACAAAAAAATGTAGTAGTCTCTTCCATCTTAAAACAAAACATCAACAAAAACCCAAGAGGACCTTCTCTGGATCCTGCACTTTAATTACGACTCGCATCCCTTCTCTCTTCACAGTCAAACTTCACCAAACTTCTCCATTCACTGTCTCTTTCTAATTTCACGTTTATTTTGAAGACTGTCTTCTGCCCCAAATGCCACGGAAACTCCTGTTGAAAGTCACCACCATCCTCTAGTTGCCAAATGCAGTGGACTCTCAGTCTCCTGTACATTCAGCCTCTGTTGAGCACTCCCTCCTCTATGAAACACTATCATGAGTTTAAAGCGATGTTTAAGAACACAAACCGGAGCCACACAAACCTAGGTTCAAATACCAACTTCTCCAGCTACTAGCCGCTGGTCTTGGGCAAATTATACATACTCGTACAGTCCCTTCTTGTGTCATTTTCCTGATCTATAACCTAGAAATATTAAAAGTACCCACTTCATCGAGTTATGAGCATTAAATGAGTAAAAATACACGAATGCTTAGAACAGTGCCTGATAAACAGTGAGTACCACAGTCCCCTGGCTTCTAAGACACAACTGCTCTCTTGATTTTCCTCAGACCTCTCGGGCTGCTCCTTCCCTTTCCCCTTGTAAGGCACTTCCGCTACCACGTGTCTGCCACTGAGACCCATCTCCATGCCCACGAGCCCTTGCTGAAGCACAGAATCAGTTATCCACCCAGCAGTTCTACAGGCCGCTCACATCCAACCTGCCCCAACTTTCTCAAAACCGATCTTACGCTATTTCCCTCCACCTCCAAACCTGCTCCTCCTTCAGCGAGCACGATCTCAATAAAAGGACACCCCAAGCCACCCACACGAGAAAAACTCGGGAGTCGTGCTTATATGTCTTAACCTCACCCTCCACACATTCAATGAACCAAAGTCCTATGATTCTGTCTCCTACATATTTCTCACAAAACCTGTCTAACTCTACTGTCAGCATTCAATCATACCACCCTCATAGCTTACCTGAAACTCTGCAGTAGCCCCCTAACTGGTCTCACCAAAGCCATCCTGCCTCTCTCCCTGATCCTTTCTCTGTAACTGTAGCCACTGAGATTAGTCCAAGCATATTACTCCTCTGCTGAACTTCTTCTGCCTTCCCACTGCCTTCAGGATAAAACCCTACTTGACCCGACCCCTACCCATCTTGTCAAGACTTTAATTCTCTCCTCTCCTCACTTCTCTCCAGTGACCTGGACTTTTAGTTTTGTATGGTTGGCAGGTTCTTCCAGCACGTCAGATTCGTCCCAACCTCAGGGTTTTGGCACATGTTAGTCACTCCTCTTTTTTAGCTGGTTACCTCTTCCTCACTCTTCAGGTCCCAGCTTTAAAGGCTTTCTCAGGAAAAGTGTTCCCTGATGCTTCCTCCCCTCCTGAAGTGTAGATTAGGTGACCCTATTATACACTGTCATTGCAACCTCTATTTACTTTTGTAGTCCTTTGCGTAACTATAACTAACATTACTAGTGTCAGTATTTAATGTCTGACTTCCCCACCGTACTGTAAGCTTCAAGACCAAGGGACCATGCCTGTCTTGCTCATCACTGTATCCCCAAGAGCCTTACGGGTGTCTGACACATGGTGAAGTGCCCACAGTATTTTCCCATTCCTGCCACAGGGCTTTGCATTAACTGGTCCCTCTACCCAGAGCTCTCCGGACCCAGATTTGGTCCCCTAAGTCCTTGAACTTCACAAAATTGCCTCATTACTCAGGTCTCAGTTATAAAATGCCATCTTCAAAGGAAGTCTTTACTGATCATGCAATCTCAAGAAGTGATTCCCACCATACAACCATTTCATCACCCTCTTAACTTCTTCGAAGTAACTTCTTCGAAGTATTTAGCACATCTGAAACCACAGTACAGTATTTGGAAGTTTTAAAAAAGCAAGGCCCAAGTAAACTGCCTGGCACAACACAAGCATTCAACACACATTTAAGTGAACGAATCTCCTGAATGAGAAAAGATGACCTGGGGAACACCCCGAACTCCAAACTGTGCTCCAGCAAAGTCAAAGAAGAGGCAGTATAGCTTAGTAGGCTTGAGAGCCAGGCTGCCCACTTTGAATCCTGGCTCTTTCCCTACGAGCTGAACTGGATAACCTCAGACAAGTTACTTAACTGCACTATGTCTCAGTTTCCAAACCAGGAATTAGAACCTTCCTTAAAAGGGTGTTGAGAATTAGTGAATATAAAGTGCCAGTACCAAGCACATAGTATACACTCAATGTGTACTATTATCCATCAGCTTGGGATTTCCCCCGTTTCAAATACACATGGTGTCTTTTCCTTTATCTTATTCACCCCAAAAGGGTCACCATTATTTTTGTACACTGCACAACTCCAGGGGCATCTTTTACGTAGATTAAGATATGTGAATGGCATCTTCTGGAAATGCGCTACATGGTAGCACCACCCTCGAGTTCCAGCAACCCCTAGAATCACGATGATCAAAAGATTAAGATGTGTGTATATATGTATATATGTATATATAGTCATATATATATAGTCACAGGATGTGGAATTTAAGGCGTAGGGAATAGAGTCAATGGAATTGTAACAGCTATATACAATGTTAGAGGGGTAGTAGATTGGGGGCGGGGGGGGTTATCACTTCGTGAGGGGTGTAAATGTCTAACTATTACATTGTTTTGTACACCTGAAACTAAAAAAAAAAAAATTAAGATGATCAAAAGACACAAGAAACACAGAAGTACTTTGGAAACATAAAAGTCCATAAAATGATCACTGGACTTACAAATCTACATTCTCTTGAGGTCACTGTCAGAAACAAGAGATGGGCTGACCAGATTACTGCCCTATGACCCAGGAACATAAAGAAATGATTAACATTCAGGCTACCTTGAATTCACCCTGCGGGCTACAACCAACTCATGACGTTGACTCTCAGAAATGGTCACGGGGTACCCAGCTATAAGACAATTCATAATATTTGTTGACATCAACACTGCAGCTTTTATCTCATTTTTCTATCCTTCAAAGAGAATATCAAAACAAAATTTCTTGTTATGACTTCATTACTGATCGCAAGACAGTGAATACTTACTCTGGTTCCCCAGATAAGTTGTTTGTAGAATAAGAGGAATAATAAAGAAATCTGCAAATGGACTGAGGATTTGCCATGACCATGAAGTTAGCTTTGTGAAAATTCCAAAAAAAAAAAAAAAGCTTCATGCTTACTTACTTTGGGCAAAGCCCTAGGAGAAACAATCTGCGAGTGCTTTTGAGATGCTGTGTATTAGACTTAAAATTCTAAGATGAATAGCAGATAACCAGGATGGAAACATAGATAGAACCTATCTAGTGGTTAGGGTTTTCAATCTTACACTACTGACATTTTGAACCCGATAATTCTTTGTTGTGGGAGGCTGATCTGTGTGTTTAGAATGTCTTAGCAGCACCCCTTGCCTCTATTCACTAAAATACCAGCAGTACTCCCCTAGCCTGACAATCAAAAATGTCTCCAGATGTTGCCCAATTACCCCTGCTTGAAAATCTCCCCCAGTTGAGAACCTCTGCTTTAAACAAACCTGTTTCAACTGTCTAAAACATCCACCCCGTGTTCTCTCCTCTCCCTTTCAAAAATCCCTCCCTCTGATCTTCCTGGTAACCCAGACTTAATCCCACCTCAATTCTTCATTTGCCTTTACCTCCAAAATCTTCAGAAATGACTTAGTGCAACCCCCTCAATGACAGGTCAGTTCTCTTGTTCAAAACCACAGCTGGTGACAGAGTTGACACTAGTACTCAGGGCTCCTGATCCCTAATCAAGCACTCTTTTCCATCACAACACGCTGCTACCCATCAGTCACCAAGTTCTGGCAGTCCTTCACTGCCAGCATGTCTTGCTTCTGTGCCTTCCTTTCCATTTCTATTTATACCCCAGAGCAGTGGTCTCAAACTGTTGCATGCAGCAGAATCACCTGGCTTGTTGAAATACATACTGCCGGGCCCCAACCCCAGAGTTTCTGATTCAGTAAGTCTGGGGCAGCACCCAAAATGCATTACTAACATGTTCCCAGAAACACAGATAATGCTTATGCTGCTGGTGAGAAGACCACACTTCAAGAACCACTGCCCTAGAGTTCAGGTACCTATTACCTTAAGAGATAACCAATCTCTCTATTCTTCCAGACACCTCTCTGACCTAAAACTGCAAAAATATTACTCCTAAAACACCACTTTGATTAAATTACTGTTCTATTAAAAATAAACCACAAAATATGGCTCTCTGTTTTCCATACCTGGCTTTTAGAATTGTTTAAAATGAAACATTACCAACAGTGCCTCCCAAAACAAATCTATGTTAGTCCTACTAATCTAATGGACGTCTTCAGGACTGGCTTAGGCTACCCACTCCACAGTAAGGCCACCCTCTTCCCTCCTCCTCCTCTCTACCTACCTGAAGGAGGCCTTCACCACTGTATTTGCCAAAACCACGTTTGGTCACTATCTGCTGCCTTTTATCTTTACGGTTTAAGTTTTTACCAAGTACTCACAGATAGAGAAAACCCCCAAGAACCTAAAATTTAAAACAGAAAACAATGATATGAGTGACATGCCTAAATAAAAGCCCTGACATATATACAAACTACATAAATACTGCTGTTTTAATAGATGAAGTGCACTAAATTCAAAGTCCACCAAAAAAAATGTTCTCATTTTTTAAAAGCATGATTAAATACTGGTTATCAAATATATATTGCTATCTCATTTAGGATGCTAAGCAAGCATCTATTTGGGAAGAAATTTTTAAAGTAGCCTCAAAAAAAGAGAAAGTACTCAGTCCACAACTTCCTACAACAAACATGGGTATCACAAGAGAGGTGAGGTACAGTGTGAAAGAAGAAACACGAGGTTCAAGGTCGAGTTCCACTCCTGACCAACTCTGTGATCTTGGGTACATCAGGGCCCCTTCCTAAGCCTCCGTTTCCATAATTTAAAAGAATTAAGGTTTAAAACTATACCATCTACCTTACAGGGTTGTTTTTGAGGGTTAAATAAGGTAATGTACATGAAAGAACCTAGCCTAGTACTTGGCCCATTATAAATGTTTATTGAATTTTAACCTCTGTTGATGTGAAAGCACAATGCAAAAATATCAATACATTACCCCAAAAATGAGACAGAGCAAATTAACGAAACCTGATTAAAGATATCTATTTCCCAAGGAAAAAATATTTTTTAAATAAAGAATAGATGTCCCTCAGAATGGTAGACAGTAAATGTATCAATCCCGACTTCATGGCCAAAACCAATACTTGCGAGTAACACAAACACCATCACTTGCAGCTTCACAACTTTAAGGTTGTCTAACAGTCAGCAAAAACCATGACATAGAGGGTTTAAGACTGGATTAGTGGTAGGAGAACTTAAATTCAGACAGAGCTTTTCAAGTTAACTTGATATTTTATTTGTTCTAATGACCCAAATTCTACAAACGTGCTCATCTGGCATGTGTGCGAAGCGTTAAGTTTTTATCTATTATAGCTTAGGCCCTCTGGTTTTTATGGACACTGCAAGACCCAATACCCAGATATTTTGCTCATCCCTATGCACCAAACTCGCCTCCATTCTAGTGGCCTATTCTTAGCTCTCGCGAAAACTAGTAGCAAAGAAAAGTATTTATCGAGGCATCCAACAATATAAACTTTCTATGTTGTACACTGAGTACTTTCTGTTTTTTTTTTCTTTTCTTGAGGCTACTTATTGAACACTTTCTATGTGTCAGGCACCATTCAAAGCATCCTATATATATATATGTATATGTATACATACATATACATATATATATACATATACATATACATATTTATATCATAAACAAAAATGAAATCCCAACTCTCAAGAAGCTTACACTCTAATGGAGAGATTATGTACAAACAAATAAACTTAAGCATGGTAGGTAGTGATTAGTGTCAGCAAAATAAAACGAGCAAGTAATAGGGCTTAAATATAGTCCTTACTCCGGTCCCCAAAATACAGCTTATTGTGGAAGACTGAGGCATAAGAATTAGCTCCCTCATTATCCACATTTTGAATCACCCAAAAATGGGCAACAAGTTTTTCCTACATCATCAGGAAGGAGGTTGACACACACAGAGCAAGGTACTCCTCCACAAACACTGACTAAAGGTTAAGTCTAATGAAATAATTATAAGTAAGCGAATTCAACAATTTCGACCACCTATAATTTTTTCTGGTTGTTAATATGACCCTTTCATGCTAGGGAAATAATGGCCTAAAATTAGGATTGTATTTTGCCTAGACCATTCCTGGTCAAAGGACCTTAGAGTGGGGTCATTCAAGGTGGGACTGTTTGTAAAAGGGATGATCTGGTACTTGCTGCTGAAATCTGGATACACAATTTCAAGGGTAACCCAAAGAAAGATGAGAATATCATCATGACTTCAATGACTCCAGTTTCTTGCAACAGATAAATGATTTAGCTATTTCAGAGAGTCATATGTAAAATACATTAATAGGACTGAACATCTGATGGTGTAATAACATCCTTTAGAAAATCTCATCATCAAGATTGACAAGCAAACTGAATTCTCAAGTAAATCATCTCCCCCTTCAGATAACACCACTAGGCTTAGGTGAATTCAAGAGGAAAAAATATGCAGGTTACATAACTTCTTTTATCCTCAAGTATATCGTCTTCACTTTCTTACATTGATTTAGGTGTTTCTACAACTTGTTTCTACAGTTGCCTTTGGCAGGGGCTAGTGAATTTTTGGCAGGGGCAGATATTATAATCCAATATAACGAAGGCCATCTTTTCCAATAAAAATGAAAACGTCCCAGGTTAAAACTAAAGATCATACTACACAGCATAGAAATTGTAAGTATTTACTTTAAACGCATATTATTTTGCCCTTGATTTTCTATGCAATAAGAATTACTCAGAATTGGTGTGATTTCAGAAACCTAAAAGATTATTAATTATAATTGCTAAGGACTTAACTAACATTTTAGATTAAGAAACAATGAGATATTATGCTGAACATTCCCTATAAATGAATACTTAAATGTAAAAGGACAGTGACAAACATTTAAAACTACTTCAATACTTTGGCTTCTGAAACCAAATGAAGAAATAAAAGTTACATCTTAGTACCTGTCAATGTTTTTCAATAAGGTCCTACATCTAAATTTGTTAAAATATAAAAATATTTACCACAGGACAACCAAATATCCCCCCATCACCAAAACTGAAGCTTCTATCTCTGTCCTCAGGTACACAATTTGACTTGAAGATGTATCTGGCTTCGTACTAGCAATCTCTACACCAAAACTACTCATCTTTTCCACACAAAAAATTCTGTCTTGCTTAAAAAAAGCCAAACATTGCTTACCCTCCCTTGTCATTTCCTACACTGCAAAGTAAGTTTTCTAGAAAGTAGAGTTTATGCCCCAAATCTACACATACACACCATCTTCAAAGGTATAATCTCTTCCACATGTAATAGGTAAATAATAGTTTGGCAAAATACAAGCCAATTTTTTTAAATGATCCATTTCTGACTTTTTTTAACTGACTTGTCACAAAGATGGTATAAACATTATCAAAATTTACCAAATCCAGCCTGTACACTTGAAATAGCTATGTCATTAAAAAAGCATTTAAAGGATCTATTCAATCATGAATAATATTCTTGTTAATAAGAATACAACTTTTTTTTTTAAGATAGGTAAAGGGTTATAGATACAAAGTCATTCTCGTTAATAAATGAGTTTGGACTCAAGACTTTTAATACTGGTACAATGTTTTCTCTCCCAAGAGGCTATTTTGAAAGTATGTCACAGAGGGATGACCATTTAGATTTTGTCCCCCAAAACAACATGGAAGTAATAGTCAATAACACTAAACAATGGACTAAGTGATTCAATTCAATTGGACAAATACATACTGTATGACACCAACATAAACTTTAATCACTAAGCCAAATTAGTAAACCTGTCATTTTGTCTCTCAAACTTTATGTTCCTTCCATGGCCAGTAACTGTAAAACAAAAGTAAGTTCTATACTTTGACCTACTTTAAAGACTGTTAAAATATGTATAAACTACTATAGAGATTAGCCTTTATGCCTTTGTGCTAGTGTTTAAATTCGTCAAATAAGATCTAACTTAATCAGTAAAGCATTCTGTAACATGAGCAGTCACCAGAGACATTAAAAGTTTGGTAGGCTGACTGCCACATAAATAAGCCGCCAATATGCTCTCCTATCAAGAGTTATGTTATGGAAGGGGTTTATACTTCATATATGATTTTGTCATGTAATCTTAGAAAGGAAAACAGACATCAGTCATCCTAAACTTCAAGATTACTGTCCAAAATTTTAAGTAAAAAAGATCCCCCAAAATATGTGATGTACCTTCTTCCACAACATGGCTACAACTGTACATGAATCAAGAGAAAAAAACAGGTTAGATAAGGGTTAATGTGTAGCAATCACTTTAATTAACAACAACAAAAATCTCGCCAAAACAAAAATCAGAGTCCTTGGATCCCCTACCACAACCTCCCTACCTTGTTAAAAAATGTGAGAACTTTTGCTTGCTGAAAGGCTCTTCTTTTGAAAGACTGGATCCCAAGATGCCTCAGATATTTATGTAACAGCTCCACAATTCTACAAGCTTGACAGGAAAAGCATCCTCTTTCTTTTCTTTTCCCAAAGAAAAGTTTAATTCAAGAAAGGGCAAAACAAAAATAAATCTTAAATGTACAAAATTCCACTACTCATACACTTTATTCCTAAAAATTAGCCATAAAGAATTATAATCTCACCACACAGATAGGAAGACAAGAGGCCAATCTCTGAAATAAGGCTTGCCAGAACATATGCCTGCCGATATACTTGCCAATATACTCCACACCTTTTTAACAGTCACATTTAAAACAAAACAAAACAAAACAAAAACCACCAGCGTCTTCTCAAAAAGACTGGAGATCATCAGAAAATAGATTCAAGAATCACTCTTCTTACCTCCAAACTCAGTCTAAAACACAGAGCCAAATAAAACCACCATAAATTCCTTTACTGATCTTTTACCATGTTTCCCCGAAAGTAAGACCTAACCGGAAAATAAGCCCTGGCATGATTTTTCAGGAGGACATCCCTTGAACATAAGCCCTAACGCGTCTTTTGGAGCAAAACTTAATATAAGACCTGGTCTTATTTTCGGGGAAACACAGGTCTTTCAGTTCACCAATTTTCACATAATATATACAAATTCTGTGGCTTTCCTCAGACCCCTCTATTCAAACACAAATTCAAATTTCTGAAATAAATATATGGTGAGAATATTAATAAAGCTCTCTTTGCCTAAGGAAACAAAATCAAATTCTTAAACTCCAATAGGGAAACCATGAGAGGAAAGTAGGGCCTAAAGGAACAAGTATTCATATATACATATGAGCTAATTCCCTCCAAATCATTACTAAGTATAAATTTCTTTTAACAAGATATCATACATCCCTCCCAAAATACAAAATACAGAGCTTCATCAGCATCCAGTATTTTACCTTTTCTCAATCAACCCCCCAACCCTCCAAACCTATCCAAGTATTGATTTGATTTTTTAAAAAAAGACTCCATAGTTGTACTACCCAGCTCAAAACCACAAATCCTGGCACACCATAATCCAAAAAATAATAACATAGAACTATCCTTCCTCAAACAGTTTTGCCTGAAATTTACATTCTAATCTAACTTAATCAGATTTATTACAATGAAAGCATCGCAAAATTTGGAATCCTTGTCACGTTGTAATCCACAAAATCTGTTGACTTGCAATGGTTTCTACAGAAGTTAAAGGCTAGATATAAGTCCATTTCCAAAGAGGATGAATATTAAAACTCTAACAACTTGGCCTAAAACCCAAATAAGACATGAATATACCTTCCTTCCTCCTCTGGCTCACAGAAAAGCCACCTGAAAAGTTTTAATCACAGTATGTTCACAAATGGAGACAAAATAGTTATTCTGCTTCAAAACCGAAAAAAAAAATAAGAAAATACTAACCAATCTCTGGCTGTAACGAATCCTTTCTTCTTCGGGTTCCATCTCTCACTCTTCTGTTGAAATTACTGTAAAGAAACCACTCCAGGGCTGCCTTCCTCTTCCTCCTTAGGAACCAGATTGCAACACTAAAGGATAATGATACGGGCAGAGATGAGAACTCAAACTCAAGCTTTCTTTTCACGGAAAGAACTATTTAAGATATGTGTAAGTTTAAGGCTGGCTGAGAAATCTGGTTCCTCTTCATCAGTTTGGGACCTCTCTGCTCTTGGGCAAGTGGTTCCATGTCATGATCAACATTAATCACGTTACAACTGTCCCAGGCCTAGGCAAAAGGAGATGTTGGTTTCAGTTCCCTGTGGACCCGCCATACCACTTGTTTCTCCCCACAGGATACAATTAGCAAGCTCCACTTCATGGCAGCATTAGAGAAAGAAAAAGGGGGGGGGGGGGGCGCAGAACTTCAGTATCTCTAGAGAGCTGACCAGGTGAAGCAGGCACTGAACTAACCCAGATCCTAACCAAATTAGTTCTCTCTCACTGGTAATTAGAAACTAAAGGAAAGGACAGACTAACTACATAAAAAGAGGACAAGAAACTAGGATTTGAAGAAAGACTCCAAAACAATTTCCCATACCCCTTTAGTAGGCGATAATCGCGGCCTGCCTTCCTAGACTCCCCCACTCTTTTCATTCCCAAACCAACCCTCCACCCCAACCCAAGATGTGTACAACTCTGAAACAAATTCAAGAGTTGCAAATCAGAAACAAAAATCTTATCCGATTCTTCTGGATAAAGTAGTAGAAATAAACGATTCTACCTATAGGTATAAAATACATCTTTTCTAAAATTTAAATAGACAGGTTTGCGCGACGGTCGATCCACGATACCAAAAAGGGTTTTTTCATTTTTCTAAATATTGCCATGAATAATGGCTTCCATAGGAAATGCAGATTTTTTTTCCTTTTTGTCACTACATTACGGCCACATTAATAGCATCCTTTCAAAACTGCTACGAGACCAGAGGACCTGATGACACAGTTTGCAAGAACAGTTCCCCGCACAGCCCTCCTGGAGGAAGCCCTCGCCCCAATTCGGGAGGGAAACCGCGTTTGCACCCCCTGGGCGAGGACCGCTCGGGCTTAAGAGCAGCCAGGGCCGGAGAGAAAAAAGGGCAAATCGCGCCGGGCTTCCCCTGGGAAAGGCATTTCAATGGTTCCCCCATCGGAAAAAGAAATAGAAACTTTACGTTAAGTCTTTAGAAAACACAGAGAACCAAACTTCCAAAGGGGGGGCGGGTAGGAGGGGGAATCTCACCGGGGATTTTGCTCGTGAGTTCTTGTCCAAGTGAGAAGTAAAAGATTCCAAAAACTGAGAGGAAAAATTAAATCCCAAACGTCGTCTTCGGTTTTTTCCGTGGATCAACCCAGTATCCAGAGAGGGTCAGAGCGACCCGGAAAAGAGAGGAAACAGTTGCTGAATCAAAGCTCCTCTTCTGGCTTTGGAGACGGGAGTCGGAGGCGTCAGGAGAGGGGAGCGCGACCCCTCGGCGCCGAGCCCGGGGCGCCCCCGCCTCCCCCGGGCCAGCGGTCAGCAGCCTGAGCCCGAGCCCCGGGCCAGCCCTGGCTGCGGGGAGCGTCCTCCTCGCTGTGCCCTCAGCTGCCCGGCAGCCTCTGGAGCCAGGGAGCGGCGGCCGATCAGCTGAGACCGGCCGGCCCGAGACTCCCCGCGCCGCCCCGACCCCCCGGAACGCGGGCCCCGGCCCCGGGGGGCGGAGAGGGCGGGAGCGGCGCGGCGTGCCGGGCTAGGGGCCCGGGCTCCCCTCGCGTCTTCCCTTCAGCCCGGGCTCCGCGCTGCGGGACGAGCCCCCGGCTACTCCCCAGTCGCAGAGGAGGGATTCCGGGGGATGGGCCCCCTGGCGTTGCCCCTCCTCCCGGAGCGCCCCCTGCCCAGGATAGACAGAGCGGCGACAGGCCCAGCCGCTGGGAAGGTGCTCTGCTAGCTGCAGCCGCCGCCGCCGCCGCCGCCGGGGAGGGGTGTTGTTTCCCTCACACAGGAGGAGCCGCCGAAGCAGCCGCCGCCATTTTGAACCCGTCAGACTCTCACATACACACAGCTCCTCCGCGGCGCACTGCGCAGGCGCCGCCTCCCCACCCCTCCTCCGGCTCTCCTATCCACCCCCCACCCCCCTTCAAGGCTCCCTACGCTTCTTACCACTCTCCCGGCCGCACGTGAACGCGCACGCGTCACTCTCCTTAACGCGGCACTCCGCCGGCGCGCGCACGCGCGGATACGTCGGCCTCTAAACGCCCGCGCCCCGCGACGCCGACGCGGCTCCCCGCCCCCCCTCGCGTCAGGCTGCCGGCCCTCCCGCAGGCCCACCGCCCCCGCTCCCCGCCGGCCTCCTTCCTGGGCTCGGGCCGGGCCCGCTGCTCGCGCCTGCGCGCAGGCCACGGATCCTCCTCCGCGCGCGCCGTCCCCCCTCCCCAACGCCCTCGCTCAAACACACAGACAGAGACACACTTCGCCTCTGTGACCCCGCCCCTCCCTGGCCAGCTGCGCCGGCGGCCCTCCCCCACCTCTCCTGGGAGGGTGGTGACCCCGACCCCCCACAAAGCACAACAGCCCCCCAGCAGTGGGCAAAAGCGCCCCGTTCCCATGAAACGGCCCTCTACCCCAGTGAGCCCGTCACTGTCACACAACCTGAGGGCCGGACGGCCTGGGCCGGCCTCAAAGCAGGGTCTCCCGGGGTCAGGCCGCTGGGCCCAGCCGACCCGACCTGGGTGCCCCACTCGGGCCTACCCAAGGCGAGGGGGTGCAAGGAAGGAACACCTTCCTGCCAGCTACCCTCCCCTCGCGCCAGCCGGTGGGCCAAGGCCAACCTGCCCGCCATCCCCAGGCAGGCCCCGGCGCCCCCGCCTCGGGGCCCGTCCGCCTTCGGCTCGGGGGGCTTCTCGGTGGAGCGGCCGGGCCCCGCCTCACCCACTCCTCGCCGCTCCGAAGGGGCAGGAAACGGGAATAGCATGTCTGTCCTGGTTTCGGCTCCCCGGGGGGGCTCCAGGCGCTTGACAAGGGCGTCCACAGGTACCAGGCGTGGCATTGGTCTCCGCGACGGCCCGGGGGCGGCGGCGGCCGGCGCGCCCACCGCGGGCCGGAGGCGCCCGGGTAGGTGGCCCTGGAAGCCCCCGCTCCTCGGCCACGCTCAGGTTTCCGCAGCGCCGGTGCCCCCGGCGGCCCGGGTGGGACGTGACCCCGCCCCCGGCGAGTCGGGGCGCCCCCCACGGAGGGATGAGCGGGCCGTCCCCAGCCCCCAGGCCGGCCTGGCTGCCCCGGGCCGAGGCGGGCGCTGGAGGCCCGGCCGGGAAGATGTCTCCTCTCGGTGCACGCAGCTTCGCGCGAGGGTCAGCGACGGGGCAGCGGCCGCCCGAGGCGTGCCGGCCCTGCCCACGAACCGGCTCCCGCGGCTCGACAGCTGCCCGACGGGCTAACAGGCAGGGGACGTCGACAGTGCCTGGCAAGAGGTATCTGAGCAACGCCATGCGAGCAGCCCAACCGCGATCAGGGCATTTCCCCAGCCAATCTCGTGCTTTGGGGCCCGTTTAAATTATAAATCCCATAAAGGACGGTGGCCTGGGCGTTGCGCATCCGGGTCCGCACCATTGGCTTCCCTACACTCTTGCTGAGAAGTGTCACACAGATCTTTTTCTCCTTGCCTTGGTTTCCCACTCTTTAATCTCTGGTTGCTGGGATGCGGGGATGGAGGAAAGAGGATGGGCATGGAGTGAATCGTGTAACTTTCATAAATAACCTTCAACTCTTAGAAAGACGTTGGAGAAAGACAACTGAAGTAACGATACCTTCCATTTCTGTCAAGGTTTAGAGTCTAGCGTAAAGGCACTATGTAAACTCAAGATATTATTTATTACCACACGAGGTTTTTCTACATGCAAACTTAGGGAGTTTTACAGACACACTCTACTTTGTTTCCCAAATCCTTAGGAGACAAGCTAAAGTGCCCGCAGCATTATACTCATTTTAAATATAGACAATTGAAGTACAGAAAGGATAAACAGCTTGCATAATTACTCTAACAGAGAGGAGTCCAGCACTCTGCAATAGCAGACTGCAACAGCTTCGACAACAAAAGGTTCGTTAATATGGTATCACCCCCTTGCATTCCAGTCACTGGAAAATATTCTTTATTCTGAGACCAGTTTTGTGCAGACTTCTTAGATTTTCAGAGCATGACATGAAGATCTTCACCAAAACTTTATCGGGTCCAAAGCCTTTTTACGTCTTTCGGACTATAGTAAATCATATGTAAAAGGCAGCAGTCTTTTACACTGGCACTACCAGATGTGACGCCATAGGCATCTGGCTCTCTATAGGTATAGAAAAAGGCAGCAGCTTGTTTATTTTTAAGTAGGAAAGACTTTTGCCATTGTCAGGTTAAGTAAGAATTGGGCCTCATCACTATTTGCGAAATAACGACTTTATTTCCTTCCCACTCATTCCTATAACATAGGAGATACCTTGGGGCAAAGAGAGAAGGTCTCTAGCTAGCAGTAGCTCAACTTGGTCTTGCCCTTTATCTTAAGGTCCAGAGCCCCTCAAGTAATTAACCCTCAACACAATGAGTTGCTCACCCTGAGCGAACAGGTGTCTTCTATAGGCTTAACTGGGGGGGAGGAGGGTATGCTGGGAGGAAATCTAAGAAGAGGGCTCCAAGAACAATAATAGTAATACTTGTTTTGGACAGGACTGCAAGTAAAGGTTTGTCAGATTGCAGTCAGCTCTTTCCGATTGAAAATCATTTGTTAACTAGTGTGCATTGGGGGAAATGACATTTAAACAGATATACACAATGGCTTCTCCATAGGCAGGCTTTGTTAATATTCAAGGCAGATGTGTAGGGTGCGATAAGAGATAAGCAGATGGCTAGTGATTCCCCCATAATCACAATGGCTTTGGTTGGCAAAGACATATCATAGGGTTCATTGTTTTGTCCTTAAAGAGCCATTTTCAAGGAGAATACGGCTTGGGGGAGTCCCCAGGAAGGTCGCTAGAACTATAAATTGTGTGGCTTCAACTGCAACTGCAAGGAGAGGGGAGAGAGGTAGATGGGAAGAAGGAAAGAAAAATTCCTCCTAGAAGCATTGAGAAAAGGATCCCTGGCTGGAATAAGCGGGTGTCTTGGTAATATATTAACAAATCTATGCCTTCTTGAGCAAAGCTAAGGCCCAACAAATACTAAGAGTCAAATCCAGATTTCCCACTTCTTTGGGGAAACTTTTGTGGGTGAAAAGAGAACTCTGTAGTCTGGTCAACTAAGTTAAAGTAGTTCCAATTTCTGTGCACTCCTTAAATGTTGAGGAGGAAGTAGGGATGTCCTAAATGGTGCAGGTCTGAACCAAACAAAATAGAGAAGTTGGTCTTGAAGACCTCCTGGGAGGTAGTTAACAGCTCTGGCTCTGTTGGCTACTAGCTAATCAGTCCTAATGAACTCCTGAAAGCCTCGGTTGAGTTTTCATCTATAAAGTTGGAAAAATACCTAACTCTCAGGATGAAATGAATAATGTTTAAAGCTCAGTGTCTGGCACATAAGCCACCGATTATGAGCATTTACTGTTTCTGAACTGTAGTTTTAAGGAAAGTTTTGAGTAAAGATGCTTTAATATTTAAGCCATGACTTATTCATAGCTTCTCCTCTTTCCTTTTCTAGTTCCTAGTTTCTCTTTCTTTCCCCACCCATGGTGTCTCTGATCTCCATTTTTCTCTCTTCCCTGTCTGTCTGTCTGTCTCGCTCATCCTCACCTACTCCAGAGGTCTCTTTCCATCCTTCTCTCCATTACTCTGCTAACCCATCCCCACCTGCTGTGTTCATTCCTTTCTCCCAGCTGGTCCATTATCATCTACTCTGTCATCAGCAGAGTAGACCTTTCTTGCTCATGTCCCTTTACCCATCTGTTTGGTACACTTCTCTAGTTTTGTTACTTGATCATTTCCTGAACATCTCCCTTTACCTCCCTCCACTAAACTATAAGTTTGTTGAAGTTAGGGGCCAGGCCACATTTGTATCCCTCAAAAGACCTTCCAAAATCAAAACCACATACTTACTGTGTCAACCCTACGAGGGATAAAAACTAGGTGTTGGTTGATTATAAGTTTTAAGGGATAGAAAGTTTTCTTTTGAGTCTGGAAGTAAAATCTGAATTGCTCAGGAAAAAAAAAAAAAGGAAGTCAGAAATGCCCTGCAGATACTCATATCATTAAACGTGTATGGCACATGAGATTCTTGTAAGTGTCATGGAACATGGTTGACCCTTTCCTTGGGACTATGGCATCCCTGGCCCAGTGCCTCCTTGCTGCCATTTTTTCCAGGCATACGGCCTGCCTGTGTGCAGACCCACCTCTCCTGAGTCCTGAGGTTGACTTTGGCTGTTGGGCAGCTGCAACAGCATCTGGGATCCACCTGCTCTTTTAACACCCTCACTTCCACTTCTAAAAGGGAAGGACTTCCTGTCCTTCCCTGAGAGTGGGGCCTCACTACACCTGTGCTTGGTAGCTGGGACTTCCTGGCACCCTGGGGATGTGGGGTGTGTTTGCAACCTCCTGCTTGTTCTCTGCTCTGCTTCGGCTGGTGATAGGTGCACCCCAAAGGGCCAGTTGCCTAAACACATAAGCCTGTTCCTAGATCCCTCCCAGCGGTCTTATCTTTGCCCATCTTCTAGAGGGCGTATACTGCCTTTTGTCAGCTTTGACTAAGACTGGCACTCCGTAGGCTGCTTTGGGAGGGGTCCTTACCAGCTCTATGTTATTAGCCCAGTCCCTTAACCTATCAGGACTCCTGCTATGTTTCCTCCTAGGATTATTGTGGAGTCAAATGGACTCATGGATACAAATGCCCTATGGAAGCTGGGAGACAACATGTTTAGAAAGTATTTCTGGTTCTCCTATTTCTTTTTTTCCTACAGGAAGGATTTGTTTTTCTTACTGAGTACCTAAGTGCTTGGATGGAGAAAGTAGATTAGAAAAATTAAAAAAAGAAAAGAAAAGAAAAGAAAAATTAGAAAGCTTCGCTTTTACCCTTGAAGACTTCACCTCATGGATGAGATATTAGAAGAGGTGAAGTACTTAGGGAACCACCATCATTACGGTGAATCGCTGGAAGACGATGTCGACAGTAAGAACTGGATATAGAGTTCCACTTGGTGTGGCCCCTGAGGCAGGAAGTTTTGATCATTTGTTCACGTTACTTGCTGCATCCCCAGTGCCTAGAACAGTGCCAGGCGTAGCTGGCACTCATTCTTCGTGTTTATTGAATCAATGAATACAGTAGTGCACTGATGCTTTTGGGGGAACAGAGGAGTGTCAAGTCTCGGGGCGCTTGAACCCTTGCAGAGAATTTTGGTTTGATAAAGAGAGGTACATATGTTCTGGAGCAGAAGGTGATATAATAGCAATTATTCCAGGTAAACTGTTCCTGCAGCTGTCACTTCAGCTGGAATAGAGGTACTAGAAATTAAAGCTCCTACTATTGCAAACCAGCCAGGAGGTAAGTATATGAATCTCAGGCCAAGTTCTTTACTCTCTTTTCAACTCAGCCTCACTTATGATCTAGTCTCTCTGCTCTGCTTATCTCTGTTGTCTCCAATTTCTCGGTGTCATCTTTAGAGTCCATATCAGAACACAGCTTTTGATACGATATTACAAACTTAATTTTTTTCCATAATACCTCCTTAATCATACTGTTCATTATATCTGAAGTGTGTGATTTTAAAATGACAATCTTCTTTTGTTCCAAGATACTTGCTAAATATTTAAACTCTGAAATGTATTCAGTCTACTTTTTCTTTCTGGATAAATCTATTTTCACACTCTCTGGGGTACCACAAGAAAATATTAACTGTGTTTAAGGTGAGATTTCCATGTTATGTTTTTCACAATTATCCTTGATTTGTCACAGCTTGGAGTTCACGTTTTGATTTGCTCATAATTACCAGTTCTGCTTCTACTGTTGATCTAATTATCTTCTTATTGGTGAGGTACACATCCTAGTTAACTTTCTATTCCTGTGTAATTGTATTGGTATAAGGAACGTGGGAAACACTATATCAATACCTTAGTCCTTTATTATTGAAACTGATTACAAAATTTACTCATGTATGTTTACAATGCATATGCTTATGTTGGTGAAAGCTTATGGTTTGCATAAATGTATTTTCTATAATATATTTAAGCATTTTCTTTTTTCTTTTTACACTCTTTATTATTTATTTATTTTTTTTTTTAAGGAGGGCACAGCTCACAGTGTCCCATGCAGGGATCAAACTGGCAACCTTGGTGTTATTGGCACCACATTCTAACCAACGGAGCTAACCAGCCACCCCATATTTAAGCATTTTCTATTTCATTTTAGTATTTAAGTACTCATTTACTATTTCGTATATTTTATACATTTTTATAGTCAAAAAATTTATAAAAGTAGGCAAATTGAATTCTCAGTTCCAGGCTTGTTAGAAGATAAATACAGAAACCGCAGTGGCTTCCTTCCCCTGAATCTGCATTATTCGTCTTGAAGGGATCATATTTCTTTCTACATATACCGGAGGTGCTCCTTAATACACAGGCATACAATTTGGATGCTGTTGATAGGAGAATAATGGCCCTAATTTCCAGTGTTTTCTCTTCATTCTTTAATGTACTTCCGATGAAAAGTACCTCCCACTGTCTCACATCTGATTGGATCTCTATATGACCTCTGTCATCACCAATCACAAAACACACGCCAGTTTCTAACCACCGGCTGGGTCCTCAGGATTTAAAATATAAGACTTGGATCCTGCCCTCAAGGAGCTTCCAGTTTAAAAAGAAAAAATATGACTGCTTTAAAAATGCCAACCTGCGTAAACAAACAACAGCATGGCAGAGCTCAAGAAGGGAGAAATGAAAGCGGTTCCTATACAGCTCTGGGAGCTGCAGCAACACCTCTGTCTACTCCAGGACTTCCTGGTGTGTTTACTTCCTCCCTGTGCTGTGCTAACTTCCTCCCTGTAGTGTCTGCTAGGTCTTCATCTATTCAGGGGATATTAACACTGAATCACAGAATCTTAGAGCTGGCATGGAGATTGGGGGTCATTTAATCCAACCCAGTCGTTTTAAAAACTGGCAGTCTGAGCCCCAAAGTTGTTAAGCAGCTTGGTCAAGGTCATGCAGCTGGTTTAGTAATGAAATTGGAACCATAAACCATGTCATCTCATAGCTGCTCTTTCTGCTACTTCTCAAATTGATGGCATTTTTAACCATCAGATCTAATGCTTGTTCATTTATTCCTTCCCCAGAAAGAACACCTGCCTGTGCAGGGCACTGTGATTGGCACTGAGGTTGCAACATGAGTGTGCACAAGACCACACTGCGGGGAGAGAGGGTCAGGTGACTGTATAAATTAGCCTCTAAACTGAGACCCTTTGAAAGAGTGGATGGATCTAATAACTATATGCACATCAGCTATAAAACACGACGAGTGCCATGATGGACAGCAGGTCTATGCAGGATATATATACATGGTCTGTCCAGGATTCTGTGAAGGCCCAAAGTAGGAGGGGCCAATTCTGCTGTGGGGAGGGGTGTCCACTCACAAAGGAAGCGATGCTTGAAAGTTACTGGGGTTTTGATATTCACCAAGAAGACAGTGGAAGAAGGGCATTTCTCATCCCTGGCATGCTCTGGACACAGGAGGACAGCCAACAAGAGCTGAGCCTGCCGAGGGGGAAATCCCACCCTAGAGGGCCTCTCTCACCATATTCAACAAGCGAACTGGGCTTTGTCCTTTGTAGAGGATGGGTATTTGGTCATCGAGGCAACAAATATTTATTGTCTACTCCGTAGGTAGCAGGCACTACTGTAGGCCCTGGGAATACCATGGACATCACAGGTGTAGTGGCCCAGCGGGAACCCTGGAGACACACTGTGTGTGTTCCCAGTCCAGCTGCACCACACAATAGACAGGTCACCTTGCTCAAGCCACACAGCTCTCAGGGTTTCAGTTTCCTCATTTGTAAAATGGGGATATGAGTCCCTTCTCATAGGTCATTGTCACAGGATCTGAATGAGTTAGCATTTACAGGGCTAGACCACCACCTGGGACATGAAAAGTGCTTATAAACAAGTTTGTGCAATAACACTGAGCTTATAGTTCATTGGGAGAACCACAGCAAATTGTTACATAAATTCTATGAAGAAAATAGGAAGGCTTCTCTGAGGAGGTGACATTAGAGTTGAGATTGTATGACGAAAAGGAACATTCCCAAGAGAGGGAACAGCTTGAGCAAAGGCCCTCAGTGGGAAAGGGCATTGTTATACTTGAAAAACTGCAGGCCAGGTGGCCACCATGGAGAGTGGTGTGAGATGAAGTCACAGAGTGGCCAGGCTGAGTCACGAAAAGCTTGCTGGGAGCTGAGAGTGAACACTCATGGTGGTCATGGCAACAGGAGAATGACAAGGTTAAATTATTTTTCAGAAAGAGCTCATACAAAAGCAGAATGCTGATGAGAAAATTAAGGTGTTCTGTTGATCCCCATGAGAGAAGTTGAGGACATAGCCTCAGGCAGTAAAATGGGTATGGCGAGGAGAGAGAAAAGATAAAGGATGGTGTTACGGGGTCTGGTCACAGATGTGTGGAAAGTGAGGAAAAGGGAGGGGTCTTGAGTGATTGCTGCTCTTCTGCTTTGGCTGCGTTTGCGGTGCCACCCTCTGAAATGGGGAATCCAGGAGAAGCAGAAGGCAAGGCCAAGAGGATGGGGCGCTTTGGCAGTTATTGAAGCTGAGAGGCTCTGTGAGGAGGAGAGTAGTCTGCACCCAATTGGGAGATCTAAGAATCAACAGCACTACATTAAGACCATGGGAGGAACAAGATGGTCCCTGGAAACTGAAGACAGGCCAGAATCCAGGGACAGGGCTGCAGCGAGGAGGGCTGTTCCCAGCCCATTGTGAGTGCTCAATTACCACTTGAAGAATGAATGGATATAAGAAGTGTTCAGCAGAGAAGAGGAGCCCGTGGAAACAGCTGAGAAGGAAAGACCAGAGAGATAGGAAAGAATGAAACCAGCATGAAGGGGCGTCAAAAAGGAGGGAGGAGTCAAGGGGTCAGAGGAAGCTGGGAGACCACCTCTGGACTGGAACCATTATGACATCACTGGCAACGTTTGACAGCACTTAACAGTGCAGCTGAGGGTGGGGAGTCAGAATGCACTGAGCCAACAATGAATGGGAAGGAAGAAAAGATGGCGAGTGTACACTCTTCTTTCAAGGAAGTCGGCTGTGAAGAGAACAGCAGAGGGCAGACAGGAGAGGGGGGTCATAATTGGAAAGAAACAAGCTTGTGTGGCCTGCGAGAAGGTGTTAGTAGAGAAAGAGGGCTTGAAAATGGAACCTGGAAATAAGGGCCAGAGCAGGAGGGTCTCAGTGTGGAACAGCTGGGGAAGCAGACTGGCTGGACCTGAGATGAGGGTCAGCTGAGAGAAGACACTTCTTCCTCGGAAACTGGAGAGAGGTTGTGAGGACTGTGCACAGGGAGATCGCTTAGAGGAAGTGGGGGCAGAAGGTTGAGAGAGTTTATACCTGAAAACCCCTTGAATAGTCACAGGGATGGAGAAGACAGTATAGTTGAAGCAGGATTTGAGTTCAACCCCTTTCTGACAGAAGCCATCTTTTTTTTTTTTTTTTAAAGATTTTATTGGGGAAGGGGAACAGGACTTTATTGAGGAACAGTGTGTACTTCCAGTACTTTTTCCAGGTCAAGTTGTTGTCCTTTCAATCTTAGTTGTGGAAGGTACAGCTCAGCTCCAGGTCCAGTTCCCATTGTTAGTTGCAGGGGGTGCAGCCCTCCATCCTTTGCGGGAGTTGAGGAGTCGAACTGGCATCCTTGTGATTGAGAGCCCACTGGCCCATGTGGGAATCGAACCGGCAGCCTTAGGCGTTAGCAGCACGGAGCTCCAACCGCCTGAGCCACCAGGCTGGCCCCAGAAGCTGTATCTTACTGCTCTTAGCTTCCTTGGAGGGACAAGTGGGTGGATTTGGGAAGCAGTGCAAGTAATGGCAGGAAGCCCACTTCCTGTGACCACGAGTCATGCCAGAGGTCAATGAGGCCCCGGGCAGGTGCCCTCCACAGGAAGGAGCGCTTAAGAGTCCAAAGCAGGCTGCGATGGCCCCAGATGGCAGATAAACAGAAGTTTCTGCCTCCCTCAGACTCAGCTTCTGTCTGCCTCTCCCACCGTTGGCCTTGGGCTTTCTGCAAAGCCTAGCCCTCAGCCCTCAGCACTTCTCTTCCTTGAAGTCCTCATTTATTCTCCTAATTTCAAACATCGTCTCTGTGGGGGTGACTCCCACGGCTACCGCGGCCCTGACCTCCCTGCACCACCTGGCCGCAATTTCACCGTTGGACTTTCCCCTGGACTCTCCCGCGATGTCTCCTACACCACCCTCCCCTCCAGACAGCCTCAGGCTCTCCCCCCTCCTCCCCGGGCCACTTCTGCCCCTGTGAGTTCCCACAGCACTGTAAACCACCTGCCCAGCTAGGTGTTTACTGCATGCCCTCTTGTGTTTTATGTCTTGTTTTCCCTCCAGTGGAGAAAACCCCCTGAAGACTGGGGCTTGCCATGGGCTTGTTTCCTCCACTGTGTCTGGAATCAGGCCTGGAAAATCGCCATTTCCTCACTCACTAAATTCGTGTGAAGGTAATGTGAGTGGAGGCCACCATGTCGTGGCTGAGGGCACAGGGACAGACTAGAGGGCTTGCCGGGAAAGAGGTGGAATTTGTGAAGTAACTATCGCAGTAACTATCGTAACTACACTATTTGCATCTAAGCAGACTCAAATGGGATAAAATGATGGGAGGAAGGGGACATTGAGTCACTTTGCTAGTGGGCGGTTGGAAGAAGAACGGGAAGAGCAATTGGAAGAGGAAAAGAGCCTGGGTGAAGGAGGTGGTGGCGAGTTTAGCGCAGGATGGGAACAGGCTGGCCGCTGACAGCCACAGAGGTGCTAGAAAGGGCAGTACCATGCTCCAGGCAAGAGATGGGAAAAGCAGCTTTGGTACCAGGGCTGGGCCTGGCAGGCAGTTGCTGGAGGCCAGATGCCTGGGGGAGGGGGTAGTAATGGGCAAGGCTGATGGTCAGAGACTAGATTGAAACAGCGATTGAGGGCTGGGAAGAGGAATTGAAATGGGGCAGAGAAAGACTGGTGTTTGGCAGGGGGCATGGAGAGAGGAGGTTGACGTTAACTCACGTAGTCTAAGCTTTGCCCTGTGAGAGGAAGAGAAGGAATAAAGATAGGCTGATAAACATCGCTTTTCTCGGTGGTCTCCATCCAACCCCATTCAAGCGGGTTGTTCCTACAGGGACCCCAGTCTCTCTTACAGAGGTCCCCACCGAGGGAGAGCAGTAGTGTGGTCCCGCTGTGGAAGCTGAAGAGACAAGCTAACTCCTCATCTGGTCGGGGGCAGGGGGCGGTGGCTTATGACTTAAGTTTGACCCATCAGAACCTGTCTTTCAGGATGTCGACTCCTGAGCAGGTGACCTTAGAACGCAGGGACAAACAGAGATCATTCCTACCTGACAGTTAGCCTGTTTCCACTAAGTTACAAGCAGTGGGGCAACAGAGCTCCTGGGCTTTTCACCATCCCAAACCTGGACCTCCAGCCCCCAATCAATTCTGGGAGCCACCTCCACCACCACACACACACACTCACATGCGTACACACATGCTTCCATTAAATTCCTCTGCTTTGGTTAGCTGGACTCAGTTTCTTTGGAAGAATTCAGAAGAACCTCACGTTTGTTCATGTCATTAATCTCCTTTGTGCCAGATACTGTCTGCCAGGTACTGGGGACAGAAAGAAATACGACAGGCCCTGGTCTTCAGGTAAGCAAGTCAGTGTGTCTTAGTTTGAGTTCACCCATTAGCAAACCTTGAGACAAGTATTCAAGTGCAAATCGTTTATGTAGGAAGTGGTCCTTGGAAGCACCGGGTCAGGGAGTAGAGAAGAAATAAGACAAGCCAGGGAAGAAGGCGTGGAAGTAACTTAGAGGGCACATCACGAAGCGAGCTGCCGCAGTGGCAGTTGGAGCCGGCCTGGCTGCAGCCTCCGGGAGACCGTGTAGAACAGGCCTCAAAGTTTCATTTCTCCACCAGCTGCCATCTCTAGAGGCTGTGGGCTCCCCGATACTTTCACTGCCCTGCGTGTGTGGAGACACGGCAGCCTGAACAGCCCTGAGGCAGAGGCACAGAATGGAGAATGCCAAGGGGCCATAGTTGGGCCACCATGTCCACAGCTGAGGAATGCAGTGAAGAGAGATTTCTTTGGGTTCCCTAAGAGAACGAGGACAGAGATGGTGAGCACCGGAAGAGAGCAGTCAGTTCCAGAGAGACAATGTCAGACTTGAGTGACGTCCTTCATGAAGGCCTTCCAAGCATGATGGGTTTTGACTGTGAACTTGTAGGTGTGGTAAAGGAAGGCCAGCTGGAAAGAAAACCAGCTGTTCTGTGGTCCCACCCCAGAAGGAGCCCAACTGCAGGCAGCCTGCTGGGCTCTAAGGGAGAGGCAAGAGCAAGGAGGCTGGTGAGTGGGGGCCCCCCCGAGGGCAGCAGCCTCTCACCAGCCTTCTGCTCCCATGGGCACCAGAGCCACCAGCTGAGTCTCTACCAGCTACCAGAAATGCGTTTTAAATCACTCAGTTTTATTGAGGGCCCAACCCCAGCTCTTCACACTGATTTTTTTTTTTTTTCAACTTTTTTATTTTAAGTGTGTTTTTCCAGGACCCATCGGCTCCAAGTCAAGTAGTTGTTTCAATCTAGTTGTGGAAGGCACAGCTCACACTGGCCCATGTGGGGATCAAACTGGCAATCCTGCTGTTGTGAGCATTACGCTCTAACCAACTGAACTAACCGGCCACCCCTTCACACTGATTCTTGACTCCTGGTGAGGAAGTGCACTGATGACCCACGTCAGGAAACAGCACTGGGAGGTGAAGGGTCTTGCCCAAGGTTTTGTGGCTTGAGCAAAGCCAGAGTAGGGTGTGAACCCAGGTAGCGTGGTTCGCAGGCCTGTGCTCCCAGCATTTCCAGAAGGATTATTTAAAAATACAGGGGAGGTCATGTTCCTGCTCTGTTAATACACAGAAGGCTGTTTGTTTGTTAAGTGACAAGTGACATAAAATGAAATTCGCGGAAGGCTGCTGGCTGCTTGGATGTCTGCAGAGGGCCTCACCCAGGAAGGTGAACTTGAAGGATGGCCAGGCATGGGTGGAGTGCAGGGACATGGTGAGGAGAAGTTTCCCTGGGCAGCAGGCTGTGGCACGGCCAGGTGGGAGGGGACAGGCACTGCTGCGCTGCAGGATGAGACGCGCCCTCCATCTGAAATGGCAGGGATCCCGATGTAGGAGTCACCCTGTCAGGCACCAATGAGCAAGAGGTTTGCAAAGGGTGAAGAAGACACTGTCCTTTCTCGCAAACAGAATCACAGTCCAGTGGAGGAGATCTAAAAGGCCACAACAAATGGTGGAGGGCGGTGACAGCTGCCAGGACAGGGTATGACAGAGGCCTGGAAGTGGAGGAGGACCCGGGAAGTGGGGAGGGCAATGCGGTCCGGATCCTTCTAAGGAAATGCCAGCCCTGCCTCCTCACCACCCCCCATACTCCTCTGTCTGCAGGCTCCTATCCACCCAGTGCCCAGGCTAGAGGCCTCCTTCTCCTCTGGGCCCCAGCCATCATGCCTGCCCACCCTTTATGCCTCGTCCTCTCTCCTTGCAGGGATCAGTAGGTTGCATTCACACATAATGTGCTACAGTTAGCGGGACAATGCCCCATCCCCACCACCCAGACTTCCACTGTCTTGGAGTTATGTTTGCACGAGGACGTGGAGTTTCAGGCAGTGCCGGCAGCGGTGCGTTCTCAGGGGGCCAGATGGGGTTTGGGTGCTCATAGTCTTGTGACAGATCTGAGGACAGCAATCCTCTTGGACACACACAGCCTGAGCCTTTGCAGCTTAGCCACGTCTGGGAAGCTTTGCGGCTCTTTGGGTACTGAGGTGATGCACCAGGTAAAGAGAGCTGCCCCTCACAGGGTGCTGTTCTGGAGGTGCTCTGAACCCCACAACTCAAGCCTTGTTCCATCTGATCTTGAGATACTCCAGGGTGGGCATAAGGCAAGGTCATTAAATTGAAGTTCTACTCGCTTCTGCTGCTGAGAGAGCTCTAGCCACAGACTAAGATGCCTTTTCTTTAACCCCCTCCGCAATCATTTGGGATGGGCGGGGGTTTGCAGGGGCTGCAGACAAGGGCCAGGTGGCAGAGGGTGGCCCTGCTGCAGGAAGGCTGCTCCTGGCTCCTTTGCATCCCAGCAGCCCCCCTGGCAGTTCAGGGACTGGGGCAGAAGCTGCTGTCTCCAGGGTGGAGAAGAGGGAGCTGGGGCAGCCAGGGTGGGCTTGTGTGCAGGGCTCAGGACAGCGTGTGCAACTGGAGCAGAAGCCTCTTCTAAAGAGTGTACATACATGGCTGTGGGGGCAGGGTCTTCTCCGAAAGGGAGATTTGGTCTGGGGCTTGCCAACAGCTATGAGTGACCGTGATATAGTGGGTATTAGGGGTGTTCTTGACGGGAGCTGAGAGTTGGGGGACAAACTGGGCCTTTGCTCCTTAAGTGAAGGGTCTCAGTGCTGGCCCTGACTAGTGTTTAACCCGAATGTGTGCTTGAGCGTGGGTGTGCAGGTCTGTCCGGCCCATCCAACCTGTGCTGCTTGCGCTGCCCTGCTCCACCCGTAGACTGGCTGCAGAAATTCTCCAAGGTCTGCCCCAACACCCCCAACCCGGCCTAACCAGCAATTCTTCCCTCACATCCACCACGACTTCGCATTCCAGGGCCCAGCCCATGCACAGGTGAGCACAGGCCACTGCCCTGAGGCTGGACTGGACAAAACTTGAGCCAGACGCATAGGGAGGCTCAGGCCCGGTGAGTGAAGGGAATGAGGACTCTTTCAGGCCAGTGTCCGGATGCAGGCTCTGCAGTTTCTGCCCCGCCCCACAGGCTTTAATACCTGTCCTAATCCCTTCTGTTAATGAGGCTGGCTGGGGGTGGGAGGAGGGACTAGTGAGCCCGGAGAGGCCCTGGGAGCTGCTCTGCCCGAATCCCATAGACCTTGGGAGGGGTGGGCTCTTGTTCTGGGCTCTGGAAACCAGGGTCACTCAGGAAGGCCATCAACCCAGGGACTGGGGCTCTGTGCCCTAGAGCTCCAAAGTGAGCTCATTGGGACAAAGAGTTTAGATCTGATTTGAAACTGTGTATCGATCATTTACTGATGTTAACCGGCTTCCCTGATTGCTAGACTAAGTTGATCTTGGGCGACTGGCACAGCTTGGGAGGGTGAAGAATGTGTGAACAAACCCACCATAGGCTGTTTACATTTCTATTGTCCTCTGTTTGTCTAAACCTCAGGAGGTTTCCTCTGCCACCCCCCACCTTGATTTGGGTCTCTGCTCCTGTTCAGAACTTGAATTTCACAAGTAGGTGTGAATTTCACCAATCTTCTATGTCTTACCTGGAAGTGGGGCAGTTCAGGCCTCAGCCCACATGCATTTAATGAACATCATTTGCACTGAGGGAGGCCCCGAGGGGCTGTCTCTAGGTCTCTGGGACCCGTCCTTAGCCGGTTTGCCATCTTGGTATCATTCAGGCAGCCCCTTGCTGTGCAGGGGTCCGAGGCTATGATAATTAAGGTCTTTTGAGGCTCTCAGCTGAAAGATTATGGGGCCCCACCCCAGCACAGATAATAGGATGTCTAACCACCTCTGGAGAGTTCTCCTGGCAACCACTTCGATTAATTTTTAAATAGCCTTTTTATTTTAGAACTTTTAGATTTACAGAAAAAGTGTGAAGATAACACAGCGCGTTTTCATATATCCCTGCACCCAGTTTCCCCTAGTATTAGTATATTAGCCTGGTACATTTTTTACAAGTAATGAACCAATATTAATACATTAGTATTAACTAAAGTCTATATATACTTTATGCAGATTTCCTGAGCTTTTTTTTTTTCCTGACCTAATATCCTTTTCTGTCCCAGGATCCCAATCCAGGACACCACACTACATTTGGTTGTCATGTCTCCTTACGTTCCTCCGGGCTGACAGTTTCTCAGCCTTGCCTTGTTTTTGATGAGCTTGACACTTTGAAAAAGGACCTGTCAGGTAGTTTATAGAATATCCTTCAATTGGGGGGACAGTGTTTCTTATGATTAGAAGGGGTTATGGGTTTTGGGGAGGAAGGTCACAGAGATAAAGTTCTTTGATTAATTTTTAATATAAAAATAAAATTAGTTGCAAAATTGTTTGTTTTTCTCTCCCAACCCTCCCTCCCTTCCTTCTTTCCTGCTTTTTCTCTTTTTCTTCCTCGGCACACCTGCTTTGCCTGTCCCAAGCACTTCTCCCATCTATCTGCTGGGTAGTGGAGCACTGGGTCAGGGCATCAGAGCTGAAGAGTAGAGGGGCAGGTCGCTCTGGACCGGAGAGGACCAGGGCAGGAGGGGGGCCAGTGTGGTGCAGCGGCTAAGATTATGGACTGGCGGGGTGGCCGGGTGGCTCAGTTGGTTAGAGAGCAAGCTCGGGGCAACAGGGCTGCCGGTTGGATTCCCACATGGGCCGTCGAGCTGCGCCCTCTGCAACTAGAATGAAGTCAATGAGCTGCCGCTCAGCTCCCGGGTGGCCAGATGGCTCAGTTGGTTGGAGTGCAGGCTCTCAACCACAAGGTTGCGGATTCGACTTCCGCAAGGGATAGTGGGCTGCGCCCCCTGCAACTAACAACTGGGCCTGGAGCTGAGCTGCGCTCTCCACAACTAAGATTGAAAGGACAACAACATGACTTGGAAAAGTCCTGGAAGTACACACAGTTCCCCAATAAAGTCCAGTTCTCCTTCCCCAGTAAAATCTTTAATAATAATAATAATAGACTTGCTGGGTTCAAGTGCCGGGAAGTCTTGCACTTTCTGCGTCTCTGTTAAGAGCACCCACCTATTTGGGGTTGTTGGGGGCACTAAGCGGCAGTGAGCGGCTAGAGAATAGCCTCACCAAAGGGGGTGCTTGAGGTGAGCCCTAAAGACAGGAATGGTGGGAGATAAGGCACAACACCCCCCCTTGCCACAAAGGCACTACAGCAGAGCAGCACTCTGGCCTGGCTCCTGGGCTGCAGGGAACATCGCTAATGACAGGGCGGCCTCCCTAGAACACCTACTAGCTCCCATCTGCTGGGCACGCACTCGCCAGGCTAGGTGCCTGGAAGGGGTCCTGTGAGGAGCTATTATTACAGCCCCTTTACGGAAGAGGAAGCGAAGGCCCCACCCACTGCACTGGCCTAAATCAATGTATTTTAAACCAAGGGTGTCATGGAAAAAGCCAGAAAGAGGTTTTCCTTCTCTAAAACCTTTCTCTTCTAGGGATTCCTGGACTTCCTTTAACAATTCTGAATAAAAGCGGATTCTGAATAAAAGCCGCACTAGCCCTTTGCCCTGGAGAGTTTCAATGAGGCGACTCCAGTCCGGATTTCTGAGCAGGAAGACCTGAGCCTGCCCCCTGCCAGCACTGTGTGACTTTGGGTGAGTCTCCTAACCTAAGTTTCCTTTTCTGCACTGGGGGTATGGGGGGGTGGGGCGGGAGACAAAGGCTATTGAATAGTTAATATGTACTGCTGATCAGCAGGACTCCTATTTAAATAGCATTTGCTGTTTTCCAACAAGCTTAATAGCAGAAGAACTAGAAACAATGCAAATAAATGTACAACAGCCAGTAGGTTTTCAAAAACTTTTGAGAATATTCACTAGGTGAAATAATAAGCAGCCACTGAAAATGATATTGACCGAAATGTACCATAGTATCCTGAAGTGGATCTTGGAACAGAAAAAGGATATTTGAAAAAACCGGGGAAACGGAATAAAGTCTGGAGTTCAACAAATAGTATTAACGTTAATTTCTTAGTTTTGGTAAATGAATGTTAACATAAAGGAAGCCAGGTGAAGGTTTATGGGGACTCTATGTATTATTTTTGTAATTTTTGTTTAAATCTAAAATTACTACAAAAAAACCTTAATGATATTCACAAGTTGTAGTAGAGGAAAGATAGGGCTAAAATGTTAAATGATAAAAGCAGAATTCAAAATTGTGTGACAGTATGATTACAACTATGCAAAAGTTTTTTTCATAGAAAAAGGAAAAGAAAACATGCAAATTTTCAACAGTCTATTTGGTTGACCATGAAACGGTGAGTAATTTAAATCCTATTTTTTTATGTTTTCCAATTTTTCCTTAATATGGGATCTCAACCACTCCAAACTCTTCAGAGGGTGCGAACGTCAGAAGGGGTTGGTTAATTTCAGCGGAAAAGGGCAGGATCACTCTCAAATGGCAGTGACAGTGTTGGGGATCAGGCCACCATAGCCCAGGTTACACACACTGGATGACACCTATAGGCTTGCCATCCACACCCACAGCCTGGACGATGCATATATCCAGCCCAGCCTCAAATCCTCGACTTTGTACTTGCTAGCTTGGGACCTTGGACAAGTTTCTTAAACTCTCTGCCCCTGAGTTTCCTCATCTATAAAATGGGGCTGCTAATAACTGTATCTTCCTTTTAGGGTAGTTATGAGGACTGAGTTACTATTAGAACTGAATGAGTTACTATTAGAACTGTCTGGCATGTAGTAAGCTCTATATATTTATTACAGAAAAAATACAGCTGGTGTCACCAGAATGAATTTAAACGTCCCTCTTGTCTCTTGCCCCAGACTCAAAGTCCTAAGGAGGAGGTGGAGGGAGCAGGAGAAGTGGATGTTGGTGAAGTCCCACCTGCCAGGGTCAGGAGAGTGTGAGCGTGCAGTGGGTGGTCCGGCTTCCGTGGGGGGAGGGCGCTGCCTCCTTGCAAGACCGCACAGAGGCCTGAGAAACCCGGGAGGGACCAGATACAGGGCTGGGAGGCAGAGATTTCATAGTAAGTGCTCAACGATGAATTGTTGAAGGAATGAAAATTCATGAATGAATGAACTGAATAGGAAACCAAAGCAAACACAACAACTACAACAACAAAGAACAGAGCTCATTTAAGGGGAGATCCCATGAAGAAGGAGGAGGGGGTTGGGAAAAGGAGACGAACAAGATCTTGAAGTGTCTTGGAGGTAGCAGCTCAGGTGATGATGGCATTCACCTCTGCCTCTACACCCTGTGGTCAGGTGGTCCTGGCCTGGAGGAGGGGGCAGAGGTGAATGGAAAGTTGCAGAGATGGACCTAGGGCACGTGACTGGTTACAATTGTAAAGTACTCTTTATCTGGCCATTTCTTTTTTTTTTTTGGTGGGGGGAGGAGTCGGGGTATGAAAGTGAAAAGTAGAGAGCCCAGGATGTCTGAAGTGGCATTGTTGGGCCAGAGGGAAGCTCTGAAGGATGTCACCTTTTGGCTACGTGACTTTGCTTTGTCACATGACTCAGCTCCTTCGGCTGGTAAAAGTACAAGAGTACAGGGAGAAGAGAGTTGGAAACTCAGCTGACCTTTCCCTGCAGCCTTCCGCCCCGCCCCCATCATTGCGTCTGGGTCTCCATGGAGGCTAGTTATCCAGCAGGAAGGACCCCAGGGTCCTCCAGAGACTTCTCTTCTTCCCTTCCCTCCTCCTCCTGCCAGCCCCCCCAAGATAGTTCTGGCACACGGTGCATGCCCCCAGGTGCTGGCTCACAGCACCTTACATCCTAGGAGCTCTCCCTTGGGGTTCCTTGACGTTCTTTGAGAATTTTGATCATCTCCCCAGCTATGTTACAAATTCTGGGGTGGGTTCGGGGAAAGCGGGGCAGGGACTGAGGAAGACTCCACAGGTGTAGCATAAAGGGAAAAGTGAGTCTGGGTTACGGGCCCCACGTGGGAAGAGTTTTGCTGCGAGGTCTTGTTTGATCTCACTCCAGCCAACGCACTTGACCATAATTTTGCCAGGTGGTAATTGCAGGGCTAGGATTCAAACCCTAGATTCTGACCTAGCACCATAACAAACTGGGGACAGCGTGCCCAGACTGGCCAGAATGGTCAAGTCGCTTGGCCACTCTGAGCTTGTTGGGGTGGGCACCGCTCAGTGGGTGGCAGTTGGTGAGAGTGGTGTATCACCCCGACAGGGCCCCAGGCTGGAGTGATGGGCAGATCTCCATGCCTGGTCTCCCTGCGTCACCCCCATGCAGGGGTGAGGCTCCTCTCCTTGGGCCCTGCTGCCCTCTGCTGGTCAAGGTCCAGGCGCCTGGCGAGCACCCAGAGGAGGTCAGGAGCTGGAGCTGGGAGTCCTGACTCGTTCTGTGTCCAAGTGCCCAGCTCTTGCTCTGCCACTCACTGCTTTTGGTCTCACGCTAGCTCTTTGAAACTGTTTCCTCATCTGTAAAGCGGGGATTTGTGAGGATTGAATGAGGTAGGATGTACAGAATGTCACCTGTAAAGCCTGGCCAGACAGGCCTCTGTGATGCTCTCCTGGTGGGCAGACAGGAGCAGGGTCCTAGAATAATCCTGTTGCAGATGCACGGGTGTGGTGGGCGAGCTTGGAGTCAGCTGTGTCATTCAGTGGGAAGCACCTCCCTGGTCCTCCCATCCCCAGCTCCCCTCCTGTTTATCTAATGGCAGGAGCAGGCTGCCGAGTGGATACTGGACACTCCCCTCCCCAACTGGTTGTGTCGACACTGGAGCTCCCACGGAGGATGGAGGATGGAGGTTTGGAAGGCAAAGACCACATCCTGCTCACCCCCCACCGCCGCCCCCCCGCCCTGCACTCAGCACTGGACCAGGCTTGATGTCGCCACTGCAAACATAAGCCCTGCAGGAATTCCAGCCCCATCCTCCTGGATCCCCTTGCAGGGTCCAGCCAGCCTTACACAGAGTCCGCTGCTTTATACTCCACGTCCACTCTGAGACTTCCCATCTTTGTCACCAGGAAGGTCTGCTGACTCCCTCCCTCCTCCTCCCAGGGCATGGTGACTCAGGGAAGAGAGAACCAACATCCATCAAACATGTCCATTCTTGCTTCTGCTTTGCAGATCCTTCAACAACCTTGCAGGGTAAACAGTGACCCTCATTTCATAGTTAATAACTCTAGTTGTTCACTGACTGAATAAGCACCAGTTGTATGAGTTTGTTCAATCCTCCTAACATTTCAGGAGGTAGGTCCTACTCATATCCTCATTTTCCAGATAAGGAAAAGGACACAAAGTAAGCCCTAGGGACTTGTCCAAAGTCACAGAGCTGGTAAATTGCAGAACCAGGATTTGAACCCAGGAAAATCCCCTACTTTCCACAATCCGTCCTTAACCAGAAGCATTTAGCTTGGAGGTCAAGCCCTGGAGCGTAGGGAGGGTGGTCAGCTAGTCCATTTCGGACATCTGCTCCTCAGCCTGGTCACAGGCTTTGCTGATTCCCTAGCCAGTGGCTTTGGGATGACTTCCTAGGGGTCATGAGTTCTCATCCTCCAAAGGAAGGGCCCCCAGGAGCAGAAGGAGACCAGCGAGAGCCAAGAGGGAGACCTGAAGTGGCGTATCTGCCAGATGTGGGGCCAGGGTGCTATGCAGGCAGAGGGGAGAGGAGAGTTCCATGACTCACAGATGCCAGGGAGTGGCCTGTCCTGGAGGAAATGACTTGGGGTCCCCACCTCCACCCCTTGCCTTCCCAGCAGACAACCCCGAGGCCAGGCGGAGGCGGTGTGGAGAAATGAAGACAGGGTGGTTTGTGGTTGTTGGCCCGACTGGCCTCTGGCCTGCGCTCTCCCCGGCTCCCACTTGTCTGGCCGAGCCACCCTGCCAGGCGGGGTTGTGAGGAACTGAAAGAGGGGTTTGGTGGGTGAGGAGGAGGAGAATAACAACCATCCATAATAACAAGCCTCCCTGGCTGCTTGGTGGGCGTCTCTAAATGCTGCTACTCACTGTGCCCTCCTGTGACACCTGAAATGGCTGCATGTGGCCGCTGGGAGGCATCGGGCCTGAAGCTGGAAATGGGCCACCTAACATTCCCTCCTCTCCCAGGGCGGCTGTCTCAGTGCGTGGAAGGGGCTCACCTTCTCCGCCTTTCTCACGCAGGGGAGAGCCGGCATTCTTCCCTCTCTCTCAGTGTCCCCACCCTTCCCACAGTACACCCTTGCTGTGGCATAGGCTACCCAGCCCAGAAGTCACATGGCCTTCACTTGTGGTGGCTTGTTTCTTGTTTCTAGACGTCTGCAGCTGCCCAACTGGTCTACGGCTCTCACCTCCACCCTCCCAGTCACCTGGTCCCGCCACCAGACCTGTCATCTTAAGGAATCCAACCTAGCCTTTCTCACAGCATGGAAAGAAAGGCCAGTTCCTTAGCCAAGGGGCTCTGGCAAAGACAATGGATGTTTTGGTGTGCATGCAGTGAGGTGGGAATGAGGAAGCCAGCAGATCCATAGACTTCCTGGAGGTGGTGTCTTGAGCTGGCAGCTAAAGGATTTGGGGGTGGAGGAGCCTTGGACAGGCAGTGACTGGGAGGAAGGGTGTGCTGAGATGGGGGAACAGCCTCAGAAAAGGCTTGGAGGCTGGTAGGGGTCATTAGCGCTCCCAGGGTATGGCTGCGGGTGTCAGGCGTCCAGGCCGAGAGCCTGGAGACTGGGAGACTTGTGTGGCAATCTAGGCAGGAGCGGATGAGGGCCTGAAGTAGAGCACTGGTTCATAGCAGCCATCCATCCGTCACACCACCATTCTTTAGTACCTCCTGTGTGCTAGGCACAGGGGATTCGGACTCACCAGTCTGTGCTCTAGGGGAGCTGGCCATCCCATGGGGAGACAGACAGGACAGGACCATGTGAAATGTGACCAGCTCTCAAAGAAAGGAAAGGGGAGCAGCTAAGCGTGGGTCAAGGACAGGGCTTGGATCCGGTCCCACTCCAGCACCTACATGGGGTGGGCTCTTAACTACCATGGAACATGTGTGTAAAGGCATTTCAAAACAAGAGTGACACAACTAACAGGTGACGTCATTTTAGTTGTTACAGTTACCACTGGGAAGGGCGGGGGAAGCAGGGGTTGTGGGGTGAGTGGAGGGGGGGTGTCCTAGGACCGCCTGGTGCTGCCTGAAGATGCAGCCCCAGGAATAGCCACGAGGTGGCACCAGGCTGCCCGTCTGCTCCAGGAGGTGCCGGTCCAGGGCTGGGACCTGGGAGTGGTAGTGATTCTAAGGGACTTCAGGACTAGCCCTCCTCAGGGCTGGTGGGCCCGGGAACCCCCTTCCTCAGGCCTCAGAGGGGTTTCACTTCAGCCCAGGGATCCCAGCCCCAGGGTCAGGGGCCCAGCCTCGGTGGTGCCCATCTGTCTGAGGGTCAGTTCGGCAGTCACAGTCTGGGGACTGGGTCCAGCCCAGCCAACTAGGCAGAAGGTCAGCACCCAGCTCCTTCCGGTTCTGCTGGGGCTGTCGGGGCAGGGAGGGCCCCAAGCTGTCAGGTCACCACGCAAAAGCTCTGGGTAATCCGCCTCCAGAAGTTGCGACTGCGGCTGCTGAGGGCCACCTCGGCAGCCTCCTGGAAGACGGCATGGACGTTTTCGTGGAGAAGAGCTGAGCACTCGAGGTAGGCCACGGCGCCCACGGACCTCGCCATCTCCTGGCCCTAACAGGGAGAGTGGATGGGGCAGCTGTGAGGTGGGGGCCGCTGGGCGCCTCACTCCAGCCTTCCCACAGCCCTCTTGACCATCCTAGGGAGGCTCTAGGACAAAAGTGGAAGGTACGTTTTTTTCTAGGGCACCCACATACGCTCCCCTTAGCTTGACCAAGTGCTCTCGTGGCTTCATTGGATTTCCCGCCTCGGTCTGGGCTGGGTCTTTGCCTCTCAAGGTACCAACTAATCAAGTTCCCAGGTGTCTAGCAGAGAGAGGCCTGCAGACTGAAGAGCTGAGGGTCCTCTCTGGGCCTCAGGTTCCCCATCTGTGAAGTGGGTGGGTCAGACTATCTGGGTAGCAAGTGCACACTATTTGTTCTCCCTCCTACAGGCAGAACCTTCTAGAGTATTCCAGGTGCCACTGCCAAGCATCAGCCATTCCTGACCCATGACTGCCTCCAAAATGACCCATACCCTGGCCCACACCCCGAGTGTGCTGGACTCTTGGTGCTGTTGAGAGGCTGGGCCGGGTCAGCATATCCCAGAGGTTCCCTCTCCCAATATCCCTGCCTCTGGGCTGGGTTTCTTACCCTGTGGTAAGTCACGGGCTCCAACCTATTTTTCCGCAGCTTCTTCACCAGCGACCTGTCCTTGCGCAGGTCAGTCTTGCAGCCGACAACGATGATGGGCACCTCCTTACAGAAGTGACTCACCTCTGGGTACCACTGTGGGGAGGGAGGTGGCGAGGGTGTGTGTGTGTTAACCATCGGGAGTGCTGTCCCTCTGGGCAGATGGGAGAATGGGCTGCTCTCCTGCCCCCGCCCAGGCTACCTCCTATGCGTTCAGGGAGACCTACTCTGTGCCAGGCTCTAAGACTTTACACCTGTGAACTCATTAATCCCCAGGTCCCTATGAAGCAAGTTCTAGCATCAGTCCCATTGTACACATGTGGTGACTGAGGGTCAGAAAGGCTATATAACTTGGCCTTGGTCACACAACTGGCAGTGGCAGGATTTGAGTCCAGGGACCTGCTCCTACCCCCTCTAGAAAGCTGACTCTCTGCAAGGTAAGTGTTCTCATGACTGCCTCCCCAACTGGGTGAAATATATCAGCAAATAAGTGATCCTTTAAAGATAAAGCATCTCACAACACAGTTGCAGCAGCTGTTTGCCTTTGGGAGGAAGCACTCCCCTCCTGGGTCAGCTGTTCTTTGGAACGTGAGGCTCCAGGCCTAGCTGTGTCAGCCTGCACTACAACCCGGGAGCCCGGAATCCAGAAACAGGGGCTTTATATGTCCAGGAGCAAATGCCTGCTCAGTTTGTCTGTTCTGAAAAAATTGGCATCAAACCAGCTAGCTCCTGGAGCCAGATGGGGCCCATGTGGGGTCCTGGGCAGACTGCCCACACTCCCAGCCCTCACAAAACTGCCCTCGGAAAGGGTGTCCTCCACAACTCCACCTTGCTAAATCCAAAGTAAGTTCTCAGCCCTCACCCTCCCTGAGCCCTGACACTGGGGACTGCGCCCTCCTCAGAGATCTGGTCTGCACTCTACCCCAGGACCCCTCTCTCTTCTTGGATCTTCTTGGATCTTCCCAGCCCCCGGCGCAAGCCATGGGCTCACCTCTCTTCTAGGTGCTCTTGCGCTCCAGGTGATCCCAGGTGACCACTCCTAGCCCATGGCTCTTCCCCACCAGCAGCTCCTAAATGGATCTACCTGACCTGGCTTGGCCTGGCCCTCTTCAGGGAACTGCAGACTCAGACTGCCACCTGCCTATCTGCCACCTCTCTGGGATGTCCAACAGGGCCCCCATCTCCCACCTCGTCACCCCCAGCTTGCTCCTTGGGACATGGCAAGTCCACCTTCCCGTTGCTCTGACCAAAACGTCTCTCTCCCACCCAAACCATCCAAACTGTCTGCAAATCCTGATGGCTTTGCCTTCCAGATTCAGTACCCAGCCACCTCGCACCACCCCTTCTGCTAGCAACCTGGTCCTAGCCACCACCATCTCGTCTGGCCCCCGGAGCCTAGAACAGAGCCTGGTACATAGATGTGCTCAATCAACACTTCTGAATGTTTGTATGGAGCAGGCTGCGTGGGTTCAAATCCCCATGTTCTCACTTCAGTAGATGTGTATCATGGAGCAAGTGATCCAATCTGGAGATAGTGATAGTATCTGCTCCCTAACCTTGTAAGGGGGATAGATGAGTTAATATATATGTAAGTGCCGGGAACAGTGCCTGGCACACGGCAAGTTCTAATGCCATCATCGTTGTGTTATTATTACTAATGCTGTCACTGGCTGTGCTGTGAGGAACTCTGGAGCAGTTTGGGTGGTAATGTGTCATGGGTGAAGCAGAGGAACTCAAGGGACCACATGTCTGACACCTGTGAGCAGCTTCTGGAACCCCTGACATAACGGGTAGGCATCCTGGGAGGCTACTGAGAGGCAGCGGTCACACAGATGGAGGCTGAGAGCTGCTGGAACCTGACGGTTTATGCGACTTTGAGCAGGCCCAGGCGGGGGAGATTCAGGGGTCTCTGGGTCACGCAGCATTCTCAGGCAGGGGCGCAGTAGAAAGAGCCACAGCAGTCTGAGTCTGCAGTAGAGGGCAGGCAAGGAGCACTGGACTAGGAGTCAGAGGCCAGACCCTGCCACCAAATCCCTGTGGGACCCCCAGCTAGTCCCTGACCCCTCTCGGCCTCGGTTTCCCCATATGTATGTCAGAGGCACTGGGTCAAGAGTGCGTGCGGATGAAGCAGTGTGGCCTGGCTATGGGGGCTGTGCCTCCTGGACCCCCAAGACCTACCCGGTTAAAGATGTTGTCAAAGCTGTGTGGGCTGGTGACGTCGAAGCAGAGGAGCAGGACGCTGGCGTCAGGGTAGAACAGGGGCCGCAGGCGGTCATAGTCGACTTGTCCTGGTAAGCAGGGGAGGTCACTCCCTCTGATCTCCTGCCCACTGCAAGTTCCTCCCCAACATTCCTACCAGACCGTGCACACGCATATACCCTGTTTCCCCAAAAATAAGACCTAGCCGGACAATCAGCCCTAATGCATTTTTTGGAGCAAAAATTAATGTAAGACCCGGTCTTATATTATGGTAAAATAAGACCAGGTCTTACATTAATTTTTGCTCCAAAAGACACATTAGAATTGATTGTCCGGCTAGGTCGTATTTTCGGGAAACACGATGTGTGTGTGTGTGTGTGTGTGTGTGTGTGTGTGTGTGTGTGTATCAGGGTCTAGTCCTGTGCCTCAGGGTCCCAATTTCACACTCACGTGGCCACTCAAGTGGCCATTCCTGATGAAGATCCCCCTCTGGGCAGTGTTCTCTGGTCTGCCCACAGGATATGCCAGCCCTGGCCTGGATGAGACCACCTGCCGGGAGAGCCCTGTTCTGGAAGGGGGAGCAAGGCAGAGGCCCAGTCTAGAGGGATTGAGGCCATCACTCAGAAGCTTGCTTTGCCCTGGGCTGAGGCGGTGAGGAGAAAGAGGCAGGTGGCACCCCAGCAAAAACATCTTTGCCCATCTAAGGTAAGGGGGCTGCTGGGACTGTCTGAAGTTAGCTTTAAGCTCTGGAATAAATTGACTGAAACCTCATGTAGAGAAGGTCAGAAGGCTGGAGGGCAGAGGTCAAAGTCCACAGATCTTACAGAAGCTGAAGCCAGGGTGGAATGCTGAGGAGGCCAGGAACAGTCCACTCCTTGAGAACAAAGAGCTCTGGACTCCCCCTTGTCTGGGGGACACAGTGGGCTGTCCTGGGGTAGAGGAGGCAGCAGACTCAGGTGCAGAAGCAAGGAGGGTTCAGGTTCCTGGGGCCCCTAATCCTGGTCCACACCTGTCCCTTGGAGATTGGCTGGCCTTCCCGGTTCAGAAGGAAGGGAGTGGGGTTTGGCTTGGGGCATCTGGGGACCCTCCTTCCATCCTGCCCCTCCCCCCAGCCTTGCACACTCACCTGCTGTGTCCCAGATTTGGAGGTGCACCGGTTTGCCCTTTATTTGCAGATTAACGGTGAGCCGCTCAAACACCGTGGGGGTGTAGCTCTGAGGAAGAAGGGGACAAATAGAGGCTGTGAGAACAACTGAAGGGGGCAGGTGCCACTGCCCAGGCCAGAGCCCAGGAATGCCCGTGGCACCGCCCTCTTTGGGAGCCTGCAGAGTGCAGTAGTTTCTGGAAGTGGTCGGCTGACTGGTGGGGTTGAGGTGTAGAGCCACCACTTCCTAGCTGTGTGCCTGGCAAGGCACCGACCTCCCTGGCCGTCTTCTCCGCGGTTGTAAAGTGGAAAAATTAAAAGTACCCACTGCAGTATGTTGCTGAGATGCCCCACACAGATCCCTTAGCACAGGGCCTGGCACGAAATAAACACCCAAAACATGCCAGCTACTGTTATTTTTATCTTTATCCCCCTGCATCGGGAACTGTCCCATTTCTGAGCCTTCCTTCATGCTGTCCCCTCCTCCTGGAATGACACTAACCTACACTCGTTCATTCATTCATTCATTCATTCATTCATTCATTCATTCATTCCCACTCTCTCCAGGTCCAGTTCTGGGCACTGGGAGCAAGTAATAAACAAGACTCAGTGCCTGCCCCAAGGAGCACGCTGCTTTTTGGGGTCCTTCCTTTGCCTCTCAACCTCTCACAACCCAGCCAAGACCCCTGCCCAGTGCCACCTCCCCCAAGATGCCTTTCTGGATCCCTCCACAGCTCGTGCTCCATCTCTGCCTCTCTTACTTGCCCTGTCGGGACTCAGGAGGAGGTCACCCAGGCCAGAGGCTCCCAGGCCTGCTCTGCCGGAGCTTGCTCCCTCTCAATAAAGTCTGGGTAAATAGAAACAGGTTGGCTTTTGTACACAAATGCAAGAATGTAGCGGGGAGCTTTTACAGATCTGGTCTGAGCAACAGGTGAGGTGTTCAAAACTCCCGCTTCACTTGCCCTCTGCCCCGAGGGGTGCCCTGGACCACTGCAGCTTGTGTCCCCAGGCCTTACTCACTTGCTCAGGGCTGGTCTGTGGGGCCACAGCCCAGGAGACCCTGTCCTCCGCCCATTTCCCATGCCAGGTAGAGCCCCCACCAGCCAGTGACTGGCCGAGTCAGGCCCTGGCTCTGGAAGGGCAGCCCCCTAGTGGTGGCTTGGTGCAGTCCTCCAGGCACTTGGGAAGCTGCTCAGGGAAGGTGGGCACAAAGGGTCCCATAGTAGGCAGCGGGGCCAGATGGAGACTTTGAGGATGGTCCTGATGTAGGGGTTCCACCTACCCTGGACTCTTTCACCTGTCCCCCCTCTACCAATAGGAACAGAAAAGCCTCCACCCACCACCCCGTGCCCCTCTGCCTGACCAGGGCCCCTGCCCTCAGGCCCATTGCCTGGCAGGGGACCGTGTGACATGGTGGCTAGGAGCCCTGCTTTGGAATCAGATGTACCTGGCTTAGGACTAGCTCTGGCATTAACCAGCTATGTGACCTTGGGCCAGTCCCCTCACTGGTAAAAGGAAAAGAGTGTCACCTCACAATGTGATAGGGAAGACGGGTGAAATCAAGCATCCATGCCCACCACTTAGAAAGCTAGTGGCCAGGGACAGTGTCCACACAGCCACTTCCATCCCTCCAGCTGGTGCCCCCTTCCCCAACCCCTCCCTAGTCTGTCACTGGAGGGCAGATGCCTGCGGAGCTCTCAGCGTGGCCACCCACTTACCAGTAGAGGGGTCCTGTGCAGGATTCCCGAGCTGAGGTGCAGGGCAGCCTGCCACTAAGCTCTTGGGAGACACATGTCACTACTTTGCAAATGCCTGTGGAGATGACACCATCACCCACATTCTCCATGGCCCTTTACCTGCACCATCTCTGATCCCTGCAACCTTTGAAAGTTGGTACCAACCCATTTTCCTGATGAGGACACTGAGGCCCAGAGAGGGGAAGTGACTTGTCCAAGGTAACGGACAGATGGCTAAAGACAAAGCCAGGTCTTTCTGGTTCCAGAGGCCAGGTTCTGTCCCCAGACACTTGCCTCTCGTGAGGTCACCAACTCTAGCCACTGGTGGGAGTGACCAGGAAAGTTCCCCCCGCTCCCCCCCTCGATTTCAGGGTGTGGGGTTGGGCTGCTCCTCTGGCTTGTAATTGTCACAACCCTACTCTGGAATGTTATCCTGGAGACTCTATCCGTCTACACCTTCTGTTGTGTTCTTTGAACCCCTAGGCATGGTCACTCTCTGCCCATAGAGCCAAAAAGCCCTTAACCTTATCTGTTGAGCTGTTCTCAGCCAGAAAGGCAGGGCCGAGCCTAGGCTGGACCAGGGTAGAAATGACTCAGGCTTGGGTTTGCCCTCATGGGGCTCACAGACACACAGTTGGATCATTCCAGGATGGGGGACGTAGCTCAAGAGAGGAGAGCGGGGCTTCCCTGGGCAGCACACCCATGGGAGTCCCTGTGTGGAGCGGGAAGACTCAGCTGGTTCGGGAAGGCAGGGCTGGCACTCCCTGTCCCCTCCCACCTCCCCTGCTGTGGGGCCCCTAGGCTTTGGCCCTGTGGGAATGGTTGCTGCCCCAAATGTCAACCAGGAGTCCTCCCGCCTCAGGAGCTCTTTCCACTCTGCTCCCCCTGCCCTGAACCTGAATTTGGGCCAAAGCCAAAGGTTGTTGAGGCCCCTGCAAATCCCAGCCTGTTCTCTGCTCTTTGCTGCAGGCATAAGCCCTAGGGAGATGGGGCCCCAAGTCTCCTTGCTCCTGGCTCCCTGGGCTTGGTGGGCTGCCAGGAGGGGAGTCCAGGGACAGGAGCAGGAGAAGGCTGGGTCCAGCAGGCCGAGCACTGGGGGCTTTGGAAGGTGTCTTATCGGGGGAGGAAGACCTGGGTTCTAGACCAGCGCTGCCACTGCTGGGCCCTGTGCCCCAACGGGAGACTCTGTCTCTCGCCTCGGTTATCCTATCTGAAATGAAGGCCTTTCCAGCTCTAGGACCTTGTATTTCTTTTAAATGAAGAGGCCTCTCTTGTGCCTGGAGGCAGAGGGGTGCCTGGGAATTCAGGATCCCCAAACAGGGAGGAGCCCAGACAAAGCTGCGCCCACCTTCTTGGTGACAAGCATGCCTTCCCTTTCCCTGGCCAGCTCCAGTGTGTCCCAACACCCACATTTCGTCAACTGCGTGGCAATGCCCACTTCTACACTGTAACCTCTTTGAAACCAGGGTCTCACCATCAAGGCTGTCTCAGAGCCCAGGACACTGGTGGTGAGGCACCACCCCTCCCAGCCCCTCTGCTGGGCCCCACTGGCCTGGCCCCTCCGTGGTGCTCTTCCCAGTGTTTCATAATTGTTGGGTTCCCAAGGGCAGCATCTGGGGGCCCGGAAACACATCCCCCACAACTTAAAAAAAATGTGACTGGCCAAAGGAGATGACATCAGCTCCATAAACCACAAAAGACTCAGCTCAACGCTGTCACCGGGGAAAGAAAGTTCCGAGACTGTTACGAGGGTTGGCCTCTCCTGCCTCCCTCATCAGACTCCCCAACGCCTGCACAACCCCAGGGGTTTGTAGGATGCTGGCACAGGTAGGAGGGAGAAGAAGTGTTGGAAGCAAATCCATGGTCTCCCAGGAGAACTAGGCTGAGAGGGGGCATGGGGTGGGTGGGTCCAGCCCATTCTGGTACCTGGTGAGTCCGCCTGAACAGTCAGTAAACATGCTAGTGAAGGACCGGTGGTCAACATGCCCTGAGCACCAAGGATGTGCCAGGTACCACGCGGGGTCATCTGTCAGCCTGACTTTAATTCTCACCAGCACCCTGGCTCTCTCCACCCCAAAAGGTGTCAGGAAATGGAGGCTCAGAGAGGTTAAGCAAGTTCCTGAGGGCCACACAGTTTGTTAGAGGAATGCCAAGGTACCAATCAGCTGTCTGACTTGAGTCTGTTTCCCTTACCCTCCAAGGCAGAGCCCATGGGATGTCCGTGTCAGGGGCAAATCTGGGGGAGAAGAAATGATGTTTCTTTCCCAAGTGAGTCCTTCCTGTTACAGGTTCTGAGCTGAGTATCTGACCTGTATTAACTCACTCTTCACCGCGACACTGGGAAGTGGGCACCATCATTATTCCTATTAAGCAGTCAAGGACACAGGCACAGAGAGGGTAGGAGACTTGCCCAAGGGTACACAGCTGTAAGTAGCAAAGCCATCACTTGAACCCAGGCAGTTTCCAAAGTTGTCAGTCCCTTTTAGCCATGCTGTGCCACCAAGTGTTCCCTTAGGACCTGCCACTACCCAGGTTGCCAAAGTCAGTCCCTGTGACACCTCTCCCAGGTAGGTGCCTTTCTCCAAGATGATATCATTGAGGCCCTCACTCCCGATGGCAGAGCGAGAACTGCCACTGACCCCACGCTCTGCTGGGAGACGTCTCGGGAGGCCAGCGTGGGCACACATCCTGGGCAGCTCCGGCACAGACGGGGCACACCGGGCGCCCGTGCGTAACCGTGACCAGGCGGGGATGCGTGCACAGCAGTGGGCGCCGTGCCCGGAGGGCTGCGGCACTCACCTCGGGGAAGGCCCCTTCGGCGAAGACCATCAGCAACGACGTCTTCCCGCAGCCGCCGTCGCCCACCAGGACCACCTTGACGGACCGCACGCCTGGCGGCGCCTCCTCACCCGCAGCCTGGGCCGCCTTCATCGCGGGGCCGGCCGAGGGGCCGGGCGCGCAGCGGCGTCCGCCCGGGCTGCGGCGAAGGCCGGGTGCAGGGCAGGCCCGGCGGGGCAGGAATGTGGAAGGGGCGGGGCGGCGGGAGGAAGTGCGAGCCGGGCTGGGGGCGGGCAGGGGGCGGGCGGGTGGCCGCCGAGCCCAGGTGAGAGGCCCGAGCCGGGATCCCCGCGCGTGGGGCGGCAGAGACGTGGCGGCAGGGCTCGGGCCCTTCCCCTCCCGTCCTGTTTGGCCACTAAAGAAACATTTCTTGAGCACCTACTGTGCGCGTGCACTGAGACCACAGAAGCGGGGGACCCAGACTCAGCATCCGGTCCTCAGGAGGGCACTCTGGTCTGATGGGGAGGAGACAAGTAGCTGGACAGCGACAGTGCGAGTAGGGGTGTGGACAGGGAAAGAGGGGGCACCTGGCCCATTTCCCCTGGAAGGAGGGAAGTGGGGGTCAGCCATGTTAGCCTACCAGTTTGGTGGGATCAGGGACTGGGTTCCAGGTGCCCAGTGGAGCAGGAGCTGGTGACTTTTGATAAAGAAAGAGAGGGAGGGAGGGTAGGAGGTACCAAAGAAGGGAGCAAGTAAGGAGGGAAGGAAGGAAGGAAGAGAAAGAAAGAACATGCATTTTCCCCAGGGCTCTGGAGACCCAGGACACCACCTTCCTCCCTCCAGGTGTTTCGGCCGGGTAGGAATGGGGTGACGTGGACATGGCACTGCCAGGCCTGGCCTGCCTTCCCACAGCCAGCACCAGGAAGTTTCGCTGCAGGTGGGTGACCACCTGTCTCACTTCTGGCTGGAGCATGATCTGGGGAAAGCAATGGAACCTTCCATCGATAAACTGCTTAGATCAAGGTTTGGTACATGCTTGATGCCACGTATGAGTGATCCTTATTATTTAACCAACACTGATGGTTCCTCTGTGCCCAAGAGCCTGGGGGACCCTGAACCATTTAAGAAAAAGTCCCTACTTTGAGAAGCCCGTGCCTAGAATGGGAGATGGGCGGGTATCGGCACGATGAGAGCTACAACAGAGATGACACAGGACGGCTACAGGGAAGAGCGGCCCCTCACTCAGGTTTGGGGGAGGCCGTGTCAGGAAACCCTTCTGAGAAGAGGGGCTACTCTTGAAGAAAAAGTGAGACACAGACGGGGAAGGGGAAGGGTGTTCCAAGCTGAGGGAACAGCACACGCAAGGTATGGAGACGAGACGGGGGTGCTTTGGGGTCACAGTCCTTCCCCAGGACAGAGGGCAAAGTGGGTTGGGGAGCCAGTGCCGGGGGTGAAGCTGAGAGTTAACAGGCCTGGATAATGGAGCACTTCGGATGCCAGGAATTAATACAGAATGAAGTGGAAACTCACTGTCGCCTGACCTCCCACCCCTGGTAGCAGCCAGAATTGAAATCTTTTAAAAATGAGCACAGGGGCCTCCCCCAGTCCTGGACTGAGTGTTTTTGTTGAAGCTCAAAGAAAGGGGGCAGAAGTCTTTGGGTTTCACATTCCCCCACCCCCTTGCAGGTCATGATATCATCTACATAGAGTTCAAAGCTGGACACCTGAAAAAACCCCCTCAGCCCCCTTTGAACTTCACTGTGGCCCAAAGAGGCAGCCAGGGCAGGAGTCACTGCCCCAACGGCAGAGGCAGAGCTCAGACCCCTGACTCCTCTTCTACGCTCACCCAGGACCCCAGTCATCAGGCTGAATGAAGACTCACCTGGTTGGAACGAACATCCCAGGACCTCCCCACCCTTCAGGTGCCCCTTCCTCCCCGAAACTGCCACAGGGCTGGGCAGTGACTTAGAACAGGACTGGGTGTGTCACCACTGAGCAGGGATCTCCGCCCCAAGGAGTGGTGGGGAGGGCCCCAGCCCCCAACGATCAGCTGTCAGACTCATCATCTTCTGTCCTTGCCACTGTTGCTATCATCAGGCTTTGGGTGGCAAGGCTGGGAGGCAGGTGGGGGTGGAGAGTCAGGCAGAGGCATTTGGCCTTGTTTGCTATGGGGATAATCACCTAATGACACCCTTGATGTGTGTCATGCTTTACAGTTTCACTGAACATTTCGTAATAATAACAGTGTCCATGAATGGATCGTTAATCCTGTGCAGCAGGACCTACTGTGCAGCACCTACTGTCCCCTAGTAGGTGGGGATTGTTAGTCCCATTTCACAGAGGAGAAGCCTGAGGCCCAGAGAGGTTAAGTTCTTGTCTAAGATCCACAGCTAGTAAGAGGCAGAATCCTAATTTGAGCACAGGTCTGGTCACAAAGCTGGGCTCTCTCCTGACATCACACCTCATATACTTTAGTCCATTCAGACCTCAGATCTACTGATGTTGAACCCCAGCCTCATACCTCTTGCAGAAGCATGAGCATAGATAGAGCATAGATTGGGGCCCGGAAAAAATCCATCTTGGTTGGCAAAGAATTTACCCAAATCCCAGACATGGCTGGGCCCTGGATGGCACTGTTTTCCTGGTGTTTATTTTGGAGTGGGGAGGGGCCCAGGTCACAGTCAGCCTGGCTAGGATACTGTTTACTGTTGTACTGTTTTCTGTGGCTACAGTTTGCCGCCAGCCTGTGGGTGACTCAGCCCTTGGAGATCCCACTGGTCCCAAGCCCAGAGTCCTTCAGAAACCCTGCCCAGCGGGTCACTACCCCAAAGACCCTAGAACAGCAGAGGTGGCCAGGTTGGCCACCTGTGCCTCAGGATGTTATGTCCAATTGAATGCCTTGCTGGACAAGTGGGAAAGGAAGGAAAATGAGGGAGCAGGGGAGAGAGGAAGGAAAGAAGGAAGGAAGATGGGCTGACTGAAAATAACAACAAACTGAAGAAATGAATAAAAGAATAAACCATTGCATGGATGAATGAATACAGCCCATGACCTGAGTGCGGGGTCAGCAGACAGGTGAGCACCCTCCAGCCTCCATCTGCTCCAAGGCTCCCCAGCCCTGGGACCCTCTGCCCCATTTTCTGACACCCCACCCCCATCCTCCCTGAGGCCCGGGAGTCCCCTGCTGTTCCAACCGAGTCTCTGCTGCCCCCGTGTGGCTGCTATGCTCCCTACACCAAGGGCAGCCCGCTCTGCTTGGGGTTCTGGCTCCGGGTGTGGGGTGTTTATGAACGGCTGAAGCAGAAGGAAAGTGGGTGCCAGGGGGTGGAACTTCAGAGTCTAGTCCTGCCCTTTGGATGCTTTGGCTGCGGACACAGGCCTTTTGCTCCTCTTGCCTCCCTACCCTCCCTCCTTCCCTTTCATCCCAATCTGGTGGATCCCAAGAGCCGGAACGCCACCCAAAGCCTTGACTTCACATATACTGAGCACCTAGTGTGGGCCAGACACGTGGCGTGTGTCATTTATTCCATCCTATGAAGTGTGTATAATTCTTATCCTCTTTGACAATTGAGGAAACTGAGCCCCAAAGAGGACAGATAGTTTGCCCAAGATCCCACAGCTGATAAGTGGAAGAGCTGGGGTTCTAACCCAGGCATTGGGGCTCTAGAACCCATATACCCAGAATCCCCAAAAGTAAGAGATGCGAGGGGCCTTTACAGGCCTTCTTGTCCAAATGCTCCTTCTTCAAATGGGGAAACAGAGGCTCTCGGGGGGGAAGGCACTTGTCTCACAGCGAGTAAGCAGCAGGCCCAGGTCTATGGCAGGCAGAACCCAGAAGAAACTCTTCTCAAGTTTCTTTCTGAGGCTCCCCAGAGCAATTTGATTGGAGCGCAAGCCTGGGGACGCAGGCCTCCTGCCCCTGCCTCCTCTCCCTGCCTCACCATCCTTGATCCTTCTGGGTAGGATGGGAAGATTGATTATGGGGCGGGAGTGGGTGGAGAGCGAGGGAACCCAGTGGCCCAGTCTCAGTGTTTATTTAGCTTGTTGGTTTGTTACTTCCGGTGTCTACAGGCATAGACAACCACAGGCAGAAAGAGGAAGTGAAGTCTGAATCTGCTGTCAAGTGTGGATGATAAAGTAGCTGATCCGGCTCCTCCCACATGCAGGCCTGGCCTGGCCAATGCCGCTGGCCAAATCAGCAACCTCCACACCTGTCCTTTTGGGTGGAGCTCGGCCTGTCCCCGAAGGCTCCCAGACAGGGGGCCTGGGATCCTTGAAGCAGGCCCATGGGCCTGGGGTTGGAGGAGGGGAGAAATGAGGGATGGGAAGGAAGGGGCAAAAGAGATGGAAATAGCTCAATTTGGACCGTGCTGAATGAACCTAAAGCCTGAGGGCAGCTTGGACTGCCCCTCACTGACCTAAAACAGCCTTATGTCCCCCCTTGTCATTTCCAAAGCTGCTTAGAGTGTTCCCCTTCCTGCCTCCCTTCTTCTCACTTGCTCCTGCCCAGGACCCCTCAGTGGCTCCCCATTGCCAGCTGGACAAGGACCTTCAGCCTCAGCCTGGACACAAAGCCGTCCCAGCTCAGCCCTATCCGGTCTCTCCACACTCAGCCGGCTGTGTGGCTCCCTAGACACACGCAACGCTTGTGCTGGCAGTTCCCCTGCTTGGAGGCCCCTCTCTCTCTTCCATGTGTACGGTCCACCCGCCCTGCAAAGCCAGAGCTCATGTTTCCATCTCCTCTGGGAAGCCCTCCCTATCCACCTTTACAGGCCCCTGCAGCAGCCTGTCTCCCTGGTGTTGGGGGAGGGGGTTCCACAGAAGCAGTTCACAGTCAGGCCCTGGGGTGGCCAGGCCTCCTGGGGTATGCTGGGAATTCCCACTCAGATTCTCTTCTTCCCATGTTTACTGTGACCTTCCAGGAGAGGGCAGGGGGAAACCAAAGCAGCCTGGAATCCAGAGGGCCTCCTCTGCTGCCCCTCAGCCCCACCCTTGAGGAATTGAGGGAGGGTTTGGCCTAGTGATTAAGAGGATGACCTTTGGGGGTAGCTGATTAGCTCAGTTGGTTAGAGCATGGTGCTAATAACAGCAAGGTTGCTAGTTTAATCCCTGCATGGGCCCTTATGAGCTGTGCCCTCCTTAAAAAGAAAGAACATGAGCTCTGGAGCAAACCTGAGCTTCAATCCTAACTCTAAGACTTTTTGGCTGTGTGATTTTGGGCTAGTTACCTAACCATTCTGAGCTTTGGTTTCCATATCTGCAAAAGGGGGATGACAATAGTACCTACCTTGAACTGTTGCAGGGTTGCAGGCTGCGCACTAGCTCTCACTGACTCGTACAGCCTTTCCCCTGGCTTTCCCCTGGCTCCCTTCTGCCCATCCTCCCCCAACTTTGCTCTAACAAGGTTGAGAAATTGGCCAAGTGTTTGTCCACTCCTGCCCTTTACCGTATGCTGTTCCCTCTGCCAGGAATGCTTTTTGGGCCTTATCCATCTTTTGCGGCCTCATGCTTCTTGTCCTGAAGACTCAGCAAATCCACTGGAAGCTGCGCTTGATATTCCCTACAGCCATCCGCTCCACCAGGCCTTGCTCAAGGCCCCTTCTCTGAGCTTCCCAAGCAGCCTGATGGCACAGAGGAGACAGATCCCTGTCTCCCCAAGCAGACTGGGGGCTCCTTCTCCTCTGGGCATCCAGCTACAGGGGAAGGAACACTCACAATAACCAGGGCAGAGACCTGAGTCCCTGGTTCCTATAGAAGAGACGAAGGTGATTCGGGCCGAGCAGGACTCTCCAGAAGCCTCCTCCTTCCTGCCCCAGCTTTATTTTGGTTCTAGAATTATTCCAGTCAGCATACTGGGTCCCCACCACACCCATCCCAGGTGCATGGTCAACATTTCATGCAGTTAGAAGGAAGGAAAGAAGGGGAAGAGAAGGTGGAAATACATGGCCTGCACTGCATAGCCACTGGGGTAGAAAGAATCCAGGGTCTCCCAGGCTGCAGAGGTTCTCCCAGGCTGTGTGTCCCCGGGCCCTAAGCTGGCCTGGGCTGTGCAGACCTCCTGGTGCAGGCACTGGGTAGACAGCCTGGCCTCAGGGCTGGGCTATGGAGGTGTCAGGTGAGAGCCACAGTCCTGCCTCTAGTCCCAATTCTGGGACCCCACCCTGTTCCAGCTACGCCCTCCGGCCACATCACTGGGGATAATTAGTGGGCCTGGGTCTCCATGGCTCACCAGGGCCAGAAGCAGCCAGCCTGAGAGCCCATGCACGTATGGGTGGGGGGGCGCCATAGAGTAGATACTAATCCCTCCTGCCCCCAACCTTTGAACCAATAGGGACACCCACCTGTCCACTGGGGCACCCACCCCACAGTTTCAAAGGGTGTACAGCTGCCAGCTTCTGTGGGGCTGCGTTTGGTGGATGGGAGCTTCCTTAGCCAGTGACCCTTCCTCCAGCTGGGGGTGGGAGGGTAGCCAAAGATGATGCATGTAGGGGTGTAACAGCCCAGCCCTTTTGCTTCTGGGCAGGACCCCTCTGGGGTACTATTCACACTCCGAGCTCCCCCAAGCCATCAGGCTGAAGCTAGACTCTCCTGAAGCCACCACTTGCTAGCTGCACCCAGGCTTCCCTCTCTCCCTTAAAGGTTTCTCCTGAGGGTTCTCCCCCATAGACCCCTTGCCCGAGAACTGCCCCCCTCGACTGCCCCTCACTGCTCAGGATGTCCCTCCCTCCGAGGCCCAGCCCAAGGGCCTTCTGCTCCACCATGACATCCCAGGGGCCTACAGCCCACGGAGGCCTCTCCCACAGACCCTATCACCACCAGTCCCCCATAGACTGAGGCACGTCTCTTCCCAACAGGGCCTGGCCTGGAGGGACTTCAACAAAGGCCATGGAGCCAATGCCCGGTTTGTGTGGGACTGAATATTAGGACCTGGGTCTGGGCCTCTGGGCCTTGGAAGGGTTATGGTCCAAGGGAGTAGATTTCACAGAGAATGACTCCGGAGCCAGGTCCCACGTGGCCTGCGGGCCTCTGCTTGGCGTGGTCTCTTGGCCTCTTCTCCTGCCCAAGAGAAGCCCTGGTGTCCACTGCAGTGGCTGAGGACTGTTTGTACGTCCCTGCCATACTTAGGTGGGACCGCCTGCCTGGGATACTCTCAGTTCTTTCCCTGCCACCCCAAACCACAGCTCCCATCGTCCTCCAGCCCCCAGAGCCCTCCCCCAGTCTGCCTGTCTGGGCTACCATTTAGTGCTGAGCAGATCAACAGGATGTGGCATCTTGTTTCCCGATGTCCTCGGGGCTGTGTCTCGATCGTGTCACCCCTCTGATGCCCTAGCACAGCACCTGTCTTTCAAGACTCGCTCCATTCCAGTGCGTGGCACTGGCCAGCTTGGCACTGGCCTTCCAGCAGGGGTAGGGCATGGGGAACTCTGAGAGGCCAAGGTCACCCCAGGCCAAGGAGCACAGCTGTTGGGGACCTCAAAATGGGAGAACAATGGGCCAGTGCCCAGCTGCCCTCCTGGGGCCTGGCCCAGCCACAGCTGGTCCTCAGTGGGAGAAACCCTGGGTCCCACGATACCTAGCCAGGCCCGGTCCTCCACTGCAGTCTGGACAGAGGGACCAAGATGACTGATGGGGACTCCACTGGAGACCCCAGCATTCATGGCTCCAGCTGGACTATGGAGAAGGGTGTTAGAGCTGAGCTTGCACCAGGCTCCAGGCAGCACCAGTGCCCACCCTGGCCTTGCCCCGGCTGCTAGTTTCGCCGGACAGGGTGCCACATGGACACAGGCCTGCGCAGTGTGGCCAGCATCTGGTTCCAGTGCGTGGTGCCCATGCCGCTAGCCGAGGGCCCGATGATGACATGGCCCACGTTGTCGCCGTGGCCATCGCTGCTGCTCTCAGCCACCGTCACACGGAGAGACAGGTCCTAGGGAGGAAGGGACACGGGCGCTGGGGACCAGGGGCAGTGCCAGAGGTGCTCCATGGCTCCCGGGCCCTAGTCCACACATGCTTGGCCCCAGCGGGGATCCAGGTGCGGCTCCCTGAATCCTCACCTTTCATCTGCCTAACCCCACCGCCTTCTGGTTCTGCCTCCCCACACAGCGGCAGCACCAGGTTCAAGTGCCAGCCTCCCCACTACCTTGCTGTGTGACATGGACTGACTTGGGCTCTTCCTACCTCAGTTTCTCCATCTGTAAAATGGTTTCTACCTGTTCTGGGAACAAAATGAGTTAAAATTTACGGAACAGTGTCTATACCCAGTTAGAGCGTTACAATATCTGCTGTTCTTCCTAATATAATTGTAGGCTGGACTCAACTGAGGAAGGGAGAGAACCTGCTTAAGGTCAAAGCAGTGAGGCTGAAACTGGACCCCAGCCTGACCTCTCTTCTCCCCAACCCTTGTCTCCCATCCCAAGACATCTCTGGCCCTTGGAGGCTGGAGTAGTGGCACCGTGACTACCCAGAGGGAAGCAGGGGACAGGTGGGCAGCCTGTCCCGTGAGGGTGACAGAGCAAGGCAATGACACCCCGGACTAACCAGGGATGCGGGCATGTCTGCCTGGATTAGGAACACCCAGACGGAGGCAGAGTTCTGGGCTTTCAAATGCAGACAGGGTATCTTGGGAAGGGAGATCAGGCAGGTTCTGTACAGCCCAGGGCTAAGGGACAGCTTTTGGCTCAAGGCACAAAAAGACTTTCTCATGGTCAGGAATGCCAAGGATGGAGGGAGTAGTGAGGGGAGGTAATGAGTTCCCCATCCTCTGAGGCATGCAAGCAGCACCAGTGGTGTGGCCCAGGCCATGTCCTCTGCAGTGTCCCCCACCCTTGGTCTGTGATATCTGTGCTGGGAGGGGGTCTCCCTGGGGCACATCACCTTCTGAAGGCCACGCACGGGCTGTGGGGAGCTCAGCAGGGCCTCTGCAGGTGGAATCCTGGGAGATTCAGGGCCCTTGGATTCGCCTTCGGAGTTCCCTCCCCTGGGAACTGTTTTGCCTCAGATTTCAGCTGAGCTGACACCTCCTGCAGAAGCCTCCCTGACCACCCAAGTCTGGCACGCTCTTAGTGGTTGAGGATTGTCTGGGGACTTTCCTGCCTGTCCCTTTTGAGCACCAAGGACGCAGAGCCCACCTCCCCAGCACCCACCATAGGGCTGCTATCTAGTGGATGCTCAATAAATTCTTCTCGACTAGATGGTTGAGGCAAACCCTCACCACCTGCAGGAGCCGTGAGAAGCTCGGTGGCAGGGGATGGAGTGGTCTCAGAGCCCTGGGGGTGACATGGCCTGGCCCCACCACACTCCTTCGTCAATTCCCCCTCACCTGAAGCACAATGGCTGGTACTGAGAAGATCATGGCTTCGTTGAACACTGGGTTGGGATCGTCCCTCTTCACAGCTGTCTTCTTTTTGCTCATCTTTCTCCCATCCTGGAGCAGGTACACCTTGATGTAGGGGTCTGGGTGGGTGAGAGGTGGAGATGAGGGCCCGTGCCACACGCACCTAGTACAGCCCTGCCCAGTCCCAGGGGCCCACTGGCTCCAAACTCCCCAGACCTTCACTATTGCCATTATATCCTACAGTCCTGCCATTGGTCCTTTATTTCTTTTCTATTTGACAGATGAGAAAACTGAGGCTCACACACGTGTCAGAACAGCCGGGCTTTGGACGAGGGCAGCCCACCTCCCAGCCCACACACATGCTCCCTTCACATGATGCTTGGGGAGCTTGGCAGACCCACCACTTTTAATTCTATAAATGGCCCGGGCGCAGACGTCAGCTCTGAGTCACCCAGTGCCTGCTCAGCAGGGCTTGACTCAATGACGTGCAGCTCGGAAATAACAAGTGCCGTCTGCTTGTCACCTCCTGCCCACTGGGTGTCCTTGCTGTGCCTGCCTGGACCCTGGGTCTTCTCAGGCTCCAGTAGGTTGGGCTCCCCCAGCTCTCTGTCTTCAGTTAGCAGGGGCTGAAGGCTCCTGCAGACCTGGGACCTTGGGTCCCCCCGGCACCTCAGGTCCCGCTGGTCCTGGTCCCCATGTAGGATCTGGGATGCAGTCCAACCTCTGGGAACGGGGTCTCCATCATGAATTCCAAGGTGGGACAAGGGTGCCCACCTTCCCTCCCAGTGCCCTAGCCTTCACTGCTGCTTTCTCCTCTCGGACTCCCATCTCTCCCCCGGCAGGGGCTCCCTGCCTCCCTCCGTGGTTCCCATGTTTCCCCAGCTAGATTAATCTTCCCACTGTGCACGGCTCCTGAGCTCAGCCAAAGCTGGGGTTAGGGGCCTGGCACTGTGCCCCACACTTGCTGATGCCTGCAGGTAGGTGCCCAGGGTTTAGCAGCTGGGCCACAGCTACCACCAGCTGCATGGAGGAGCCAGACAGCCAGCAGGGCCTTACCCGCTGTGGTCTTGTCATTGGTCCAGATGAGATTCTTGGCCTTCACCACGACCACAGTGAGGCGCTCGGCTGTGGGGAGGTAGCTGAGGGAGAGCAGGATCTCGCCCACAGCGTCAGCGACCTAGAAGACAGAGGCTCAGAGGGCTTCTGTCCCCTGGACCTCAGGGTCCAGGGAAAGCAGGAAGCTTCTTCCTCCATGGAGAAGTTGCTGCTCTGGGACCCCTTATACCAGGGCACCAGGCTGACGAGATTGAGAAAGAGACCCCCTTCCCCACTCCATGGAGTATGCACCATCCCTCTCTCCCAGCGTGTGGGGGTCTTGTCTTGGAAGGAGGGCAGAGGTTGCCTGTCAAATGTAGCATCCAAATGCAGTTATGGTCCCTCATTCTAGGCCAAGGAAAACATTGTGTGGTGGTGGCATATAGAGGTCCGAGTGGACTGGAATTAGTAGATCATTTGCTTATGCTCCCCCAAAACTCCTACATTTGTAAAGGTAAACATCAGCTTGGTCTCGGAAATAACTCACGTTAGGGCCAGAGGAGAACTTCCTAACAGAAGCGCTATAGGAGTAGAGCTTCTAAAGCTTTGGTGGTAGGAGCAGTAGAAGAGCTGTAAACAGTGGTCAGGGTGTTTTTCATTTGCGTGCAGTAAACTGAGTCTCCTTGAATGTGGCTCAATATCCTAAAGGTGCTGGAGTTTGGGTTGTTGTGGAGGAGAGTGAAGTCCTTCCTCCGAAGTGTATGTGTGTGACGCTCTCTTCACTGGGGAACGAGTGAGCAGACTTACCTTGTTCTGGTCCTGTAAGTAGAGCCAGCCGCTGAACGGCTGCAGCGGGAGGTCGAGGACAGAAAGCTTCAGCTCCACCACCCCCGTGCTGACATTCTGCTCATCCTCATCAATGCCGAAAACAGAAAACCGCAGGCTCTTCTCCTCCAGGGCTGCAGGGTCCAGGGGGATGGAGAACTTCTCGTCGAAGAAGATGGAGTAGGCGTTCCTCTGGATCTGCAGAGAGAAAGGAGGGCACTCCAAAACTGGGAAGGAGGTGGCAGCCAGGCGCCTGCAGGCCTTGACGGAGGGGAGCACTGGACGGAGAGTCCGGGACTTGGGCTTGAGTCCTGGCTCTGCTGTGCCCCAAGCTCAGTGCCAATCTTTCCTTTCCTGGCTCAGCCCTGATGATTTAAAAGCCCTGCTGTCCTCCCCTCAGTGGTGGGCAATCTAATGGCCTGGAACGTGAAGCTTCACAATCAGACCCCAGCTAAGTCCCATCCTTAGTGCCCGTGGCTGCACAGAACCCCGGTGACGCACTGGCTGAGCGGGTCTCTGTCTTTCTTCCACATATTCAAGTCCAGCCCTGGGTCAGGTATGCAGTGAGTATGAATTAACTGTCTGAACAGTTGACAGCCATTGATGTCCCAGCCCCCGAAGAGCCTGTCCCAGGACTCTGAATGTTGTGGGACAGATGGATGGATGGAATGACTAGGCAAGACTGTGTAGACTCCGTTGTGAAGCCCAGACCTGCCTGGTGGGCACCACTGGCCTGTTCCCAGGAAGCTGTGGGAGGGCCCCTGGGAAGGTGCACTTGCGGGCACTGCTCCCCCCTCCATCGGGGGGGGCTGCCTTAGTCACCGCTTGGTGATATTTAAAGAGAGGAGCTCTCATTCCTGGCACCTCGCCTGAAGCTGGGGGGTTGCCCAGCTTGGGGGCAACCACCCACTCGCTGGGCTGGGCTGCTAAGAAGCCCGTCTTCTTAGGAATAAATCCACCAGCACCTCCAGATGCCCTGAGCCACTCACTCTCTTTGGTGACCGCCTGGGCTGTGGGAAGGCTCCTCTTACGCTGCTTCCTCGGAGCTACAGGCCCCACCTGCTCGAGAATGGAGGGCTCCTTCCCCCATGGGATAAAGCCCACCTCCCGGTCCTCACCTCTACATTCAGGCTCTTTCTCCGGCCAAACTAGGCTGTTGGCTGTCCCCTGCCCAGAGGCGCCCAGGCTCCCTGATCACCCATTCTCTGTGTAATGAGCACATGGATGGAGAAATGAGGACCCCGGGGTTGAGTCCCGGGTATCCTGCTCAATTGCTGGGTAGTCTCGGGCAAAGAACTTCCCCAAGCCTCAGTTTCCTCATCTGTAAGATGCCCTCAATCCACCCCGTTGAGGTAATGAGAGAATCGTGGATGTGCTGGGCTCTGGGAACCAGGTTCTCTGCACATAGCAGGCTGTGGTGGCTGCTGTCTGTCAATGTCCCCCCTCCAGGGATGTGACCAGAACACCCAGGGTCCTCCAGGCTGCCGTGGCCATAGGCAGTGTGGATCCGGGCTCAACAGGAAGCCTTCACACTCCCAATAGACAACCTATTGAGCGCTTACCAAGGACTGGACGCTTACCAAGTTTGCATATATTAACACATCCCCTCAAGAATTATGATGCCCATTTGACAGACGGGAAAACCGAGTCATAAACAGCCTCGGTGACTTACCCAAGGTCACGATGCCAGGAAGTAGGAAACCAGGGTTTGAACCCAGGCAGTCAGGCTCCAGGGTCCTGCTCCTAGCCACCCACAGAACTGCCCTTCAGAAGCTGGGCTGTTGCCTCTTGGATCCCACATGCACATGGCTGGTGGTCCGTTCTAGACCCTTCTAGACTGAGGGGGGCAGGATGGGGCGGGAGAGGGATGACAGTCCCCACTACTGAGGGCAAAGGTGAGCAGAGACAGGTGGGTCTCTGAGGAGTCAGAAGGCACTTGGTCCTGCAGATCGTCAGGCTCCTGCTCCGGTCACAGGCCACGGGGTGTTGGCCTCGCCCACCTCAGGATTCCCAGCTTCGGCGTTCAGACCCCTCTGTCCAGCCTGGGTATCCTGGCCGCCAGTGCTGGACAGTAGGATTGTCGCACGTAGGCTTTGCTCCCTCTGGCAAGGCAGAGGGATCCATGGAGGGAGGCGTAGCGCTGGCTCACGGGGGTGTGCTGGGTGCCTCTCCTTGCCCCTCCTGGTTTCCCCCCACCCTGCCCCAGCCTGCTCTCGGCCCCAGAAGCTGAGCTCCGTCAGCTGCATCAACAGGCTCCTTTGCCCAAAGGACACAGTACCTATCAAGGTGGCCCTCTCCACACACCTGTTTCCTTTTGGGCCTGGTAACCTCCCCTCCTCTCCTCATGTCAGACCAGGGTACCACGCTAGCCTTGAGGTTGCCCTACACCCCATCCATACCAATTCTTAACAGTCCTTTTATTAAGCTCTCCCCGAATTAGCCAACTTGCGTGTGTCATCCCTTCCCTGCCAGGACCCCAGGTTGACACAGGGGACGGGTACGGAAACGGACATCTACCACACACTGGATTCATATGGCAAGAGTGCCGAGAACTGTGCACAATGGCAGCCCACAGGTGGAGATCCCAAACTCTGGGTCCTGTCCTCCCTATCGTCAGCACGTTCGGCTCTGGGACCAGAATCCAAACCCACTCTTCAGCGCCCTCCTCAGCTCCTGCCTGGCTGTGCAGACCTGTCTGCCTGGGGAGAACTCCTGAGAGGCGGGCCCACATCTCTGCCCTGCCCCGCAGCCCCCACTTACCCGGGAAATGCCCACGATCTGCTCGTCGGGAAGCAGGCTGACGCGCATGAAGCAGGACTCGAAGCTGGCTTCCTCCCGCTCCAGGAGGTCCTTCCCCTGCAGCACGGCCACGTGGAGGGTGTGGGAGGCGGCATTGTAGTCCATGCTCACCTCCACCTGGCCCAGTGTGAAGTCCTGCCCGAAGGTGTTGCTCACGGAGGAGATGGAGTTGAGGGAGTCCACCGACTGGGACTTCCGGAGGGTCCCGTAGGGGGCCAGGTCCAGCTCACGGCCCATCAGCTCCAGGGGCCCCAGCTCACTGATGCTCTCAAAGGTGTCCTCGATGCTGAGGCTGCCTTTGCGACTGGGTGGTGCCCGAGTGCTGGCCCGCTGGGCATTCCAGGCAGGCACTCTCTGGGGTTAAGAAATGGGGATATGGAAGCATCACAAGGGCATTGGGGTTGAGGAGATGACAAAGACATACAGTTAGCTCTGCTCACTTGAGGTACCTCCAAGATCCCCTTTTGCAAAAACAGGGCATACCTTAGTTTAGAAGGCCCTTGCTTAATGTTACTTCATGTCACTCAGTTTTCTCTCTCTAACCAGATGTAAGAGAGAGCGTTTTCTTAAAATGTTTATTTATATGGATTGAGTTCTATACATAAAGATGTTCATTGCAGTGATGTTTATGAAAAGGAAAAATAGTTAGCAATCTAGGTGTCCAGCAGAAGGGGAATGGGTAAGAATACTGGAGTATGGCTACTCAGTAGATGATTGGGCAGCCTCAAAGGAAGTTTTCAAAAATGTCTACAACATGAGAAAGCTTTCATGTTGGGTAACACTCACCCTAATATTTGAATTTTTCTTTCCTCTAAATTGACCTTAGGAAAACAAAAGCCTTTGTACCACAAGCATCTCCCATGTTGCTGCATGATCTTCATGAACACAATTTTTAATGCTCTCCCCAATTTGCCGTTGAGTGGATAGCCATAATTTATTTTACAATTCTCCTGCTGTTGAACATTGATGTTGTTTCTAATTTTTCACAAATATAAATAATGCAGCACTGAATAGATTTCTCAAAATCCTGGCTTAGAGGACACAGTCCTTTTGAAAGCATTTGATGCATGTCGGCAAAGTGCTCCTTGGAAAAGTTGTGCCAATTTACAGTCCCCCCAACAGAGTGAGAGATAGTCCCCTCTGAAATCCCAAACAAGTGAGCATGTGGGGCCTGTAGCTGGTAACAGATTCTGGCTGTGCTCTCTGGAACATTACATGATGTTAGAAAAATCTCTGCCAAGTGTCAAATGATGAAACATTCAGCAATAGATACAGAGAGCCCTAAAAATGTTTGTACTCCCTCATACAGTAATTCCACATCTGGGCATCCATTCAAAGTATATAATCCCAAATGAAGACAAAGTTTTACATATAAAACATTCACGGCATCATTTATAATGGCATTTAGTGAATCATGGCACATATATAAAAAGGAATCTTACACAGCTATTAAAATGGTGTTTATGATGGGTGTTTGACAATGAGAAAATGCTTCAGCTATAAGTAAGATGAAAGGGGCAGGGTATAAAAATCTAGGTAGAAATGACACCCATTGTGTAAAAACTATGCATGGATAAAAATGGGGGAAAGTAGATTAAAAATATTAGAGAGAAATAAAACAAAATGTTAGTAGTTTAAAAACAGTTAACAGTTGCTTGCCTCTGGGCGGTGGCATTTTGGGAGAGGTTTTTCTTATTTACGAGTATATTTTTCACAGAATGGTTCTTAAAATTGAAAGTATTCATTCAACAAATATTCATCGATTACCTAGCACTGGGCTAGGTTGGAGATATGGAGGAGGATGAGGGTCTCAGAAGGAAATTAACCAGGAGGGGGTAAGGTGAGGAGCGAGTGGGGGCCCACCCTGCAAGTGGCCGGTGGGGACGTGGGGTGCATAACTGGGTGTGTAGCTATGAAGCCTCACCTTCTGCCTGGCCTCTGCGTAGGTCTCGCCGTACTTCTGCTGGAGGTACCTGTAATCGTAGTTGGGGAATGGGGAGGGGCTGGGGAAACTCCCCGATGTCCAGAGCTTCCACAGGCTCACAGCTGCAATTCCCAGCAGCGCCAGGGCCCCGGCAGCGTAGACACCCACCTCCCAGTTGGGGGGGCTCTTGATGACTGCAAGGCAAGAGCAGCCTCTCGTTAGTGGGCCCTGGGGCCCCTCAGGAGTTACAGATGCCCACTCAGGGAGCACTGACTTACTTATTCATTGAACGAATATTTATTGAGTGCCTACTATGTGTTAGGCTAGGTGCTGGGGATCCGGTGTCGAACAAGAATACACTCTGTGGTTTCTGCTTCTACCCCGTCCCACAAAAATAAACATTTCTACCAGCAGTGACACTTGGCTAGAGCAGATGAAGAGCTGTGAATAATGGTTTAATAGTAATTAAGCTTTAAATAAATAGGGTTGTTCTTGCATCTTTGAGTTCTCTGAACTCAGCCTTCAGAGGACCTCTTGCTCCCAGGTAATCAAAGCAGCCCTTTGGGGTCTGGGGAAAGAAGAAGAGGATTTGGGGGACAAAAAGAAATAACCCCTTTTTTTTTTTTTGCCTCAAATCTCATCTAGAACAACCCAATGTCCCTCAATTGATGAATGGATAAATAAAATGGAATAACATAAAAAGGAATGAAGCACGGATACATATTACAACACAGATGAACCTTGAAATCATGCTAAGTGAGGGAAGCCAGTCACAAAAGATTCTATTTATATGTTGTATGATTCTATTTATATGTTAAAAATAGGCAAATCTATGCAGACAGAAAGTAGATTAGTGATTGTCAGGGGCTGGGGGCTGGGAATATGGAATATGGAGTTTCTTTTTAGAGTGATGAATATATTCTAAAAATTGATCATGCAGATGAGTGTGCAATATAATAAAGCCCACTGAATTGTACATTTTAAGTGGGTGAATTTATAGTATATAAATTTATCTCAATAAAGCTGTTACCAAAAAAAAACCCCAACTCAGCCAGAAGTGAGAGGTGGCTGCAGGCTATGCAGGGCGTGGGGACAAATCCAGATGCTCAAATGCTTTTTGGTCACTGATGAGTATATGACTTTCCTATTTAAGCCAAATATGGTAATGAATTATCCCTCAACCGTGATGGCTGAGTCCTTACCCAGCACAGTGCTTGGCATATGGCAGGACCTTACATGTTAAAAGGAAACCTTCTGGGGAGCCAATGAGAGAGTGGGATTCATTTTGCAGATGGTCGCCCTGTTGGCAAAAACAGTTCTCTAAACCATTCTGAGTGTTGCCTCTACTCAATTCAAATGGGGAAACTGAGGCACACAGAGACTGTGCCCAAGGTCATGGAGCCAGGATTCCAGCTCTGACAGGCTCCAGAGCAAGCAGGGGTAACGTCTGACCAACCTGGTCTCGACCCAGCACAGTTCCCTAGTAGCAGCACAGTTAAGGAGGTGGGGAGGGCATTTCAGGGGTGGAGATTTATCATTGTATATCTATTGAGCACCTACTGTGTGCGAGCACCTTGTGGAGTGAGTCAGTCTCAGGTCCAGCTCATGGTCTAGGGGGTGGGGTGGGCAAATAAATAGACAAAACCGAATGATGGGAACAGCCCAGGAGGGCTTCCTGGAGCTAGAGGAGGGATGTCCCTTCCTGGAAGGACATCTACACTGAGATACGAAGGAGCAAGAAGTGTGCCAGGCCAAGGCACCAGGGACTGGGAGTTTAGGGCAGGAAGAGGAGCTGAACAAAGCCCAGAGGGTTCAGAGTGCCCAGTGGGAGGGAGGGAGTGGGGGCGTTGGGGGGCTGGAAGGGCTCCTCACCAATGTTCCCCAAAGTCCAACACATAGGGAGGAACTGTGCCGCAGTGGTAGCCCCTCAGGCAGTGGGAGGCCTCAGCCTGACCCTGCTGCTCTGAGCCCCGCCAGCTCCAGCCACGATCTACACGAACTCGCTCTGGAGAAGGGCTGGGCCCATCCATCAGCCCTGGCATTTATCCAGCACGTAGCACCCTATGAGGGCCCTACCTCCACTTTCTAGAGAACTGAGGCTGGGAGAGGCTGCCACAGGAGTGAGAAAGCAGAGCCTTAGCTCCCTCCCAGCAGGCCACCTGGCCTCTCTGGGCTCAGTTCCCTCATCCGGAAGAAGGAGATGATGACAAAATCATCCCCATCCAGTGGTTCCACCCCGGGGTTTATTCTAAGGGAAAAATCCCAACAAGTTTTCTGTCTGGTGTGAGTCATTCTAGCTGAACTTATTTATAACAGTAGAATCTGAAAACAGCGAGAAGATCTGACCTGGGGCTGTGGCACTGTCTTAGGAGGGAATGTCACTGGCTTTTGAGAATGACAATTGAGGTCGTTAGGCTGTCACTGTGGCAATGCAGAGAGACGTTTAAGACAATGTTAAGAACAAAAAACATCAATCCCCAACATGGTATAACCTTATGATTTTGATGTAAAAATCACATAGTGAATGGACAGGGGCTGGGCGGGCTGAGGAGCAATGAGGGGAAGAAGAAATAAGGAGACAGGGACTATTTATTTATTCGTGACCTTGGTTACCAGAATGTAATTTGTGGGCTAAATGAAACCACAACAAAGGTCTACAGAGGGCCCCAGGCCAGGCCTGCCCAGGTCGGGGAAAGTCCTGGGAGTCTGGTGAATGGCGGATAGGACGGGAACGGACTTGGCTAACTGGAGAGTGAGAGGCAGACAGAGCGGCTCCTGCTGAGATAGGCACAGCAGGGCCTGGGTGCCAGCAGGGGTTAGGCACAGAGGTCAAGCAGGCAATGGGCCGGGCAAGGTGGCAAAGCACAGCCAGACTCCCCTGACAGTGAGGATCGGGGGTGGGGTGAGGGTGGGGGTCTGAAGGACTGAAGCCAGCGCTCCCGTTGGCAGAAAAGGGGGGGCAGGGCTGGGGGCACGAAAGGAACAGCTCCAGGAAGGTGATATGAAATGATGACAATTAACGCTCATTTATTTATTCATTTATTGAGGACCAGCCTTGGGATGGTATGGGAAGAATTCCCAAGGGAAGTGAGGTCTATGCTGAGACCAGAAATGTAGAGGAGGAAGAAGAAGAGGCGTCAGAGTCATAGGTATAATAGATTCCCTTCTCTTTGCTATTTGCCAGGCTCCGTTCCAAGCACTTCCTGTGTATTAACCCATCGAGTTCTCAGAAGGTTCCATTATGATCCCCATTTTACAGATGAGGAAGCTGAGGGATAGAGGAGATATTTGCTGCCAGACAATCTGGCTCCAGATCTGTGCTTGTAACCTCCACACCAGTCTTGAGGACTTAGCCAGGCCAAGGCAGGGAAGTACTCCAGGCAAAGGGAATGGCATACGCAAAGGCCTGGAGTTCGGTTGTGTTTGCACTGTGCTGGGCACGTCACATGGGTTAGCTCATTGAACCTCCCAGCAGTTCTTGAGGTAGGCCTCATTGCCCCATTTTACAGATGAGTAAGTGGAGGCTCAGATAGGTTTTATCACTCATCCAAGGCCATGCCAAGATCTGGCCCAAGACCTGGGAGCCTGCAGGTGAAAAGTGAAAATCCCTAGCTGGGGGTTAGGAAAGGGGTCCCTAGTGTACCTCTCAGCTCAGCCCTGGCTGGCTGGGGGCTGTGCTAGGGCAGGAGCTGAGTGGTAGGGAGTGCCAGCCTGGGAGTCAGGAGACCTGGGTGCATGTCCTGACCCTGTTACTTACTCACTGTCCCTTTCCCTCCCTCCTGCCATCTGTAAACGGGGAGGGGAACATAAGGAGAAAAGATGGTGAGGAGTGTGTCTGGTGTCTTGAGGCCATTCCCAAGCTCCATGCCTGCCGGGGCACACAAGGGAAGGCAGGAGCTGTGTCCCCATCCATCCCTGGCCTGGACAATCTCTGAGTGTAATGTCACATGGATCTAACATCAACGTTCCTGGGTTTCCTTTCACTTGGCTACTTGACAGGTTCCAGGAATGGCCCTGGTGAGTGGATTCTGTGTCACAGGCTCTTCCTTAGAGAGCAGCGGGACACAGGCCTCCAGGGAGATCCCTTCAAGTCAAACGGAGGGAGTTGCTTCCACAAAAGGAGCCAGTGGAGCGGAAAGATGAGGAGACCTCAGACTGCTTCCAGTCCCGTGCCCCCAAGGCTGTGTGCCTTGGGCAAGTCACTGATGGTCCTTACCAGTAAAACAGGGCCATTATTGGTGTCCCACTGATACCCCCACCCCAGGGCTGGTGGGAGGGTCCTGCGAGATGGCATGTTGCCTCTGGGACTCACCATTCAGGTGGTATTCTGCCACGTCCACGGCCATGATGCCCACTGTGGTGGCTGAGACTGGAAGGGAAAAGAGAGTCAGCAAAGAGGGATTCAGAGCAACCCTGTGCCCTGGCCTCCCTGGTGCCCATGCACCTGTCACCCAGAGCGCACACTCAGCTATGAACCCCCCACCACGCAAAAGGAGGTGGTTTTTGAAATAGCATTTTTATTTATTTATTTTCTACTTTTTAAATTTTATTGGGGAATATTGGGGAACAGTGTGCTTCTCCAGGGCCCATCAGCTCCAAGTCGTTGTCCTTCAATCTAGTTGTGGAGGGTGCAGCTCACTGGCCCATGTGGGAATCGAACTGGCAACGCTGTTGTTCAGAGCTCGTGCTCTAACCAACCAAGCTACCCAGCCGCCCCATGAAATAGCATTTTTTAAAAAATGGTGTTTGAAGCTCTCTTCAAGCTCTCTAAGACCTCACTGCAGAGTTGCCAGATAAAACACAAGAAATCCAGTGACATTTGAATTTCAGATTCATTTTTAGTATAAGTACGTCCAAATATTGGGACATACTAAAAATGTATTCATTGTTTATCTGAAACGCAAACGTTGCTGGCATCTGTATTTGGATTTGCTAACTCTGGCACCCCCACCTCACTTCCACTCTACCAACAACAGGCTGACCAGCAGCCACTCTTTGTTACTCATGAGAGCGCCCCCCACCCCCCCCGCCAGGGTGTTCACTAAGCAGTACCATCAGGGGTCACAAAACCTGTCAATGAGGGACCACATAATAAAACGCACGGTGGTCCCATGAGAGTCTAATGGAGCTGAAAATTCCTACTGCCTAGTGACATCTGAGCCACTGTAATGCTGAGGCACAATGCATTATAATTTCCTACAAGTTCAGTACAGTCACAGGCTGTACAGCTTAGTAGCCGAGGTGTGCGATAGGTTACAGCATCTAGGTTTGTGTAAGTGCATGCTACAATGCTCACACAACGAAATCGCCTCATGACGCATTTCTCAGAACGTACCCCGCCATTAAGCGACGCGTGGCTGTACTTAAAACGCTTTTGTTTCAATTGGAAAAGGAAAGGCTGTTTCTGCAAGATTCTGTTCTCAGTCCTTTCACTCCCCACCCCACCCTCCATTCCCAAGTTTTATGAACCGCTGAAGGTCTGAGTTGTTCTTGAAAGGTCTAGAAGCTCATACAAGCCATTAGCTGAACCCAGGGACTGCTCATAAGTTTCTTTACTGTTGTTGCTGAGAAGTAAATTTGCCTCGCAGACATGTTCTAAATGGGGAGAGTTTGTAAAGCGGAGGCCAGGATGAGCTGCGTTGGTCTCACTCGGGGCACACAGAAGAACAGGATAACCCCCACCCCAACCTCTGCATTCCCTCCTGCCACAGAGCGGTGGGCAGAGGCAGATGAGGAGGGTAAACGGGGGTGTGAGAACTGCACTGCGCTTACCCACCCCGGGCGGTGCTTTTCCACTCCTGCGAGAATGGCCGTTCAGCATTGCTGGACATTCTGGCTCTTTAAAGAAAAGCCAGATACCTGGATGTATCATGTACAGTTTCTTGATTTTTTTAAATGTTGCAACCAATTCATCAAAAATGTCAACACCGTTCAGGCACAGTGTAAAAAGCTGCTTGGCTGTGGCTTGCCCGTTTGCAACCCTTCGAAGCAGTCTGTGGACTCTCTTTGGGACTGGGGTCAAGTCAGAGGGTGAACATTTTCCTGGGCATTTTCCGGAATCCTGGGGTTCTCCCCAATTTGGGGCTCCGGAACCAAGAAGTTATGGTGCCTTGACTCAGACATATGGGGTATCCAGCACCTGTGGGAGTGCCTCACGTCCCACGGCGGAGACCTCGAGAAGCAGGGTAGAACAGGGCCCTGCGCGAAGCCCTGCCAGGTGCACAGACTGCTCTTTGCTCCCAGCATCCCTGCTGATGCCCACACTCCCACGGTGAGATGCGGGTTGTCATGGTGATGGGAGGGCGGTGTTAACCAGGAAGGGCTTCACCTGGGTTGACTCAAAGTGGAAGCTCATTCCTGGGACCTGGACTGGAGGTCACGACGATAGTTATTCCTGCCAAGCATTCCTTCATCCAAGCGCAGTTCTAAGCACTGTGCAAATATATATACTACCTCATCTAATCCTCAACAACCCCACGAGGCAGATACTATTATTACCTCTGGTTTGCAGAGGAGAGTCTTGAGTCATAAAGATAAAGTCATTGCCCCAGGCCAGACAGCTGAAAAACTGTTCCGCTCAGGCCATCTGGCTCCATGTTCCTACCCCTGTGCCCAACTTGCAGGCAGGCATGTGGTTTCGAAAGTTTCCTAAGAATCTTCAGGCCAAATCAGGCACTATGTACAAGCCCAAGGTGGCCCTAGTTCCTGGCAGAAGGGGGTCTGGACGCATCGAAACACACGTTAACGTGAACACACAGGTACCAGCCTGCTTCTGCCTTGCTGGGAATCCAATGATGCCAGGGGCTTTCTTTCCTGCACACCTGGCACAAGCTGACTTTGGGAAAGAGAGGCCGCCTGGGATGGCCAATGCCAGCAGCCTGGGCTGAGTACACCCCTGCAGCAAGTACACGTGGTATGGCTGATCTGCTGATCCGACCTCTGGCTGTCTAGGAGCCCCATCCCTCCAAGGATGGTCCATCTCAGACTCTGGACTCCCACACTGCCCGCCTTTCTCCCTCTCCTCATCACAAACCCCCCTGCCTGGGAGCTGTGATTTCAGGGAAGGTGTGATTTCAACGACCCCAGGCACACCCAGACCCGCAGTGGTGCCCTGTGAAGTGGCAGAAGCCAGAGCATATCTGTCTGAGCGGAGGGAGGAGAGAACTCGGGGGAGAGTCAAGGCTCCTGGGTGGGGGCACTGTGAGCACAGCTCTGAATCCCAGATCTGTCCCCTCACTTGCTCTGATTCTCAGTTGTCCCGTCTGTAAAATGGGGCTCCTGCCTGCCCTATCAGGGTGCTAGGAGGGCGGAATGAGAAGTAAGTGTGGTCTTGGCCTGGCAATCATCCAAAAGCCCCCTTTGCTCCTCGTTTAAGCTGTGGAATTGTGTGGGCAGCACTGCCAGCCTACAGATGTGTTTCATTTGTCTTAAATGTAAGTGAGTTTCCAACATTTAAAAATTGGGAAATTTCCCATTAACAACGGATTTCTAAAAAGAAAAGTAAAGAAGGATGGATTGCCAGCTTCTCTTTTAAAGTTAGATCTGGGGGCAGTGGGTCTATACCCTCCCTAACCCCCCAAAATAGCCCGAGCTAGAGCAGAGCAGGCTTTGCCCCTTCAGACAGGGCACTTGCTCTGCAGGCCTGGCACTTTCCACTCACTGCCAGAACCTGCTGGCCCCGGGGAGCGTCCCCGTGCCTGAGCCTGGGAAGCAGGACTTCAGATGCACCAGGGGAGGTTCAGAAATGTTAAGTGACTTGCTCAGGGCAACACAGTCAGCAGGGGTGGAGCCAGGCAGCCCTGCCTGATGCCTCGTCCGGTGCCTCTTCTATTACAGTAGCCACAGCCCCTGTGCCCAGGCCTTCACCTCCCTCAAGACCCCTATGGAGCACATATCCTATCATTAACCCCACTCTGCAGAGGAGGAAAGTGAGGCTCAGAGAAGGTGCTCAAGGTCACCTAACCAGTAAGCAGAGAGCCAAGACCGAGCCGGATGCGGCTCTGCCTCAAGCACCCTTCTTAATGGCTTTACTCACTTTCCCTGAGACCCCCCGACTCCATTCACTGACTACAGCAACCTCAGCAGGTCCGGCTGGCAGCCTGGAGGTCTGCCAGGCAGAGGGGCTGCGGCTTTGGCTCAGAACACGATGCTGACAACGCATGTCCAAGGCCAGGGCAGCCTGTGACCAGAGCTTCCCGAGCTTAAGACACATAGGAAATGGGGCACAACAGGGACAGCCAGAGCTGTCCCAAACCCACTTCTGAGCTCCTCAGGTCCATGTCCCCTTCTTGGCACCCAATCTGTTCATTCTGACCCAAACCTGCATGGAATATGCTCTCTGAAAACAGCTGTAGGTTCAAATCCAGGCTTAATCAAACCTACCTGGCAATACCTACCTAAAGCTATAAGAATTAGACATAATATACGCTAAATGCTGAGCATGATGCCTGGCTCATAGTAGGCGCACAATATAGACCTGATAATTGAATGAATAAATGGATCCCCATTTTAAAGATGAGGACGCTGGGGCCCCTGGTCACTGAGCGTATGAGGAGCAACACCGGGATTGGCGCCAAGGTGCGATGGATCTGGCTTGGGCTCTTGGCCACCATGCCACCTCCTGACTAGGCTTTTCGGGGGTGGAGGTGGGTGGGAAGAACTGCCACTGGCCTTACAGGAATCTGACCATAGCCAGTCCAGGCCCCCTCCTGGGCTTGTCAGAGAAATGGCTTTCCAGGAATTTTGTGCCTCTGCAGGGGAAAAGGGTCCCGTGTCTCTGCTCTTCCCACCCCATTTCCTTGTTCTGCGTCTCCACATCTCTGGCCAGCAGGGTGTTGGCGCTTGCTACCCTCACTCTGAGGTCAACAGGTAGTGGGAATGACAGGAGTGGGGACAGGGCAGCCCTCCACCTCCCAGGCTGCGAGCTTCTTTAGGATCTTTAGGTTTGAAATTCTTTTCAAGTGCTCCCCCCTCCCTGTCTGAGATAACCACATCCTGCTACCCATCCCCCCAAAGCCCACAGAAACCACAGTAAAGACTGGCTAGGGTGGTGGTGGTTGGCATTTGTTGGGCACCTACCATGAGCCAAGTACTGTCTCCAAGGACTCGCCATGTATTATTTTAGCAAGTCCTCCTTGCTGCCCTCCAAGAGGGCTGCTACTCTGCCCATTGTGCTGGTAAAAGAACTGAGGTGCAGGAAATGACTTGCCCATAGTCACCAGAGCTGATGAGAGGCAGAGTCCAAGCTTGGGAGCCCCCACTTCCCCAAGCTGCTGGGGGAAGGTTTCATCTTGCAGAGTCGGAAGGCAGAGGTTTGGGGACATGTCTTGACCCTTCTCTGGAGTGGCTCTCCTGCCTGATCTGGGCCTCAGTTTCCCCATTTCTGTGCCAAAGCACAACTGCTGCCACTCTCCAAACCTGTTCCACTCTGGCTCTGGGAAGGGGCTGATATTCCAGGATGCAGGTTTCCCAGGCACTTTGCGGTGGGGGTGGCCTCACTGAATGAGGAGAGGGGGCTCACCATCCCTCTGTAACCCCTGGAAGGGAGGTCACCAGGTTGGCTGACTCAGGTCTCTTCCACTCAAAGACCTGGCTCCAGGGTCCCACGTTCTGCCCCATTCCCACCGCCTCTTCAGCCCAAAACCACAGCCCGCGGCCCCCAGACCCACACACTTCCTCTCCCAAAGGACAGCAGCCTCGGCGGTTCTGAATGGAAAGCCCCCCACCCAGGCCAGACCGCGGCTGAGGATCCTTTCCTGGGTTCCGGGGGGCCTCCTGGCCATAGGGCACCGACATGCCTCTCAGGATCGGGGCATTTCCTGAAGACCCAGCACCGGTGCTGCGGGAACCCCCAGGGTATACGGGGACAGGAGAATGGGGAGCTGACCCGAGAGCCGGGAGGGGGTGTGAGGCGGGGCCGAGGCAGTGGGGACAGTCAGGGTGCTGACTGTGAATGTGAGGGGCGAGCGTGCAGCGCGGGCGCCCGGGGGGCGTGTAAATGGCCGGGGGAGCCGCGTGTGTGCACACGCGGGGCGGGCGTGCGGGGCGCGGTGCGATGCGCAGTACGTGGAGCGGCTGGGCCGGGGAAGGGCGCCCGGCGTGCGCTGTGCCGGGCGTGCGTGTGCAAGCGCGGCGCAGGTGTGCAGGCACGCGGAGTGCGCGGAGCCCGGGGTCCGCGGCGAGGGGAGGGGGCCGGCGTGAGCCCGCGCGCCCCGCGCTGGGGGCGGCGGGGTGAGTACTCACCTCGGTTCGGGCTCCGGCGTGGGCTCCGGCTCCCGGCTCCGGGTTCCCGGCCGGCCTCGCGCAGCGCGCACGCACCGGCGCCAAGCCTGGCGGTCGCCCGCAACGCCACCCCTGCAGTGTCGCCCGGCGCCCGCCTCGGAGGAGCGCGGCGCGGGCCGGGGGCTCGGCCCGGCCGGGGCGGCGGAAGGGAGCTGCGCCGCAGTCCGGGCACGCTCCCAGGAGCCTGCCGCGCGCTCCCTCGCGCTCGCCCGCCCGCCCGCTCTCCGTTTAATTTAAAGTGACAACCTCGAGCGCTCTCTTCGCTCCGGGGAGCCGCGCGGCGCTTCCGGGGTCTGAGCCGAGGATCCCCAAGCACGCCCGGGCATCCTGGGGTCTCCCCGAGGCGGAGTCCAGCCCATCAGTCGCAGGCTGGGGGTACGAGGGTGGGGTGGGGATGCGCTCACCAGGGGCTCCTAGAGGCAGTCGGAGCACTGGACGCAGAGTCAGCAGGCGTCGAGTCTAGCCCCAGCCTCCGGTACCCGGCCTTATCCTGTTCCCTTTCTGGGCCTCAGTTTCTTTTTCTTTTTCCGACACTGCGCAACTCCTGGGAACCGCTGAGAAAGCAGGCGGTATCCCCTTCTCTGAATGGATACTTACCCTCTCCCACCATGATTGGGCTGTTACTGTAGGCCAACATCATCTCACTTAATCCTCACAACGACCTAGTGGGGTCGTGGTCCAGTTTTTTACACGAGGAAACAGGCTCAGAGATGAAATGACCTTCCCAAGGTCACAGAGCCAAAGGTCAGAGCTAAGACTTGAACCCAGGTCTGTGTGACTTCAAAGTTCATACTCTTAACCACTTAGGGGTCGTGCTTTCTCTCCCAAAAGAGTGAATGAATTTTTCACGAGATATTTATGACACCCCCCACTGGACGCCAGGCTCAATGCCAGGTGTGGGCCATCTTGCGGGAACGGGCACAGGTCCCATCCTGCCCTCGCAGTCTGGTAATGCGTGCAGGGAGGCGGGCACGCATTACCAGGGGCTGGGGTGTGCAAAGGATGTTGTCACGTGCCGTGGGCGCAGTAACCAGGAGAAAAGGCTTCGGGGGCACCTGGGGAGGCCTGGGGTGGAGTGGGAAAGAGGGGTGAGGTTCTCAGGTGGGGAGCGAATGTGCAAAGGCAGCGGTGGTTCCTGGATTCTCTGCCCTCTGGGCCTTCGCGGCTGCCCCCTCAGGAGGAGCTGGGTCTGTGCTGGCTTTGTAGGGAAGAGGCCCTTGATCTACAAGGCTGGACCCTGCGGAGCCAAGAATACAGTTTCACTCTCACCCACAGGGGGCGCCCTTGTTCTCCCTTCATTTTTCTGGCCCTGGAAGAGGAAGGAGAATGGACATTAATTATACCCTTGGAAGAGAGAGGCTGGGCACTGGGTCATGGGCTTTCACTGCCATTTCTCATTTAACTTAATCTTCACAGCCACCTGCAGTTGGGCAAGAATGAGCCCATTTTCCAGATGAGGATATTGAGGCCTGAGGAATGAGAGAGTTCCTAGTTTGGAAAGGAGAGATGAATTAGACACACCATCCACACACAAAAGGACACACTCTGATGCAGGCTTCTATTGGAGCAGCACAAAGGTGAAGTTGAGGCTGGTCTGGTTCTGGGGTCAGCCCCCCAGATGCAGGAGCTAGAGAGAGCATGTGAAGGGAGGTATTGTCAATTTCAGACTAAAGACCCTTCAAGGAACAGAAAAGCATGCGCATGTGAACCAAAGATAGGGACTACAAGGGCCAGCAGCAGTCGGGCATGAAACGCTTTGTAGTGTGGACACAGTGGCACACGGCACAGCGAAGGGGGAAACAAAACTACCACTGCCCACAACAAGGTGGGTGACTTTTGCTTGCAGTGTTAAGAGAATGAAGCCAGACACAAAAGAACAACATTGTTTGATTCCATTTATACAAAGTTCAAAAACCAGGCAAAACGACTCTGCTTCTAGCAGTCAGGATGGCTGCAATCATGGGGTGGTGACCGGAAGGGGAGCTCTGGGGTGTTGCTCTTGTTCTGGCTTTGACTTCAGCCCTGGTCCCCTGGGTGTGCTTGTGAAAATGTGTGGCCTTGCAGACTTATGATTTGTATACTTTTCAGTATGTGTGATACACTTCAATACAACTTACAAAAACAAACAAACAAAAAACCTCATTTGGCTGCCCACTGCTCTAGAATAAAAGCCAAACTCCGTTCTGTGGATCAGAGGCCCTGCTGGCCTCTCTGACTTGTCCTGCCATCCTCCTTCCCACCCATCCATCTCTCACCTCGGGCCTTCTGGTGTTCCTGACACTTGCCAAGCCATTTTCCGCCTCAGGGACTCTCGTTTGCTGATCCCTTTGCCTGGAAAGCCCTTTCCCTGCTCTCAGCAAGACTGCTTCCTCCATCTTCTGTGCATCACCTTAAAGAAGCCATCTCTTCAGAGAGACCCTCCTGACTACCCCACCTACTACCTAAAATTCCACCCACAGCACGCTGTTCATTTCCTTCAAAACACCAGCCATAATCTGCAATAATTTTATTGATTTGTTTAGAGTTCATTTTCTGCATCCACCACTAGACTAATAATCACAAACCCATGGCACACTTACTATGTGCCAAGTGCTCTTCTAACGTGTTAAAGCATTGAATTATCATCCAACCCCATGCGGAGATACAATTCTTAACCCTGTTTTACAGTTGAGGTGACTGGGGCTCAGAGAGGTTATGTAACTTGCTTGTGGTCACACAGCTCGAAAGTAGCAGAGTCAGGATTTAAATCCAAGCAGCCTGGCTCCAGGATCCCTTCTTTTAACTCTACACTTTGACAGATTTTTGTCTATCTTCTTCCTTGTAGTATATCTGGGACAGTGCCTGGTACACAGTAGATACTCAATAAATGTTTGTTGTGTGAATAAATAAATGAATGAGTGAATGAAATGCTAGGGGGAGGTCGGGGGAAGCTTGGATCCCAGAGTGGGTGTTGAGGAGAGGGGGTAGGCAATGTATCTAGAGTCCCAATAGCAAGGTAACCAGGGAACTGATACCATGTTTCCCTGAAAATAAGACCTGGTCTTATATTAATTTTTGCTCCAAAAGACGCATTAGGGCTTATGTTTAGGGTATGTCCTCCTGAAAAATCATGCTAGGGCTTATTTTCCGGTTAGGTCTTATTTTCGGGGAAACACGGTAGCAGATGGAGGTTCCCAGACAGCTGGCTTAACTGCAGCTGTGGTCAGGGCCAAGGTTTTACCTGGGCCAAGGCGTTACCTGGGCCAAGGCGTTACCTGGGCCAAGGCGTTACCTGGACCAAGGCTTTACCTGGGCCAAGGCGTTACCTGGGCCAAGGCATTACCTGGGCCAAGGCGTTACCTGGGCCTGGGCCAGGGCCTGGGCACATCTCCTGTCCAAGTCGAGCCCACCTTCAGCCTCCCCTACAGGCCCTACAAGGCACAGAAGCCCTTCCCAGAGGGAGCTCTGCCTTGAGTGCCCACATCCCATCTGGGGTCCCTAGCAGGATGTAAGTCCCCCAGCAGGTGATGCCAGCCATCAGATGTCTAGGCTGTGGTGGCCCCGGAGAGAGTGACATAAATCACATGAATCACCTGTTTCTGGCCATAGCCTCTCTGGACCTTGAATTGCCCCAGGGCGAGGAAGGTCCCGTGTGACTTAGAGTCTAGGTTGTGGCACTGCGGGTGGGTGAAGGCCACGGCCTGTGTCATTATCTCCCTTGAGCCTGTCGTGAAGTTTCCAAGCTCCAGTAGCTGGAGCCAGCTGGTTCCCCGCCATCTTCTTCACTAGCCTGTCCTGTTGGGAACATCCATGGCTGTGGGCTTGTTTGCACCATCTCCCAGCAGGGCCCCAACTCACTCTTCATCTGCTTCTGGGACAACTGCGACCAGTTCCCAAAGAACCATGGCACCTCAGGTGAGGCACTGCCCTGAAGTCTGGTCCAAGGATGGAGATTTTGATAAGTGTCATGAAGAAAATAAAGCAGGGTAATGTGACAGTGATTAGGTGGTCAAGGAAGGCTTCTGAGAAGGTGACTTTTGAGCTGGACCTAAAATGATATGACTCTATGGGGCATTCCAGGCAGAGGAAACAGCGAGTGTCAAGGCCCTGGGGCAGCAGAGAGCCCAGTGAATGATGTGACCAGACAGAGGCCGGTGGCTTCAGGGCACGGTGATGAGAAGTGAGTCAGAAAGGTGAACAGTGGCAGATCTGGGGGTGACAGGAGGAGGGACCATCATGATTTTATGTCAACTTTTGTGACTCCTTTTCTGACTGTTCTTGGAACATAGTTGGAGGGCTAAAAGTTGGGAAGCCAGTGCAGGATCCAAGCAGAGAAGATGGGGACTCAGAACAGAGTTTCATCGGGAAGAGGAGTTGACAGGTTTAGGGTCTATTTTGGGGGCACAACTGATTAGGAAGAGCAGGTCCTGTGGTTCCTACTATGCCATCCAGTAGGCTCATAAAATAGTGTGGTTCCAGAACAAGCCTGCCATGGGGAGCTTTTATGATGCTCTTTTTGGGATACTATACCCTATTTGGTTGGAGACTCTGTCTCGACACATTTAAAGAAACACCACTCTAGCAGCTAAAATAGCTGAAAAGTTATTTACATCTTTCCAGAAGCCTTTCTAGAAAATGCCAGAGAAATGTGAACGCACAGCAAAAGCCCCTTTCTTCCCATCCTCTCTTACCCATGGCTGCTGCTCCCCAAATTTCTCTCTACCTAGCTCCAAATTCTTTCCTGAGCTCTTTGTTCAGGCTTTCCCGCCCCCACCACCCCCACCCCTGCCCTCATCCTGCCTCTTTGTGTGTATGATGTTTTTCTCCAGCCATGAGCTCTCTGGCTTTCCCAGTGGAATCCAGCCAGGCCTCCCTCTGGTCTCTCCAACCCCCTTTCTCCCATTCCCACCCGCTTTGAGGTCCAGAACCCTAATTGCCAGCAAGGGAGGAAGGAGCCACTGGACACTTCTGTATTCACAGTTTTTTCTGGTCACATACAGGCAGGAACTTTATAAAGATCAAAACAGCAGACACACAAAGGGATTCTCGTAGTGAAAGCCACACAGCTGAGATCTGTTAGGCATGTTTCAAACACTATATTCATTGTCTCCTTTGATCCCGCCAGACCGACGCTGGTACTGAGCCTCGAGGAACCCAAGGCTAGGGAAGTTAGTCACTGGCCATGGGGAGCCCACCAGCCCCAGGCCCACGTCCTGAGCCCCGTCTCTCCAAGGAGCCCCTTAACCTCCCTTCGCTCTTCACTGAAGCTCCCATCATCCCATGACCTCCCAGCATCCCATGTTTCCTGATCCCAGACGCCGCCCCCATCCACACCAGGTAAGGAAGTGGCCCTTCCATCAGCTGTCACCAACACAGCTCCTTGGACAGTTGCTGTCTGGAATGCAGAGTATGAGGCCAAGGCGCTGGGAGCCGGGATGGGTGAGTGTTGATGGGGACAAGCTCAGGAAAGCCTGGAGGTGCCAATGTTGCCGGGTGGCAGGGACTCATTCTCTCAGCAACGGCCCCAGCCTGCCGCTCCCGTTGCACCACCCACCCCAGGGACTTTCTGTCTCTGCACCCACGAGACGCCTCTTTCACCTGCAACTAAGGGCCCCTTTTTCAGGAGAAGCTGCCACTGGCATTAGGGCGGAGGAAGTTTAAGGGGGGGCTGCAGCTCTAGATGTGGGGCAGGGGCCCCCATGCCGGCCACACAGTGTCTGCCTAGAGTAACCTGTCTGCCAGCCCTTTCTCTCCTGCTGAGTGTCACTCGGTCCATCTGCCTCTATGGCTCCGAGGCCCAGGGTTGGAGTGACTCTCCCCGCCTCACTCCCAGGCCCATCCAGCCCTCTGGGCCCACGTTCACTGACTGAGACGGTCCTTCCATTGCTCCTTCTCACTGTCTTTGGCAGTCCCAGCCTCCAGAGAATGTAAATGGTGGGGGTGGGAGGCCACAAGTGTCCCAGCTGCCTGTGGAGGGCAGGACAGGACACCTAGGCCCACCTGGACCTCAGACCCCCGTGCCAGGCCTTGTTGCTGCCTCCATTTGAGTCAAAACAGTCTTGGGGCCAGCCAGCCTCTTCTTCCCCACTGCCATCCTCACCCTTAGTTCTCCAACCGAGATCTGACTCACAAGACCCCAGGTTCCCCCCAGGTCCCAGTCGCTAGTGATCATGCCTTGCTCACAGCCCTGCCTCCCTCAGTGCCCAGGCAGTGGGCAGCCTGGCAGGGGCCCCTTCCCCAGCTCTTCCCGAGAAGCTGGTGCTGGGGGAGTCACGGAAGCTAGTCCGCGGTTTCTGTGGGCCACCCCATTCTATCCACTCCCCCTCCCAAACCCCCCCCAACCCCCGGCATCTTCTTCGGGCACATTGTTTGGATTCCCAGTCAGTGAGTCAGGCAACAAAACCTCTTTCCTTCCAAACAGCAGTTTCTATGGGGAAGCAGAGGCAAAGGAGGCACTAGCCCAGCTCCCCAAATGCTCCCAGGCTGGCGGGATAGTGCATAGTGGTTGAATTCTGCTCCCCAAAAGAAATGTCCAAGTCCCAACCCCCCCACCCCCATTCCTGTGATTGTGACTTTATTTGGAAATGAGGTGTTTGCAGATGTAATTAAGGCTCTCAAGATGAGATCATCTGAGATTCAGAGTGGGTCCTAAATGCAATGACTGGTGTCCTTCTAAGAGAAGAGAGAGGAAGATCACAGCCCCAGAAACCCAGAGAGAAGAATGCCACGTGAAGGTGAAGCAGAGCCTGGCATTAGGAAGCCCCAAGCCCAGGAACACCCAGGGTTGCCAGTATCGCCAGAAGCTGGGAGAGAGGCCTGAAAGAGATTCTCCCTCCTCCTCCTCCAGAGGGAACCAATCCTGCCAAGCCCTTGATTTCAGACTTCGGGTCTCCAGAAGTGGGAGAGAATAAATGTCTGTTGTTTCAAGCTGCCAAGTTTGTGGTCCCAGGAACCTAACACAAGTGGCATGAACCTGTGCAAAAGGCACTGAGCAGAGTGGGAGTCTGGTGGCAGAGTGGCCCTGACCTGGGGTCACCTGAGGCTTCTCAGCCAAGGCTACACTTGACGTGGGCCTGTAACGTTGCCAGGAAGAGACAGAGACGTGGGAAGAGCTCACAGGTGAGGTCCATGGCAGGACCATTTGGTGTGTCAAGCGCCCAGCTAGCTAGCTGGTGGGGCCTCAGCCCGAGTATGAGGGCTGTGGGCTAGGAGCCCAGAAGGGTGAGTGGGATGGGCCCAAGTGGGAAGGTCTTGAATGTCAGACTTGGGGCAAAGAGTAGAGAGGTAGAAATATTAGCTGAAAACCAGAGAATTCTGGATGGCTTACTCAGCTCCTAGAAGGACTGCAAGGGAGAAAAGGGAGAAGGGGCAATCCAGGTGGGCCTTGAGCACCCGCCCACCTGAGAACCTTTGGGAAGGCAGATGGCAGCTCAGCATACACAAGAACTTTGTCATGGTCAGGGCCCCCGAAATTGAGAGCATCCCCGAGAGGTAATGAGCTCCCACCCAGGGAGGTATGTAAACAAGACTGCCTGGCAGAGACCTCAGCACTGGATGAAGGTTTGTTATGGGTGTTCCCGGAAGGGCTTCTCCATCCTAAGACCCTACAGGTTGCCTGGCTGGGTCTCTCTCCACAGCAGCAAGCCTTGGACCTCCCCCTGCCCACTCTGGGGGTCACTTACACTGAATTACTCCGGCTCAAGCCACCCACACTCCCTTTCCTGCCAGACTGCAGAGTCTGTCACCTGTGAAGACATGGATGCCATCCCTTGAGGCCCAGAACTCAGGAATAACAGATAGATTCTTGCCCCTCCCCCCAAAGGAAAGGCTGACCCTCCTGGGCTTTAAAATCCAACTTATATCCCCCACCTTGGGAGTACAACCACCGCAGCCCCCTTTTAGTGTGTGTTTACTTCATGCTAAGTATCTGACATCTGTTAACCTCTGCCACCCCCAGAGGCAGAACACGTGGTTAAGAGTACCAAAGTCACTGTGTGACCTTGGATAAGCTACTTACCTTCTCTGTGCCTCAGTTTCCTCAAACTGCAAGTCAAGGCACTATGTGTCTGGGCTGGATTGGGAGACAAGTCCCTCACACCTAACAAGAATGTTGATTTCACAGGAGCTTTGTCACTAAGGGTGTGATTGTGCTGGTTGATATGGTGGGGTTCACGGTGGGAGGCTCCTGAGGGCTGAGGGGTTGGTGGCCTCTGTGGGAGGTTCTTTAAAGAAAACGCAGAGCCTCCACCTCTGTTGGGCAAGGGCCTACAACATCTGACATGTGGAGGAAATTATTGCCTTCAAAATAAGAAAGGAAAAGAAAATTGAAGTTAATATTTGATCACCCACAAATATTTTGCTAACTAGTAAACTGTACCTCAACATAGCATGATAAAGAATTCTGTTTACTGTGAAATGTGGACCCCTTTTGTGTGATGTGTTGCGGGATGAAGGCTTCAGGAGAGAAAATGGACCTGGGGCTGAGGAAAGACTTAAACGGCTCTGGCCCCAAATTCTTTCCCCTCTTCCCCAGGCCCACAATTCCCTTAGCTTAGCCTATTCCAGGGGGTGAGACCAAAAGTGTGCAGGCACCATTGCCAAAGGGCCCCTGTTAAAATAGGGCAAAAGAGCCACAGGAATGCATCTCCCAACCCTTCCCTGGACCCTGAGCCACAGCCGCAGCTGCCTTCCCCCAGGACACCCAGAGAGAGGTGCCAGGCCCTCACGAGCACGAGCAGGATATGGGGCAGCCACAGAAAGCATTTGGAGGTGGTGGCAGGTGTCACCAGCAGGGGCCTGGGCAGCCATCTGACATAGAGCTGGACCAGTCATGGCAAGATGAAGGGGCATGAGCTCAGGGCTGGGCATGAAGCCCAGGAAGGGGCTGGAGGACAGGCAGGTCAGTGGGGCTTGGCACTGCCCACCTCCAGCTACATCGTGATGCCCACAGTCTGGACACTCATCCCCCTCTTGGTTCTAACCTGTCCTGTCCACACTTCACGGCCCAGCACGTCAGAGCTGAAGCCTGGATTTGGGCAAGATTGCTAGCTCCAGAAATCATGCCGTGCCCTCCCCCTCAAGGGAGCCCAGGATAGCCTTGGCACGGATGCTTCCACGGGGGAGGCATGAATGAGTGAAGATTCTTCTTCAGGGTAATTCTTAAGACTCTGTTCTTTTTCTAGCCTGAAAGGTGGCAAACTATTTTCTCCAAATGTCTCAGTAAAGCCAGAAATCACAGGTCAGGTATTTTCACTGCATTTTCTCACCTATCACTCGGCCTCTTGTCTACTCCGTGGACCACACAATTTAAGCTTCAGCCACAATCCCCTACTCACTATTTCCCAAACATACCAAGCCTTTTCTTGTCTCCAAGCTTTTGCTCAATGCAATTCCTTTTGTTTGGAATGTCCTCTATCTGCTTCGCTCCATGTAAACTCCTCTTCATCCTTCAAAACCGTCTCCTGTGAAGCTTTCCAGCGACTCGGTCACTATGCTCTCCCACAGGACCCGGACAACTCCGTCTAGTACTTCACAGACAGTTTCTGTCCTGGAATGATTTGTTTCTGTGCCTATCCCTACTGGATGCTGGCCAAGGGAACAGCAGATACCACGTCTTACGCATCTCTCGATCCTTTATGCCGAGCATATAGCAGGTGCTTTGTTGATGTTGAAAAATCAAAACCTCGGATTTACGAAGGCCTTTGGTGCCAGGCACGATTTTCAGTGCATTAGATGTATTGACTCATTTAATCCTCCCAATATCTCTATGGTGAACGTTCCTTTATTAGCCACCACTTTACACATTCAGCAACTGAGGTTCAGGAATGTGGCCAATAAGACACGGAAACAACCCTAGTGTCTGTCAACAGGTGAATGGATAAAGAAGATGTGATATATACTATAATGGAGTATTCTTCAGCCATGGGAAAAGAGAAAATCCTGCCCTTTGTGACAGCCTGGGTGAACCTTGAGGACGTTATGCCAAGTGAAATAAATCAGACAGAGAAAGACAAATATTGTATGATCTTACTTATATGTGGAATTGAAATATCTGAACTCACAGAAAGAGAGAGTAGAGTGACGGTTGCAAGGGGCTGGGGGAAATGGGAAGATATTAGTCAAAAGGTACAAACTTCTGCTTGTAAGATGAATCAGTGCCGGGGATCTCATGTGCAGCTTGGTGACTATAGTTAATAATATAGTATTACATACTTGAAAGTTGCTACGAGAGTAGATCTTAACTGTTCTCATCACAAAAAAGAAATGTTGATTATGTAATGTGATAGAAGTATTAGTTAAGTCTATGTTGTTATGTAATCATTTTGTGATATGTAAATGTATCAAATCCACATGTATACATCTTAAACTTACACAACGTTATATGTCAGTTACATCTCAATAATAGCTGAGTGGGAGGAAGAGTTATTTTTAAAGAAAGAGTGATTTATCACAAATTATAAATGGGACCTGATCAGGGAATTCATGTATTTGATGCTCCTACAATTTGACTGTACTTAAGTGTGGTTTCTACTTTTATCTGGCGGGAGAATAAATCAAATGATTTTCCATTAAGTGAGGAAGGAAGAAAGGAAGGAAGGAAGGAAAGAAAGTAGGAAGGAAAGAAGGAAGGAAGGAAGGAAGAAAATGACCAAGAACAAATACTAGCAGGTGACAGGTGCAATTCAAACAAATTATTAACAAGTAATAATAAGTAATGAATTGATGAATGAACAGGTGAGTAAAAGGACTGAAAGGAGGAAAAACTCAAAGAGGGACTTCCTCAGGATCAGGGAGGAAGTGCTCCCCCCGAGACATGAAAAAAAACCCTTTGATCCAAATCCAGTCTTTTAATAAAGAAATATACTCTTCCTTTTTCCACTCCCTCTTATTACTGCCTCCCACTCAGGAACCGAGAATTCTCTGTATAAAAACTAGCAAAGCTGAAGGACTGTGAAGGAAGTGCTCAGCAGTGCACCCCACACAGCTGTGACACCTGGGGTGGGTGGCTGCTGGGCTCCTGCAGAACCAGAGGACGGGCCACGGAGCAGTCCCTGGGAAGGCCCTTTCCCACAGGGCATGGAATTTCCTTAATCTCCCTTTGGGGATAAAGTACAGTGTCTCCCTGGCCTCCTGTCCCAGAGCCTCTGGGTCATCCCCTCCACACTGCCAGCCACCAGAGCAGCAGTTCTAAAGCCCTGCTGTGGTCCCTTCTGTCTCCTACTTGACTTACCCTGTCTCTCCATCACCCCAGGTTTTGGCCCTGACCTACCTCTCTCTACCCCACCGTGAACTCCACTCTCCAACCATGCCACCCACTCCCTATTTCTTGTTCATATTCCCCCTCCTCTTTTTTAACCTCTAGCAAGTAACAGAAACCCCCTCAAGCTAACTGAAACGAAAGAGGAGGGTTTATAAAAAGGATCCAGGATTTCAAGGCACCCAAGGGCAGCAGGGATGAAGAAACTATTAGAGCTCAAGTGGCTCCCCTTTGTGGCTTGACTTCCTTCTTCCTGCAGTCCCCTCATGGGGGAGGATGGTCACCCACAGCTTCGTTAACATTATTTTCTGGAATTCCAATCTGTGCCATTCTCAAGAAAGAGAGCTCTGATTAGCTGGCGTGGATCAGGTGATTAGCCCTGCTCCAATCCCCTGTGGCCAGGAGTGCAGTCATGTGGTACAAACGTGGCTGCCCAGGCCTGCCCGTGAGGATGAGGAGAGGAGTAAAGGATGTTGAGTCTACAAAAGGTGCTTCTGCAGCCTCACTCTCACTCTTCCCGCGGGATTAATCTTTCTCTGCCTGTGCTTACTACACTTTCTTTGCAATTCCATTTAAACCCCCAGTCACGTTGTTCTGCTTGCTGTCTAAATCGGTTGTGTGTGCCTGTCTCTATGCACAAGCCCACGTAAGGATCCCAGCATGCAGTACAGACAGACTCCTGACCCCTGTATTAGTTCAAGGCCTGCATCCTGGACTTCTCTCCAGGGCCGGCTTCGTGGGCGTATAGCCTGTGCATGGGCCCGGGGCCCTGTGCATGGCTGAATGCTCTGCTGTTACTGTCTTGAAATTTTCAATAATCTTTTTTAAAGCAAATATGAGCTTATTCATCCTTACTCTTTTTAAAAAAAATTTATTGGGGAACAGTGTTTCTCCAGGGCCCATCAGCTCCAAGTCGTTGTCCTTCAATCTAGTTGTGGAGCGTGCAGCTCAGCTCTAAGTCCAGTCACCGTTTCAATCTTAGTTGCAGGAGGCGCAGCCCACCATCCCATGTGGGAATTGAACCGGCAACCTTGTTGAGAGCTCGCGCTCTAACCAGCTGAGCCATCCGGCCGCCCCTCCAGAAGCTCAGCAGCAGCTCATTGTCTTCAGTCTAGTTGTGGAGGGCGCAACTCGCTGGCCCATGTGGGAATCAAAAACCAGCAGCCCTGTTGTTCAGAGCTCACCCTTTAACCAACTGAGCCATCTGGCCGCCCCAATAATTTTTCAATAGAGTACAGCTTTTTTATTTTGCACATGGCCTTGTAAATTATGTAGCTGGTCCTGCCAGTCTCTTTGCCCCAGCTTGAGCTCTTCTTCCCTACCTGACAGTCAATCTGCTTGGACTGTCATAACAAAATACCACAGGCTGGGTGGCTTAAACAACAGAAATTGACTTTCTCATAGTTATGGAGGTTAGAAGTCCAAGATCAAGGTGTTGGCAGGGTTGGTTCCTGGTGAGACCTCTCTTCATGGCTGGTAGATGGCAGCCTTCTACTGTGTCCTCCCAGGGCCTTTTTCTTCCATGCGCTCATGGAGAGAAAGAGCTCTCTGGTGTCTCTCCCTCTTCTTATAAGGACATCAGCTCTATCTGATTAGGGCCCCACCCTTACGACCTCATTTAACCTTAATTGCCTCCCAAAGGTCCCATCTCCAAATATAGTCATGTTGTGGGTAGGGCTTCAACAGATGAATTTGGGTGATACAATCCAGTCCACAACACTGAACTGCTTGGCTCCTGGCCCCCTTCTCTTGCACCCCAAGCACAGCTGCATGCCTGCCCTTTGGATCTGCCAGGTGGCACGGTCCCTTGGGGTTGACCTCTGGCTTTCCTCCTTAGTGATGGCTCACCTTGCCTTGCGTTCTTCCCTCTGGGCAGCACCCTACCCTACCCAGTTTACCCCGATCTTGTCTGACACAGCCCTCCAGGGCCCCTCAGGCCTGGAGGAGGATGGGCCAGGAGGATGGGTCTCCTCCACTGGCAGGGAGCACTCATCCTACAAAGGACTTTGTCAACTGCCTGAATGGGGCTTTCTCCACCTGACTAACTCATATTAAACCTTCAGGACTGGCTGAGACCCTCCTCACCCTGCATGCTATTTCTGCCCACCTCCTACTGCCCCCATGGCTGGGATGAGAGTTCTTCCTATGTGTCTTATCTCACTCATTAGAGACCCTACCATTTAATGTCACAAGGGCCAATTTCATGCCTGTCAGACCCACTGGCTCCTTTATGATAGCAAGGGCATTTGTCACCATGTTCACCCTGGTGTCTCAGACAGGATCAGCACAGAATGGGCACAATACAGGATATGGTCTTCGAAGCCAGGGCTTAGTTAGGCTTATCTCCTTTGATTCCCTTCTCCCGCGTCTCTTTCTTACTGTAACTAGAACATATGCAGTGAGGAATGTCTGTAGGGACAGAGAGGGAGTTGGACATTTCTAGGCCAAATGAGAGAACAATCTTTTGGGTTCTTAATCATGTGGCTTTTAAAAACTCGGGCCACCAAAGGCCCCAGATAACCTCATAGCCTTCAGTCCTTTCTGCTTTTTCATTTGCAGTCATTACAGTCTTTAAGAAATACATTCACTTAATTTTCTTAAATTACAGAAGCTATACAGTTATGTATCTCCTCACTGCCGCGAAAATCAAACAAATGGCTGTAGTTTAAGATTTGAAATGCAAAAATTGGTATGAAAAACTAACTTTCTCTAACGCTGTAATAACCGAACTCAGCTGACTAGTCCTTGATTCTGCTCAACGGCAGCAAAATCTTTAATATTGCCAATTTAGCACTGGGCACTTTCCATTTACACTTAGTCTTTATAGCATTTGAGAAAGTGTTTTGGGTCAGCCCGGTGGCTCAGGTGGTTGGAACGCCGCGCTACTAATGCCTAGGTTTCCGGTTCAAGTCCTGCATGGGCCAGTGAGCTGCGCCCTCTACAGCTAAGATTGTGAACAACAGCTCTCCCTGCAGCTGGGCTGCCGTGAGCAGCCGGAGGTCGGTGTGAGCTGCTGGAGGTTGGTGTGAGCTGCCATGGGCTGCTTTGTGCTGCCATGAGGGGCTGGCGGCCAGCGTGAGTGGCCGGCAGCCGGCGAGAGCTGCTGTGAGCTGCTGTGAGCGGCTGGCTGGCGACCGACTGCTTCAGCCAGGGGGGCTCATAATACCAGCATGGGCCAGGGAGCTGTCCTATACAACTAGACTGAAAAACAACTGGCTTGAACCGGAGTGTGTGTGGGGGGGAGGCGGAAGAGAGGGGAAGAAAAAAGAAAGTGTTTCTCAAATTGTTGACCTTGGCTAACAGTAGGAAATTCTCTGCACTTTGAAACCCAGTGCAACATTTAATCAATAATCAGGTAGCAAAAGTTTCATAAAACAATACTTACTGTAATACACTCTGATACTTTCTATTCTGTTCCTATTTTCTATTCTGTTCCATGCTGTTTATTTGATTCTACTCTGTTGCGTCGACCCACTGAATTTCACAAACCACCAATGGGTCACAGATCCAGGTTCTCTCCCTGCTCCTTTCCCTCTCCTGCCAGGGCAGATGGAAGCTGTGAGGGTTTAGTGTGTTTCCAGCACCAGGAAAGGGGCACCCAGTGCCCATTTCCTTCTCCGGTGTCTCTCCTCTTTTATGGGAACCCCAGTCCTCCCCTTGAGGAGGGCTCACCCTCAGCTCCAGTTCATTGGCCTCTGTCCAGCATTGGCTGTTGCCAACCAGAGCCAGACCAGGCCTATGCCAACAGGTCAACAGGCCACATGAAGGCCCTTCCAAGATCCAGGCCCTCTGGACCGGAGCTAGTGTCCTAGGGAGCTCAGGAAACATTTGGAAGCTCTTCCATCAACGTGGGATGCAGAAGTCGTGGCATAGGCCCCTTACATGCCCGGTTTTACCACAGGCTAAGTCGCTCTGGGCTGGGGAGGTTGGCAGGCTTCCCAGTTCTCTGGGAGGCCAGGGTCTGGGGAGGCGGAACGGGAGTGAATATGGGATTGTGACACCTCTCAGGCCCCTAGAGCTACTCTTCCCACCTGCTGGATGCCTGGAATGGTGCCCACCTCCCCCCACACCGCCTTCCACTCCTGGGCAGTTGCTGAAAACGTCTTGCTATGCATCCTCCAATGCAGCGCTGCATTTCTCAACTAACCTCCTCTCCCTCCGAAAGCCTCATAATAGAAAGCTCCTACCAGGAGAAGCTTGTGTTCAAGGCTATTGTTTTCGTTGTGAACTTTGAAAAGTCTTACATGAAATCAACCCTCTCAGGGGCCAGTGCTGGGGAAGCCCATCTAGTCCCCCAGCCATTGAGTTGTGTGGTGGGGGTGGGGAAGCGGGCTGGAGAGAAGGCAATGAAAGGAAAAACAAAAACAACGGCAAAATCGAAAAAATACTCTTCTACACAGATCCAGTGAAAGCCTCATCCCCCTCACCACTCTACCCTCTAAAAGTAAGCACGTTTAGTAGGTGTTTGTTTATGTGTTTGCATATGCATATATGCACACAGATTTGTGTATGTACATACATATTTCACTGTTATTTTTGCCTTTTAGAGCCAGCTTGCAGGGATTCAAATTCCCACTCTGCTATTTACTAAGGGTGTGACCTTGGGAAAATTACTTAACCTCTCTGTGACTCAATTTTCTCATTTGTAAAATGGGAATAACAGTAATAATGAACTCACAGAATTGTGAAAATTACATTTAGGGAGAGGCTAATGTGGGTGCTACGCAGGGTGAATTGTGATTGCACTTTTTGTGCTCTGGGTCTATTTCATGCTTTTTCTTGATTTCAGAATACAGTTGTCCCTTAGTATCCACGGGGAAATTGGTTCCAGGACCCCCACGATACCAAGATCCAAGGATACCCAAGTCCCTTATATAAATCGTGTAGAGTATTTGCATATAACATATGCACATCCTATGGTAAACTTTAAAGAATCTCTAGGTTACTTATACTACCTAATATGATGTGAATATTATGTAAACAGTCGTTACACAGTATTTTTTGGGAATAATGACAAAGAAAAAAAGTCTGTACGTGTTTGATACAGATGCAACCATCATAGGCTTAGCTACATAGTATAATCGTATGTCAGCAACAACATCTTTTTTTTCAAATATTTGATCCAAGCTTGGCTGAATCCATGGGTATGGAACTTGTGGATATGGCGGACCAACTGTATTCCATTGCAAGGGTGCGTCATAGCTCCTATTGACAAACCAGGGTTGTTTTGAATTTTTGTTATTACCAGTAATGCTGCAATGAACACACTGGCCACATGCACTTTTAAAGTTATTGCCAAATTGCCTCCTTCAAAGATTGTACCAGTTTAGACTCCTGCCAACACTACCTATTTCCCTACGTCCTCATCAGTACTGGACAGCAGCAATTTGATAGTGAGAAAATAACGGTTCTTGGTTGCTTGAATTTGCATTTGTCCAATGACAGGGTGGACGACAGGGTGGTCGGGCATCTCTTCATGTAAGTACTGACCAGTTTGTTTCCCTCTTCCGTGAATATGCCCGTTTCCTTTCTTTGCCCATTGATAGGAGTGTTTATGTATTCTGGCTACCAATGTTTTCCTTTTTTTCTTTTCTTAATTTTTTAAAGAAATTTTATTGGGGAATATTGGGGAACAGTGTATTTCTCCAGGGCCCATCAGCTCTAAGTTGTTGTCCTTCAATCTAGTTGTGCAGGGTGCAGCTCAGCTCCAAGTCCAGTTGCCGTTTTCTTTTTTTCTTTTTTTTAAAAGATTTTATTGGGTAGGGGGAACAGGACTTTATTGGGGAACAGTAATTTTTTTTCTAAGTCAAATTGTTGTCCTTTCAGTCTTAGTTGTGAAGGGCGCAGCTCAGCTCCAGATCCAGTTGCCATTGCTAGTTGCAGGGGCCACAGCCCACCATCCCCTGCAGTAGTCGAACTGGCAACCTTGTGGTTGAGAGGACGCTCTCCAACCAACTGAGCCATCTGGGAGCTCAGCGCCTGCTCCACTCAAGGTGCAGTGTTCAATCTTAGTTGCAGAGGGGCAGAGCCCACCATCCCTTGTGGGAGGAATCGAACTGGTAACCTTGTGGTTGAGAGCCTGCGCTCCAACCAACTGAGCCATCCGGGAGGCAGCTCAGCTGAAGGTGCCATGTTCAATCTTAGTTGCAGGGGGCACTGCCCACCATGCCTTGCGAGACTCGATGAGTTGAACCGGCAACCTTGTGGTTGAGAGCCCACTGGCCCATGTGGGAATTGAACCGGCAGCCTTCAGAGTTAGGAGCACGGAGCTCCAACCGCCTGAGCCACCAGGCCGGCCCCCAGTTGCCGTTTTCAATCTTTAGTTGCAGGGGGCGCAGCCCACCATCCCATGTGGGAATTGAACCAGCAATCATTGTTCAGAGCTCGTGCTCTAACCAACTGAGCCATCCAGCTACCCCTCTTTTCCTTGTTTTATATGTTGCAAATATTTTCTCTCAGGCCATCTCTTGTCTTTTTTTTTTTTAGTACCCTCTTTAATTTAGAATAGTTTTGGATTTACAGAAAAATTATGAAGGTAGTGCAGGGAGTTCCTCAACCCACTTTCCTCTATTAATATCACCTTATATTAATATGGTACCATAGTGATAATTAATGAACTACAAAGTAATATACTATTGTTAACTAAAGTCCAAACTTTATTCAGGTTTCCTTAGTTTCCACCTAATGTCCTTTTCTGTCCCAGGATCCCATCCAAGACACCACGTTACATTTAATCATCTTGTCTTCTCAGCCTCCTCTTGGTTGTAACAGTTTCTCATACTTTCCTTGTTTTCTTGTGACATTGGCAGTTTTGAGGGGGACCGGTCAGCTATTTTGAGAATGTCCCTCAGTTGGGATATGTCTTTTTTTCTCATGATTAGACAGGGGGTAATCATGCGAGACAGGGGGTAGATCACAGAGATAAAGTGTCATTTCTGTCATATCATTTATCACTATTGATGTTGACCTCGGTCACCTGACTAAGGTAGTATTTATTTGTCAGGCTTCTCCACTCTCAAGTTGCTTTTATCCCCCATCATTGGTCTGTTAACTGTGTTTATGGTGCCGATGGTTATGTAGTGTTGAAAGAATATCAAAACCTATAGGAAACTTTTATAAGAATTTGAGCCAAATTTCGTGCCTGGAAGCAAGATCTCAACAGACTGAGTAAACGCTCTGGAGAATGGCAGTTTTTCAGCTCTTTTTATACATTACAATCAAAGGAGAAAATGTAAGGAGGGTTACATGAAATCCATTGGTGCTAGGTTAGGGAGGCGGGAGAAAGCAAAGCGAGGAAATCTCTATGATTGGGTAAAAAGCAAAACGGAGCAACACATACTTCTCTTACATGGGTGGGTATATTAGAATAGTTAATATGTAACATTTCTAGCACATAGAGATGGTATGCAGGCAACAAGGTAACAATGAGCGGTTCCGGGGTCTTGTGCTCCGGTGCAGGTGGTTGTGCCTTCAAGGCGTCTGGGAAAGAAAATAACTGACAGTTCAAAGGTGTGTAATTCTCGATGCATGAGAACAACGGACTCACTTAAGGTAAAGCCTGACCTTTGCTAAGGAAGCCATCGGCCTGGACTATGTGCCGTGACCTGCTCTGTTAGGAATTTGTGATCAGACCGTCCTGTCTGGTTACTTCCGGCCACTGAGCTTGTCAGGTTTATAGCCTCTTTTCACTGGCTGTAGCGAGTGCTCCTGGAGCACATAGCCCATTGCTCGGAGTTTCCACACTCGCCTCACTGACTCTTCAGTACAGCCCATAATGTGCATCCCCTTATTGTCTCCATTTCATAGATAAGAAAGCAGAATCTTCCCGATTAAACATACCAGATCTAGCATGTGGCACAGTGGGATTCCTACTGGGTCTGTCTGCCCTGGATATAACTGCTTAGATGTAGAAGCCAAGGTCCAGAGAGGGGACGCTTGTCTGAGTCCACCCAGCAAGTGGGTGGCTCTGCCCAGGCCCTCCCACAGCCAGGCCACCTCTGACCCCACCAAGTCTGCGGCTGCTTCTCACCCATCATTTCCTGCCCTGGCCTCAGCCCCACCCCCAACTGCCCACTCCTGACCCTCCTCCAGTTTGTGTCCTTTGGCCCGTCTGGCTTCTAGCATCCCCGGGGGAAGGGACCCAGACTTCCCAACAAATAAACACGCCCACGGATTTCCAAATATACAGAGATAAGTGTTCCCTCCTGCCTGAGCCCGGGCTGGCTGGACATCCAAAAATCCTGCCAAGTTACTGCTCCTCTTGGGGTCAGGTTCTGTATCCTGAGTCCTCACTGGAACAACGCTTGTTGTCCGCTGTGTGGTGGAGGGGAAACCTGCCCAGCGGGCACCACGACCGCCTACAGTGGTGGCTGCAGCAGTGGCCGCAGCAGTCGCTAATAGCCACATCCTGGTCTAGATACATTTTCCACTCTTCACATTTTATGAACCAGTTGGGAACAAAATCTTTCCAAACATCTTGGACAAGTGCTTTTGTCATCAGACAGAGCCCCTTCGTGAGTCATTTAACAGGGCTGTCATGAGCACCCCATTCTCCCAGCCTCACATCCGGGGGGTACAGAGCTGTTCGGGTATTTACACCATGTACGGAGAGGATTACTTTTCAAAAACTCTTGATTGTGGAGAATTTTGAACATATACACGATTAAGCAGAACACCCCTCACTCAATCTCTTTCACTGTCTCCAACACCTGGTCGCCATCAACCAGCTTCAGTAGTTATCAGCTCAGGGCTGATCTTACTTCATCAATGTCTCCATCCATTTCCCTGACCTTCCAAGCAAATCCCAGATATTGTATTATTTCATCCAAAAGAGTAAGAATAATCTAAAAGATGAGGAGTCTTTTAGTAATATAACTATAATATCATTTTCACCTCTAAAAAGCAAATTGTTCTATATTATCTGGTCAATGTTCCAGATACTTCCAGGAATTTTTTTTAAATAGTTTGCATTAGTATCCAAATAGGGTTAATACATTCCAATTGGTTAACATGTCAGTTTTCTTTAACTCTAGAATTTCCCCTCCATCTCTTTAATTCTTTTCAATTTACTTGTTGAGAAAAAGCTTGGCTGTTTGTCCTGCAGGAATCACCATAACCTGGATTTTGCTGATTGCAGCCCCATGGTGTATTTTCACATGTTTTTTTCATCCCCAGGAGTTCTCATGAATTGGGAGCTGGAACTAGAAACTTGATAAATGGAGGCTCAACTTTTTTTGGCAAGAATATTTCATAGGTGGTACTGTTTCTTCCATTAGGAGGCATATACTCTCTGATTACCTCTCCTTTTGCGATGTTATCACATTGCTTTTTAAAAAGTTTTATTTTGGAAAAAATTTCAAACCTATGGTGAGTTGCAAGGATAGTACAATGAACTCCCATATACCCTTCACCTTGATTTACCAATTTTTTCCACATTTGTTTTATCATTCACACTCTTTTATATAATATATATAATAAATATAAATATAAAATATATGTATAAATTATTTAAGAAAGGTTGCAAACTTCAAGCCCCTTCACCCTGAAATACTTCAGCATGCATCGCCTAAGAACTCTCTTCCATAACCATCTAAAAACAAAACAGTTTCTCTCTCTTCTCACAATGCTTCTGACACCACATGTGTGGGGTTTCTCTTTATATTAATTCTCCAACTCTCCAGACACCAACCAGGTGTCCTACAATTCCATTCTGACACTAACTACTCAGAGTTAGCACATGCCCCACAGGTGAAGGGCTCAGTCTCCCAAGACTGTCCCCACTACAGATGCCAGTCATACACTGCAGGTTGTCACCTGTGCTTCTGTCTGACCAGCAATAAACTGGGGGTTCCCAGACCCCCTTCTCAAGTTCTGTAATTTGCTAGAAAGGCTCCTACAACTCAGGAAAACACTTAGGTTTGCTGGTTTATTATAAAGGATATAATAAAAGATCCAGATGAACAGCCAAATGGAAGCCATGTACAGAACAAAGTAGGCAGAAGGGGGTCCTCGGGTCAAGTGCCATCCTGGGTCCTTTCAGCCCCGTCCCTTGTCCGCCTGTCTGTCCTCACTTCTCTGAGCCCCACTTTTCCCCCCAAAAAACTGAGTTATGCCTGGACCTCTGAACGTTCCAGCTGTTTCACTTCTCCACGCCTTCGCACATGCTGCTCCCTCCGCCTGGCCCGCCCTCCCCAACACTCAGCTCTGCTGTCTGCCCCTCAGGAAGCCTTCTCTGATGCCCCCCTCCAAGGGCTAACCTTGCCCTTCTCTGGGCATGTGTGCTCGCCTGAGCCAGCTCCTGGAGTGCTGGTTCATTAACATGGCTGTCACTGCAGGGGACTTTGGAGGGGCTGTGCACGTCATCCTCTCTCAAGCTCTCACTCTAGCAGGGCTCGGAGAGCTTTGCTAAGCGAGGGTTGAATTGACTGCTTGTGTTGTATCTCAGAGAAGGGAGATGTGGCCTGATGGAGGGCGGGGGCAGGGAGGGAAACGTGACCGCCCCCACAGTGGGTGGGGTGAGGAGAGAGGCCTTCCTCCCCTGCCTATCCTGCACTAAAGGAGAGGCCACCTCCCAGAAGGCCCCAGGGCAGCCGCCTGGTCTGTGGCTTGGCCCACTTTCTTGGAGCCTGATGCCGATGGCCCAGCTGGGTTGCCAAGGCCCAGCCCAACCAAGGTGAGCTGAGGACACGACGGGCTCTGAGTGCCAGGCTTCCCAAAGCTCTCACTGAGCAGCGCTTCTGTGGGCAGGCCCTGGGCTCAGCACATGTGTGGCTTGGCCTCTCTTGTCGCCAAGACGCCTTCAGCCAGGTGCTATTATTACACCCCTATTTCTCAGAGGGGGCTGCTGAAGATCAGAGAAGAGAACGACCCAGGGTCACATGTGGCCAATCCTGTGTGGCAGGACCGTTATTTTCATTGAGCAGACGGGGAAAGCAAGGCACAGAGAGGTTAAGTGACTTGCCCAAGGTCACCCAGCTAGTAAGTGGTGGAGCCAGGGTTCTAACTCAGGCATTTGGCCACAAAGGTTTGACACAATTTGCTCTCCAGCCTGATGATGAAGGTGATAAGGATGAGGGCCATGATGGTGTCCCTGAGGCATGCTGCTCTCAGAACACAGCATGCCACCGTTTGCAACGCTTTTGTAAACTTGGTAGCTCATCTGCCCTTCAGCCCAGGGAACACACAAAAACCACAATCCCCATTTTAAAGGGGACAAAATTAAGACCACAGGAGGGTAATGACATGCCCAAGGTCGCTCTGCAAGTTAGTTGCAGGTCTGGGGCCCCAGGTTTGACCCCCAGGCCTGGGCCTGTCCTGGGCCCTCTGACTGGCTGGACACACTGAGTTTAGTGCTCCCAAGGAAAGAGGCTTTGGGCACCCAGGATGGGTGGAGAGTTCTGGACTGGGAGGCAGAACCTCTAGGGGAAAGCCTAGCTTTTCCTCTGGCTTGCTGTGGGAGCCTCAGTTTCTTCACATGTGAAATAAATGGCCTGATCTGTTGGGCTCTGAGGGCCCTCTGGCCTGAATTTGCAGCCGTCACTCTGAGAGGTGCTTGGGGATGCAATGTTCTCTGCTCGCCTCGTTGCTTTCCCCATTAGTGCAGCCGAGTGGCCCTGTTTCCTCTGCAGGACATTTTTTCCACCTGCTCGCGGCCTCCTCCCACCGATCCGGTGTGGCTGACGGCCACAGGAAGCTGGGGAAGGTGTCCAGCCAAGAGCGTCACACTGGTTCAGAGCGTCACACTGGTCAGGGCCTCCTGCTTAATCTGCCTCACCACACGGCCACGGTGAGCATGTACTACTTCTGCTTCTTAGCAGAGCAGCGGATCACTTGTCCTTCTGTCTGTCTGTATCCCTTTCCAGAAGGACTGTGAGCTCCTTGAGGGCAGAGGTCACATGGAAAGGTCAGAGCTTGATAAGCAGTGAGCTCCCTAGTTCTAGAAAACTGTTGGAGAGGGTGTGTTTGTCAGGGATGTTGGGCAGGGGAGAAAGTGGAACTGGAGGGTGCTCCTGACTCTGAGACCCCATGGTGTGGGAGACGCGTGGGAGGCTCTGCCCTCTGTGGGCAACCAAAATAGAACAAAGCAGCATGAAACTGACTCAGCAAGGATGTCTCTTTGTGACCTTTGGGCAGACGCTGGCCTGTGGAGGGATAAACTCAGAGAGCCCAGGGTGTTTGCGCTGGTAGGGTCCCCTCTCTGCACTGGCCATGTTGACCACCCACACTGGGGAGGCCTCCCTGGGGCGTCACCCTCCCCCACACATGTCCGTCATGTCGGCGGCGTCCTCTGAGATCTGCTTGCTCGCTGACTCAGCAGCTGGCCTACCCGGAAGTAGCCTTACACCTGCTCCTTCTCAGCTTGTTTGAACACGGCTCCGGCTGTGGCGTGGTACCCATGCCTTCTCTTGTCACCTCAGCCCACCCTACAAGCTGGCAAGGCAAGGTTATCCTCTCTGTTGGATGAGGAAAATGAGGCCCCAAGGGTATGAGTGTGTGGGTGGCAGTCACAGAGCCTGGCCTGAGGCCCAGTGTTCTTTCCAGTGGCCCTCCCATCCCCTGAGGGTGAAGTCTTCACATGCAGATGAAACCAGGACACACAAGGGCTGAAGAAGGCATGTCTGGGGAGGCAGGGAGGCGTGGAGGGCAGCACCACGCACAGCAAATGTCTGGAGCCTAAGCCACAGCCATTTGCCGCGTCCTAGACCATTGAAATGGCACGTACGTCCCCAATGCGCCGGTTCTCCCTGGTCTCGAGACCTTTGCCCGGGCTGCTCCCTCCGCCTGAGAGACTTATCCCCTCCCTTGGCCTGGCTAACTCCCACTCGTCCTCTAAGTCTTGCCTTCAGTGCATTCAGTAATTCAACGACGATTTCCTGAGCACCTGCAATGAGGCAGACCCTGTCCAAGGTGAGCTGTTGGCAGTGAGCAAAAAGAGGATTGTCCTGCCCTCTCGGAGTTTGCAGTCTCCCGAGGGAACCACACACCGTCAACACCGAATGAGCTGGGATAGGCCTGTGGCTGGAGCAACCCCACACCAAAGGCTTAACACAATGAGGTCTATTTTACACTCATATCACAATCCAAATGCATGGCAGGGGGCTCTGCTTCAGTCACTGCCTTCCCTTAGCCTTAGATGGGGTCCCCTTGGACTCTTTGCATCGGGCTGGCCTAGGAGGAAACGTTGGGCAGGGAGGTTTCATGGCTAGGTCTGGAAAGGTGTCCCTGCCACTCCCGCTCACCACATTCTGCTGGTGAAAGCTTGGCCATATGACCACACTTGCCTGCAAGGAAGTTTGGGAAATGCTGTCTCACTGGGACATCCAGGTTTGGTGAACACCTGGCTACACTCTGTCAGGGAGAATCACATAAATACACTGGATGAATTTCCTAGGGTTGCTGTAACAATTCCCCAAACTTGGTGGCTTACAACAACAGAAACTTATTCTGTCACAGTTTTGGAGGCCAGAAGTCTGAAATCAAGGTGTCGCAGGCCCACGCTCCCTCTGGAGGTTCTAGGAGAGACTTGTTCCTGCCTCTTCCATCGTCTAGGAGCTGTTGGCAATCCTTGGCTTCCTGGGCTTGTGGCCATATCACTCCAGTATCACATGGCCTTCTCTTCTGGGTCCTTTCTTTTGTGTGTGTTTTCTTATAAGGTTACTTGTCAATGGGCTCAGGCCCTTCCCCCGAACCCCCGCCCTCCATAATCCAAGCTGATCTCATCTCTCAAGAACCTTTGTAATTACATCTACAAAGACTTGTTTTCCAAATAAGGCAAAATTCACAGGTGCTTGAGATTAGAACATGGGCATATCTGTTTGGGGGCCACCTTTTAACCCACTAGCAGGATTGCCTGGACTTCTTTCCATGGCAGCTGGCTCCTAAGAGGGCAGAAACAATGGCTGCAATGCCTCTTAAGACCTAGGCCCGGAAGTCCCAGAATATCATTTCCACTGCATTCTATTGGTCAGAGTAGGTCTCAGCGCCCACCCAGATTCCAGGGGAGGGAAAGTAGAATCCCCATCTTGATGGGAGCTGTGGCAAAGAGGGCATGTACCGTGGGAGGGATGGTTGTGGCCATCTTTGTAAACAACCTGTCAGAATCTCTGTGAGTTTTGGTGAGAGCCTCTTCCAGGGGCCCCGGAGATGTGTTCCCTGGTGACAGGGTTGTTGATGAGGCTGGGCTAGAATTGCTCTGCCTGAGTGGGAGTCCCCCAGACAGGTGCGCTGCAGACCCAGACCAGCCACCAACCCAGAGGGTGACCTTGGGCCAGTCCCTCAGTCTCTCAGCCACCACCTATGGAATACTTACTATGTGCCAGGCCCTGAGCGGGACACTGGGGTCCCAGTGGTGAGCAAGCCAGGTCCCTGTGGAACTTTCTCTGTTGTGGATGACAAAACCTCATAACTGGACAAACTGATCACAGAGCGTGACAGGTAAGAGAACAGCAGAGAGTTGGGCTGGAGAATCCCTGGGGATGAAGAAACCAGGATGAACGTCGAGGGCAGAGACCTGGAGGATGATGAGGCCTCCTGCCGCATTCTAGGCCTCGGTTTCCTCCTCTGGACAGTGAGAGGGTTTGTCATGTACCTTTCCCGGAGTCCTACAGCTCCCCAGAAATACCCCAGGACCAACTGTAGGAGGGGGCTGTGCAGGGGACATCTAAAGTTCGTGACTAATCAGGCTTGAAGCTTCTTGGTCAGCTCCCACAATCCAGGTTCCAAACCAGTGTCCCAGTCTCTGATCCCAGTGGCTGTCTGGGACAAAATGTTCCCAGGACCCGTCTTGTTCTTTAATGGCCCTTCCAGGGTTCTGGGCTCTGGGAAAACAGGGAACTTCCCCTCTGTCCACTGGACTCTCAGGTCCCCCATCACCCAGAACAGACCCTGTGCCAAGATGCTTGCAGCTGATCCCTCACCTTTGACCTTGGTCTGCTTGAACCAGGAGAGCGCCTGGGAGCCCCCACGAAGTGCCAGGGTCCCTCACGGAGCTCAGGCTCTTTGGGGTTAGCCCTCCCGTCTGTGTGAGCCCCTTATCCTCTCTGAGCCTGAGTGAGCCCTGCCTCACGGGGCAGAACACTGGTGACAGGCAGGTCCTCTGAAGCTGGCTGGGGCGAGACGGGGTGAGGTGGCAATTCCTCTGGGGAGCGAGTTCAAGAGAAGTGGCAGGAAAGACCCAGCTTCCTAGGGATCCGGGTGGGGGACCTGTCCCTGGTGCTCTGCCCCACCCTTCTGAGAAGCTCTGGGCCCTGCCTACCCCACAGAGGTTGGGAGAGGCCTGGAGGCAAGTTAGTCACTAGGCAAATCGCTTACTTCAGCTCAGCAACGTTTATTCCCGTGTTCAACCCGTGTTGGGAACTGGGTGGGGCGAGAGATGCCAAAGATAATAATCCCTTCCCCCCTCTGGGCCTCAGTTTTCCCCTCTGTCACATGGGAAGGAAAGACTTTCCCTGCTTTCTTCATTGGGTACTGTAAGGATGGAAGCCACACTCTCTGGGCCCGAGCCTTTCGGCCACAGAGCGCTGGCACGAAGAACCATCCAGACTCAGTCCTCGGCCTCTGAGGGCTCACCAGCTGGAAGGGAGGCCCAGGCCCTGCCCACAACTAGCCGCTGGCTAGAAGGAAGGGTGGGTGGGGCATGGCCTGTGAGCCAGGCATGTGAGAGAGACTCTCAGCCAAAGGCGTCACAGAGCTCCCTCCAGGAAGCTTATGGCTGGTCTCGTGTGAGGCCAGTGGCTTCGACACCCTCGCTTCTGGGCAGGCTTCTAAGACCCTCATACATGTCACCGTCTAGGGGGACCCCCATGCCCAAAGGGCAGAATCCACCAGGAGGCAGACCTGAGCCCCCTTCACAGCCATGTTGGGGTCTTTGCTGCGAGTGTGTCTTGGAGGGGAGGATTGGAGCGGAGGGGCAATCACAGGGAGCTCGAGTGAGGTAGTAGCAGAGGCCTCGGGGGGTATATAAGGAATGCTGGAGCCATCCACATACAGGAGGCCGCTCCATCCACAGTCCAGAAGGCTCTCGAAGAGGTAGGTCACCAGACATGGCTGTCTCATCTGGGCACGGCAGAGGCCACCACTGCTTCCAGCATCCTTAGATGCTCAAAGAGGGCTGCGGTGAGGCTGGCCGGCTCAGGGTCACGCCGGGTAAGCTGGCAACAAAGCTCTCCCACCTTCTCCTCATCTGCTGGAAGACAGAGGAGGGGGAGATCAGGAACCAGATCCCCCCACCCCCTTAACAGGTGGGCTTCAGCTGTTGTTCCACCTACAGCCACCAGGTGGTGGTAGACCCCAGAGACAGAAGCTAGGCTCACTAGGGTCCCTTTCTCCTAGAGGAAGGAGGCAGGGGCCAGGAGCCCACAGCTCCCAACAAGAGGGGCGGGATCCCTGGGGAAGGGGAACACAAGCTGTAACTCAGGAGAGATCATACTGGCTGATCTCCTTGCCTCCAACAAAACCCACCCCTCCTACACACTGCCAGGTTAATCATCTTAAAACACCTATGACCCTAATACCCGCCTGCTCTAAAAGCTCCCATGACTCCTCTGTGCCTATGGGATGAATCCCAAATGCCTTCAGGGCCCTCTGAAACATGGTTCCTGGAGATCTATCTCTGCAGCCTCATCTCCAGACAGCTCTGTCTCCTTGGCCCTCAGCCCCATGCGTTTCTACCTCCGAGCCTTTGCTGCCCTGGGTCCCTCTCCTTGGTGTCTCCACCATCCCCTTGTAGCCTTCATCCATCCATCAGTCAAACCTGTTGATATTGCCTCAGCCACCGCCGGCTGCCTCCTTGCTGAGCCTGGATCAGCTGCTCCACGTCCCCCACTTCCCCTGGCTGCCGCTCCTGGTCAGGGAAGTCCGGCCCTTCTGGACCTCTATCTGAGGACCTGGACTTCTCACGCCCCTGTCTGAGGCTCAGCGACCGGCACAGTCGGCCCTCCAGAGGCTTCCCCCAGGGCTCCCGGAGCTTGCCATAGGAGGAGGGCCGTGGTCCTCGCAAGGACTGGCTGCGGAGCCCTTTCCCCATGTTCTGGTGGCTGCAGGTGCAGGACTGCTCCAGGCCTTCGGAAAGTCACTGGCCTCTGAGGTGGACTGTTGCCTCCACCCATCTGACAGGAGCTCACTTGGGGACAAAGGTTGGCGCTGAGGTGGCCACCATAAACCAAAGGGCAGGCCACAGAGGCCAAGCATCCCTGAGTCACCCTCACCACCATCTCTCCACCTTCTAGGGCAAAGGGTGCAGGCCTCTTCCCCCACCTCCCCCCACCCTCCCCAGGAAGCATTCCCTGACCACCCCATCCCTGAAGAACCTGGCCTCCTCTGAACTCCTGCAGCCCTGGCTATCTAAACTCGCTCTGTGCACACTGAGAATAGATGGCTCAGCAGCAAAACACAGACAAGCTTTAAGAAACAGGATAGCTCCAACCTGGACTAGTCAAATTCACAGAGATAGCTAGCGGTCCTCTGACAGCTATCTGAGACAGGGTTGACAGGGGTTGTGGGGAATGGGGAGGTGGGTGTTTAATGGCGATAGAGCCTCCGTTTTGCAAGAAGAAAAAGTTCTGGAGCTTGGTTGCACACCAATGTGAATGGATGTAACGCTACTGAATTGTACAAATGGCTAAGATGGTAAATTTTATGTTTTTGTATATTTTGCTACAATTGGAATTTTTTTAGAAAAGAAAGAAACAAGGCAGCTCTAGGCTGGGAGTCAGGAGGCTTGGATTTTTTCCAGGCCGAGCCCTGCCCCTAATTTTGCAACACAGAACAGGGTTAAGAGCTCAGGTTCTAAGGGCCAACCACCTCTGGGTAAATGGTGGTTCCATCACTGCAGCTGTGTGACCTTGGGTGCATTTTCTACATTTCCTCTTTGTGTATATAAATATATATACATACGTGTGTGTGTGTGTGTGTGTGTGTATACACACACACACACATATATATATTTTTTTAATTAGGGAATATTGGGGAACAGTATGTTTCTCCAGGGCCCATCAGCTCCAAGTCGTTGTCCTTCGATCTAGTTGTGGAGGGCGCAGCTCAGCTCCAAGTCTAGTTACCGTTTTCAGTCTTAGTTGCAGGGGGCGCAGCCCACCATCCCATGCAGGAATTGACTGGCAACCTAGTTGTTGAGAGCTCCCGCTCTAGCCATCTGGCCGCCCCTCTATTTCCTCTTTTGTAGCGAGAATGAGAACTCAGGGAATTGTGAGGATGTATAGATGTAGATGTGAACCAAAACTGACTCCATCTTTGTGTCCTTTCTTACTGTGACCTTCGACCAACCTTAGCAAGCATATCAAAGACTTCTAATTAATAATGATCCATGTTCCCTAAAATGTATCCATAAATAATACTTTTGTACGTAATGGCCAGGATGAATATCAAACTGGTGACAGTATCTACCACCGGGTGGTGTGGCCCCTGGTGCCGCTGCATTCTTTGTCTCTTTGTCTTGTCAATCAATAGTACTGAGTTATATTATAAAAACAGGACAACAACAGAAGTCCTCAGCGGAGAATAATCTGCGCAGAACTGCTGGGCTGGCTGTTGGCTCCGGTCCAATCTTCCCGTAACTAGATTACCCTACAATAAATTCTGTTATAGTCTATGGAGTTGCCTCCTTCGACTTTTGGTGTGAAGATACCTTCTCTTCTCCATATGGAGGCCATGACACCTTTGCCCCACCATTGCACATAGGACTGGATGTGATATGCCGTGCCAGCACAGGGCCTGGGGCATAACAGGTGCTCAAAAAGTGAGTTGATGGTGTTGCTTATCTCGGGCAAATCCTTTCCACTTTCAGTCAGTCTTGTCATCTGTAAAATGGGTTGTTATGAAAATGAAATGAAATCATGACTGCAGATGCCTCTAAAAGCAAGACTACCAGCAGCAGTTCTTTCTCCCAAGATAGGCAAGAGAAAGGCACTTGGGCTGGACCAGCAGATGCTCAGAATGACAGAATCTGAGGGCTGAAAAGGACCTCAAACATCTTTTTGTTTTAACTGCTATTTTCTGAGCATACTTTTTTGTTCCTCCATGTATTTCATTTAAATCTCATGATAGTCTTATGAGATAAGCATTGCTATCCTTCTTTTATAGATCAGGAAACTGAGGCTCAGAGAAATTAGGCACCTGGCCAGAGAGCGTGCCCGGTAAGTGACAGAGCTGGGACTCCCGCCCCAGTCTACCTGGTTCTAAAGCCCATGCTTCAACTATTGTTCTCCTGCTGTGTTGGTGGCAGAGTCAGGACCGGAAGCCAGGTGTTCTGCCTCCTCTGTGTTTGGGCTGCTGCCCAGGGCACCCCTGTCTGGGGTCCGGGAAGTCCTGGCTGCAACTCTTGGCTTGTCCCAGCTTCTCCCTGGGCCTGGCCTTGCTCACTTTCCTCTCTCTGTTTCTAGGCCTTTCTTGGGTGCAGAGGCTCTTACTAGTCACCAGCTCAGCTCGTAGCCAGAGGAGATGAGGCAGGGCCAGCGTCAAGGGGAGAATGGAGAAAAGGGCCCTAGTCGTGTGCCCCAGCCTGTCCCAAAGGTGGCTGTGATCCGTACCCAGGCCTCTTCATTCCAACTCTGACATGTCTGAAGGCTAACCCACAGGCCAACCCTGACCCTGCTTATAAAGCAACAGAACCATGACACAATCTTCAATGTTCTGACCCCAGCACAGTCAACTCCAATCCCCGCTCTCACCAAAGTCAGAGCCCGGAGGAGCTTGCTCACTCCCCTACTTCTGAAAGGCCTTGGGGTGACTCACTTGCTCTTGGGTCAAGCATGTAGCTGCCGAATACCCTCTTGCCAAGTGTGTAATTTTATAAATTTCCAAATCCGTATTCTCTTCCTCCCCTCCCCCCTGCCTCCCTACCTTCCTCACCAGGCAAGCTCTTACTCACCTTTCCAGATCCTGCGTCCTGACATCTCCCCTGGAAGCCTGCCTGACAGACTCGTCAGCCCAGGTTAGGGAGGCAGTTCCTTCTCCAGCCCACCCAAAATACACAGTAGCAGCAGTTACACACTGGGTGTCCCCTGAAGGCCAGCACACGTTTTTTCATCTCTGTGTCCCCAGGACATGACAGTAAGTACTTAGTTTTAAATATTGGAGACTATGTCTATTGTTGCACAACAATTTACCCCACAATTTAGTTGCTTAAAGCAATACTCACAGGAGTATGACCTCACAGTTTCCAGGTCAGGAATCCAGGCATGACTTAGCCGGGCCTCTGGCTCAGGGACCCTGCAGGCTCCAGTCAGGGGGCTGCGGTCATCTCAAGGTTCAACTGGGGGTGGATCTGCCTCCAAGGTCACTCCAACAGTTGTTGGCAGGACTCGGTTCCTTGCAGGTTGTTGCACTGAGGGCCTCTGTTTCCTGTGGGTTGTTGACTGTTGCCATGTGGGCCTCTCCCAGGAACAGCTCACTATGTGGCAGTTGGCTTGACTCAGAGCCAGCAAGTGAGAGGGCAGGAGATGGCAGGCAGGCAGACAGAAGCCACAGTCTTTGGGGGAACTTAATTGCAGAAGTGACGTCCCATCACTTTTGCTACATTCTATTCCTTCAAAGTGAGTCACCAGGTCCAGTCGGCACCCAAGGGAAGGGATCCCACGAGAGCACGGACACCTGGAGGCAGGACCATTGGGAGTCATCATGGAGGCTGCTCACCTGAGACCTGGATTCTAAACCCATCACATGGCCCGAGTTGAAAGCCTTGCACGCTCACATGGTGTCTATATACATTGAGTGAGTGGCTTAACCTCACGTGCCTATAGTTTCTCAGCTATAAATGGGGATAATACCTTATTTCATCAAATCTAAGATGGCCTTGGTGGAAAGCCAGCATCACTTTATACATCATTAAGAAAAATACCCTCTGTCCATTTGTGGGAAGACACACTACCATGTCAGAGGGGTTAAAATGTGGGGAAAATAAATATGTGCCTTGAAATGAATGAGACACTCAGAATCTGTTTCCTAAGGTGGTTCTGAGACTTCCGTGGCTGGTGCCATTTAAGGCTATAGTGAGCCTTAGATATATGGAAGGCTGCAAACTGGGGTGGGCTGTCCAGATGTACTTACCAGTGAGCCCTTGCTGCGTGTAAGACCTTGTCTTGAGGATGCCCAGGAGTGAGGTGAGAGGGAGCAGGGTAGAATCCCTGCCGCTGGAAAAGGAGGAATTCTCGTGTACATACCCACAGTATGTGCTCAGGAGGTGTTTGTTAATCAAATGAATATGTGAATCTGGAGAATTGGGATTTTAATCCTTTTTTTGCTACGAAAATAACTATGTCGGATTGACCCTATGTCGGTTGGAATTCAGCCAGATAGGTGGACGGAAGGACAAGGAAGTTGGAGAGACAAACACAGCAGACACAACATAGTCAGAGAAGAGCATGGAGTTGCAATATCTCCCCATTCTCAATAAGCAACTTTTAATTAATAAGATGTTCTCATAGTCCTTGATCCTCCCAACTGTCTGGAAGCAGATTATTTTTTCTCCGTGCCTCGATTATCCTCTGATGCACCGCGTATTTTATTTGTTTATCGCTGTCTTCTCTCAGTGGAAGGTGGAGATTTTGATTTGTTTTGGTCACTCCCCTATCCCCTGGTTGGCACAGAGCCCAGTTTATGAAGCTTTCCGTTCAACCAAGCCTTATAAACCCTCTAGGTCCTGAGTGACTTCAACTTGCAGAATAGGAAACTGAGGCTCAGAGAGGTGAGATTGCTTGTCCAAGGTCACACGGAGACGGACTCCTGCCCATCACCGCCATCCCCACAGCTGCTGAAGACACAATCACGTTAACCCCTGTGGCACAAGCGCCATCTCCTTCCTCCTGTCCTTCGCAAACCCTTTTCCTCCGACCTCTCCGCCGTCCGCTTGCGTGTATTTGCGTCTTGCTCAGATCCCTAAACTCCCGTGTGATCTGTTATACTTGCGGCTTTGGGAGACACGTGCTACTCGGGTGAATGAATCGCACATCCCCACCCCCGCCGACAGCCAATCACGGCGTATCAGAGCCTGGCCACTTCCGCCTATTGCGGGCTGCGGCCCCGGCTGTGCTGCCCACGTGGGATTCTGTGGATTTGGGAGTAGGCGGTGGTGCGCCAGGGGCGGGCTCTTCCAGTCTCGTCACCAATCCGGGGGCCCGCCGGGGACGCGAGGGGCGGGGCTGACGTGCGGCGCCAAGGCTTAAACGTGATGGGCAGACGGGCGTAGGGAGGACTCTAGAGGGGGAGTGGTGAGTGACAGAGGCCGTTGTCCAATAATAGGAGGGGTTGGGCTGACTGAACCAATAGGAAGTCTTAAGGCGGGTCCGGGACTGCAGCAAGTTTGGTTGCGCGGAGACCGCAGCTGCTCTCTGTCAGTGGAGGTAGCGTCCGTAGAGGCGGTGGCGACGACTTGCGGCAGCGTGGAGGAGGTGAGTATCGGCAGCGCTGCGCACTTTCTTTTTCCTGCGGAGGGTCGGAGTGGGTGGGCGTACGCCGGCGCCGCTGTGGGGGACGCTTATGTAAGGGTCGTGCGCGCTAAGGCGGTGCGGGCTCCACCAGTGACGGCTGGAGGAGACATCAGCGCGCAGTGCGCGACGCGACTTGCACCGCGCCTCCCCTCCCCCTCCGGCGGGGGCTATAGGCCCGGGCCCCTCCCCCCGCCCACTCGCTCTGGGGACCCGCTCTCTCCCGCGTCCCCTGCCGGCGGCCCCTAGAGCATCTCTCCGGCTCGGGCGCAGCCGGGCCTTGTCTACCCCGCACCTCTGGCGCCCGCCAACGGCCTTAGTCCCGCTCTCGGGCCCATTTTGCAGATGGAGAAACTGACGCACGGATCCCCAAATGCCTTGCGCTGGGTCCCTGAGGGTTCAAACCCGGGTGTGTCAAAATCGGGAGCCCAAGTTTTCCCCCATCATACTGTAAGTTGCTCAGTTCTGAAGAAAGCCCTGACGTGTAAGGCGAGGGTTTTCCGTGTTCCAGGCGCCTCCGTGGGATCCTCTTAGTTACCCTGTGGGGTATTTTCAGTTCCACTTAGTTTCAGGTGATGAAGCTTGAGGTGCACAGAAGCAGTGATTCGCCCAGGGCTCTTTAATTAGGAGGAGGTGGGGCTTGGCTCAGCCCGTTATTTACACAGCTTTTAGCAGTTTACAAAGTGCACTAGGCTGGGACAAGGGGGCAGCAGCAGGTGGTCGGGGAAGTGCCCTCCTGGTCGTGGACCTGCTATGCAGGTTCCTCTCAGCCGACTTGCTTTGTGTAGAGTGAGTTGTCTCACTTTTGGGGAGCTCCTTTCTCGTCTCACAAATGCTGGGGTTAGGCCAGGCCCCTAGGTCCCTGACAGCTTTGACATTCTTACAAATCTGAATGTCTGTTCATTTTGTGAGAAAGTAGGGCAGGGCTCATTATCCCCATTCTGAGATAACTGAGGCTCAAAGAGGTGCCCCTATTTGCCAGATCACAACTAGAGCCCCCAAGTCTACCAAGAAGTTTTTGCCTTCTCTGTTGCTCCCTTACCCACTGCTACCAGCAGCCCTGGCTTCCCCATGTCACCCTTCCCCTGCCTGTGATGCAAATACTTGTGCTGGGGGTGGATGTGCTCAGCCTTTCTGATAACTCAGAGCTACAGCTTTTCTGCCTGCCTCCATCTTAACTCTTTGAACTCTTAATTGCCTTCTTTTGCACACCTACCGTGTTCAGATCCCTAGACTGGGCACTGAGAGAAGACTTGGGAGATTAATCCTTGTCCTAGAACTGCCAACAGACTGATTGGGGGAGACAAGAAGAAATAGAACTCAAGCAGCAAGTCAGCATGTCTCAGATGTATGTAGAGAGCCTGAGTGGATGTGGTATGGCCCCGAAGAGGACGAGGAGAACCAGGAAGTGGAGGTTCAGTAGGGGCCCATAAATCAGGTCAAGCCACACAGTAAGGCCAGGGAGAGGAGAAATGGACGGAGTGTCCTCAACTTGCAGAATAGGAAACTGAGGCTCAGAGAGGTGAGGTTGCTTGTCCAAGGTCGTGCGGAGACGGACCACCCATTGCCACCATCACCACCACCACCACCAGCCTCCATCCAAATGAAAGCTGGGTGGGGATGGATTGGGGAAGGCTTTGTGGATGGGGTGAGTCTGAGCCTCTTTTGATTCCTCTGGAGCCTGCAGTGAAGAAGCAGTGATCGGATTTGAGGAGCCGAGGTTATATTATGAAGGAGAGGTGAGTTTTAAGCAAGTAGAACTTGCAAGAGGAAAGCTGAAGAAGGTGAAAGGGGGATGGGGAAAAATAGCACTTCCCAGGTGAGTGTGAGAAGTTGGCTTGGAGGCTGTGAAGACGTCTTGCCTCTACAGGAGATGTAACAAGGCCAGGGCACTTTGTAAGGCCTGAGCTACAGGTTGCATCTGTTTGTGCTCTAGAAGCCACGTGGGAGCAGGCCTCCTGTTTCTTAGTGGCTGGCTGCCCTGCCCTGTGGGAAGGAGCTTTGTTCACTGTAGTTGCTCAATACTGATTTGCTGAATTGAATTAGGCTGTCATCCAAAGTTTCTGCAGTTTACCCCCAAGTCCCATCTGAGCCTTATCTCTCTCTGCTGAAGCTTGCTCCAGCTCGAGTGACCTTCTCTGCGCCAGTTCTCACCTCTGGGATCACCCCGGGGAGGTTTGCCCTGGTGGCTGTGGTCTCGGTTGATCCGTCCTGCCTTCGATGTGCCAGTACAGGCCTCTTGCCCTTTCGTTCTCCTCCTCGTTCCCTCCTTGTCTCACTTTCAGTACCCCAGTCCCCATGTGCCGTGCAGGGTGCCTGTCCTCCCCGCATGGCTCCCGGAGGCTCCGGGACCATGGCAGGGCTGGACCTCAGGTCCAGGTCTCATTCCAAGTTGCAATTCTCTGCGTTCCTCCTCCCTGTGTCATCACAGCTCCGAACACAGTGCCAGAACAAGTAGGTGCTTGACAATGTTTTGGATGACTTAGTCGGAAATGGCTCATATTGAAAGGAGGGAAGAGTGGCAGTTGGGGTGCCAGGAAAGGGCTCATGTTTGGGGACTGCAGGAATTTTGTCCTATGTCAGTGAGTCTGGGAGGAAGGCCTGGGCAGGCCCAGACCTCTCTCTGCTGCTCCTCGCATGAGCTGGATGCCTCAGTCAGGTGAACATTTCCCTTGAGGACTAGTGTGGCCTTCTCTCTGGCTGCCACCCGGTAGCAGCTTACCTCTTCTGAACAGCTCCTGCTTCCCATGGCCAAAAAGCGTGCTCTTTGGGGGCAAGTTTGTCATCTGGAGACGACCTTCAAAGAAGTGGGGCGTTTGCCTGCTCACTCTGAAACCCCCTGGGCCTGGCCGACCGTCCCTTCACCTCTTTGTCTCAGCTGCCTCTAGTCTCAGCTGTGGGTACTTTGCCAAACTGCCAAAGGAGTGGGGTCTTACAGTGGGAGATGGGAAAATGATACAAAGAATAAACCATTTCCTCTTACCTGTTAAATGAGAATGCGTGATCCCACCTATTGGGCTTTTTCTTCCATTTGACCCTACGGGCACCCTCTTCTACCTCAGCCCTCGTTGGAGACTATTCATTGTTGCCCCAAACTTGGTTTTCAGTGTCCCTCTGCTCTCAATGTCCCTGGTGACCTTTGTTCTCTGCAGGACTTCTTGTCCTGTCAAAATTCTTCAGGCTTACCTGCATTAAGCCTTGCCAAATCTATTCCATTGGACATGGCTTCTCTCTTTTACTAATATGATAAGGAATGATGTGTTGTTATGCATAATAAAAGTCAACCTTTCTTGAGCTCTTACTGTGTTGTGGTAGCTCCTTACGGGTATTATCTGGTTGTCACAACAGCCCTACAACAAAGGGACTGTTAACTCCTCGCTGACAGGTGAGGAACGGTGGGTGAACTAACTCCCCCAGACAGCTGGGGAACAGTCCACCTGGGGTCCGCCCCAGACTGTCAGGCTGAGTCCCTGGGTGGGTCCCTTTCGTGTATTATCCTGTTTTTATCCTCTCTTAGCCCCTAACAACTTGCTTTCTGACACTTGGGGAGCAGAGCCCATGTTTTCTGGCGTGGTGCCTTGGGCAAGGTATATGCCCAGTAAATATTTGATTGAATTGAATGCCCCAAACATTCATTTTCAGCCTTGACATAATCTACCAAGGCATCTGGTGTCCTCAGAACATGGATTCAGTTCCTTGATGGCTTGCTGGCCTGTGTCTCTGTTTTGTTCTTTATTGACCAGTGGCTAGAGCTGAGTGACAGGTGTGGCCTTTCCAAAACAAAGCAATCGGTAAACTGCCAAAAGTGGTCATGAACCACCAAATATGCGCTCCCATGGGTTTCAACACCGGATATACTCTTAGGTGTGTGAGCGATCTCTGCAGGAAAGGATCTGAGGAAATAGTTGGGGAAATAGACACATCAACTCTCGGGTCACGAAAGACGGTTCTTAATTAGTGGCAAGTGCGTAATGAGATAGGAACCAGACTTGGAGAGTCTGGAGGGGAGGGAGCTCCTGAAGGATTGGAGACAGCCGTGCAGAAGGAAGTGGGCCTGGGGCTGGATGGCAGTGTGCAGGAAGAGAAAGAGCTTCAGATACAACAATGAAAGTTTCTAGAACTTCATGTTCTTGTGTCGTGGGTGCCAGAAAAGGATTTTACTTAGAATGCTTCTTACTAAGCACACTGGCTAACGTCTGTGCCCTCTGTACCAGGCATGGTGCCAGTGTGTGTTAACTCATCGGGAACCCTACGAGATGGGTGTTGATATTATTCCCACTTCACAGGTTTTGGGGTGGCAGAGCAGCAATGGGGGAGCCCAGGCAGTGGACAACAGAGCTGGGGTGCCGCCCCCCATCCCCCAGCTTCCCTGAGATAGAAGCAAAGTAACAGTTGTTCTCTGGGTTCTAAATCTAGGTTCTCTGGGGAGTGCCTGGAGAAATGAGGATAACACTGCTTTTTCTTTTTCTTCAGATAGCGCCTGCCTTCTGAGAACTGACAAGACGCCCAGGGTAAGTCCTGGGCCTGAATCCAGGTCGGTGGGATGCATGTGGGTCTTGTTCAGGAGCCGCTGGAGGTGTTAGCTGTCCTGGCATGTCAGTTATCAAGCTCAGTCAATCAAAAAGGCCCAGCTCTGATGTTTGGAAAATACCGGCAGTCCCTGTGTGTTCCAGGTCTCCGTTAGTTTTCTCAGGGGAAGTCACATCTGGCTCTCTGCTTGCCCTGATTGACTGGTGGCCAGTCTCAGCAGGAAGCCCTACTTCTGGAAGGGTGTGGCTCGGAACACTGGTCATGGGGAGGGTGGCAGGCTTCTAGGAGCAGAGGAAACATCTCTAGAGCCGGGAAGCCTCTCAGAAGACCCTGGCGTCGGTGTGGAGAGCAGGTGCAGGCCGGGAGGGACTCGGAGGAGCCTGGGGCTCTGTCCACTGGCTGGAGAAACACTTGACCCGTGTTTCCAGACAGTGACGCTCAGACTTTGGGAGTCACAGTGACAAAGGGGTGAAGGAGGAATTGTCCCTTCTTCCTCCCACAGAGTGTGCAGGCAGCACTGCCCTGTGTAACCTACTGTTTGTTAGGTTTCCCCGGATGGCGCTGAGCCGGGTGCATTCAGCCCAAATTCCACAGCCCTCTGGCCGGGTCCCCCTGATGGTTCAGGCTTGTCTCCTGCAGCTGCTTCCCGTGAACACCCTAGCCAGGCACGCTCCTCTGTCTCCCATTCCCCCCAAGTTTCAGACACTGGTAACATTCTTTCCTTCATCCAAAGGCAGGCCAGCTGCCACCCCCATTTCACAGCCAGGTGCCCTGGGCACTTTGTGGCTCCGGGACAGTTTTCCCCAGAGCTCATGTTCAGTGCTCAGAGCGTGGATTCCTCTGCACAGGGATTTTTTTCCTAGCTCTCCACCCATTGTGTAGGGATTTTCCTCAGGCGACCCTCCATGACCCAGCAGTTCTCCTTCCTGAGATTTTCCCACAATCCTCCCTCATCCTATGTCTCGGGCCAGCAGCGCCCAGGCTCCACTCTACGATGGAGTCTGCTTAGCGGAGCTGGCAGAGTCAGGCAGGTGGGTATGGCTGGAAATGGCTCCAGACTTTGGATGGACTCCGCCCTCCACCAGGTGCCCACTGCCTTGTTCTCTCCTTTCTCTTGTCCTCCTCTTCTTGGTTAACGGAGTTGAATGTTTCTGCTCTGACTTGCATCCCTGTGAGGCATGGTGGGGAGTTGAGTGAAGGCCCCCAAACCAGCTATCTTATGCAGCTGAGAAATTGGGGCCCAGAGAAGGCTGATTAGCAGAATTCCAGCTTCTGATCCCCTCCCCCAGCCCCTTGTTAAGAGCACCATCTTTTATAGCATGTCTTCCCCCAAATCCATGGAAATGAGTCGCCAAGAAGGACTGCCTTCTCCCTAATCTGTGCCAGCTGTTTGGCTCGTCAGCCCTCTGAGCCCCTGAGCTTTGCTTCCTCACCATAACTGAGACTCCGCCGAAGGTCGCTGACCTCCCTTGCTGTGTCCTTGGTGGTCCCGGAGGGAGGTGCATGTGGGCTTTTTTTTTTTTTTTGTAAGTATTATACCGGAATGCATAACCCAGGTCATCCCAGCATCCTTGCATCGCTGCTGCCCCTTACCTCCTTATCCTGATTTCCCTGTAGGCCAGAGGCGGGAGGAGGGACCGGGGTGTCTGAGGCTGCTCTAAAAGTACATTTCCACCAGCTGCGTGTAGAATGGGGCTAATCTCCGCGTGTGACAGCTCCTTTCCTGATGGTATCCATCCCCGGCTGAGGCGTCTGGGAAAATTCCGTGATCGGAATGCTGAGTCATGCTTAGTCTCTGAGGATACGTATGTCACCTTTCCTATGTGTCTCACTGACCAGCTCAAGGTCTGGGAAAGGCTGCAGTTACTGTGGAGTGATATCATGCTGCCAACCTCTTATATTTGCCCATCACTGTCTGCTTCTCCAAGTGCTTTTACTAACGAATGTGCTGTTGATCAATATGAAATTTGTTGATATTCAACCATAAATAACACATGTATTATTTGTTCTAGAAAACGTTCCTCTTGTATGATGAGGAAACTGAGGTTTAGAGGGACTTGGTGAGTTTCAGGTGACTGGGGACTGGCATGTCTGGGCCAGACTTTGGATGCCACACACTATCCCAACCCTGGGTTTTTGTGTAATGCGAAGATTATTCAGAAGTTTCTTTGAAAAAAACTTGATTTTCAACTTGTTAAAGTTACCGATTCAAAAATCTAGTTCTTTAACGGCTAGTCTTTCAAGTTTAGCTTTTAAGTGTAGCCTATAAATCTTTCTTTCTATTTATGATTCTAGGAAACTTTAATAATCATTTTGAAGGAGACTTTTGATTAATAATACTTGATCTCATTTGCAAACTTTAACTCATTTGAAAAATTTAAATTGAATTTACAAAGTGCATTCAACTTCCTTTAATTATTTTAAAACTTCCAATTGCCTGATTAACAAATAGTCCTAATAAATAATTCCTGTAAATCTAATAAATTAAGCTCTCTTACATTTTCTTAAACATTCTTATACTGCTTTATGTTTTATTATTTAAAACAATTCTATTGAGGTATTTTTGACATAATAAATTGCACATATTTAAACAATGTATAATTTTTGACGTGGATACACTGGTGAAACCATTACCACAATTAAGATAGAACACATCCATCACCTCCAGAAGTGTCCCCGTGCCCCTTTGTAATCCTTCCCCCCCCCCCCCATCTGCTTCCCCCATCCCCAAGTAACCACTGAACTGCTTTCTGTGACTTGAGATTAGTTTGCATTTTCTGGAATTTTACATAGATGGGATCAGAGTGTGTATCCTTTTTTGTGGTGCTTCTTTCACGCAGCATCTGGTTTCAGATTTGTTGCATGTCTCAATAGTTCTTCCTTTTTATTGCTGAGCGGCATTCCATTCTGTGTATATCCCATAATTTGTTTATCCATTCATTCACCTGTTGTTGGTCATTTCAGTTTCCAGTTTTTGGCGATTGTAAATAAAGCTGCTATGGATGTGTTTGTGTACGAGTCTTTATATGGACGTATATTCCTTGTCTCTGGGGCAATGTGTAGGAGTGCAGTGGCTGAATCATATGGTGGGTGTGTGTTTAACTTAAACTGCCCAACCGTCTTCCAAAGTGGCTGTACCATTTTGCATTTCCACCAGCATTGTATGAGGGTGCCAGCCCCTCCATATATCTTCTCCAACCCTGGGGACAGTCAGTCTTTTTATTTCCTTGGTGTTGATGTTGTGCTTTTTACATGCTTATTTTTCATCTGCCAATACTGATTTTAAAATTCCTACTTAAAATCACAAGTCTAAACCACTTACTTACATATTTTAATTGGAATCTTGAGACTGACTTATTATCTGAACAGATCAAATTCCCTTGAATATTAAAGTGCATAAAGTAACAGATACCGGTACACATAGTTTTCTTAACATGAAATTATAAATGCTATAATTTTTATTTTCTTAGGCATGTTTATTCTTAATGCTATATCTTCCTGGAATTAAAGAAGCTTACCTAATAAAGAAATAATGACATGATCTCAAATTACAGTACATTACCTTCCTAAGCAACTTTTGGAAATTTTCTCAACTGGATAACATTTCTTTATAATTCAAGAGCTTCCTGGCCAGGATGACACTAGATCGTGGCCTTTGAATCCAACTGCGAGGCCAAGCCTGACTCATTGCCATTTTGCCCCCAATGGGATGGTCACACAGCTCAGGTGCCCCAGACTGAAGCATCACATTGCCTAATCAGGCACTTCTCCACCCAGATTGCTATACCAGGTGACTGGATTCAATTCATCTATTTAAGACCTTATTTCTTATGCACTATGGCCACAAAATAGGTGAAATTAAAATACAAAATAAGTGGAATGTATTTATTTATTTTCCCCCCCTTTCTTCCGCCTCTCCCCATCCTCCAATTCAAGCCTCTGTCTCTCAGTCTAGTGTAAGACACAGCTCCCTGGCCCATGCTGGTATTCTGAGCCTTGCACTTGCCCCCCCGGCTGAGGCAGTCGGTCACTAGTCGTGGGTCGGCCGCTTACAGCAGCTCACGGCAGTTCTCCCCGGCTGCCGGCCGCTCACACTGGCCACTGTCCACTCATGGCGGCATTCGGTAGCCCACGGCAGCACACAGCAGCTCACTGCTGGCCACTCACGCTGGCCGCTGGCCTCTCATGCGACACACAGGTAGCCCACGGCAGCACATAGCCCATGGCAGCACACGGCAGCCCAGCTCCAGGGAGAGCCGTTGTTCACAATCTTAGTTGTAGAGGGCGCAACTCACTGGCCTATGTGGGAATCGAACCGGCGGCCTTCAGTGTTAGTAGCACCGCGCTCCAACCACCTGAGCCACCAGGACCAGCCCCAAAATAGGTGGAATTTAGATTCTGCGTGTCTCCCAAGGCTTTGGCCAAGGACTAGTTCCAAAACCTGCTAGTGACCCAGCAGTGCTAGAATTTGAATTTGTCTTCTCAGTCCAGGCCTGTCTGGCATTTCACCCTGTATCTTACATCTTTTCAAACGAAGAGAAAGGGAGTCTGGTACTTAAGAATTCTTGGTTTCGGGTCAGGCTTGGTTACCAAGAAATGCTGGCACCTGGAACCTCTGCCTTTTCTCATTCTTTAGTTTACTTCTCCACTGGAAGTGGTGGGAACCTGGGCTTCTCCCTAACCGCCCAGTGGAGAGCTACCAATCTCTTTGGAAGGGCCATTGCCATTAAATTCTTTAGATGATAAAGAGATGTGGACCTGTATTTCTGCCCTGGTCACTGAGTGTGGCCTCAGGAAGCTGTGGGTGGTAAGTGGGACCTGGTTGAAAATGATTAATACAATCTGACCTCTCCCCTGATGTCTGATGCTTATGTGGCCCCAATGTGGGAAAAGAGGGAAGGTGGAGTTCTGAGAAAACGATATTTGACTGGAGGACTGTCTTATATTCCTGCTCTTCAGGAGTTTTGAATATGGTTTCTCCTTTGGCCCTGAGTTCCTCCTCCAGGTGCTGAAGGAGCACTGTGTGATAAACAGCGTATGACAGTACATTAAACGATGGCAGTGATGTCACTGAGTGACAGAATCTCTGTTCAAAGAGAGAGAAAAATGCTCCTCACCACAGGGCAGGTCCTTAAATGGCAGGGGAAACAAAGAAGATTAAACCTAAAACTTAAAAAGGAAAAAGAAACAGCATTTGACATGACGATTTCAAGTCTAGAAATAAAACCTAAAGTATAATGGGACAAGCATGCAAACATACTAGGCTGTTCAGATCAGCATTTTTCTAGCAGAATGTAAAATATATATCAGAAAAGATTGCTACAGGTGCAGTCTGTTCAGTGTCATCCCATTCAGCTTTAAAAATAGTCCATGTACCTAATCAAACTGTTATTTTAAATGTATTATCACAGAACAACAGCCATCATGCTTTTACATGAGAAAGGTACATTATAGAAAAGAGTGTATAACATCTCATTTAGGTTATTGGAATGTTATATCCAAAATTTTTTTCTGGATGCTGAAATGATAAAGTTATGTATAAAAAACTTTTTTTCTGTGTCTTTAATTTTAAAGAATCAGGTTTAAAAAAATATAGAGGGTTGCAATTTATAGCACTACTTGAGGCTTAAGATTTAACTATCAAAGTTTTACTCTTTTACCCCTCTTCTCCATAAAATTGTTTGGGGTCGGGGGATGAAAACCTCTTTCTAAATGCCCTCTGAGATATAGGTTCCTGGAGAATAGGACTTCTTAAAAGATGCTCCTCCATAAAAGAAATGAGAAAACTGGCAAGAATTGTCAAAGTCAACTTTTGCAGAATTATGGAAATTAACCAAAGGAAATTAACCCAAGGAACATTTATTCAAGAAAAATTGGTGAATCTTGATTTTAACAAAAAAATTATGAAGCATGCAAAGAAACAAGAAAGAATGGCACATATGCAGGAAAAGAAGCAGCATCCAGTAGAAACTGTCCTAGGGGAAGCCTAGATGTTGGACTTTATAGACAAAACTTTAAATCAGCTATTTAAAAATATGTCTAAAGAACTAAAGGAAAGTATGAGAACAGTGCCTCATCAAATAGAGATAATAAGTGAATCAAAAATAAATTCTGGAGTTGAAAAGTACAACTGAAATGAAAAAGTCAGTAGAGGGGCTCAAAATCAGAGTTGAACAGGCAGAAGGAAGAATCAACAAACTTGATGATATGTCAATTGTGACTATCCAGTGTGAGGAACAAAGAAAAAAGAACAAAGGAAAAGGAACAGAGCCTCAGACACCTGTGTCACACACAGTGACAGTCCTACCGTGTTTCCCCAAAAATAAGACCTAGCCAGATAATCAACTCTAATGCGTCTTTTGGAGCAAACATTAATATAAGACCCAGTCTTATTTTACTATAAGACCCGGTCTCATGTAATATAAGACCGGGTCTTATATTAATTTTTGCTCCGAAAGACACATTAGAGCTGATTATCCGGCTAGGTCTTATTTTGGGGAAAACATGGTAGAAGGAGAGGACACAAAGGAGCAGAACAAATATTTGAAGAAATAATGGCCAAAAATGTCCTAGGGTTGATGAAAAAACAGTAATTTATGTACCCAAGTAGCTCAGTGAACTCCAAGTAAGATAAAGAGATCCATACCGAGACATAGCCTAATCAAAGAAAATCTTGAAGCAGCAAGAAACAAGCAACTCATACGTACAAGGGATCTTTGATAAGATTAAGAGCTCATTTCTCCTTGTGAACTATGGAGGCCAGAAGGCTGGGGGATGAAAATCATAGATGCCATATGAAACCTTCAACTATATTTGACCTTTGAGTCCTTAGGTGCCTCTGATTTCTTCCAGCTTCAGGGTTAACATGTCACTTTTGTCCCCAAATAACAATTACTCAAGCTTCTTTCATACTTGACCTGTAGGAAGTGTGGCTTTACCAAGTTCCTCTCCCCAAGTATTTCTAGAAATAGCTAAGAAACATTATTATTTGTTCTACCAAGGCTGGAACATAGTATGGGCTCAAAAAAATATTTGTTAGATGAATAAATTCTACCTGGGTTGCTTATTTCCTTGGCCAGCTGTTGTCTATCCATACTCTTCTGCTTGTCACCTAGTTCTCCCTCATACCATTTTGCCTTAAACATGCAAACAGACCTGTTTCATAACTTCTGGAAATTCAGCTTTTAAACATATCACCAGACATTTCACAAAATTTTACTGAATATTTGGCAATAGCAGAATGAAATTACAATACGGGGGGGGGGGGGAACATTTTGCTCCCAAAGGTGAATTCAACCTTTACCTCTAGAAAAATAGGGCAACTGCCATAACCTGATAATGGCAGCCTCTCCCTTGCCCATGAACCATCAAGGTTTCAACAGATATTGAGGTCTAATCTCTAACGATGGAGCCAACTGCTGATGTTCTGTTGGTAATATTCCTTACGTGTATGTTGACGTAAGAACGTCGAAACCTATAGAAAATTTTTATGAGGGTCTATTTATTTGACACAAACAGAAGATACGCCTGGAAGTGAGATCTCAACAGACTGAGAAAAATGTTTCCTAGAATGACAGTTTGCAGCTTCTTTTATGCATTTGGAATTAAGGAAGGAAGATTTCATGAAAGTGGGAGAAAGCAAGATGGGGATTGGATTACAGGATAGTTAACAAGATTATGTGCTCCCTTGAGGGAGGTTATGCCTCCAAGGAGTCTGGAAAAGAGAATTATCCTGGCATTTCGAAGGTGTGTTAACCTAGATGCATGAGAGGATGGACAGGGCTGGCTTCAGGCAAAGATAAACCTTCTACTAAAGAAGTTACAGACCTGGAGCGTGACTACCCACCATGACCTGCCCAGTTGGGAATTTATGACCAACTCACCCTGTGACGTTACTTTCCATCCCTGGACTTGTCAGTTTTGTTAAAGAACCCCTTTTTCATCCATGTGTGTATAGTACTTTATAGTTTCACCATTTCGTGGGACAGTTCTTATTGGCACAGGCCCAGCTCATGGTTTCAGTATTGATGGATGCCGGACCAGAGGTTCTAATGGGTTTGGTGACTCACCCGGCTCCACCAGTAAGAGGCAGAGCCAGTCTTTGCACACAACCATCCTGTTTTCTGGCCTCGGGTGCTTCCTGTTCCACAGGATATTAGAATGTCATGTGGCGGTGTCACTCTGCAGAGGGCTGAAAAGCCCAACCTGAAACTGTCTTTCCTACTTAAGTAAATCTCTTGATGGGTATTTTGCATCTCTCTCACTAGAGCCATTTATTGTCGCTTGGGCTTGTGGTTCTCCTCCTGCCAGGTTGCCTGAGGCCATTTCAGCAAGCCCTGAAGACTTTCCTCAACCTTTACGGCTTTTGACTATCCCGTTCCAGCTGGTTGCAAAGCAGCCCTTTTGTGTTTTTGTTTCCCTGGCCATCTTTCCATTCCTTTTTACCTGTGATTGTCTTGAAAAGCAATTTTACCATTTGGCAGAATAAATTCCCCATGATCTAATCCTGAGTTTTCTCAACTGACTGAATGGTATAAGAAGGGCAAAAGTTAGTACTGTGCAGTATTCCAAGAAATTGTTCTCAAGCATTTCCTGAGCACCTGTGGCAGGCACAGCTCTTTACTGTAAGGCTACAAGAGGTTTGACCACGTGGCTCTTGCCTTCGGATGCTTATCCTGTGGTTGGAGAGAGAAAGAGTGTGTGTACTGGGGCAAAATACATGCTCAAGTAGTGACTAGTTAATAAGGAACAGTCATAACTGCCGTTTACTGAGTGTCAGGTAAAGTGCTAAATGTGAAAATGAATGCAGAGAATTACCAGGGAAGTGGCTAAAAGCAGGGCTCTGGAGTCAGGGGTCAGGCGTGGAGTTCATTCAGCCTTAGCCCTTTACCAGCCCTGTCTCTCCTGGCAAGTTCCTTAGCCCTTTTAGGCCTTGATTTCCTCATCTATAAAATATGGGCACTAAGACCTTCCTCACTGGGCTGTTGGGGGATTAAATGGAATAACTTATGTAGACCCACACCCAGTGGGCACATCCTGATGTTGGCTGCGTTACTGGTACAGGTGGAGAACAGTTCCAGGGGGACTCGTGGAGAGTAGAACACGTGAGTCCAAGGGCCTGCAAGCTGAGAAGACTGGGTCTGTCAGGAGGGTGGCTACTCGGGAGGGACTTCTTGGAGAGCTGGCCCTTGAATGAGGTGTCATATTTGGGTTGGTGAAGAGGGGACGATGCCCAGGCAGTGGCACTGGAGCAACTCATGGGGATGAGAAAAGCCGGGCATTGGGTACAGGGCGATGCCCCAGCCTCACTGATGGAGGAAGGGGACGGCAGCTCCACGAGGGTGGAGATTTGCGTCTGCTTTGTTCACTGCTGAGCCCATAGGACCCTGGGGCTTAGGAAACCGCATAGAAAGAATGGATGCTGTTCGGGAGAAGTGACCGCGAGGGCTGGTGGGATTGATTCTATGAGAGTCCGGCTGCGAGTCGTGATTTGAGACAATGCGAAGTTTCTGAGATGCTTGAGCCGGTGACCACCCACAGGCAAATGGGCTTTTGAAAACCTCTTCTGGAGGAGTGGGCCGGCCGCCCTGGAATGGGAGTGAGGAGGTCAGAGTGGGGGCCTAGCTCTGGCAGGCAGCTGTTGAAGCTCAGACATCCATCATTGCTACGCGCATGGACTGGGGAGCAGTGGCCATGGGAAGGAAGAAGCAGAAACAACCTGTTACGGAAGAAAAGTCATGGAGCGAAGCGGAAGTTAGAGGACTTAGGGAGCTCTCATTTGTGGCACTGCCTCCATCCTGAAATGCAGAGCTGGAAAAGCAGCCCCATTCATTTAGCTGAAGGTAGCTGACCCAGGACTGAGTCCGGGCGTGGGAAAAGGGGAGAGGCCTGGAAATAGGGAATTGGGATAGGGTGCCACCTTACAGACCGGCTACTGAGCCCACCTCAGAATTTCCTGAGAAAATTGAGTTTGCTTGCGACCAGAGCAATTAGTCCTGAGAACTTACCCGGAGAAACGTTATCCAGAGGAGAGGTCCAGCAGAGTCCAAACTGATTCTCCCCACCTGTTGCCTCTCAGGGCTTTCTCGTTTCTCCTGATCTTCGGGACAGGAGCCGCTGACAGTTTCTGGGAGAGAATAGCGTGTCATCTGCACAGTGAGCCAGCCAGGGCCTCCTGCTGCTTGCTCAGGCCAGGCTGGAAGGGCTACTCACGAGGGAAACCCCTTCTGGGTGCTTGTCTTTCCCTTTACTTCCAGCACAACGTAGGTGGAAGCTGAAACTGCCTGCCTGCATGGGGATTTACTCTGAGGACAAGAAAAAAATTCTGAGATGTCCTCAATTAAACTCCAGTGGGGTGGAGAGGGAGAGAAAGAGAGGAGAGTAATTAACCAGTTAATATTATAGCTGTGGGCCGTCTAACAAAAGACGGCTCACATTCCTGAATGTCTGTTGGAGCTTCTAGGTGGCCACCAGACGCCACTGCACAACCTGCTTAGGCATGAACTTTGTCATGTGTTGCCCACAACCAGTCAAAAGTAGTAAATATTTCTTCCTTACGGACTGGGCACCTGTCCTAGAACTTGCCTCGCTTTACCTACCCACCCTCCTTGCAGCCAGTGTAAATTCTTTCACAACAACTTACATCGTTCTTCCCCAAAACATAATAAAAAACATAATAAAACAGCCCTGTCAACCCCAGGACTGCAGACGTGTTGTCTTCCCCACCTACCCCAGCTGCTGCTGAGTCAGACGGCACGTGGTCCTTTCCTGGCTAGCATGTGGCTCAAGAAACCCTTTCTTTCAGAAAAACTTTCGGCTGTTAATGTTTTTCTGCTTAACATTGAGCAAAACCATGTATTTGTGGCTATTAGATTTGAGAGGGTTTTTTTGTTGTTACATTTTTAGGTGCATGGTGAGGGAGGCCTTTTGGAGGGGTTCTCCTAGCATATTCAGAATATGAATTTAAACTGGTTTCTGTTTTTCTCCCAACTACTTGGTTTTCGTGGTTCATGAGTTAGGACTTTGGAATGGCATTTGGTCAGCATAGACAGGTGGGGCACATCCTGACAAGGGGAAGTACGTTGAGACCGAAGTTACAAGTTAGGCTGTGGGGACAGAGTCCCAGAGAGCCGTTTCCAGGCTCTCGGCCTCACGTGGAACGGTGCTGGCTTGGGTAGTAGATGGCCATCAGCTGTGACTAGTTGACCATCAGCTAGTTAGCCATTTACTAATGGCTAGTAACCAGTTAGCCATTAGCCACTGATATAACTGCCGTGGCTGGGCTAGCAGGGGCGGATTGCAGTTAGCAAGTGGGTTGGTGGGTTGGCAGAGAAGCGGACTGTGGATTGCGGCTAGCGAGCGTAGATGGCGAATTGCGGATTGTGTGGATCCTACTTCCTGTGTCTCACCCGGTCTCCAGTGAGACTGGGGTGCAGGAAAATCCCTTGTTGGGGTACTGGCGGATGTTTGTTTTTGTGTCTCGAACAGCGCCATCGAGAATATAGTGGTATGACTCCCCTATCTGTGGCTCCGTGGGTGTTCCTTTTTGGCCTCACCATATCCTGCGTTCTTGTGCGGGGAGCGGGAGCTGAGTCCCGGCATGACATAGGGGCTGGCGTGCATTCTAAGAAACGGTCTGAGTCTGGCCTCTCTTGTTTCTACCACTCTGAGTCAGTTTCCTTTTTCCTCCTGGCTGTCTTCTCCGGCATGTCCCCCCTGGGGGGCTGATGAAGGGCATTTCTGGGGCGGAGGACAGATACAGCCATTCCTAGCAGATGTGTGGCCCCAGAAGGACACTTCAGCCACTGCCCCTTTGAGATTTTTGTCACAGATCAGCGAGCCTAGCATACCGTATTTCCCTGAAGGTAAGACTGGGTCTCATATTATTTTTGCTCCAAAAGGTATATTCAGGTTTATTTTCAGGGGATGTCGTATATTTTCATATACAGCAATCTACATTTATTCATGTACAAAAATCTACATTTATTCAAATACAGTCATGTCATCTTCTTCTGGAATATCGTCATAACTTTCCAAAACCCGAATTCTGGCTTGAATTTCTTGTGACTCCATTTCCTGTACAAACTCTGGCCCCAATCTCTCCTGTCAAGCAATAGAGATCTCCTTAAATGAGCACTTCTTGTCCATGTAGCCTGCTCGTAGCGCACTGGCAACACAGCTGTCAGTGATTTCATCCTAGGAATTCTTCACTCAAGTCACAACCTCTTGCAGGTGAGGCTTCACAAAGTTTCCACGCTGATTTCTCTCCATTCTATTTTCAATGCAGTCATTGATTTACATGTGCTAATGGCCCTTGAATGGCTTGTTTATTGCAATATCGAGAGTCTGGAGACAGGCAGTCATTCCTGCGGGAATCATTATTTGATCTAGTCTTCTCTCTGCAAGGAAGTTCTTCATGTCTTTAGCGCGGTGAGTGCCGGCTGAATCCCAGACTAGCAGACCTTTTTGACCACCTCGCAAAACAAATGGCAGCATTAAATCAAACCATTTCCTTATAACTGCTTATGTGCACCGGGCTTTTTCGGTTTCAAGAACATAATGCCTGAAACACATTCAACCTTATCTTTCTTGCCCTTAGTGATGATTAGAGGTGGGGCTTTCTTTCCATCCAGACGAATTGCCAAAATACAGGTAACACGTGCACTTTCGTAACCAGTGGAGGGAATGTAGACTGACGAGGCACCCCTCTGATCAACTGTCATTTGAGATCCTTGGCCCATAAACACTGCAGTTTCATCCACAGCAATCATGTTGGAGAGCTGGTATTTAGAAAAGTCGATGCCATCAACAAAGGACTTGAATGCAAGTGCACATTTAATAACTTCAGTATCTTCCAGCTTGAACAGTGTTGTCGATCTTTGAGACAGTTCATATCGCTGAAGGAAGCTGTCCAGCCAGTGTTGTGATGCTTTGAATTCTTCTGGGGATATTTCTAACTGTGGTGCCACACTGCGAGGGCAAATGCTTGACTATCAGCCCCGTACACAACCAAAGCCTTTGCTCTCCTGTCAGCAATCCATCCACAGATGATGTCTTCCAGCTCAGGAAATGATGGTTGCTGACCCGATCCACACTTGTGCTTTTTAGCATTTCTGTTGTCCACTTGTTGACTGAGGTTATTGTACTCTGCTCGCCATTTTTGAACCATTCGGAGATCCAACTTCTCTTTGTAGAAAGACGTAAGATTCTTGCCCCAGGAATCCTCTACGATTGCTTTCTTGTAGTCGACGGAATAGCTCTATGTTTTTGCACTCATCTTGTCTAGGGGTCAAAATATTGTTCCCTTAAAATTGACCATTAAATCAAATGTTAATTGAAGACTTATGAGACAGGAGTGGCACAAAAATGACAGTTAAGGATGATGGTCCAAACAAAAGTGACGAAAAATTGCAGGCACCAAAATTCAGAAAATGTTTCTTTATTTCACATGAGTGCATTAAGGACGTCTGTTACAACACACAACGTATTGAATTATGAAAATTCATATTAGACAAAACCCTGTCTGTTCGTATCAAGTTCGCACGTTATTCGTGCGTTGTGTCTGTACTCCGATTGGTCATTCGGCAATAAGTCTCCAGTTCATCTGTTTACATAGGCGTTTACCTCTTGTCCAAAGGCCCGCTTGGGTATTTACAAGTACTTAATTATAATTTATATTATTTATTTTAAGTATTAATGTCAATAATATTATTTATGTATACTTAATTATATATTAATATTATTTTATAATTTAGTACATCCATCGTGTGTTGCAATGGACGTACTAAATGCGTCCGTCTGGCTGACGATCTTAACTGGGGCTTATTTTGGGGGTAGGACTTATATTATGAGCATCCTGAAAAATCATGCTAGGGCTTATTTTCTGGTTAGGTCTTATTTTCAGGGAAATACAGTAGAAGGTCACTTGGTGAATTTGTAATGGAAGATAGAATCCCTGGGGTCTGCCTCTTCTGGTTTTAAAGACCTGTGCTTGGCTCATCTGTACCAAGTAGGTCTTCCCAGGGGCTAGGTCCACTCTGGCATTCACTATATGGATAGGCTTGCTTTTGAGATCAGGAGTAGCACACAGGCAATTATTAGTATGTGTCTTAAGGGATTTAAAAGATATTCTATTTCAGACTCTGGTCCCCTTTCCCCCTTATCTTCGGTTGCAGATTCCTACTTGCGCATAGCTCTTTTTCCAAATATTTTGCCCTTTTGATCTCTGAAATTGCTCATAATTCCTACATTTTTCGCATTCCTGAGGAGGCTCTGTGAATACCCCATTGTTATTCTGCCACTGCCAAATTGATCTTGGTAGGTGTTCATTTCAGGCTGGCCTGATTCTTGTTTGTTTCTGTGTTTTTTTTTAAAAAAACTTTTAATATTGCCCTTCTGTAGTGTGGATACCAAAAAGAGCTCCTTATTTTAATTTAATTTTCCTTTTTTTTCATTGTGGTAAAATACACATAACATCAAATTTGCAAATTTACAATTTTTAAGTGTATTAAATACATTCACATTGTTGTCCAACCATCACCACCATCCATTCCTGTAAATCTTTCATCTTGTAAAACTGAAACTCGGTCCTCATTCAACAGTAACTTCCATTCTGCCCTCCCCCAGTCCCTGACAACCACCATTATACTTTCTTTTCATGTGCTTATTGGCTATTCATGTATCTTATTTGAAGAAATGTGTATTCAAGTCCTTTGCCCATTTCTGAATTGGTTTGTTGTTTGGGTTTTAGGAGTTCTCTATGTATTCTGGATGTCAATCCCTTATCAGATATGATTTGCAAATAGTTTCTCCCATTCTGTGGGTTGCCATTTTACTCTGTGAATACTGTCTTCTTTTTTTTTTTTTCCAACTTTTATTTATTTAAGTATGTTTTTCCAGGACCCGTCAGCTCCAAGTCAAGTAGTTGTTTCAATCTAGTTGCGGAGGGTGCAGCTCAGAGTGGCCCATGTGGGGATCTAACTGGCAATCTTGTTGTTAGGAGCACTGCGCTCTAACCAACTGAACTAACCGGCCACCCCTGGATAATGTCTTTTATTGCACAAAATTTTTTGATTTTCATGAAATCCAATTTGTCTATTTTTTGTTGTTGTTGCCTGTGCTTTTGGTGTCATATCCAAAAATCATTTCCAAGGCCAATGTTGTGAAGCTTTTTTCCTGTATTTTCTTATAAGAATTTTATTGTTTTAAGCCTTACATTTAGGTACTTGATCCATTTTGAGTTAATTTTTATATATGGTGTTAGGTAAGGGTCCAACTTCATTCTTTTGCATGTTGACATCCATTTTTCTCAGCAGTATTTGTTGAAAAGATTGTCCGTTCCCCACTGAATGGTCTTGGCATCTTTGTCACAAATCATTTGACCATGGTGAGTTTTCCTCTGGGCTCACTGTTGTATTGGTCTATATGTCTGTCTTTATGCCAGTACCACCCTGTTTTGATGACTGTAGTTTTTTGGTAGGTTTTGAAATCAGGAGGTGTGACTTCTGCAGTTTTGTTGTTCTTTGTCAAGATTGCCTTGGCTATTGAGGTCCCTTGAAGTTGCATATACATTTTAAGGTAGGTGTTTCTATTTCTGCCAAAAAGAAGTCATTAGGATGTTGATGGGGATTGCATTAAATCTGTAAGATTGCGTTGAATAGTATTGACATTCTAATCCATGAACATGGGATGTGTTTCCATTTATTTATGTCTTAATTTCTTTCAGCAGTGTTTTGTAGTTTTCATTGTACAAGTCTTTCCCCTCCTTGGTTAATTCCCAAGTATTTTATTCTTTTTGATGCTATTACAAATGGAATTGTTTTTGTAATTTTCTTTTCATGTTGTTCATTGTTTATGTATAGAAATGCAATTGCACCGGCCAGGTGACTCAGGTTGGTTGGAGGTCCGTGCTCCTAATGCCAAGGTCGGCAGTTCGATTCCCACATTGGCCCGTGAGCTGCGTCCTCTACAGCTAAGATTGTGAACAACGGCTCTCCCTGGAGCTGGGCTGCCGTGAGCAGCCGGAGGTTGGCGTGAGCTGCTGGAGGTTGGTGTGAGCTGCCGTGAGCTCCTCTGTGCTGCCATGGGCTGCTGTGTGCTGCCGTGGGCTACTGTGTGCTGGCGTGAGCGGCCGGCAGCCGGCGAGAGCTGCCGTGAGCTGCTGGGAGCGGCCGACCAACGACTGGCGACCCACTGCCTCAGCCGGGGGAGCGCAAGGCTCATAATACCAGCATGGGCCCGGGATTTGTGTCCTACACAACTAGATTGAGAAACAACAGCTTGAACTGGAGTGGGGGGCAGGAGGCAGGAGAAGGTGGGGTAAAGAAATGCAATTGATTGTTGTGTGTTGACTTTTCATCCTGCTACTTTGCTGAATTCATTTATTAGTTTTAACAGCTTTTTGTGGAACCTTTCAGGTTTTCTACATATAAGGTCATATTATCTGCAAACAGAGATAATTTTTCTTCTTCCTTTCCAGTTTGGATGCTTTTGATTTCTTTTTCTTACTTAATTGCTCTGGCTAGATCTTCCAGTACTATGTGAACAGAAGTGGTGAAAGCAGGCATACTTGCCTTGTTTCTGATCTTAGAGGCAAAGCTTTCAGTCTTTCACCAGTGAGTATGATGTTTACTGTGGGTTTTTCCTATATAGCTTTTATTATGTGGAGGTAGTTTCCTTCTATTAATAATAGTATTTGTTGAGTGTTTTTATCGTGAAAGTGTGTTGAATTTTGTTAATGCTTATTCTGCATCAATTGAGGTTCTCTTGTGGTATTTTTTCCCTTCATTTTGTTGATGGGGTGTATTACACTGATCTGTTTTCATACGTTGAACTATCCTTGCATTCTAGGAATAAATCCCAATAGGTCATGGTGTATAATCCCTTTAAATGCTACCAAATTCTGTTTGATGGTAATTATTTTTTTAAGGATTTTTGGGTCAATGTTCATAAGGGATATTGATCTGTAGTCTTGTAGTGGTTTTGGCTTTGATATCAAGGGTAGTGCTTGGCCTCATAGAAGGACTTATGAAGGCTTTCCTCTTCTTCAATTTTTGGGAAAAATTTGAGAAGGATTGGTACTAGGTCTTCTTTAAATGTTTGACAGAATTCAGCTGTGAAGCCATCAGGTCCAGGGCTTTTTTATTTTTTGGGGGCGGAGATTTTTGATTACTGATTTACTTTCTTCAGTAGTTACAGGTCTGTTCAGATTTTCTATTTCTTCATGGTTTAGTCTTGGTAAGTTTTGTGTTTTTAGGAATTTGACCATTTAATCTAGGTCATCCAATTTATTGGTGTGTAATAGTGCACAGTTATCTCTTATAATCCTTTTTATTTCTGTAGAATCGTTAGTAGTGTCCCCAGTTGCAATTCTGATTTTAGTTATTTGAATCTTTTTCTCTTAGTCCATCTAGCTGTAGGTTTGTTAATTTTGTTCATCTTTTCTAAGTCAAACTTTTGGTTTCATTGATTTTTCTCTATTTTTTTCTATTTATCTCTGCTGTTAGTTTTTATTACTTCCTTTTTTTTTTCTGCTGGCTTTGGGATTAGTTTGTTCTGCTTTTACTAGTTCCTTAAGTTGTAATGTTAGGTTGTTGATATGAGATCGTTCTTTTTTTTCTTCTTAATGTAAGCATTTAAAGTTATAAATTTTCCTTTAGCACTGCTTTCACTGTGCCCTATAAGTTTTGGAATGTTGTGGTTTTTTTTTCATTCATCTCTTAAGTATTTTCTTATTTCCCTGTGATTTCTTCTTTGATCAATTGGTTATTTAAAAATGTGTTAATGTCCACAAATTTATGACTTTTCTGGTTTTCCTTTTGTTACTAATTTCTAACTTTATATTGTTGTCAGAGAAGATACTTTTTTTTTTTAAGATTTTTTTTTTAATTATTGGGGAAGGGGAACAGGACTTTATTGGGAAACAGTGTATACTTCCAGGACTTTTTCCAAGTCAAGTTGTTGTCCTTTCAGTCTTAGTTGTGAAAGGTGCAGCTCAGCTCCAGGTCCAGTTGCCATTGTTAGTTGAAGGGGCACAGCCCACCATCCCTTGCGGGAGTCGAGGAGTCGAACCGGCAACCCTGTGGTTGAGAGCCCACACTCCAACCAGCTGAGCCATCTGGCACTGGCCCATGTGGGAATCGAACTGGCAGCCTTTGGCATTAGGAGCACGGAGCTCCAACTGCCTGAGCCACTAGGCGGGACCCACAGAGAAGATACTTTGTATGATATATCTCTTTTTAAGTCTGTTGAGAATTAATTTGTGGCCTAACATGGTCTATTCTGTAAAATATCCCATTTGCACTAGACAAGAATGTGTATTCTGTTGTTAGGTGTAGTGTTCTGTGTGTGTCTATAAGATCTAGTTGGTTTATGGTGTTGTGTATGTCCTCTATTTGCTTCCTTTTCTTCTCTCTGACTGTGCTACCCATTATTGTGAGTGGGCTATTGAAGTCTCCTGACTATTGTTGTACAACTATCTCTCCCTTCAATTTTGTCAGTTTTTGTTTCATGTATATATATATATATATATACATTTTTTTATGTATGTGTGTGTGTGTGTGTGTGTATATATATATATATTTTTTTTTTATTATTTTTTTTTAATTGAGGTCAAGCCACATTACAAAAAAAGAGAAGGCACTTTTTCTTTAAATTATCGGGATCAAATTTGTCCCAGTGGTTAAAGATGCAGCTGAGTGGTGAGTCCGACAGGATTGAAGGTGATGGCGTATTTCCCGTGTTGGTCTCCTGGCTGGCTCGCCAAAATATGTTACTGGAGAGTGGGCCCTCCTCGGCGTGGTGTCCAGGTTCTTGGTGTCTTGAGCAAAGAATTCCATGAGATACCGAGGTAAAGTGGTGAAAAAGCAGTTTATTAGAAGAAAAAGTACACTTCAAAGAAATAGAAGCGGGCTCCGAGCAGAAAGCAGTGGCTCAAGGGCCATTATTAGGAGAGAAAGTGCACTCCAAAGAGTGTGGAGCAGGCCCCAAGCACAGGCAAGGCTCAAGCGGCCTGCTTCATATATTCTGATGGGCTGTCATTAGGTATATAAATATTTACAATTGTTATATTTTCTTGTATATTTTCTTCTTGTATTGAACCTTTCATTAATATATAATGTCATTCTTTGTTTCTTGTAACTTTTGATTTAAAGTCTATTTTGTCTGATATTAGTACCGGTATGGCCACTCCTGCTCTCCTTTGGATACTGTTTGCATGGGATAACTCTTCCCAGCCTGTCATTTTCTACCTGTTTGTGTCTGTGGATCTCAAGTGAGTCTTATTTAGTTGGATTGTCTGTTTTTATCCATTCTGCAAATCTCTGTCTTCTGATTGGAAAGTTGAATCTATTTGCATTTAAAGTGATTACTAATAAGGAAGAACTTCTGTTATTGTGCTTTTTGTTTTCTGTCTGCCTTATAGTTTTTGTGTCCCTCATTTACTGCATCATTGTTTTCTTTTGTGTTTAGCTGATTTTTTGTAATGGAATGTTTAAATTACTTTCTCATTTCCTTTTGTGTATATTCTTTATTGCCTGAACAAATGAACCTTTACTAACAGCTTGTTATGTGTCGGGGGCTAAGTGCTTGCCCACCTGCCATCCCCCTTGTCTCATTTAGCTTCACAGCGGTGTGGATGCACAGCGTGGAGAACAGCAGCCCTGTTTCACTAAAGGACCCAAAAGGTCAGCCTGTGGAGTTGCCCAGATTTTCTGTAATCTCCTCCCATTGCATTGTGGGGACAGGAAGGGGTGCAAACAACCAGGTGGTTTTCTGTCCATGCAGCCAGTGCTTCATGTATGTAAATTGTTAACAATGACCTTTCAATTTCTGCTGCTTCCACCTGCCGTCTAGCACATTTCAGGGCTGCTGTGCGCCGTCCACAGCAGAGAATGAAAAAGAGGAGTGCGATGGTGTGACTGGGACTTGAGCTCTGGTGTCAGACTGTTGGGTTCAAGTCCCTGACTAATTAAAGCATAACGAGGGAGACCAGACTGAATGGTTAAAAGTTATATATTTAAAACATCACATATGCATGAATGTTCATAGCAGCATCGTTCATAACAGCCCCAAAGTGGAAACAACCCAAAGGTTTATCAACCAATGGATGGAGAAGCAAACTGTGTTCCATCCATACAATGGGATTTTATGCAGCCATAAAAAGGAATGAAGCACTGACACACGTGACAATATGGACAAACCTTGAAACATGCTAAGTGAAGGAAGTCAGTCACAAAAGGCTTTCTTGTATTTTCTTTATTATCTGAACTTTATAGGAAATGTCCAGAATAGGCAAATTCATAGAGACAGAAGGTAGGTTGGTGGTTGCCAGGGGCTGCAGGGAGGAGGAAATGGGGTTGACTGTTAATGGTACTGAGTTTCTTTTTGGGGTATTTGAAAAATGTTCTAGAGTTAGATAGTGATGATATTTGCACAACATTTTAAATATACTAAAAACCATTGAATTGTGTGCTTTAAAATGGTTAAAATAGGGTGGCCAGTTAGCTCAGTTGGTTAGAGCGTGGTGCTAATAACACCAACGTTGCTGGTTCGATCCCCACGTGGGTCACTGTGAGCTGCACCCTCCCTAAAAAAAGAAAAAGTTAAAATGATGGAAAAAACTGAAAGAAAAAAAAATTGAAGTATCAAACCAAAAGCTTACTCATAGCACATTAGACTTATTTCTCCTATTTGTCACCTATACATTTTGTATGTATTTGTGAGCAGAGTATGTGCATTATTGGGCCCATGTGCCAAACAATTCTAATTGGTCATGTACCTGTGGTTGTATCAATTTACCATGATATGATACAGTTTTAAACAATTATACTCCCTATGTTACGCCAGGCACTTAAGAAGTACTCTACCAATATTCATCTATTGAGTTACCTGTTCTGGCTATTCCCATTTCATTAGTGTGGACAATTGCAACTTAGCTATAAATACCTATTGTTTCAAAAAAGATAGTATCCCTTAAATTACGTGCCATTCAATAAGAGCTCTACATTTTCCATTTGTAAGCCGTGTATATATTTCTTCCAGATAGAAGATAGCTTGCCTATGTTTTCTGATCACAAAGGTAATATCTACTGATTTGAAGAGGTTACGATAGGGGGTCTTGCCTGGACTGTGACCTTTAGCTTTTAGAGGCCTCTGAACAATCCCATATCTGCAAAGGAGCTGCTTCTGTTTGTATTATTTTTTTTAATCTGTCTGCCCTGTCCTTCTTTTCATTAACTTCTCTGCGTCTTGAGTTTGCTTGGCTTTCATCATCTCCTTCCAAATAGCTTCTTAGATACCTTCTCTGAGATGCCTGGGAAGCCATGTCCTCTTGTCCGAAGATCATGTCTCTCTTATTTGCAAATAAGAAGGAAGAATAGAGTGTTTGCCATTTGTTCTGCCAAATCCACGCCCTTAATTCCTAACTTTATTCTCTCCTACTTTTTCTGTCGTGTGATTTTTTTCTGAATCCCAGAGCTGTGTGCTTCTGTGATTCATTTAAAACGCTCACCCGTGGCAGCTCTTTTGTGGAAAGGCAGCAGTGGACTTCTAAGACTTCTTTCTCCCTTTCCCTTGTGTGCGGCAGAGCTGTGCACAGCCTCCCTTCTTGCCGGTCCCCTTTCCCTCTGGGCTCAGGGCTCAGCAACCTCGAGGTACGATGTGGCAGCAGTGACAGACTATTCCCTGTTTATAATGTTATTGAGCTGTGCCTTGCTTTTTGCCTCGGGAGCTATTTTCCAGGAATGAGGATGCTCTCATGCTCTCCGCATCTTCGCCCGAAACCCCCTTTTTAGCTAACAGCAAACTTGGGCAAGACAGTTCATCAGAGTCAGGGTAGAGCCCAGGACCTGGAGTGAAACTAAGAGGCCTTCTCAGTGGTGGCGCGGCCAGTGGCTCACTGTGTGAATCTCAGGATGCGGCCGTTATTTGTTGAATGAAAGTACATCTATTTACAGCGACCTCTTTGTCCATCTTATTCTGTTCATTGAGCTTTCAAGTTTCAAAGCTTATTTCCCATCCTCTCCCCGCTGATTTAAATTAACACTGTCTGAAATCCCTGTACTTCTTCAGAAAGTCTGTTCTGGGATTGTAGATGCCAGGTGGGCTTGCTGCAGACAAAGGGACCCCAAGCTCATTCACAGGCCCAGGGGAATTGTAATTAGGAAGCTGGTGGGTCTTCTTTTCCTGTTTGACTGAGCTGCGGGTTAGGGAAGGAACCCCTTGGTGAATAATGTCGCGGGGGGGCAGCTTCTCTGTGTAGAGCCTTGTTGGTCTAAACTTCTCAGCGAGAGTTGCAAAGGGTGGGGAACCTGAGAGCAGAAATCTTGGGTGGTTTGTATCTGCTGACTGCTTTTTCCTCACTGAGAACTGAATTTATATAAAAGACGACAACAGTAGAATGATAATGGCAGCTATGTTTGTTCTGTTCTACTGTGGTCACTTCTGGAAGTAAAAGGGGTTACCCCGAGGAAACTGAGGCTCCCGCGGGTGAACTCCTTGCCTGACGTCCCCCAGCTACGGGTGGTAGAGCTCTGGTCCAGACGCGTGTCTGCCCTGACCCCCGGCCGAGGCAGTGCCCTGGCCATGCCACTGCCGACAAAACAAAACACAGCCGACTCACGCGCGTGTGTCTCTGAATCGCTCCAGGTTCGGTCCTTGTCATTTCTGTTCTAGTGTCCTTCCCGAAGCCTTAGTGTCCTTGTATTCTGACATGATTCCTGGGTCCTTGGAGTAGGGTTCTTTGCTCAGAAAATCTTGTGTCTCATGGGTTTTACAGAATTATCCATGGCCTCTGTTCTCTTTTTGCTTTTATTTCCTCTCTAGAATGCTGCTGCTTTAAAGCTATGGTGAAGATAAAGGTAACCCCGCCGAAGGGTTTGAAGACGTAGAGTTTCTAGGAGTTGAGGTTTTTTTAAGCATGGTTGTTGCCACACGCACTCCTGGTTGTTCTGGTGAAAGTGGGGTGTCTTACCAGGATGCAGTCGGGGACAGTCGAGCCACGGACCCAGTAAGGCATCTTGTCCTCGGCCCCAATTCCTCTGTCACATGTGTGTATTTCTCAGCATTGAATAAATGAAATATGAGTCCAGGCCCAGCACCATTCCTGAGGAGGTCGGAGTTTGGTAGAAGAAGGAAGCCAAAGAAGTGAGGCTGCTTGGAGGCGGTGCTGCGAAGATGGAGGAGTGGCTCCGAGAGTCTTGGGGTTGACAGGAAAAGAGTTGGCCCTTTGCCCGTTCTGAAGCTGCAAACAAGTTCCCAGGGGACAGGCCTCCTGGTGACTGCCACGGTGTGCACCTGGTTTTAGCCATTTCTTAGTTTCCCCGACATTTGTCCCAGCCCCATGTTCTGAGATCGGGCTGATGGCCCTGCCGACAGATAGCCTGGCACCTTTCTGCAGGGGGTGTTCTGAGCCACGTTGGGTTTATCTTGTTGGCGTGTAGAGTCTGAGAACACACATCCTCCTTGCTTTCCCGCTCCTCCTTTCCTCTTCCCCCATGCCCAAGCTAGATGCCTGGTATGCTCTGGGTCCGTGGTAAAACAAGCTCACTTGCTCCTCATTACATACATGCTCCTTCTGACTCTGCTAATCTGATTATTTCAGATCAAACCAGCCTCATTCTGAATCCATTCATTCATATATTCATTCAACAATCATTTTGTGCCAGGCATAGTGGAAACCTACATGTTCAAGCTGTTGTCTGATATTATCTAACTGGCATCACTTGCAGAAGTTTGGGTCATTGATGTGCCTTTGACCTGATGCCCATTTTATAAACTCAGCTAGTCCTCCTGAGTAATCCAGTAGCTCTTCTCCAAAGAGTTGGGGCCGAGATTTTCATTCTGACCTCATTCGAAGGGGGAGCCTGGAGCAGACCCCTCAGTGCCAGGCCTCATTCTTGGTGGGCGTTAGGCCCCCCCCCCCACCCTCTCCTGTTACCTATTTGCCATTCCTCGCTCAGTCCTCAGGATTGGCCCACTCATGGCCTCTGGCCTGGATCCTGTTCGACTGTTGTCACTACCCTGCCCCCTCCCACCCCAGGGCTTCTCATGCTTCCCAGTTTAAGCTCCTGAAGGTCTCAGGAGACTCTCTGTCATCAGCACACAGGGAGCCACACCCCAACTTCTGCAAAGACGCTCTTTAATGGTGGGAGTGAAGGGAGAATTTGAAATAAGACCGTTTTCTGCATTTGTTTTACCCTTTGAGACTCACCCAGTGGCTTGAGACAGTCCACTTGGGCCCATGGTGCTGGGATTGTCTGAGTCTCTTCCAGGAGTGCTCCTGAAACCCTCTGATTTGTGTGGGCACTGGAGGCTTGTGGGGCGTGGCCTAGCTCCTCTCTGAGCGGCTGGAGGAAAGGCGCTTCCGGATAGAAGAGATCTTCCGGGAGGGACCTGAGTGGGCTGTCCTCCCCCACAGGGCCCCCTCCACCTGGTGGCTCTGCTTTGAGGCCAGCTTGTGGAGGTCACACACCCTCAGCGTGGCGTAAGGGTGGGAAGCCGATAGTTCATTCTCTTATTTCTTTATTCTTTTGCCTCTTGTCTTCCCACCCATCCCATCTACCCACCCACACCCCCCAACAGGGACCGTGAGAAGTAGAATTGTGGAGAGCAGTGTAGACTGCAGATTCGAGGCCTGGTGGTTTACCTCCCTTCTACAGGAGCTGCAGGTAGAAGCAAGAATTCTAATTGCCTTCCCATGAACTTCTCTTTAATGCGAAATTCTTTAGGCGGAGGAGAGGATTTCACTTGCTGTGTGACTTACCACCTACAGAGCTCACTGGCTGCTGTGAGGGAAGCCACTTGGGCATTTTGACTCCACATTTTGCAGTGGACGCTCCATAGGGATGAGAACGCGTGCTAACTTAGGGGCGTCTCCTCCAGGACCACCGCTGGCTCCGGGCAGCCGTTCTAGGCCCTTCCCCACAACGTGACCGTGGCTGTGAGTGCTGCTGTCCCAGAAGGCTGAGGCACCTCTTGCCACAGGTCACCCAAGTTCAGGCCAAAAAAACAATTTCTGCTTATATGGAATGCCAGCAGTTTTCCAGACCTACGGTAATTCCCTTTGTCGGTAATTTTCTTACATCCATCAGAGCAGTCGACATGCATTTATTTAGGTGTTAGATTACTCTGAAGCTTACGTCTGGCTGTGGCAAAACAGTGCAAGCCAGACAAAGCCTGAGAACAAGTACAAAGCAATGAAACACATCAAGTACTATAAAATATGGTCCGTCCTCTGGGCTTGGTTCCAGTTTTCCTTGGAGCTAAGTTCTAGAATTTCAGACCGACCTCTTTTCTTAGCTTATCAATTCTCCATACCCTTGAACTCCTTTCTCCCAGGTAGGAAAAGATAAGGGGCCGTCTCTGCAAACCTACACATACCAGTTTGTGTAGACCCTTACTGGGGACAGAGTACTTTTACATACATTCCTGAGGGGGGTAAGGGTCTCATTTTGCAGGTGATTTGCCCGAGGTCACAAAGAACTCAGGCTGGGATCCAGGCGTTCTGCCACCAGATCTCCTGTCCATTCTGGGATGCCATGTTTATCTTCCTTCAGGGTTGATTAGTTTCATAAACACTGACCCAGTGCCCACTTGGTCTTGCTCTGCCAGGTGTGGGATGCCACGATGAATACGCCCTCCTCTCAGGCCTGGCGGAGGGTGAGCTACTGCTGCCTCTAGCTAGCCTGTCACTTGGGCGGTAAGGCTCTTCTCAATCTTGTTAAGAGCACAGCTCGTATAAAACTGCTTGGCAATGAGCAGAACAGGCATGTGTCCGCAGCCATGACCCTGGCCTGCCCATTGCTAAGCGAAGACAGTGGGCTGGGACAAATGGTGGGGTCACTCAGGAAGCATGTGGTGAATGAGAAGCGGGTGCCTTCCCTGGACAGCTGGGCCCACACACCGAAAGCGAGGGGGGGGGGATTGAGAGGAGAGAGAGGGAGCAGGTCCTGCGCAGAGGTCGTTTGTTCTTGCCAGTCCCACCAGCAGCAGGGCGAATTCTAGCAGAATCTGTCGGGGGCTGAAAGAAATTCAGGTCACGTGTCTGTTTCAGGGGGTGAGGAGGAGGAGGGACCCAAGGGACGGGTATTAGTATGAAGAGCCTTGGGGGAGAGAGAGACAGTGTGGGGGGAAAGGGTAGTTGCACTGAGCTTGAAATGCTAAACGGTGCGAGCAGTGGCTGGTGCTTAGGCTGGGACCCAGGAAGAAGGGGGACTGGACCGGACGTGGGGCCTCAGAGGCTTGGAGCCACCCTCCCCCACCCTCTGCTTACTGTTCGCCCCGACTTCTGATTACCTTTTTAGGGTTCCCAGACACAATTCCAATGTGGGCAGAGGGGCAGGAGTTCCCCCCGCACCACCAAACTCAGTCCTGATGCTGTCTACCCAGAGATTCCCCAGGTTACGGGCTCAGTCCCACAAGAGGCCCCCTTCCCATGCAGACCACACTGCGGATGCGAGCCGCAAGCCCTGGCTCGTAACCTGTGCCCTCACCCCACTACAGATTAGTGGTTCTCGCCACCCCCTCCTCGGACTCCGCATGCCAGTTGCAAGTCCAGGTTGTTACCTGTGCTGCTGACTGGCTGTGAGGCAGAGGTGCCCACAGCCCCCTCCTGGGGTTCGGTTAATTTCCTAGGACAGCGCACAGAACTCAGAGAAACGTGTTACTTACTAGATCACAGGATTATTGTAAAAGGATGTAACTCAGGAACAGCCAGATGGAAAGAAAAGCTGCACAGGGCCAGGTATGTGGGAAGGGGCACAGAGCTTCATGCCTCTCAGCGTGCACTGCCCTCCCCGCGTCACCACGTGTTCACCCACCTAGACGGTCTCCAGACCCAGTCTGTAGGGTTTTTATGGAGGTTTTGTTACATATGCACGATTTAATTAAATCACTGGTGATTGATTCAACCTACAGCCCCTCTCCCCTCCCCAGAGGAGGACGGGGTGGGCTGGGAGGTGGGGGTGGAACTCAAAGTGCCACCCCTCTAATCACGTGGTTGGCTCCATTGGCAACCAGCCCCCATCCGCAGGTGCTATCCGAAAGTCACCTCAGTAACATAACAAAAGAGGCCTCTTTCACTCTCAACACTTGGGAAATTCCAAGGGTTTGGGGAGCTGTGGGCCAGGAATTGTGGAGGAAGACCTAATATATAAGAAGTATATTTGGGTCACCTGAATGACCAAATATATATTTCCTACAAATCACAGTATCGTACCCTCTCTGTTCCTTTAGCACGAGACTTCAGGCTGGCTATCATGGAGGTCTCTGCTCCCCGCCTAGGAACTGCTGCCCGAGGCTCTCTGAGGCCTGTGGCCCCTCTCCCGTAGCTCCCACCCAGGGGAGGGCCCTGGTACAGCCCTCCTTGGGTGGAGCTGGATCACCCCTGGAGCCCTCGGCCTCTGCTTGGTCGCTGGTCAAGGAGTCCTCAGGTTCCGAGGCCACTGGGTAGCTAAGAGAGACTTGCATTTGCTCCATAGCTTTCTGAGCACTCACTGTGTTGTAGGCCCCAGGCTAAGTGCTGGAGACACAGCAGGGGACCAGAAGGACTGAGCCCGCACTCCCTTCCTCAGGGGAGATGGCAGAAGGCCAGTTACTGTTTAATTACAGCGGTGATAAGTACTGCAAAGGAGGGTAAGGAGCCTGTGTGCCTGAGCGTGTGTGCGGCCAGGAAGCCTGCCCCTAGGCAGTTATCTGCCTCCCCAGCGGGCAGCGGCTGGGTGTGGGTCTTAGACCACAGAAAACCTTCGGCAGGTTCCAGCGACTCAAACTCCCTGAACCGGAGTGGAGGGCGGGGGGAGCTGTGGCAGCTGCGGCCTCCTCCACCCCTGGCTGGAGTCAGGTTCCTAGAGCTGTCTGTGGGCCTGGTGAGCTCTTTCCCACTGGCACACCTGAGGACCCCTCGTGGCACTGCTCTTCACCTGTCCCTGTGGTGTCACTGAGGTGATGGCAGAATGGCTTCCAGGGGACAGGGCCTGTTTCAAGTTGAATTAAATACTTTCTCGGCTGGCAGATTATCAGTTTGTGGGTGACCCAGGCTTGTTCTTTCCTCACATTTGCTGAGCACATACTTCCATGCAGGCTGTCGACAAAAAAAAACCCATCCAGCCTAATAGAAAGCTTCTAAGAGTTTATTTGAGCCAATCTGGTGACAATTGCCAGGAAGCAAAATCTCAACGATTGAGAAGATGCTCCGCAAAATGGCAATTTGCAGTTTATTTTATACGTAGAATCAAAGGGGCGGGGGGTTACATGAAATCCATTGGTGGTAGATTAAGGGGGTGGGAGAAAGCAAAGCAGGGAAATCTCCGGGATTGGATAAAAGTAAATTGGAGAGACAGGTACTTCTTCCACACAGGTGGGTACAGAATAGTTAATAGTTCACTTTTAACCGCACATAGAGATGGTGATTAGGGGACAGAATAATAATGAGGGGTTCTATAGCTTCCTGCTTTGGTCTGGAAAAAGGGTTACTGACATTCCAAGGGCATGTTATCCTAGATGCAAAAAGACAACAGACTCACTGAAGGTAGAGATTGACCTTTGTCAAGGAAGCTACGACTACAGATGTGACTTCCTGCCATGGCCCACCTTAGTTAGGAATTTTTATGTTCACACCATCCTATGTGGTTATTTTCAGGCTCCTGAACTTGTCAGGTTTAACATGTGGCCCCTTTTCCATCCACAAGACTCAGTCCCTCAGAGAACTCCCAGCAAAGTCTTGGTGTTTTTCTTCCTGGCCTCTTACCCATTGACCTTACTGAGTGAGATGGGGCAGGAAATTCAAAACAAACTGCTTGGCACCCCACTGGAGGCAGCTGGAGGAGATTGAGAGACCTCCCTCTAAATCTCCAGTGTGTTCTGGTTGGGCGTTTCAAACCTGGGCTGGGGTCCACATCAGCCCTTTTGGGGTGCTCTCAACCCTGTACCCTGTGCAGGGCCAACCAGATGTCCTTCAGGGTTGTCCCAGGGCCCAGTTCTAGGAGGGCAGCTCCCACTGGTGGCTGCAGTGTTTCTTTTGTGATTGGGCTGCCAAAATGATGCTGAAATACCAATTTTGAGTGATTCAAGTTTTTATAGAGAGAAGGGGACCACCCCCAAATATTGCCTGGGGACCCACATGTCCTAGGGGCAGCCCTGCCCAAGGGCTATCCATTGGGCCCTCCAGCTCTGCTTCGCAGCTCTTGGCTTGGACCAGAAAAGAGGATAAGGGCTTATTGTGTCTCTGGGGCCTAAACAGCACTTTGTTTTCTGCATTCGGCTCCCCAGGCCATCGACTCTCCTGCTGCTGCAGTTTCACAGTCCAGGCTCCCGAGAAATCCTTTCCCACCCTGGCTTCACGTTGTCTAACTGAATATCCAGGGAGGAGAGGGCTTTGAGCCAACTTGAGGTCTGGTTGGCTGCTGCCAGATGGGAGCATCCGCACTGGGTGCTGAGAGAAGGGGCCTTCCGTGCGGAGAGACCTTAGCTGTGGGAGGAGGAGAAGAGGGGGAAGCCCCTTTGTTAACAGTGAGCTAAGGGGCGACTTGGCAGGAATCTAGGCCAGCTCTGAATTGGCAGGAAAGGCGTGTGGTGGGAATACAGAGAATTTGTGGGAAACCCCCTTCCCTAGCCCCGTCCCTGGGGTGATTGGAGGCTGGGGCCACTGGGCAAAGGCAAGATGGTGGTATATGCCCCCCTCTTCCTTTTCCTTTTTGCCTTGCTCCCCTTCCTCTCCCATACGCGCTCGCCACTTAGTCCCCTCTACTGTGTAAGCAGGAAAACAATCCCAAGAATTGGAGGTACCTCCTTTGTGTTTAGGTCAAAGGAATGAAAAGGTGGTGTGGGGGCCGAGAGAAAACAAGCAGAGCGCGTGTTAGATTTGAAACCAAACCGCAGGAAGTAGCCTGTGCAGCTGAAACTCCCCGGCCCAGTTACAGGACGTGCTAAGAGCAGCCCACCTGCCCTGAGTCTACAGGCATTGAATCCGCTCTCCGCTCACCTCTGCTACCTATGCTTATGTCACAAAGTGAAGAAGTGGTATTGTTTTACGTTTTTGCAAATCTCTTTAATGGATTCTCATATCTGTGCTTCTGCATTCAGTCTGTTCTGATAAATAATGTTTATGAAGACAATCTGGACTCGCCCAGACACGTAATTGTAAAAGGGAGGAATATTTTTAAAAGCCTTTTCAGACAATTGTGGATATTCCTATTTGATACTACACCAAAACTTGACAAACAGTAGTTTATGTTAAAATCCATTGGCCTTTCTGGAATTGCAAATGGGCCTTTTACCCAGTGTGATTTTGTAACCCCACACACTAGTCATTTGGAAAATATTGGTTCACTGAGTTATGCTGCTCTTCAAGATGTTGACACATTTTATAACAAAATGCCAAGATACCACGTGTAATATCACCACTAATCTTATCAGAAAAGTGTTTATTGAGAAGGCTTTCGAGCTTATATGACGGTTACAAGCTTTCCAAAGTTCAAGTTTTGGCTCGAGAGCTCTTATTTTACCATTGGCAACAAATCCTATCAGTTGTTTTCATTTTCAAGGAAAAGTCTGTCAGATACCCAGCCAGCCGCCTGTCAGTTGTTCTTTCAAGTGAAAACAGTGTTTCCAGAAAAACTGGCTAGTTCAGCTGGCAACTCTCACCATCTCAGCGGTGCTTTTCCTCCAGCCTACCACTGGGGCTGGGCATGGGGAATGTTTACTTCCCATCTCATCACAAAATGAGTCATTTTTGCTGCTTCCTCAAGGCCAGCCTTCAGTGAAGCTGCCTCTTTTAACGGTGGGTGGGCAGAGGTGAAGGGCTCCGTGACTGCCAGGCGGTCTGGGGCCACTTCCCTGATGCCGTCGAAAGCGCCAGCAGTTTTGCCCACCACGGCTTCTGCACCATTGGTGCAAATGTCAACATGGTGGAAGAGGCGACGACCTCTTAGTAGTATGGGACCCTTCTTGAAATGTTCTTGAAGACCTGCAGGGAACGTGGCGATCCCACTGGAAGAAGCACGAGTCTAGGAGGCCAGTGCCTGCAGACTGAGAGGAGGGAAAATCAACTTGAAAAATAAAACAAATTGGCAAGTGTGAGTCTTCCAACTGTGTTCTTCTTTTTCAAGGTTCTTTTGGCTCTTTGGGTTCTTTTGCATTCCCAAGTGAACTTAGGATCATCTTGTCAATTTCTGCAAAATAAAGTAAGCTGCCATTTTTATAGGGATTGCATTGAATCTGTAGATTAATTTGAGAAGTATTGCCAATACTCTGATCCATGAACATGAGGTGTTTTCCTTTTTGTTTAGATCTTTAAATTTTTTCGGTGATATTTCGTAGTTTTCAGAGTCCCCCATCTTTTGTTACACTTGTTCCTCAGTGTTTTATTCTTTTTGTTGCTGGTCTTGCTGTGTATTGATTTAATTTTATGTTTAATCCCCTCCTCCCCACTCTCTCCTTTTCAACTAGACTGAGTCTCCAGTAGGACCTTTTGGTAGCACAGTGTGCTGGAGTAAAGACTTGTGGTTTATTTTTCTGTACACACTTCCCTTGTGAATAAGACACAGTCTTTACTGTCCATGGCCTAACAGCTGGAGAAACCGAAGCCCAGAATGCAAGGTGACGTTCCTCGCAGCACAGCACTGCTTAGTGGGAACAGAGGTAGGACCCGGGCGTTCTCCAAGTCACAGCCTGCTGCTCCTTCTGGTCATCCTGTGGGGAACTGACTTTCTATTCTTGGCCCCCTGGGCTTGTGTTTCTACCTCTTAGGTCGAGCCCCAGGGAATGACGGGAAGAGAGAAGGATTAAGGCTGATATCACAAGGGCTGACCCTTGGGGTCACTTTTCTGGGCATCTCTTGTGTGCCAGACACCTAGGTGTTTCAGAAATACACGACCTTGTTAAGTTCTCAGAGCAACTCCACAAGACGACTTGTGTCATTCTGCTTTTTATAGAACAGGACACTAAGGGGCAGAGGGGCATGTAAACTTCCAAGTCAAAGAGTGAATGACATTATATGTTGGAGCTGGAATTCAGCACAGTTCCCAGAGCTCAAGCTGAGGTGCTGGAAGAGGGGAGTCGTGGGGAGCAGGAGGCAGATGGGGCCTTTCCTGGAAATTGTGAGGCTCATCAGCACTAGTGTTGGGTTGGCTCAATCCAGAAGCATTTGCTCATTGGCCTGAAGCTAGTATCTCAGAGCGGTTGGCTTGTCACATCGTTCTGGGGGCGATGAAGAGACAGGAGAGGGCGGGCAACAGCCCGTGTGATCCCGTACCCTGCTGCATTACTCTGTGATGAACACAGGTGGTGGAAGCTAATTTGCCGCATTAGGTCTTGCCTTCACCAACCACATGGTGAATTTTTAGTGTCGGGGCCATTACCCACTACCTTTGTTTTTCCATAGCGCTCAGCAGCGTTTCTGTTACCCAGTGGGCATTCCTTACATGCTTTTGTTGTGTTTTTTTTTAAGATTTTTATTGGGGAAGAGGAACAGGACTTTATTGGGGAGCAGTATGTACTTCCGGGACTTTTCCCAAGTCAGGTCGTTGTCTTTTCAATCTTAGTTGTGGAGGGTACAGCTCAGCTCCAGGTCCAGTTGCTGTTGTTAGTTGCAGGGGGCGCAGCCGGAGTCGAACCGGTAACTTTGTGGTTGAGAGCCCGTGTTCCAACCAACTGAGCCATCTGGACACCTGGGAGCTGAGTGGCAGCTCATTGACTTCATTCTAGTTGCGGAGGGCGCAGCTCTCTGGCCCATGTGGGAATTGAACAGGCAGCGCTGTTACCCAGAGCTCACGCTCTAACCAACTGAGCCACCTGTCTGCCCCCCTACATGCTTTTTGAATACGTGGAAGACATTCTACCTGCCTGCTTTGCTCCCCAGAAGCCACAGAACCTCAATGCCTCTGTGGCAGGATTTGGGGTGATGGAGAAGAATGGGGGACCAAGGCCATTTGAGTGGTCCAGCTGCCCTGGTGGTGTGAGATACGCGGCAGGGACAGATGACAGACCTGCCTCTTGCTGGCATGTCCCCACCCTCAGAGATACATGCACCCTGCTGTGGTCGCCGCCTGGAGTGGCTGGCAGGAAGTCTGGTCCATCTGTCACACTCAGGGTCAGCAGTGTTGTTCTCACATCGGAGCAGCCCATGATCCGGAACAGCAGTGAATAACTTTGCCACCAGTTGAACTGAGCCAGACCCTACTCCCTGCCCCATTTCTGCTTGCCTAAGATAAAGGAAACAATTATAAAGTAGTAGTAATCCGTGGCCTTGGCAGTGTTTCACAACTGCATAGAAAGTTAATTGCTGCATTTTTCAAGGCTGGATGTTCTACTTGGATTGAAAACAGTGACCCAGCTGATTACGTTTCTCTATGATGTGGGGACTGGGGACAGGGAGAGGGGAAGCCTGCCTTTCCCCCAGCCTTGTTCTGGCACCTGGTGCTTCAGCCACACCAAGCTATACACAGCTTGTGAACACACAAAGCTAGGTGACAGCCCCGTGACACCCTCCGTCTTCCTGGAACGCTTCCCCTCCTCCCCCACTGCCAGTCCACCTGTCAGTCTCCTCATCTTTCAGCCGCATTTGTGATGCTTTTCCTGGTACCTGACTCCCCATTCTCCTACCACTAGCTTGGACCTGACAATTGCTTCTTAGGCCTTCACCCTCCCTGCTTATTTCTTTATGATAGTACCCACAATTCATTTCACTTCTTTTTTTTTTAATTGAGATATAATTGACACATAACATTATGTTAGTTTCAGGTACGCATATACAACATAATGACTTGATATTTGTATATATTGCAAAATGATCACCACAGGAAGTCTAGTTAACATCACCACATGTGGTTTCAATTTTGTTTTCTCATGATGAGAACTTTAAGATCTACTCTCTTAGCAACTTTCAAATATACAGTACAACATTGTTACCTAGTCACAATGCTGTACATTTCATTTCGCATCTTTGTTTACATGTCCAGTGAGTACCATGCCTCAGTCACTCTGTGTCTGCACAGCTGATAGCGACCCAGGCAGGCCCCGTGGGCGAGATAGAACGCATAGCGCTGCTGGTGATGATATTTTTGGTCCAGTCCAGTAACAGTCTGTGAAAGGCCCTCTACATGCAGAGCAGAGTAAGATGTGGGCCAGCTCTCAGGTACCTTCTAACCTGGAGGAGGAGGAAAGGCACTTGTTCGGAAGGTTACTGTCCTTCTGCCTGATCTCCTTGTGCTAGAGGTGGCTGGGGCCCATGAGAAGTGTCCCAGGAAGAGTGGCATCAGTGCCACTAGAGGTTATCCCCAGTCCCCTCTGGTCCTATGGAGGCCCAAGCAAAGACCTATGTCTTCTGAAATCCTCTCTCAGAACACAGGACTCTGTGCTTCCTGGGACTCTTCCCACTCAAAGCTAGGAGCCGGGCTTCCTGGTTCTTGTCCCAGATACTGAGTACCATGGAGAGACAGGTACCAGATTGCACAGCACCTCTGGGTGGCAAGGGGTTGTCCCGGAGAAGGTTACGGGGAAAGGCGTGTATGTGCCTCACCATCTAACTGAACCTGTTTGACCATCAATCTCTCTCCTTACCCTCAGTCGTCTTTCGTAACGTTCTTCAATGTTGGGAGATTAACAAACGTTGGAGAAACCGTAGAATGTTATATATTTCTCCTTCCTGTCTGCCCACCTCTCTCGTGAAGAAGGTTCTACTTTTATGAGAAAAATTGGGAATAATTGGTCATAGAAACTGGTTATTCGTAATAATCAGATCTGAAACCTCACAAACACTCCTGCAAGGTATGTGTTGTTAATCCCCATTTTACAAATGATAAAATTGAGACTTGGAGGTTAAATGACTTGCCCAAGGTCACACATAGCAGAGCTAAGACCAAGTCCAGCTCTGTCTTACTCCAAAGCTCTGTTCTCATGCCCAACTCATCATCCATGAGAACCAAGTATCACCCACCTCTGTAATCCAAGTGTCGCCAGCATATCCAGAGCACGTGGTGAAAGGGTTCCCATCCTTCCTGATCTCGACCAGCTCCTACCCAGGGTTGCGCCCCTAGAGCTTCACCTCCCCTCCATCAGTGGAGATTAATGTCCCTACCCTGGCTTCTTCTCAGGGGGTAGGGAGTGAGGTCAAGTGTCTGAAAGCGTTTGGAAATGCGGACTACACTCTCCTGCTGCAGAAATGCCCTGCAGTCCGTTCTTCCTCCTGTCCTTGCTCCTGGGTGAGGCTGAGGCCCACTGCTGAGTGTCCCCTCCAGGTCACCAACCCAGCAGGTCACCAAGCACATGGCCAGTCTCAAGGCGGACGTGGGAGTCAGTAGCACCTCTCTGCCTCCAGTCGGGGAGTGAGCACCAGTGCCTGTCCCCACGCCGGGGAGGACGAGGTGGCCCCAGCTCGTGCAGCCCCGCAGGCAGGCAGTCAGTTTCTCCTGGCAGTTCCCCTCAGCACTGCAGCCGTCTCCCATGGGAGCGTGACTCTGGCCTCCGCTTCCAGGATCCCCAGCGGCCCGCCTTTGCCAGGGTTTATTAGAGATTAGCACCCTTCTTTGGTGGGCTGTAAGGGAAGCAGAAAGCTGCTTTTGTCTGCTCTGGAGAAAGGTGGAGAAGAGTGAACCACAAGCACCTGTGCTGGTTGGCCTCCTGGATCCGGGAGGAGTGAGCACGTTCCCTCCCACACCGAGTTGGCCGGTGCTTTCAGACCTCCGCCTGGCTGAAGTCCTCTGCCCACAGGAGGTGCCCGCATTTCATTGGCAGTTCAGTCCACCAACTTCTTTGGATGCCTCCCTCCCCATCGGGTGGCGAGCGCCCTGAACTAGGGAGGCCCTCGGGTTCAGGAGGCTACGTAAGGATAGAACAGTGAGCTACTGGCGGGGCTTCTTCCAAGAACTCTTGTCAGAGCTCAGCCTGGCTTGTGCTTCGTTTTGGCTACAGTGGGGTGGTGCCCCGTGGGTGGGAAGTCTAGTCCTGGTCTCGACTGGGATATATCCCCTTGGAATAACACCACATTAAATGAACTGACCTGGGTGGGTTTAATCGTATATTCAAGCCTTTAAATACCTAGCTAGCCAAGTCATGCCAGGCCAACGGCTCACAAGAGCCACTAAGTACCGTGCCCTAGAGAGGGATCTAGCCTCCTGGCCCCAAGGGGAGAAAGGACCGTGATGTCATCTGCCCAGGGGCACACGCTGAGGCATAGCAAGGTCTCCGGAGGAGGAAGTCATTAGACTCATTCCCTTCTTTTCCTGGTGAGTCCTCTGCTCCTTTTCTTGGGCCAGAAGCTCTCTCTCCTGGCCGGCTCTCCCATGCCTGGCCCTGTAAAACTTTCTTCCTTCCTTTGTAAAACTCATACCACTGCCCTCTAATCGTCCCGCCGGAACCCATAGGCAATGGCTTTTGTCCCCTCCCAGCTCACCCCTGACCTGGTTTTGTTTTTATTTCTTCCCTGAAACAGGCTGTTCAAGGTCTCCCCCGAGCCAGAGATTGGCTCACAGAAGCCTCCCTGTCCTCTGCGCTGTCGGGGAGAGTGCAGTTCTGGGAAGTCACTGAGAGGCTGAACCTAGAACTTCAGTGAGAAGCAGGCAGCGGGCCCAGGTGGGGCTGTTCCAGCACCAGGAATAGCGTGGCCTCCCTGGGGCTCCGCAGACCAGCTGCCCCAGTAAGAAGCACCCTTCAGAGGCCCTTAGGCACACAGTCTTGGTGGGGGGGTGCATACACGGTGCCAGTTTCTCTTCCCTCCTGAACTTGGCAGCCTTCTAGTATTTGGGAAAGGAGAGGGCAGAGGGATTCTGGGATTTCCCCTTAGAGACAGGCATCCAGGGGACGGGTGGGCCAGATCGTTGCTCACGGGCCTGTGGGGACAGTTCTCGTCAGGGACGGGCAAGACAAAAGGAGCCTAAGGTGGGCAAACCCTACTGGATAATGAAAATGGGTTTTGCCTGAGACCTTCGGGCCAGAGGAAGATGGGCTGTGGGTCCCAGAGCTCTGGGTCCCAGAATGCCTTTGTGTGGTGGTGACTCTTGGGGTCTCTTATGACAATGGCAAAGCTGCCAGGGATCAGGGGAAGGACCTGCTCTGCATACAGTGCCAGGCCGGGGGCTCCGGAGCCCCCATGTGCTGGGCTTCAGCTCCTTGGCCAAGCTGGGCCTTGATGAAATGCTCTAAAGCTGCAGAACTGGAAGGCCTGGCTCTCCTTTAGGAGTCTGGGAAATTGAAGGGCCGAGATGAGCTCTCCCCAAGGTGAGTCTGTGGTTATATCCTAGACAGCAGCGAAGGCAAAGCGAGTAACTACCTACCTCTGGGAGACCAAATTTCTGGCATTTGCACAGGATTCACTGCTTGGATCTAAAAGGGAGACAACTTCTCCCACTTGCTTAGTAGAAGAAAACCTTTCTCTCAGTTCAGAGGGAGGAGAAACTACTGATAAGGGCCCGAATGGCTTCTGGTTCTTATCTTCAACCGCAAACACTCTAGCTTCTCCTCCAGGTCATGGGATAGGAATTCAAGGAGAAAGAAGAAACTGGCTGTGTGTATGTGTGGTTTGAGGGACGTACGTTTTCCTCTGCTTTGTCCCAAATGTCCTGAGATTAGAAGCTGGTAACGAATGTGCCTTATCTCCCAAGTGTTCTGGACCAGGCATGGAGGGGTGTGGCTCCTGTAACTTTGTTCTCTGTCACATGGCTAAGGGACACCTGTCCTCAGGGACACCTGAGGTATGGGGACAATCAGCACGTACTGATCTGGATGGATCGGGAATGATATTGTTTGTGCACTTGGTCTCCTCATGACAAGGATGAAGTATCAGTTTTGTGAGGGCAGGGACCTCTTCTGTCTCGTTCAGCTGTATCTGCAGTGGCCTCACAGTACCTGGCGTGTTGCAAAGACTCAGTCAGTATTGAAGGAATGAATGAATGCATGCATGCATGCATGCTTTTTCTTTGCTTGTCATGTCACTAAGCCTCTCCAGTTTCATCTTCTGTTGGTTCCATACCAGACTTGTCACCTGATCAGCATCCCCTCGGTGCCGCCGGAATCTGAGCCTGACCCTAGTCAGGCTAGACCAGTCTTGCCGGGGGAGGATGGTGAGCCCCTGCTGTTCCATTTCACGTCTGTCCACTCCCCGGGCAGGTGCCCCGCTGGGGCCTCTGGAGTGGATCCTTCCTCTGAGCCCAGGTCAAGTCCCCTCCTCCGTGATGCTTTACTTAGCTCTCCTCACCTGCCTACCCGTCCCCATCTCCCATTTCTCTCAAAGCATTTCCTTTGCATATACTAGATATTTAGTATTCCTTACATTTTGAGTGTGCCAGTCTTGTCTCCTCGCCAAAGAGAAAGTTTCTTGAAGGCAGGGGCCGTGTTTTATATTATGCTCTGTCCCTCCAGCGTGTGTTACGGGCAGTAGGTGCTCAGTAAACACGTGGTGGCTCCGATTGTATGAAATCTGATCACAATCTTTGGAGTGTGTATTGTGGTTTACAGTTTATGAAACTGAAGGGACAGCCTGAAATTTCACATACGACAGCTTGTTTAATTGTCGGCCCTCTGTGCTGGAGGATAAAGCTATTTTATAGATGGGCTAACCGGTTTATAACTGTTTTTTAACTCATAGCACTTCTGACACCAAATATGTGGGTTTTTTCCTCACACCAACCAGTTCTCCAGTTGTCTGCGGACACCAAGTGGGTGTCCTACACCTCAGTTCGGCCCTGACACTAACTATCTGGGGTTAGTGCAGACCCCACAGGTGAAGGGCTCAGCCCCACGGATTGCCCCCACTCCAGATGCCAGCGGGAAGTCCAGGCCTCCGGTACTTCTGACCTACCCGCCGCAGATTGGAGGTTCCCATGAGCCCCGCCCAGTTTAGATGATTAGCTACAAGTGCTCGCAGAACCCAGAAAAGTGCTTTACTTACTATTACAGTTCATTATAAAGGATGGTAATGCACGGCCAGATGAAGAGGTACAGAGGGCGAGGTCTGGAAGCGTCCCGAGTGAGGAGCTTCTGTCCCCATGGGGTTGGCGTGCCACCCTCCCAGCACAAGGATGTGTTCACCAACCCCGAGGCTCTCTAACGCAGTCCTTTGGGATTTTTATGGCGTTTCCATTGTGTAGGCAAAATTGATGCAATCTTTGGCTGTGGTGATTAATCTCTAGCCCTGCCCCCCGCCACTCCCCAAAGGTGGGGGTTGAAAGTTCCAATCCTCTCATCACAAGGTCTGTTCCTCTGTCAGCCAGCCCCCACCCTACATCTGTGGGCCCACCAGGAGTCACCTCATTAGCAAGTCAGGTGTGGTTGAAAGGGGCTTATTATGAAGAACAAAAGACACCCCTGGCTCCTCTACCTCCCAGGAGATTACAGGGGTTTTAGGCGCTCTGTGCCAGGAACCTGGGACAAAGGCCAAATTGTATATTTCTTATATATCACAGTGTCACACGGGTGCAGAGAAGTAGTGATCCCCAAGGTCATACGACCAGATGGTGGCAGGCCGGAATTTGAACCCGAGTTTTCTGACTCTAGGGCTTTGCCCTTTCCATGGAATCGTGCTGGGGTCCACGGCGGCAGATGGGGCCCATGGCCCCCACCTCTGCTTCGTCAAGGCTTCTCCTGCCCTCTGTGGGGGGAGGATCCTGCTGGACCTCACCTGATCAGCACCCCACCATCCCCTGCTCCCTGCTTTCCCCTTTATCCTTCCAAAGCTCCAGCTCCTGGGGTGTTGACATCGGAAAACAGCTGCTTGAAAAAGCGCTGAGGGTCTGGAGTGTGGAGGAGTTCAGGAGGTGGTGCCGGGGGTGGGGGTAGCAGGTGGGCCTGGAAAGCCCCGTTTTCCTTATCTGTAAAATGAAGAGAATCCTGCCCTTCCTATGGGTCAAGGTTGCTGCCAGTAGCTAATGAGAATGTCGGTTAAAGTACGTGATAAGTTGCAGAGAGCCGTAAGAATATCGTTAAATATAATTATAGTATGCAAGTTACAACTCAATGAAACTGTCGTATGGACTAATACCCGCCTCCCAAGTATTGGGGGGATGACCTCGGTGGTGCCTGTCCAGGGCCTGGCACTTGACAGACACTTACGGCTATTATTAGTCATTGTTTTTGTAACTATTTGTTACAAGACATGACCTCTTCCTTTAGACGGGGGCGGGGTGGGGGCCCTGGGAAGGCGTCCTGGCTTAGGTACCCGTGGGGTTGGGACTGAGAGGATGGGAAAGGCAATGTGTCACCTGGGGCTTTCACGATTCACTTTCCACCTCGCTCCAAACCCAGTTTTCCCATAAGGTCTGAAGTTCTCAGCTGGGGTGCTCCTTCCTCCCTGGGGAATTTTCAGCCACCTGACTTCTCACCACTTAGAAACTCTTACATTCAAATGAGCACTCCTCCTGCTCCTGGTGAGCAGAAAAGTGAGTCTGGGCAGGTCAGAACCCGCTCAGTAGGTGACAGGCCGTTGCCAGAGGGTCCTGGCAGGCCACCCTGCTCCTCTCCCTGCCTGGGCAAAGGTCACAGTGAGTCTGTGAACCTCTGATCATTCCTGCAGAATTCTGAAACCACCCAGGGGCAGGTTCTGCTCCCCTCAGCTGGGGACTCGGTGGGCTCCCACCGCCAATGGGCAGCATGACTGTGACGAGGAAGGGCTGATGGGACAAGGGACAGACAGGCGTGGATGTGACTGTGACCCAGCTGGAGGGGGAGGAGGCCCTTCAGGTGATCAAAGGCCTGGGAGTGGCGGGGGCCAGCTGGATGGTTGCAAGGAGTCGTCCTCTGAGGTTGGCAGGCAGGGAGGAGGGTATTAACTGCGTAGTAACGGAGACCGGCCCACAGACCTGAAATCTACCCACAGGCGGTTCCTGGGAAGCAGGACGGTGTCTGAGGCCCAGCCCAGCACCGTGGGCCACCAGACAGAACAGAGTACCTTTCAGCTTTGAGATTGAGACCGAGCTCTTTATCCCGCGTTTCTGTTTCCTTCCTGACAAAGCCACGGCCACCACACGTGCCTTACAAAGTTCCTGATGCTTAGATGGGATAATGAGGAGCACTTTAACGCGGTGGCTGGCACGCAGGAACAAGCCCCCACAAACGATGTCAGTGGTCTGGACACTTTGCCGCGTGGCTGTGGTCATGAGGATGAAAACCAGCATTAGTGGATGCCCAGGACTCCCTCTCTGGCCCAGGTTGTGTGCCCGAATCCCAAAGCAGAGGGTGAAAGGTCAGATCAAGGAGATACAAAGGTACATTTTCAAGGGATCAAGGATAGGGAGGGAAAGCAACAGCACCCGTAGGCAAGGTCACGTCCTGTCTGGGTTGCTGTTTATTTTCTTCCTTCCAGAAACTGAAGCTCTTTGCCACTGAATTCCCTCCCCATCTCCTCGGCTCAGGGACTCGGCATTTTGGTGATCAGTTTACCTAGAGAACCCAGTTTTCACACAGAGCGAGTCCCCACAGTGCCTTTCTCTGTGGGTGTCTAGCAGAACAGCAGTGAAGGCTGGCCAGGAATCCTGAAGGTCACACATCAATTCTGAAAAACGGAAGCGACCCACGTTAAGTCAGGCACCCAACAAGGGCAGTTGAGGCACCCGGGGAGGAGCAAGTGTGGGAAGCCATTACTACCACTAGGCGTGAAGAGGTCGATCGAGGAAATAGTGTTTATTTACTCCAGACTCAAGAGGGTTGACAGTATGGAGGCAGGGACTGTCATAGTGGCAGGACGCAACCCCAGCCAGGACTGTGGCACCAGAGCCAGTAGATCATGGGGAAGATATATCTTACGTTCTCTCTCTCTCCCCGCCCTCCTGTCTCCCGTCCGTGCCTCCCATTGGCTGAACCTGTGGGAAGCCAGCCAGCAAGAGAGCACAGGTGCCTCTGTCCACAGAGGGAACCTTCCCTGGACTCGGAGTGGAAATGGGGGATGCAAGGAGGCGAGCAGAGAGGAACCAGCCAGGAAGCCTGTCATCAAGGCTCAATCCTGGTGGGAATGTTGACTCAGCAGGTGTGACACGTCATTGGGGTACAAGAGCAATCAGGGTACGAGAGCCGTGGCCTTCTAAAGGTCAGAACAGCTGCTGCTTTGGGGGGAGGGTCTACTTCCAAATTGAAATTAGTCACCAGTTTCAAATTTGATTATCTAGGGCAATTAGGAAAGATAATGACATGAAAGGCATATAGATTGGAAAGGAAGAAGGAAAAGTCTCTTTATTTGTAGCTGACGTGATGTGTAGGGAAACCTAAGGAATCTACTAAAAATCTATTAGAACTAATAAATGAATTCGACAAAGTTGCAGGACACAAGATCAATATACAAAAATCAGTTGTATTTCTGTACTGTAGTAGCGAGCAAACTGACAATGAAGAAAACGATTGCATTTACAATGGCATCAAAAAAGAATAAAATATTTAGGAATAAATTTAGCAAAGAAAGTGTAAAAGGTATGCTCTGAAAACTATAAAACATCATTGTAAAAATTAATGAGGACCTGAATAAATGGACTCCCAATGTTTGTGGATCAGAGGACTTAATATTGTTAAAATGGCAATACTCCCCAAATTGTTCTGCAAATTCAAAGCAATCCCTAACACAATCCCAGCTGCCTTCAGTTGCAGAAATTGACAAGATAATTCTAAAATTTACATGGAAATGCAAGGGTACCAGAACAGCCAAAAGAATCTTGAAAAAAGGACACAGTTGGAGGACTTCCTGATATCAGAACTTACTGCAAAGCTAGGTAATCGGGACAGCAGGGTACTGTCGTAGAGACCTATCAGCGGACCAGAACTGAGTCCAGAAGGAAACCTTCATATTCATGGTCAATTGATTCTTGACAAGGGTGCCAAGACAGTTTGATGGGGGAAACAATAGCCTTTTCAACTAAGGGTGCCGGGACAACTGGATATCCACATGCAAAAGAATGAAGTTGGGTACCAGAGCAGCTACCGCCACATCTGGATCCAACCCCCCGCGCCACAGACACCCATTCACCTGCCGTGAACTCCCAATTCCTTTTGGTTCTAAATCCAATACGGCAACTCTCAGGGATCAGCTGATTGTGAATCTTCTTAGGAAAGAACAAAGCCCCAGAATAAGATTACAGTCTTGGGGTTGGTGCTGTTGGCATGGCCTGTGCCATCAGTGTCTTAATGAAGGACTTGGCAGGTGAACTTGCTCTTGTTGATGTCACGGAAGACAAATTGAAGGGAGAGATGATGGCTCTCCAACATGGCAGCCTTTTCCTTAGAACTCCAAAGGTTGTCTCTGGCAAGGATTAGAATGTGACTGCAAACTCCGGGCTGGTTATTATCACAGCGAGGGCATGGCAACAAGAGGGAGAAAGCCGTCTTAATTTGGTCCAGTGTGATGTAAACGTCTTTACATTCATCATTCCTAATGTTGTAAAATACAGCCCCAACTGCAAATTGCTTATTGTTTCCACCCCAGTGGATATCTTGGCCTATGTGGCTTGGAAGATAACCGCTTTCCCAAAAACTGGGTTATTGGAAGTGGTTGCAATATGGATTGAGCCTGGGAAAGGCTGGGGGTTCACCTATGCAGCTGTCGGGGGCGGTCCTTGGGGAGCATGCAGACTGGAGTGCCTGTGTGGAGTGGAGTGAGTGTTGCTGGTGTCTCCTTGAAGAGTCTGCACCCTGATTTAGGCACTGATGCTGATAAGGAACAGTGGGAAAATGGTCACGGACAGTGCTTATGAGGTGATCAAACTGAAAGTCTACACATCTGGGCCATTGGACTGTCTGTGGCGGGTTAGGCAGAAAGGATGATGAAGCATCTTAGGTAGGTGCATCCAGTTTCCACCATGATTAAGGGTCTCTGTGGAATAAAAGATGACGTCTTCCTTAGCATTCCTTGCACCTTGGGACAGAATGGAATCTCAGATGTTGTGAAGGTGACTGATACCTGAGGAAGAGGCCCATTTGAAGAAGAGCACAGGTACACTTTGGGGGATCCAAAAAGAGCTGCAGTTGGAAAGTCTTTTAATGTCGTACCACTTCACTGTCTAGGGTCCAACAGGATTTTAGTTGGAGGTCGTGCATATTGTCTTTTCATCTGACTTGTGACTAAAATAATACTCTTCAGGCAGCCTCGGAAAAACACCAGTTTCCTAAAGTTAGAAATAGGAATGGTTCATAAAACCCTGCAGGTGTATCCTGGTGCAGGATGGTACTTACCTCGTCCTACACTGGTTAGTGTGAATAGTTCCACCCCCGCAGAGGCACCACCACTGCCAGTGTTGCACACGCTACAGTTGCCCTTCAAACTAGCTGTGCGTTTACTGTGCATTATGTAACTTCTGTTTCCTTTACTCTCCGTGCCTAATCCAACTTTTTTTTCTCAGTCTCACATTCCAGGATCCAATGTATAAATGCAAAATTGCATGTTTTGTGCATAACTATTCTAAAGGATCTTATTTTATGTACTATATGTATCAGAGTATATTGGAATATACTGTAAAAAGAAAAGCCTACATATCAATAATGCAGCCAACTATCCAAGTGTCATGCCAACTAAAACACCAAATAAACCTTAAAGAGGGAGAAAAAAAAAAAGGGAAGTTGGATCCAACCTCTCATCACAGGTAAAAATCAAAATGGATGAAAGACTTGAACTTAAGAGCTAAAACTAAAACTTTCAGGAGAAAACATAGTCATAAATCTTTGTGATGTTGGTTAGGCAGGTGGTTTCTTAAATACGACAGCAAAAAGCACAAGCAATAAAATTAAATAGATAAATTGGACTTCATCAACACGAACAACTTTTGTGCAGCAACAGAAAGTGAAAAGGCAACCCAAAGAATGGGAGAAAAATTTTGCAAATCATATATTTGATAGGGAACTTGTATCTAGACTATGGAAAGAACACTTACAAGTCAACAATCAAAAGACAGACAATCCAATCTGGGGTCTGAACAGACATTTCTCCAAAGAAGATATAGATGGTCAGTAGGCGCATGAAAACGTGCTCAATGTCATTAGCGAGCAGGGAATTAGAAATCAAAATTACAGGGAGATCCCTCTCCACACTCACTAGGATGGCGAAGCACAGTGTTGGGGAGTGGGACCCAGACTTGAAGACGCAATAAAAATGCTTACCTTACAGTGTTGTCTAGGATGCGGAGGAATTGGAACCCTCACACACAACTGGGGGACATATAGTGAAGCAGCTGCTTTGGCAAACAGTCTGGCCGTTCCTCAGACAGTTAAACAGAGTTATCATATGACCCAGCAATTCCAGTCCTGAAAAAATACACAAGAGAAATGAAAACACATGTCCACCCAAAGATGTGTACACAAGTGTTCACAGCAGCTTTGTTCAGAATAGCCAAAAAGGAGTGTCGGTGTAAGAAGCGTCCAAACCTGTAGAGAACATTTTTATAAGAGTTTATTGAGCCAAACGGACGACCTGTGCCAGGAAGCAAGATCTCAAATGCTCCTGAGAATCACATTTGCATCTGCTTTTGTGCATTTGACATTAAGGAGGGGAGGTAAGGAAGATTGGGGAAAGCAAAGTGGGGATAGGATTATGGCACAGTTAATAAGATTATGTGCTCTCTTGAGGGTGAATACCCCCTTTGATGGGTATCACCTCAGGTTTTTCCAACGTGTGTTAACCTGGATGCTCAGAAACGATGGACCGGCAGCTTAAGGCTGAGATAAACGTTTCACAAGGAAGTTGTATGCCTGGGGTGTGACTACCTGGGGACCTGCCCAGGTAGGAATGTATGACCAGATCACCCCTTAGGTCACTTTCCATAGAGCCTCTTTTTTGTCCACGTTGTCTAGGGCTGAGGGAGTTGGGGCTGGGAGGGCTGCTGGCTCAGAGGGATGGATGGGCTCTGTAACTGACTGTGGTGATGGATGCACAGCTCTGGGTAAACTGAAAGCCGTTGAATTGTACTTTAAATGTGTGAACTGGACGGTATGTGATTGTGTCTCAATGAAGCTGTTTAAAAAAATCACAAACACCTGGCCCCCAGGGGCAGTAACCCAGTGAGCTAAAAGACTACCTTATGGAGGAAATGGCCCCCGTTTTTTGTAACCCGCGCTGATTCTCTGGCTGGACAGAGGTCTGCTTGCCACTGAGCCCCCTAAGGCTCTATTTCTGGGGCTCAGAGCATGGGAAGAGGCCAGCTCAGGGAGAAAAATTTCATTTCAACCCAGTCGTATTATGGTTCCATTAAACATTTCTGGAGCCCTCCTGCAAACCAGGCACCGAGCTGGGTACTTGCGTGGAAAACAAGGACCCTGGAGTTGGACGGGCTTGGTGATTCTCGAGTTGGCTGCTCCTTGTGGGTCCTCCTGAGCCTTAGTTTTCTCATCAGTAAAGTGAGGGTTGGTCCCCGTGGGACTGTGGTGAGAAGTAAGCGAAGTGGAAGGTGCCTGGAGTACAGTAGGTAGTGCTCCTAGAGCACGTTCAAAGGTGAGCTCAATCCGCCCCCAAAGAGCTGCAGGTCCAGCCTTCAACCAGCACTCACTAACCAGGGTGCCCTGAGAAGCCAGCAGGAAAAGGACACCCAAGGCCTGGCTGGCTCTGGGGCTCAGGTGGGGAACCAGGGAAGGCTTCCTGATGGAGGGGCCTTGAAGCCGGGCAGGATCCCCTTTTCATGTATTGTATGTTATTCGTTTTTTGAATAATCCGGTGCATGATGCAAATTCAAAAGGGTAGACATTGAAAGATAAATCTTTTCCACACGTCTCTTCCCCAAGACAGCCCCTGGGACCGCATGGAGTCTCATTTTAGAAATATTCTATGCATCGGAGCGTCCTCCCAGTGGGGCGGGTTTTGATATCTTGCACCTGGTGACCCATGGGGACCAGGAGGCTCCTGTTAAGATGTGGGTTGAAGGAGCACGCCCTGCCCCCCCACCTCAGGTGTCATTCATGCTGCTTTCCTGTCAGGCTGTCAGGTCCAACCAGAGACATTTCCACTCTGAGTCCCCTCAGTAGGAGTGCTGGTTCCGCTTTCCTTCAGGTCTCCTGAGCAAAGTGTGCCCACGAAGTGGTTCTTGGGAGCCCCTTGCCTCACCCTGCGCCCTCTCTCCCGTGATCCCCTCTGCCTTCCCCAGGCTGCAGCTCCTGTTGTCTTTCTGGCCACTTTGCTGCCTTGTTTTGGTGGAACTTGACCACAGCGAGGTCAGTTGTTGCTCCTTGTCTTTATTTTACCTTCATACATAATTGATTGTTTGGCTGCATAGAGAGTTTCAGGTTGGAAATAATTTTTTCCTTACCATTTTGAAAGATTGCTTTGTGCTTTTCTAGTTCCCAAACTGCTGTTGAGAAATCTGAAACCCTGACTTCTGATTTTTCGTGTGCTCCCCCAGGTCTCCTTTCTGAAGTTTCAGGACATGCCTGGCGTGGGTCTGCCTTCATTCGTCTCGTGGGCTCAGTGGTTCCTTCCACGTGGAAACATGTCCTCCTGGCCTGGGATATTCTCGAATGATTTCATTTCTTCCTCTTTGTTTTTCCCAGTTCTCTCTTTCTGAGACTCCTCTTATCTCTTGGGTCTCTTGGACTGGCCCTGTAATTCTCTTCCCTTTTCTTGCCTGTTTTCCTTTCGTTTCAGTTTCTAGGAGATTTCCTTTATTTTTCAACCCATCTATTGATTTTTGTTTGTTTGTTTGCTTCTCCTGTTATATATTTAATTTCCAAGAGGCTTTTTTACTCTCTGAATGGTTCTTTAAAAATATATGTATACCATCCCGTTGTTTCACTGATGGACACTTTCCTTATTTCTCTGAGGATAAATGCCCTGTTTAAGTTTTCTGCTCCTTGCATAAGCTGTTTTCTCCAGATTGCTTTTTTCTGCTGTTTTCCTTTGGTCTCTATCTTTGAAGGAATCTTTCCTGGGCTGCAGGGTTACTAGTCCGGGCTAAAAGCTGCCTGGGAGTCAGGTTTCTGAGTGTCACAGCCGGTGATGTGTGTGCTATTTCTTGGGACATGTCAATGTCAATACCCTGAGGTCTTCCCTCTGGGGCGGGGCCAGGCCTGGGAGGAGGGGAAGGGCTGGCTGTGGTGTTCTGGGAGCCGCAGGGGCAAAGGGACAGGATGCGCAGGCTCAAACTCCCTCCCCCGTTTTTCTGTTGTTTTTTGTTTGTTTGTTTGTTTCTTTTAGCAGGGGAAGGGGAACAGGACTTTATTGGGGAACAGTGTGTATTTCCCAGGACCCATCAGCTCCATCCAAGTCAAGTTGTTGTCCTTTCACTCTTGGTTGTGGAGGGTGCAGCTCAGCTCCAGGTCCAGTCGCCGTTGTTGGTTGCAGGGGGCGCAGCCCACCATCCCATGCGGGAGTCAAACCAGCAACCCTGTGGTTGGGAGCACGCGCTCCAACCCACTGAGGCATCCGGGAGCTCAGCGGCAGCTCAGCAGAAGCTCATTGTCTTCATTCTAGTTGCGGAGGGCGCAGCTCACTGGCCCATGTGGGAATTGAATCTGCAGCCCCGTTGCCCAGAGCTTGTGCTCTAAGAACTGAGCCACCCATCCGCCCCCTCCCCTGTTTTTGACAAAATAGCCAGGCCCTCCATGTGCCTTTGATCTGCCAGTGCAGAGACCCAGGCTTCCCTTCTCTAGAGATACACCTCTCTTCTTCCGGAGAGGCTGGGAGAGGGGTAGTCTCCAGTGGTACCGCAGGAGGTAGGGAAACAGTTCTAGGGATCTGACTGCTTCTCAAAACCCATTCCCTGGTTCAGCCCAGTCCTGGGGGACCTGGAGCCGAAGTTTCCCAGCCTTTTGTAGATTCTGTGATGGAAACGGGTGGGTCATTTTCCCCATTGTCAGTTAGGGACCATGAGGTCGGCTCCCTGAGCTGCCCTCCAGCTCCCACAGTTCTTTTGTTGTGGTCTGTCCTGGTCGCTCTGTCCTTGGTGGGGGTGGGGGGGCAGTTATAGTTTTTTAATCTCTTTACTGAAGTTTTGATGGGACTTCAGAAGGGAGAGAAATAAGATGCATAACCCAGACACGAGCAGGCTTTGCGCGGTGGCAGTGGAGAAGGGTACCATCTGGGGGTGTCTGGGTGGAGGGACTACTCCGAGGAAGCTGGGAAGGCGCTTGGACTATTTGGGAACAAGGAGGAGGCAGTTTGGCTGGAGTTATAGGACCCAGGAGGCTGAGGGGTGATGGGAAATAAGGCTTGAAAGGTAGGTTGGACTAATGATGGGAGAAGGCCCGAGGAAGCAAGACTCTCACCTGTGGGCAATGGGGCGGCATAGAGGGCTCTTAAGATGAGAGTGAACCTCTCCTCTGCCTGTATTTTGGGATACTGACTGTCATTAGTGTATAGTGTGACTTGGTAGCTAAAGCCACCTGATGGTGGTGCTTGTTAAGGGTTAGGTTTTTGCAATCGTTCAAGTAGTAAGAGGGCATGAACTAGGGTGGATAAGTAGAAATGAAAGGAGGGAGGACACAAGAGGCAGAAGTGGGTGGTGGGAGAGAGAGGGAAGAGCTGAAGGTGACCCCTAAACGGAAGTTCTAGTTCCTAGAGCGATGATGGTGAGGAAGACAGGAAGAGGTTTTGTTTGGGGTGTGTGTTGTTTGGGGGGGGCAGGAAATGGGGTCAGGAAGGGAGGGGGTAAGTTCTGTTACAGAATAGATATTTGACATGTACGTCCAACAACCACAATTTAAAATTCCCACACTTCAACCCGGCAAAAGCCTCTGTTGGTTAAGAAAGAAAGGGAGGGGCGGCCGGATGGCTCAGGTGGTTAGAGAGTGAACTCTCAACCACAAGGTTGCCGGTTCAATTCCCACATGGGATGGTGGGCTAAGCCCCGAAACGGCCACTGGACTTGGAGCTGAGCGGCGCCCTCCACAACTAGACTGAAGGACAACGACTTGGAGCTGATGGGCCCTGGAGAAACACACTGTCCCCCAATATTCCCCAATAAGATTCATAAAAAAAAAAAAAAAATGAAAGAAAGAATGGGAGAGGGAGGGCGAGAAAAGTTGTTAGGCCTAGGAACAAGGAAATCAGTGTCTTGAAAACAAAAGCATAATTTTCACGTTGTTAAGTGAGATTATCAAAAGGATTTTTACTTTGATATTCTCACAGGTTAATTAGTGTTGCAGGATGTCTTCTGAACTACCTTAAGACGTGGAGAGAGTGCCTCATTCATTTCTTAGCTCATCCTCCTGTTTTGACCAAATTAAGCACTCTGCTTCAGGCCCTTACAAAAGAAACAGAGGCCTCTTTACTTGGAGCCAAAGTGGAAAATGGAGAAGGGATGTCACTGATCCAACCCTCCCTTACTGCCTGGCTCTGGGTCAAGGTGGGATGGCTCTTTAGCCATCTGGGTGGTTTTTCAGTGGTGGAGCTCAAGGAGGTGGGGAAAAGACCCTGAGTTCAGGGTTTGCCCATTTCTGTGGTATACATATGCCCACGGTGGCCAATTGCAAGCTACCAAAGCGAGTTGGCACGAGGTGGAAAGAGGCCGAGTCAAGTGAGCCCGTGGGAGCAAGCCATACTCCCTGGAGTGGAGGGGGGTCCTCACTGACAGGACCCAGCTGGGCTGGGGCACCCTGGTTCTTCGGTTGGCTGACAGCTCTGACCAAGGAGGCTATCCTGGTCACGTTGTGCTTCAAACCGGGGCTGTCCCGTGGTTCTCACGGCCCAGACCCTGTCCATCAGAAGCAGGGCCAGTGCCCACTGTTCAGCCTGCCCACTGCTCATACTGACAGCTCACATCTGAAACAGGCTGATTATGTGCCAGGCACTGTTCTGAGCACTTCGCGGTGCCTTGATCTTCATAATAGCTCTATGCGCAGTTACTGTTACCATCCCTGATTTTATAGATTTTATCCAGATAAGCGACTTGCCCAGAGTCAGTGGGCTTGGTGGAGCCCTGATTTAAACCCAAGAAGTTGGACCCCTGGTGTGTTACCCACTGTGTTACCCCAGCGCTGTTATGTAAACATTTGGGAATTCTCTTCACATGTTTCTTTTCTTCTAAGATACAGTCAGGGCTTCAACACTGCTGGCGCGTTACGGTTGCCAGATAAAATACGGGACGCCTAGTTACATTTAAATTTCAGATAAACCACAACTAATTTTATAGTATAAGTATGCCCCAAATATTGCATGGGATATACTTACACGTTTTTTAAAATGCTGTTCCTCTGAAATTCAGTGTTGAACTGAACGGCTTGCATTTTAATTTGCTAAATCTGGCAGCCCTGGCTTGTTAGCTTTATCTTGGCTGAGAAGAGCGTCAGGAGCTTGGGAGGAGCTGCGGTAGTTGTCTTGCTGCTCACATCTCTCTCTCTGCCTGTTGTGCTGAGGGCTACAGATCTCTGGCCCGTGGTACATTTTAAAGTAAAACATTCTTAACATCTAAACTCCAAACATATCTAACTTTTGCATTTTTCCTCCAAAGAAGGAATATTAAAGCATTTTATATGAATGTACCAAAATGCCGGTAGAAAACTGCTTTGCTTCCTATTCTTCAAGGACAGATAATCACAACAGAAATGTAAGAAATCTCATACAATCGGTCTCACATTTTGCGTTTCTGGAAGAATCACTTGACTTAAACCAACGAATTCAGAAAACTCTCTAAGTTCTTTTAAAACTCCCTCAGAGGGAAATGCCACCGCTTTTTCTAATCTGTATCTTTTCCTGAGCTGACTGGCCAGACGTTTTCCTTCGAGTTTAATCTCAGCCGTCTTTGATGCAGCTTGAACTCATTATTCCTGCCTCTTGGAGCAGCTGTGGCTAACAAGGCGTCTGGATGTGAACAGGAAGACCCGCCATCTGCAGACGTATCTTCCCTGGGCTGCTGCTTCTCCAGCTGTGTCTCCCGAACACGATGTCTGGGCTTCTCCACCTGGAGAGCCGCAGTGCGAAAGCCACTGGTCAGTTCAGGCCTCCGCCGAGTCCAGTGTAGCTGGGCCCCAACCAGCTACATCCGTGTAGCTGCCTGTGGTCAGCCGCTACGTAGCATATTGCACATTGGGACTGTCGCAGAACATTTAGGCACCTTGGTCTCAGAAGGGGGACACGGTCTCCATCCAGTTCAAGATCAGTCTTCGACCTGAACTGGGGGCCTCCCTTCCCTGGCTTGTTCCGGCTCTTTCCTGCTCCCACCTCTACTTCTGCAACCCTTCCTCTCCCAGCTCTTTTCCCTTCCTCTTCCTATAACTTACTAAACATTTTCTTGTGCAGGAAGATGTCTGTCACGTGTATAATGGAGAATGGACTCATGTCTAGAATCATAATGACTTAGTACAACGCGGTAAGAAAAAGCCAACCAGCCCAGCAGAAAAAGGGGCTCATGATATGAACAGGCAGTTCATAAAAGAGAAAACCTAAAATTATTTCCACAATCATGAGAAAATATCCTACTTTACTAATAATCAGGGAAAGGAAAATGAAGACAAGATACCATTTGATACCCAGGAGATTGACAAAAATCAGTCTGACAGTAGAAGCGTTGGCAAAGATACAGGGAAATAGAAATTTGATTCTCATTCTGGTGGCTGCAGAAATTACTAGGATAACTACTCAGGTGACGTATATGGCAATATTGACATGTACAGTGAACCTACCGTCTGATGCAGCAATTCCAACTCTAGGTATAGACCCAGAGAAATTCTTGCATACTTTGTATATGGGATCGAGGTTATTCATTTTTAACATTTTAATTGACTCTTCATCATAATTTTTTTAAACATACATAAAAATGGAATAAATAGTACAATGACGTCCGTGTACCTTTTGCCCTAACCCTAACCTATAGGTCCCTCATTTGGGCTTGGATAAACTGTGTGTATATAATATTATACAGCCACTAAAATTAATGATCTAGATCGACTTATATCATTGTGGACAGATTCCAAACATTAGGTGAAAAAAATGTATTAAAAAATGATAGTGTATCGTTTATGGAAAAATGAGAACACAAGTATGTGGTTCTGAGTACCTGTATGTCCAATCAGTGTGGGGCTTGGAAGCCCCCGGGAATTCGGAAGAGCCACAAGAGGAACGGCAACTGTTTGCTGTGTGTGCTTTTCCTCTTGTTCAATTTAACTGTTATTTTTTCAAAACAATACATGTGGACACTTTAGAAAGCCAAATTGTGCCACGAGGCTTATAAAAGACTCCTCGGTCCCCTGTCCAGCCTGCCCTCCCCAGAGACACCCCTCACCCCCTTTGACTCCTGGCTGCTTCCCCTCATGTTTCCAGATAGCACTGGACTCGGTTTATTGACTTCCTTGTCTGGAAGATTTAGCTGGCTTTTGCCGCCCCGCCACCCCTCCAGCCCCCAAATGCGTACCCACTTTCCCTAGTCCTCTCAGCATGGTTATGTAACCATTTTTGTTAAAGCACGTTTTCATCTTTTACATTATTAGAATCCAGTAAATACTCACATTTGAGAACACTGAGTGTTTACATGGTAACGTTTTCTTACACACTGTCTCAGTTACCAGGAGTTGCTGTTTACCTTACTCCTTCATCCCCAGACACATTGCAATTTGCCCTCTCCTCTCCATTCTTTCAGTCACTTCAGGCAATCTAGGCTGTTTGTTTGTTTGTTTGTTTGTTGTTTAAGCCGCCCCATCCCTCCCTTGGGAAACCCCCACCCCAGGGAGCTTTCTGGCCTTTGTGTTGCCCTGTGGTTCTCTAGGCCACTGCCAGCACGCACGGAGGGACCTCCTTCACCATCACCCTGAGAATCCCCCTTGCTCTTCTGTGCTGCCTCCTGGATCCACAGTCTTCCTCAGTCTTAGTTCATTTACTATTGTTTGTGACTGTCCATCTTCCCAGGCAGACGGGCATGTGGGTGGTAAACTTTCCTTGGCCGGGCATTCTGCAATATCTTTATTTTGCTCCCACACTCGATTGATAGTCTAACTGTGTAGAAAACTCTAGGTTGGAGGATATTTTCCCTCAGAAGTAGCTTCTGGCTCAGTGCCCCTGTTGAAGACTGGTGTGTGACCACCTTCTTCTCGTTCTCTTCAGAAGTGTAGTCGCCTGTGTGTTGGCCCCTAAAGATACCAGGTTCTTATCCCTGGGACCTGTAAGTGTCACCTTATAAGGAAAAGGCCTGTGCAGATGTGATGAAATTAAGGGTCGGTTTTTTTTTTTTTTTTTTTTTAAGATTTTATTGGGGAAGGGGAACAGGACTTTATTGGGGAACATTGTGTACTTCTAGGACTTTTTCCAAGTCAAGTTGTTATCCTTTCAATCTTAGTTATGGAGGGTGCAGTTCAGCTCCAGTTTCAGTTGCTGTTGTTGCAGGGGGCGCAGCCCACCATCCCTTGCAGGAGTCGAACCAGCAACCTTGTGTTTGAGAGCCCACTGGCCCATGTGGGAATCGAACCGGCAGCCTTCCGTGTTAGGAGCACGGAGCTCCAACCGCCTGAGCCACTGGGCCGGCCCGAAGTTCAGGGTCTTGACATGGGGAGATGTTCCTGGGTTATCTGGGGGGCCCTAAATGCCATTACTCGTGTCCGCAGCAGACAGGGGCAGGAGATCAGACATCCATTGCAGAGAAGGCCATGTGACGACACAGGGAGAGACTGGAGTGATGCAGCCACAAGCCAAGGTGGTGCGGCGGCCACCAGACGTGGAGGAGGCGAGGAAGGACGTTCCCTAGAGCCTCTGGAGGAAGCACAGCCCTGCCAGTTCCTTGCTTTCGGCCCAGTGAAACATGACTTCAAAACTAAAAGAGAATAGATTTCTGTGGTGGTTTACGCCACCAAGTCTGGTAATTTGTTACGGTAGCCCCAGGAAGGTAATACAGGAAGCTAGTGGGATCCCACTTGATCCCAGTTCCAGGTGGGACTTTGGGCGTCATGCTGGAATCTCAGCCTTCCCAACCTGGTGTTTGTCCTTCAGCTCCAGGAAGCTTTCTGGATAATTCTCCCCTGCTGGGCCCCAGGCTCCCTGGACTCAGTCTTATTCCCTTACCTTTTCTCCTGTCTGCCATACGTCAGTCTTTTTGTTATGCTTTCTGGGTGATGTCCTCAACTGTCTTCTAATCCTGTTTATTATGTTTAAAAATGTCTGCAACTCTATTTTTAACTTCCTAGAGCTCTTTCTCCTTGCCTTTTTAAAATAGCTGCCGCCTCCCAACGCAATAGCTTCTCTTCTCTGGGGAGATTAATTATAGCGTTTTCTAAGTATCTGCTCTCAGTATTACTTTTCTTCTCAGAATTCCCTTGTTTTCATTCCTAATTTGTTTTGGTGAAATTGTTGGCGATTTCCTCCAATAGCGGGTGATTTCGGACTGTCTATTCATACTGAAGACTGTGACACCAAAGCCAATCAGAAAGCGTGGGCCCGGTGTCCTCACCGCTGGGAGAGGAGACTGCCGGCCCCCATGAAATGTCAGTAGCCCCGGGACTTCAGTCTGGGCTGCTGCTTTCCTAGAGAGGGGTCCTCACTGCCTGACGATCAGCCTGGGGACCGCTCTGTGGAAGCTGAGGGGTCTGCAGTCTCCCTGTCTGTCTGTAGAACTCCATAAGTCCCTCTGCTCTTTCTGGTGGCTCTGCCTGGGCTGGGCCACATGGCCGGGGTGGAGTCTCTCCAAGGACTGAGCCTCTTGTCTTCTGTAAGGTGCCATGCCTGGGGGTCAGGACCAGTGCACCTGGCTCTGACACTTCCTAGCAGTGTGCCCTTGGGCACGTGGCTCCCTCTGGCCTGCCTGAGTCAGGTCCTACAGCTCTAGACTTGGGAGTGCACGTGAACTTGCCGCAGGGGGTGTTGGGAGGATTCCGTGAGTGACTACAGGGGACTTTGCAGGGGCCAAGGGTGTTTGCGGTTCCTGTCGTTCTGCTGGGGTTGGTAGGGTCCCTTGGCCAAGTGTGTGTGTGGGGGTGGGTCTGGGGCTCTCAGTCTCTTAGACTGTCACCGAATTCTTTTGCTGTCCCACCTTCTGAGGCACCGACCCACCAAGTTCTGCACGTTCCAGGAGCCCACAGTTCAAATTCGCTTGTTCTGTGTCTCCCCTGCATGTTCTCCACCCCGTCATTGTCACATGCTATCCATCGTCCAATTTACTGACCTCTGTCATCTGCTGCCGTTGGCTGTACCATAATTTGTCCTTGTGGGTTTGTGCTCTTAAAAAAATGTTCTTTTACTGAAGTTTTAGTGGGATTTCTGAAGGGAGTAGAAATGGACCCGTGTTTGATCCATTACATTTCACCAGATCTAGTGCTTACCATAAAGCATGAAGCAGATATATCAACATAGTGACATCAGTTTATTCTGGGTCCACGGGTCTTGTATTGCTAGATGCATTGTCTGTATTTTTCAGATGTTTCAGAGAGAGAGAGAGAGAGAGACTAACTCTGGTCTAGTGCCCTCTAGCTCATTCTGCCTTCCTCCTCCTCTGACCCAAACACCTGAAAGTCCTTGTCCAAAGTTTGGAGAGTTTGCAGTAGATGCTTCCTCACTTGCTTCCATTTTCACTTTTATCTCCACCCACTGTGAGCCACCCAAGAGGCCACCAGTGGGCCCTCTGCTGTGAGCCCAGCAGCTGTTTTTTAATTCCTTTTTTGTTTTGTTTTGTTTTGTTTTGTTTTTTATTCCTTATTAGAGCTCTGCTGTGTAGACACTCCTCATTCCTCGAAACCCTTGGCTCTCACGGCGACACTCCCACAGTCCGTGGACGGTCCCTGGGTGTCCCTCTGCTCATCCTGGTCGGTGGGTGTTTCCCGCTCTCTCCTCTGCCCGAGCAGGTGGAGGTGATTCCCTGGTCTCCCTCCTGCTCAGTGTGTCAGACTCACGGTCCAGCTGCCTGGCTGCCCTCCCCAGGTGCATAGCTTGCAGTTACTTCACGCTCTTCAGTGTTAAAGCTGAGGTCTCCCGTCTCTTTCTACATCCACCTCTGTGTTCTCTAACTTGGCACTCACCTCTTAAAATAGGAGCCAAGAGTCATCCTTACCTGTGGCCTCTTTACCCCTCATCTAACGGGCACTGGTGATACTACCTCGGGTGTGTTTCTTCCCTCAGGGCTCATTATCTCTTACATACATTAGAACATCTTCTAGTCTTTCCTCCTCAAATCCAACTTCCTCCCAACCGCTATAGTGGCCCCTCTAAATTGCAAATCACTGCCCCTGGCCTGGTTTCTGTGGTCCTATCCTCTGACATTGTGGGTACGGTCCACACCCCTTGCTGTGCATGTGCGCTCCTGCCCTGAAGGCCAGGTGTCTGCCCCTGCTCACGCCCTGCCTCTGGCCTCAGTGGACTTCACCAGGCTGTTGGCTCCTTTGCCTGTGCTCGAGCTGTTCCCCACCCGAGCCGCCTCCCTCCCGCCCTCTCCCCCGCTCCCCCTCTCCCCAGTACCTTTCTTCAAGGGGCCTTCCTACTGACTCTACCAGCTCTCCATGCAGCCACACTCCAACGCTGGCAGTTCCTGCTCGTGTTTGCTGCCAACCACTCGCGGTGCTGATCACAGCTCTAAGCAGCCCCACCCAGCTTCGAAGGCCCCTCCGTAACCTGCCTCAGGATGAGCACATGGGGGAGGGGGACATTTTTACCACCCTGTGCTCCTGCCCCTGATTTCAGGGTCTCTGTAGGTTCTGGTCGTTCGTGAGAACCCCGAGGCTGCCATAGCGAAGTACCAAAGCAGGGTGGCTGACAGCAGAGATTTCATGTCTCATAGTCTGGAGGCCAGAAGTCCAAAGCCAAGGTGCTGGCAGGGCCACACTCCCTCTGTCAGCTCTAGGGGAGGCTCCTTCCTTGTCTCTTCTAGCTTCTGGTGTTTGCTAGCAATCCTTGACGTTCCTTGACTTGTGGATGATTTCTCGGGCACATGGTCGCCGTCTCCCTGGGTGTCTTCAGGCCGTCTTCCCTCTGTGCGTCTGTCTGTTTATTATTCCCTTTTTATAAGGACCCCAAGCTTATTGGATTAGGGTCCACCCTAGTGACCTCGTTTTCACTGATTACCTCTGTAAAGAGCCTATTTCCAACTAAGGTCCCATTCTGAGGTCCTGGGGGGGTGGGGCTTCCACGTGTGTTTGGGGAACACAATTCAGTCCATACACTGGCACGCACTTTCCTGTCACCTTGGAACTGGGGTGCACTGAGTGGGTGAGTGGGGAGCAGTCCTATGTGACCCTCCAGCTGGGCAGTGGGACATGAAGGCCCCGGGGAGCTTCCTGGAGCACCCTGGGTTCGGATGTCTATCTTCCTGCAAAGCATTGTCCAGCCACGTTTAGAATTGAGTCTTTGGTATCTGTCACCTCACTCAGCCCCGAAATGCTTTCCTGAGTCCCGGGCTCAGTCTGGGAGTTGCTTTTGCTGATCTCGCCCTTGGACCTTCCTTGTAACACTTGGGGCTCTCCTGTGTGTGTCACACTTGTGTGTCCCACTAGCTTGCGTGCGCTGCGTCTCGGAGGGGCCATTCCTTATTCATCTTTGTTGGACGCTCCATAAAGCTTGTGGGCTCACACGACTCTGCATAATCCTTACGGGACCTGGAGTGTTTGTTCATTCCCCAGACATTTAGTTCAGTGTCAGGCACTGCAGAGCACTAGGGAGACTTCGGGGGACAAAATAGACGGAGGATCCTGTCCTCAAAATCCTCACAGTGTCCCGCTGAGATGGGTTATGACGTCTTCCCGAGCACAGACATGATCTCCAGGAGCGCCCTCAGAAGCAGGAAGACAGTGGGCTGTGACAAGCACAGTGATGGCACCGTGTTGACGACACGTGGCTACCCCAGGGAGGGTCCCCGTGCCAGCCGGGCAGGTGGGGTGGAAGGCCTTCCTGAGTGAGTCGGAAAGGAGGTGGAGAAATGAGGCAAGTGGCCCTCTGAGCACAGCCTGACCCCCACGCTCAGGTGCCTGGGCAGGCGGGTGCAGGTCGGCAGTAGCTCTCCTTTTGCACCAGGGGGCAGTGTTCACCCTGAAAGGCTTCCTGCCCTCGAATGAGGTTGGGACCCAGCAGCCACTGCCATGCCAGCCAGTGGCCCACCACGTGTCCCTGTGCTTCCCTGTCCCTCCCCTGCAGGCCCTGATCACCCCTCACTGGTCTCCTCTCCCCACGCCTCCTCCATTCCCCAGTCCACAAATCCCCCCTGCCCATGCAGTACCAGTCGTCCCAAGTGTCGCTCTTCCACCCTCTCCCCGCTCTTACAACCAGGGTTGCTGGGGTGACGTGGAGCCATGTTGGCACGACCCCGAATCACGCAGCCTGCTCAGGGTGGGAGCCACTGTGCTGCGCTGCCCGGGCCCGCGTGCTCTTTCCCCTCACGTCTCTTCCTGCCTCTTCTTTCTTGTCTGTCACCTTCATTGTTTCTCGTGCCCCCACCCTGTAGCGCCCCCACCCAGGAATCTCAGCCTCAGCCTGTCCTCTCTCTGGGCACTTCGACATCCACTGCTGCAGCCCTAGAAGCCAGCGGTCTTTGCCTCTTCTGTCTCCCGGTGACAGGTTCAGGGCAGTGCAGAGTGCCCCCGCCCCCAGAGGCTCACTTCCTCCACAGCGTGAAGCCCTCTGCCAAGAACACTTTCTTTCTGGTTCTGACCTGCTTTTGCTGGCAGCTGCTGAGGCGGGCTGGGGGCGGGGGACAGAGCCTGGTGGGGTGCTGGTGCTGGCGGGGGTCGGAGGAAGTGGATGTATAGGAGCCTCATTAGTTAATTTGGAAATTCCTGGGCCTGTTTCCACCCTCTCCCTTCTCACCCCCTCCGGCTGCTCTCCAGCCCACCTGCTGAGGGCAAGACTGGGGGCCTCCAAAAGTGACATACTGGCCCCTGAGGTAGGGCCCTGGCTCTCCCTTCCTCTGTGCCTGCTGCCCACAGCTGCCCTCGGGGGCTGCAGGAGATGCTGTGTGAGTACAGGGACATGCAGGGTGGAAGCAATGCAGATCCTCCAAGGGACACCAGGGCCTGCTGCTTGGCTGCAGCAGGCCTTCCCGTGGCTGCCCCACTCCGACCGCAGCAAGGCCGCTCCGCCCGAGAGCATTCCGCCCTGAACACAGTGGCCCTGCTGTCTGGACCCAAACTTGGATGATGATGTCCTGACAAGGAAATTTGGTGTTGCTCCTGGTTATGAGAGGCAGCCGGGAGACGTAGCTTAGGCCAGACATAGTGGGATTTCTAGCGCCATTTTGGTGACTTTACTGGACAAATGGAAATGGCCCCAGCTGATCAGGGCCACACGGTTGTCGGCCGGTCACCCTGCTCTCTGGCAGGACGTGCAGAATGCTGTGGGGGTCCTGTTGGACTTCAGGCCAGTGACAGGTTTTTATCAGGCGTGGTTCCCAAGTGCCTGTACACTGTGCTTCTGACGCAAGGCTCCACTTACTCCTTTCGTTGCCTCAGCTTATTCCTCCATTTGCCCTGGTGGGTCAGAGCTCCTGCTGCGGAGGGAGGCACACGCGTTGGCTCAAATCTGTCCCTGCTGGGTGAGCTTGGGTGTCACTTCACCCCGCCACGCCTGGGTCCTTATCTGGAAAGGGACTGATATGGAGGTATGCGCTTACGTGATTCGTACATTCAGAACTTCCTACACTAGCTCAGGGCCTGGTAAAGAGGGGAGGCTCTGCCTGCCAGCCGTGCCTGTCACCACTGTGTCCCCCCGCCCCCACGCTGGCACTGGCCTGGCATGTAGGTGGAGCTTGGTGAGTGTTGGATGTTGTGGGAGGGAGCAATGTGGCGGGATCACCAGACCCGGGGACAGCGACATCCAGACCCTTCCCCTGCCTCGCTCCACAGGCAGTCGTGGGTATCTTCCTCTGGAAGGAGACCGCTGAGCTTATTGATCCAGTGTTGGAGGAGAGAGCTGACGCTGGGAGACAAGTAGACATGGTGGCATCGTGCTGACGCAGGGACAGGTGTTCCAGACACTCCTGTGTCCCTGTGCCACATTCTGCTGGCGAGACAGTGTTTACATGTCCCAAGTGAGAGGCAAAGCCGCCTCATTTCCTGTCTCTAGTGTATGGCCACGGGAAGGGATCTGTCAGCTGGCATCTGCAGGAACTGGCAGCTTCTGTCAGAGAGGAAACCGGGGCAAGAATCTTTGGGTGACGGTGGTTGCTTTTCTCTTATTCGTCATTTCCCCCATCTCTGAGGTCAGAATAGGACGTTTTTCCTCATGTGCGTCACCAGCGCCGAGCAAGGCACCGTGGTGTCCCTGAGCCACGTAACCAGAGGCGTGCTGCATCTGGTAGCCTCTGACAGGCCTTTCCTACGGGGGGGGGGGGGCGGGGGTTGCAGCCACGGCGAGGGCGTCCTTGCACAAGGCTTGCAGCTCCCTAGGCAGGGTCAGCTGATGAGACAGACAAGGGGGTGTTCCTAGATGCCTGGTTGGGTTACCACAGCCTCCGTCGGAGAGTTTAAGGAAGATTTGCAGCCAAACTGTCAGTGACCTTGAGGACTTCCTGGTTACCACCCACCACGGAAAACCCCCAAATCAGGGCTCACTGGGCCGTGCTGGGGTCCTGGCCCCTGCCCACCCTCTCCTGTGACTGCACCATCACCTGTTCTCAGCCCCGGTGGGAGGGTGACAAGATGCCACCTGGAATGGTGCCTGAGGGAAGGCCAGCGCTCTGCAGGCTCTTTTTGGGCAAGTGCCACTGAGGAGAGGCTGTCACTCGGGTCACTCCAGGTGCCAGGGCTTGATCTGGGGCAAGGCGTCCCATTTAACGCCAGAGGGAGCCCCTCCAGCAGGGTTTCAGGAAGGGAGTTTGGTGTCCTTTGTTCCCACCTCAGGTGTTCCACTTCTCCTGTGGGTCTTGCTTGGTGCCTCCAACCGCATTGCTTCCCACCTCTGCCCCCCGAGCATTGCACAAGGGCCTCTTCTCCCTCCAGCTTGGAGGGACAGGGCAAGATTCAGGGAGCAGTGGGAATCTCCTCCCTTTGGCCCATCCCGAACCCCTTACACTCAACACACACACACACACACACACACACACACACACACACACACGACTCACGAAGGTCCTGCTTCCGGAAAGAGGGCTCTGGGAGGCGGCCACTTCTGGCCTGCAGGTTTTCTCCCAGCTGAAGTTGATTCTGGAAAGGCCTAAGGAAGCACCAGGCAGACGAACCCTCTGGTTTCAGGTCTGGGAGGGGAGTGCGACTTCACAAGGGACACGGCTGAGTTAACCGAGTTCGGAGAAGGGTGGACATGTTCTGGGAGTGAGGCAGTACTTTTATTCGTCTCTGTGTCCTCGGGTGCCAAGCCTGGCACCGGTGCTATGAACTGAGCTGCAGGGCTGCGTCCGGGCTCTGAGGGGCAGTGTGACCTATGCCCTCTGTCATCCCCGAGAGCCCCTCCCGACCAGGCCCTCCAGGCCGCACTCTGCTGGTTGAGGCTTCTGTGCCCTGAGAAGTGGCAGCAGGAAGTCCGCTCTCTGTCCTCCCGCTGGTATCCTGCCTCAGACCACTGCCCTCACAGTCTGGGGCTACGAATCACCTGCTGCCTGCATGACCAACCCCCGCCTGTCCTCTGGGCCCAGCGCGGGAGGAGGTGGGAAGTCACTCAGCTGAAGCCACCCCTTCCCCTGATTTCAACCTTGGCCGCCGCCCAGGCCTCCAGCAGTCTGGTGCCCGAGAACTTTGTATTCTGGGGCAGTGGCTTCAGGCGGAGCAGCCAGCTGCCCGTGGACTCCTTTGACAGAAGCAGCGCTGGGCGCTTGGCTGGTGTGGGGTGAGTCTCCAGGGAGGGCACAGCTCCTGTGTCCTGTGTGCTCGAGTCAGGTGTGGGTCTCGATTCGTGAGCGTGGCCCTCTCTCCATGTTGGCCCCTGGTCCCAGGAAGCCCACCGAGTCCCCGGCTCTGGCCGGTGCTGCAGCGTGGGTGTGGGCCCAAGTGTGGAGGGGCACGCTGTGTCGGGGCAGGGCTTCCCCCTTGCTCCCCACACTCAACTGGGAGGAGACGCCAGTGGGAAAATAGAGCAGTTCACGGCACAGGGCTGTGTGATTCGTCAGGACGACCCACCGAGGTTGGCCAGGGGGGTGGTGGTACCCGATTTTACAGACGAGAAGAGGCCTCAGGTACCCAGACCGGGAAGGTAGAGCTGGGGGCAGACCCAGGCCTGCCAACTCCAGCCTCAGGCTGGGCTGCCCTCTGCCCCACTTTCACCACCACTCTGAGTTCAGCGCAAGGGCTCTGACCTTTCCCCTTCTCTAACCCTCTGCCTTGCTGCTCCTACACCCCAGGGCCTGGCGCTCAGGACATGGGCTCCCACTTTAGAATATATCCTTGGGTTGGAGTCCTAGAATGGTAATGACCGGCCAAGGGGTATAAATATTTTAAAGGCTCTTGATAGGTTTTGCAAAGGTTCTCCAGAGAGCTGCCCTGATAGCCAGACAGCGCCTTCTGGGTCTGTGTCTGGTAGGCCTTCAGCACTACCTGCCATCGTTTACTCTGTAATTGCTCATTTCATAGGCAAACGTGACACTTCCCTCTTCTCTTTTGACTGTGATGACTTCCGGTGAGGTAAACCTGTTAACGGTTCCTCAGTTATTGCTCTGTTGCTGTGTTGTCTTGAAGGAGCCCAGGGCCTCGTCTCGCCTTTACCGTGTGGTGGTTTGGGCGCTTCTCGGCCCCGCCAATCCCGCCTGCGGCCCTGAGCAGAGCAGGCATTTGGTGCCCAGGACGAGGGCGAGATTCGCAGCCCACACCTGCTCTCTGGGGTGTGTGCCATTGGGTGCCAGGGCCTGCCTGCATCCAGCTGCTCTGCCAGGAAAGAATTTTTCTCCCAGTGGGCAGACTATCCAGAGCAGAGCTCGGAGGATGAGGCCGGCTGCTGGTCGATTGGATTGATCGATGGGTGAGGGGGAGAGAGCCGGGTAACTAACAGCTGCAGCTCACTGGACTCTGAATGGGGGTGAAAGTCAAATGTTGCCAGCCCTGAGCGCCTAGCAGGCACTTTGACACCTATTGTGAGCAGGTACTGCTCCCCACTGTTCCGGTGTCAGCGAGAGGTATGGCTTTTTCACTTTTTATTTTGAAATAATTTCAGACGTACAGAAAAGTTGCAAAAGCAGTACAAAGACTTCTCTTACCCCAATTCCCCCAGTGCTGATACTTACCATGTTTGTTTCATTAATTCATTTTTCCCTGAGCCATGTGAGTATAAGTTGCTGGCTTGGTGCCCCTAAACCCTTAAACACTTACGTATTTTTTCCTAAGGATGAGGATATTCTCTGACATAACCACAGTACAGAGATCTGGATCGGGAATTAACATTGACACAGACCTTATTTAAAATTTGTCACTTGTCCCCCTAATGTCCTTTATCGCAACAGAAATCCAAGGTCCAGTGCAGGACCACACATGCATTTTGTCGTCGTCTCTTCAGTCTCCTTTAATCTGGAAGTTTCTTTGGGCTTTGTCTGGCATGACTTTTGACATGTCTGAAGAGCACAGGCCCGTTATTTTGTAGACTGTCTCTTAGTTTAGGCCTCGTGTTGCCCCCTGATTGGATTCAGCTGTGGTCTGTGGCAGAGACACCCACGGGTCCTCCTCGGCCTCCTGGCAGGAGGCACGTGATGTCCATTTCACGCTAGCAGTGTCCGCCTGGGTGGCTTGGTTACCGTGCTGTATGCGGCTCTGTCTACTTTGTAATGAATAAGTAAGGACAGCGTCTCTCATCTGAGAAGATAAGCCAGAGCCCAGCAAGCTGACCCCGCGATCATGCAGCTGAGTGTGACCCGGGCGCTGCCCCCAGGCCGGGGCCCGTCTTGTCTCGTGGGCCTGCTCAGTCCTGGGCTGTCCGCCTGGGGTGGGGCTCACCGCGCCTGAGAGCGCCTTGCGGCTTCCCGGCCTCCTCCTTCCTCTGAGCCGCCCGCCCCTCAGGCTCCTTCGTTGGCTGGTCCTGTGGTCCAGACTCAGCGTTGGTGGCCTCCAGGCACCCGCCCCCCTCTCTAGTCTGCCCTCTCCTGGCTGATCTCCTCCAGGCCCATGGCCTCTAACACATCCATTTGCCAATCACACCCAGGTTTCCTGCCGCTCGGACCTCATCTGGGGTCCATCCCACTCCTGGGGTGGGGGGTGCTGGTTCGCTCTCATCTCCTGTGACAGGGAAGGTCATTCCCACCCTCGCATCCTGGATTTCTTCCTTCCCCCCCACAACGGCTCTCTCAGCGAATCTTACCTGTTGTGCCCCCAAGTATCTCCCCTATTCTGCCCATCCCCCGTTGCTCCCGCCCAGCTCGGAGGCAGTGTCTGGTCTCAGCCCCACACACGCACCCTCCTTCAGCCTGGCTGCTCTCCAGCCCTGAGATCTTTCCAGCTGTGCAGAGGCCAAGAGCCGGAAGCCTTGCGCTCCTGCAGCCTCACCTCCCGCCTCGCCGCAGCGCCCCTGCCGCCCGCCCGGCCCTGGATCTCGAACACATCCAGCTCGTTTGTCCCTCTACTTGGGGCTTTCGCTCAGACTGCGGGGCCCCTGCCTCTGCTTCTCCCGCTCAGATGGCCGCTCGTGCCCCTCCTCAGAGAGCCCGGCTTTCATACCCAGCCCCAGTGAGCTCTCCCCACCCCCCAAGTAATTCACAAAACGCTACCTGTTTTCTTACCTTTGAGGCGCTACTCATGATCTGAAAGGACCTTATTTCTGTCTTGGTTTTCCTTCTCTCCTTTCCTTTCTCTGCCTACCTGCTGGGAGAACGAGGCCTCTACTGTCTCCTCCCTGCTTCCTGGGCCTGGGGCTGTGCCTGGAAGGGCGCCGACCCTCAGCAGTGCCCCGGCCTGAGCGCTTGCCTCTTCTGTTCTCCTTATTTCCTTAGTTCTGTTCTTCTCTTTCTATTTGGGCTCATTTCCGCTTCTCCATCTTGTTGGCCATAATGTGATACAGGTTTTTACAGTATCTGTTTTATTTACTGAAGATACTTTTATGTTCCTTACGTAAAACAAATGGTTGAGTGAAGCGTTTTAAACTTTGCATGGTTAGCTAGATAAAAGCATGGGGGGAGGACCTGAGTGCCGTGCGGCTCTGCCCTGGACAGCTGTGTGACTTTGCGTACGTTCTTTCTAAACTCCGTGGGGCCTTGGTTTTCTTCATCTGTAAAACGAGGGGGTGGTCGGCCTCCAGAGACGGCCTTCTGGGATATAAGTTGCCCTCAGATGGTTTGTTTTTAAATCCTTTTTATCGTGGTAAAATATGTAACAGAATTTGCCATCGTAACCATTTTTAAGTATACGTTTCTCGGGCATTAAGTACATTCACACTGTTGTACAGTCACCACCACCATCATCTTCATAACTTCTTCCTCCCACGCTGAAACTCTGTCCCCATGAAACACACCCACACCACCCCCTTCCCCAGCCCCTGGCACCCACCATCCTACTGTCTGTCTCTACGAATTTAATGACTCTTGGGATCTTATATGAGTGGAATCACACAGTATTAGTCCTTCTGTAACTGGCTGATCTGTGGGCCCCCAGTCTAGTTTCATTACTGATTTCCTTGTATTCAGTAGGAAGGAAAGTTTCCTCTGCTGTTTGAAGAAATCTGTGTTTTAACTGAGGGAAAGTCTTCTTCCTAAGAGCACGTTGACGTGGGTTTGCTGGTCCGTTACCCTCACTGTCAGCCCGATGGGACCTTGAGGGAGGGACACACCAGTCAGTGTGGTGGGGGCAGGTTCTGAGCCCTGGGCCGCTGCGGCCGGCAGAGGGGACACTGACGGGGCACACGCCTTGGTCACGCAGGGCCTCAGGCTGGCCCTCTGCAATGGCTCTGTGTTCGAGTGCTGGGTGAGCTTGGTTCCACTGCGTTTGCATTTGCTCCCCTCCCTGTGGCCAGTCAGCCCCCAGGGAATGCGGAGGGCGAAGGTGCTGGCTTTCACGTGGGGCCGCTGGGGGCCGGGGCGGCACCTGGGGACCCTCTGTGCCCAGTCCACTCTCGCCTGACTCTGACTTCCCTCCCCAGATGCTGAAGTTCAGAACCGTCTGGGGGGGCCTGCCGCTCCTGGGCATCCGCCGAACCTCCACGGCCCCTGCCGCCTCCCCACACGTCCGGCGCCTAGAGTACAAGCCCATCAAGAAAGTCATGGTGGCCAACAGAGGTGAGCGCCCGGGGCCAGCGAGAAGAGCCCCCGTCCAGCCCCAGCCTGAACTTCCTCCTCCGCCCCGGCTCCCCACCGGCCGTGCTGTCCACTTCTCTGAGAACCCAGGAATCTAACTTCTCATCCCACGGACCCCACGCCCCAGGTGAGATCGCCATCCGTGTGTTCCGCGCCTGCACAGAGCTGGGCATCCGTACCGTGGCTGTGTACTCGGAGCAGGACACGGGCCAGATGCATCGGCAGAAAGCAGATGAAGCCTACCTCATCGGCCGCGGGCTCGCCCCTGTGCAGGCCTACCTGCATATCCCAGACATCATCAAGGTGGCCAAGGTGAGCCAGGAGGCAGGGGTGTGTGCGTGTGCGTGTGCGTGTGTGTGTGTAGGGCTGCGGCTGGGTCCTGTGCCTTCCCCAGGCCACAGTGGCCCTCACAGCCAGCAGTGTCTGTGGGTGGGTGGGTGGGTGGATGGATGGATGATGGATGGGTGGATGGATGGATAAGTGAATGAGTGAACAAAGGAACGAGTCAAGCAAGCGAGGTGGGGAAGGCATGAGAGCCACAGGGTTTGGTCGGGGCCACTCTCCTGCCTGCACCCTAGGAAAACAATGTGGACGCAGTACATCCCGGCTATGGGTTCCTGTCGGAGCGCGCAGACTTTGCTCAGGCCTGCCGGGACGCGGGGGTCCGCTTCATCGGGCCCAGCCCAGAGGTGGTCCGCAAGATGGGGGACAAGGTGGAAGCCCGGGCCATCGCCATCACCGCAGGTGGGTACAGCAGGCGTCCAGGCAGGGGGCTGGTGGGTTTGGGCACTCCAGCCTGTGACGAAGGCCCCACACGCCTGTCTCCCCACAGGTGTCCCCGTAGTTCCTGGCACAGACGCCCCCATCACTTCCCTGCATGAGGCCCACGAGTTCTCCAACACCTACGGCTTTCCCATCATCTTTAAGGCCGCCTATGGGGGTGGGGGGCGGGGCATGCGGGTCGTGCACAGCTACGAGGTGAGTGGGAGCGCCCCACAGCGCAGCCCCAGGGTGGGGGTGCACGGGGTGGTGCCCAGGGCCCAACCCCTGCTGGGTCTTCGTCCACGCAGGAGCTGGAGGAGAACTACACCCGGGCCTACTCGGAGGCTCTGGCTGCTTTTGGGAACGGGGCGCTGTTCGTGGAGAAGTTCATTGAGAATCCGCGTCACATTGAGGTGCAGATCCTGGGTGAGTAGGGTGTACCCGGCCACTGCACGAGGCAGGCGCCAGCAGGCCCTGCCTTTCTACCGGGGGCGGGCCTTTGGGACGGTTCCAGGAGCTCGCCCTCAGGAAGACCCTCCCCACGAAGGTGGGCCGTGGCACCCGGGTTGGTCAGGTCCCCCGGCTGCCGGGCTGGGCCTAGGGGAGGCCGTTTCTCCCCCGGCTGCCCCCACTGCTGGGAGCAGGCACTGATGGGCCACAGTGCTGGTGTGGGGCTTGTCGGGCGCCCAGGAGGTGCGCAGATCCAGAAGCTGAGCCCAGCTTGCCTCCCACCCCAGGCGACCAGTACGGGAACATTCTGCACCTGTACGAGCGAGACTGTTCCATCCAGCGGCGGCACCAGAAAGTGGTCGAGATTGCCCCTGCCGCCCACCTAGACCCCCAGCTTCGGACCCGGCTCACCAGCGACTCTGTCAAACTTGCTAAGCAGGTGAAGGGCAGGGGCTCTCGGGGACAGTCCCCACACAGAGACGAGGAGCCTGTTCCTGCAGGACACGGGCCCAGAGGTGGATAGTCCACTGGGGAGCAGGGAGGCCCAGGGTGACCGGCTCTGGGAGGGGAGGGCAGGACTCTGCTGGAGGGCAGACGGCTGATGAGGGGTCCTCGGGATCCTTGTTATGAGAGCAGAGGCACCAGGCCCAGAGGCCAAGCCTGGAGTCCAGGGAGGGGGAGAGGAAGGAGGGAAAGAGGCCACCGGCCACTCCCTCAGCGCCCTCTGCACGGATCGAGCTTCCCCTGGAACAAAGGGCATGAGGAGCAGTGCGTTCTGTCGAGATTAAGAAACCTTATGGAGGCACTGGGTCCTCACTCGTCCTTAGCTGTCCTCTGCAGTGCAGTTGTCGCAGCCCTTTACTGCTAAGGGACCACCTTTGCCCGTCTCTGCTCTGCCGGGGCATGGAGGCCAGCGATGGCAGCGGCGCCTGGCAGTGGCCTGCCCCCAGACTGGGCTTGGGAGAGCACCTGCGAAGGCCAGACCCCAGCAGGGGCCCTGCTCTCCGTTCTCGGCCCTCCTGATCCCATCCCCTCACAGAGGCCAGACATCCTGTCCCCACCTCTGTCTCCCCTTCCCAGAGCCCCGGATGACAGCGTCTTTTCAGATCTGCCCCGCACCCCCTCGGCCCCCAGGTTGTCCCTGTTCCTCTTTCCTTTCAGAGCTGTGCTCCCTCAGAGCAGCTGGGCCCAGCAGAGGACAGCAGGTGTCACCTTCCCCAAACCGAAAAGCCCGGGCTGGGGCTCTGCAGTGAGACTTCAGCCACAGTTACTATGAGTCGTTGATTTAGGGTCCAATTTAGAGTTGAGGTTTTGGTTATTTCACGTGAGGAGTGTTTTTACCTTGAGTTTGGTCTTATTTATTGGCTTACTATTATTTAATATTTCAGTCCAGATTTGAGGGAGCCAACTGAAGTCTAGTTTGTGGTTTTGGTTGGACCAGAGTGAAACTGGAATTAGGGTTGAATTTTGAGTTAGAATCATCATTGGTTGGTTCCTCTCAAGTGGCATCTGTCTGGGTGGTGGCTGCAGGTGATGACAGGGTAGAGGGGAACTTTCTGAAGCCCCTCTAAGGATAAGAAGCATCCAGGAGAGGCCAGGGTACACGTCGGTGGGGCCTGTGGGGTGGATGGGAGCATCTGTCTTGCCCTGAAGAGCTGGGTGCAGCCATCTGAGGCCCCCAGCAGAGTCCTGGAGAGCCGGCCAGGCTGGGAGGCAGGGCCCAGCCGTGGGCTCTGGGAGCAGGGCTGGTGGGCTGCCTGCCGTCTGTGGGGGCAGGGAGGGTGCAGTCTGCCCCTGTCAGGCCCCCATCATCACTGCGCCCTGCTTGTGTGGCCGCCCTACAGGTGGGCTACGAGAACGCGGGCACCGTGGAGTTCCTGGTGGACAAGCATGGCAAGCATTACTTCATCGAGGTCAACTCCCGCCTGCAGGTGGAGCACACCGTCACGGAGGAGATCACCGAGTGAGCCCGGGCTGGGCCAGGAGTCAGGGGTCAGGGGTCAGCCCAGGGGCAGGCACAAGGGAAGCGGTATCCTCCCGTTTTGAGTAGAATCCTCTCAGTGGCTCCTGGTGGGCACACAGCCTGGGGCTCAGCTCACTCTCCCTGTGGTAGAGAACAGTTACTCACTTTTTACAAAAATGATTATTATAAAAGCATGACATGGTTGTCGTGTTAGTACAAAGGAGCAAATAAAAAACAATTCAGAACCCGGCCCTCAGAACTGGGGACTGAGGCATCCGCGGCTGTGCCATGCTGCAAGTCAACAGTCTCTGGGGGGAGGTTAGATGAGGAAGTCGTAGCTCAGAGAGGTTAAGAGAGTTGTCCAAGGTCACACAGCTGGGACTGGAACTCAGGTCTTTCTCCAGCCCTGTGCTGTATTTCCTAAGCCCACTCGAAATCTTTTGGTTTCTTTCCATCTTGATTTACTATGTAAATAGTTTGACACAATTGCAATGTTTTGCATAACATTTTTATTCTACTTTTTAAATTTAATATTTGCTGAAGGCATTTCCCCCAGGCCATTGTACTTGGTCAGTTCACATCTTTGGGCCTGAATCTGCCTCCCTCTCTGAAGAGTTCTGAGGACCAACACCTTTTGTGTGGTTACCTGAGCACAGGTTAAGCGACATCTTGCCTAATTAGCTTTCTTGATTGCTTGTACCAATTTGTTCTCCCACAAGCATCGAATATAGACATTTTAAAAAACCTGCCCATTTTATAAACAATTAAAATGGTCTTTCCTTGTTTCAAGATTTGTATTTCAAGCCATTTAATTGTTAAGCCCTGGCTTGGGGCCAGTCTCTCTCACTGTGGGACTTTCCTGGCTGTTCCTTCCCTGGCCCCTCACCCCACCTGTGATGTGATGGGGGCTCCTGCCTTTGCTCAGCATGTGCACGGAGGCCCCCAGACTCCTAGCTTTCTTGAGGTAAAGGCTGCATCGAGGCAGATGTGCCAGCCTCATATTCTGGCCCCATGTGACTTTCTCCCCATTGTGCTGCTGTAAAGTTGTTGACCTTGAACCTGCCGTGAGCCTGCTCTGCTAAGGTCAGAAGTCTGCTTGCTTGTGGGGGTTTGAGTCAGACAGACACAGGCTGTCTTCCCAGGTCACGAGTTGTGTGGCGCTAGGGCGAGCTGTGGCCTCTGACCTCGGGCTCCTCCTCTGGTAAGAGTGACAGACTCTCAGAACATTGCTCTGGAGATAGAGCTTGGAAAGAGCACAGCTGTAGTCCATGGCGTGCAGATGTGGTGATGCCTGGTGACCGTCATCACTGCTATGAGGTGGTTTAGCAGGAAATACAAACCGCGGAGGAAAATTGGCCAAGGATGTTTTCAGGCTGTCCCTGCCACAAGCCTCGGTGACAATAAATTCAAGACACGGAGGTTTTTCTAACAGCTGCTCCTTAGAATGGCAGTCAGTGGGGCAGACTTACAAAGCTCACATTTGGAGAGCTCTGTGCTCTCAGATCTTCTCAGATCTTCGGGGGGCTTGGACACAAGCCCAGCTGCAATAGGTCCTGAGAGGATAGCATCCTGCCCACAGTGCCCACCCATGTGGCCCCTCCCACAGCTGTGGTCCCCATTTCAAGGAGCCTGGCCTTCACAACCCCGTTCTCTTGCAACCCCCCCACACCCCCTCACACACACATAAACACAGAGCGCCACAAACTGCTCTAAGAACAGGAGTCTGAGGCTTCAAATCCAGGCTTGACGAAGGGAGGGTTTGGGGTCGGGGACAGGAGGACAGAGAGACCCCAGGGAGAAAGAAGGGCAGAGCACAGGGAGGGGTAGTTTGTGGGGTACAGGAGCAGATTCATGCAAATAGTGCAGTAGGCAACCCCAGCCTCCCTCCAGCTGCCATGTTCTCATTCAGACCGTGCAGAGTTCCCAGCCAGGGGTGGGGGGTGCAGGGCGGCAGGGCGGGCCAGGTCTGCGTGTGGACCACAGCCGCCTCCATCCCTTGCCTCACGCTCCCCTCCTGGTCTGTCTTCTGACCTACAGTGTGGACCTGGTCCACGCCCAGATCCACGTGGCCGAGGGGCGGAGCCTGCCTGACCTGGGCCTGCGGCAGGAGAATATCCGCATCAACGGCTGTGCCATCCAGTGCCGGGTCACCACCGAGGACCCCGCACGCAGCTTCCAGCCGGACACCGGCCGCATCGAGGTTGGCGCTCATTTCCACATTCATTCCAAGGGGCGCACTACGTGTCGGCCTGTGTGGAGACTCTCTTGGGCTAGACTGCTGTCCCAGGGGTACAAAGGAGCCAGTGGGCCTGGCGGTGAGGGAGAACCCTCGCTTGGGCTGCACTGAAGCTGGCGTAGAGTATATGGGAGCCAGGCACGGCCTGAGATTCGGGGGAGCGCTCTGTGGGGAGAGGCTGCTGCGTGCACAGGCCAGCGGGCCAGTCACCGGGACAGGGAGCAGGGCAGCTGGTGGAACCAAAGGCAGGGGCCCCACTGACCCAGGCCCTTGACTCTGTTGTCACAAGAGCCAGAGACGGAGCAGTGCTGCTGGCCTCTGTCCTGCCTTCAGTCTGAGGGAGGGTGGCTGGCAAGGCAGTACCCAGGGGTGCAGCAAAGAATTGGGGCCCAAATGTCCTAGCCGAGGGGCCTAGCTGAGCAAGGGGACCATTAAGGGTGAATGAGGGAGTCCTGAGGTGGTCGGGCAGGGAGGAGGTTGAGGGGGGCCCACCCCCACTGCCTCTGGGGACACTTCCTCTCTGGAGACACTGTCTGCACCTTCTCCTCTCACACAGCCATCTGTCCCCTCCCCTCCCTGACCCTGTCCCATGGCTGAGAGCAGGAGCCCTGAGGCCTACTCGCGTGGCATTCCTTGGTCCCCGTGTCATGCTGGCTAAAAATCCCTCTGGATCCTGTGTGTCACCGGCTCTGCCACCACCTCTGCTGGTCTCCGGCCTGAGCCTCCCAGAATGCAGGACAGGAGCTCAGGGGAGGGCGGGGACGATTTTGAGACAGGTCCTGGGCTTCTGGGGAGCTGTCTGGGTTCTGAAAGTCGCATAGAGCTGGTAGGCTCAAGGCAGAGAGCTGCCAGCAGGATTCTGTTTCTGAAATAATCTGAGTCTGTAGGTGGGGACCAGCCCCAAGGGCCGACTGCTGGCCAGCGGGAGGGCCCCTGATTTCTCTGCCCGCGACCAGGAAGGGGCAGCCTTGTGATGTGACACGACGCTGCCTTCTCCCGAGGCCTGGTTCACCACAGAATATTTTTAGCTGACAGTTCCTGCTCACAGCTGAGTGTTCACCCTTAAATATTTTATTAAGTTCCTTTTTATCGAACACAGGCCTCTGTGCTCAGAAGCAGAAACGTGGTGCAGTGGCTGTCCCAAGGCCCTGAGCTGTTCTTCCACTCCTCCTGTCCTTACCTCACAGGGGTCCCCCTGCCTGGTGCAGGCTCCCCTGCCCCCATCACGGGCTTCACATGTGTGCACTGCAGTTACCGCCCGAACCTCTGGCCCCACTGTGGTCCCGTCTCCATTAGACTATGTGTTTGGAGCCCCCGTCATCTGTCCCCCAAGTCTCTCTCTGACCCACTGTTCTCCCCATGCCTCCCTCTCTGGGTGCTGGCAGAAATTAAACAAAACTTCGCAGGCCAAAGCTGGGGTTAACCTGTGGGTGCATTCGTGCCGGGCCCACCCTTGTCCAGCCTGGGCCGGGGGCCGAATGTTGCCTCTGGCGTCCGAGCTGGTTCCTGACCCCGCGCACCTCTTCCCCAGGTGTTCCGGAGTGGGGAGGGCATGGGCATCCGCCTGGATAACGCTTCTGCCTTCCAAGGGGCTGTCATCTCCCCCCATTACGACTCCCTGCTGGTCAAAGTTATCGCCCACGGCAAAGACCACCCCACGGCTGCCACCAAGATGAGCAGAGCCCTGGCCGAGTTCCGAGTCCGAGGCGTGAAGGTGAGAGGTCGTTCACATCCCTGCGTCTGTCCTGCCCTTCGCTGCATGTGGACTCTGTGGGCTGCACCCGGTCACTGCTGCTGCCAGGCCTTCTGTGTCCCTGGGAGTCGGCCAGGGCACCAGCCCTCGGCCAGATTCGAGTCTTCCTGTGGGAACCGTACGCTTCTCCCACCCTCCTGGGTGAGATCCTGGAATGTGTGTAAAATCCATATGCTTTCCCTCTGGAAAGTCTGACCCCACAGATTTCGGCAGGTGTGCCGGAGCCTGTGTTTTGAAAAAGCTCCCAGGGAATTCTTTATTCCAGGAGAATGGGGAGCCCCTAGGCAAGAGCACAGGCCATATGGCTGAGGTCACTTTGCATAAAGTCATACCCTCGCCCGCCCTCACTGTCCCTCCACCTGGCCTGGCACGTGCTTCTGGGGCAGCGGGGAAGGGAAGCCGCAGCCCAGAGGCATGAGCAGGCCCAAGGGAGGCCAGGGGCCCCCGCCCTCGGGGGTCTCACAGCCCAGAGGCCAGCAGGAACCCAAAATGCCCACTGGCCTCTTGGTCGGGCTACTGGACTGTAGCTAGAGATGAAATCACAGCCACACACTGTCTTGCCTTGAGGCCGGCGCTGCCATGTGTCTGTGGGAGTCTCCTGGGCAGATGCTGCCATCAGACCTTCGACAGGCTCCACTGTGGGGGGTGGCCGCCAGGCAGACCCACTCTTCATCCTCTTCTGGGAGTTCACGAGCTGTCCAGGGGGGCTGGCTGACGGCCCCGCCCCTCGGCGTCCCCTTCTCAGCTGCTTGCTCGGCCAGTGGGGTTGAGGCATGTGAGCAGTGCTGCCCTCTCAGCGCTCTGTGTCATTCCTCTCACCTGCTGACCAAGCGCTGTGGTGTGTCCTGGTAGATGCCCCGGTGGGTGCAGAAGCCTTTAAAGAAAAGCGTGTGGGAGGGAGGGAGCCCGTGGGTCTGTGCTGGCTGGCATCTCCCCTCAGGCCATCAGCCTACCTCACAGGGATCGGAGCTTCTGGGTGCCAGGGGTCTCTGCGCTCTTCCATGAGGAGCCTGAGGGCTCCTGGTCTGCATGTGGCAGAGACATGTCATGACGTCCTGTGCTCAGCCCGAGGTCTTGATGAGGAGGCTTGGTTTTCCCGGCCTGGTGCCCTGGGGCTGCTGCCAGGGCCGGGTAGCCCGTGGGTACCGTGACCCCAGTAGGGAACCCTGCTACCTACCCTGTTGCTGTGTCATCCTTCTTGGTGAGTCCAGGTGTCCCCTGTGGTTGTGCCCCCGTGCCATGGCACCCCCGACCTGTTGGATAGCCTGGAGGGCGCACAGGCACGTAGTGTCTGAAGGGCCTGGAGGTGAAGGGGGATCAGGGTCATGGGGCTACAGGCAGAAGGTGGGAGGCTAGTGCAGGACGCAGGTTCCCTGTTCCTGGGGGCACCGGTGTCACCCCCCAAATGTGCACCCACACCAGGCCACTGGCTCCTGCCATGCCTGCAGCCTCTGCCAGCCCTGCACTTGCCACCCTGTGGCTCCTTGCCCCTCTCTATCTTGCATGCCGTGCCTCCCCCCTGCTCTCCCCCGCAAGCCTCTCCATGCCCTTGGGGGGCTCACACTCCCCTGCTCTTCTCTGCTGAGAACCTTGTTCCATTTACTTAAACCAGGATCTCTCATGAGCTACACCCAGGTATGTGTCTGGGGCTGGGAGGGCAGGCACGTGTCTGTCAACACTGCGCAAACACACAAGTGTGTGAGCTTGGCCTGCACTTGTGCGCACACACTGTGCCAGCTCTCACCGGGCTGCTCGTCAGAACCAAGCGGGCCTTATACAAAAACCCCCTGGGCACATGCACTGTGGCTGGCACAGCCTGGGCACCACTGCAGGCCCTGGGGTGCCAGCGCTCACCCTCCACAGTGGGGTCAGGACCCTGCATGTTCTCGAAGCATTTGGGTGTGCCTGGCGCTGGGGGACCACATGTGCCTATTTTTGTGTCCGGAGCAGATTCGTCCCAGCCGATGCCCAGGCGCCGTGATTGTTTGGGGGGTACCCGTAGGGCCCAGGCCGAGGCCAGAGGAAGCAGAGCAAGGCAGCCACGCCTGGACTGTGGCTCCTCGGGCCAGGGGCTAGAGCAGGCCAGTGGCCGTGAGGGTGTGGGCACCCCACTGGTGTTTGCCCCTTGTGTCCAGCGAAGGAGGTTTGACTCAGTCTTTCCAGACAAGCCCAGAGTGAAGTCACGGAGGTTCTGACCACCTGGGAGCCGAGATCACACTCGGCCTGCAGCACTGACTGGAACCTTCCAGAGGGTCCTGGGCAGTGGGATTCCAAGCCCGTCCCAATCCCTTTGGGGTGACATTTTACAAATCAGATTCCCTGGGAGACGGTGAATAAGGTTGTGACCAACAGGGGCCATTCTGAGTTGTGTTAATGTCTCCGGCCCAGATCCCTTTGCCCCTGGGGGCTGTGCCATCTCCCTCCTGCTCCCGTGGCCACTGTGCATTGCAGGCTCCATGCTGCTGTGAGGACCCTCACATCCTGTCCACAGCCTGCCAACAGGGGTCCTCTGCACCTACAGATGCCCGCACAGCTCTGAGGGTCCAGCTCCCGCAGTTCTCTAGGGGCTGGGACTGGGCTCACCCGGGTCTGAAGGCACCAGAAGGATGAGGAGGCCAAAGGCACCCCAGGCTGCTCGGGCCGCCTCCACGGGGCTGGCAGCCCCAGCCCTGACCCTGTCCTGTCCATGCGCCCCCACCAGCCCCCTACAGGGAACCTAGCAGGACCAGACCAGAGATTAGCACTGAGGTGTCCCCAATCATTTTATTATAAAGACAAACAAGACTCCCCCTTGGTGGCTGCAGCCCCTGCCTCGACGGCTGTGAGCACCTGTTGGAGGGACTTGTCCCCTCAGGCCAGAACCAGGGAAAGGGCCCCCGTCCTGCCAAGCACAAGGGGGCCTGAGGTACCGTGGGTAGACCTGGGAGGGACTCCCGGCCGTGCTCACCCACCCAGGCCAGGAGCCGGCCGCCCTTTGCCCTCCGCCCTGGGCGACTCCCTTCCCATCATACCACACTTTCTTCCAGTCTCTCCGCACTGCCCCCCGCTCCCCGGCACCCTGCCCCCAGCAGCCCCCCATGGACAGAGTGGCTCCGCCGGGCCCAGGCTCCTCCGAGGCGCCTGGCATAACCATAGCACCCGCCGCTGTCTCCCAGGTCCAGGGAGCAGCTGCGCTGGGGGCGAGGCGGGGGGCTCCGTGGCGGGTGGGTCTTCGGGGTGGGGCTGGGGCCTCCATTGGTCTGGGACTGGACATGGCTGAGCTTGAGTGGGAGGCGGCCATTCCCGGCCCCCCGGCCCCGAACCAGCAAGGCCACAGTGAAGACCAGTAAGGCAGCCACCAGCACACCCCCCACAGCCACGGTCAGGGTCCCGCCCAGCACATGGGCCTGCAGGGCGTGGCACAGGGGCGTGGCAGGCAGCGTGGAGAAGTGGGCACAGCCCAGCAGCTTGGTGGCCGTGAGGTCGGAAGGCCCAGCGGCAGGTGACAGGGCCAGTAGGCAGAGGTCATAGTCGGCACCAGGGACCAGGTGCTTCAGCAGGAAGTGGTGGCTGGAGGCTGGGACGATCCTGCGGGCAAAGTGTGGTGGTCAGAGCCCAGGCGTTGGGCGCCAGGCCCTGGGTCCACCCCACACGGCCTCACAGCCCCCCCCACCATGCGCCCCCAGATCCCAGCTCTGAACAGCCGCTTCCCCTAGGACCACATGACCTTGTATGTTTAATCAAGAAGGCGGAGACACCAAGACAGGCATGCGTGTATGGCCGGAGCCAGTGCAGGGGTCAGACAGGTGTGTGCCGACAGGCCCTGGGCGAGCCCAGGAGACCTCACAGGGACAGAAATAACGTGCATGTACGTTGGCCACGTGCTAAAACAGCATGGCCAGGAGGCCTGCAGCCGGTTCAGCCACAGGGACAGACCCCTGCGGCACTGCCCACCTTCTGTCCCTGCCCTCTGCACCCCAACCCCCCTCCTCTCCCAGGCAGCTCTGAAGCTGAGGAGGGGTGTGTGGAAACCCCAAGGAGAGGAGGAGCAGGAGGTGGCCCCGCCCAGAGGAGGAGCCCAGAGGCTGCAAAGTGGGTCCTCACCGGTACATGAGGGTCTCGTCCTCGCTGCTGTTGTACTGAATTTGGAACATCCACACGGGGTCTGCTGGCCGCCCTGGCCCCCAGCTCACCAGCCCTGAGGTGGCGGTCACCTCCGTTACCTGCACGCCTGGCTCAGACTCTAGTGTCCCCTCGCCCTCTGCAGCGGTGCGGGCCGAAGCAGCAATGTCCGAGGGCCCTGGCCGGCCACCTTCAGTGCTGCCATTCCCGCCATGGGGCAAGGCCAGCACCCGGAGCTCTACACGGGCTGTGGCCTCGCCGGCAGGGTTGGTGGCAATGCAGGTGTAGCCCCCTGCATCCCCAGCGTTTGTCACCCCAATCTCCAGGGTCCCATTGGGGAAAGCTCGGGCTCGGGAGGAGTTGCCGACTAGCCGGTCATCGGGGCCGACCCAGTGCATGGTGGGTGCAGGGTCACCAAGGGCCCGGCACCGCAGTGTGGCCCGCTGGCCCTCCAGCACCCAGAGGCGCTGTGTGTGGCGGGCAATGAGGGGCGGCTCACAGGAGAACTCGCCCTCGGGCACGGCCCAGAAGTAGCGGCCAGCCAGGCCTGGCGGGGAGGCGCAGGTCTCTAGGTCGTCGGGCCGGGCCAGCCGCCGCAGCCACAATAGCTCACAGTTGCAGTGCAGGGGGTTCCCACTGAAGCTGAGCACCAGGGGAGCGGGTGAGGCCTCGGCGTCACGCCCCCGGGAGAAGAGCGGGTCGGGGGCCAGAGTGGCCAGACGGTTGGAGGTGAGGTCAAGGCGGGAGAGCTGGCTGAGTTGGGCGAAGGCGCCCGGGGGCAGCGCATCGATGAGGTTGTGGTCCAGGTTGAGGGTGTGCAGGGCAGGCATGGCGCCGATGCCAGCCCAGGGCACCTGCCGCAGGTTGTTGTAGGACAGGTCCAGGTCCTCCAGGCTGTCCAGGAAGTCGTCGAAGGCCCCGGGTGCGATGCGGCCCAGCTGGTTGCCGCTCAGGATGAGGTGCTGCAGGTTGACGGGCCCCCGCAGGCTGCCGGTGCCCAGCTCCACCAGCCTGTTGCCATCCAGGTGCAGGGAGCGCAGGCTCTCCAGGTCCCCAAAGGCGCGGGCCCCGATGCGAGTGATGGCGTTGCGGGACAGTGTCAGGTCCACCAGCCCTGTCATGTTGCGGAAGTCTGGTGGCCCCAAAGCCTGGATGAAGTTGTCAGCCAGCCGCAGCTCCACTGTGCGCCGGTCCACATTGGGCGGCACGAACAGTAGGCCTCGGTGGGCACAGAGGGTGCTGAGCGACTCAGAAAGGTTCTGGCAGACGCAGGGCAGTGGGCAGGCCGCCGCTCCACTGGCCAGCAGCAGCAGCAGGAGCGGTGGGGCCATGGTGAGTGCCCTGCAGGGAAGGGCCCAGGCACAGGTGGGGTTGCTGCAGGTGCTCACTGTGCCCAGAGCCCAGTCCTGGGTGGGGGTCAGGGTCAGAGGCCCAAGGGGCCCCCAGGGCTGAGGGAAGACTGGGGCCTACAGGTCCAACCCCCCAGAATAAAGATCACATCTCCCAAGCAGTTAGGGGGAGTCCAAGCTCTGGGGACAAGGTGAGGCCTGAGACCGGAAGCAGAGATGGGCATGAGAGCAGGGAGGGTCCCGGAACTTCCTTTCCCTGGCGTCCCTGGAATCGCCAGGGCACCCCCACTCCGCGTTATCCCCTCCCCCATCAGGTAAGGTGTCCCTCAAACCCCTCCCTTGGCCCGTCGCCCCTCCCCAGCCAGCCCCCACGCTGTGCCCTGCGCGGAGGGAAGGGGGGGGCCTCACCTGGTATCCGTAGTTCAGGGGGCGCGGGCCGGCCTCCCCATGGGCCCCGCCGGCCCCCACCGACTCCAGGTGGCTCTCCGGCGGGGGCGAGGCCCGGGGCTGACCGGCCGCCCACCGGGCGCCCTCCAGCCCATGGCGCTTGGGCCCGCAGCCCCGGCTCACTCGGTTCCCGGCACCTTTTCCCGGCGCGGCTCGTGGCGGCGGACAGGCAGGCGGGTGCGCGCCAGCGAGCACGCGCGCCGCGGACACGCACGTGGAGGGCGGACGGGGAGGGGCGCGTGGGGATCCACCCGGGCTGGTTCCAGAGGTCACGGGGACACGCGGCCACTGCAGCGCCCACGGGTGGCTCCTGGTCACGCCCGAGGCTCTGGCCGGCGCAGGCCCGCCGCGCAGGCCCCCGGCGCTGCCGCAGCGCACTCACCCTGGCACAGGCGCGCGCGCCCCCGGGTACCCTGGCGCCCCGGCATCCTGCACCGCCCGGGCGCCCGCCGCCGCTGCGCGAACCGTCACTCTGCAGCTAGTCAGACAAAGCGCCAGCTCCCGGGCCCCTTCACCATCTCTCAGAGATGGGAATCTTTGTCACATGTCGCTGGGCACCCTCCCCAACACACCCACACATGCCCACACACCCACACGTCCCCGCACGCACAGGCAGGGCCGGGCGCAAACCCGCACTGTTGCTGGGACCCTCGCTTCACAGACACACTCTGAAGGTCATAACCGTTCTGCATCACCGAGTCACGTGCAGGGTCCCCAACACGCACGGGGCCCTAGAAGGGGGGGCTTGGGCGACGCCCCCGTCGAGGCTGCTGCGTGGGGCCGCGAGGGCTCGGCTCCGGGCTGGCGCCGCGCCCCACTGCCCGCCTCTCCCTTCCCCTTCCCAGGCTCCCCGCCCGCCCTGCGAGATGGGAGCCAACCGGTCTCCGCCTCCGGTCCTATTGGTCTGTGCGGCGCGGTTTCCCAGCAGGCCGGCGGAGGCACGCCGTTTAAAGCTGTGCGTCAGTGGTCCTCGCCATGCCCGCAGTCCCTCCCTCCTCTTCTGACCCCTGTCGGGCCATTTCCGTGGGAGAGCGGCCGTGGATTAGCCTGGGTCCTCGGAGAAAGGGCTCCTGATGGGGGTGGGGAGGTCCCGGCTTCCTGCCTCAGAGCTGAGGTTTGGGTGGGGCACCCTGGTCCTTCGTAGTGGTCCGCCCAATTAGGATACAAGGGAAGGTACTCTCCCGCCCCCCCACTCCGAGGGGGAATCTCCTAGTCCTCAGGCTACCTGGATCCGCCCCCTTTCCCTTCCTTTCCCTTCCGACCTGATTCCTAAAGACCTGGTAGGTGGCAACTCAGGGAAACAGACCGAATTCTAATCTTGCCTGGCACAACAGGTAACCTTGGCAAGCTGCTTAACCACTGAAACAATTTCCTCATCTAGGCCAAGGGGTATTAATGGTACGTACTTAGGTACCACATGGGGTGAGAGGAGAGGAAACGATCAGCCTGTGAGGTACTAAGTCACCTGGCAGCTGGACGCCTTTCTCACTGTTGCCACTCCCCAGGCTTCAGCTGTTGAATTTGTAAAATGAAGACATTGGATCCTACCCCGGGGTCAGCTCTTGCTCAGTGGCATCAGCTAGTTCTTGGTTCCTGTTCTGCCCATAAAAATGTTTTCATTCACTCTAAACATACGTGTTTGCTGGCATCCAGCACGTGCTGCCTGCCCTGTGCTGGTGGTTGGGGTACATCAGGAACCAGATGGGCCTGGTTCTGGTCCCATGGAACTTACAGCACAGTGGGGATGACATAGCCCCCAAAATTACAAAGGGGGAGAGATCTACAAAAGGGAAATGCAGGGTCTGACGGGATGGCCTCTGAGGATCTTTCTCACCCCTGTGTGGTTCTAGGTCCTTTAGATGGTTTCACTGGTATCTTCTCAAACGCCATGCCTTGGCCCAGTGGAAATATCCTTAGGAGGGGCAGGGACTAGTTTCAGGGACAAGCTGACCTGTCCCAGCAGACAGGCAGGAGGCAGTTTTGGCTGGGTCCCACTCTGCGGTGACCACTCGTGGGATACTGGTGGGGGAGGCACCCTTGAGAGCAGCCACAGGGACCAGCAGCCCATGTTGGGCCTGGAGCCCCTGTTGAAGGTGCCAACAGAAATCCAGAATGGCTAACACATGGAGACGCCTTCTCTGAAGTGATAGCCAGTGCTGTAGCCATGTGGTCACAGGCACACGCATGCTGGAATCCCAGCCACACAGCCTCATAGTCATGGGGCACTTGTCACAGTGCTGGTTCCCACGCTCCCGTGGAGCCTCTGGGTTGGACTTGCCCTGCCCCAGCCTCATCCCATTACGCAGCCGTTTACTGAGCAGAACTGAGGGCCCATGTGCACAAAACACATGGACACAGGTACATCAGACAGCACCCCCGCCCCAAGAAACACTTGCAGGTGTGCGAGGAATGCAGACAGCAAATGATGAGCTGTCCGACAGGGGATCCCATGGGGGCCTCTAGAAAAGGGAGCCAGCTGTGCTGTGAGGGCAGGAGATGAGGACAAAGAAGGCCTTTGAGCTCAGACGTCCAGGAAGAGCTTACCAGGCAGGTGCAGCGGTGTGGTGTGAGAGCGCAAGGCACGTTTGGCCTGGCCAGAGCTGGCCACGGTAGAATCGCCCAGTTTGGCCAGTGAAATAGGAGAGGGTGGTGAGGGTGATGGGTCATAGATTTTGGTAACCGGGTGGCCAGGCACCCACCAGAAGGCGGAAGAGAACAGCGTGAGGAAAACTGGTTTGGGACTTGGTGAGCTTGTGTGAGGGACCCACAAGGAGAGAGGCCCAGGAGGCATTTCCACTTTGGGGTCTCGGTGAGCTGGAGGCCGGGTGAGGCCCTCCAGGGAGAGCGCTGTATGAGCAAAGGCCTGGTGGCAGCCCTGCTGACTCCATCCTGCAGGAGTGAAAGGAGCGCCCAGTGGCGACCAGGGAGGAGGAGGAGAGCAAGATGTCTTGCAAGCCCAGGGACAGAATGTCCAGGTGGAGCTGTTAGCAAGAGGAGGGGCAGGTGCCCATGGACTTGGCCACGAGGAGGGACCTTGGAATACCAGTGTGGTTGGTTATGTGTGTTGTGGGGGGTCTGTTGAAGGCAAGGGCCTCTTTTAAGCATGGCTGGGAGGCTGGGGATGTGGCTGCTTCGTGCCACGGCGCTGTGGGAAAGGCCCAATCCAGTTCCTGTGCTGTGGGAGGTGTGGAGGTGCTTGTTTTCAGATCCCTGAGGAAGGAGGAGGTGGGAGTCAGCACATGATCTGGGGTGAGCAAGGAGGGAGGAAGCGCGCTCAGCCCCGACAGCTTAGGGGACTGCCAGAAGCGGGGTGGTGGTGAGGAGATGGGGAAATGCGACTGCACAGGAATGTGCTAACCTGGGGAACTTGGGAAGCTGCCGGCCCGGGTGCCACTGTCAGCTGCTTCTCCTTTCCCCGTCCTGCTGCCTGGTGACACCTTCCCACCCACCTCTGTCCTGCAGACCAACATCCCCTTCCTGCAGAACGTGCTCAACAACCAGCAGTTCCTGGCAGGCACCGTGGACACCCAATTCATTGACGAGAACCCGGAGCTCTTCCAGCTGCGGCCCGCGCAGAACCGGGCCCAGAAGCTGCTGCACTACCTCGGTCCGTCCCCGAGACTGCCCTCCTCTCCCCTCCCGGAGGCCTAGCTCCTGGCCCCTCGCCCAGAGAGCTTCCTAGCACCCTCTGCCCCTGCTCTCAATCTAGTCCTCTTCCTTTGCTTTGTCCTCCCCACCCCGCCTACCCTCCTTGCTCCTGATCTCAGAGACCCCCTTTTCTATCCACATGGCCCTCAATAGGTCCCCACCACCTGGACCCAGGAGGGCCTGGCTTTGGAGAGGACGGGCCAGCTGGAGAGCTGGGCATCCTGGAGGCATCGCTCCATCCCTGAGCCCACCTGCTCTCACTCCTGCCCTCAACTCAAGCCTCTGCCCAGTCTGCCCTGACCCACTACCTGCTCTCCCCACAGGACACATCATGGTGAATGGCCCTACCACCCCGATCCCTGTCAAGGCCAACCCCAGTCCCACGGACCCCATTGTCCCTGTGGTGCCCATAGGTAGGTGAGACCCATTCTGCCACCTCTTGGGGGAGACAGAGGAGGCTGCCATCTGCAGAATGGGTCTAATGCCGGGTCTGCCCTAGGCCCGCCCCCGGCTGGTTTGAGAGACATCCTGCTGCGAGAGGGGCCCGAGGGCTTTGCTCGAGCTGTGCGGGGCCACCCGGGGCTGCTGCTAATGGACACAACCTTCCGGGATGCCCACCAGTCACTGCTGGCCACTCGCGTGCGAACCCACGACCTCAAAAAGATCTCCCCCTATGTGGCCCACAACTTCAGCAAGCTCTTCAGCATAGAGAACTGGGGAGGTAGGCCGGAGGGCTGGACGGTGGGCAGTGCCTGGCAGTGTGATCAGGCTACTGGGGACTCGCAGGAGAAGCTAGAGGTGCTTCTAGCTTGAAGGAACTGGTGAGAACTAAACAAGGCAAGCAGTGACTGGTGCCCACTCTGGCCAGGCCTGGTGCCAGGCACGAGATCACGGAGCTGAGAGCCAGGAAGCTCAGGGTCAGCGGGGCAGCACGTCTTAATCATAGCACAGAATTGGGGGCCCAGAGGACACAGCCCGAGCTGCCCTGAGATCAGTGAAGGGAAATGTGTTGGGGGGGTCTGGGTGGGAACGTGGGGGACCCTGAAGATAAGCAGGGCCTGGCATTAGGCCAGAGCTGCAGGATATGGTGGGGTCCCCAGGACATTTGGGGCTGACCTGGGACTCTTGGTCCTTGCGCAGGGGCCACGTTTGACGTTGCAATGCGCTTCCTGTACGAGTGCCCTTGGCGGCGTCTGCAGGAGCTCCGGGAGCTCATCCCCAACATCCCGTTCCAGATGTTGCTGCGGGGGGCCAATGCGGTGGGCTACACCAACTACCCCGACAACGTGGTCTTCAAGTGAGCCCGGGGTCGGGTGGGGGTGGGGGAGACACCATGCAGCAGGTGCCAGGCCACATGGCCATGGCCCGTGCTCCCACAGCAGGCTCCAAACAGCCTCCCAGTAGCTGCGCCCGGAAGGGGCTATTTGGAAATGTCATCCAGTGCAGAATTATAGCTGGAGAACTGGAAGGGCTTCTACCTCATGGGCCAGTGGAGGCCCCAGGAAGGCCGGTGACTTGTCCCCAGCCATGTGGTATAGGGCTGGGGCTGGGACCTGGCCTCAGGACTCCTTATTCAGGGCTCTTTCTCTCTCATTCCTTTGCAAAGCAAAGACTGGCTACTACTTCTGATCTGGGACAGCTCTGCGCTGTGCCCAGATGCCTCTGGGGCGACCCTGCCCAGCTCAGGCTGCCCTGGAGGCCACACTGTGGTGCCCGCCCCCCACACTGACTTTGGATCCCATACCCCGTCAGGCCAGACCCTAAGAACTCATCGCCCAGGGGCCATAGATGGGCCAGGAGCCAGAGAAGGAAGTGTGTGTGTGGGGGGGGGAGCTAACCCCTGGGCTCTCCTACCCACTCAGGTTCTGTGAGGTGGCCAAGGAGAATGGCATGGACATCTTCCGGGTCTTTGACTCCCTCAACTACCTGCCCAATCTCCTGCTGGGCATGGAGGCCGCGGGCAGTGCTGGTGGCGTGGTGGAGGCCGCCATCTCCTACACGGGTGACGTGGCCGACCCGAGCCGCACCAAGTACTCGCTGCCGTATTACATGGGCTTGGCCGAAGAGCTGGTGCGAGCTGGCACCCACATTCTGTGCATCAAGGTGCCTGGGCCAGCCCACCTCTCGGCCTCCCTACCACGTTCTCCCCTCCTTCCCCCACAGGCACACTGTCCCCTTCTTACCATCTCCTCCTCTTTTCGCACAGGACATGGCAGGGCTGCTGAAGCCAGCGGCCTGCACCATGCTGGTCGGCTCTCTCCGGGACCGCTTCCCTGACCTCCCGCTACACATCCACACCCATGACACGTCCGGGGCAGGCGTGGCAGCCATGCTGGCCTGTGCCCAGGCTGGGGCCGATGTGGTGGACGTGGCAGCTGATTCCATGTCTGGGATGACTTCACAGCCCAGCATGGGAGCCTTGGTGGCCTGTACCCGAGGCACTCCCCTGGACACAGGTAGGGAAGGAGCAGCCGGTGGCCATCCCCCTTTCAAGGCCACGCCCCCACTGGTCCCATGGAGTCTGGAGGGTTCTAGAATTCACACCCTTGCCTGGCCATGCCTTCCATCACCCAAGTCTGAGGTGGGACCTGAGCTGGCCCTGGGGTCCTAGAGGAGCAGCTGGGCGCTCGGCACATTTCTAAGCCCTCCCCTACCTCTGGCCTCCCTGCAGGGGTGCCCCTGGAGCGCGTGTTTGACTACAGTGAGTACTGGGAGGGGACGCGGGGACTGTATGCAGCCTTTGACTGCACGGCCACCATGAAGTCTGGCAACTCGGACGTGTATGAGAATGAGATCCCAGGGGGCCAGTACACCAACCTGCACTTCCAGGCACACAGCATGGGGCTGGGCTCCAAGTTCAAGGAGGTCAAGAAGGCCTACGTGGAAGCCAACCAGATGCTAGGCGATCTCATCAAGGTAAGCCAGGCCGTCGTGCCCCTTTCCCCCACTTCTGGGTCTTTATAAGGAGCCTGGCACCCTAACGCACGGGCCCTTCTCCTCAGGTGACACCCTCCTCCAAGATCGTGGGGGACCTGGCCCAGTTCATGGTGCAGAACGGGCTGAGCAGGGCGGAGGCCGAGGCCCAGGCAGAAGAGCTGTCCTTCCCCCGCTCCGTGGTGGAGTTCCTGCAGGGCTACATCGGCATTCCGCACGGGGGCTTCCCGGAGCCCCTTCGCTCCAAGGTAGGGAGGGCCCAGTCCAGTGTCGGGGGGGCTTAGGCGTAGGAACCGGGCCTGACCCTCTGCTGTGCTCCCCAGGTGCTCAAGGACCTGCCGCGGGTGGAGGGGCGGCCTGGAGCCTCCCTCCCTCCCCTGGATCTACAGGCACTAGAGAAGGAGCTGACAGAGCGGCACGGGGAGGAGCTGACCCCGGAGGACGTGCTGTCAGCGGCCATCTACCCCGACGTCTTTGCCCACTTCAAGGACTTCACTGCCACCTTTGGCCCCCTGGACAGCCTCAATACCCGCCTCTTCCTCCAGGGACCCAAAATTGCAGAGGAGTTTGAGGTCAGTGGCTCTGGCACCCATGTACACCCCCCCAGCACATCTGGAGCACTAGACTTTGGCCTGCCTGGCACCAGGCTTTCAAAGCTCTGGGTGCAAAGTACCCTTGGGAGATGGAGCCAGGCCTTGTAAGTAAGGAGCTGAAGTCTGGGATGGGGGAGCTTGCCTGGGACTGGGTGGGGGCTGCTCTCCTCCCACCTGTCCCCCTCCCGCTCTGAGCTTCCATGTCCTGCTGCAGGTGGAGCTGGAGCGGGGCAAGACACTGCACATCAAAGCCCTGGCCGTAAGTGACCTGAACCGGGCTGGCCAGCGGCAGGTCTTCTTCGAGCTCAATGGACAGCTGCGTTCCATTCTTGTCAAGGACACGCAGGCCATGAAGGTATTGTTCCCCCTGTGCCAGCTGGGTGGTAGGGGCAGCGGGGCCTGCTGTCTCACGTCCCCTCTGTCCTGTCTGCAGGAGATGCACTTCCACCCCAAGGCCCTGAAGGACGTGAAAGGCCAGATCGGGGCACCCATGCCTGGGAAGGTGATAGACATCAAGGTGGCGGCAGGGGCCAAGGTGGCTAAAGGCCAGCCCCTGTGTGTGCTCAGCGCCATGAAGATGGAGACTGTGGTGACATCACCCATTGAAGGCACTGTCCGCAAGGTCCATGTAACCACAGACATGACACTGGAAGGCGATGACCTCATCCTGGAGATTGAGTGACCTTGCCCCAGACTTGCGGCCCGCCGTCCCCACCCCAAGCCCTCTACGGCCGCTGCTGCCAGAGCAGGCCCAGGCCAGCCGGGGCCTGACGGCAGGAAGGCCTGGCCCTGGAGCGCCTGTCCTCAGCTGCTTGTGGCAGGACACTGCCTGCGGTGGCCCTTCCTTCTCCAGCCGTCTATCCTTTCTCTGCTGGTGGACAGTCACTCATATTCACCTCTTGCCAAATAAGGGTCCTATCCTTGCTGGAGACTACAGGTGATATTACAGGTGGGCCTAGGGGCCAGGAGAGCAGGTTTAGGGGTTCTACCCCCTGGGGGGAGACCTAGGCCCCAAGTCCTGAGAACTTTGCTCAATAAAACTGGCTTTCCCCTGCCTGCACTGCTCGGTCCTTTGCAGCTCACCCCGCGTGCCACTCGGCAAAGTGCCTCTTGGACCCCTCAGGCCAGCTGTTATTTTCTTCCTTGGAGGGTAGTGAGGATGACAGTAGTGGCCTTGGTTTAAGCCACTACTGAGTGCCTGCTGTATACATACCCAAACAGGATTAGCTAGTTGTCGCTGAGAGTCTGGGGGCCAGGTGAGCCGAACGGGCTGTTCTAAGCACTTAATACTTGTTAACTCCGGCAATCAGCCTACGCCCATTTTATGGATACAGAAATGGAGTCACAGGAAGGTTAAATAACTTGTCTAGAACCAGCACAGCTAATAAGACGCAGAGAGGGTTCAAATCTAGGCTGTCAGTGGATTTGCTTTCCAACCACACTGCTTGCTTTACCTTTTAAAACCAGGGCTAACCTCCCACCCCATCCATTCAGGACTGGACACAAACAGGCGCCACCTTCCAGGAGGCAGGCGAGATGGTGTGGGAACCTCGGGGTGAGGATTCTGCGGGGAGGTTAGCGACACTGGACTGAGTCCTAGGAGTCCTAGGCCCTAAGCCTGCCCACCCCCCACGAGCAGCTGTCAGGAGAATCGTAATCCTGAGGCCCAGCTCTCTCACCTTTGGAGTGGGACAGCAACCCTGCCTGCATCACCACTGCTGCCCCCACATGGGGGAGGTGAGGATGGGCTGGGAGGGTCAGTTCCTGAGCAGTGAAGCATGAGGAGGACGTGGAGGGGCAAAGCCCAGATACTCTGACCCCCAGGGGACCATCCAGCAGCCTGCCAGCCTCCTCTTTGGACGCCAGGATCCCCGAGGTACCTTCCAAATAGGCCCATGCTCACCCTCCTCTGCCTCTCTGCCAGCTGCGGCACAGAACTTCCCAGCAAGGTAGGTGTATGACTGTCACGATGCCCTTTTAGATCCAGGTGAATATAGTTTAGTCACAGCCAACCTGGGGGTGCCACAGGAAGTGACTGGACATCTGTTTCCTTTCTTTCAACCACCAGCCTCAGGGAAGGGGACTCAGGACACCCTCCATGAGTCTGGAATGGGACCTGAAAACCATTCTGAAAAGAAGAAGAGCCGGTAGAACGGTAGAACGTTAGCAGGTTCTAAAAAAGAATCTGTGTTACAGTGTTGCTCAGCAGGGTCTGCTGTTCTCAGGGCTGCAGCCTTTGTTCCAGGCTCCTCCAGGGACCAGACAAGCAGCATGGTGGCAGAGGTCTGAGGTGGAGCGAGCCAGAAAAGCCTCTACTCCCAGGTGACTCTGACCTGCTTCGTTTTCCATTTTGGATCTATTTCCTCTTGTGTAATATGAGGCTGGTAGACTCTGGGGTGATCCTGATGGGGGCCCCACAGTGGAGCCTCCACTGTGTCCGAGGGTATAGGTTGGAGGCTCCATCGCTGGGGGCAGGGCCCTGCATCCCATTTCCTGACACTGGTAGCCAAGGCACAGGCCCCAAGATGAGCTGGGCCCACACCTGGTACCTGCAGTCCCAGGCCCACCTCTGTTAGGACTTGGGGCCTGGCTCAGGAAGGAGGAAGCTGCGAGACCCAAGGCAGCCAGAACTCTGCTCCCCCGTCTTGTCCCCTACTCTTGGGAACTGTCCCCACCAAGCTGACTTGCCCAGAGATTAGTGTTCAATGTGCACGGACAGGTGGTGGGCACACTCCCAAGAACCCAAATAGACTAAATTCCCAAAGGTCCAAGGCCATCTTACCCAAGTTAAATCTCTTTAATATCCCAATACAAAGTTCCTGATGCAAAAAGACAATGAGAAAACCCTGGGAAGTTGGGGGGAGGCGTTCTGTAAATTGCACCCCCAGCAGCTTTTCAGGGCAGAGGAGCTCAGAGAAGCAGCAGTCCAAAGTGAGGAGGGCGGCGCTCGGCTCCTGGGATCTTCTTGTCCCCTCACTCCCAGCTGCTCCTCATCCCTTTCGAGAGGGGCCGCACCCTTTGGATAGCCGCTCCTTTCTCTTGGTCCCTGGGATTCAACTAGCTCTGGCTTCAATCCCCTACAAAATTCCTGAGATCTCGGGGACCCCAGCCAGCTCCTCCCCTGCAGTCCCCCTCGATGCGGAGGGGCTGGGAGCCCATGAGAGTTCACACGAGTGTGTACAGGAGCAGGGGTCAGGAGCACAGGGGCACCTCTGAGTCCCCCGCCCGCTCCAGGAGCGCACACAGTGGAAGGCTGCCGTAGAGCTTGGGGTCTGTGAGGGGCTGGAGCAGAAGCAGGAAGAGTCCTACACCCAGGGCATAGCCTGCCAGTAGGGGCCGCCGCTGTGGATGCTCGAGCGCGGCGCACACGGCGGGGAAGCCCATGTAATTGCAGAAGGAGTGGCAGAGGACCGGCCCGATCAGGTGTCCTAGGCGGGGAGACAGAGCAGCGCCTGGAGCAGCCCCAGCGTCTTCCAGGGCCAATGACCCTCATTCCCTGACAGAGGAGATCAGCGCCCCGCTCATCCACCCGCACTCCAAGGCCTCTGCTTCCTTCCATCGCTGAGACCTCACCAGGCTGAGGGCCCAGGGACTAAGGTTTAAGAAACAAAAACTTGTCGCTCCTAGAGCAGTCTTCCCATTCTCCCCTCCCTCCTGTGGGCCCGAGCCCCCAGAGACCCAAGAGAGACTGAGGACCAACCTGTACGGATGAAGAGGAAAGCAGTGTAGGCACCGAAGACAGCTGTGTAGGAGAACTGGAACGCTGGAGACGGGGAGGCCGCGTAACCACACCTGCAGGCCCCTCCTGTCCCGGCACTGCACACCCATCAGCCAGAGACATCCCCTTTCCCCTGGGGGCAGCGGCTGCTGCCCCAGCACCTCTGCCTGTCCTACACCCCAACTCCCATAGTCAGCACCCCTCCAATACTATAGCCCTCTGTTCCCAATTCTCCCTCCAGAGTGGCTATCAGGGACACCCTCTCACACCCCAACCCAGGATGGCCCCAGGCACCCTCTCTAGGACTCACCTGCAGACAAGATGATGCTCCCCACACTGTTCTGGCGGAAACGAAGCTGCTCAAAAATGTGGTGGAAATGAGCTGGGAGGAAAGTGAAAACCACATCATCTTCCGCTCAGCCTGCCCTGTAGGCCCTGCCCTGGCCCCGAGCCCCATTCTCGGCTCTCATGCTGCAAACGTCTTAACAGGACCAGGTTGGACAGACTCACCGACTCCAAAGAAGAGCGGGCAGGTGAACACGGCAGGGCCCAGGCCAGTACACGGTGCTAACATGGGCAGCATGCAGGCGCGAAACACCAGCTCCTCTGTCAGGGGTGCGATCACTTGGTTCCGCAGCCAGCGCATGTCCGTGAGGCAGCGGGCCCAGGAACGAGGGGCTAGGGTGGGGATTCCGGGCAAGCAATGAGTGACTAGCTAGTGAACAGAGAAACCCGCAGGGCCCCAAACGCCCCTCTCCCACAAACTTTTCCCGGTCAAACTCAGATTAGGTATCAATACTCCTCAGAAGAGGTAAACGTCGAGCTTGGTTTATCAGACCCAGCATAAGACAACGTCTCAAGAGGACTGAACAGAAAGGCATTCGTAGCTGAGGCAGGATATCCTGGATGTGAACTTGGGAAACATCAAAATCTGCCCAAGACCAGCTCTGGTTTGGAGAAGCCAGAGGTTAGGGAAAGCAGGGGACAATGCGCTCTACTCCACACCAAGTACTGCTGGGGTCCCTAGGGACTCCTTGGATGTCAGGGGCCAACTCCTACAGGCCACTTACTACATGTTCCCATCTTACTGACGAGGAAACACCACATCTCACATCTCACAGTCACGTCCCACCCTGAGACGGCCTTTGTCCTGGACTGCCTGTGCCTACTTTTTCCCTCAGCCCTGAAGACTCACCTAAGACAACCTTCAACCCGTCTGCCAGGTCACAGGGACAATCCATAGAGAGCTGCATTAGTGGGCCCAGAAAAAGGATCTGAAAGCAGAAAAACAGAAGCAATCAAAGGAAAGGCTTAAACTATAATCCACTGCCCTCGCCCAGACAAGGCCGCGTAAGACTTCAAGTTTCCTGTTCTCTGCCAGGATTTCCCGAGAGCCTCCAGCCAGCTCACAATTCCTGCCTCCCATCAGTCAAAAACGACACAATCAGACTAAGAAAAAAAGTAACAAAAAGGAGCCTCATGCTAATGACAAAAAACAGGAGGGAAAATAAAGCAGTACTCACCATGGTCAGTAGCAGGGGCAGCAGTGCTGCTGGGAAGATGCCCTCCAGCCTGAAGCCCATCAGCGTGAGCAGGGATGTGCCTGGCTGAGCCACAGGAAAGGGGGCATCAGTCTTGCTCCCTGCCCCAAAGACCCGAGACCTCTCCCCCGTTGCCCTCGGCCCCGCCTCCTTCGCACCTGGATGCCTGTCAGTTCCCTCCAGAGCAGCACGCAAAGGGGCGACAGACTGGACACCACCAGGACACTGGTGAAGCGCCGCTTGATGACGGCCGGGTGGTCCCTACGGAGGAGGCCGAAAGTTCAGGGGGCCCACAGCCGCCTCCAGACAGCGCGGCCCCGCCCGCGGCTCGCCCGAGCTCAGCCCGCAGCCCCGCCTCGAGGAGGCACGGGTTCCGGCCGCGCGCGCAGTCCCCGCACCTGGGCAGCTCGCTCTTCCAGACATAGAGGCTGCCCACGTAGGAGCAGGCGAGGCTGAGGCAGGAGAACACGGACACCCAGCAGCACAGCCCGGGACCCGGACCGCCCAGAGCCGCCGACTCGGGCTGCCGCTCCGGCCGCGACACCGACAGCAGGCGCAGCCCATCCCCGCCCAGCGCCGCCATCGCGCCCGGACCCGCGGCGCCTAACAGTGACGCGACCCGCCGGGGCTCGGCCCACGCCTGCCGAAAACGCGGGTGACGTCATCCGGAGGCGCGGGCTCCCGGCCCCCCCCTCGACTCCGCCCGCGACACGGAAACAGACCCGGTGCGCGGAGTAGGTTTATTGAAAAACAGACAACACGTGATCCCCGCAGCCATCCGGCGCGGGGAGGGGCTTGGCTCAGGGGTCGGGACTCAGCCACTCCGACAGGTTGGAGACCTCCTGCAGCCACAGCGCGTCCTGCGGGAGGAAAGGGGGTCGGGGGTGAGGACCCCTGGGCAGCGGCCGAGTCCCCGCCCTCCCCTGCGCGGCCCTCGCGGGGATACCTCCTGGCTCCTCCCGGGGCCCGCCCTGCTTCCGCTAGGGGTCAAGGAGGCCTCTGGGGGCTCGGTGCAATGCCGGGCACCCTCTGACGCGCTCGGGCGCCTGGCAGAGTAGAAAGCCTGCGTTTCCTTCACGACCTGGCGGAGGCTGCCTTTCTTGAGCCTCTTGTTTTCCACTTGCCCGCTGGTCCCTAGGAGAAAACAAGCCCACTCATCTTACTTACACAGCCCTGTGCTAGAAAAAGACCCCTGGGGAAACCTAGGTGAAAGGGAGGAGCTGGGGCCCGGCTCTGCCAGCTTTCCCACCTTAGAACCCTTTCATCTGGTCCCGTTCAGATCAAAACCCGGCAGCTCCGCGCCTCCAGGTTTAGGCTGAGGCTGCAGAATGGTTTGAGGGTCTCCCTATCCCCCGAGCTGGGCCTGGGAAGGGGCATCTGGGATTGTTACCAAGGCCTCACTTGGGGCTCGTGCTCTCAGTCACTGCACACAGATTCTCCACGGAGTCTGCACTGCCCAGCAGCGCCCTCCCTGCCAAGCTCTGATTCCCAGCCGGAAAGCTGGCTTCATCTCTCGCTCCCACTGTTGCTCACTCTGCATTATTGTACAGTGCCCATAGCCAACCTTCCTGCTATTAACGGATTCACTTCTGCAGATTTAAAGCACTGTCGTCTGATAGTGCATTCCCCCTCGTCTGGCTGTTAGAGACAGATTGGAGCCAGGCTGCCTGGATTTGAATTCTGATTCTTGCCATTAACTAGCTGTGTGACCTCCAGTAAGATTATTGACATCTCTGGGCCTCAGTTGCCTCATCTGTAAAATGAGAATAACAGTACCTATACCTCATGGGATTATTTTGAGAATTTAGAGTATTAATACATTTTAAAAATTCAGAATAGTGCCTGGCACTTGCACCATACAGGTTCAGGCACCAGAGGCAGTGGTTATTTCCAGACAGACACACACACATCCGCCCCTGCCACTGCTGGCCCTGAATGCTGTTTAAGTATGTGAGGGAGGGGAAAAGACCTCAGTATAATCACCATCACACACCTTCACATAACACGTCAAGGTTGAGATGGTTCTATACCCAGGAGCAGCCTCCAGAGCCCCAAACAGAATAGTGACCAAGACCAGGGTGGGCCGCAGTAATGACACTAATAAGATGTGAAAGAACCAACTGGATTCCTTCAAGTGCCCCAATCCATCGAGTGCATCTATCTGTCACTGCACAGACTATGTCAGAAATTTCTAGTCCTATCCTACCAGCTTTTGGGATGGAATGCCTCCTGCTGCCCCAGAACACCCATAGTGGCAGTGGGAACCAACCAAATCTCAGAAGGACCCTGTTGTGGTGGAAGGTGCAGTTTGAAAGGCTTTTAGTCATGTTTAAAAAACCTTACCTGCAAGGAGCTCAAGGCTGCTGTTCTCATGTGCATCCTCTGTGCTCTCTGCATCATTTTTCTCTGGGAGCAGCTGTTCAAAAAATTGTAAGTTCTGTTAGTTTTGAGTGAGCCGTCTGACAATTAAGTTCACGAACTTGTTGCAACGATGTTGCTAACTTTTTTTGATATCAGAGGGATTATTCATTATGACTTTGTACCAACCGGACAGTTAACCAAGTTTACTGTTTGGAAGTGCTGAAAAGGCTGCGTGAAAAAGTTAGACAATCTGAACTTTGCACCAACAATTCATGGTTCTTGCATCACAACAATGCACCAGCTCACACAGCACTGTCTGTGAGGGAGTTTTTAGCCTGTAAACAAATAACTGTATTGGAACACCCTCCCTACTCACCTGATCTGGCCCCCAATGACTTCTTTCTTTACCTGAAGATAAAGGAGATATTGAAAGGAAGATATTTTGATGACATTCAGGACATCAAGTGTTACATGACAACAGCTCTGATAGCCATTCCAGAAAAAGTTCCAAAATTGCTTTGAAGGGTGGACTAGGTGCTGGCGTTGGTGCATAGGTTCCCAAGGAGAGTGCTTCGAAGGTGACGGTAGTGATATTCAGCAATGAGGTATGGAGCACTTTTTCTAGGATGGGTTCGCGAACTTAATTGTCACACCTCTGTAAGTGTTCTTGGCTTTGTTTACTTCACAGGGCTGTCTACTCTCACAGGCAACTCCCTTTACTTCCTGGCTCCTATGACTCCCCCTACCTAGTCCCCAACCTTCAAGGCTTCCTTCTGCTGGGGCCTTTGCAGCTCACCCCAGCATTTCCTTCCTCCTCTGAACTCCAGTCACTCACCTACAGTCTGCCCCAGTCCGCAGGCTCTGAAGTACACACTGCACACCTGTTCGTTTGTATGTGTGGATGTCCATTTTCTGTGTCTTAAATTCCTTGAAAGGTAAGGTTCATATGCCTATATCTCTTTACAGCTAGCATAGTGCCTTGCACAGGGTAAATGCTCAACAAATGACTGCGTCAAACCTAGGAAACCACAGGGCACCATTTGTAGTCTTGGTAGCCTTTCAAAGCTCTGCCACACTCAGTTCAATTTAGACACAGAAACAAAGGTCCTTACTAAGATCAGAACCCAGTCCTGCTAGCTCCTTGTTTTTCCACAATACAAGTATACAAAAATAGACACCTTCTTCATCAAAATTCAAATTTTTTGTGCTTCAATGGACACTATAAAGTGCAAAGTCAACACACAAGACTGGGAAAAATATTTGCAAATCATATCCGATAAAGAACTTGTATCCAGAATAAAGAACTCGTAATTCAACAATAAAAACATAACCCAATTAAAAATTGGTTTGACAAAGGATTTGAATAGACATTTGCCCAAAGAAGAGATACAAATGGGCCAATATGCACATGAAAAGATGATCAATATCACTAATCATTAGGGAAATGCAAATCAAAACCACTATTACACCCACTATGATGGTAATAATAACGATAATATAATAATACTGGAGAATAACAACTGTGGGTGAAGATATGGAAAAATTGAAACCTTTATACAGTACTGGTGGGAAAGTAAAATGGTACAGCCAATTTGGAAAACAGTTTGGAAGTTCCTCAAAAAGTTAAACACAGTATCCTATCACCAAGCAATTCTTCTTCTAGGTATATACCCAAGAGAATGACAAACTCATCCACACAAAAATGTTCTTAGTAGCATTATTCATAATAGCCAAAAAGGCGAAATAACACAAATGTCCACTGCCTGATGGAGAAGACAAATGTGGTACAGTACTTCCCTCCTTGATCCAGGGTTTTGCTTTCCATGGTTTCAGTTACCTCAGGTCAACTGAGGTCCAAAAAATTAAATGGAAAATTCCAGAAATAAGCAATTCATAAGTTTTAAATTGTGCACCATTCTGAGTGGCGTGATGAAATCTCACACCGTCCTGCTCCATCCCACCCGGGAAGTGATTCCTCCCTTTGTCCAGTGTGTCCATACCCATTAGTCACTTAGTAGCCATCTCAGTTACCAGGTTTACTGTCGTGGTATCACAGTGCTGGTGTCCAAGTAATCCTTATTTTACTTTATGTACAGGGTTCGGTACTGTGTTTCCCCGAAAATAAGCCCCAGTTAAGATCGTCAGCCATATGGATGCAATTAGTATGTTATGACAATGTTCCAGAAGAAGATGACATGACTGTATTTGAATAAATGTACATTGTTGTACATGAAAAAATAAGACATCCTCTGAAAATACGCCCTAATGCGTCTTTTGGAGCAAAGATTAGTGTAAGACCTGGTCTTATTTTCGGGGAAATATGGTACCATCTATGGTTTCAGGATCCACTGGGGGCCTTGCAATCGATGTCTGTGGATAAGGGAGGACTTCTATATATCCATATAATGGAATATTATCCGACTATAAAAAGGAATGAAGTACTATTACATGTTACAACATGGATGAACCTTGAAAACATTATGCTACGTGAAAGAAGCCAGACACAAAAGGCCACTTATTGTATGATTCCATTCATATAAAATACTCAGTATAGGCAAATCCAGAGAGATGGAAAGTAGATTAGTGGTTGCCAGGGGATGGAAGCAGGGGGTACTGTGGCTGTAAATTAGGTACAGGTTTTCTTTTTGGCATAATGGAGATATTCTGGAATTTAGTAGTGATGGTTGCATAACATAGTAAATATACTAAGACCACTGAATTGTACAATTTAAAGTGGTAAATTATGTGGTACATGAGTTATATATAACTCAATAAAAAAGTAGATGTTCTAGGGGGCGGCCAGATGGCTCAGTTGGTTAGAGCGTGAGCTCTGAGCAACGGGGTTGCTGGTTTGATTCCCACATGGGCCAGTGAGCTGCACCCTCCACAACTAGATTGAAGGACAACGACTTGGAGCTGATGGGCCCTGGAGAAACACTGTTCCCCAATATTCCCCAATTAAAAAAAAAATCCATAGCCTTTTAAAAAAATAGATATTCTATCATACATTGTTTACTAAAGTAAGTTTCAATTTCTAAGTAGTTACATTCCAAGGAGCACAGACAGGGTAAAGATGTCCCTAAAGGTGTGAAAAAAGAAACAGTACTAGGAAAATTTCCAAACATTTTTTTCCATTCTAGCCTGGAAAATCTCATATAATAGACAAACCTTTCTCCTGTCTTACAATTGGTCTCACCAAGGAAATACCCACATTCAGATATAAAGCTCTGAGCCCTCGGGGAGTCCTGCACATCCCTCATCATCAGGTCCCCCGGATGAGACAGCCAGACATTTAATTCTGGTCTTCACCCTAGCCCCCGGGAAACAATACTTGTCTCCTTAGAAAGCTGCCTCCCTGTTCCTGCTCCTGCTTATTCCAGGTTTAAGGTTTCAGTCCCTACACAGACTGTGACAGCTCTGGACTACTGTCTTGCTGTGTCATGGCCCACTGTCCTCTGTTCCAACACCGAGGCTGAAAATCTCTACTCCCGGCATGAGTGGTCCCTGAATATATTCTATAAAACTTGGAAAATGTATTCTCTCATTTCTTCCCTTCTCCATAAACTACATAATAGCCATAGGTGGTTTTATTCTACATAACTCAAGAGGTCAGCTATACTACTTCACCTGTTTAGAAATGGAAACTGAGGGACTGCTTGGTCCAGAAGTAAAAGAATTTGACCTATCATTGATCTTGTAGTTTTTAGCTAAAGCCACTGGGTGCCACTCTTGTGCCACAAACAAGTTATCAGTAAATGGCCATTATTAGAGGGAAACCGCGGATATTGAGTGGCCTCGGATCATTCATCTTCCCTGGGCTTGTGATCCAGTCCTACATGGTAACAGTGTTCCTAGGCTAAGAGACCTCAGTACAAATCCTAGCCTTGCCATTTACTGACTTGTGATTCTGGGCAAATTAGAAAAGTTCTCTAACCAGTTTCTTCATCTATAAAATGGGAAAACTACAATTTACCTTGTGGGCTATTTGTGGAGATTAACGTGGAAATCTTGGCACAGATTAGGTATTCAATAACTGTTCCTTCTCAAACCTATGACTATGGCTAAGACCTTAGGTTCACTAGCCATCTACCAAGTTAATTGGGCCATGAATGGCCCCCAAGGCTATCAGTCATCACTATAGCAACAGAAGGGGCAAAAGAGTCAGATCATTTCCTTTTGAGAGCTCACTGGGGTATCAGGGAGGACTAAGAAAAAGGACTTCACAGGCTGAAACACTTCTAGATCCTGCCCATATATCCCAGGTCCTGTGATAACGGCACACGCCTTACCCTGAACCTATCTCTAGAAATTTGAAGATGTGGATGGCTGTCGTGAATTAGTGGACCCCGAAAGAGTCTAAACCCCCAGAACTTGTGAATGTGACTTTATTTGGAAAAGGGATCTTTGCGGACATAAATTAAGGGCCTTAAGAGAAGATCAGTGTGGATTTGGAGTGGACCCTAAATCTAATGACAGATGTCCTTAAGAGAAAGGCAGAGGGAAATTTGAGAGACAAGAGGAGAAGGCCATGTGAAGATGGGGACAGAGATTGGAGTGATGTAACCACAAGTCAAGGAATATCTGGGGCCAGTAAGGGAGGATTCTCCCCTAGAGCCTTGGGAGGAAGCATGGCCCTCCCAACACCTTGATTTTGGACTTCTGGACTCCAGAACTATGAGATAATAAATATCTGTTTTTAAGCCAAGAAATTTGTGGTAATTTGTTACAGCATCCATAGGAAACTGATACAATGTGCTCAAGTTGTGAGTGGCAGCTTTCCAAGTTGGAGGGAAACCAAGAGTATTTGTAGTGAACCAGGTGAAAGCAACAGCAGTTGCTTCAAAGGAAGGTGCTTCCTAGAAGGTACATATGGCCATGGAAAAGCATTAACGGGTTTATTGCTGAGTAGTATTCCCTTTAATGGAGATACCATAATTGTTTATCCATTTACCTATTGACACGGTTTTCCAGTTTTTGGTTATTATAAATATGGCAGAGATGTCTTGAAATTAATGTATGAGTTTTTGTGTGGATATATGTTTTCATTTCTCTTGGGTAAATACCTAGGAGTAGAACAGCTGGGTCATATGATGAGTGTATATTTAATTTTTTAAGAAACTTCCAAACTGTTCTTCAAAGTGGTTGTGCCATTTTTCATTCCTACAAAGAGGGTATAAGAGTTCCAGTTCCTCCACATCTGTGCCAAAATCTGGTATGGTCAGTCTTTTTATTCCAAGTAGATCTGAAGTAGTATTTTATTGTAGTTTTTATTTGCATTTCTGTAATGACTAATGATGTTGAAGATCTTTCTTATATGTTTATTTGGGTCTCTATAATGATGTTTGGGTCTCTTTTGTGAAATGTGTGTTCAAATCTTTTGTCCATTTAAAAAATGGGTTGTTTATTATTGAGTTTTGAGAGTTTTTAAATATTTTGAATACTGTGGTAATGTTTTTAACTGAAATTCAAGTTCTTTAATAGACATAGTGGAGCCCCCTAGTGGCTCAGGTGGTTGGAGCTCTGTGCTCCTAATGCTGAAGGCTGCTGGTTCGATTCCCACATGGGTCAGTGGGCTCTCAACCACAAGGTTGCCAGTTCAAATCCTCGACTCCTGCAGGGGATGGTGGGCTGCACCCCCTGCAACTGGGATTGAGCACGCCACCTTGAGCTGGGCTGCTGCTGGGCTCCCGGATGGCTCAGTTGGTTGGAGCGGTCCTCTCAACCACAGGGTTGCCGGTTCTACTTCCACAAGGGATGGTGGGCTGTGCCTCCTGCGGCTAGCAGCGGCAGTGGGACCTGGAGCTGAGCTGTGCCCTCCACAACTAGGATTGAGGGGACAACAATTTGACTTGGATGGAGCTGATGAGTCCTGGGAAAAACACACTACGGTTCCCCAATAAAGTCCTGTTCCCCTTCTCCAATAAAATCTTTAAATAAATAAATAAATAAACAAACAAATAAATAAATAAACCAACTTAGCATGATTCTTTGCTAAAAAAAAAATACACATAGAAAAATACACATAGAACTACCAGGTATACAGGGTAGTAGCAATACTCTTCTTGAGTGAACTTTGGAATTTATGTCTTTCAAAGAATTTGTCCATTTAACCTAAGTTATCAAATTTACTGCAATAAAGTTGTTCATAACATTTCCTGATAATACTTTTAATATCTGATGCCACCTCTCTGATTTCTGATCAGAGAGGCAGTTTGTATTTTCTTTTTATCTTGATTAGTCTGGCTAAATGTTTATCAATCTTCTCAATGAACCACCTTTACGTTTCATTGATTTTTCTCTATTGTTTTTCTGTTTTCTATTTTACTGACTTCCACTCAGATCTTTATTATTTCATTTCTTCTGTTTAACTTGTGTTTAATTTGCTCTTCTTGTTCTAGTTTAAATTGGAGGCTGAGGTCATTGATTTGAGTTTTGTTTTGTTTTTTTAACAGACATTTTCCCAAGTACATTAGCTACAGCTCACAAATTTTGATAATTTGCATTTTATTTTAATTAAAATATTTTCTAATTTCCCTTTTGATTTTGTGTTTGACCCTAGATTATTTATAAGTGTGTCATTTATTAGGTTGGTGCAAAAGTAACTGCAGTTTAAAAGGTTAAAAACAATTGCAAAAATCGCAATTACTTTTGCACCAACTTAATAGTTTCCAAAAATTGGAATTTTCTAGGTATCTTTTGCTTATTGATTTTATTTTAATTCTATTTTGGTCAGAAAAGATATTCTGTATGACTCAGATCCTTTAAAATTTATTGAGATACAATTATTGGCTCAGTATATGGTCTATCTTGCTAAGTGTCCCTTGTGTACTTAAAAAAAGATATATATTCTGCTTCGTTGGGCAGAGTGTTTTATAAGTATCAGGTCAAGTTAATTCATAGTGTTATTCAAGACTTCTATAGAATTACTGATTTTCTGTCTACTTGTTCTATCAATTATTCAGAGATGTATGTTGCAATCTCCAAATATGATTGTGGATGTTTATTTCTCCTTACAGTTCTATTAGTTTATCTTCATGTATTTTAAAGCTCTCTAAAAAGTTTCGTGAATGTTTAGGGCTATTGTTTTCCTTGTATTTTACTCATTGTATTTGTGTTCGTCATTATGAAATGAACCCCTTTATCCCTGGTAATATTCTTTGCTCTGAAATCTACTTTGCCTGATAGTATTATAGCCCCTCTAACTCTCTTTTTATTAGTGTAACCGTGGTATATTTTTCTATACTGTTACTTTTAATCTATTTGTCTTTATATTTAAAGTGGGATTCTTGTAGGCAGCACAGAGTTGGCTCTTGCTTCTTTATTCAATCTAATAATCTCTGCCTAATTGGGTCGTTAGACCATTTACATTTAATATGATAATTGATATGGCTGAGTTTAAATATATCATCTTGCTAATTGTTTTCTGTTTGTCTCATCTGTTCTTTGTTGCCTTTTCTTCTTTTTCCTCTTTTTTCTGCCTTCTTTTAAATTATTTTTAAAAACAGACTATTTTTTTAGAGTTTTAAGTTCATAACAAATTGAGAAGCTACAGAGATTTCTTATATCTGCTGCCCCCCCACCACATGCATAGCCTCTCCTATTATCAATGTCCCGCACCAGAGGGGTACATTTGTTACAACTTATGAAACTACTCTGACACATCATTATCATCGCAAGTCCACAGTTTACATTAGGGTTCACTCTTGCTGTTGTACATTTTATGGGTTTGGACAGATGCATAATGACACATACCCACCATCACAGTAACATACAGAGTACTTTCACTGCCCTCAAAGTTCTCTGTGCTCCTCCAATTCATTCCTCCTTCCCCCTTTACTCCTTGGTAACCACTGATTTTTTTACTGTCTCCATAGTTTTGCATTTTCCAGAATGTCATATACTTGGAATCATACAGTATGTAGCCTTTTCAAATTGGCTTCTTTTATTTAGTAATATTTATTTAAGTTTCCTCCATGTCTCTTCGTGGTTTGATAGCTCATTTCTTTTCAGTGCTGAATAATTTTCCACCATCTGACGTACCACAGTTTATTTATCCACTCATCTACTGAAGGACATCTTGGTTGCTTCCAAGTTTTGGCAATATGGAGAAAACTGCTATAAACATCCATGTGCAGGTTTTTGTGTAGATCTAAGTTTTAACGCCTTTGGGTAAATAGCAAGGAGCATGATTGTTGGGTCACATGGTAAGAGTATGTTTAGTTTTGTAAGAAACTGCCACACTGTCTTCCAAAGTAGTTATGCAATTTTGCATTCCCACCAGCAATGAATAAGTTCCTGTTGTTCCACATCCTTAGCGTCATTTGGTAGTGTTAGTGCTCTGGATTTTGGCCGTTCTACTAGGTGTGTAGTGATAGCTTGTTGTTTTATTTTGCTCTCCCTGATGACATATAATGTGGAGCATTTTTTCATGTGCTTATTTGCCATGTGTATGTCTTCTTTGGTAAGGTAACTGTTAAGGTCTTTGGCCTAAGTTTTAATTATTGAGCTTTAAGAGTTCTTTGTATATTCTGGATAACAGTCCTTTAATTGGATGTGTGTTTTGTAAATATTTACACCCATTCTATGGCTTGTTTTCTCATTCTCTTGAGGGTTGAATATATTTTATGATTTCATTTTATCTTCTTTCTTGGCTTATTAACTATAATGCCTTGTCATGTTATTTTGATAATTCCTTTCACATTTAACTTATCAGTCTATCTTCAAGTAATATTACACCACACCATACATAGTATAAGTCCTTACAACAGTATATTTCCATTTCTTTCCTGGACTTTGAGTTATTCTTGTCATACACTTTACTTTTACATAAGTTATAAACCTCACATTATTACTATTTTTGCTTGAAAAAGTTTTTGTTTTAAAGAAATTTAAATAGAAAACGTTTTATATTTACCCATGTAATTAACATTTTCAGTACTTTTCATTCCTTTGTATAGATCCAGGTTTCCATCTGGTATCACTTTTCTTCTGCTTGAAGGACTTCCTTTATATTTCTTGTCTGTTGATAATAAATTCTTTCACCTCTTGTACGAAAGTCTTTATCTCATCTTTGTTTTTAAAGATATTTGTTGGGTAAAAAATTCTAGGTTGACAGGTTTTTTCAGTGCTATAAAAGATGTTCCTCCATTTTCTTCTAGCTTTATACTGTGTCTGGTGAGAAATTTGCTGTAATCCTTATCTTTGTTTCCTTGCACATAACAAGTTTTATTTTCTTTTTTTGCTTTTAAGATTTTCTCTTTACCACTGGCTTTAATTAATTTAATTATGATGTGCCTTGGTGTAGTTTTTCTTTATGTTTCTTGGGCTTGGGTTTAAGATTCTTGGATCTGTAGGGTTTATAGATTTCATCAAATTTGAAAATTTTTCACCCATTACTTCTTCAAATATATTTTCTGCTTCCACTTCTTCAGATTCTCCAATTACATGTATATTAGGCTACTTGAGGTTGTCCCATAACTCCCAGATGCTTGATGCTCTATTATTTTGGTGTGTGTGTGTGTGTGTGTGTGTGTGTGTGTGTGTGTATGTGTGTGTGTTTAAAATCTCTGTTTCATTTTAGATAGTTTCTATTGCTGTGCATTTCGCCTTAAGTGTCTATAATGTGCTATTAATACTGTTCAGTGTAGTTTTCACCTCAGAGATATCATAGTTTTCATCTTCAAAGTTTGTTTGGGGTCTTTTTCATATCTCCCACATCTCTACTTAATATCTTCGATCTTTCCTCTATCTTCCTAACATATGGAATACAGTTATAATAACAACGGTTTTAATGTCTTTGTCTACTAATTCTATCATCTCTTTAGAGGGGACTGTCTCAAAACCAGATGGAGCTATTTGATCTCCTTGAGGGTAGAGACCCCAGTGCAACTCTGTATCTGCAGCATCCAAAATGTGACTACATTAAAGTATGTATTTGATTAGGCCAAACGAAACATAAAAATTCCATCATATCATCACCATTATTTGAGTAGCTATGTGCTTAGCACTTTACATACATACATTATTTTATTCAAAATTCAAAACAATCCTTTTAGGTATGCATCAGAATATTTTACTGATAAAGAAACTAAGGCTTAGAAAAGTTAAATAGCTTCCATAATTATACCGCACAACTAGTTAGTGGCAGAAATGGAATCCCAGCAACATCTGACGATGCTCTTAACCTCTATGTAATACTACATTCTATGACGTTTTTCTAAACCTCAAACTTCCTTGCTGAAAGGCTAACCTCAGACTGTGCAATCTAAAGCACCATCCTGTATTCAGGGTTCTCATACATCAATATGGAACATTTCCACCAAAGTACTGATTATTACACTTACCTGCTTCACTTCACATGAACAGTGGTGAAGAAACCGGTGTTGGGTGATCTCATGAAATGATTTGTGCAGTTTGGCCCCCAGTTCCTGTGTGTCAGCTGCCTAAAATGGGCCAAAGACAGAATGTGCTGAGTTCCAATACTGACAACCAAAGGAAAAGTATCCACAGGAAGTTTATATGGGAAGAGGATGAGACAAATAAGAAGGCAAACCTCTGATATTGCTCACATCATGTTAGAAGTTTTGTAGGCTCCTGTAGACACAGAATAAGTAGAAAGAAGGCCTGAGATACTTGGCGTAAGACAGGTAGTTGTGACGCCTATATTTCTTCCAATTTCTGTTACCTAAGCAAGATCTTTTAGACAAGGTCTTTGTTCTACTATCTCGATAGGAGATAAATATCCCAGAGATCCATCTGTTTGTGAAAGGGTTATGTAAACTTCTCTCCTCTAAAGCAAGTTCCAAGACAGCAGAAGTTCCACTGAACAACTAAGGCTGACATGAAAACTTTTCCTCAGATAAGCCTTAGGGAGGAAAGGAACAAAATAATACAGTTTTTCCATCCATAAGCAATGGTTAACAGCCTCTACTCTTTCGTATAGAATTATAGGATTTTAGAGTTAAAGGGGACCAGAACAATCACCTAATACAACATACTCATTTCGCAGATGAGAAAACTGAAATTCATAAAGAAGTGACCAACCCAAGTTCTCACAGCTAGTTAGTATGCAAGTTAGGGATGCCCACTGGATGCCAATACAGTGAGTGCTCTTCTTCCTACCCTGTGTGACCCACATGACCCAGAAAGTTGAAGCTACGATAAGATGCACTAGATTATAAAGGTGTTATACTCTTTGACCCAGTAGTTCCATTTACAGAAATTTATTCTAGGAAATAGTTCAAAAGAAGCAAGACATCTGAAGTTACAAGCAATAAGACATTGGGCCATAAAACTTACTATTTAAAAACCAAAAGCTTTAAGCTTTGGTCTCTTAGTGTGGTTGTTTTTTCCCTGAAAAGGGGGCCATATGAAGCAAGAAATGTGTTACCAAAAGTACACAGGATGAAGGAATTCAGAAAGTAAAAGGTATTAACTGACACACTATTTATATTGGCAAAAAGAATGTGAACAACTTAAATGTCTATCATTAGGGGAATGGCTTATTAAATTAGATTAAACCAACACAGTGGAATATTGGATAACCAAAACAAATTCTAAGACTGTTGAAGTGGGGAAATGTCAAATTATATATGAATATAGAATACTTTGGTTACAACTATATAATACAATATATGAGATAATATGCAAAAATTTTAAAGTGATAAAGTTTATGAGTTATTATTTTAAATTTTGTGTATATCATGCTATCTTTTCAAGAAAAAAAGTACAAAATAAATGAAACCACAGATATGGAAGTAATGTGTTAACCTACTGATAACACTAACTGGTCAGCACACTTTCCTAAAATGAAGGAAAGAAACTAACATTTATTGTGAATCTACCTTGTGCTATGTATGCATTTTGATGTTTAGCCCTCACCCTCATAATACCTTTCTGAGGTATTACCATTTTTTCCAATTTATAGATGAAGCTCAGAGAGGTTAAGTAAAGGCCTCAAGTCACACAGCTAATAGGTAAATAAGTCAAGACTTGAACTCAGGCCTCTGATTCCAAAACTTGTCACATCGTTCCATACTGCCAAATACATGTAATACTTATGGCTGCTCAGTTATTTCCAGTGTATTCTGTCACCATGAGGTAATAGAACATTCTTAAACAAGGAACTTGGAATCACTGATTTAATCCGAGCTGGGCTCATAACTAGCTGTGTGACCTAAAGGAAGCAGAAATATTAAATAACTTGTTTTCTCATTTATAAAATAGTACACACACCACTATGCACTCAACAGATATTTCTTAAAACACTTACCACAGGCCTGCTACTATGTAGGATCACAGTGGGATCAAATGAAATGATGTTTCTAAAAGCACTATACATATTACTAAGATAGACAGTAATGTCATTCGTTTAATGTCATTAAAACCCTGGCGCTTGAAAGCATCCGACTAACTTGAAGGGCCTGGAGGCAGGTCTTTCGGAAGCTGCTGCTGGTGCTGCCCGTCACGACACTCATGATGGAATTCACAGCCACTGACAGTGAGGCCTGCAGTTTCTGACGAGCCTACGGAACACAACAGGAGAGGGCAGGCAGCAGTTTATAATAATCCCAAGCTGCTGGTTCAGAGCATCCCAAAGGGACCAAAGATTTCAGTCAGAGCAGGATTTCAACAATTCTTCCTCCTCCATCAACAATAGTTACGGAGATCATGATATGTAAAGGACACTTAGGGACTGAAATAAGTAAAAAATGTTCTTTCATAGGGATGACTTATTGACATAGACACATTCAGAAAAGACAAGCGATGAGACATTGGGCCATAAAACACACACTTACTATTTAAAAACAAAAAGCTTTAAGCTTTGGTCTCTTAATGTGGTTGTCTTCTCCCCTGAAAAGGGGGCCATATCAAGTAAGAAATGTGTTCCTAAAACTACACAAGATGAAGGAATTGGGAAAGTAAGGTAAGAAGAGAAAGTGGTGTTGTAAGGGTTAGGGAATGGGGGGAAGAATGTAAGAGTTAGTGAAGCGGTAGCTCCAGAAGTCTGTGTGGGAAAGGGAGATGTATAGATCAAGAAGAGGCGCATTATGAGCCATTTTTCTCTGTTATTTTGTCTCCATTTACTCAAACTCATCTACGAGGAGGTAAAACTAAGCAAGATGGTTACAGTGACCCATCTAAGTTAAAGCTTGAGTTCCTAGGCTAGATGCAGTGCATGAGACCAGCCCAGGTGACAAAAGAGGAGAGGAAGAGGCATTACGGAAGGAAGGGGTCTCAGGCCCTGTCTGCCATATATTCTAGCTTTTTCCTAGAGTAGGAGAAAGAAAATGGGGACTTTCTTGTTACCATGGCAGCCTGGTGATGCTGCTCCAAGGCCTGGTCCACGGCAGCCTGGATGGAATCTTGGACCACGCCATGGCTCTCCCTGAGGATGGCACTGAGATGAGTCGTGAGCAACGTGTGGACTCCTAAGGGGAGAAAGAATGTTGGTAGCCCTGAGTGAGCATGACTGCTTCAAGACTGCACTTCTGCCCATCCACAAATAGTTACTTTTATAGACAAAAAAAAATCCCCAGCAACTTACAAACCCACCCAATTCCCACTTACAAATGAAAGCTCAGGAAAATTAAAGTGAAGAATGGCATTGTTTTTGAAGCAACAAATGATGAGTTCTGCTTAATTTATATCAGAAAAAGAAATCCATACCCCATACTATAAACGATGACTACTGGTAACGCCTCCTGGAGAGTGCGTCTCACCCTACTCCATTCCTATCTGGGCACCATTGCTGTGGTGCTACTGTTACTGCCAGTGTGTCAGTCCTGTCAGATACGCTGTGGCAGGGGAGAAGTTGAAACTCACAAAGACGACGCTGAGAACTGTTGGCATAAGGACTTTCTAAATGGGGGCCTCTCTTTGATAAAGTAACCATAGGCACCACTGCTCAGCATCATTCAGAAAAGCTAACATGTGAGAGCGATGGGCAAAATACGACATCAAACAATAGACTAGCACTGATGACCCTGATGTAACACAGGAAAACAAATTCAGTCTACAGAACACATGGAGAAAAGCTCCCTAATTAATCTTTCTTTTTTCGGTGTTTTTCTACTCGCCACTGGATAGGGTTCAAAGGTACCGTGGTGAAGCAGCCTAAGACTGGCTGGCTTTTCTCAGGGCTGCACTAAAAATCAAGGCAGAAGAACATTTCTACCATGAGACACCATGATGCTTTCCTGGAACGGAAGGTAATATGTGGTCTGCTCAAAAGGGGTCTGGAACGAGAGTCAGGAAAACATGGATTCTAGGATCAATTCTACCACCAACTAGTGCCCAAGTCACATAACTTTTCTCACTTCAGTACAGAAATGACTTTATATCACCTGCTCTCACAGGTGTGTTGTGCAAACCGGGATAATATATATGAAGAGTTTTGAAATGTACATTGGAATATTCAAAGGGAAAACATCACTATTGCTATAATATCATCTGGATTACTATTTTCTATAGTTTGGTCCTAAGAATAGGCTCGAGAAATCAGAACGCTTTTAAAAGCAGGTGTTTAATTAAAAAGCTACAAGTTTGTTCCTTAAACTGTGGATAGCACTAGATGCCTTTAACGTTGTGGCAAAAGAACGAGTTAATCATAAAAAAGTTATCAAGACCAGGTTGGAGGAAGGCCAATTGAGTGATTTTTTAAAGACATGTGGAAACAGACGATAATTCTGTACAATCTGTTTCCTAAAAGGAGCTCTAGAGAAAGCTTTCAAGGATATAAGAAAGAAGAGGGGAGAAAGAAGATAAAATTACCGTATCTATATCTATATATCTATACCTACCCTCGACAGTGCATCTTCTTCAAAGGCTAGTCCTAAACCACCAGATGTGTAAGAAATTTTTAAAAGATACTATATTTATTAATGCAGTGATGTACTTCTATTTAATCCAATACTGTACAACTATCTGAGATGCTGCATGTCTTTAGAGTCACACTAAACAGAGGTGTTTAAACTATCACAGTACAAGAATGATAAATAATACTGGTTTCTGCGGAATCTGAGTTCTTAAGTTGTATGCTCAATAGGATTCAGAACATAGTACCAGAGTTTACGTCATCCATGGGAAGACTGAATATGGTGTTTCCTTTAGCAGATCTGGGGGTGGGGGGTGGTGGAACCATGCCAGAGGGCAGCAGATCTTAAGTCTTAAAAGGGTCTTTAGACCCTTTAGACTTGGGAGGGCCTTTGATATCACCTAGTCTAACTGCCTCATGTTAAATGCACGAAAGGGAGGATCATGATTTATGCGACTTCCCAAAAATCACTGAGGAATTTGGTAGCAAAACTGAAATTAAACCCAGGTCTCTTGATTCTACCCTGAAGTACGAAGCTGCTTCTCTCCTCAGCCTCTACCATGTGAGCACAGACTGGGAAATAACCTTAGGCATCCTCACCGTAGACTTCCTTGGTGGAAGCCTCATTAGTTTGGGTCTCTTCTCTGTTCCCATTCCAGGGCCTTAATGAATGGAAGAGTGGGGCACCAGAGAACACCAACTCCTCAACGGAGTTGCCAGCCAGAGCCCAGGAAAACCGTGCTTCTCTCCTGAAGAATATATACATGTTGGGGAAACGGGTGGCATGGAAAGCAGGCAGCAGGAAGGATCCCACAGCTGACAATGGATTGTTCAACAAATAGTTGGCACCAGCCAACGTGAGCTCTTCTGAGCTGGGGTTGTGAGCTCATTTTTCTCTTATGACTCAGTGGGAGCAGGACCACATCAAACAGCACTGGAAAGCCTGAGAGTAGAGTCCCAAGAAAAATCACCGGCCCACCGAGAATGGAGAACACAGAAACATACGAGAAGCACCAAAAAGGAGGCCAGGAAGCTTTTCCCAGAAGTTTATAAGCTCTACTTCTTGCTGCTGCCCTCGCAGTTTAGAAGGGCATTGAGAAACACTTAAATTTATTTCCCAGGGTTTACTGGATTAAAATGCATAAGTCAACTCATACTCAGTGGTTTTCAAACTTTTCTATATTTAAGAATCACCTGAGAACCTTGTGAAAAATGCAGATTGTTGAGCCCTGCCAGGTTGTTTACATTGTAGCAAAAGAATGAGTTAACCCTTGGCCCCAAAAGCTGCATTTTCAAATATTCCAGGTGATTCTGTTGCACGTATTTCACGGACCACAAAACAGTGAAGTCACTGCTTCGCCTCTAACAGAAGGAACCTTTGTGATGTCAGGTTATTACCCCCCTGTTGGATAAGCACCAAAGGCTTCCCTTGTATGCCTGAGCAAGGGTAGTTTCTCCCTTTCAGAGGTTGTATGGCAATCACATAAAACCATGCATACCAATACACTCCCACACCTCCTCATGTTGTATTTAAGATGTTGCATCGAGGTCAAGAAAGGCTAATAACATTTCTTGATTCCACTTAGAAAAGCAGAGGGCAGTGAAGAGTTCTCAAGCCTGAGAAGCTTTAAAAAGATTGTGATACCTGAGCCTCACTTCAGTTCAAGGAAATCAGAATCTCTGAGGGTGAGGTTTGGGCATTTTTTAGAAGCTCCCCATGTAATATTAATATATTGTGCAGCGAAGGTTGAGAACCACCTGTCTAAGGTAATGTACTGTGTAGGGAGCGTTATAGGAAGTGTCTGCTGATTTGTGGTCAATTGAATCTGAAAATATCATTTAAGTGATGCTTCAACATACAGATCTTTTCCATAGAGCATATAATTCAATTTATTTAAGCAAGGTTTTTCTAATAGAAATTCATTATTCTACAAAAATGTATCTAATTCAGATACGTGCACCATATAAAGACACCCTTTCTTTATTCTCTTAACAGTTAAGCACACCAGAGTTGGCGGCCCCATTCTCCTATACCTACCCCAGAGCTCCATTTGCTGGACTGGAAATCCACTGTGGAAATCCACAAAGAGAATAAGCAGCAGAGTTTGTCCCTGAGGGTCCATATGTAGAGACTGATCCCCCTCACCGGATTCCACCTGATAACTCACATCTGGAAGCACCAAATCTAGAGGACAAGATATTGCATAGGATTCTAAGATAAGTAAAGCTCTCAAAACGCTAACTGAATAAAGAACCTACCTCAACAAAGAAGGATCTGAAATAGACCTAAATTCGAACACTCCCTTCTCCTCCTGAATCTGTTTCTCTATCCACAGGATGGAAGCCAATAATAGTGATTCACAGGAAGAGCATCAAAATAACAACTAGGTGTGCAAAATGCAAACCAAACAGCGCTCCTCAGCATTTACTGAGAAGCATTGTACAATCAATTCATGCATTCCTGTACAACTTTCGAAGGTAGGTATTGCTAGGAAGAAGCAGAGGTCAGTCAAACCTGAGGAGTGATAATGGTAACAGCTAAGTTATATTGAATGTTTTCTTCATGCCATGTACCGTATTAAATTCTTCTCATGTACTATCTTAACAGTTAGACTTCACAACACTGTGGCGTAGGACCTAGTCTTCTGCCCTTTTACGGATAAAGAAAGAGGCACAGACAGGTTAAATATGTTGCCCAACGTGAGAGTAAATGGTGTAATTGTTTTAGACTCCAAGTCTGTGCTTTTAACCACAATACTGTATGATATTTGTATTCCCAAGTAACCTGATGCCCTATGATCATTTTCTAGCACCTTGATCCTTTAGAATACAATCAGGATAGTCCTGAATTCCATCCAGATCCATATAGAAAAGTGTCTCCATGTGGATCCTGATTCTGTCCTTTAGAGTAATGAGGGGGTGAGATGAGGGGAAATTTTATACATTATTCATTCCAAAAGTTAACTGAGAAAGTTCAGGCATCAGAAATTGGCAAAAATGTGAAGGAAACCAACAAAGCATGAAAATAAAAATGAACAAGAAAAGGAAATAAGGAGAGTCCTAGAGATTAAAAAAATCCTGATGGTATGACATCCTGTTAAGACCAAACATGGTTTTCTTCACAAAACCATTTATCTCCAGAGACCCTGTCCACAGACAACCTCCTTTCATTCTGGAATAACTACCTAGTTAAGAGAAGAGCCGTATCCCAAGGCTTGCTTCCTAGATAAAGATTCTATCATTCCCCCAGAGACACTGCCCCATCCCAGGAGGTTTCAATCTTCTCATGCTTCACAACTCTAGAATACCTCTTCCCTACTGGTCATCTTCCTCAGGATCCAATCGACCAGACTACCTTCTAAATTTCAAAGAATTCTAGCTAACAACAGTCCAACTCAAGAGTGTAAACCTCCTAGATATCAGCGCATGGTTGCATATCCTATTTCCCAGCTTTATTTGTTAGTCCAGTTTTTAAGTGTCCAACTTTCAGCATGACTTACCCAAAGCTAATGTGGTGAGACACTACATGAATATTCCAGCCAGTTTCCTAGGCTTATTACCATATAGTTTATACTCTTGCCTTGTATTTATGTGGTGTTTAAGTTTTTTCTAAGTAATCTTTTGTGGATTTTCTCATTTCAGTAGGAAATATTTCTCTTCCACAACAGTTCAAAGATGTAATTGCTCCCTTACTAACCTTTCTAAAACCCCTGAGGTGACAGATTAAGCTACAACAGAAACCCTCTGAAGTCCCTAGAAGATGAAGGCCCACTGATTACTTCAAGAGGACCAGGAATATAGGAGACAAAAGAGGAAGTGAGAGAACTAGCATCAACTTGTAATGCAAAAAACGGTTAGGCTCTGATGGGGCTTTGCCTCTTGACACCTGTTTGCCTCACTCCAACTGGACTCTCAAATCTGGCCAGACTCCCACCTGCAACCTCCAATCTAAATCATCAGGTCACTGGGTCCTCTTTTTATATACACCTGTTATTTGTATTTCCTTGCATTTCTCTAATATTCTCCAGTTTTCTTTATTCCTGTGCAAAGAGAGGGAAATATACCTCTATCCAAATTGAGATCCAAATTGGGCACCACACACAAATGGTATTTCTTCCAGTCTATGAAATAAGAGGTATCTTTGAAGACAGTAGTGGTTGGCTGCTCCTGGCTTGGCAATATCAGAGGCAGACCTGAAGGTCCATACAGAAATATGTATAGGTGCTAAAGAAAACCGCCAAATTTTAGGACTTTTTATGACTAAGTACTCATTTGCATAAAACAAACAACACTAATCTGGTTAGTGAAATAAACTAGTGTACTAGGCGATTATGTGTTAAATCTTTTGCACATTGAAGACAGATGTCAGGTACCAGAGACAGATCCACTAGAATCCTCAGAAATTTATTCTGGGCTTAATGAGAGTGAGCTACAGGTCTAGTTCTGGGACAATTCATTCTTTATTCATCCTACTCATTCAATCATAGATTTTAGTGGCACCCCAGGCTAAACACTACTAAGTTCTGGGGATACAAAGATGACTATCCTGATTTAATACCTACCTTCATGTTATATTTATCATATAGGAGACTCATATAAAAACCAGTAAACTGTAATACAACGTGACATATGCTAGAAGTATATACAGAGGAATATTTTCCAGTAAGTATTTGAGTTATTCAGATTGAGAAGGAAACTTTCTCACCTTCTCTAACCCTATTCTCTAAGCAAGACAAAGAGCAGGCCCCTGAAATTGTTTCCTTCTCTTGACTCCCCATTCCCACTCTCATCTTCCCTCTGACCCAAGGTTTCTCAATCTCGGCACTATTGACACTTTAAGCCAGATGATTATTTGGGGTGTGTGTATGTGTGTTTGTGTGTGTGTTTGGGGAGGGGGGCTGTCCTGTGCATTGTAGGATGTTCAGCAGAATCCCCGGCCTCCACCTACTAAGTGCCAGTAGTGAACCCCTCCCCTCCATTAATGACAATCAAAAATGTCTCCAGATGTTGCCAGAGACGTTGTCATCTAAAGGCAAATTACCCAGTTAAGAATCACTGCCTAACCTTTTTTTGTCCCCTGAATGAAGGCTAAAGAGACCAGAATATATTTCTTCCTTTATATTTCTTTTTTTCATCTTTTTAAAAATAGAGTACATACAAGGCATTAAGTGTGAAGATTAAAATTCTTACCGTAGGCACTGGGGCATTATGGTAAGTCACAACAGAACAAAGGTTGGCAGTGCCCATAAATGAAGTCTCCATCACACATCCAAGGACATGAGCTAAAGCCAACACATTCATCGTTTAGAGCCAAAGGAGCTATGAGATGCTGCAAACTCAGAATAAGAATATCTGAAGAGTCAAAATGTGTGATTGTCTTTTAATTGGGTTATTTAACTGTTTACATTTAATATGAACACTGCTATGGTTGGGTTTAAATCTACCATCTTGTTATTTGTTTTCCATTTGTTCCTAGTATTCTGTTTTCTTTTTCCTCTTTTCTATTTTTTTGGATTGGGTTTTTTTCTTTTAATAATTCTATTTATCCCCCTCTTTGCTCATTAGTTATAACTATTTATTGTATTAACTTAGGGATTGCTTTAGGCTTTATAATATACAACTTTAACTTATCACAGTCTACCTTCAAGTGATATTACAACAGTTCACACACATACGGTATGAGAACCTTTCAACAATATACTTCCATTTCTCCCCTCCTGGCCATTATGTTATTGTTACGCATTTTATTTCCACATATGTTATAAGCCTTACACACTGTTGTTGCTTTTGCCTAAAATAGTCAATTATATTTTAAGATTCTTTAAATTGGGCAAAAATCTTTCACATCTACCCAAATAACTATTTCTAGAAGCACCACTTCTAGTGCTCTTCTTTACTTGTACAGATCCAGAATTCCATCTGGTATCATTTTCCTTATGCCTAAAGGATTCCCTTTAACATGTCTTATAACACAGGTGTGCTGGTGATGAAGTTTTTTGTCTTTTGTATGTCTGAAAAATCTTTATTTTGCCTTTATTTTTGAAAAATATTTTCTCTGGGAATAGAATTCTAGGTTAACAGTTTTTGTTTTTGTTTTTTCTTTCATTACTTTAAAGATGTTGCTCCACTTTCTTCTAGCTTACACTGTTTCCAATGAGAAATCTGCTGTAATTCTTTTCTTTATTCCTCTATATGTAAATTTATCTTTTTCATCTCCAACTGTTTTTAAGATTTTATTCTTTATCACTGGCTTTAAGCAATTTGATTATGATGTGTCTTGGTATAATTTTCATCATGTGCTTAAATTTTGTTAATCTTCTTGGACGTGCAGGTTTATAGCTTTTTATCAAATTTGGAAAATTTGGGGACATTATTTCCTCAAATATTTTATCTGCCTTCCTTCCCTTTAGGACCCCAATTTACACAACCCTGAATTAGGCCACTTCAAGTTATTCCACAGTTCACTGATGCTCTGTTCATTTTTTTTTTAAGTCTTTTTTCTGTTTCATTTTAGGTAGCTTCTACTGCTATGTTTTCAAATTCACTAATCTCTTCTTCTGCAATGTGTAAATCTTATCCATTGTATTTCTGTCCTAAAAACTGTAGTCATTTTTATCTCTGGAAGTTAAATTTGTGCCTTTTTTGTATCTTCCATGTCTTTACTTAGTATGTTCAATCTTCCTCTCTCTTCTTGAACATATGGAATAAAGTTATACCTGTTTTAATGTCCTTATTTACTAATTCTATCATCTGTGTCATTTCTGGGTAGGTTTTTATTGATTGATTTCTCCTTCTTCATTATGGGTCCTATTTTCCTGCTTTTTTGCATGCCAAGTAATTTTTTATTGGATGCCCAGCATTGTGACGTTTACCTTATTGGGTGTAATAAATAAATATACTTGAATTATTTTTCTGGGTCACTACAGAGTTACTTGGAAGCAGTCTGAGCCTTGTGGGTCTTACTTTTAAGCTTTGTTAGGTGGGATCAGAAAAGCCTGTAAGCTAGAGTTAACTTTTCTTTACTACCTGGGCAAACCCTTCTTTAGGATTCCACCTGATGCCTCGATGCCTTGTGAAATATGAGGTTTTCCACCTTCCCTTCCTGGTCAAAACAGAAACTATTTCCAGCTCTGGGCACACTCCAGGGGTTCTCCTCTGTCTGAAGCTCTGTGTCTGTGCATTTCTCACCTCTTAAGTACTCGTTTCCATAAATCTGACCTGCCTAGACCTCTCTGAACTCGGAACTTTGCCTCCTCAACTCAACCATTTTTTCAGTTGTTCAACCTGGAAGGTTAAATCCAGTCCCTGCTATTCGCCATGGCTGGAAGTAAAAGTTTCTAAATCCTTTTGACATATCTCATTGGCCTTTGATAGCTTCTTGGCTTTTTGGCCCAACAAGATACCCTGTTTGTCTTGTACATTTCTACTTTAGGTCTAGAATTAGTCAATCCTCTTTTTTAGTGAGCAATGGTATTTAGAGAACATATTTTAGGTACTACGAGTGCTCTTTGCTTCTAGGTTTTTTCAGCAGACAGAGCTAAAGAAATACATAATTTTAAAAGTCAGAAAAACTGGTGATTAACACTGGTATTTTCAATTTCACTTTAAGAGTCTTTCTCAATTTTTTTCATTTCTTTGAATTTATACTCATATATGTATCTTCTATCTTATGTTGAAATTTTTTATTCCTAACAATGTTACCATAATTACTTGTTTGTTTCATAATAAGTATTCATACAATAATTTTGATATAATACTAATATTAATACTAAGAATCAGGACTACTAAATGAATTTTAAGAGTTCTTTGCAATTCATTTCATCCTTAGAGTATATCCCATCAAGAATGTAAGTCAAAACACTGTTATAAAGTCAGTTGAATTAATCCATCTTACTGTATGGATTATGACATTCACTACCATTACCATGTATGTTCATTACCATTTACTTTGAGGGACATTTTTACGGGGTATGGAATCTAGTCGATGATTATTTTATTTCAAGGCATTAACACTATTATTCTACTACTTTCTATCGCTATGAAGTTAGCTGTCAATTTATTTCTCTTTTGAAGATAATGTGTCTTTCCCTGGTTGGTTTTAAGATTTTTCTCTTTGTCTTTGATCTTTTACAGGGATAGATATCTTTTTATTTACCCTGCTTGATTGTTGAGCTTTTAAATCTGTTTTAATTGCTTTAGTCACTAACTCTTCAAATGTTGTTTCTGCCCCATTTTCTCTCTCTACTCTAAAGGTTTTTCTAAAATCAGGATATAAAAATTCAAAGACAACGGTATGGTTTCTGTCATCAAAAGGATATGGAAACTGAAGAAATCCTACTCAGGTGGTTGGAAAAGGCCCTCGGACAGGGACACAGGGCAGCAGCTGGGGTCAGTATCAGCTCTCCCAACAAGCCCATGCCAGCCACGTCATCAGGGATGAAAAGCACTACTGGCTGTCCCAGCACAGGGTGGATTCTGATGCAGAGTAATCCAGTTGTACCAAATTTTGGTCTACTGTCAAAAAACAGGTAAGATAAATTTAGCTTTTTTCTTCTTAAGAAACTATATTTAAAAGGGCATTCAAAATTTCTTTTATAACCTCTAGCATATGCATAACCATATCACCTGTCATATCAGTTTTGTTGGAATAAGTAACTTGTGTCCCACTCAGGGAATCAAAAGCAATAGAAAGAGTAGACAAATTGGCATTTGAGGAATAGTATCATGGCTCTTGCTTTTGCTACCACTAACGGACCTTTTCCTCTCTCTCTAAACTAATCAGGTCACCCAGAGTCATGTGTCCACAAACACTGGCTCAGAAGCTTAAACTCTTTCAGTAAATCTATGGTAACGAGGTGTCCACCTGCAAGGGATGTATGCGACTAGAAGATTACTAAAGAAAGATATGGGATGGGGTTTTTGTTTCCTGCACATATTAAAGAATAAAAAATATTCTAATCTCAGGTGAATTTTGAGCAAGAATAAGAAAACAGACTTAAAAACCCTGGGCAGTCTCTTCAAGCCTTAAAATCCTATGACTACCAGTGCTGATTCAGAGCGTATAAATGAAGGCAAAAACTACTGAATAAAGAATAAATTAGTTGGACTTAAACATAAGCTACGTTTTTTTCTTGCTCTAATTAATGTTCACTTTGAATTCGGTGGTAGTCGGATAGCACAGGAAGGCAAGGCAGAGGGTTCTGTCTATCTCATATTATATATTACCTCCTCCATGGATTTTTTTTCTCCTTTTTTTTTAGTCTAAAGAAGGTGGAGATAGGGAGAGAGATGATTTCCAAACCTATGCAAAATGCTGATGCATAAACCATAATACACCAAGAATTCCTTTGTAGTCATAATATCTCTCTGTCCAAGAGTTCAATTAACCTTTTAAATTCAATCCTCTCTTTTCATGTCTAAGTGGGATTGGAATTAGCAGGGTACATTTTTTTTTCATCTGCAGAAGGAAATAAGGAATGGAGAGGACAAGTAACATGTCCTCAGGTCAATCAGAATATATTCAAGGAGCCAGGAATAATAATAGTTTTCAATACAAAGAGCTTAAAAGTTTTACTTTCACTTTTTTTACAGAGAATCTGACATTTGGCACTAAGAAATGACAGGTGAGACCATTTTCAATTTCTACCCACATTCATACTCATAAGAGGAGAGTAAAACATGGAGAGTGACAACAACGCTTTACCCCTTCACCTCACATAATGCTGAGAGTTTATGACAAGAGCAATTCCATTCGACAGGTTCAAAGTGGGTTCATTCTCTGCCCTGCAAAGTAAAGAAAAGCTAAGCCATATCTCAAATATTCTAAAACCAGTTTCTGCCTGATACAAATTTTTGTATGTGACTACTATCACCTCCAGAGATTACTGGAATTCAGTAACCAATTAACCACGGGGAAATGGCAATTTTTAAGTTCACCTACTCTAATGACAGGGAACAACACGAAAGGTTTAGATGAATCTATTTACTTATTAAAAGATAATATAGAATAAGAAAATGTGGGGGCCTCAGAATATTAGTTTCAAAGTGACTTTGGGTCAATAAATCAAACTGTGAACCTACTGGAAATAGGACAACAATGACTGAGAAAAGCTGTAGAGCCGTGGTATAAATTTAAGCCATGGATTTGAAGACTTACTCAAAGATTTCCGTAGACAGGATTCCATTCACCTCTACACTGAAATTAAATCTAATCTGCAAAATAAATGGCATGTGAGTTTAACATGAACCAGGATAGATTAAAAACTTCCATACTCGATTCCTAAATCATCTTTTTATATCATCTTTTCTTCACTTGCACTATCCCTAAACATAATTAACATTTGTCTGTGTTCAAATTTTCCATCGTAAATATACTGAATTCTACACTACAATTCCAAGTAGTCATAAATTATCAGGAAATCCTACCCTTTTGTCCTCTGCTGTTCTCCCAATGTTATCGCTTCTCTCCCTTCTTAAAGAAACTATCAATTTTCTCTCTATTCTTTCCATTGTTTTCATACATGGAACATTCCATGCTGTTTTCTCCCCCTGCCGCCATCTGAATTTTATGTTCTCCCCCCAATTTACTTCACTGTTGTAATTTTTTCCTACCTTCAACCTATATTTCTTTCTATATAACATAATGGTTAATAAGGGACTCTAGAGCCAGCCTGTGTTCAAATGCTGGCTCTGTGAGTTCTTTAACCTCAGTACCATCGGTTCCTCAGCTATAAAAATGGGGGCGATGATGATGATGATAAAACCCACTTCATGAGGGATGTTATAAGGGTTGGCTAAGAGTGTGGAGAGCACCTAGAATAGCGATTGGCAAATAATAAGCATTGAACCCTACTGACAATAGAAAAACTAGGAAGCTAACAAGTGAAAAAAAGGAGAAGTTATACAGCATACTTAACTGTGTGCATATTTATAGACATATCTAACTACAGATAATAAAAAAATTTTTGCTCTCCAAAGTTCAAAGTACTTTATCAAAAGTCCTTATTTGCTTTTATTGTCACTTTAGAAATGAAGAAGATAATCAGCAAGGTTTATTATCCAGGTTTAATAAAAAAAAATGAAATACAGAGGAGGGAAAAGAAGTACCCAAAGTGATACAATAAAACAGTAAAGAAGTGAAAATAATAACCTAAAAGAAAGCTCTCTCTTTATCCAAGGGCTCTCAATTATGTCACATGACCAACATCAAGACTGCCTTAGGGACATAGAAACCAAATCAATTCAATAAAAGTTGTAATTATGGTCATTAAAAGAAAGAGAACCAACCACATCCTTCCATGTTTTTAGAGTAGAGTTCTCTTGAAAACATGTGACTTAAACAAGAGAATCATTATTATGCAAAACAACAGCTTACCTTAGGGTGCACCATGACTATTTTTCGTAAAAAATTCTTTATAATCAGACTATCTGTCATCAAAGTTCTGGGCTTTTCATCAACCTGTAACAACACAACAAAACATCCACCACACATACACAAACCCAAGAGCACAAATTAATTAAATTATGGTATTTCTCCCTATAAAAGTAACTACACCTCAGAAAGCTTTTCTGACATCTAAGGGGGGAACATCTCTGGGTCTGAGAATTGGACAAAAAAGGGAATCTAATAGCCACCAGTTATCAGGTTAAAGTACCTATTTCATGGAACTTATGGAGACAGATGGACAATGATCAGAGTAAAACCTACAATCTAAAAACCACCTTTTGGAACAAATTTAAGAGTAATTAAGACTGGGGGTGAGAAGAGTAACTATCTGAACTCTACCATCCTAATGTGAATCAATCTGTATTAAGAATATGAGTGGAGTCATATGTGGAATCTAAAGAACCGAATAAATGAGCAAAGTAAACAGAAATAGTCTCAGAGATATAGAGGAAAAACTGATGGTTGCAGCCCGCCCAGTGGATCAGGCGGTTGGAGCTCCGTGCTCCTAACGCCGAAGGCTGCCGGTTCAATTCCCACATGGGCCAGTGGGCTCTCAACCACAAGGTTGCCAGTTCGACTCCCGCAAGGGATGGTGGGCTGCGTCCCCTGCAACTAGCAACGGCAACTGGACCTGGAGCTGAGCTGCGCCCTCCACAACTAAGACTGAAAGGACAACAACTTGAAGCTGAACGGCACCCTCCACAACTAAGATTGAAAGGACAACTTGACTTGGAAAAAGCCCTGGAAGTACACACTGTTCCCCAATAAATTCTGTTCCCCTTCTCCAATTAAATAAACAAAACAAAATAAAAACCTGATGGTTGCTAAATGGAAGGGGGGTGGGGATGAGGAAGAAGGGGAGTGGATTAGAAAGCACAAATTGGTAACTATAATATTGCCATGGGGATATGAGAGACAGTTTGGGGAATACAACAATAATGTTGTAAAGATTTTATTTTGCAGGGTATTAAATGGGTACATGTCTTATTAGGGAGACCACTTCATGGACAGTATAGATGTCTGACCACTGCACTGTACTCTTTTTTTTTGCACTGTACTCTTGAAGCTCAATAATACTATACGTCAACTATAATTTAATATATATATAGTCACAGGATATGGAATACAGCATAGGCAATAGAGTCAATGGAATTGTAACAGATACATACAATGTCAGAGGGGCAATAGATTGGGGGAGAGGGTTATCACTTTGTGAGGGGTGAAATGTCTAACTATTACATTGTTTTGTACACCTGAAACTAGAAAAAAAAAAAAACAAAAAAAAAAACAGACACTAAAAGGAACCTATTTTTGAATGTCAATTCATTCTTCCAAACATTTAATTTTAAGGAAAACTGTAAAGTAAAAAGCTCAAAAGCCAGAAGACCTCTGTTCTAGTATTGGCTCTATAAAATATACTTACATAACCATGAAAAAAAAGCACTTAACTGCTCTGGACCTTATTTCCTAATCTGCAAAAGATGGATAAAACTTTCCCTTTCTACTTCACAGAACTGTTTTAAGGATCAAATAATAATCTGAAAGTATATGTTGTATACGATAACAATAATAGACACCACTTGCTGAATGCCTACTGTGTAGAAAGCATTGTGTAGGTGCTATATATACATTACTTAACAATAATACTGGAGGGAGGTATTATTATCCTCTCTTTGTAGATTAAACAACAACAACAAAGCTCATAAAAGTTAAGCAACTTGCCTCAGGTCACTAAGCTGTTCAGTGACAGAGCCAGAATTTGACCCTAAAACCACCTGTCCATGCTCTTTCCAGTACACCCTGAGACCTCCCTACAAATATAATAAGGTTTACCATCCAATGAGGGCTTTCTCTATTCTAGGAATGGTGCCAAAGTATCTTACTTATATTACCTCATTTATCCCTCACAAAAACCCTTTAAGGTATAATATATAACCCACATTTTCTGGATGAAAAAAAGTGAGTCTCAAAGAGGTTAAACAACTTTCCCAAGGTTACCTAATCTGGTTCCAAAGGTTTAGTATTGACCATTTTCCTATACTGAATCACTATATTTAATATAGTGTCCCTAAAACCAAAGTTAGAAAGAGTCTCCCAGAAAATGGAGAAGTGCAGGAGAATGAGAAGAAGAATAGTCAGAAATCAGCAAGTTCTTATTGATGGCTCAGAGAATACAGAGCCATGTACTAGGTACATACTAAAGAAAGAAAAAAGAAAGGTCCAAACTCAAAATCTCATAATATGATAAAGAAGAAACATGCAAATATCTAATAAAGAAGAATAAATTATGATACTTCTTCTAAGTATACTGAAAAAGAGATCAAGAACTGTGCAATGGGTGGGATAATTAGAAAAAATATTAGAAACAATTATTAGAAAAATGGATGAGAATTATTAGAAAATTCTGGAAACAAATCTAGAATTATTCATACACATAAATAGTAGTAATTAAATGACAACTGCAGTACACATATCATAGTCACATCCTTCATTAAAAAATTTTTATTAGGGGCGACCAGTTAGCTCAGTTGGTTAGAGCGCGGTGCTCTTAACAACAAGGTTGCCGGTTCAATCCCCACATTGGCCACTGTGAGCTGCACCCTCCACAACTAGATTGAAACAACTACTTGACTTGGAGCTGATGGTTCCTGGAAAAACACACTTAAATAAATGTTAAAAAAATTTTCATTATAAAATGCTCAAAATAGTAGAAATGCAATGGTCTCTTAAAAGCATTTACAACACTTAACACTTCCAAAACAACTTCTTGGAACAGTTTCAAATTTCTGTAACCTTGGTGATTATAGGGTGTATCATAGAAAGGGCTAATTATATCTAGCAGTAAGGCACCCAAATCAGTGAAAGTTCTCTGAGCAGCTACCAGACAGGGGCTACAATTAATAATGATGAGAGCTACCATTTACTGAACACCTGCTATACAACGAGCAGTTTATATGCAAGCAGAAAATGCCCCCAATTTACCGACGAGGATTATGAGACCAAATAAACTAATTAATTTGTCACACAAGGTCACATATATCTTAGTTAAGTGGCAGAACTGGGATTCAAACCTAGATCTGACTAACTCCAAAACCCACATTTCACTATGCAATGCTGCCTCTCCAAAGAATGTTGGAGAAACTCTGTACCTTCAATTTTCTATGCAGATGGCTCCCCGAATGGAATATTATATAATCTATCATTATTTTTTATGGATCCTGAGAGGCAATGCTTATGTATGACTACTGAATATATGTATTTATTCACTTATAAAACACTTAATACAGCTTATTATGTACCTGGGCCTACAGATATAAATAAAATAATCTCTAAATTTGAAGAGTTCACAGTTACGTAGAAGAGAAATACAAATAAATTTATATGACAATGAAAAGTTTTATGATTTAGATATATAAGAGATGCTAAAGAAATACAAGAAGGAATAGCACCTACCAGACTGAGAAGATTAAGAGTCCTAATGTCAAGTCAACAGAGGATAGTTAACACAAAATAGCTTATTTTAAGATCTACTCATACAGAGAGAGAGAGAGAGAGAGAGACAGAGAGACAGAGAGACAGAGAGACAGAGAAAGAGAGAGAGAGAGAGAGATAGAGAAAGAGAGGACAGAGAGAGAGAGAGAGAGAGAGAGAGAGAGAGAGAGAGAGAGAGAGAGAGACACTCTGACTGACTTCAAAGCCTTTTATAGCCTTTTATAATAGGCAAGGGTGTCAGAAACCCAGTACCCCAGTCTGATATACCTATAGAAGCAAGGAATTTACTTTAGTGTTAGAAAAAAATAGATGCTGCCAGCCCAGGGCAGCAGAAACCACTATTGAATTATATGTTTCAGCCTTCACCTTTAAATACAAGTCTAATTATATGATAGAACATGGGAGCTGTTTTATATTTTGAAACATGAACTTAGACAGTCATGGGTCCTACATGACTTTCTAAAAAAAGTCAATCAGTGTCTCTGTCTCTTTTTCTAAATAGATAGATGATAGACAGATGATAAATACAGAGATCTATAGGTATAAATACATAGATATGTTTGTATGTATATCTCTTCCCATTTTATCATTTAGTATTACGGCAAAAATAAATATAAAAATGGATAAAGCTGTCAAGATCTTGGAAAAGCAAATTGTTTTTGGAAGGACATGTTACTCAGCCCAATGGATCCCAGGACTGACTCAGCATAAACACAAAACCCCGCATCTCTCCTAAATGAGGCTTTTCTCAGTCTTTCCTGGGATTAGCTCTCCTCGTGCCCAAAGCACTGGATCATTTATTTTGCTTTTTCATGATGTCTCCATTTACTAGCCTTTGCTATGAACCTCACTACTTGACCCTTCTCCCCAACTGAGGTATATATAATGCAATCTTTCACAATCTCTTCTTTTTCTCTTCTCACTCTCTTCATTCACATGTCCTTTAAACAGCTGCACAGAGACAATGAGATGTAACGGAACAAATGCTGTCAGGAAATCCTTATTCCTCTGAGGTTATACTACTCTTTTACCTCTCTGCGCCCATCACTGGCTGACTACTGAGCAGTAAGCTCACAGTTCTCCTCTGCACTCCAAGTCCTGACATCATCTTGGCTGACTTCCACAACCGGGTGGATGACCAGCTTAAGCAACAACTGAGTCTCAAACTTCCCTGAACTTTTCAACTCCAATGACCTTGATTTCCACTCCTTTCCAGCCACCTATTTCCATGGCCATAGCTTGGCTCTGTACCACTCTGGAAACCTAAAACTGAAATGTCCCACTCTTACGTGAAACGATGTATAGCAAGATGTTAATAGTGACTACCTTGATTAAGTCAAATTATCTAAACACTCACTTTGATTTTCCTGAGGGAAACACTGCTTTTGCAATTAGGAAAAAAATATGAGAAACTTTATCACTCTGATGACCACTTCCTATTCTTTCAAGTCTTTGAATCTCTTATACCCAGAAAATCTGTTTTTCAGCCTCATGAAGACCTCTAGACCTTGACCCCTTCCCACTGAGTTAGGTACCTTTCCTCTATACTACCACCACATTCAGTGCTTACCTCTCCCATGATACATTGTACATTATCTTGTAATTATTTGTCTATCTTTTCCTTTAGATTCCAAGCCCCCTGGGATCAAGTTAACATGTTTTGGGACTCTGTACCTTCAATATCTAGCACAGTGAGGCCAACTTGAACAAACAGGTTTCTGAATGAATGAATAAATACTGAAATAGCACTGATCCATGAGTAACACTTTGGTTCAAATTCTAATTCTGTCACTTAACTTTTGTATGACCTTCAGAAATTCACTTAAATATCTGTAAAACGGGGTGATAATCCTTGTCTTATCCACTCTATAGAGTTGTCAGGAGGTTAGGTAATATATATATATTACATATATTATAATATATATATATTATATATATATATATAATATACTTACATATATATAAATGTTAAGTATAAGAATTATCTTTGTTCAGACTGGCTAAAACACATGATTTCCTTCTTTAGAATTGCTTTCCTTGGTTCACTGAAATCAGCTTATTTACTGCTATCGGACAGTAATAGTTTCAGAGCTGACTAACCATTAATTGCTCCAGATTGTTTATTTGCCCTTCAGTTCCCCTAAAGTAGATAAGGCACAGCCAGGTGTTGTCCCAATACCACACCCATTCCTTTCAGTCCTTTTAGAAGGAGCATATAATTGTTCGAACATGGTAAAGGCCTCCCAAGTGCTTCTTAGGAAAACGTTGAAAGTACTCTAATTGTTCATGTCTCCACCAACTCAAAGGACAGAAAGACAGGAGATTAGAGAATTGTCAAAGGGTATGGAGAACTCAGTTGTCACTCTCATAAATCAATAAAAATCTTTAAAACCTAATAAAAATGTATCCAAATAGGATCTGCACTGGGAATCAATTTTTATTTTCTTTCTCAGGAGACCCAAATTTAAATAATGGCTTGTTTCAGTGGTTTTCTTTTTTCTCTCTCTCTCTCTCTCTCTTTTTTTTTTTAGTGGTTTTCAAACTTACCTGCACATTAGGAATCATCTGGGATTTTAAAAATATTCCAATGCCCTTGCCCTCCATGTGACCGTATTTGGAGGTACAGCTTTAAGGGTATAATTTAATACCCTATGAGATCATAGGGTGGGGTCATAATTTGATAGAGCTGGTGTCCTTATAAGAAGAAGAAGAAATATCAGATAGTTTTCTCCACATATGTACAGAGGAAAGGCCCTGTGAGGAAACAGTGACAAGGCACCTTGATCTTGGACTTCTAGTCTCCAGAAGAATGAGAAAATAAATTTCTATTATTTAAGCCACCCAATCTGTGGTATTTTTTTATGGCAGCCTGAGAGACTAATCCAACATCCTAGACCAATTAAACAAATCACAACCTCTTGGAGTGGGACACAAACATCAGTATTTTGGAAGCTCCCAGGTGATTTAAAATCTGCACAGGGAAGTTTGGGAACCAGTGCTTTATTTCATTTCAACTTTAAACTGTGATGCACCCAGGCTTTTCTTTCCAGTTATTAGATTGTACAAAACATCAGCAATTTAGAGAACCACAAAAAAACTTGCCTCAAAAATCATCTGGAAAGGTGTTACCCCTGAAATGTCCTGAGAATAGCTGGCTTCCTCTGAAGTCCAGTTCAGCTTTGTAGAGAATCTGAGCAGTATAGATTGCATTTCTGTGAGAAAAGAAATGGTGACAAAATAGAACAAGCAGTTTGGATAAGCACCAGAGTTTCTGGAATTATTAAACTGATGAGCCAAAAAGCCTTTTCCCTGATGAAAAGATTATCTGCAAAAGTTAAAATATGACTGGAAATGGCTGTGTATCAGCAAATTGCTTGAACATTTAGAATTACATTACTGGGTTAAGACATTTAATCTCATGCTTTCAATTTTTCACATTTGCTAAATCAATTTGTATTTTCAGTTAATTTCCACAGGTCATGTCCAATGCCGGAAATCTTCAGAGCTAATAACTCTATCTGATATTCTTGTATTTTTTAATAAATCAATTCATTATTTAATAAACACAAATCCAGTAAGGGAACTTATTTAGAACCGAAAGCAGAAAAATTCAAGAATGACCCTCTCAGGCATTTACCTAATATAGTATGTTCTTTAATAAGGTCATCTTTAACATAGAAAAGCAAACTCTTGCTAATTTAATTCATAAATTAACCACTTGGTGGATTTACATGTATTAACTATCTGTCCACAAAGCATCTGTGAGTCCTGGATCACCATCAAAAAAGAGAACCTTCTTCCTTTCTGTACCCTGGCACTCATAAAGGACAAAGACAAATTTCCCATTTTATAAAATGCCATCCCTTATTTTCCTCTACAGTAGTATTATAAAGGAGAACTAAATATGAATAAAGATGGATAGATATCTCAGTCTCTGCAAGTTCTACCTTGTAAATGAGGTTGACAATGTTGATATTATATAAGAATCAAACTTTTAAAATGTAATAACAATAAACTACACCCAAAATAATAGCACAACTTTCTCCTAAAGCATTCATACTACGTATCTGATAAAGCTTTAACCATCTCAAAAAACAAGGATATTACCAATATCAAGATCTAACTATCAATCTTAGTGGGTAATATTTTTCTTGCCATTAGTTTGTTTTCCAAATATAACTTAGTCACAAAGCCCATGATAATATGTCAGCAAGGTTATGGAACACTGAAGTTTAATGAAGTTGGCACTGAACCTGGATGCCTTGAGTCAATCTCCAGTTTCACCACTGACCGACTTTCTGACCTAAGGTAACCCCCTTTTTTCTGCGATTCAGTTACCTTTCTGTGAAATAAGAAAAAAGTTGTCCCCAAACCCTACTTCTCTTTTCAGTAGTAATACAACGCAGAATGGGGAAAACATGTAGATACATGAGAAAAAGGTAGTAACTTTGAATTCTCCAGAAATCTTAATATTTTAAAATATTAAAATATTTTGTGTAGTTATTTGGAGGAAAATCCATTTCAATTGCCTCACTCTATACACACACACACACACACACAAATCAAGTTGGATTGACTAGAGTTAAATGTGAAAAGTGAAACAACAGAATTAAATAAAAGCCTTCTATTTCAAGATAAGTTGAGCATATGTTGAAATCTCATCTCCCGCATTCGAACACATAAAATTATAAAATAAGCATTTTTAAACCTTTATAAATACACATTCATGGTAAGAAAAAAGAAATCAGAAACTTTTAAAGACATGAAGAGGTATTCTTCTCTCATCTTCAGAAAGAAAAAAGAGAGACTCCACAATGCTAAGTAGGGACCAAAGATGCACTATATTTGGGGACTAGACTGGGGAAAAAACAAATGACTAATGTTGCAACATCCATAGGCTGAAGAGCAAGAGCCACACAGGCTGCACATAGGAGGTCTGAGCAAGGGACCAAAACATAAACAAAGGCCAGAGATGTGCTGCCTACCTACCCTGAGGATTGGTTAAAGTCAAGTGATGCTAGCAGCAGCATCAATGATGCAGAATGAGGCCGTAGAGCCATGTTATATAAATGCAGATGAGACTCATAAGTACATAATCTATTAAGACGCAAGAGCTTTGTATTTTGCTCCTCCTCCCAAGCAAAGTTCAATCCAAGATATACACCCTGCAAAATTAGGGCTCAGGAACTCAGAGAACATCCTACTGGAAGGCTATCAATGCAGGATGTGTTGAGGACAAATATATCATTGACAATTAGCTCTTAACTAAAAATAACCAACCAACAAAGATTATAAATACCATGAAAAATATGACACATAACAACCAACAAACAACTTACACTTGAGGAAATAGAGTTAACAAAACAATGTTAAAGAGACTTCAAACTTATGCACTCTATGTTTTATACCCCCAAAGTTAAAAAGAAGCCATGAAACAAGAATACACTGCCATCAATTAAATAGAAAGTAATGGCAAAAAAACCTACTAGAAACCTTGGAAGTTAAAATACGTATAGTGTTTGAAATGAAAACCCCACGGAGACACTGTAAAAGAGTACATTTAAAGGAAAGGTAGTACTTGAATGTTCATAGCACCATATTTATAATAGGTAAAAGTGGAAACAATAAAATTAGCCAAAAGAAACCCGAGTTAGACTTCTCATCAGCAGTGCTAGATGTCAGAAGATAATTGAGTACTATCTTCAAAGAGCTGAAGAAAACTAACTTTGAATCTGGACTTTCAAGAGAACCAAACTACCATTAAAGAATGAGAAAAGTAAAATGTTTACGTTTCTGAGGTAACTACTAAGTAACTTGCGGAAATAACTACTAAATAAACCAGCACAACAATTTAAAAATTAGTTTATATTTATACCTTCTTGCTGAGATAGTGTGGGAATAAGGGGAAAAGAATAATATCATCAATATCAAACTACCTCTTAATAGAACTCTTTAGCAGTTAAAGTAGATAGAAAATTTTCAATCAAGTGGCAATGTGAACATACACCAAAACTATATATTGGGACTTCTCCTTCCAGCAATAATGAAACAACTAGTACCAAATGAGCCCTCCCACAAAAAATTACTCTAAAACTGATAAAATATAGGAGGCAATTGTTTTCAGGCATTGGACAATAGATAGCTCAAGATTGGGATCCTTGAGATACGGGAAGCTCATGAAATGAACCCTGTTTTCCTCAAATGTCTGCTTGGGGACATTTTCCTGTCCATGGAGCAGGGACCTGAAGCCAAAGCTGAGCACAGTGGTACCATTAGCTGAGGAGACATGGAAGAGTTCGGGGTTGTGAAAGTACTTGAAATCTGTAAGGCAGGACAGAGAAGAGGGAGCTGTGCAGAAGTCGATACCAAAAGTCTGGATGGGAACTCCTCACTCCCCACGAGTCTTGGCCAAGGGCTAGGCAATGCATACACGGGTGAGATTATTAGATTTCCCAAGATCAGTTGCAATGGAGTTGAGAATGAAACAAGATGCTAGTGGTCGAGCAGTCCTGGGAAATGTTGCCCTTCAGGCCCAGCCAGAAAGGAGAGACCTTGAGAAAACTGAAGGTCCCTATCTGATATATCAACAAGGTAATGATTTTGTCATTAAGTCAAAAAAGTAGTAAAAAACAACATCTTCTACATGAAGATCTGCTCTCAAATCACCCTAAAAAAAGCCTAAAACTAAGTTTCAACAAGACCCACAAAGGGGATAGAGTTTGGAGGTTGAGTGGTATCAAATTAGAGGGGTTGGGAAGATGATTTGACTTTCCACAGATCTACCCTTTAAAATGTATTAAAAATCCTGCACAGGTGATTAACCTGCTAGAACTGCCTTCTAGAACAAAAATCAGTACTTATCAGAGGTAGAACAGAATATGATCATATTACCCAGTATGAAATATTTACTAGATATGCAAAGAAAAAGGAAAATGTAACTCACAAGAAAAAAAAGCCATCAATAAAAACCACCCTGAAAAAGAACAGCCTGTTACAGATGTTACATTTAGGAAAAAACTTCAAAGTATATATTATAAATATGTTCAAAGACTTAAAACGTAGCTTAAATAGTGAACTGATAGGGAATACCAGCAGAGAAATGTACACTGTCAAAAAACAACCAAATAGGGGCCGGCCTGGTGGCCCAGTCGGTTGGAGCTCCGTGCTCCTAACGCCAAAGGCTGCCGGTCCGATTCCCACATGGGCCAGTGGGCTCTCAACCACAAGGTTGCTGGTTCGACTCCCACAAGGGATGGGGGGCTGCACCCCCTGCAACTAGCAACAGCAACTGGACCTGGAGCTGAGCTGTGCCCTCCACAACTAAGATTGATAGGACAACAACTTGACTTGGAAAAAAGTCCTAGAAGTGCACACAGTTTCACAACAAAGTTCTGTTCCCCTTCCCCAATAAAATCTTTAAAAAACAAACAAACAAAAAACAACCAAATGGAAATTCTATAACTAAAAGATCCAATTCTTGAAAAGAAGAAATCACTGGATAGGTTTAATAGCAGATTAGAGATGACAGAAGTCAGTTAAATTAGTAACGACAAAGAACAAAAATTATCCAATCTGGAAAACAGAGGGGAAAAAAAAGTTGAAAGAAATGGATAGAATCTTAGAGACCTGTGGGACAGTATTAATTAGTCAAAACTATGTATAATGGGGGTCCCTGAAGGAGAAGAAAGTGAGAGTGAGGCAGGAAAATATGAAAAAATCATGGACAAAATTTCTAAAATTTGATGAAAAACATTTAGATGTGAAAAAAGCTCAGCAAACTCCAAGCAGGACACAAAGAAAATCACACCTAGGTACATAACAGTAAAAGTGATTTTTAAAAAAATGATAAAGACTGGGCCAGCCTGGGGGCTCAGGCAGTTGGAGTGCCCGTGTCCCAAATGTGCCAGTGGGCTGTGCCCTCTACAGCTAAGATTGTGAGCAATGGCTCTCCCTGGAGCTGGGCTCCCGTGAGCAGCCGGAGGTCGGTGTAAGCTGCCCACACCGTATGCTGCCGTGGGGTACTGTGTGCTGCCATGGGTGGCCAGTGGCCAGCGTGAGTGGCCAGCTGTGTGCTGCCGGGGGCTGCTGTGTGCTACCGTGGGTTACCATGTGCCGCCATGGGTGGCTACTGGCCAACGTGAATGGCCGGCAGCCATTGGGAGCAACCTGCAGCCGGTGAGAACTGCCGTGAGCTGCTGTGAGCGGCCGACCGAGTGCCTCAGCCGGGGGAGCGCAAGGCTCATAACACCAGCATGGGCCAGGGAGCTGCGTCCTACACAGCTAGATTGAGAAACAACAGCTTGAACTAGAGGGGGCGGGGCGAAAGAAGGGGGGGAATAAATAAATAAATCCAAATTACCATTTAAAAAAAAAGATAAAGAGAGAATCTTGAAAGAAGCCAGGAGAAAAGCAGATATTACATAGAGGAACTATAATATGAATTACAACTGACTTCTTTTGAGAAACAATGGAGTCAGGAGACAATGAAGTAATATCTTCAAAGTGCTGAAAAGACAAAAAATGTAAAGCTAAAATTTCAAATCCAGTGAAATGTCCTTTAAAAATGAGGGTAAGATAAAGTCATTTTTACTTGAAACTTACGTAACTTTACTAACAATTGTCACCCCAATAAACTTTAATTTAAAAAAAGATAAAGTCATTTTTAGATGAACAAAAGATGAAATAATTTTTGCTAGAAGACCTGCACTACAAGAAATGCTAAAGGATGTTCGTTACGCTGAAGGTGGAAACCTAGGTACACAGGAAGAAATGAAAAGCATCAGAAATAATAAATAAGTAGATAAACAGAAAAGACGAGTTTCTCTTAGTTAACATACAACTAAGAGTTTGAAGCAAAAATAATAATATTGTAAGGCAGGAATTATGCTTGAAAATACCCAAAATAGAGAGAAAAATAGTACTAAATTATAACCCCCCCAAATAAAATAAATATCTCCAAGTTCATCCTGATATAAATAAAACATTGAATTAATAAATAAAAAGTGAAAAAGGACAGCTTTTCCTTACAAATAAATCCAATAAATAAATGTAAAAGGAATGAGGACGTATTAAATCACAATAACACTAAAGTAATAGTTGCTGCAGGTAAGATCCACCAATGAGTGCTAAATTAGTGGATGGAAATTTAAGGAGAAACAGGATATTTGCACAGTCCCATAGTATTTCCCCCAAATATTCAAAAATTATAAAGAGCAACTCTACTTGGAAAAATCTAGCAGATAACACCTTAACCAAGCGATCAAGGTTAATACTACCAATAATAAGACATATCGACCACATCAATCCCCTGATATTTGCACTGAAAAAGACACATCATCTCGCTGGTATTCTTCCCAAAAATATATAACCTCAATCTAATAAAACAAAAAAAATCAAACACACTCAAATTGAAAGACATTCTACAAAATAATGAAGACAAGTCCTCTTCAAAAGTGTCAAGATCATGAAAGAAAAAGGAAGACAGGAATCACCACATATTAAGAGATTCCTAAGACGTGATAATTAAATGCAAAGTGAGATCCTGGAATGAATCCAGGAACAGAAAAAGAACATTAGTGGGAAAATTGGTAAAATCTTAATGAAGTCTGTAGTTTATAGTACTCCACTAATGTTAATTTCTTTGTTTCGGTAATTGTACTATAGTTATTTAAAATATAAAGGGTATACAGGCACTCTCTGCACTGTTTTTGCAATTCTTCTGTAAGTGTAAAATTATTTTAAAATTTAAAATGCAAAAGAATGAAACTGAACCAATATCTTATACCATACCAAAAAATTAACTCAAAATGGATCAAAGACCTAAAACTATAAACTCCTGGAAGAAAACACAGGTAGTAATCTCTTTGATATTTGTCTTGGCAATGATTTTTTGGATTTGATACTAAAAGCAAAGGCAACAAAAGTAAAAATAAACCAGTGAGACTACATCAAACTAAAAAGTTTCTGCACAGCCAAGGAAACCATCAACAAAATGAAAAGGCAACCTACTGAATGAAATAAAAATTTTGCAAATCGTATATCTAATAAAGAGCTAATATCCAAAATATATAAAGAACTCATACAACTCAAAAAAGCAAACAATCTGATTTAAAAATGGGCAGAGGATATGAAGTCATTTTTCCAAAGAAGACATACATGTGACCAACAGGTACAAGAAAAGATGCTCAACATCATTCAGCATCAGGAAAATACAAATCAAAACCACAAAGAGACATGACCTCACACCTGTTAGAATGTCTACTACAAAAAAGGCAAGAAATAACAAGCATTGGTGAGGACGTGGAGAAAAGAGAATCCTTATACACTGTTGCTGGGGATGTAAATTGGTGCAACCATATGGAAAAGAGTATGGAGGTTCCTCACAAAATAAAAAATAGAACTACCACATGATCCAGCAATTCCACTTATGAGTATTTAACCAAAGAAAATAGAAACACTAATTCGATAAGATATGTGTATTCCCATGTTCAATGTACTATTATTTACAACAGGCAAGATATGGAAGCAACCTAGGTGTCCATTGATAGACGACTGGATAAAGAAGATGTGGTATATACCGTGCTTCCCCGAAAATAAGACCTAGCCAGACAATCAGCTCTAATGCGTCATTTGGAGCAAGAATACAATATAATATTATATAAGACTGGGTCTTACATATAATATAATATTACATAAGACCAGGTCTTATATTATAGTAAAATAATACCAGGCATTACGTCATATTATATTATATATTATATTATATTATATTATATTATATTATACCAAGTCTTATAGTAAAATAAGACTGGGTCTTATATTAATTTTTGCTCCAAAAGACTCATTAGAGCTGATTGTCCGCTAGGTCTTATTTTCGGGGAAACACGGTACATACAATGGAATATTACTCAGCCAGAAAAAAGAATGAAATCTTGCCATTTGTGACAATATGAATGGACATAGAGGGTACCATGCTAAGTGCAATTAGTCAGACAGAGAAAGACAAATACCACATTTCACTTAAATTTGGTATTTTAAAAAACTAGCAAACAAAATATTATAAAACAGACTCATAGATACAGAGTACAAAATGATGGTTGCCAGAGGGTCGGGGGTGGGGAATGGGTGAAATAGGTGAAGAGGATTAAAAGGTACAAACAACCTAAGTGTCCACTGATGGATGAATGGATAAAGAAAACGTGATACACACACACACACACACACACACACAGAGGAATATTATTCAGCCCTAAAAAGAAAGAATACAACCTTGCATTTGAGACAACTGGATGGACCTTGAAGGCAGTATGTTAAATAAAGTAAGTCAGACAGAGAAAAACAAATATCATATGATCTCACTCATATGCGGAGTCTTAAAAAAAAACTAAACAAGCTTATAGATACAGAGAACAGACTGGGGTTGGAGAGGGAAAATGCAAGATGAGCGTAGAACATCCTAAAAATTAAGGAAGTTCTTACCTATGTTGGGAATAGATTAGAAGACACAGGAGCCAGCTTGAAAAAACTTCCACTGACCAAATATAGGATGATAATATGTACAAGATCTATAAGAATAACTAAATAAATGGTGAGATGTTCCATGTCAGGGATAGGAAAATTTTGACCTTGTAATTGATAAATAGTTTCAAAGTACCTCTCCACAAATTAAGTATATATCCTGTGCCTCATCAAAGTTGCACTCCTTAGTTTTGGTATCCATTGATGATTTTCTAAGTCCCTGATCTCTTCTGCATTATTAGTTGGCATATTACCATAAAGAAGAGCTTTCCTCTGTCCCTTACTTATATCAGTATAAACTTATGCGTTCTTATTTTATTCAGTGAGTGACAATCTCTTACTATATTATCAAGATGTCTGTTCTTCTCAACTTGATCTATAAATCCAAAGCAATCCCAATCAAAATCTCAGCAATTTATTTTGTGAATATTGACAAACTGATTCTAAAGTTTACAGGGAGAGGCAAAAGACCCAAAATAGCCGATCCAATATTGAAGAAGAAAAAAGTCTAAGGACTAACACTATCTCACTTCAAGACTTACTATAAATCTGTAGTAATCAGGACACTGTTCCATGACATGGAACATCTCTACATTTATTTAATTATTCTTTGATATCTTTCATCAGAGCTTTATGGTTTTCCTCATATAGATCTTGTACATGTTATTTTATGCTTTATACCTGAGTATTTCATAATGTAAATGGTAATGTGTTTTTAATTTAAAATTCCACTTATTCATTGCTGGTATATAGGAAGCCAACTGACTTTTGTATACTAACCTTGTGTCCTGCAAATTTGCTATAAAATCACTTATTAGTCCATATAAAAATTTTAAGCAGTTTGCAAATTCTATAAAAAGTCTGCTGATGTATACAATTATGAAGAATCTATAGATCAATTTGGGAAGAATGGGCATCTTAGCAATATTGAATCTTCCAACTTATGTCATGGTTTATCTCTCCATTTATTGTTTAATTTCTCTCAGCAATGTTTTGTAGTTTTTGGCATAGCAATCTACTTTTTACATTAAATCTATCCATGAGTGTTTCATGTTTTTTGATCCTCTTATAAATGAAACTGTTTTTAAAATTTTTCTCTTTGCTGCTAGTATATAAAAATAATAGTTTTACTATATTGTCTTTAAATCCTGTAACCTTGCTAAATTCACATATTTCTTCTAAGAGTTATTTTGCAGATTCCCTAGGATTTTGTACATAAACAATCATTTCATTTACAAATAAGTTTTACTTCTGCCTTTCCAACCTCTTTGCCTTTTATTTCTTTTTCTTGCCCTATTAAGTTGCCTAGGACCTCTACTATGATTTTTAAATGATATTTTCAAAGACTTCTTATGAGATAAGAAAATGCTTACTCTAAGTGAAAAATATAAGATATACTATGCAAAATGGTACTTCTATAAAATATGTACAGGAAAGAAAGACTTTGAGAATATTAAAATGTTAATAGCAATTATCTCTAGAATTATTGGTGATATTTGTTTCTTTATTCTTTTGTTAATATCATGCACATAAAATACTTCATAAACAAAAATAATTTTTCAATGCTCACAAATTAAATATTCAAGTAAATCTTGGATTTGATGTATCAAATACAGACAAGTCTAGAATACCTGAAAAAGTAAAATTTCTGCCAACTATTAGGCTATGTAGTATACACTGTTTATATCTGGCAGTTAATATGCAAAGAAATCATTACTTTTAGAATGGAAATAAAAAGTATGATAGAAATGAAAATGTCCTTTTTTTCCTGCAATGATTTTTTTCAATAACTAAAGAGAACTGATAACCATCTAGTTTTTGTTAGCTTCCCCCAAACAAGTGATTTTCAAGAAATCCTTTCAGATTTATATTCAAGAAATCCTTTCAGAAAGTCTGGAGTAAAACAAAGAGAAACTTTATTTAGAACCCAGCCCAATTATTCTGAGTAATACTAAATGTTATTATTATTAATAACAGGTAATAGTTACTAAACATTTCCTATGTGTTGGGCACTATGCTAACAGTTTGCAATAAATTTGCATAAGTTCACATAACTCTATGAGGTAGGAATTCTGTTATTATTCCCATTTTTACAACTGAAAAAAAATAATGTTCAAATGTTACATAGCATGTAAAAGTTGGGGCTCAAACACAGGGCTGACTGATTCTAAAGCCTGTGTTTTTAATCACTATATATATTTATTTAGAGTGAAATAAATTCTAAGACTGTAACCCAATATACACATCCAGTTTTTATTATTTTATTCTCTTTGGAAAAAAACCATCCTATAAATAGCTATTGTTTAAAAGAACATTTTTAGGTATTACTCTAATTCTTCAAGAACCTCTACAGTGATACTCTGGTATGAGTAGAGTATTACAAGAAAATGAGATTTAGGAAATCACTACATTAGATTTATCATTCCATAGCCAACTGTACATCTTGAAACAAAATGGCATTATAACAATGAAACTGAATCTCAGTAATTTGTACATCATGGTGTCAAGCCTATAATACAACCTGCACAGTATCTTAGTCTGTTTGGTCTGCTATAACAAAATACCACAGACTGGGTAGTTTATAAACAACACAAATTTATGTCTCACAGTTCTGGAGGCTAGAAGTCCAAGACCAGGGTACCAGCATGGTCAGATCCTGGGCCCTCTTTTGGGTTGCAGACTTCTTACTGTATCCTTACGTGGCAGAAGGACCTAGGGAGCTCGGTGGGGTCTCTTTTATAAGGGCATTAATCGTATTCATGAGGGCTCCACCCTCATGACCTAAGCACCTCCCAGAGGTTCCATCTCCTATTACCATCACAATAGTCATTAGGATTTCAACATTTGAATTTGGGGGTTATACAAAAAGTAAAACAAAAGTTATGTAAAAAAAAAAAGGACACAGGATGAGTTCCTAACCACTACAATATACTGCTACTTTTAATAATGGGGGAAAAAGAAAGAGCAAACCTAAATGCCTAGAAATATTAAAATGGTTAATTAATTTATGATACCTTTCCTTATGCACAATTTATCCATTAAAAATAATGATTATCACAGACACAGACAATAGTTTAGTGGTTACCAGAGGGTAAGAGGGATGGGGGGTGGGAGATGAGGGTAAACAGGGTCAAATATATGGTGATGGAAGGAGAACTGCCTCTGGGTGGTGAACACACAATGTGATATACGGACGATGTATTACAGAACTGTACACTTGAAATTTACGTAATTTTACTAACCATTGTCACCCTGATAAATTTTAATTAAAAAACATATATATTACTGAACTTTTGCTTTAAACAATACATTAATTCCATGTTATAAAAAAATAATAGTAATGAATAGAAGACCATGTCATAACATGAAAAATGCTTACATGTCAAGTCAAAAAAAGAAGTAGGACAAAACTGTGTATCTATTGTGATTACAGTTGTATTTAAAAATACATGGGGGAGGTTTTGACGGCTGCGACGAAGTCTGTGAAGCCGCCCCAGGTGCCAGAGCTGTTGTATCCCTTCCAGTTCCACTTCAGGTTGCAATCAATAAAGGCCATGCGTACCATAAAAAATAAAATGAAATAAAATAATAAAAAATAAACAAATAAATAAAAATTAAAATACATGGGGGAAAGTCTGAAAAGAATATAATAAAGTGCCATAATACACTATGACTAAGCCAGTGACTGAATTTATTCTAAAATTCATCTTAAAGTCTGTCCCAGGGCCGGTCTGGTGGCTAAGGTGGTTGGAGCACCATGCTCCTAACACTGAGCTCATTGGTTCGATTCCCGTATGGGCCAGTGAGCTGCGCCCTCTACAACTAAGATTGTGAACAACAACTCTCCCTGGAGCTGGGCTGCTGTGAGCAGCCGGAGTTCAGTGTGGGCTGCTGTGTGCTGCCATGAGTGGCCAGAGTGAGTGGCCGGCAGCCGGTGAGAGCTGCCGTGAGCTGCTGTGAGCGGCCGACACATGACCAGCGACCGCCTGCCTCAGCCGGGGGAGCGCAAAGCTCATAATACCAGCGTGGGCCAGGGAGCTGTGTTCTATACAACCAGACTGAGAAACAACGGCTTGAACCGGATTGGGGGGAGGCAGAAAAAAAGGAGGGGAAAAAAGAGGTGCTCAAAGTGGTTGCCATCAGCACCCAGACAATTCTGATTACGGCGAACTACTGCTTGAGCAATGTTGACCAAAGTGTCCACTTGTATACATTTTTTGGCACCGCCGGTATTTTATAACATTATACCTTACTAATGTAATTTTCTGGTTGTTTCCATGTTTAATACATAGCATATTATCTTAAAACAATAACAAATGTAAGTTGAAAAAGAAACCACCACAGTCTGTCTATGTTCCAGATTTAGTTGGGAAAAGTTTCTTTTAAAAATTATTTTGTAAAATTTGTAAATTAACCACTCGTTAGGAAAAAATAGGCCCATCAGATAATATTTACAAACCATATAACCACAGAAGATAAAAATGAAAGCACAACAGTTCTCAGATCATTGTAGTCTCCTTAAAAATAAATGCATGTCCTTCGGCTTTAGATCATTCTCAAGAAAAGGGAAGAAAAACTTCTAAAACCAAAGTCACTGAAAGCTCCTCAACCATACCAACTTTGGCATGTTGGAAACAGTATTAAACCTAGCCAAAATAATTTACGGTAAAAGTGTTCTCCACACATTTCTTTGAGGTAGACATTTTTAGGTAAATATTTTACTAAAAATTTTATTTTACATCTGGGTAAATGTTGCCTGAGCTTATATAGAGAGTATTCAGAGAAGCTACAGTGACCTCAGTATCTTGTCCATTCCTGTGTCTACACAATTTTATAGATCATCTTTCAATTGGAATGCCAAATAAAACACAGGATAAACATTGCATGGAACATATTTATACTAAAAAATTATTCATTGTTTATCTGAAATTCAAATTTAAGTGAGTGTTCCGTACTTTTTTTCCCAACTAAATCTGGCAACCCTACCTTTCACGACAAGTCTGTTTCAGAAAAATACCAAATACATTGACAGGGAGAGATTTAGTCTCTTAGAAGTTGGGTAATTATTTACCTTTTAGGAACTTCTTGCTGATCAAACCACCATAAATGCTTCCTGCAAAAGCAACTGTAAGAAACAAAATACAAGGAAATATCACAAATAAAAAAATTAAATGGATTTTACCTAAAGAATCAAATGGGAGCCTGAAAACACTACTTAAAGATACAGAATATAAAAATGGTGAACTACTACTAACGAGTTCAGTAAAAACAGAGGCACCAAAGAAGTGTTGAGGCCACAACTCTGGTGACAGAATAACTTCTTGGAGATGAAACCAAATAGCCAAGTCTTTCCACCTATATTCAATACCAGAAAATTATAGGAAGACTTCAAAATGTAGCCAGTAGCCAGAGTATATCATGCCAATAACCCATATTCCGGTATAAAAAAATTGGCCTTTCTTTTAGCCAGTTTACTCTTTAGTGGAAAATACTTTACTAGACTATCAGGTAAGAATTGTCTGTACCTAGAATTCTAAATTTGAACATTAGAACATTTAGAGCAATAATTCTTCAAGGGAAGAATGTGAGGGAGGAAGCAGCTACCTAAGAAGGGAAAAAAGATCAGAACCATCTGGCGGCTTTTTTTCCAAATTGAACATGCCCTCCCCCTCAGGGATGTGACCCAATAGTTAAGAATCTAAGAATCATTGCCATAGGAACCAATGGAAATGTGTCTATCCTTGAAGAAATGTTTATTCTGCAGGCAAGGAAAAAAGGTTAAGAATCACTGAACTAGAGTGAGAGGCAACACCATTCTTCAAATGTGTGCTTTCCAATACAGTAGCCACTAGATAGCTACATGTGGCCATATAAATTTAGCTCAATTAAATGGAACATTCAGTTCCTTGGTCACACTAGCCACTTTTCAAGTGCTCAGTAGCCAAGTGTGGCTAATGGCCGCTATACTGAATAGCACAGAAATAGAACATTTCCATCAACACAAAAAGTTCTATTGGATAGCAATGCCCTAGATATCCAGATTTTGAATGATTCTGCACAAATGATACACACTTCAAAAGGCCTGCACCCAAGTAGCATAGAACATTTAATAAATTACAATCTTTTTTTTTTTTTTTTTAGTGTTCCTCACAGGCACACACTGGTTCTAACTTATAGGAGAATGAGTCTTTGGGACAGGGATGGCAGGTGGTGGCAGGCCTACACTAGTGATTAGTGAGGAGCTAGAACATTAACAAAAAAATAAATAAAAATAAGAAAACCCACATGTCTTGCAGTGAGTCCGTGATCTTCCTCAATTACTTATGTCACACTGTTTCCGCTAACCCTTGCTTAGTTTTAACAAGTATCATGTCAACAATTGTCCAAAATGGGTCACTTTTGGTGAACGTGCTCGAGGAGAGTAATCATCCCACCTGCTCCACACCCCATCCAGCCCCCAATTTTCAGCCATACTTCTAATGTTTCTGTACTAAAATAATAAAGTGCTACCCTTCAGATGCAAAGAGGACAGCAGAGACTAATTTGTAGAACATATTTTTATAGCAACAACATTCCCAAAAATTTCCTCTATGGGGCTATGAAGTCAAATAGTTTGGGAAAACGCTATACATTTTGAAAGAGTCACAGTCCACACTGGCATAATAAAGGTTCTGAGATCTAAAGTAATGAAGCACATTGATTTTCACCAGCATTCCCCAAATTTAGATGACTACATAACTCTTTTCTCGTAACTCATATAAACATCCTGTAGCTCACATTTTGGGAAACACTGCAACAAATAATACTTGTTAAAGCCTTCAACAATTACTGATGGGAAAAAACACACAGTCATCTCTCAGCTTCTCATGGATGGATCATTCCAGTAATACAATTTGCTGGTTTGTTGTGAGTTGAATTTTGTGCCTCTAAGAGATTTTGTAGGGGCGGCCGGATGGCTCAGTTGGTTAGAACGCAAGCTCTCAACAAGGCTGCCAGTTCAATTCCCGCATGGGATGGTGGGCTGCGCCCCCAGCAACTAAAGATTGAACACAGCAACTGAACTTGGAGCTGAGCTGCGCCCTCCACATTTGAAGGACAACGACTTGGAGCTGATGGGCCCTGAAGAAACTCACTGTCCCCCAATATTCCCCAATAAAAATTAAAAAAAAAAAAAGATTTTGAAGAGTTAAGCCCGAGAACTTGTGAATATGACCTTATTTGGAAATAGGGTGTTCACGGATTTTACCAAGTTAAGTTGAGGTTGTACTGGAGGGTAACCCTAAATCCCACTGGTGTCCTTACAGGGCCTTGTGAAGACAAGATGCAAATAAACACGGGGAGAACAGCACATGAAGACAGAAGCAGAGACTGGAGTGATAAGACTACAAGCCAAGAAACACCAAGGGCTTGCTGCCAACTACCAGAAGCTAGGAGAGCGGCATGGAATAGATTTCTCCCTTAGAGCCTCCAGAAGGAACCAAACCTATTGAGATCTTGATTTTGGATGTCTGGCCTCTATAACTGTGACAGAATAAATTTATTTTGTTTTAAGACACCCAGTTTGTGCTACTTTGTTACAGCAGCCCTAGGTAACTAATATATAGTGCTTCATCAAAAATTTCGGACCAAAGACACCATTTCACACTTTCAGGTAAAGATGGCATATTGAACATACACATCTCTTCTTACTCCCTCCTGAAATTAAAATAAAACAATAGAAAGGGGATATTTTTTAAAAGGAACAAACCCACAAAGATAGAGAATAAGACACAAAGATGATTGGAATAAAATTCTAGAAACTGAAAAGCAGAAGTACAAGTGGGAAAAGATTTAGACCTGAGAAATTGAATTATAAGCCACAAAAGGGGAAGGTCAAGAAACAACCCGAATTATACAACAAAATCCCCAGACTCAGGAATAGCATTATCAGGAACTTCTGGAAGCAGGGGTGGGGTGAGAGCTAAAATAAGGAGAGTCGGTTGAAAAAATGAATTGAAGTAGTCAGATCTTTAGATTCTCTCCTCCACTCAGCATTCTAGGGACTGGCCCTCCTTAACCTTGGTGGGGGCAGGGGAGAGGCTATTCTTTGAAAAGATAGAACATAGGTCTCTAGGCTGAGAACCAAAGTTGTACTAAAAACAAATGGATTGAGTAAACATAAATACTGAACGTTGAGATACCTGACACCCCTTTTACCTCTCAATCCCAGAATGCTGGCAATCTGGCTTTCTATCCACCTAGTGAGACTATGACCATGTGCACAGAAAACCTAGACTATATACTGAATGTTAATTAATAATTACCATTAGGGGTAAAATTACCAGAAAGTCTCACTTTCCATGTTTCTGTAATGTTGGAATGTCTTATGACAAGCATGTACCCCTCTTCCCCCTACCAAAAAAGAAAAAAAATAATTACATAAATATGAGACAGTAAAGAGAAATGCCCCCTATACTAGATGGGCTGAAGAAATCCATTAGGCTCAAAATGCCTTTAGAATTGGGTTTCTTTCCAAAAGCTACTGTGGCTCAAGTCCTTTGCTTTGAGTGAAATCAATTCGGCTACCTTAGCAACAGTTTATTGTGTCAGAGTCAATGCACAAGCTAATACAACCATATACAGACCAACATGACCCTAGCCATGTAGCTAACCATCTCTCTGATGAATGGTGGGAAGTCTGCCCAGTCAGAGTGGAGTTCATGCAGAGTAGAAGCAGACCAACCTATCATACCTCTCTTGAGGATGTTTACTGCTAGGTAACAAAGAGAAGACAGGTTATTCCAGTTCAGGTGAGAAAATGTCTTGTGGAGCCTAAAGTCTCAACTGGGACTCAGTGACTACTCTAAGGCTGAGGGGACTTCATTCCAAAGCATCCTTCAATAAACCTACATACACACACACACACATCAAAAACCCAGACAAACAAAAATGTTATCACTTCACAAGTTCAAGAAAATTAGTTTAGGGCCACTCAATGCATCAACTTTCCCTCAAAAGTATAGGCAAAATAGACGACGAAGTAAGAGTCAAATGGAAGAGATACATATTTTCAAACTAATTTCAAAGTATGTACTATTTATCATTTCTTTCTCTTTATTTTTTGTCTCTTTTCCAACTACCAAAGGCTGGACATGAATGAAAAAGGAGATAAAATTCAATATAATTTTGCTATGAAACAGGTTAAAACCAAGAGCAAGAGTAAGATTGTTTCTGAGCAATTTTACCTTACACCAGTGAAATAATCCTATCGTAAGTCATTCTACTTACCTTTGTATGACACTTGTAAATCACCATACTTATTACATAATCATTTAAGTTTTTAAACTATGGAACAACCCTGAAGTGGTAACATGATAAAAGATTATGACTAATTGAAATTTTTAAATAAATTACAACATAAATCATGATCAAACAAAGACAGAAAATCAGTTTTCTTCCTCCACTTACTAGTTGTTACACAATGAAGAGTATTTGCCTGGTGCTTAGAATTTAATGCTTCTATGGAAATCACTAGCTGTCCTTCTAGCAATGCTCCCTTTGATACTCCTGCTGTTTCACACTTCCAGTGAATTATTAAATATTTCAAAATCTGAAAAGGGCACAATTTAAAGAAAATACAATCTTCTTTAGAAATCATGGTAATCAATTATGATACAGTTAACAATTCTAATTTCCAAAAATATTTTTGCTTGCAAAATCTCAGATTTACATTTGTTCAGAACAAAGCATTGTGTCTAAACTGAAGAAATAGCTAGGGTAGTGACATAAGAAAAGAGACAGTGAAATTCAACACAGTGCTTAACAAGTCAGGAAATGGAGACATTACATTGCTTTATTCAAAGGATAAGTTCATCTGGAAATAATACTTTGAAAAATTAAGTGGGAGTTTGTTTTTCCTGTTTCTTTTCTTTCTTCCCAAATAAAAGCCAACATTAACTATCAATCATCTTTACCTTTCATTAAATCAACAATTTTGAGAGTCAGAATACTAGTTAAGAGCACTAGTTCTGGAGGCAGATGCTTGTGTTTGAATCCTTGATGCCAAATTTTACATGACCTTGGGCAAGTTACTTTTCCGTACCTCAGCTTCTCATTTATAAAAATGAGAACAGATATACCACATATGACTGCTGCTGAATGTAAACAAAATATGTGCTCAATGCTTAACACAGTGCCTGGCATGTAGTAAATTCTTAATAAATATTAGCTACTATTTCTAGTAAGTTCAGCTGCAGTAAAGACTGCACACAATATTTTAAGTTGGACAGATCTCCAAGATGTCTGGATAAAACATTCAATCTTGATAAGACAAATTTAAAATGAAATATTCTGCATTTAATTCCCATTATTATTTATGAAAGTAGACTCTCACTTCAACACTAAGGTACTATGGGAAAATTATTACCCCCCTTTATTTTAAAGGCAGGGAGATCTCCGTAAGAGAACTTGGGAACTAAGATCCTAATTTGCACCAGTTTATAAAGATGGTTTCTAGGAGTTTTACAGTCTAACACTTTCCTTCACACATCCTCTGACTTACTGTGCTCCCTCTGTTAATATTTTCCAGCAATTTCTTTATCCATAATGAGAGAGCAGTTGGGAAAAGAACACTGGCCTGTGAGCCAGAAGTTCTGGGTTCTAGCCTAGGTTCTGTCGTCTGTAAAATCTAATCTTCTAATTGTCTCTGATGATAAATGAAGCAAGAAGACTGGGAGAACTCTAAGGTGATGTCAGGTCAATCTCGTATGGCTTATGCTTCTATCGTATCTATCTACTGTCCCTTACAAGGCCAGGAGCTCACATTTCAACCAAGTAATGGCTGTGAACGTGCTGTAATGAACAACTGTGGCGAGTCCGTGCCAGGTGTTCCGTCCCACCTTCCCTGCGTGGTGTGGTCACAGCTGGGTGAGGCCTTTTGTCACCCAGCTGCTCTGGCCCAGACCCAGGAAGCCGCCCCACACCTTGGTTGGTCCAAGCGCCTAAATTAATTTTCCCTCTTTCCCGATTTGCACGGATTGTTCCCGACGTCCCCCCAGGGTGGCCCATCCCTTTTTCCTGCTGCCTTCCCAGCACGGGGTGGGGCCCCCTACGCTGGCAACCCGGCTCTAACCTGGGTGTCCGCTAATGTTTGGCAAACACTGCCGCTTCCCGAGTCTTGGTTTTCTCAGCTGTGAAGTGGGGGCGACGCCATCTGTTCCTGCGGGCCAGAGTTCGGCCATTCCCCCGGCTGAGTATTCCTCCCTGCTTTCCTGCCCAAGCGCTCCCACGCCCCGGGTCTCATCCGCCCCTCACAGCCCCGTGTCGGGGGCAGGATGACCTGCACCGAATCGTATCCTTCCCGAACCTTCCTTCGCCACCTCAGGCAACGCCAGACCCCTCTGCCCAAACTTCACGGTCTCCTCACAAAGTATGTCTCCCCATTGAGTGTCCTTTTCTGCTTTCGCTCCCTTCCCGGCATCACCTCACAGACGGCCACGGCCGTCCCCTCCATTCCGTGCCAGGAGCGACAGCGACGCCCAACCGCTGAGCGCCAGTCGCGGCTTCGACCCCCGCCCGCGTCCCAGCCCTGCCGCGCGACGCCTCTCTTCCCGCCCGCGCGCGGGTGCGCCCCGCCCACCGGGCCGCCGCGCCTGCGCACTCGGCGCCGCCCCGCCCCCAGGCTCCGAGCCGCCCGGCCTGCGAGGAGCGGAGTGGAGCCTCACAGAGCCGCGGCCGGTGGGCGGACGCGTGGGCGGGCCGCGGGGGTTGGGGGAGAACCTGCCCGCGGCGAGCGTGGCTGGCGGCGAGCAGGAATGAGGCCAGGCCACGACTCCTCCGTTCTCCCGAAAGACATTTTCCCACGGTCCCGCCGAGGCGCAGCCCTCAGCCCTTTTCAAAATGCTTCAGCTTCAACCGCCCTCAGCCAGGAGAAGCGGCTGGTGTAGGACCCCAAGCCGGTTCTTGACCCCAAGCAGCCTCACCTCTTGCGGGGGCTGCCCCAAGTGCCCCAGGCCAACCTCTGTTTCCCACATTTAGCAAATAAAAATGCAGGATGTACAGTTAAATTTGAATTTCAGTTTTTTAAAAAAATTAAAGCATACGTATATCCCATGCAATATTTGAGACATACCTGAAAAATTAATTTGTTCATCTGAAATTCAAAACTGTATTTATCTGGCAACGTGCCCCAAGTATGTTCCCAGCCCAATTCCAAGGTGCCCAGCTACCCAGGACGGGGACACCTAGAAGGGGCAGGCAGGACCTAGAAGGAGACACTCGCCCGCAGGCAAAAGGCCCCTCTCCACGTTAGACTCCAAGAAATATGCCAACGGTAGGCTTTCCTAGGCTCCCGCGGACCTGAGAAGCTCTGGGGTTTTCTAAGAGCATCCCAACTGAAAGGAAGTAGTTCGGACTCCAGCTGCAGGGCTCCGCACAAGTTCAGAGGGAGGGGAGTGGCTGGGCGGGAAGGGGGGGGGACGGGTTGAGCCCAAACGGATGACCTGGCAGCTGGTTCCTCTGGCAGCCAAAAGAAAACTGGTGAGAGATTCCTGCCTGGCAGAGAGTTGCCCAAGGAGAAGGGTGGGACAGGGTGTTGGCTGCTTTCCTTGGGGAAATTCTTCCACCCAGCTCCAAGAAGCCAGGATTGGACAGACAGGCAGGGGAGCTGGCAGAGTGCCTGTTCAGTGTACAACCTTGGTTCTACTCCAAAGAACACGTCTACTGAGACCTGAATCATAGCCCTCTCCAGTCTGCGCTCAGCGCTGTTCACCACCCTCCCCCACTCAGCTGCTCACAGGTAAACCTATTGGAGAAAAGTGTCTTTTATTTCTGGAAAATTCATTATAATACCATCTCAGTCTTAATAAGAGAGGGCTGGCATTTGAGGAATCATTGGAGCCTTTCTCTCCCTTTCACTCTCTTCTCTTTCAGGTGTCCCCTTTAGGAAGGGAGTTGCCAAGGGGAAGACAGGGAAGGGAGCTAACATTCATTGAATGACTGCCTGTTGTCGGACACCAATGGCTCTTTATATAAATTTTTAACTCTCACAAGTATCTTGTGAGACAATTGTTATGTTCACGACTTGATGAGTGAGAAACCAAGATGATGAGGATGGCTCTTTAAAATATTTCCCATGGCGAGTGTTGGCTCAGCAGAAAATGCTCCACCTTGAGAATGCCATTGGGATGAAGGGTGGAGGAACAGTGGTAGAAGTTCTTCAGATAAGTTGGTCATCCTGGCTCCCAGCTCTTGTCCTTGGAGCGAACCTTGGGGATGAACACGTAGTGAAACACCAATACCATCCTAGAGGTGGGGGAGGCCTCAGTGAGGTAGCCAGAGACACCGCCCCACCCCGACCCCTCCCTACAGGATGTAGGCAGAAGTGAGGGAGGGAGCTTTGTTAGGAGCGCCTGCCATCCTTCCAGCATCATTTGATGCAGGCTTGACATTTGCTGGGCATCTGCTCGGCTAAGTGGTCTTCACTTTTTCTTATTTATGTTAAGTCCTCTTCCCAACCTTGTAAGAAAGGAGTTGTTATCATTTTATAAATGATAAAGATGAGCTTCCAAGAAGAGGTTGTATGACACTGAGTTTGTAGATGGCAGAGCCAGAATCTGAAATGAAAATCTCGGAACCCCTCTCTCCACTCCCCTACAGCTACCCAGTGCCTCTCCCACCTGGATACGACCTGCCTAACTGTGTGTCTCAGAGTTCTGGAGTCTGGGACGTGACGAGTACCATGAGAAGCCAACCCTTTCGTGTACAAGCTAAGGAGCTAATGAATGCAGATGCCCTCGTCTCCCACAAACTGAGGCTTGTGTGAGCACAGCGTTCCGACCTTTCTCTCACTCATCAGTTTTTGCCCCCAACCTGTTTAGGGTCTAGTAACTAACATACTGTTGAATTGACTCCACATCATTAAAACTCTTTTTACTCAAACCTCATCCTCAGAGCAATAGAATGTTAGAGCCAAAAGGAACTATAGAGGTTATCAATTATCTTCAATAGATGAAGAGATTTGAGGCCCAAAGAAGTTAAATGATCTGCCCAAGGTTAAGATCACCTTAGTCAACCATGTCAACCAAGGAACCTTTGGATGCTGCTCTGGATGTTTTCAACCCCTGGTGTTCAGGGTTTTGGCGTGTCTTCAGGGGGCCAGTTCTCCCCAGGCCGTAGACTTGGTGGCATATTGATTCTGCTTGCATTCCTCCACTCACCTCAGGATGTGGATTAGTGTTTTATGTCCACTTTGGACATCGTGTTTCTTCTGAGAAGAAATCCCCCGTCTGGCTAGAAGAGACCCCACCAGGGGAGCCCGAGGTTGATTCTGACCCAAACCCAAGGGTTTGAGTGGAAGCAGCACATCCTAGGGAATGCTGCCAGGTGAATAGTGACATTTTAGGAACTATGGAGCTGGCTTTCCCTTTTGAATGTGCCCTCTCTGTGTATGTCATTCCTAGACACATCTTAGGTCCTACCTTGTTCTCAGGCTCCCCTAAAGCATTCAGAGGCCCTGAAGAGACTGACCCCAGGGAAAATATCCCTGAGGTCCCCCTTATCAAGCTGATGCAAAACTAAGTCCTTTTGAGGAGATTCTTTCCCCTGGGCAACTATTAAAAGAGGCTTTTGTCATACAACAGGAAAGGGTTAACTGCTTCTCTCAGGTACTGAGCAAAGTCTGCCCCCACAGTTCCCATAACCGGGTTTCCTGAAATGGAGCATGTCCCAGGTGCCTCTCCACTAATCACATCCTTGGAAATGGGGCCGTGAAGCTCAGATTAGCTCATCTCTTCACCTTCTTGAGGCCTTCTCCACCTGGAGCACTGAATCTGGGGCAGCTTCACTACTCACCTCCCTCTGCTTTTCTATCAGGGGTCAGACAGCAGTGTTCTTGCAGAGGAATGTTAGGTTAGGGGGACATTGGAGGCCATCGCGATGCTGAATTTCGTGCCAGTTTTTGGACTGCAGCATTTGTTCTTCCTCATTCTAAGACTTATGGGCAAAGGAAAAATTCCCCCCACCCCACCCCAGAACACAACCAACATTTGTATTACTAGAGTGTTTTCTTCTTCACCCCCATTCCGTTTTCGTCTTCTTAGAATGACTGACAACGATACTGGATAGCTTCCTGTTTTATCCTGACTTACAATCACCCTTTGCACCGTCTCTGATTTCTCATCCACCAGTAGCAAGTTGCAGGGCCAGCCCAGGAGATTTTATTCCCTTCCTGTTAGTGTCCAATTTCTCCTCTTCCTAGATAACCAATAAAATCTATATCATAAAGTCTTTCTGCCCTCCGTAATTGGCTTTTCACCTCTCTAGGTAGAGCTGGATTTGTCATGCCAGCTGATGATGTCCACTGTAAGGGAAGTATTCTTTGTGGCATAGAAACATTGGGAATAAAAACAGCAGTGTAATCTGGTCAAGTGAACTCGTTGATCCAAAGGTCAGACGATCAACTTTATTTGAAAGACAAGTAGGCTAATTGGGACAAAGATTCGTCTTCTAGGAGCCCCAGTAAAGAGGACAATGGATCCACGTGTTCAGTCATGCCTCAGTCTTTGTAAGATCATAGTACTCTGTAGTACTTTACCGGAAACGCTGGTGTACACAGTCTTTAAATCTAATAATATGGAACCTTAGTTGAGCTGATTTTTCACTGATCTCTAAATCTAAAGTTGACTTGATTTTCTGTTCTAGCTTTCAGGCCACTTCTACCTTCTGTTTCCCCAACTTTCGTTCTTACCAGTTGAAACGAGGCTGTGGGATCGAAAGTCTAAAAGGGTCAGGATGTCTGAATTTTTTTCCCATTTTACCAATTACTTTAGGTGTTATGTTCTAGTTTTCCACAACTAAAATAGGAAAATTCTCCCAGGAATATAGTTAAAATAACATCTGTGAAACAATTTAAGAGATTTAGAATCTTTAAATTAGAAGAAATCTTAGAAGTCATTTATTCTAGTATTTGCCAACTAGAGGAGCAATATTTTTTCCAATTTATTTTGTCCCCAACCCTTTTCCTGAATAGCCTCTCTCTACCTCCTTTCTCACGTCTGCCTGGTATCCAAGACAGAGAATTGATCTAGTTCGCACAACATGTTTAATGTATTTAGGGTTGGGAAACACTGGCCTGATTCACCTCCCTATTTCATGCAATAGTCATTCCAACAGTCCTGACATGTCGATATCTAGCTTTTACTTAAATATCTAGTGTTGGGAAATTTGCCACCTCAGAGTCAAACCAGCCCGGCTTTGGACAGATGTAGTTTGGTGGAGAGTTTCTCATTATATTGAATTGAAATCTGCCCCACTGTATCTTCCACCCATTGATCCCAGCTCTACCCTTTGAAACCATGGAGAAGTCATCTAATCCCCTTATAAAGGGGAGTAGAGAATACCCAGGATTGTTATTGTTAACTTGTCACAGTGGTTCAGATCTGGCCTGAGCGATTGTATTATGGATGTCCTTTGCTTTGTACACTCGCTGTATTCCTAAACCATCGTATAAACCCTGTTTTGTGTGAATCGAATCATTTTAGACATACTGGGAAGTTGACTGTTTAAAGAAACCCTGTGTTCGGTTCTTTCATAAACTGAAGAATCCTTTTGAAATACAAATAACCTCCCCCATAAACCATTTATGCAAATCTATATTTTCATATATTATTACAGGCATACCTCGTTTTATTTCACTTCACTTTATTGCACTTCAGGGATGTCGCATATTTTACAAATTGAAGGCAAGACCCTCCACCAACGAAAAGATTACAGCTCGCTTTGTTGCGATACTTGCAATATTGCGGTCGTCTGGAACTGAACCTGCAATATCTCTGAGGTATGCCTTTAGGTTTTACTTAAGATTTGCCTACAAACAAAACAAGTAAAATAATGATAATAGCAATAGGTAACATTTATTGAGCCCTTATCAGGCACCAGGCATCATGCACTTGACATGCATTATTTAATTTCTCACCACAACTTACTTCTTTAAAAGTATCCCCTATTTATAGAAGAGAAAAACCAAGTCTCAGAGAAATGAAATAACTTGTTCAAGGTCACACAATTAGAGTATGATGGGCCAGAATTCCAACAAAGCCATAAGACTCCAGGGTCTTGTATCCTAACCACCAGGAAATTTCAGATGTCAGTAGTTAAACAATAATAGTACCGCAGCACAGGTAAATTAGGCTACGATACAGGAAACTGAGCTAAACTTCCATAACTTCAAAGATGTACACAAAATCTATTCTTTTGGTACTGTAGGCTTCCCAGCACAACTCATATTTTCCAGTGCAATTTGATCAAGGAACCCCAAAGACTTCCCTTCAGCTATTAGTAATAGGCAGATGATGCCTGAATTTATTTCATGTATACGGGGATGACCAGACACTTTTTCAAGGGGGTCTCTGTATTCCCAGGGGTTTGTGGCATAACCTTCTTAGAAGAAAGAAGTGGTTCATTATTGACAGCTTAAAATCAAAAGTATCGAAAATCGTGGTTGATCCCAGCCTGCTCCTAGATGGGTTAGAATCATTCAAATGGCTTTTCAGGTCCAGTTTTTAATGGCGTTGATGTTTGGAACTTAAAAATAGTTTGGGATGGATGGTCTGTAAATAAGTTCTATTTTGAATCCAAGCTTGACAAAGATAAATAGATGTACTACTTCTATGTCCTCAACACAGTTCTATTTTCTCGTTTCGTCAACAACAGAATGCACTCACAACATTGCTCAGCTCAGCACACAGCCCTTGGGGCTCCTAGAACCCTAGACTTTTCTACACTGTGTAAGGGAGCTCCAGGGGGGGCTCCCTTCTGTCCTCCAGGCCCCACCTCCCTCCATCCCACTATCAGAATGCCCCATTTGATTTGGCTTTTTTACAGTCTCATAGACTCAGGTGAGAAAATACGTAATTTTCTTTATGTCTCAACCTAGCTCTTCAGCCTCCATTTCTACCAATGGCAGAAATACAATAAATGTCACCGACTCAAGACAATTCAATCGTTTCAAGTGTTATAGACAATCCCCTTCCCTCATGATGTTTTAGTTTGGGGTTTATGTATCATTCTGACATCAGAGAAGGGACATCAAAGTCAAGTGCCATCTTCTGTCTCTTGCCTTACTGATAATCTGTAGCTTCCTTCACTTGGTCCCGGCGACTGGCCTTTATGGCTATTGCAGGGTTCTGTGGCAGGGTTCTCCGGCAGGTGGAAACTGTGGTCTTGGTATAGACAAAGCACAGTGGTTGCTTCATGGGGAGCTTCATGGCTCCCACTTCAGCGATTCCTGGTACTGTGAACCTCCATCTGTTCCCTAGCTAGCCAGGCACCCCTCCGCCCCTGCTGTGGGTTCTCACCGCCCCCCCCACACACACCCACACACACTCCACAGCAATCCCCATAGGCACCCTTTCAGTTTGCAGCTCACTCTCACACTTCCCCCCAGGCGGGGAACCAGGGAAATTTTCATATTTCCTCCAAACTTTAAGGACCCAAGGAGACTGAAGCCTCAGGGATGAGAAGGCTGGAGGTGGTGAGGAGATGGACTATATCTCAAACCTGACAGGTGCATACACAGGTGACGATGCCATTTGTACTCTGTGGTATTTGCCCGTTAGCATAGGGGACTTTGAAAGGCTGTGTCTTCTCAGAGTTCCAGGAATGAAATGAAGCATAAGCCCCTGCTGTCCACTATTGTTTGGAGGTGGGGACAGCAAACAAAGCCCCACAGTGGCATCTAAACTCTCTTGCTCTCCTCTCCCAGTCCTCTTCTGTTCTGCTCCAAGCCCAAAAACGATTATAATTTCTATATGGAGGGAAAACGTACACGTTCTTTCCAATACAACAGTTGATGACATAAAACTCTGAGCTTTGGGTTTATCAGGTCCTGTCTCTTGATATTTAAAGGGAAGTTTCTGCAGGAGGGAAAAAAAGAAAAAATCCCTACTTCCCCAGCCTGAATTCACCACACATTTCCTCTTGCTGTTTCCCACCCACTGCCCTTCTCTCCTTCTCTCACACGCACACACGTGCATCCTGCAGCAGGCCCGGTAGCCACACCCTCTGTGTCACTGTAGCTGAGAACATGGCTCAAGTGTCAGACTGTCTGGGTTAAAATCCCAGCTCTACCCCTGCCTGGTTCAATGACGTTGGGCAAGGCACTTAATTTCTCAATGACTCCGTTTCCTCTTCTGTAAAATGGGGTTCATCCTTACCTCTTAGAGTTGTTACAGGATTAAATGAAATGATAATATGTGAAGTGCTAGAAATATAATTCCCAATTAATGTCTGTAATGGCTGTTATTATCCCTCATTCTCTACCTAGTTAATGCTCTCATATTTCAGACGTAACTCAGATGATCTGAGATCCCTAGCCAGGTTATGACTCTGTGATATATATCCTCACATAGCATCCCGAACTTTTCATTCATAACACTCATTATTCTTTGTGATTATAGATCTGCACATACATACTTCGTGATTAATGTTTTATTCGTGTCTGTCAACCCCACCAGACTATCAGCTTCAAGAGCACAGAGGCCATGTCCGTTTCACTCATCATTAGATCCCCAGACCCAGCACCATACCTGGCACATAAGCCAGACACTTTTTGAATGAATGTTTGATTGAATGGGAGGCGAGGAAGTGGAGCCAAGGAGTTCAAATGACTCAAGAAGATTGTGATCATAAAGAGGAAGGGCAAACCTGAAACTAATCAAATAAATGAATGAATAAATAAATAAAATTTACAAAAGAGGAAGGGCAAGACGTGGTGGAGGATCTGGGTTTCTCACTTACTTTTCAAGCTGGCAGGCACTGGAGCACGTTTAAATGAAGGGAAGGAGCCAGCAGAGAGGGGGCTCACCAGAAGGAGTGTGAACATGAGTCTGTGGGAGGGGGTGGGACTTAGGGCAGAAGCCAGGAGAATCAGTCTCAGACAGGAGGCACCCCTCTTCCATACTACAGGAACAAGAGGTGAGTGAGAATTCAGCTCTGTCTATAGGTTTGGTAGCAGTAAGTCCTTCCAAGACCTTTGCATGAGTCTTGGTAAGGTAAGCAGCAAACCTGGATTCTCCAAGAAGCTCAGCATGTTGATGGACATCATTTCATTTACTTTTGCAACGTGTAAAAAGGAAGCAGACATTTTCTTCATCCTTGACTGTTCTGACGCACTACAGAGCAAAATAACAAGTTTCCACAGACACTCGGTGGCAGAGCAGAGACAAGTGATCTCAGTGTTCTCTTTATGGACCCCCTTCCTCCCAAATTAGGAAAGAGTATAGGAAAATGATAATGTGGTAAAATAATAATGGCTGACACTGGTTGAGTGCTTACTATGCACCGGTCACCTGCAATAACTCATTTGACCCCCACATTATACCACCATTTTACAGGTGAGGAAACTGAATCCCAGGGATGTTAAGTAACTTGCCCAAGGTAAACAGCTAGTAGGTGGCAAAACTAGATTTTAAACCCAGGAAGTCTGACTCCCAAGTGGGTGCTTTGAAATACTCTGCTAAACCCCCTCTCTAGCAGAGGGGAAAGAATATATATTAGAAATCAGAAACCTGGTGGCTCTACCATGAACTAACTCTGTAAACCTGGTCATTCACTTAGGTATCTGAACATCAGTTTGCTCATCCATAAAACGAGGCTGACAGTGTTTACCTTATGAGGTTTCTTTTAAAGGATTATGAAATGCTGAAAATGGGACCTATCTATACAAAATATATTATTATGCTGATCAGAAGACCTAATATCCTTGTCTTCTAATTGGGTCACAATCTAACAGGCTGTTGTTGAGATACCACACCCCCAACCCACTTCTCATAACCAGCAGAGCAGCAGAGGTTGGCGGTTCTGGCTCCTTTGGCAGATCAGTTGATTCTCATCCCATCAGCTTTAACAGCCGTGACCAAGCTTCTCTGATGACCGAGAGCACACCTCCGTGCCCTCTTCCCCCTGAACACACTCACTCTTACCTTTGGGAACAGTTACCGCTTATGCCCTCGCTTCTCTGATTCTGGTGCCTGAAAGAGTGACGGTTAAAAAAATAAGTAATAAATGGCCCATTTTATAGACCCATTTTATAGACCAGGAAAACCAAGGCCAGGTAGGTGAGATGACACACACAACTCGTTAGGATTGGTAGCAGGACTTCTTTGAACTTTGAAAATGTTTTCAAGTGGATTTAACACAAGTGATTTCACCTTGCCAACATCTTATCTGGAAAGTACTTCAATTACTTACATATTTGTTTCAGTATGCATACCTTTTCAGAAAGGAGCAAGATCCTAAAATTCTACTACTCATAAATAAATAAACCTTAAACCCACTAAGTCAGGCAAAGCCCATTCTCCACTTTGCCCTTACTTGGCCATTTCAGGCATTTCCGTGTTAGAAAGCCGCCCACATGTTCGGGGCAGTGTAACCTAATGGTTAAGTTTAGACTACTCTGTACAGAGCCCAATCTATTATTATTATTATTATTAATAGTTCATCTCTGAGCTTAGTTTCCTAGGCTGGAAGAACAGTACCTACCTCTTTGAGCTGAAGTGGTGGTGGAGGTCACATGAGATGATGTGCTTTTAGCACCAACTGCACTGTATAACTTTGTTATTATTTGGACATAATTCTTTTCTCTCCTAAGCAGATAGTAGTTCACCTCAGTTAATGACCATAGACCCTAGACCACTCAGACACTACTAAACCAAGGAGAAACCCAGCTGTGCCAGGCCTAGAAATGTCCATCCCCACCCCCACTCCCTCTTAAGACAGTGAGTAGGCCGGAGTTCTGGTTGATAAATGAGAGGAGCTGAGAAGGAGCTGAGAGGAGCTGCAGTGATGACTATTCCGAGAATCTGATCTGCGAGGAGGCGAATCTCCACCATACGTACCATGGAGATGCTTTGGGAAAGACAGCCGGCCTACCTGCCTGAAGGAAGACGGGAGAACGAGGGGATGGATACAAGAAATGCTTAAAAGGAAATGAACTGGAGGTGCCCAAAGAGGAAAATTTGAAAAGGAAAACATAGACTGAATATTGGGAAGCCTTCCGGGCGGTGAGTGCCGTTACAGGGAGGATTGCGTATCCTGGGGATACAGATTTTGGACGAAAATCGGAGTAGGGACAAAGGTGGGGTGTGCAAACTGCAGGGATCAATCCCGGTAAGCTGGTTGGGGGGGCGGGGGGGTATCCAGGCAGCCCAGGAGTTACCGGGGCTGGCGAGGACCGGAAGGCGGGGTTATGGGGGCCACCCGCAGGGAAGGTGGGGAGGGGGTTGGGAGCTGGTCGCGGAGCCGCCGCCGCGTTTGCCCTGGGGAAGGTCAGCGACCCCGGGCCGGGGAGCTGTGCGGAGAACCGTAAGGGGCCGTGGTTGCCATGGCGCCAGTAGGGGAGGGGTGACTCGGACCCCGCCCGGATCCCCGCGGGGCCGCAGGCTCCAGATGGTCCCGGGCCTCCCGCGGGAGCCGGCGGCCTGCGGCAGGGGGAGGCTATTGTCCTCCTTCCGCGGCGCCGCAGTCCCGCCGCTCGCGCCCGCGCGCCGCCACGCGCCCTGCCGCCGCCGCCGGCCCCGCGCGCCCCCCGCACCCCGTGACAGCGCCTGCCCGCCGTGCGCCCCGCCGCCGCCCGGCCACCCGTCGCCGCCCGCAACCGCCCCTCGTGGCCGGGCTGCGGGCGCGGCGACTACTGGTGCGCCCCCGGCCGCCGCGCTCCCGCCTGCGGGGCCGGCGCTCCGCACCGAGGTAGGTGCCGGCTGCCGGGCCCGCTTTGTCCCGGCCGGCTGAGCGGCGCGCTTTGTGCAGCCGCGTGTGGGCGGTGCGGTCGGGGTCGGGCTCTGTGCCGGCCGGGGGAGCGGGGGAGGCAGGATCCGGCGCCTGGCCCTCGCTCCCACCCAGTCCCGGGGACAGGGTGCAGAGTCAGGTACCAGCCACCCAAGTACCGGTGTGCGGGTCGTGAGGGTCGAGGCTTGGGGGACGCGGGCCTTTCCAGAGCCGAGAGAAGAGTCTGGAAGATTGGGGGCTGACAAATGCGTTAAGAAATCGGGTCAGCGGGGCTGACAGTGTGTCTGACAGCGCCGGCCGTTTGCATCGCTGAGGCTCCGGAGGCTCCCGGCGCCGGTCCAGGTGCTGCGGACGCGCTCGGCCGTCTCTGCCAGGCATCTGCCAGCGCCCGGCTCCTCTCGGGGGTTTGCTGGGGGCTCCCTCTGGAGCTGAGTGGGCTTCTCCTCGCCTCTTTGGTAGCTAGCTCCATGTCCTCCCTGTGCATCCTCACAGTGTGTGTAAGAGGGGGACACGGATGGCTGTGGTGGCCAGAACGCTGGCCGAGAGAGAATAAAGCCCCTTTGGTGATGCGGAGACTGCGGTGTAAGGTGTCTCTGCGGCGGATACTTCCGGAGGGCTTGGAGTCCGCCCCGCACAGAACTGCCCGGCAAGGCCTCCTAGCTGGGGTCTTCCATCTCCAGCACCACAGCGAGCCTTTCCCATCCACTGCAGCTGGGAAGGACTTCCCCCCACTAACCCTGTGGCATTGCATGCTTGTCTGAGCTCCAGGCTTGCCCCTGTCCTAACCTGCTGTATGTTGTCTCCGTGGGTTTTCAGCCGACCTCCCAGCCAGGAGCAGCTGCAATTCCTGGGCTGGAGAGCTAGCCCGTTCAGGCATGGGCAAGGTAGCCACAAACCAGTTTTCCCTGAAGAGGAAGGGGGCAGAGTGAGTTCCAAATATGTGTCTTAGCTTGAGGTACTGGGCAACCTCTTCGCATCTGCAGAAGAGCAATGGATTAGAGCGGAAAAAGCTAACCCGGTTCCTAGATATGTCCCTTAGAGAAACTGAGGTAACCCATGGGTTACAGGCTTGGGGAGGAGAGTAGCAGGAAGTGAAAATGAGTCCGAATAATTCTGCCCTCAGTGGAGGATGGGAAAGGAGATCAAACAAAAATGCAGTCCCCCTCTTGAGCCCCGTTCCTAAGTTCCTTAGAGGAGAGTTTCTGTGCTCCATCAGGAACACAGCCTGGAGAAAACAGATTGGGGTTCTGTTTCTCCTGCCCGATCTCTGATTGATGAGCGCATCTGTCTTTTTGCCTTCCTGAGAGCCCTGAGCTTATTTGTGATTTCTTTTTCCTTTTCTCTTTCGGTCCACTCGTACGAGTCCAATAAGATTTTTACTTTGCCAAAGTCCCCATTTCTTCCAATCTATTATTCATCCAGCTGTCATTCGCTCGTCTCTGCAGCCCCACAGCGTCTCTGGCCATGTCCTCCTTCCGCACATCTGTGATTCCCCTGTGTTAGGACATCAACTCTTATTTGTCTCTTTAGATCTAGAGCCCACTCCATCTCCATTTTCCTCTCCTCGCCTGAGGCTTCTGGCTCTTTGTGGGTCTTGAGGTTTCTGAGGGGAAGTTATATTTGAGTTGAGCATGGGATAGGAACCCAGAAGCTAACCTCAGGTCACACTCACCCCTGAAACTTTGTGTCTCCTCAGTCCTCAGAGCTCCTCTAACCAACTCCAACTGCTCCTCATCTTTGGACAACAGTGGTCCTCAAAGTGGGGCCCCAGACCAGGGGCTTTAGTATCATCTGGGAACAAGTTAGAAATGCAGATTGTCAAGTCCCACCCCAGACCTACTGAACTGGAAACTCTGGGGGCAGATCCAGTGATCCGTGTTTTCATAACCTCCCACCCCCACCCCAGGAAATTGTGATTAGTGCAAGTTCCAGAATCCCTGGTCCTCAACTATAGAGCCTAACCCCGAGAGTCCTCCAGCTGAGGAGCAGAGGGGCTTCAGATCCCCTTTTCATTCTTTCCTTAAGCTTTTCCCTAGCTCTAAGACATTATTCCATGGCAAATAATAATGATAATAATCCATTCATTTAATATCTCTTTATTAAACAGCTATATTACTGGGCTTGGAAAACACAGCCCTTATCCTCAGTGGGTTAAAAGTGGAGCCGGCAGAGAGACACATAAACAACTAACTGTGATACAATGTGATAAGTGCAATAATAGCTGCCTGCTGAAGTGCTGTGGGAGCACAGAGGAGGGAATGATCCACTTGCTCTGAGGGAGGTAAAGAATTAATCAGGAGCGGGATGTGGTGAGATGAGGAATTAGGGAACAAGTCAGGCTCTAGCCCCAGGGATAGGATTTTTAGCTTTGCACGCTGACAGGAAAGGGAAAGGGGGCAGGGGGCAGCTGCCCTTGGGAAATGGGTGTGTGGCTAAGCCACAGGTGAGTCTGCATCCAGTAGCATTTGGACTTAGAATCTAGCAAGACCACGGTTTGCAGCTGGTGGGTGTTGGCTCCATTGGAGCACGAGCAATGTAAACTACTTGGGTCTGGCCTCGAGGTCAGTGGCTAAGAATAAGGTGCTGGTGAAACTGTAATCTGGATTAGCTGCTGTACTGCCCTCTCATTAGATTCAGGACTCCGTGGAGAAGAAGAAGGTTCATGATTTTCCACTGTGGAGAGAGACAGGGAGTCATGGGCTGGAGGGCAGGCAGACTAAGGAAATGTTAACATGGAGACCCAGGTCATAGGCCAGGAATGATACACTCAGTGAAAAGAAACCAGAGCAGGATCTATGTAGAAGACACTCAAATAGAAAACTGTAGGAATCTGGAGATGGCAGCAGGGAACACAGACAGAGAACACAGCATATTCTCCCAAAGGCCATGGGCTGCAGAGCCTAAATGGTTGAAAACTAAAACACAGAACCACCAGAGAGCACCGTTCACATGCGAGTCTATGGAAACAAAGTCCTTGGAGTTCCAACCTGGTGGCCTGATGGAGATTTGTAATCTAGGGACACCAATGCCATCTCAGTTCCTTTTGTATATGACAGCATCTCTGGGAACTCAGGACACAAAGCATGTATGTCAAAATTTGATTTGGCCAAAGGAGCAGTTAAGTGGCTGAATTTTTGTTTGGGAAAAGGAGAGGTTCCAATTCCATACTTTCTCCCCAAAATGATAGGCTTCCACGGAGAGTCTCTAACAGTTGGACCTCACTGGAAGGTCTGGATCCCATGCCTGGGCCCCCATAGCGTCCCTTGGGAGAACCAAGTTAGATCACAACAATAAAGGAAGCCAAAGCAGTCCAGCTTATGGGGGGTGGGGGTGGGGTGCAGGGACACACAGTAGTTTCGAGACAGGGTCAGACAGTCTGCTTCCTTAAGTTCCTGCTCTTTTTGGAGTACCAAGATGTAAAAGCAGGGTATGAAAACCTCACAGGCCTTCAAGGGCCAGGCAGGTAACAAAAATACATGACATGTCTGGGAAGGAGACAGAAGAAAATGGTGGGGCCTGTAGAGAAGTGGAACGCACAGGCCCACTTTGAGGCATCCAAAATCAATTATTTTTAAACAGCGTACTGGCCACACTACTGGTGGCTGGCTTTAGTAGGTTTGTGACTCCTGATAAAAGGACAAGGGGTCATGGAAACAGAAGTTCGGGGGAGCATGTGTGTAAGATTTAACTGTGGGGAGGCCTATGTAGGACGAGTGGGAATGCTAGAATTATTCACCCCAGAACTAAGTGTGAGCATGGCTGCTGGTGAAGGGCCGAGGAGCATGGAATTGAAATGGTCCTAGGACTTGGGCTGCTTCCCTGTCCAGCGGCTGAAGGTATTAGGTGACTCTAGCTCAGGTCACGCTTTGCCCACAGAACCCTTTGCTCAGGGTGACTCAACTCTGACCTAGAGTTTATTTTTATGTAAATATTTACAGAGCAAATTCAAAGAATCTGTTGGGGACTAAGGGAAATGATGGATTTTAAACAGAAAGTAGTCTTGGGCCTCGTGGAAATTAAGCTCTCTTTCCTGTTACAGGAGTGAAAGCTTAAATCAGGGAACCTGAGACCTTAGCTCTCTTGTACGTCATCCATGCTACCTCCAGGGAAGTCCTTACGTGTTTCTCTTTGGGAGAAGGGAGGGGCAGGCAATCCTGGCCTTCACGTGGGTCAGATTCAGCTTCGTGGAACCAGTTAATGACAGAAGCCAAGTTCTGTCTTTGCATGCCCATGGGAACGCACTTTCCTAACCACCCACAGCTCACCACCCATTCCTTCTTCCTTCCCCAAAACTACACAAGAGCTTCTCTGTACCTCCTTCCCAGAACCAGAGATGCCAAGATCATAGCCCTGACCCTAGGAAGTGGAGCTAAGGATGAAAATATATCTTTGTGTTTGAGAGGTACTAGGAAAATGAGAAATGCAGAATTTGGGGTGCAGATAAAGTTACAGATCCAGCTCCCTCCATTCCCTTGGATGGCTGCTGAATGAATGCTAAATTACACAAGAACTTCGGACAGTAGAGGTTTTTTTTGTTGTTGTTGTTGTTTTTAAATCCTTAGCAGCTAATCTAAAGCTCATTTGTGAGTTTTGAGGACAGAGTTTGTTTGCGTAACTAGAGTCGTAAGTAACGCTGGCAAGCGTACCTGGTCCTGATTTCCAAAACTTGGTCCCTAGAAGGGAGCCATGGGTGCTGATCTCTCCCCAGGGAGCTTAAAGGGACTCCAGGAAGTTCGAGGAGGGGGTAAATGTTGTGATTAAGAGCTTGTCCCCCAAAGTCAGAAAGAACCTCACTTCAAAACCCTGCTCTGCTCCTTCCAGCCACGTGACCTTGAACTGTGACTAAACTTACACGGTGCCGCTTCCTCATCTATGAAATGGGGATGATAGTGGACCCTCGCCCCATAGGTTATGATGAGATAATGCATGTAAATGGTGAGGACACATGTCACCGCTGACCTTTATTGAACACCTATTAAGTAGTCCCTATGACAAACGAAAGGAAGCAAAGGGGAGAGAATCGCACTGTGTCCTCCTCTGAGCTCCTGGGCACCGTATCCGTACATACCTAACAGCGCATCCGTCTTCCTGGTGTATCAGAGATGCGTGTTAGCTCTGCAGGATCTCGGCCTTTTCATCTCAAGTCTCCAGGGTATAGCAGGCCATCTGGTATAGAGGAGGGGCTCAGAACAGTTTGTGGAAGCTAGGAATAAAATAACTCTGGTTTATACTCATTACTAACCAAGGGGCCCCATGCTTCCTGCATTCCCTGGTTTACACGCTGCTGTCCTGAACTGCACTGGAGGCCACCACCACTTTTAGCCACGGCTCTATTCACTGTTCACGGTTCCTCTCTGCTTGGGACTCTGGGGCTCTGAGGTACTTCGGTCCATGTGCATCCTGTACGTGTGCTTCCCCACCATGGTTTCCCCTCTCCCGCTGGGGGCTGATTTCCATTGACAGAAAAACCAACCACAATCTTTGGCCTTCAGGAGAGCGGAGCAGATCTAGGGTAGGAGGACAGAAGGACATGGCGAGCGGCGGGCTGCGTGGCCCCGAGACGCTCCTTACCTGCTACGTTCCCCCTTACAGGAGGAGGAGGCCACCCACCACCATGAGCAGCACGCTGTCACCCACAGACTTCGACAATTTGGAGATCCAGGGCCAGTACAGTGACATCAACAACCGCTGGGACCTGCCTGACTCAGACTGGGACAATGACAGCAGCTCAGCCCGTCTCTTTGAAAGGTCACGCATTAAGGCCCTGGCAGGTGAGATCAGGGGAGGGCCAGGGTAGGTGGTGAGGACACCGGGGACGGGCCCTAGTTGTGAGGACTCCTTTAACTTTGTCGGAAGACCAACTTTCTTTCTAAGCTGCTGCACTCACGTGGGAAATCACCCTATCCAGCCCCTCATCCCCAACGCCAGCCTCAAGAACAGACTTCATGCAATCCAGAACGTCCCCCGGCTTCCTTCCGCCCAGCATAGAGAAGCCATGCTGATCCCGGGACTCAGCTGTGTTCCCCTCTGCACTCAGCTGACTTCTGGCCTCTGTCCCTGAGTCATGTCCTTCATTCTTTGGCACTCTTACTTTTGCCATTCTGTTTCCACCCACCTTTCCTTTGCCGTTCATCCCCTGTGTCTTCCTCGATTTCCGCTGTCATTTCTCACACTTGTTCTCCCTCCCAGCCCATTAGCCTCTCCTTTCCCTCCCCACCTGTTCCTTCCACCTGCCGCCTGTTCCTCCCATTATTTCTTCTACCTGTTCCCTGAAGCGGGTACCCTCCACCCTCCACTGGTTTCTGCAGCTGCCCATTCTCCGGGGTTTGCTCTCTGCCCGGCCCCTGCCCTCCCCTATGGCCTGGGCTCTCCCCTTCAGCTCCTCTGAGCACAAACAAACCCGTTGGACGGGCCTCCCTGCGTTCCGGGAGGAGTTGTCATGGCAACAAGAGTGCAGCTGCCACCTGACACCACCAGGGCTGGTGTGGGACTGAGTCACTCACACACCCCAAGGCCACCCACTCTATCTGACTACCCTCCTCCATCCCACCCTCGTCTTTTCCACTGACCTGCCGGCCTCCCAGTCCAGTCACTGGGAGAGATCCCACTTATTCCCTCCTGAGAGGTGGCACTCCCAGTGTGGGTGGGGTGGCCTCCTGGAAGAAGGGATACACTGAAGGGGGTAGTTCCCAAACCTGGCCACACTTTTTACAGGATCACCCAGGGCCATTTTTATAAACATGGGCTCTGAAGCCCCTTCCTGGACACGCTGAATTAGAATCTTTGGACACGTGGTCCAGAAATCAGTTGGGTTTTTTAAGTTCACCAGGTAATTCTTTTCAGCCAGCCCACCACATGAGGACCCCCATGTGTTGGCCATAGCTTCTAGGGAACCCTACCGTCTTCTCCTGGGCTTCTCTGTCCTTCTGGTTGGGATTAGGCTGGCTTATGAAATACTCATCATAGATGAGAAAAGACAGAAGGCGTGGGTTATGGAGAATGTCATCTCTTTGGGGGGAAGTTTCCCTGGTGCCCTGAGTTTGGATGCATGTAGCCTCTAGAACTGTCATGATGTCTGTGTGCACACGACACGTAAGACCCAGGACTGCTGCTGTGTCTGTGCGCCCTGCGCTGTCAATAGGTGTTTATCTTCAAGAATGGGGTTCTCTGAAGAGGCATCTCTGTGCTGGCTTTGTCTCATGCTGGGCCTTACACCAGTAGGTGTGAGTGAATGAAAACAGGAGATGGGCAACAGTAGGCTGTAAAGGACAAGAGCTGGAGCCCAGAGAGAAGCAGGAGGGGAATTGGATAGATGTGCCCAGCAGTGGGTGTGCTGGGGGCCTGAGATGGCCTGGCTGGGGAGGGCCTAGTGGGCCCAGTGGCAGGGAAGGGGCGGGCCTGGAGGTGCTGACAAACGGTGGGAGGGATAACAAACACCCATTTCACAGATAAGGGGACCTAAGCAATTTCTCTTTCTCTGCTCTCCGAACTGGGGATCAAAGCCCATGTCCAAAAGAGGGGTCTCCCGGAGTCACCCAGAGAGGAGCCATCCTTGTCGCTCCTGGAAGCCTTTGGGAAGCAGGACTTTGTTTTGGGGAAACCTCTCTTGGCTTTACTGTACTCTTAGGCAACTTAGAGCCTGATGGGCAGGTCTCAGAGGCGCTTGCAGTTGCCTCCTCTGCCCCCGCAGGGCCTGGCCCTGCCCCAGCCGGCCGGGCTCCGCCTCCCACCCCTCCCCCGGCACTGTCCAACCTGTTTGTCTGGAGCTGCCTCTGTCTCCTCTCCACAGCCAGGTGTGCCCTGCTACTTGTCCCGGAGCTCAGGAGCTCAGACGTCCCGTAACTCCTTTTTTCCCACTCCTCGAAACTTCTACCATCTTTGAACCAGCCCCCCACCCGGGACCCCAGCCTCTCAGGATCCCCGGCTCTAGGGGAAGCAGAACCTCCCGCCTGGCCCGGTGTGGGCAGAGCATGGACTCTGGGCCCCAGGCTGTGTAGAAGGCAACAGGTATCATGAATGGGAATGGAGTGAGCAGGGTGCACGGGCACAGCCTGAATGGGGCTGGTGAGTTTTATTATGAGGCTGTGGAAGGGGCTCAGAACCCCGGGGGTCTCCTGCTCTCACCTGCTGCCTTCATCAACCCCGCTCAGTACGCCAGCGTGCTGGATGGACGCTTCAAACAGCTTCAAGGTGAGCTCCGCGGGCAGAGGGGAGTAGAGAGAGGGGGTCTGGGGGTGTGGGAGAGGAGCCAGAGCCAAGATCACAGAGTGGAACATTTGCGTTGGGAGACTGTGTGCCAAGGGAATAGTTATATAAGTAGCCAGAAAATTCATGGATGCTGACAGCATCAGGAAAGGCTTGGACCCACTGGAAGGAACTGTGTGAGAGCGTGAGTGGGTGTGACCGCAAGGCCCTGCTGGGTGCGGTAGAGCGTGTGTGTTGCAGAGAATGCAATGAGCATGGAGGCAGCAGGCAGCGGGCGAGGCTGAGAAAGCAGCGTCTGTGTCGGCAAACCGGGAGGCCTGCCGCGCAGTCTCACTGACATAGTTCACTGTCAGTGGCTTTGGAGAGGAAGGCCTGCTAGGATAGTTGGAGAAGGACAGAAGGGGAGTGAGCCAGGAGGCTGAGGGGCCCAGGGCTTGTTTGTGTCACCCTGGGATTCTGAGTGGGTGTCTAAATGTGTGAGGAGGCAGTATGTGTGGGAACCGGGGAATGTGTCAAAGGGAGTTGGTATAGACAGGCTCAGGTATGTCTGAGCAGGCATGTGTTCACCTGGCACCAATCTGTCAGTGTATTTCTGGGAGTCACTGTGTTTTGCGTGTGTGTTGGGGGAGTCTATGGATGTGTGGAGGCCTTGTGAAGTTATCCTTTGTCTCAGTGCTTGGTTTTGCACACTTGTCTTCTAGCTGCCACTGTTGCCATGTCTTCCCCTTTTATTCTACCTGTGTGCCAAAATGACCTCACCCCCGTGTGCCTGGCATCAATCAGGACAGTCCCCAGGGATCCAGGAAATCCCTGAAAGGAGGCCCAAAGGCACCCTTGGTTCCGCAGGTGCTGCAGAGCAACAGGCCGTCCCGTACAGTTGCTAGGACCCTGAGTTGGCCCGGGTTCAGAGGTTGGAGGTAAAGACAGGACTAGACCTGGGTGTGTCACTATGTTTCGTGGGTGAGGTTCGTAGGAATGTGAGATTAAGGGATGAGTCTTTTCGGTTTCTGAGATGCTGGTGCTACAAAGGAAACAAAAGTGACTCTCCGGGCCCTGACTACTGGGACCGGCTCCTTGCTCTGGGCTCCTCTGGGGAGAACTGGCAGAAATCTTGGTGACCAGAGCAGCGTCCAATGGCCTAAGCCTCTTCCCTCACTTTGTCATTCATAACATTTTTAATTTTTCTTTTCCTCTGGAACCTAAGAGCATCCCTTCAGCAGCGGATCCCCCTGTGGACAAGGCAACAGGACGTTCCCTCATGTTTTTTGAGATGATTGGCACCTAATTCTGCCCCACCCCTACCACACACCCCGTTTCTTGGGCTCACTCTTTTCCCTGTTCCCAACTTCAAGACCTGGTTTTAGTTCTCAGCGTTGGAATGTAGCTGTCCTGGGATGCACCCTGAAGCCCACTGAATGAACCCACCCGAGAAAAGCCCATCTTTTCTATAAATTATCCCGGGAGAATAAGCTGACTCAGGTGGCCTGCAGCCTCTATAATATCGCATCCTTCCATTGGCCACTTGGAAGAGCTGCTGCGTAATTTAAGTCCACACCCTCCCCTTTGGAGAAGAGCCATACCACTGGCTGGGCCTGAGTGACTCTCGCTCTTTCCTTGGGGTTAGATCATACCTGAAGAACAGAAAGCCACCGAGGAGCCATTTCATGCCAGACATTATACACGCATGTCTCATTTAATCAATACAATGACGCACTGAAGAAGAAAGTAATAGGCCCATTTTATAGATGAGGAACGTGAGGTGCTGATGGATGAAGTCACAGCATTTCACCACTATCGTGACAGCACCCTCATCCCAAATCCCAGCCCTTCCTTGCATGTTCCACCGCTTCTAATTTCTTCCATTCTTTCTTCTTAAAACCTGTTTCTCGCTCTCATTTTGTTCTGTACCTTGTTTGTGAGCTTATTCTAAGTTCTCTATTTCCCGGCTTTCTAAGTTAGGCATTTTCCTTTTGGCCATCTTCCTTCCCCCTTCTCCTCCCCAGACCTCACTTCAGACTCTCAGATACCCCCCAACCCCACCAACTGGTGTTCAGATGCAAACACTGTACTTGAAGGACAGAAATAACTCCATGTTGCCACCACAGATGAGCGAGAAGCCGTGCAGAAGAAAACTTTCACCAAGTGGGTGAACTCACACCTGGCCCGGGTGACATGTCGGGTGGGAGACCTGTACAGCGACCTCCGGGATGGACGTAACCTGCTGAGGCTCCTCGAGGTGCTCTCGGGAGAGACACTGGTGAGCTGTGGTCACGAGGAACGGGGTAGCCTGAGGAACAGTGGTCAAGAGGACATGCCACGGGACAGAAGAGTGATACCGCAGAGCGGAAAGCAGCGGCTGCCCCCTGCTCAGAGGACAGTGTCATTTTGAGAGGTTTTGCTGTGGGATTAAACGGGAACATTGCTTCATGGAGACAGGAACAGTAGTCCCATTGAAAACATTTCTTTTCCCACCCACTCTTTGAGCAATTAATTCCCTTGGGAATCTTAATCTGGCCTCAGCCTCCTCTGCAACCTCAGCTTTGGCTCTGTGAACTTGGGCCCAACCCTGGGGCTGTCCCCGTGTTCCTGAGGGAGAGGCTGGGGAAGGTGTGCGAAGCAGGGCCCTGGGGGTGTAGGAGGGAAGGAGGAAGGAGGAGGCCCACGGTCCCATGCCTTTGTGTCCCCTGTCCCCCAACAGCCAAAGCCCACAAAGGGCCGCATGCGTATACACTGCCTGGAGAATGTGGACAAGGCCCTGCAGTTCCTAAAGGAGCAGAAAGTGCACTTGGAGAATATGGGCTCCCATGACATTGTGGACGGGAACCACCGCCTGACCCTCGGGCTGGTCTGGACCATCATCCTTCGATTCCAGGTACCACGGCCCAGCATCACTCAGCATGTGCTATGCACCTGGGCGCAGCGTCGCCAGTGGTCACTGCCCGTCCACGGTGCCATCCCACACAGATGGAGGGTCGAGAAGCCCGTATAGTAATCTGCAGCCGTTGTACCACGTCAGGGTCTCTCCTCATTAAATAGGGTCGAGACCAGTGTGGGTGTTGTCAAACTTCTGTGGCAAGTTCCCTGTGGCCTGGTCTGTGGCCTGGTCACGTGCAGCAGGACCACATGTCGGGCCACATGGGACAGAGCTTACAAACTGGTCCTTCGCCACTAAGAGTTTTAGAACTACATTTGGGGTCTGGTCGCTGGCCCGTTTCTCTGCCTCAAACTCTGCTGACCTCCCTCAAAAGAACAGCCACCCTACTCCTTCTTATGCTCTGAGCATAGCCAGTCCAGTGTCCTAATGCCATCACAACTCTCCCCATGTCCCCGGATGTAACCTCCTCTGCTCCTTCCAGCCCTAAGCGGAGCTCTGTCAGCTTCACTTGAAACCCAGCTCCCAGAATGTGTTCACTTGTCCACCTGCCATTCCCCGCCCGGAAGAACCCGCATCCTTCGCTTCGAGGCACTTCTACTCTTCTGATTTCCTTCCTACCCCGCTCTGCTGCCTCACTTCCCTTTGACCCGACGTTGTGTGGTCACTAGCCCAAGAGGAACGGTCCCCGGCCTCTGCCCCTGCACTGCAGTTATAGGAGTCTAAAGAGCCGTTTCCTGACTCAGTGTATCTCTGAGCATCTCCGGGAACTCCAGGAGCCCCTGTCCAGGGAGTGAAGGCCTTCCTTCCCTCACAGATCCAAGACATCAGTGTGGAAACAGAAGACAACAAGGAGAAGAAGTCAGCCAAGGACGCCTTGCTGCTGTGGTGCCAGATGAAGACGGCAGGGTGAGGCTGGCCGGGAGCGTGGCCTGGGAGGGGTGCATGCACTGAGGCTGTGCAGTAAAGGAAGGATGGGCTCCAGCAACCACAAGCTGGGGATCCGTCCTCGAGTCGCAGACCAGGGCCTGGACCTGCTCACTGTTTTTCCCGGTCTGTTTATAGGTACCCCAACGTCAATGTGCACAACTTCACCACCAGCTGGAGAGATGGGTTGGCCTTCAACGCCATTGTGCATAAGCATCGGTGAGGAGCCGGGTTTAGCGAGCCTGGCAGAGTTGTTAGGGGGTTAATGACCCAGAGGGGCGCAGAGACGAAGCAGTGAGACGAGGGAGCAGAGAAGAGCCAGCATGTGGGGGCTCCTGCCACACTGCAAAGAGGGCTAGTGAGGGGGTAGGAGCAGTGGGTGTGTGTTTGGGGTGCCCGGTTTTGGACAAAATGGAGTTGGTGACTTAGGGATAAACAGAGGGGTGGCTTTGCTTTTCCTCTTTAGGATCTTACGTGATTTTGATACCTTCCATATGCCCTCCCACCTAGGCCAGACCTGCTGGATTTTGAGTCCCTGAAGAAGTGCAATGCACATTACAACCTGCAGAATGCTTTCAATCTGGCTGAGAAGGAGCTGGGACTTACGAAGCTGCTGGATCCTGAAGGTGGGAAGAGCTATGTGAAAAAGAGGCTGTGGGGTAGAGACAGATGGGGTTTCTTTTGGGAGTGATGAAAATGTTCCGGAATTAGATAGTCGTGATGGCTGTACAACCTTGTGAATATACTAAAAAAAATCACTGAATCGTATACTTTAAAAGGGTGGATGTTATGGTATAAAAATTATATCTCAATTAAAAATAAAAAGCTGTAGGAAGAAAGGCAGCCCTGGGGTAGCAAGAGGCAACTCTGGGATAAGGTCCCGCCCCAGCCTCCCCATGGAGTAGCTCTGAGACTTGGCGCTAGTCGCTTGGCCTTTCTGTGGCTCAGTTTCCTCATCTTTAAAATGCGAAGATTGGTCTACGTGGTCTCTTAGGGCCCTTCTTATTCCAAAATGTAAAGGTCCTAAATTAAGCCACGTGACCTTGAGTTCTCACCAAGCACTTGGCTTTTATGGTCAGCTGAGCCTGCCAATTGGCTCCCGTGGTTCCGATCTTAATGCCGATGAGACTGGTAACAGCCATTGGGCTCTCATTTTGTACCTGGCACTGCGTTTGACGTGCTTTAATTAATTTAATTCTCACAACACCCCCTTTGAAATCAGTGTCATTATTACCCTCAGTGTAGGAAGAGAAGATGGGGGCCTCTAAGGGGAAAGTGTCTTTCCCAAGGTCGTGCAGCTGGTGGAGCTGAGGTTGAAATTCAGGCAGCCCAGCTCCAGAGCCTGTTTCGTCTCTGGGAGAGCAAAGAGCAGTCTTGGTGCAGCCAGAAAAGGGAAGGAGGGAAGGGCCCAGTGAGTTCCCTGCCGGAAACACTCCCTCTGAAGTTCACTGGGCAGATTTGGGTCTTGGTTATTTTCTCCTTGTTTTCCATCCCATCTGTAACCCCATCTGCTATGCTCTCTTCGTCTAGAACAGGGGTGTCCAAACTGCGGCCCGCGGGCCAACTGCGGCCCGCAATCCATTTTTTTATTGGCGCGCAGCAAATTCCAAAAATATATTTAGTTTACTTAAATAAACCAGGTGAGGCAATACGTACTTCACCTCGAGTGAGTGAGTGGCCCGGCTGTTTGTGTATTTTACCGCATCTGGCCCTTGGTGAAAAACGTTGAAAAAAGTTTGGACACCCCTGGTCTAGAATGATAAACATCAGCTAACGAGTGACAGAAACAGGCCAAAGATGAGGTTCCTTGGAGAGCATTTGAGAAGCATAGCTAGGATAAAGAACATTTAAGTACATCTAAGTATCCTATAACTTTCTGAGATGATTTCAGGGGCTCCTTGCCGCCTGTGGGCTTTCAGAGGTACTCAGGGTGGCTTCCAATCCCATAGCCTTCCCTTCAGGTAGGACGCAATCTGGCCTAATTAAGAGAACCCAGGGATGTCAAGTCATCATCCACCTTGGTCCTTGTGGTGGGAGCTGATTTGGCTTGAAGGACACTCGCCTCCTGGGGCCCCCAGCTGAACTTGGGGATTGAGGTCAGAAATAGCTGTGACTGGCCAGAAATGGCCCTGAGGACTGGCCTCTGTCCCTGCTGCCTGGGCTCCCTGGGCCTGTCCCTCTGAACATACGGGTTTTGGAGGCTTAGTTCAGACTTTCTGTCTTGCTGCCCCTGAATCTTTTGACTTCTTGCGCATCTTTACTGCCCATAAGTCCACGATCCACCCCCAAATAGGAATGTTGTTTCTTTTCTTGCCTTGCTTCCCCCAAACAGCTAATTTTGGTCTCTACTGGGAATGCTGGTGAAAGCCTCCTTGGACTTTATACTCTGTTTCTAGGAGAGGGAAAAAGAGCTTTTCATAGCCTTTTAGTCCATATGGTGTCTTGTCATTTTGCTCTGAAAGGAACTGGAACGATGTCAGCCTTGGAGGGCTGGGAGGGCCCTGGGATTGGGGTCAGTGATTCAAGTTGCAGGTGTCCTTCTGGGAGGCAGGTCTCTGATCTCTGCCTGACCTGCATGCTCTTTTTTCTCAGATGTGAATGTGGACCAACCAGATGAGAAATCAATCATTACCTATGTGGCTACTTACTACCACTACTTCTCCAAGATGAAGGCCCTGGCTGTGGAAGGCAAAAGAATTGGGAAGGTACTCTCCACTGTGGGCAGCAGGCGTAAAGGCCAGAGGAGGCCTAGCCTAGGAGCAGGGGCAGGGTAACACTGCAGGGCTGAATCGGGGAGCCCGTGGGCAGGACCCCACATCTCTGTCTTGCAGGTGTTGGACTATGCCATGGAGGCAGAACGCCTGGTGGAGAAATACGAGTCCCTGGCCTCTGAGTTGCTGCAGTGGATCGAGCAAATGATCGTGACCCTCAATGACCGGCAGCTGGCCAACTCCCTGAGTGGGGTCCAAAACCAGCTGCAGTCCTTCAATTCCTACCGCACGGTGGAGAAGCCACCCAAGTAGGTAACCCCTGGGCTGCACCCAGCTGCAACAGGCCTGCCTAAGTTAGGGCGTCCCTTCAGGAGCACGTTCTGACAGAACATAAGTGCAGTGGGAAGCTCATTTCCCTCAGCTCTAAGTGCCAGCAGCAGTTCCCAAATACATTTTTTCAATGATTATCCATTTTTTAAAAAGTCATGCTGTGGAAATGATTGCTAAGGTACGTAAAGTCAGTGCAGTCCCCTCAGATAAGATTATCGATCAGGGTCCCAGCAACCTAGCCCCAGCTCAGGGACAGGGTGGGGAGATTGGACCTATAGACAACACAGGAGTGAGCCAGAAACTTGTACGTTGCAGAGATTCTTATCATTTATATGTTTTAGCAATGAACTATTTGCAAGTAGGAATTGCTGTTTTAGCATACAGTGCATGCTAAAATGTCTGTTTTTCTGTAACTGAGCTCTTTTGGGGTTAATATGTTTCAGCTCCAAAAGGAATATTAATCCAGAAAACATCTGTTTCTGTACATTCCAGGGGATGATTTGACCCAGAAAATCCTTTTCTGGGGATTGAACAAAGATATAGCTTCAAGGATGTTCACCGTGACCTTTGTAAAAGAAAAATAAGTCACGGGACAGCCACTGACAATAATGTTGAAGAAATGCATTTATTGACATGGGAAGACGTTCACGACAAATAAGTGAAGAAGCAGTTTACAAAACAGTTATTTTGGACAGCGGAGAGCAAAGGGCTCAGCATCCGGGTTCAAAGTGCCTGAGTTCTAATCCTGGCTCTGTCACGTAGTGGTGATGAGTCATTACCCTCTATGTGCCTCAGTTTTCTCATCTGGAAAAAGGGGGTAATAAGGGAATGTAGCTCACAGTGAGAACTAAATGAGTGAATGCACGTCAAGCCCTGAGACCAGGGCCTGGATCACAGTGAGTGAGTCCTTGACAAATGATAGCCATGGATGTGATACGATCCCATCCGTGTAAAACAAATAGGAAGTATGTTTGTGCCAAAGGGTAACAGTGGTTGTCTATGTGTGCTTTTCTCTTGTTTTAAAATTACATTCTTTTGATTTGCCAGCATTTTCTGGCTTTCACGCAAAGAGCGTGGATTGCTTCTATGCAAAGCAAAAACAACACAGGACACTTCATTTTGCAACGTACAGTCCCTATGCCCCTAGTGGCCTTTGACTCTGACCCCAACCTGGCCTCCTGTCTCAGGTTCACAGAGAAAGGGAACTTGGAAGTACTGCTGTTCACCATCCAGAGCAAGCTGCGGGCCAACAACCAGAAGGTCTACACGCCCCGAGAGGGCCGGCTCATCTCCGACATCAACAAGGTCCACAGCCTCCCTTCCTGTCCCACAGGCGTCCCACCCTGGACCCCTGCCCCTCCTTCCACAACCCGACCACCCCTCCCTGGTGCGGATGTGACTCACACCGTCTCGTGCGTCCTGCACATCCCCCTTCCTCCTCCATCTGTCACTCCCAGTGGGTTCACATTATAAAATGATACCCCAGTCCCTTACCTTGTTCAGCCTGTCCCCGATTCACTTTCCCTACTTGAACTTTTTTCACAGACAACATGATAAGAGTCATGAAAGCAACAGGGCTCACCCACAGTCCCCCGCCACAAACAAATCCAGTGGTTTCTGTTGTTCCCTGTTCCTCTCCGGTCCTTGGCCATAAGCAGGCATGGTTTGCACGTGGCTCTATAGCACTCACGCCCCCGTTTCTCATACTTCCACGCGCAGGAGTCTAACTGACCGCATTCCACAGATCCACTAGACGGAGCTTCCCGGGGACGCATCATGTGCCCCCAGCCCCAGTGACCCCTCCCCACGCTCACCTCCTGAGCCTGGCCCTTTGGCGCTCATCCTGTCCCCTCCTCGCAGGCCTGGGAGCGGCTGGAGAAGGCCGAGCATGAGCGTGAGCTGGCCCTGCGCACCGAGCTGATCCGCCAGGAGAAGCTGGAGCAGCTGGCCGCCCGCTTCGATCGCAAGGCCGCCATGCGAGAGACCTGGCTTAGTGAGAACCAGCGCCTCGTGTCCCAGGTAGAACATGGAGGGGCTCTTGGCCCATCCAGGCTGGTGAGGGAAAATGGGAGAGAGTGTGGTGGATAAGGGCCCTGCCATGTGGGGAGCTAATGAAACAAGAAATCCATCACGCAGATAAGACCAAGGAACCAAGGGCCAAAGGCTTGAACGGGAGAAAGGGTTAGTGAGACAGGACAGACTGGGATAGAGAGGAAACTTAGGGCCGGGGTTGGCATCTTGCAGCAGAAGTGCTCTGGAGGGCAGAGAGGGCCAGCAGAGATGGGCTCCCTGAGCTCCCGAACCTCCCCTCCCTGCCCTGTGCCCCAGGACAACTTTGGGCTGGAGCTGGCAGCCGTGGAGGCAGCGGTGCGGAAGCACGAAGCTATCGAGACAGACATCGTGGCCTACAGCGGCCGCGTGCAGGCTGTGGACGCCGTGGCCGCAGAGCTGGCCGCCGAGCGCTACCATGACATCAAGCGCATTGCAGCACGGCAACACAACGTGGCCCGGCTCTGGGACTTCCTGCGGCAGATGGTGGCTGCCCGGCGAGAGCGGCTCCTCATCAACTTGGAGCTGCAGAAGGTGCTTCAGGACCTGCTGTACCTCATGGACTGGATGGGAGAGATGAAGGTACCAGCGGGACGCGTGTGGTGTTCTTCAGTCAGTCAGGACTGGGGGGGTATGTCTGGGGGTACACACACACCCCTTGCTCAGCTGATCTTTGTTCAGTATGTTCTAGTGCAGGCCCTGTCCCCAGTTCAGACGAACAGAGCAGACAGACCCCTGTCCTCCTGGGGCTCACATTCTAGTGGGAGGAGGCCGATGATGAAACCATGACCTATCAACACACAAAATAGCCGGTGGACATAAAACCTATGAGGAAACTGGAGCGGGGCCATGTGATGGAGTGGTCTGCAAGGCCTTGCGGAGAAAATGCCATTCAAGCTGAGCGCAGGATAACGCAAGGAGCCAGCACAGGGAGATCTGAGGAGAACACATTCCAGGCAGAAGGAACAGCTAGGCAAAGGCCCCGGGCCTGCATAGTGTGGCACGTTCGGCATGAGAGGGCGGGCCAGGCCAGGGGGACCGTAAGCACGGGGAGGGGGCAGGGAATGAGACAAGGGAGGCAGCGGCCAGCTCACTTAGGGCCCGACAGGCCTGGTCAGGGAGTTTGGATTTTATTCAAAGTAACACAGCCTCGAAAATGATTACAAGACCTGGAAAAGGAGAAACGTGATTCTGCCTTATGTTTTTAGAAAGGTCACTTTGACTGCTATGTAAAGAAGGGCTGTGGGCAGACAGAGTGGGAGCCGAGAGACCTGGTGGAGGGATAAGGACGGGTCTGGAGAGACGCTGAAGATTGCTGGGGTGCTGGGGACTGAGCCATGACAATAGGAGGATGGTGATAATTCTGGGGCCGAGAAGATGAGTCAGAGAAGAGATTCCAGGAGCAGGATTTAGTAAGATGGTTTCCACAGGAGGGGAAGGGAGTACAAAGAGGTTGGGGTGCCAGAATAGAACTGGGGTGTCACTATGTGTGTGGAGGAGGGCTGACAGACAGGAGCACGTGTGTTTACCTGGGTATGACACCTGGATCCGCCCAGAGATGTCAAGAGGTGCAGGTGATCCGGGTGGATGGAGAGAGTTTAGCAGATGTGTGGGTATCGGGGCTGGAAGAGGCCCTCAGATGGCATCGGCGTGCCGCATGTGCCTGGCAGGGCCGGCTGCAGTCTCAGGACCTGGGCAAGCATCTGGCTGGAGTGGAGGACCTGCTGCAGCTACACGAGCTGGTAGAAGCAGACATCGCTGTGCAGGCTGAGAGAGTGCGGGCTGTCAGTGCCTCTGCCCTGCGCTTCTGCGACCCAGGAAAAGGTGACATCTGGGGGGAGGAACTGGAAAGGGGAGGGGCTGGGAGAGAGAATAGTAAGAGCTGGAACAGCAAGACTGGGAAAACCTGGGGACAGGAAGGATGATGGGTGGATGGTGGGTGACAAAACTAGGGAGGGAGGCCTAAGAGAGTGGGGTTAACGGGGGATTCATAACCAGGGATGGATATGGGGGCAGCAGGAGGGCGGGGTCACAGCCCTGGACTCTCCACCGTGACTTTTTCAGAGTACAAACCATGCGACCCGCAGCTGGTGTCTGAGCGGGTGGCCACCCTGGAGCAGAGCTACGAAGCACTGTGCGAGTTGGCCGCGGCCAGGCGGGCCCGTCTGGAGGAATCCAGGCGCCTCTGGCGGTTCCTCTGGGAGGTGGGCGAGGCCGAGGCCTGGGTGCGGGAGCAGCAGCACCTGTTGGCCTCAGCCGAAACTGGCCGGGACCTGACTGGTGTCCTTCGCCTGCTCAACAAGCACACAGCCCTGAGAGGCGAGATGAGTGGCCGGCTGGGGCCATTGAAGCTCACCCTGGAGCAGGGCCAGCAGTTAGTCGCTGAGGGCCACCCTGGAGCAGGCCAGGCCGCCGCCCGTGCTGCCGAGCTCCAGGCCCAGTGGGAGCGGCTGGAGGCTCTGGCGGAGGAGCGTGCCCAGCGGCTCGCCCAGGCCGCCAGCCTCTACCAGTTCCAGGCAGATGCAAATGACATGGAGGCCTGGCTGGTGGACGCGCTGCGCCTGGTGTCCAGTCCCGAGCTGGGGCACGATGAGTTCTCCACGCAGGCCCTGGCCAGGCAGCATCGGGCCCTGGAGGAGGAGATCCGAGGGCACCGGCCAACACTGGATGCCCTGAGGGATCAGGCCTTGGCCCTGCCTCCCGCACTGAGCCGCACGCCCGAGGTGCAGGGGAGGGTGCCCAGCCTGGAGCGCCACTACGAGGAGCTGCAGGCCCGGGCAGGCGAGCGAGCCCGGGCCCTGGAGGCGGCCCTGACTCTCTACACCATGCTCAGCGAGGCCGGGGCCTGTGGGCTGTGGGTGGAGGAGAAGGAGCAGTGGCTGAACGGGCTCACCCTGCCTGAGCGCTTGGAGGACCTGGAAGTCGTACAGCAAAGGTAGGCCCCCTTACAGGCTCCCTCTGGAATGGCCTTATGAGTTGGGGGCCAGCGTGTGGGATGGCACGTCCTGCCCTAAACTGCCTGCTCTTGCTATATCCCTTTGAGTCTGTTTTTCGTTTTAACGAGAAATGCTAAACATACTCAGAAGTGGAAAACATTATGCAACAAACTCCTAGATACCCATCACCTGGGTTCAGTGATTGTCAATATCTTGCTCTGTTTGATTAATTTTTCTTTTCAAAAGCAAATCCCCAATATTATCATTTCATCTCTATATTCTCCAGGATGCGTCCTTTAAGAAATATAAGGAAGTATTCTTAAATATAGTAAATTATTGTTTAATTGTGTGTGGACTTAAAATAACTAAGGCTTTGAAGTTATAAACCTTTTAGACACTGACTGACCTCTCATGAAATAGTTTTATTTACAGAATAATAAGTCTTAAAGGACATTTTTCTTGTAGAACCACAATACCTTTATCACATAGAACAAAATTAGTAATTCCTTACTATTATCTACTATTCCATCTATAGTCAAATTTCCTGGTGGTTTTAAAAATGTAATAAAAGATTTCATGCTTTTTGTTTGTTTGTTTTCAAGTTATCCCATGACAAGGGTTGGCAAACTACAACCCTTTGACACCATCTAGCTTGCAGTCTGTTTTTGTAAATAAAGCTTTATTGAAACAGAGCCACACTCATTCATTTACATATCATCCTGTTGCTGCTTTTGCACTACGATAGAAACCTTATGACCCACAATGCCTAAGATATTTACTACCTGGCCCTTTACAGAAAACGTTTGCAGGCTGCTCTATGAGAACGTAAAATGTCCCTGGGAGAAGTTATGCTTCATATCTTTATCACTTAAATATTTTTGGTAATCAATTCATTTTAACACATATTAGTAGGATGGGACCCAGCTAGGCAGCTAAAGGGTAAGTCCTCAGAGGAATAAGAGAGATTCTGATAAAGGGGGGGGCCCTGTGCCTGAATTAGTTGACTTGTTGTGCAGCTGTTCCTGACCTTTAACTTTCACATCTTTTTTGAGATGATAGTTTTGCTAATTGTTTGGGGGGAGTTGGGAGCCCCCCTGGACCCACAGGTACTGTGAGCCTTGTAGGTAAGAGGTGCAGAGGCTCCTATAAATAAGCCTCACGTAGATGGATAGTTCTCGTGGTTGTCTGGGGACATGGGCAGGTACCTCGCAGCCTCCCGCCATTCATGTCCAGCTCTTCCTGCTCAGGTTCGAGACCCTGGAGCCCGAAATGAATGCCCTTGCAGCACGAATTACTGCTGTGAATGACATCGCAGAGCAGTTGCTGAAGGCCAACCCTCCGAGCAAGGACAGCATTGTCAACACCCAGAAGCAGCTCAACCACAGGTGGGTTGGGGAGGGCAGGACTAGAGAAAGGAAGCAGCAGATGGGGATGGCAACTGGAAGAGAGTTCTGTGGGGCATAGAATGGAGGCGAAAAATGAGGAGGGAGGGTGGTCTGGAATATATTGGGGGTAGGGGACAAAGAGAGATGAAAGGTGGGTAAAGGTCATTTGAAGAGTCTGGGGCCTGGACAGGGAGCAATCAAGAAGGAGACGAGAGGATGAAGCAGGTGGTAGAATACACCGAGGGAGAGAGGCAGGGAAGAAGCTTCTGGATATGCCTGGACAAGGCGGGGAAGCTGAGCAACTCCAGAAACCAGATCCTCCTTCTCCTGTCAGGTGGCAGCAGTTTCGGTCCTTGGCAGATGGCAAGAAGGCAGCTCTGACATCAGCGCTGAGCATCCAGAACTACCATTTAGAGTGCACAGAGACCCAGGCCTGGATGAGAGAAAAGACCAAGGTCATTGAGTCCACCCAGGGCCTAGGCAATGACCTGGCTGGGGTGCTGGCCCTGCAGCGTAAGCTGGCTGGCACCGAGCGGGACCTGGAGGCCATCGCCGCCCGGGTGGGTGAACTGACTCGCGAGGCAAATGCCCTGGCTGCTGGCCACCCCGCCCAAGCCCCTGCCATCAAGGCCCGGCTTGGAGAGGTGCAAGCCGGCTGGGAGGACCTCAGGGCCACCATGCGACGTCGAGAGGAGTCGCTGGGTGAGGCGCGGCGGCTGCAGGACTTCCTGCGCAGCTTGGATGACTTCCAGGCTTGGCTAGGTCGCACGCAGACCGCTGTGGCCTCTGAAGAAGGGCCGGCCACCCTGCCTGAGGCAGAGGCCCTCCTGGCCCAACACGCAGCCCTGCGGGGAGAGGTGGAGCGGGCCCAGAGCGAGTACAGCCGGCTGCGGGCCTTGGGTGAGGAGGTGACCAGGGACCAGGCCGATCCTCAGTGCCTCTTCCTACGACAGCGACTGGAGGCCTTGGGAACCGGCTGGGAGGAGCTGGGCCGCATGTGGGAAAGCCGGCAAGGCCGTCTGGCCCAGGCCCATGGCTTCCAGGGCTTCCTGCGGGATGCTCGCCAGGCTGAGGGCGTGCTCAGCAGCCAGGTAAGAGCCCAGGGCACGAAGTCCCAACCACAACCATGGGGGCTGTGAAGGACAGTGGTGGGTGGGGAGGAGAACGCAGCAGGTGGGGTAGTTGAAGCAACAGGAAGGGCAGGAAGAACATGTTAGAAAAATACGGAAGTGAAAAAAAAAAAGTTGTAAACATACCAAAATGATGTAAACTGGCTTGTCATATAATTATTAAAGAAATTGAATCAATAGCTAGACATAAGATGGAACAGGATTTGGACTGTTCCAGCCCAGCTCCCTTCGCCTTATAACTTTCTGAGACTCGGTATAATCAGGGACCATCTGCCCCTGTCTTCAGAGCTGGATGGTCTACGCTGCCCGTCTCCGGTTGGCCTCCAAGTCTGAGATGTGCCCTTTGGATAGGTCCCTTCTGAGAGGCTGAATTGTGCTGTGAGAAGTGAGCTTGCCACCTCCCCTCCCACACAGGAATATGTTTTGTCGCACACGGAGATGCCGGGGACACTCCAGGCTGCTGATGCCACCATAAAAAAACTGGAAGACTTCATGAGCACCATGGAGGCCAATGGGGAGCGGATCCGCGGGCTCCTGGAGGCTGGGCGCCAGCTGATGTCTGAGGGCAACATCCATGCCGAGAAGATCCACGAGAAGGCGGACTCCATTGAGAGGCGGTATGCTGGGGACAGCGGGCAAAGGCGGGGCCCGAGAGGGAAGTAAGTGAAAACAGGATGGCCTCGAAGATGGAGAACACGGCAGTCCGACTGACAGATGGGGGTGGGGAGCTGACAGAAAGTAGAGGAGGAAGAACCCAGTGGTCAGAGGGGGCCCAAGCTATGGGCTGGGAAGTTCCGCCTCCCCCACACTAGGGCGAAATGAAGTCTACCAGGATCGCTGGATGCTGACATAGGATTCCTGGGTTGTCTTGTAGTGTTCCCGGAAGGCACTGTTTCATAGGAGGAGGACTGAAGGCTTCTAGTTTAGTTAGAAGGTCATAACCTTTTCAGAGCAAGTTCAAGAGTTACACAAGGGGCTGTCATTACAGACACGGGAAGAATCAAAAAGCGGTGCAGCAGCTTTTGGGCCGTCTTCGGGAAAACCGAGAGCAGCAGCATTTCTTACAAGATTGTCATGAGGTGAGGCTCTCAGTTTCCCCACATCCCCTCCGACATTCCCTAGTCATCCCTTGCCCACAGGGTCCTGGCCCTTTGAGCCTAAAATCATCCACTATGGTGTCTGCTGAGCATACGAACCCCTGCATGGCTTCTCCCCACACCCACCACTATTCCTGGCTCCCCTTACCCACTCTATGCCTCACGCTTCCCTTCTTCTGAAATATACGGCCTTCCTCCATCCCTGCTCTGTGTTTGGTCCAGCTGAAACTCTGGATTGATGAGAAGATGCTGACAGCCCAGGACGTGTCCTATGACGAGGCCCGTAACCTGCACACCAAGTGGCAGAAGCACCAGGCGTTCATGGCTGAGCTGGCCGCCAACAAGGACTGGCTGGACAAAGTGGACAAGGTGAGCGGTGTGACAGGAGCAGCAGGAAGAGCACCCATGGGGCCTCTTCAGGGCAGGGTCCTTGCCACCATGCAGGGGAGAATCCTAGCTTCAGGATATGGCTATTTCAGGGTTAGAGGTCATGGGACCTCCCGTGCCAAACTTCCAAGGTGGAAACTTACGGTCTGAGGGACAAATGTGTCAGGTCTATGGGACAGTGACTTCAGAACTTTGAGCAAGTACTGATTGATAGGGAGCCAAACTGCAGTTTTGGGTCAACACAATAACTATTCCTGGGCCTAAAGTAGGATGACACTCTTCAGCAGGGGTCAGCACACTTCCATAAAGAGCCAGATGGTAAATATTTTAGGCTTTGCAGGCCTTACAATTTCGGCTGTGACTGCTGAACTCTGCTACTATAGTGCAAAAGCAACCATAGGAAGTCCGTAAATCAATGAGTGTAGCTGTGTTCCAATAAAACTTTATCTATAAAAACAGGCAATGGGCCACATTGCTTTTGAGTCTTGCTGTTCCTGATATTTGGTCCCCCACCCAGCTCTTTTTGAAGAGCTGAGCAGAGGTAAAACTTCATTTCTACTCAGCAAGTATTCCTGGACAAATTATATGCGCTGAGCACTCTGCTAGATGCTGCAAAATACATAAAAAAAGACACCTCCCTTCTCTCAAGGGCATAATGGTTGGGAAGAAGAGGAGAGTAGTGTATAGTCAGTGTTTCCATTTGTTCAGCAAATATTTACTTGGTGCTACTATATGCAAAGCCTTGTATTAGTCACTGAGCGGGAACAAAGGTGATTCCATTGGAGGCTCCACCCTCAAGGAATGACACGGTAGTCAGGATAGAAGACATCTACACAGCTAGATAAATTAAGTCCAAAGCAGAATATGACAAGTGCAGTAAGAGAGAGCCCCATAAAGCCTGGCCACTGAGGACGAGGTGTGGGAATCCCAGAAGCAGGAGCCTCCAGGGCAGTCCATGAAGGACGAGTAGAATTTGGACAAGCATAGATACTGGAGGAAAGATGTTCCTAGGTAGAGAAAACAGTGCAAACAGGAAACCAGAGGTGTGGAAGTGGTGGGGTGTCTGTATGGGAGTAGGGAGTGAGTCAGTCTGGCAGGAACAGGGAATGGTTGAAAGGCCACCATGGAAGCTAAGGTGGGAAACGCTTGCTGTGCCAGGTCATGATCAAAACCGTGGTCACCATGTAAGGACTGTGTGTCAAAGTGTGGATTGTACTGAAAGTTTGTGAAGTTACCCAAGCCGTGCTGGATGCTGATGCTCTTCATCCTGGTGGCCATGTGTCTTGCTTTGTGTTCCTCTAGAAGCAGACCCTGAAACAAGGCTTCCAGAGCAGGCCACTTAAATGGGAGGTGATCGGAGGAAATACCAGTAGGGGTGTGGGGAGATGAGACGGAGCAGGGAAGGTAGTCAGGAAAGGGTTCACTACCATGCCAGTTACTGCAGTGGGCAACTGGGGCTCAGTCCTAATGGGTCACCCCGAGGCGGTGTCGAACATCAAAGTTATCCCAACCAAAGCACAAGGGTTTTGACTGTTTGTCCACCATCGCCCTGTCTGTCACTGGTTCTGCGGACGGTAAGGACAGGAACTCTTTGGCACTTCCAGCCTGCCTTGCAAGCAAGTCAGGAGCTCATGCTTCTCACACCTGCCCAGAAACAAAAGTCCTCCAGCAGAAAGGCTGGGAATGGGGTGACAGGTAAGACTCACTTGCCATAGGTCAGGTGAGGGATGAGGAGCTGAGAAACATGGAATGCTAGCAAATAACACGAGACCACACGCTCTATAACACTAGAAACCACGAGCACGAGGGAACTCAAAATAGGAAAGATCGCAGTAACTTCTTAGTTGAAATGAGGTTTGAGCTGGACCTTGAAGGAAGAGTAGGGTTCGATCATCAGCGAGGAAGGCAAGTTTCAAACCTTTGCGAAGAGCATGTTAAGGAGAATGCACCACAGCTTGGAATTATTGTCCACACTTTCAGATCCCTACTGCCCTGTAAGTCCCTGGCCTATAAAGTTCAGTGGTGTCTAATTCTGACATTCACACTTCTTTGTCCCACCACCCAGGAAGGGCGGGAGCTGAGCCTTGAGAAGCCAGAGCTGAAAGCTCTGGTGTCGGAGAAGCTGGAGGACCTACACAAGCGCTGGGACGAGCTGGAGACCACCACCCAGGCCAAGGCCCGCAGCCTCTTCGATGCCAACCGGGCCGAGCTGTTTGCCCAGAGCTGCTCTGCCCTGGAGAGCTGGCTGATGAGCCTGCAGGCCCAGCTGCACTCCGACGACTACGGCAAGGACCTCACCAGCGTCAACATTCTGCTCAAGAAGCAGCAGGTGCGTGAGGGGTGGGGGGGGGAGGCGGGGAGGGGATGAACAGCTGAAGAGAGGAGGAGGGAGCCCGTAGCTCTGGAGATTGGGGAGCCCATTCTCAGACCTCGCAGACATTTTTCCTGGTGTTTCTCAAGGCAATTCCCATGGGCCACCCGATCAGAATTTCTAGGAGTGTGTATCAATCAGAGTCAAGTCGGGAGACAGAAATCACACTCTAACTTGAACAAGGAAACTTTAGTGAAAAGAAGTATTCATTAGTAAAAGGTGGTTAACTACCGAAGGGGAAAAGAGAACTTCCAAGCAAGGGTCAGAAAATGTTTTCCTGTAAAAAGCCAGACAATAAATATTTGGGGCTTTATGGGTCATAAAGTCTCTGTCACAACAATTCAACTCTGTCCTTGTATGGTAAAAGCAGCCCCAGACAATAAGTAAAAGAATGCTGTGGCCGTGTGCCAATAAAACTTTATTTACAAAAAAAGGGCAGGGGCTGGATTTCCTGATCCCTGCCCTAAAGAATACAGGAATAAGAAACGTAGGGAGCTGCTATACCTCTAGAGCTGAGGAGGGGTGCCCCTCAGACCTTGTTGGAGAGGGCAGAAGCCCACTGATAGCGTAGAAATTTGCTGGGGTTTGACAGACCAGAGAAGGTCCAAAGCTGGCACGCCGAGGCTGGCTAGCAGGAAGTTGCCACTGGGATGCTAGCAAACCTTGCTGGAGGGTGACAGCCACTGGGTCTCCACTCACCATGGGCAGTTTTGCTGTAGGAGCAAGGAGAAGAGCGCAGTGGAACCATATATAGAAGCCCCTTCCTCTCCTGTACATCCTGGTGTCCCTCTAGCGCCCTCTACTGACAAGGCCTAGCATTGCACCAGCTGGCAAAGGAGAAAGGTTTACAGGACAGGGTCCAGTTCCACCTCCTCAGAACAGACAAAGATGGATTTGGGACTGAGGCTGTAAATTGCTAACTGGCGTGGTTAACATGCCTTCCCCACTCCCAGACTCTTATGTATATTACAGCTTGAGATCCACTGATCTAACTTGAACAAGGAGATACTTTTCCTGGAGTGAACCCCAGGATAAGAAATCATGATGGATTTGATATTGACTAGTGTCTCCTCTGAGTTTAATGACATCTCCTTCCTCTTCCGGGTGGGCAGATGCTGGAGCGGGAAATGGCTGTGCGGGAGAAGGAGGTGGAGGCCATCCAGGCCCAGGCAAAAGCACTGGCCCAGGAAGATCAGGGTGCAGGGGAGGTGGAAAGGACCTCAAGAGCCGTGGAGGAGAAGTTCAGGGCCCTCTGCCAGCCCATGAAGGAGCGCTGCCAGCGCCTGCAAGCCTCTCGAGAGCAGCACCAGTTCCACCGGGATGTGGAGGACGAGATCGTGAGTCACTAGGATTGGGGGTGGGGTCGGGTCATCACCCTTGCAAAGTGCTCCCTGCCTTGTGCTGAGGAGATGTCAGCAGTGCTGTTTTCTCTTCCCTTGGCCATTGAAAATCCACACTCTAGGGACACTTGGGGATGCCCTCTAGGTTCCTTTACCCCGGAATCAGAGATGACCATTTCCTAGTATACACAAACCAGGAGCCCTAGAAAACCCAACCCCTAGCTCTTACGTTGCCCTCAGGACCTCCACTGATCACCCCCCCCCCCTTTCTCATCCAGTTGTGGGTGACGGAACGGCTACCCATGGCTAGCTCCAGGGAACATGGCAAGGACCTGCCCAGTGTCCAACTCCTCATGAAGAAAAACCAGGTAAGGCAGAGACTAAAGGCAAAAGAATAGGTCCCAAGAGCCTCCCCAGACATAGAAGTTTGTTTCTTTTTAAGACCTGAGGTTTCTCTGGCTCCCCCTCGAAGCTGTAGGGAATCCTAGACTTCAGTGGTTGGCCTTTCCTCACCTCAGGAAGACGGGTTCCCTTGGTAGAGATTACGGGGATACAAAGGGCTTCACCATCAATCACATCACTGGGCCAGAAGGGAGGGGACGTAAGATGATTCAGGAAGAAAGAGAAGCAAGTATGTGGGGGGATTAATATTGAGTAGGTGTAAGCTGAGATGGAGGGTGAGGGGGGTCCTTGGCCAGTCTTCCAGTGTTTCCTCTTCTGTTGCTGGGGACAGACCCTGCAGAAGGAGATACAGGGTCACGAGCCGCGGATTGCAGACCTAACAGAGCGGCAGCGTGCCCTGGGTGCGGCTGCAGCAGGCCCAGAGCTGGCCGAGCTACAGGAAATATGGAAACGCCTGAGCCACGAGCTGGAGCTTCGAGCAAAGCGACTGGAGGACGCCTTGCGGGCCCAGCAGTTCTACCGCGACGCCGCCGAGGCAGAGGCCTGGATGGGCGAGCAGGAGTTACACATGATGGGCCAAGAGAAAGCCAAGGTGAGAGCTGGGGCAGAGCTCCGGCTGTATGGCTGCTGCTTTCCTCCGCGTGACCCCCACTCCCTGATGCCCACTGGCCCATCCCCCAGGACGAACTGAGTGCCCAGGCGGAGGTGAAGAAACATCAGGTATTGGAGCAAGCCCTGGCCGACTACACCCAGACCATCCACCAGCTAGCAGCCAGCAGCCAAGACATGATTGACCACGACCACCCAGAGAGGTGAGCACAGCGGCGGCAAGTGGCCAAGACCCTGGGCTAGCGGGGTGCCAGTTCCCAGAAGGTGCGAGGATTGTGGAGCCTTCCGTACTACGTGTGTACAGAAACATCTAGAAAGCTTGGGGCTTGGCAAGCAGTGGGGCGGCTCAGGGGGACAGGACTCTGCAGAAGAGGGTGGAGATCACAGCGATGGATGCTAAATCCTACGGTGGTTCCCCCGCCCTGCCCCGCCTCATAGCACGAGGATATCCATCCGCCAAGCCCAGGTGGACAAGCTGTACGCCAGCCTGAAGGAGCTGGCGGGGGAGCGGAGGGAGCGCCTGCAAGAGCACCTACGGCTGTGCCAGCTCCGCCGCGAGCTGGATGACCTGGAGCAGTGGATCCAGGAGCGCGAGGTGGTGGCAGCCTCCCACGAGCTGGGCCAGGACTACGAGCACGTGACGGTAAGTGCAGGGAGGACACCAGCCACAGGTCAGCTCCTGGGAGAGGAGTAGAGAACCCACTGGGAGATTAGGGCTCACCCGGGGCTGAGTACCAAGGGGATCGGGTGCAAGACCAAGCGGAGCATGTACGAGCATGCACTGTCCTCCCGGGTCTGGAGGTATTTAATTCGAAGAATCGTGCAGAAAGGGGGATGTGGGGCTGCACATAGACTTGGGCAAAAAGGAAATTCCCAATCAGTCTTTTCCAATACCGTGTTTCCCCAAAAATAAGACCTAGCTGGACCATCAGCTCTAATGCATCTTTTGGAGCAAAAATTAATATAAGACCCAGTATTATATTGTATAAGACCCTGTCTAATATTAAAATAAGACCCGGTCTTATATTAAAATAAGTCTTATGTTACATAAGACTGGGTCTTATATTAATTTTTGCTCCAAAAGAAACAGTAGAGCTGATGGTCCACCTAGGTCTTATTTTCGGGGAAACACAGTAGAACTCGACAGACAGTATAGGGTACCCCTGTGTGAAGGCTAAAAATCCCAAGTGCCCGCACGGCCTTTGCTGGAGGCCAGGGCGTCAGTCAAATCCAAGATCACTGTGAATCAGCTGCGTCTGCTCATGAACTCAGCTGAGCTGGAGAAAGGTATTTCAGGCCACGTAGCCCAGCGGGGAGAGAGGTAGGTCTCAGTTTGGGGTGAGCGGACTCTTCCCATTAGTGTCACAGTGTATGTGCCCCTGTTCCCTCCACCAGATGCTCCGGGACAAATTCCGAGAGTTCTCCCGGGACACAAGCACCATCGGTCAGGAGCGTGTGGATAGTGCCAACACATTGGCCAACGGGCTCATCACTGGGGGCCATGCCGCCCGGGCCACTGTGGCCGAGTGGAAGGACAGTCTCAACGAGGCCTGGGCCGACCTGCTCGAGCTGCTGGACACGCGGGGGCAGGTGCTGGCTGCCGCGCACGAGCTGCAGCGCTTCCTGCATGGGGCTCGTCAGGCCCTGGCACGGGTGCAGCACAAACAGCAACAGCTTCCAGACGGGACCGGCCGGGACCTCAATGCTGCCGAGGCCCTGCAGCGCCGCCATTGTGCCTTTGAGCATGACATCCAGGCCCTCAGCGCCCAGGTCTGACCTGAGCATGGGAGGAAGGGGGTGGCTTGGAGGAGACCTCGTGGGAAAGGTGTGGGGGTGTTCTCAGAAATGCTAAGGGGATGGCATCCCCGGGAAGGCCACTCAGGGATGAGGTAGAATTGCTCCAGGTAAACATCGCTGGCCAGCGGACATCTGGCCACTGTGTTCGTACCTTTAATGACAGGCCTTCTCGAGGGCCCATGACATTTTCACATGGCCCCAATGGCTAGAATATTCTTAATTTTGTATGAAAAATGCACCTGTTGATCTCACCTCTTGGTTAGAGCCGCCACCCAACTCCCTTTTTCAGGCTGAAAATCTCACTCGAGCAATCTTTGAGGTCCCTCACATCGTGGACAGGCCTCTGACAGCCCAAGTGGCTAATGACCCTTTCAAGGGGTTGTTCCCCGCCCCTCCCCCAAGCTAAACCCGAGCCCCCAGATGAGACCCAATGAGTATGACGGCTTGCTCTGAGCACCAGCCATCACCTTTCCCAGCCCCCGACCCTCTGCTGCTCCTCCTGCTTCTCTGGCTGGTAGAACGGACAGAGGCCAGGACTGAGCGAGGCTGTAGCTCCCCAGAGTCGCCAGCTTTGCCTGACTGTGACTCGGGGCCCTGCAGGTCCAGCAGGTACAGGACGATGGCCGCCGGCTCCAGAAGGCCTACGCCGGAGACAAGGCCGAGGAGATTGGCCGCCACATGCAGGCTGTGGCCGAGGCCTGGGCACAGCTTCAGGGAAGCTCTGCCGCCCGCCGCCAGCTGCTGCTGGACACCACGGACAAGTTCCGCTTCTTCATGGCTGTCCGGGAGCTGATGCTGTGGATGGACGGGGTGAATGTGCAGATGGATGCCCAGGAGCGGCCCCGGTGAGGACCATGGTGCCCCTGACCTGCGGGGGTTGTGAACCAGCGTCTGGGATCGGGTTGTGGGCAGCGGGTGATACGGTCTCTGTACCACCAGGGATGTGTCCTCTGCAGACCTGGTCATCAAGAACCACCAGGGCATCAAGGCCGAGATAGAGGCCAGGGCGGACCGCTTCTCCTCTTGCATTGAGATGGGGCAGGGGCTGCTCGCCAGGAGCCACTACGCGGCTGAGGAGGTGGGCGAAGCCTGGGCACAGCCGGGTCACCTTCCCGGGGCAGGCCTTAATGCTGATTTCTCTGAGTCTTTCTGCTTCTTCTGGTTCTTTCTTTACAGAAACCTTTCACTCTCTCCCCACCTCAGTGCTGTTCAGGGATTTCCCCATTCCATCTCCCCCCGCCAGAGCTATCTGCCTCTTGAAATCAGAAATCACTAATTCCTCTGTGTGAGTTTCCCGGGGACCCTGAAAAGGCCCAGCTGGGTACTAACTCACATTCCGCACCCCCCAGATCTCAGAGAAGCTGTCTCAGCTGCAGGCACGGCGCCAGGAGACAGCTGACAAGTGGCAGGAGAGGATGGACTGGCTTCAGCTTGGTGAGCCACTCTGGGGACCAGGAAACTGGCTGAGGGCACCAGGCCCTGGGAGGAGGGACTGGGGGGTCTTACTCCCTGTAGTTCCCAGAATAAGTAAGATCAGGAATCCTGGGCATGGAATTCAGGGTGCCCACTCTTGGCACTGCCTGGCTCTGCCCTGTGCTCCTGCTGTGGGGCAGAAGCTTTCTGTGTCCCTGTCCTGGAAATGCTGTGATTACAGTGCCCTGCTGGTGCCCCCTCTGACCTGCCATCTCCTTGCAAACCCCCCACCCCTGCAGTTTTGGAGGTGCTCGTGTTTGGAAGAGACGCAGGTATGGCAGAGGCCTGGCTGTGCAGCCAAGAGCCACTGGTGCGAAGTGCTGAGCTGGGCTGCACAGTTGACGAGGTCGAGAGCCTCATCAAGCGGCACGAGGCCTTCCAGAAGTCGGCAGTGGCCTGGGAGGAGCGTTTCTGCGCGCTGGAGAAGCTCACTGCGGTGAGGGCCACAGGACCCCAGGAAGGACCCCAGGCCGCTGCCCCAGGCCTGTGCTCTCTCCTGTTGGAAGAAGACAGTTTTTCTCTTCCTATTGCACCAGCACGTGAGCCAAGTGCCATGTTGTCACCATAGCTTCAGGGGTCATCAGCTCCCTGAGTGACACTGAGACACCATCTCCCCCATTCCTTCTAATCCCTACCTTCTTTTAGAATTATAGACTCCATTCTGTTTCATCATACATTTCAGCTTTCCCCAACTCCCTGGTCCTCTTCAATGAGACCTTCCATGCTCTGACCTCAGAATTTTTTGACAGCTGGAGGAGCAGGAGAAGGAGCGGAAAAGAAAGAGGGAGGAGGAGGAACGGAGGAGACAGCCCCCTGCTCCAGAGCCCACAGCCACTCTGGCCGAAGGGGTCCTGGTGGACAGGCAGGCAGCTCCTGATGCTTCCTGGGATGGGTGAGAGCTGGGACACTTGGGGGAGGAGGATGAGGCTGAGCCTGAGCAACCTAAGGACTTGTTGTGTGTCACCTTCTGCCACTCCAGAACCCACCCCCGGCTACCAGCGTCCACACAGCCAGCCAGCATTAACGGAATCTGCACAGATGCAGAGTCCCCACAGGTGACCCCCGCTGCCCCGTGTGCCCCCATCCCAATGTTAGACCCCCTTGCACATCCTTCTACAGCTTCTTGTCCTTGTAGCCCCTGTTGGAACAACAGAGACTTGAGCAGGGCAGCTTCCCAGAAGGGCTTGTCAGTTCCTCCTGGAGATATGGGTGTCGATATCTGGAGGGACAGAGGGGTAGGGTGGTGGGGACATGGGGTACAGGAGAAGGCAGAGGCTCAAAGGAAACCTGGGGAGTGGAAGGACCAGCTCTTGAACTTCAAGCTTCATGACACCCAGGCTAGGTAATTACCACCTCATCCTTTGATGCAGACACCGTTTTCCCCACAGGAGTCTGGCGCAGGAGACGAGGCCAACGGGCCACAGGGAGAGAGGCATACCCAGCCACAGGGCTCGGCCCCTCCTGTCATGCCCCACAGCAGGTCATCCGAGTCAGCCCGGGTTGCCACCTTGCCCCCTCGAGGCCCAGAGCTCTCTGCCCAGGAACAGATGGAGGGGATGCTATGCCGCAAACAGGAGATGGAGGCCTTCGGCAAGAAGGCTGCCAACAGGTACGGGTCTGGCCACGCAGTGTCTGTGGCCTCTCCAGTCCCTGCCTTCTGAAGAGGCTTGCCTGGAACCTCTTCCTAGATAGAGGAGGGAGGGTACCCTGCAGGAGGGATGTCGTCTGGGAAAGGGGTAGGACCCAGGAGCAAAGTGGGGCCTCAGGAGGGCATAAAGACAACGGGCCTAACGGCAGGAGTGGCACTGGAAGTCCTAGAATACCCAAGCTCTTCCCAGGGTTACCAGCCTCCCAGAAGCTGGTCACCTCGTCACCTGCACTGTGTCCCTCCCAGGTCATGGCAGAATGTGTATTGTGTCCTGCGGCGTGGGAGCCTTGGCTTTTACAAGGATGCGAAGGCAGCCAGCACAGGAGTGCCATACCATGGAGAAGTGCCTGTCAGCCTGGCCAGGGCCCAGGGCAGCGTCGCCTCTGATTATCGAAAGCGCAAACATGTCTTCAAGCTGGGGTAGGAACGGAACCGTGCTCTCACGATGCAAGGGGAAGTCAGAGCAAGACAAGATGAAGGGTAGCCATGATCTTGGTTCGGAGGGGATTGAGTTACAGGGCCAGGCCTTTGGGGACAGAGATGTACAGGAGGGAGAGGGGGCAAGTCTGGTTGTGTCACACTGAGGGGAGTGGGAGCCTCAAGGCTCAGTCCTGACGGCGGATGACGTCAATGAAGTCAAGCTGACATTATCCTGGAGAAGCTATCTGCAGACAGGGTGCTGGCACGCCTCTGCCTCCAGGGACCTCCAAGGGCTTGCCCCTGCCTGCCTGCAAGCAGCCAGAGCAGGAGGCACGGCCTGGGATGGAAGTGAGCTCACCCTGGTCCTCCACAGCCAATCAGGAAGGATTTACACAGTCCTGGGAATCTGGAGAATGTGCAGGACTGTCTGATGGGCTCGAGGGCTCCGCTGGCGCGTTCTCCAGCCTGGTCTCTGGGTGGATCCCCAGCAGGGATCAGGCTGCTCCAGATTCTCAGCTCCGCCCTGAGGTTTCTTTTTCTCCCACAGCTTACAGGACGGAAAAGAATATTTATTCCAAGCCAAGGATGAGGTGAGCTGTCCCCTTCTCTCCCCATGTCCCTATCTCTGCGTGGCCACTCTAGAACCCTCCCGTTGCACATTTCCCTTTCTTCCCTCTCCTTTCTCTTTTCCTTAAGTGTCTCATTCTTTGTAATCAGACAACCCACAATGATGCTAACTAGGTATTGTGAGTGAAGGCCACACAAAAAGATGTTCCCTATCTTAAGAGGTCTTTTTGTCTCTAAGGAGATGAAATAGTCAGATCGTTTTTCTGCCTCCTCCTCTTCCTCTCCCCCGGCTGCCTCAGCAGCGTCCCTGACGCTGACCGGTTGTCTTTCCATGTTCCCTGTAGGCAGAGATGAGCTCGTGGCTGCGGGTGGTGAATGCAGCCATTGCCACTGCGTCCTCTGCGTCTGGAGAGCCTGAAGAGCCAGCAGTGCCCAGTGCCACCCGGGGCATGACCCGGGCCATGACCATGCCCCCAGTATCGCCGGTCGGGGCTGAGGGGCCTGTGGTACTTCGCAGCAAGGACGGCAGAGAACGAGAGCGAGAAAAACGCTTCAGCTTCTTCAAGAAGAGCAAGTAGTTGGGGGCAAGACTCCCAGGCCAGCTCCCTCCCTCTGTTCAGGAAACTGCCAGGGACTGTCAACAGGGACCACCCTCTTGTCAGACAACTGCCTGCTGCTAGGGTCTGTTGCCAAGGTCAGCCCATCACCAGGAACTGTCTCTGGGGACAAATCAGTGTTCCCAAGGGCAACTCTACTCTTCTCCTATTTAATTCCAGACTGGTGGTGGGACCCAGGCAACCCCCAATTCCACTCCCCCCAACTTGTTCCTTCTTCCCCCAGCCTTATGCCTCCGTCCCCACCACAGTGCGGACAGTGCCGCACCCTCAACGTAGGCCATGGGGGGAATGGCGGCCCCCGCCTCAGGGTCGTTCTCCCACCACAGCTAGGGCACGCCGTCTGGTTCCTTGCCCCTGGGGACCAGCCAGGAACCTCTCAGAGCTGAAGCAGGACCTGGGGGCAAGATTGTCAGATGATGGAGTCAGAGACGCCGAAGTTCCCCGTTCCCGTCCTTCCTCATCCTCTGACTCGAGTGGCCACTCCATCTCCAGCGAGTCTCAATGGCTTCCAGGTGTGAGTTGTTCAGGGGCAACCACAGCCTTGAGTCTGGCCAAGGAGGTGATTAAACAGCTCAGCTTCTCTTACTGCCTCTGGGTGTCTTTGCTTTCCTGACCACAAGCCTCTCGGTGCCCATGTTCTTCCCTCTGGCTCTGGTCTCCTGTGTGTCAGGTTTTCACTCGGCCCCCAGCCTCCAAGCCCTCAAAGAACCACATTATTCTGAGAGTCGCCCTACCTTGATCTCATTCCCCCATGATGATGACCTTCGGTTTGCTGGGTTGACGAATGTCAAGCCTCTTTTTAGACCAAAGGAGTTCATCATGGGTCAGGATGATGTTAACACGCAGTATTCACGTTAAAAAGCAGTGAACAACTACCTCCCTGGAGCACAACTTTCTCCACTCTCGATTCTTTCAACAGTTTCAAAAACCAAAGACGGAAGAGCATTGCCACAACCTCGTCTCAGCCCCACAGTGGAGAGTGGAGCAGATGGGAAGGGGGGTGATTACTGACCTCACCCCTGCCTCCTCCCCAGTGGAGGATAGAGGGAGTTAGGACAGGGATCAGCTAAGACAGCAGGTTCCCAGTCCACTGACCAATAGAATGACAGTACCCTGGGGAGCCACGAGATACATCCTAAGTGTGTGAATACACAAACACACAGGAGAAGATTCAAGAGCTAATGAAGTACAAAGAAAAGATTCTCCCTTATCTCTGGCTTTGGCAATTGGAGGTTTTGAGGCAATCGTCTTTGTCCTGGTGGCCTCCTACAGTAGAAAAGCTTTGTCCTTTCACTGTTCCCCGTACATACACAACCATTTCTTTTGGGGTCTCAGAGAATATCTTTCCAGGAAAGCAGCCCTGTGTTCAGCACACCCCCGACTATCATCAGCCATGACAAAGACAGGGTCAGGTGTGTACAGGCCCAGGACTAGCACAACACAGCCCCAGAATGGTCTCCAACCATGAGATCTGGTAGACCAGGTAGCCCACAGAATAATTATCCCTCTCTCTTAAGAAAGCACATTCAGAAATATTCACAGTAATCATGTAGATAAATGTAACCTATCTGTCACAGGACCCAATGGAGTAATACGTCAGCACTACAATTGTCTCTTTTTCAGGTACAACTAAATTTTCCACTGTGAAGGAAGAGAAAGTCATACATTTTGGAGTGTTCAGAGAATCTGGGTATTTACATTCCAAGATGGCAAGCCTGGAGATTGGGGGAAAGTAATATTTGGAAATTTTAGACGGAACCGTATATGGGTTGGGAAATTAATGGAGAAATTATCACGTTACCATGTAAAATGTACGTGTAAATAGGCCAGCCAAGTGAAGGTCCTGCAGAATGCAGTCAGTGGAGAAGGAATGAAAATGTGCTTTGAGCCTCATCTGCAGACACGTGGCAGCTGAATCTCCCTGGGTGCATGAATTCTTAGCATGAATCCTTAAGGACAGTACACAGAAGATGATGAGCATAATGTCAGAAAGTCTTGAGAGACACCTCCAGATATGAATAGAAGAAAAGTCCCAGGAAAGATGACAATGGAATGCAGAAGTGGGATATGTGACAGGTTAAAGCACAAAAGTACAATAAAGCAGGCACCATAAATCCATGGGGAAATATAGACAGATAAAAATGGATTCATTATTTAGAGAAAAATATGTTTTCATTCTCACCTAACACCACCTCTCAGGGTGAAACTACACGCTGCCCAATACGGTAGCCGCAAGCGACACGTGGCTGCTGAGCCCTTGAAATGTGGCTGGTCTACACTGAGATGTGTTGTAAGTGTAAAATGCTGAAGGATTTTGAAGACTGAAGAGGACAGGAATTTAAAATATCTCAAACATTTTTATATTGATTACATGTTGAAATGATATTTTAGTGATGCTGGGTTTCAAACGGATTAAAGTTCAACTGTTTCATTTTACTTTTTAAATGTGTTTACTAGAAAAAAATTTTTTAAGAATTTTTATAAGAGTTTATTTGAGCCAAAACTGATGACATATGCCAGGGAGCAAGATCTCAAATGCACCCTAGACATTTTTAAATTACATATGTGGCTAACCGATTTCTATCTGGATAGCACCGCTCTAAATGGACGGTGAATGTAAAAACATGAATGTGAAAGGTAAAAAGATTAATGTTAATAAAAGAAAATGTAGGAGAATATATGTGTGACTCGGGGAAAGGAAATCTTACGCAAAACTTCAAAAGCACAAACTTTAAAAATTGATTAATTCGATTACATTAAAAAAGTAAGGATTTCTGTTCAATGAAGGGTTCCAGGGACAAAGGTAATAATTTGGTGGAATGAGAGAAGATACTTGAAACCAATAAGAAATTAATATGTAGAATATATGAGAAAATCCTGTAAATTGACAACAAAAAGGAGACTGCAACCTAACAAGAAAAATGGGCAAAAGCTATGAATAGGAAATTCAGAGAAGAGTAAACCCAAAAAAATTAACAAGAAGAGATGCTTAAAATCATTAATAATCAGATAAAGTGCAAATTAAAGTAACAGTGATAACATCATTTTATATCAGATTGGCAAAAATTAGGAAACAGGATAATGTCAAACATTGGCATAGACATTGAGATAACAGGGTCCTTCACGAGCTGCAGGTGGGAGGGTAGCCTGGTACAATTTTTCCAAGTTAGTTCCATGTATGTACCCTATGATTCAATAATCTAGCAATTCCACCCCTGGGTTTATACCCTCCCAAAGTCTCACATGAATCCATTAGGGCACTAGTAATTAACATAGCGATGTTAACTGCAACCTTGTTTATCATGGTGGGGAGTTTAAGGCAACCTGATGTCTGACACCCAGAAAAGGACAGGTAAACTATGGTGGTTGCAAACTGGAGTATTACTCAGTGATTAGCTATCACATCGCACTTGGTGAAAAAAAGTCAGAAACAACAAGCTCTACAACACAATTTACATAAATTAATTTACTCAAGTGCACAATCGTTGGACCTTGTTTGGAGCCATATTAGAAGAAAACAACTATAAGAAGACATATGCAACAATCTAGGGAAAATTTGAACATAAATATTAGATAATATTAGCATAGCATAGAGCTGATGTTTTAGTTAGAGGCAGATAGTGAATTCCTTATAGGTGAAATGACATGTCTGGGATTTGCTTTTAAAAACACCAGCCCCCACCCCCAAAAAAGTGGAGGGGCTAGATGAAATAGCAAAACGTTGATAATTGTCAAAGCTGGGTAAAAGGTATATAGGAGTTCATCATATTCTCTCCACGTGTCTTTTTGAAAATTTCCAAAATAAAACTTTTTTTAGAAACAATAAAACATTTTTAAATGGAAAAAGCAGATATGCACTAAAAAGAACCTTGCAAGAACACAAAATAATACACATTAAACTCATTAGAATGGTTGCCTATGAGGAAAAGGGAAAAGAGATAAAAGGGAATCAATAAGAGTAGAGAAAGAGATGGGGGGAAGGAAATGGTGCAGTCAGAACTAGGAGAAGAAACAGTATAAAAACGGAGGAAAAAAGGATGGTAAATGAAATGAAAATTTTAGAAGGGTGAAAACTTAAAAGGATATTAGTTCTTTGGCCTCAGAAAATTCTGGGAATTGGAGAGGATAACAGAATCCAAAACACAGTGTATCAAGGTGGGTGATAGGTTCAGACTCTCCATTTGTGAAGTCAATATAGTGAAGATGAGTGTAAGCTATTCCAGAAATGGGTGAAGAGGTCCCTAAACATATTTTGAAAGTCTGAGTGTAGACAGAAACTGGAAATGACCAAGAGAAGAAGGGAAGGGGAGAGGTAGATAGAATTAGGCGGGAGACAAACATGAGTGTTATTAAAATTGCAAGGACGGTGCCTCTTCTGAAATGGCTGGGAAGCAAAAAGAACCCAGTGAGAAGAGAAACATATCAAAGTAGCTGGGGGGAAGAGGGCAGCCTCAGGAATTTGTGCCTGATGGTATCAGAGAAGCTTCTGTGGTGACACCACAATGAGGAATGGTGACTGACAACAACCCTGGCATGCTTTACTCAGAGATAAACTCAGTCCATCAATCTCTATAAACGTCTATTCTTTGTTCAAGGGTGACAGTGAGTAATCCACCTAATAGCTTCCCTTTTGCCACCAGGGGGTGCCCTTGAACCACAGCTGAATTTTGAATGCTAGAAAGTGCCCCTAGAATCACAAGTGCCTAGTCCTCCAGCAGCTTGGTGTAGACGTGGAGACCCTGTCCCACACCCAAATCAAGGGACCTGTCTAGGCCTTTGCACCAAGTATTCCTTTGGCGTACTCACCATGGACAGGAACTGTGAAGGACACACCGTGAGCTCTTACACTCTAGCTAAAGAGAAAAACCAGCCCACGTACATGCACGAGCAAACAAAACATGACTAAGGGTAGCCTGGGTAGAATGCCTCCTAGGGCTATCCCAGCTCTGCCATCGTTGGTTATCAGTTTCCTTACCAACGAATAACACGTTTGCAATGAAAATTTTTTAGATGTTTAAAGCTCTACAAAAAAATGACTAGATTCGCTTAAAATGTGGCGCGTCTGTATTTCTAAATGTCCCAAGCTGCCATAGAGGTTGGCCAGCCCACTAAGTAAACCTTTTAGGGAACCCAATGAGATAACCCTTTCTCCTCAGCTGCCAGCCCCTAACCCCCGCTGCGGCAGGCCCTATAGCACCACCCATTGTGATGGTTAGTGACAACCCGGCCTTCTCATTTCACTAAAGCAGTGGTTGCGTCTGGACCCCTCCTGACGCGTGAGCGCCGACCCCCACTCCTTCCACGGTGGTGATTGGCTAACCCGGGCTGGGGGCGGGCGGACCTCCGCTCCGCAGCGCCGTCACCAGCTGGCCCCGCCCCTGAATCGGGGCAGCTGGGAGCTGAGCCCCGGGCAACAATTTACATGCGGTCGTGGGATTGGTCGCCCGGCTCCTGCGAGGGGGAGGGAAGAGCCAGCGCACACTCGCGCGTGCGTGAGCTGGCGCGCGAGATAGGGCCCGGTCGCGCCGAGGCTCGAGCGGCCGTCGCCATTTTGTAGGGTTCTCTCTGACGCGGGAGCCGCCGCCACCACCGCCGCCGCCCGGAGGTGTGAGGGGGTCTTGTGGGTGTGTGGGGAGCTCGAGGGCGGGCCGGAGCGGGCCAGGCCGGGCCTCGGAGGGCGAGGATGGCCCCGGATTTGGGTTTCTCCTCTGGCTGCGGGAGGTCCCGGGAAGACAACGGGAGGAGGCGGGGCCGGGTCCCCGGAGGGGGCGGGGCAGGGGTCGGGTCGAGTCTTTGTTGGGGCGAAGGAGCTGGAGGTTGGGAGGCTGGGGGGCTTCCAGGATTGGGGCGAAAGGAGCCTTTTTATTCTTAGAGTATGTTCATAGGTGATACCGCACGGAGGAGAGGTACACAGATTTCCCTCCAAAATCTTGTGACCAGGGACATTCAGATATATGCCTCTTGCCTCCTGCTTGGGCTCTTCTCTTTCCTTCCCCCCAAAGAGTATTTTAAGACGTGAAACTGCTAAACTAACCCTGTTACTTAAATGTGCCTCATTTCACGGAGATGATGGACAATGCAATGCTTGCGGCCCCCCGACCTCCTGTTTGCGTGTCACACACAGTTCACACTACTCCTTAACAAACCTTTCTCTCAATTGAGAAACAAAATAACGGATGTCTGTGTGAGGGACTTGAAAGTGCCAGGAACTTATTTGGAGGATTAAACCAAATGCAATGCACTGGAATTGCGGGCTCCACCCCTAACTTGTGGAAATCTTGTTTCTCCCCTCTCAGGCTCTTGTCAGAATGGTGAAGCTGTTCATCGGAAACCTGCCCCGGGAGGCCACGGAGCAGGAGATCCGTTCACTCTTTGAGCAGTATGGGAAGGTGCTGGAATGTGATATCATTAAGAACTACGGCTTTGTGCATATAGAGGACAAGACGGCGGCCGAGGATGCCATCCGCAACCTGCACCATTACAAGCTGCACGGGGTGAACATCAACGTGGAAGCCAGCAAGAATAAGAGCAAAGCTTCAACCAAGTTGCATGTGGGCAACATCAGCCCCACCTGTACCAACCAAGAGCTTCGGGCCAAGTTTGAGGAGTATGGTCCAGTCATCGAATGTGACATCGTGAAAGATTATGCCTTCGTACACATGGAGCGGGCAGAGGATGCGGTAGAGGCCATCAGGGGCCTTGACAACACAGAGTTTCAAGGTGAACTGCTCTGGGGTCTGGGTGGCAGAACTGAGTGGGGTCTATCTAGCTCAAGGCACAGGCAAGAACATAGGGCCAGGGGGCTGGCTGGGTGGTGTCTTCCATTCTATTTTAGCGGGAAAGAATAGAAAGATTGTATGTTTACCACTCTTAAGCGCAGTAACTCTTGGAGAAGCAGATACTTCCCCTTTTCAGGTTTGCCAAGATTTTCAAAGGCATAGAATCACAAACTGAGTTACTGTATCCTTCAGGTTTCATTCATTTGAGTGCTATTGGAAGTTTAACCTGCCTGGGCAAATGCCTCGTGGGAACCTGCCTCGTGGGAAAAGGGAGGATAAATTCTGTGGCTTACCTGTTTCTTTCGTTTTGACCAGAAAGCCTTCTATTTGAGAGTTCAAATGCGTAGGATTTATACTCTTTACTGCCTTGGGTGATGGGTTGTGGTGGGAAAAAAGAACGGGGAGATCTGGAGGAACCCCTGTATTCTAAATCTGGGTGGTGAACCTGGATTTGGGGGAGTACCTTCTGAGTGTTCAAATTTGTTCAGCCTGTGAACTAGACAAGCACAGCCAGAAACCATGCCATGGATTACAGATGCTCCTCGACTTAGGATGGGATTATGTCTTGATAAGCCCATCAGAAGTGGAAAATACCATAAATCAAAAATGCGTTTAATATGACACTGTAGAGTATCAGTTGTTTGCCCTCATGATCGTGGGGGCGACTTGAGCGGTGGCTCGCCACCACTGCCCAGCATCACCAAAGAGGACAGTACCACGTATCACTAGCCTGGGAAAAGATCAAAATTTGAAGTGCAGAATGCATATTGCTTTCATACCATCATAAAGTGGAACCATTGTAAGTCGGGGACTGTCTGTATTCTGCTCCACCTCTTATTTATTCCTAAGGGAAAAGAGAAATTTGTAAAAATATTAGAATGAATGAGAAGGATGGCCCTGCTTCTTCTGAGGAGATTCCGGTAAGATATTCTAGTAAATAACATGCTGTTGATCTCAATAATAAAGGTACATATGTTGTCGTTACTACCACAGGAGGTTGTCTGAGGACTCGAGAACTATACTAATATGGTAGCTACTAGCCACATGTAGCTATTAAATTTAAATTAAATAAAATGTAAAAATCAGTGTCTCAGTTGTACTGCAGACATTGCAAGCACTCAGAAGTCACATGAGGCAAGTGGCTACTGTCTTAGTGCAGATATGGAACATTTCCATCATCAAAGTTCTGTTGGACAGTGCTGTTCTACAAGTTTTTATGTCTGACGGATCAATGTAGTGATCCACATGATTTAAAACATCGTCGGAAAAGGAAAATCTCGTTTTTGTTGACAGTATCATCTTGGATCACACATTTACTGCCACTTTTCAGGTTCACAAACTAACACCATATTTTGTCTGGGTGCCACTAAAAGGGTTAAGTACTTAAGGGGCCTCTGCTAAACCTAGGAAACAGAAAAGAAATGGAAGAGGAGACATTGACCAGAAAGGGGTGAGAGAGTTTGTAAATAGTGGAGATTGCAGATGATGCCTCAAATATCTCTGGCTTCAGCCCTTGGTGACCTGGCATTTAGCTAGTCTCTAAAGCGTAGGGCAGGTGTTGTAGATAACTTGCTACAAAGTCATGTGACTTTGGACAAGTATTTTAACTTCTCTGTGCTTCATTTTCCCCACTTATAAAAGAGAGTTAATGATCCCTGTGGTACCTTCCTCACACCACAGGATGGTAGTAAGGCTAGAATGAGGGGTAATAGATGTGAAAGTGTTTAGACAGTAGAAAGTGACGAAAGGTTTGTTCCCAACAATGAGTGTGTTTCGGTTATGGTTAGAAAGTTACTTAAAATGCGATAGTTAGCTTTTCTTCTTTACATTTGTTTTTATTTTGTTATTTTGGAAAGCTTGCACATCAGACAGCTTTAAAAATATTCTTAATTATTTTCATTTGATGGGGGAGGGAATCATGAATGGATAGTGGCAGGGTTGAAATGGAGGTTCTCTTGACAGGTAACAAGACGTGTAAAAGGAATGCAGCTAAAGTGAGGTACAAACTGCAGAGATATTTTAGTAGTGTAATACTGCATGTCCTTACTTTTTAATATACAATTGAATAAAAGGATGGGGCAAAAGTATGTATATGGAAGTCAGTTAATTGGGGAACGTTGGCTTAGAAGGAGTGCGTTTTAATAAAGCAGGTTTAATTACTTTAGGAAGTGGATATCTGACTAATGCTGTAATCCATTAGATTTTTTAAAATGTCATCATTAGAAAAGAAAACTCCTTTATTTGGTTTTCATATTCTTAGCTTAGCCCCTCTGGAGAAACCCTCTACCCCGAGTTACACACAGACGTTTTTATAACTAGCTTTTTTCTCTCCAGATGGTAAGAAAGTTTAGCATTGGAAAAGTCGCAGTTTTACAGAAAATACAATCTAGATACCAACTGGTTACATTTTTCGATAAAGCCTTTTCAGCTATCTAATAAAGGTAACCCTTGTTCCCTGGTGGTCTAGTGGTCAGGATTCGGTGCTCTCTCATAATAAAGGTAACCCTTAAGACTGCCACTTTGGGCATCTTTTGAACCTTTCATATGTTAATGGCTGTCATTGTATGACTTCTTACAGGAAGTAGCAGAACCTGAGTTTACCTGGGTCTTTCAGGATCCGTTTCCTCTCCACACAAACCATAGTAAACTGTACCCCTATTGAGATAGCAGACTGTTTGAAGACCTTAAAGAAGCTGTTCCCAACTAACAATTCAGGCAACTGAATTGGGAATATGTAAGAGTTCGGGTGTCTCATCTTTCCCCCAGTATGTAAATAAGCGTTAAATTGGAGTCTTGTGTGTCAGCTACACCCTCAGCTTTCTCTGGACCCTGGCATGGGGTAGGAGCTCAGCAGTTAGAACCCCACGTTGCCCACCTCAGCATTTTAATACTCTTTTCTGTTCCAGCTTTCAAAAGAATACACTTTTATTGGGCTGCTTTTCTGGTAAATGTTGGCAGCGCATTTCAGTCATTTTTGGAGGTCTCAGAAAATCGTTAAACTTTTGACCTCTCCAAGTATAGGAGAGTGTTAGAATTTAACTTTCTTTCAGTTTTCTTTGTCGTTGGTTACCTAAGGTAATAGAGAAGGACAGTATTCTTCAATTATTAAGAACTTTAGGAGATTTAAATTAAAAGCCTAGTTTACAACCTTTGGAAAGATTGTGTGAAAAAAACCTATCACTTCTATTACAGATCTTTTAGTTTCAGGTAAAAAGTATTTTACTAAATCCTTTTCACAGCTACTATAGAGGTAGATTTTGCCACAGATGTTTATAAACGGGATTCCACTCTAAATAAAGCAGGCATGAAGATTGGATGTAGTAAATAAAACATCAAGGAAGAATCATTGGGTTTTGTTCCTGGGCTGTAAAGAGCAAGTTAAACTGAAATTTCTTCCTTAAAAATGTACTATTAAACCTCTGGATTGGCTGCTTTTTAGATTGTCACGGTTACTGCGACTTCAGAATTGGAGCACAGTTTGTCTGTGTCACACATTAATGTCACCATGCATGATTGAAAGGCAATTAATTTGTAGTCTTCCAGTCCAAATTATAGGGATAATTTGTGATACAAATTGGGGCAAAAATCTGTGTTTCTGTTCTAGGCATAGTTAGCACGTGGCCCTTCATAAGTTCTAAGAATTAGAATGGGAGTGTTTAAATCTCCGCACACAGTGGGATGGCTAAATGCTGCGTTCAGAGAACTATTGCCCTTTGGTATCTGTTGACTGTATCCGTGGTGACGGTGGATGCTGCCTCTGCTAGCAGCTGGAAGTCAAAAGCTGAGCACCTTTGTTTCTGCTAAAGAAAGGGTTTTAAGTTGGAGGGAGCAACTACTAGAAACTGGGGTGGTAGGAATCATAGAAACTGGGCAGAAATGAGTTTGACTAAAGTGATACTACACTAACCCGCTCCCCTCTCAGGGTCAGTGCATGGCGCTGCTCTGGCTGCCGTCCTGATCGGGCTGTTTCCAATGGTGGAGCGCGAGGCCTCCTATCGCATAACTGCATCCAGAACAAGGTCTGTTAAAGAGAGCACCTGCTGATCGCGGAGGGGGGATTTGTGCTGAGCAGCCTCTGAGAGTGATGCGAAGCCCCTGTCTCTACGTCTGTGCTGGCTGCCTTTTGGCTACAATTTGAAAAGCATTGACTCGATCTCCAAAGTCTTAATGCAGTTTGGGACTAAATACTGCCAAGAATACTCTTTTTCTCAAACTGCTTTTAAAGACCTTGGATGCTTCAAGGATTCCTGGGCTTGGTGGCACACAAGCCCAGGGCAAAGATTGTTTCTTCTCTTAGCTGTTCCTCATGCTGGTCATTTCCTGGAAGTATGGATGTGGCTTGTTTGTATGGGTGCCCAGAGGTCTTCAGGCAAATGGTGCATATTTCTAACTAAGAGATGACCCCCTATAAAGAACTGTAGGCCTTGTGGCAGGATGAAATGCTGATCATTTCATTACATGGAAACACACTGTCCCTAAGAAACCAGTACTGCTTCGCAATCTTTCTAATTCTTCCTGTTGAGACACCTTGGTCAAGTAGTTTTCTTTTCCACAGTAGGCATGGATTCACCCTTGCTGAAAAAAGTGGGGAGGTGGGTTGAAATCTGGAGGGTCTTGTAACTCCTAGATGTACTGAAGATAAAGCAGATGGTGAGCCAGGCATGATTTGTGTACCCAGCATAGCCTTCTGTGACACCGCAAAAATGGCTGGAGGAGACAAGACGGACTGGAGTTCGCTGTGGTCTTTACGCTGCAGTGAATGCTCAGGCCTGCATGGCCCTGAGGAAATCGGAGAGGTTGGTAAGACACTTTCCAAATCTGGCACAACTGGGCTTTGTTGGATATCTGATTTGGAAAAATTGGCAGGTTTTGAATCGTGAAAATTTTTCAGTCTTAGCAGTAAAAAGCAGAAACTTTCAATTTGTGTTGGGGCGGGGGAAAGGAAACTTGCGAAGAAAGAAGTAGGAGGGAATCTGGGCTCCTCGGTAAGAAAGTATTGACTGGTCTCTGAGGACTCAAATTTTCTAGCTCTTAACCTGTATTAAAACTTCAACTTCTTTTGGGGGGGGATTGCTGAAATAGGGTCTCAGGAGTGTGTGTATGTATGTGTGCCTTATGCCAGCCAGCTTACTTTCATTTGGGGAGGATAAAGAATGTGGATGAGTTGTAACAAATCTTATATCTATTTCCTCAAGGCAAACGGATGCACGTGCAGTTGTCCACCAGCCGGCTTAGGACTGCGCCCGGGATGGGAGACCAGAGCGGCTGCTATCGGTGCGGGAAAGAGGGGCACTGGTCCAAAGAGTGCCCAGTAGATCGTTCGGGCCGCGTGGCAGACTTTACCGAGCAGTATAATGAGCAGTACGGAGCTGTGCGTACACCTTACACCATGGGCTACGGGGAGTCCGTGTATTACAACGATGCTTACGGAGCGCTCGACTACTACAAGCGTTACCGCGTCCGCTCCTACGAGGCAGTGGCGGCAGCAGCAGCAGCTTCTGCGTACAACTACGCAGAACAGACCATGTCCCATCTGCCTCAAGTCCAGAGCTCAGCTGTGACCAGTCACCTCAACTCCGGCGCTGTGGATCCCTACGACAGACACCTGCTGCCGAACTCCGGTGCTGCTGCCACCTCAGCTGCTATGGCTGCTGCCGCTGCCACCACTTCGTCCTATTATGGAAGGGACAGGAGCCCCCTTCGTCGTGCTGCAGCTGTGCTCCCCACAGTTGGAGAGGGCTACGGTTATGGGCCAGAGAGTGAGCTGTCTCAGGCTTCAGCCGCTGCACGGAATTCTCTGTATGACATGGCCCGGTATGAGCGGGAGCAGTATGTGGACCGAGCGCGGTACTCAGCCTTTTAAAGACTGGAGGTGAGAGTGGGGTGGGTGTGGCTGAGATCTGTTTAGTTCCCTTGAGAGAGACCCATGCTGCCTAGAGGAAGCCAAAGCCACCTGTTTGCTGTCAGGACAGGAGTGTCCAAAAGGTGTAAATTATGTGTTAGTCTGAAATAGGCCTCTAGCTTAAGCCAGGGGTCCACCTGGCCTATGGAGGTTTTAGGGTGAGTCCAACCATCTTGATCCTTCTGAGAGAACAAACCCAGTGGGTTAGAATATTGTTCTCTAATCAAGTGTAAGCAGATCTGGGTTACAGAAACATCGTTGAGAACTAACATTTGTTGAGTGCCTTCTGTGTATATTATATCATTTAATCTGCACAATAAGCCTTTAAGATATTTTCTTTTTCACAGAGAAGGGAACTAAGCCTCAAGAGAGGTTAAGTCATCTGGTAATTGAGAGGTTGAGCCAGAATTCCAACTCAGGCCTGGCTGACTCCTGAACATATTCTCTTTCCACTAAAGTCACTGTGGTGTAAGCTGAAGAGTACAGGTTCAGGAGTTAATAATGAATGTCACAGTGAGAATCTGAACTGTAACTTTAGACTTCCCATTTGCTAATAAAACTACTACTTAGGTCATGAGCCTTTATCAGAGGAAACTTTTCTAATATACAGCTATAAGTCAAATAAAAGTCCTATAAATTTTAGGTGTTTAGTTCTAAGACACTGGCTTGAAAGAGGAATGTTTTGATGCCACTGTCCCAGAGTTCTTTCCTTGTTAGTATTCCAGAACATTCTCCACGGGCACCGAAGTCAGATTTCTGCATAGCCAGTGATGCTATCACGTAGAGCTTGATGCTTCCTGTTTTTTCCAGCAATTTTTGTTTTGTTTCTTGTTTGAGGAACATTTACAGAACTAGATAAAACAGGTCGTTTTTAATGGGCATAAAATCCCATTAAGTGGTGACCCTGGAAATTTAATGTTTCCTACTTCAGAAAACATCCCAAAAGATGATGAAGTGGTAAGAAGAATGAGGAGTTTCTAGAGATTGATAAATCTCTTAGGCTGAGTGGAAATGGCATGACTACGACTTTTATTCTCATGGTGGTCCTTGTACCTTGAAACTGAGAATCCCTTGAAAGGGATACCTGGTGGCGAAGTTCAAGTTAGTACCACTGAGTTTCCAGGGTTCCTAACTTCCCTCTTTGGTGTATGTGTAGATGGGGATTTGCCGATTTCATAGTGAGAAGCAAACAGCATGAACTTGCGATGAGTTCTATCCTGTATGACCACGACAAGACTGGTGTCTCCTGGGACCATTGTGCAGCAGTGTGTGTTCATGCGCCTGAAGTAGATTATCTCACAGTGTGTGAAATCTGCCATTAATTTTTACTTTTAATGCAGCTGAATCTGCCATGAAGTGGGATGTGCCTCTGAAGTCAGGTGGTATCATCAGATAACTTCTGTCCTCTCGAATGTTTCAAAACAAAGTTAAATATTAAATTAGTATATGTGGTCTTTAAAGGATATTGACTAGGTATTTTAAAATGAATTTTGACTGCAAGCAGTGGTTGTTCAACTAACCTCTTTTTAGTGATGACTTTTAAAGAAACTTACCTTCCAGGTGTGAACCTCAAATGGACTGAATAACCCTGAGTTGGTTGCAGTCCCAGGAGCCTGATGTTAATGAGGCTGCCAGGATGAAATACTCCAGAACTGTTGGGGATCCAAATTCGGGTCTCACCCTAGCACAACTGATTCAAGAACGTCACAACTTTTGAAGTCGATTGGCACAGATCAAGACCAAGATTTGGCCCTTTGTCTGTAATAAGTAGAGGAACTTGGTGTGAGTTAATTTTTTTTTTCCCCCAGCCATTGGTGTCTGGAGTTTCCATCATCAATGGAAGAATTAGAGAATTTTAGGATTTCTTCTTTTCATTTGGTAAGGGAAATGTGGTCAATTAGAGGGATTACTAGAATTAAGGCTCTAAATCTATGACTGTATGACATGTAGGTATGTTGGAGGGTAAATGAACCACTCTTTGATACCCTTTGTGACTGTCATTTTTGAAAACTTGTTTACTATGAAAGATTAAAATGAAACAAATTCAGAATAGTGCAGTTGGCCACATTTGAGATTTTGGCATTTTCTGCTTTTTCTAGACCCCCAAATTAAATTACGGTTTTTGATGATATCTGTATGCCCTTTGTTACAGCAATAGTAGCCTTGTATCACAGAGGTTGTCTTGCCTAAAAGATGGCTAAGAAAATGAGAAAGATGTATTTGTCACCAACGCAGCAGTCTTCCAGATAGATTGCTTCTTGTTCTATATGTAGCTATAAGTAGATTCCTATATAGTCACAATAGACTCCGGGGTAATGACATGGGATATGTTTGATCCAGTCTGACTTGGTTTTGTTTTGTTCTTTGTTCTTTTCCCCCTGGAATGCAGGACAGGACCAGGGCCCTTGTACTCGGAGCCAAGCTGCTCTCCAGGCATTGTGTAAGCCTCTTGTGTTGTGCTCTCTTTCAGGTAGGATAATTGCGGACTGAACCCTCGGGCTGCGGTCATATATGAGAACTTGCTCCGCGCGGTCCCTTTTGCCGGGATGTTTCCATTGCTTCATGTTTCAGTAAACAAAGGAATTTGTGACCAACTATGTTTTCTTTCTTAATTTAATTCTAAGTTGACTTTTTCTTTCCTCCTGATACAAGTCTCTGTAGCCTTTCACTCTGTTCCTTATATTCTCAGCCTCTGAGCAGCCCTAGGTAAGGATTATGCTGACACCCCCTTTCCTGTACAGTGGAACCCCTCTTATCTTGCTTTCCTTAGGAGTTGAGCCCTTCTCTCTGTCCACCTGCAACATCTCCTTTCCCTTTAAAATGACCATGTAGTGGCAAGCAACCTTTTACTCTTCTCTGTTAGCTCTGGACTCTAACATTGAAGCTGATCTTCTGAATTTGCTAGGACCGTTGGGGTTTCTTGTGGGGGGGAGGGGGTTGTTGTTTTGTTTTGTTTTTTTTTATGTCTGACCTGTGATCGTGGTACAGCATTAGCTGAAATTTAGTCTTGTTTTTACTCCACTCCTCCCGCTTTTTTTTTTTTTTAATATTTTGACAAATAAACGTTTCTAACACTTAAGTATCTTTTTGTGTTTGTGTGACTGCTATTTAACCAGTATCTTCTGGTTCTTTCTCAGTTGTGCTCAGACTACAAAATTTAAGTGAATCGATGTCTGAAATCTAGATGTAGAAGGAAGGATTTAAGGAGATAGGTAATGTGGCCTCGACAAAGGATTGAGAAAAATTAGCCAGCATCTCGAGACATTGATAAATACGCTCCTTCTTTCTAAATACCAGAGCTGCACTTTCCATTTGAAAGGCTAGCAAAACCAGGTTAGTAGTGACAGAAGGGGGCCCTGCAGACAGTAGGAACCCTGTATCAGGAAAAGGTGGAGCCAGAATATCACCAAGGACCTATCAGGTTGACTCCATTTGACTTTATAGTATGTTTGTTTAAATTCACTTACAAACTATTTTAAGAGTTCTCGCTTCCCAAGGTGTTAATATTTTGCTAGGATTCGACTTTGGCTAAAATGAGTAAGACAGTTGTGATGGATCAAAAGACAGGAAACGTCATATTTTGAGCAGAAAAGGCAAGAAGGGTATTAATGATTGGCAGTGACAACATTCTGCAATGAAATGCGTCCTCTAAAATTTTATGAATATGATTGTATATTATCGTTGCTTAGATCCCCATAAAATGAGTTTAACGATGGATTCAGCCCTACTTCTGTTTTATTGTGTTCTATATGGAAATGTTGACATGTAAATTCTGACTACCTGTGAATGTTTATAATTATATAGCATTTCCCCCACATATTTTATACTAGTATTAAGATAATCTTGACATAGGTGAAGCAAAAATTTCCCGATTTTTTGGGGGGATGGAATACAGCTAGAGAGAGAGAGGTTAACCTGTCAGTGCACACGCGCCAACTAGTGGGGGAAGTAACAAGGCCCATTTCAGCTTCAGCATTCCCTTAAGGGGACAGGACTGTCCCTGTTACACAAAAAGGAGAGTAAAGCAAAGCTCCTGGGATTTCCTTGTGATTGATCTCCAACACACCAGGCAGAACAAAGAAATATGTAGGTGGTCCTCTGTGCTAACCTAACACAGTAGTTTAACATGTCTTGATTTCTATCTCACTGTCAGGACAAGCAAAAAAAAAGACTGGCTTCTATAAAACAGTTCTACATCAGCATCATCCAGTAAAACTGGGCAGTACTGAAAGTGTTCCTTATCTGTGCTGTCCAATTTGTAGCCACCAGCTACCTGTGCTTAAGTAATTAAAATGTGGCTAGTGAAGCTGAGAGACTGAGTTTTTTATTTTAATTATAATTAGCCACATGTGATTATTGAGGACTTGCAATATGGCCAATGAAGCTGAGAAACAATTTCCTATAATGTAATTAGCCATGTGTGGCTAGTGGCTACTGTATTGGACAACATAGTTTAGATGGTAAAATAAGTTTCTTATGAGGAAAAAAAGCCTTGTGGATCATGGTAAAATATCCTTTCTGTAGAAAACCCTTTCATTCCCCTCAAAATAGGTAACACTGGGAAAGCAGTTAGTTTTGAGCCAATGTAAGACAACTGTTGAGTAGGAACAAATGTGTTTATTTCGAAACGTCAGTTCTTAAATGAGAAATTTCATGTTGTGGGTACAAAATCCCTTTTATTCACCAAGACCATTTTTCTCCTGGGCCATTTCAGAGTCCCATGAGGCCTCACACTAAAAGTTCCTGAATTCATTTAGATAGTTATTTGAATTCCTGCTGTGAGCCAGGATTTGGGTGATGAATGAGACATGTTCCTAGTAGAGAAGCAAACCTTAATTGCATCTGTGCTAAGTACTATGGTGGGACCTATACAGGGTGCTGTGAAAACACACTAGTGACTGATGGGGGCCGGGGGGGGGGGGTTGATTTTCCAAGCCATGTGAAGACCAGTGATGCCTGTCAGGAAACAGAAAAGGAGCTCTGTGGCAAAAAGAAATCTGAAGAGGTAAGTTACAGGTACAGTTAATGAAAGCCTTGCAGGTTGTATTAAGGAATTTCATCTTGACCCTAAGACCAACTGGAAGCTATTACAGGGTTTTATGTTTGGAGGTAACAGGATCAGACTCATTTCTCTTAAAAGATCATTGATTGGAGAGGAACAAAAGTGAGTAACATTATAAATGTGAGATTTGTCTGATTTATAATGGGCCTCTCCTCGAATGAAGCCAATAGAGTCGATGTTTTAAAGGAAGAAAAAGTACTTCAGACAGGAGGAAGACCAAGCATGAGAACATGTGATGGGGGCATTCTCGGGGGTGGGGTTTAAATCCCTGAGGTTGGTTGATAAGCTCTAAATAACGGGATGGGCTGCGCCTCTCCTCCCTGAACACTTGCGGAGCTACCTAAGGGCTTTGCACGAGGCACCCCTTAGTGCTGAGGGGCAAAGGAGAGGAGACAAGGTCTCACTCAGATGAGAGACAAGATAACGATGAAAATGGTATATTTGCTATGAGAAATGTAAAATCGTTGAGAGTTCAGAGAAGGGCAATTATGCATTCCTACCAAAACTATAGTTCATTTTTTATGCCTTAAGATTGAAACTTTATTTCTCTCCTTTGAAATAGAAATGGACCTCTCGGTTAGCAGGCCAAAAAAGAAAAAGAAACAGACTTATCAGTCCACAGAGAGTGAAATGTTTGAGGGGTGATGAAGGCCAAGGGGAAGTGCCTGGCTCAGTCTGGGGAAAAGAAAAATGAAGACTTAACATCCCTGGCCTTCCATCTCAATGAATTTCTTCCTGAGTAGTCAGCTATTTGAGGGGGTTTCTGGGGACAGATACACACACACCCCAGCCACTTCAAGTAGGAGACAAAATCACCCTAGCCTGACTTAAATAAATGATTTAAATATTGCTGCCTGGGGGAAAAGCATGCAGATTCCCCTAGGTGCTGTGAACTCCCTGGGTCCTGCAACACCTCCCCGAGGGAGGGGGACGGGGGGGAGACCTACTGCACCACAGCTCCGACTTGGCCCAAGCTTTGCTCTGCCCTTGAGGCCTGCGGCAGCCTCCAATCCACCTCTTCCTTTGACTTGCAGCTACACAGTGAAGTGAGACGTGGCACAGAAAGACACGAGGCCCTAAGGGTACTGGATGACCTGCACAGTTTGTGTGGGCAGAAGGGCAGGAAAGGGTTGGCTAGTTCAAGGTAGCCCAGAAAAGGGAAGCAACTTGCCCAAAATTGGCCTCATGGCTTGTCAGGATTTCGATCACAAACCTGGTCCTCAGAGATAAAATCTCCTGCCCTAGGAGACTGGGGAAGGGAGAAGTAAAAATGCATTCCTAGGAAGAGCTGTCAGCTTGTCAGAAGAATTCATCTCAAGGGCTTTCTTAAGATCAGGGCTGTGCTCTACTGCTCATGAGAACTGAAGTGCAAGAAATGACAGATCGGCCCCAGAGAAAAGAGGGAAGTTCTGGCAAAAGGATTTTTATCAGTAGTGTATTAGGTTTGCCAGCCCTTTGGAGGATCCAGGCCAACTTCAAACCACATTGCTCTGCCCCCACGCAGAAGTGGAGCTCGCACTGCCACAGGCCTCAGCATTCACTAGGCTAATGGCTGAAATTCAGGCTCCCAGACTTAAATCCAAGCCCTTTCTGTGGCCTTGGGCATGTTACTTAACATCTCGGGGCCTGTTTCCTCATCATAAAATGGAAATAATATATACCTTCCTCTTAAGAGTTGTGCAGAGTGAATGTAAAGCATTCGATTGGCTGTTACTACAAGTGTGCAAGCAAAAGACGGGGTCCCACCCCTCCTGGAGCTCACACACAAATCTGTAACAAACTATCAAGGACTAGCTGTGCAGGGAGGTCGAAGGTATAGCTGTCATCACTCCCTCTTCAGTCCTTCAGATTCCTGTTCCCCTCCTTCCATTTCTTGCCCAGCTGTGGGACCTAGAGACAAACCCACTCAAGCTCTGCATTTAGGGATCACCAGATCGCAAAGCTAAGGGCTCTTTAGGTTATCAAACAGTTCCACCATCTCTGCCTTTCTTGACCTCTGGACGCTTATGGGATGGGGCGTCTCCAGCCTTAACTTCAGCAGCCATCCGTGGTCCCCGGGTTCTGCCCCAAGGCCGGGTCCTGTGCTGGCACTGTTTCCTCAATGACTGATGGGTGACTGCTAATGCAGTGGATGGATGGGGGCCAGGGCAGAGGGTAGGGGATCCCCAAGAGGAACACATTCAAATGATGCTGACATACACACATTTATTAAATGCCTATTCATATGTCAGGCAGTTGCCAGGCATTGGGGCAATTTCCTAACCCCGAGGTTAAAATTTTGTGAGGAAAAGTTAATAAGTAAAAAGAAAAACTGGGGAAAGTACCACAAAGTACGCAAACTGGGCATAATGGGGAAGAATGGCAAGGGGCACCTACTTAGCTGGAGGTTGTCAGAGAGCCCTCTGAGCTTGACCCTGAAGCTAAGACCTGAAGGATAAGAAATTCGCCCTAGTGACCAAAGGGAAGGTTCTTCCAGGTAGAAAGAAGGCCCGAGGCAGGAAAGTGGTCTATCAAGATCCGAAAAAGAGGACCAGTATGGTCAGAAAAAGGTAGTTGAGGAAAGGGCCTGACTGGAGTGTCGGGCAGAGGCAGATATTTCAAAGAGCTTTAGGCCAAGGTAGAGGATTGGTATTTTATTTTAAACACAATGGGATGTTGGTGAAGGTTCTAAGTTACGGTATGACAGGCTGATTTATAGTTAACATCATCCCAGCTACTGAGTGGAGATTGAATTTAAGGAAGAGGAGAGAGGGAAGAAAGAAGAGATGCCAGAAGGCAGGCCACTGCAGTGGTCCTTGGGGGTGACTGTATGGTTTCAACTTTGGTGTGGCAAAGACATGAACACAAGTGGCAACGTTTTCTGTGTGTTAAAAAAGGGATGAGGGGGAGTGAGAAGTGAGGGGAGAATCAAGGATGACCACCAGGAATCTGGCTGGAGCAGCTAGGTGGATGGTAATGCCATTTAAAGAGATGGGAAAGATGGAGGAAGTTATTTGGGAGCCAGGAGACTCAGGAGTTCTATTTCAGACGTAAGAGCTATGAGATGTGTTAAGACAACCAAGAACCCTCAAGTACAGCAGGTCCTCATTCAACCTGGCTTTGTTGTAACGTTGATGAGACGCGCAGGAACTTAACTCGTTTATGTCTGTGTTACAGCTGGTTTCGTTATGCATCGTTTTGCCAGTACTAAGAAACTATCATTTACATTAAGTGAGGACTTACTGTCGGTCTTTAGATCCCTGAATTTTGAGTAGAGGAGCCATTTGGGACAAAAGATGTAAATCTGATTCGTCAGCATCTAAATCAGCATTATCCCCGAAAACGTGAGCCTCTTATGTAACTGGGAAACTTCTAATTGCCATATTTAGCAAGGTAAAAACAGGTGAAATTAGTATTTTTAATAATATATTTTATTTCACCCATATAGCCAAAATATTATCATTTAACATATAATAATCAGTAAAAATGAGTGTTATTCTTTTTCACACGTTTCTGAAACGCCATGAGTATTACAGCACCGTATGGCTCCTTCAGAAGGTATACAAAGCCAAGGGAAGTGATGAATTCACCTAGAACAAGGTTTCAACCTTGGCGCTGAGACTTGGGGCTGGGTAATCCCTATGGCGTAGGGGGCTTACGCTACAGGATCAGCAGTGTCACTGGCCTAGGGGTTGTGGGCTCCAGGGAAATGAAAGGAAGGAGTGGATTTCATGTTAAAACTACAGGGGTCGTTTCCAGCAGATGCAAAAACCCAATCAATGTCTGGAACAGCAACATCAAGGTCTTCCCCCACTATCACTTCTTAAACAATCAGGTTTTTCTTTTCTCTTCTGCCCCTGTCCTCTGGACAACTGGTAGCATTTATTGAGGACCACTGTCCTCAAAGAGAAACTCCATGTACCCGTTTGGAGAGATGGGGGGTTATCCAAATTCCCAGGAACCATGGGTACCGATTCAAGTGTCAAGCTTTCATGGCCTCTTGGCCAGACACAGCTTGCTTGAGCAGAGGAGCAAGATTGGGGCTGGTGATAAACATCTGGAAATCTTCAGACTCTAGACAGTAGGTAAAGCCCAGGGAACTGGAGACACCACCTAAAAGAGGATGGAGAAAAGAGGGGACCGAGTCCTATCCTCACTTTTACTGCCCCGAAAACTGGTCAGCTTCCTTTTCACCTTGAAAACCCAAATCTGTTTAAAACAAAACAGGCCTTCAAGGACTGTCGAGAGGAAGAGCTGGTGCAAATGCTGAGTGGGGAGGGAGATCAATTAGGAAACAACTTGGGAAATCCAGGTGAAAAATCCAGCCTGACTAGGCTGCTAACAGTCAGGGAGCCTGAGGACAGCCAATAAGACTTCCTATCGGGTTGAATGTGGGTATAACCCTCAAGGTTTTGGCCAGAGTAACTGAAAGGTGAAGTTGCCATCAACTGAGATGGGAGAAGGAAAGGGGGGGAGGACAGCAGAAATTCAGTTTTATACGAGCTGTGTTAGAATTATCAGACACCCAAGCAAAAATATCAAATGGGTAGTAGGATATGAATCGAGTTTGGGAGCAGCATCTGGACTTAGATACAAACTGGGAATTTTTGTAGATAGAATGGTATTTGAATCCACAGGATCACCAAAGACCAACATCTGAACTACGGACCCTCCAACATCAAGCGGTCAGAGAGGAAGAGGAACCAGCAGAGGAAATGGAGAAGGTAGGAAAACCAAGAGTGTCGTGTCCTGGAAGTCAAATGAAATGTTAAGGAAGAGTAATCAACTTTGTCAAAATGCTAATCTAAGACTTCACCAGGGGCTGACGGGATTAACTGCAAAGCAGCACAAGTGCTTTTTGGGGTGACAAAAATATCCTAATTGTGGTGATGGTTACACAATTGTACAATTTATCAAAATATGTCAAACTGTACTTGAAATTGATATTTTATTGTAAAAAAGGAATACCCCAATAAAGCTATTTTATTTTTTCATTATTATTTTTTAAATTTTATTGGGGAACAGTGTGCTTTTCCAGGGCCCAACAGCTCCTAGTCGTTGTCCTTCAATCTAGTTGTGGAGGGCACAACTCACTGGCCCATGTGGGAATCGAACCGGCAACCTTGTTGTTCAGAGCTCACGCTCTAACCAACTGAGCTCCCCGGCCGCCCCAAGCTATTTTAAAAAGTGTCTTGCCACACAATAGTGCTCTGCTTAGAAACAACGCAAGGCTGTTTCACCGAGTAAAGGCCTCCAAGGCCCTAGCTGATCATTTAACTATCCGACCTCCTCTCCTACCACGCTCTTCCCATCACTCCACTCTCAACCCTGGCCTCCTTCCTGTTAGAACAGGCAGCTATAATCCCGAACCTTGGGGCCTTTGCTCACACTGATCTCTCTACTTGGAATACGAGGTCTGTTCGGCTCTCAATTCACTCCAGTCTGCTCTCATGAGTCTCAGCGAGGCCTGGCACCCTCTGCATCCCAGTAATCTGCACACACATACACCACTCTAGCTCTCCCATCCTCCTTCCTCAGCTCTACCCTGAACACAAAGCTCTTATCTCCGAACACACTTGACTGTGTTCACTGTCTGTCTTGTGTGGGAGTGTAAGTTTCACATGGTGGCACTCCATCCCTGGGTCGCAAGAGGATAACAGAGGAGAAACCACCACAACCATAACGGACATGATATTTTAAGTTAAAAGAAGTGATCACATGATTTAGCAACATGAATCACGAGCAACATCCCTATGAAATGGTAGGGGTAAAGGTCTGATTAAAGAGGGCTGACAGAGAAAATGGAAGGTGGTACTTGGGAGACAGAAATCATAGAAAAGGATTTTGAGTTTTGCTACAAAAAAGAATGAAGAAATGAAGTGGTGGTAACTGGCAGGGGAAATAGTCAAGAAAAACATTTAATGGGAATAACAATGTTTGCAGTGCAAGCAAGACTGATCCAGGAAAGAGGATATATGGATGACATGAGTGGAAAAGAACTGCAGGAGTGAGGACAGGCCCTAATGGGATAGAGCAACTGGCCTTAGACCAAACAGTTACCAAGGGAATGGGACGTGGATGCCGATGCTGGAAGGTGAGGAGTGACAAGAATGCTAATTTCTCTTCTGATTTCTTCCATTTTCTCAGTAAGTATGAAGCAGGTCACTAGCTGAGTAAACGCAAGGGAAGAAGAATGGACCAGTGATCTCTTCTCTGACTGCTTGACAGAATTGTGTCCACCCAGTTTGTGCTCATTTAAAGTGAGACTAGTCACCTTCAGCCTCACCTGTCAAGTAAATTGGATTTAATGTGGGTTGTGGTTCTGCCATGTGTGTATGAAGCTAGGGCACTGGGTAGCCCCAAGGTTTGCAAGGAAAATGATAGAGTCAGCAAAAAATGACAATTATTGACTATGGATTTCAAGCTGGGTAAGAAGTGACAGTATTAAGTGGGGGAGGGACAATGGAAAGTTGAATCAATGGACTCTATGTTCCAGTGGGATCAAAAGGGTTGGAATATTAAAGAATTTTCTCATGTTCTTCAAGTGCAGAAGTCCCAGGTATGATGCAAAATCCTGATGTCCTAAAAAGACTAGAAATTCAACTACCGTACGTTTAATTTTCCTGCAGGCCGAAACATCATGAAATAAAAATGACAAACTGGGAAAAACACTAGCAACTCATATCACAAAGAGCTAATTTCCTTAATCGATACACTGCTTCCACAAATTAATAAAACCAACACCCAATTTGTTAAAAAGGACTAAGGATTTGAAAAGACAAAAGAGAAAATAAAAATGGCTCTTAAAATACAATGATCAACCTCACTCATAAAAACAGATGCTAAGCATAACTATGAGATACCCTTCTAACCTGTCAGGTTGGAAAAGATCAACAGATGCGTTGATGAGGGTTTAAGGAACTGCCTTTATATATACCTTGCCGGTGGGAATATAACCTTGCCGGTGGGAATATAAACTGGAACATGAGAACAATCTGACATGCAGCAAAATGTAAAATGCCATTCCACCTCTAGGAATACAGCTCAGATATATTTGCACTCATGCAAGGTAACCATATTTCATCTAATCCAAATGCCACTGATTTTAAGACGCATCATTCATGTACCACGAAAACTATAAAACACTGCCAATTAAACTACGGGTAGACACTTAAATTTCCAAAAATAAAGTACGTAGGCAAAGTGTAGAATTGATTCAATATGTATAACCTGTTAATTTCATTCCATAAATATTTTAGCTGAGATACATATTCAAAATCTGTTCCCCATCTTTGCTGGGCCTCTCCATTTTATAGATGTGCCATGCTGAAATTATACAGGAAACTTTTTGGCACCCTAGCTGCCAGGCTCCTCCTCTGGCTTTCCAGGGAAAAACCGCTTTCAATGTTCATTACTAAAGTCTGCTCTTCAAACCATTTTAAGTCTACAAATCAATCAGTCTTAGTCCAGCTCAAGTCAGTAGGTAAAAAGTTAACTGCCTTCCCCTTGCAATAGCCTGGATGAAATAGATCAGACCGGAAGTTCTATACTAACGAAGCTCCAAACTCTCAAATCTGGTTTCAGTCTTTTTTACAGTGAAATTGTGAGGTCCCATCTTGCTGTTATCACTGAGTACAAACAATTCAGCATGTGGATAGAGGTATGAAGGAAACCAGCAGCAGGCTTGGCCCTGGAAGAACCAGCCCCACTGGACAGAGCACTGTTTCCCTGTTAGTCTTCACGAGTTAAGACAAAACAGGAGCAGTAATAAAATAATTCAGCTTTTAAGGTTTACTTTATCACTAGCTAAGCACTTCCTCCTTTAGTGTCTTACATCAACATACTGTTAGCACCATCACCCCTGCCTTGTATCTCAGGGGTGCTATGACCTGCCAATAAAGGAATACAAACAAGTTCCTACTTATGTTAGAAGATTTGCGTTTGGTGAAAAGTTGGAAAGTTCGCTGAGTGTTAAGCCATCATCTCAGGCTTAAGACAGAAAAAAAGCTGTTAGCATGACAAAACTTTTTATTTTTACCTAAATAATCCATGAACATAATTTTTAACAAACAGTACAAGGCTTTCAAGTCTCTTGCCCCATATTCCCCAGAAGCAATGACTTTTAGCTCCTTTTAGCTGTTCCTTACCTTTACGTGTCTTAGTAAGACGCTCAGAATTCATTTACCACTTTAAAAAACTATTTAGTAGAATTTTGAGTTTTCCTCCTAAACACACCTCATCACTCACTCATCCCACTTCCCCATCCTCCAGACTTAGTTAGGTGACAATTATTTTACTACTCTGTGTGGCCATGATTATGGACCAGGTTGAACCCCGTTTTTGTTGACTCCAGTTTTTTATCCTTTTTATTTCCTATGTACCTATCAGTTATTCAGCTCTCAACTCTTCAAATGAACCAAATTATTTCCTCAAAATACTGAAATACAGGAATTTCTTAATTCTGTCTTGGAGACATCCCTTTCTGGAACTCTACTTTCTCCTGCTTCGACCCAGACTACCATTCTCCAAGTTCTCAACAGAAAAGCAATCCTGGGACTTCCCACTGCCATCATTCTGGGAATTCCATTTGCCTCAGCATGAGGCCACGTGGAGAACGCTAGCACTGAGCACACCTCACTCCAGCAGTTTGCAAAAGCACTAAACACCATGCAAACAGCCTCTCTCACTACTCTACCCACTAGTCTAGTTCAGTGCTGATATATATATCTCTGGGGTAAAGAGCTTGGTTTATTTAGCATTCACCCAAGTCACCCCAATTTTGAAGATGCCTGGAAGACTGTTAAGTGAACATTAAGAGGTCTAACACCAAGTCAAACCCCAAAATCCTGAGAGTTGCCCTAAGACCTCTGACCCACCAAAAACCAGGCTGGGCAAGAAGCTATCACTGCAGACCATTCCCACCCTCACCTGACTTCCAGTGATACACCACTATTTGCACACCCAAGGCCTAAACAGAAAGCTGCTGTGGAGGCAAGGCAAGGACAGGCAGCGCGTCCTACTGACCTCTGCATTCTCCACGTGGTACTTCCATAGTAAGCAGGCAACCAGTGAGCAGTACTTCAGTATGTGCTAAGCCAGCTCTACAGGAATGCTCATCACATTTAACTCAACATTAGGAATAGAGGAAGGCTATGGGAAATGAGTGTATTAAAGCATTACTCTTGAAATACTAACTCCTTGGAAAGAGAACTGACTCTGGGTGGTGAACACACAATGGGATTTACAGATGACTTAATACAGAATTGCACACCTGAAACCTAGGTAACTTTACTAATAAGTGTCACCCAATAAACTTTAATTAAAAAAAAAGAAAAACTCCTGCGCTAAGTGATGGCAGTATTAACTGTCAATTACACAGACTATATGACCTCAACTCAGATACACTTGATTGGAAACTTTTAAACAAAAATAATTTCAAAACAACTTAACGTTGAAATATCAGCAAGTTAAATTCAATTGTTTCAAATCAAGTTTTAGAATTCACTGTTTTTCCATTGTTCACAATAGTGTTTTTCCCTTTAACAGTAGTTTTTTATTGTGGGAATGTAGCATTAAAAATAAAGAATGTGGGCAGCCGGGATTCTGGCAGTTATGAAAATCTCTTAGATTATCTACTCTCATTCTGTTATAGGGAGACCATGTTCTCAAAGCAGAGGGCAAGAATGGCTCCCTCTAAAATTTTAACGTTTCATAATGCGATTACGTATTGCTCCCGTATTTAACCTATGATGACGTCACCACCTCAGAAAAACCTTCATTGACCATTCCCTTCTAAAAATTCTCTACATAGTTCATCCCCCGCCCCTTAGAATGTAAGCTCCAGAACTGTAGGGGACCCCAGCACCCAGAACACCTTGCAGAATATCACTCAAAATATTTGTTAAATCAGTGAATACTGTTAGTCTCCATCTTTTGAAACTTGCTAACCCTAAACCCCAGCCATCAGACTCAGGTATAGCAATAAAAATTTGGATCTGTGATTGGTCTTTTAAGAGAAAAAAGGACCAATGTAGACAACAACCTTTCAAGAAGTGGTGGAAAACCAACCTAGCCAGGTAAGATAAAAAAGACAATGGAAGAAAAAGTACCTAGCCTAGATGTTAGTCATAATCTTCGTTACTGACCGACCACTTCTTACCCATAGGAACTCATAACTCTTCCCACCCCCCGGTCCTCTTTAACTCCAAGTTTTCCTGGAACTGTTGTCTTAATCATCTGACATCTCACCAAAGGCAGCTTCCATGTTCAGCAATTATTTGTATTCTGAGGATAGAAGCAATAGAAAGATTCTGACAAAAAAATGATTGCATAGAATATCACATTAAACACCTACAGGTTTCACATAGAGCAAACATTCAATAAATTACAATTACCAATAGTTATTCCCATCTAGACCATCTATGAATTAAGAGTCATGTAGAACCATTAAGTAGAAAAAATGAGAAATCACCCAACTCAAGATCAGCTCTTTTCTTCTCTCCCGTCACCACACTCCACTTTTCCTAAAAGTATACTATATACCTGGAATACAGTAGGTGCTCAGAATTTGTCGAATGAATGATTCTGGGAAATGCCCTAACTAGATACAGTCCTACTATATATATGTTAACACTGGAGCAAGGAACAAAAAAAATCTGGAAGCTAGTCTGTTTTGATAGAAGCACAGAACTAAGAGGCAGTGGCTCTCCTCTGCACTCGTCCACCCCCCTCATCGTTAAACCGTCTAAAACTCATTGCTAGGTCCTTTTTCTATGCTTATCACTCCAAAGACTGTTAAGTACAAGTAATGAGGTGCTAGTGGGATTCTAGGGGTTTGACAGAGTTATACAAATAGATGGTGAAAGGCATTAAAACGTGTTCCTTACTGACCTAGAGAAGTAGCAGAATGCTGTTGGAGCCATAGTTTTCTTTCTCCATACGACATGAAAAGTGAAAGGTGACCTTCCTTTTCTTAGACTTCCTTGGAAATAAGTCAGTCTAGATGCACTGATTGGGAGGTTGGAATGGTAACAGTAAAGGGTGGGTGATGACTGCTTCTCAAGCAGGAAAAGACCCACATTTCAAAAATATTAATAAGTAACTGGTTTTATAATAAAGATGGACTAGTGGGAGGAAGTCTTTACTGGAATAAGGCTGCCTACCTGGGTTCTTCCGTATAACCGTTTTCTTTAGGCACCTGGAAGTACCACCTACATACAATAAAGGAAATAACCACAATGATGTTCACCCAGAGCTTCGTATCCAACTTTACACCCTCCCCTTCTCTTCCAGGGACAAATAAAAAATCCAGACACAAGCCCAAAGCAAGAACTCTCTCGAAGCACACATACCCTAAGTTGAAAAACCATTTATTTCACAGGAAAGAAAAACAAGTGATCCAACTCTAGGTGTCCACCTGCCACAAGCCTTTGGGCCAAAGACTCAGAAGCAGTGATGCTCTCACCAGGGCCATTCTCAAATCCAACACCCACTGGAAGCAGGAGATGGGGAGACAGCGTAGCCGCCCCCAGCTTCTGCACACAACGAGGCCTGCTAGAACAGAACATGAAGGGAAGCTACAGAAGCATCGGAGGACAGTAAGAACAGGGAAAGGGGCAGGAGAGGAAAGGAAGAGGTGGTCTGACTTAACAAGGTCAATTAAGGTCCACGGTTCCTGAGGGACTGAACGCACAGAGCCGAGAACGTCCCGGAGACGGGTACCATGAAGAGTGTATTCTCATGCACAACCGCAGCTTGGAATTTCAGCCCACACACATCCCACCTGAAAGAGAGCACAACACAGGGGCTTTACAGCAAAGCTCAAAAGGGCTTTCCCACTTAAACGTCAAAAAATGTCTGGTAATTTAACTCCTTTTAAATTTACTTACTTGTACATCCCCAATATCACAATAATCTTAAAGTGAAAAGAGCTTGAAGGCCAGAGAGTAACTGGGAAGGTCAAGCAATCCCAGAATGGGGCTTTTCTTTCAATTAAATAGCAAATTTTCTTTCATGAGTAGGCCACATTGCATTTCTCTGCACATTAGCATTGCTCAGAGAAGGTAATTCCACATCACAAACTGTCATTGGAAGGCAAGGAAAAAGGAAAGGTTCCAATTAGCTCTCTGGTGTAACAAGTGAAAAATATATTTGACTCTGAGAGCTACTACCAAGGTCCAAGTTAAAAACCATTCAAGGTCTAGGCAAAAGTACCATCAACTGAACAAGCTGTTAAGACCTGAGGGCATTCAACTCTTGCCTAAATAAAAAAACTAAAAGAATGTACTGGAGATCAAGTGTAAGCTACACATCAAGTTTATTTTCTAGCCCTATGAGTGATTTCCATCTAATAACCCTGGGCAAGTTACATACCTTTTGCCCCAACAGAAAAGATGATGGAGTAGCTAGCACCCACCCTGTTACTACAGGATTACAGATCAATGTCTGGGACACATTGGGGGATACTCAAAACTAAGGGCATTGGGAATCACCCTTTAATACAACAGCAACCTCAAATACCTAGAGCCCAAAGCTGGCAAGCATCAAAAGAGAATATACTCAAGTAGAGCCAAACGGACCATGAGGCTTAAAAGTGTGCAGTAGAGGAAAAAGCCAGGACTCAAGGTAGCGCTGGTGGTTCAAGAGGATTAAATGCCCATAACTAGTGGGAAGATGAAGGGAGTGATGTGCATAAGGCCAACCTCCCAAACCCGGATTTGAACATTACAACGAGAGCAAAATTAACAGGTCTGCATGCTGATTTATATCATCACATATCCTAAACAGGAGAGATGTCAAATATAACACTATAGGGACAGTTTGGAACACAGTAAACAGGCTCTTCTTACAGGACAGATTCGCAGATAAAAGCAATAGAGTGGGCCTTCTATTCAGGACCTGAATCTGAGCTGTGCAGAAGTTGGATTTGAGTCTATGCCTCAGATTCCTCGTTGAACTCAATTTTCTACATTAAAAGAAGACACCTTTTCTACTCCTCTCTGCCCCAACTTAACATCAAGTAAGTTTTTTCTATAAAGCTCATGGGGGGTGAACTGTTCAGCAATGTCAGAAACACACTGCTTCAAGATTGAGATGATGCCATCTGGGTAGTCTTCATCCAAACTGGAACCTGAGCAGTGATGACCAGTTAACTAGTTATGGATTTTATCACTACAGGTCGCAGCAGACCTTTCACACAGCATGAAAAACAGGAAACTTGCAGACCTTAGTAATGTCACATACCTATAAATTTCAACAAAGGCCCTGAAAAACAGCACACCTGAGTTTGAATGTCTGGGTCACAGGTTCAGTTCGATTACAGCACATAGGTGTGACCCAAGATTCATCACACCATTCTTTGCTTTTCCAGACACAGAATCAGACAGACTCCCACAACTAGGAGCTCTGGAAAAACAGCCATGAGGGCTAAGGATCTTTACATGTTTCAAAAAGTTAAGTAGTTAGGACTTCTGCCTAGCCTCTGAACCATGCTAGTAACTTTATCCTAACCCTGCAAAAAGCAAGCAAGCAGGGCAGCCCAACTGAGCCTTTAGGCTGCAGGAGGGTTGGCAAAACCAGAACAGGGGACACCCCACCACTCTCACCTCAAGCTTTAAAAGGCTGAATACCGCGCCCGATCCGCATACTGCTCCCGCTCATACCGGGCCATGTCGTACAGGGAATTCCGCGCGGCCGCCGAAGCTTGGGACAACTCACTGTCATGCCCGTAACCGTAGCCCTCTCCAACAGTGGGGACTGGGGCTGTAGCGCGACGCAGGGGGCTCCGATCCCGCCCGTAATATGAAGTGGAAGCTGCAGTAACAGCAGCAGCGGCTGCTGCAGCAGCAGCAGCTGTAGCAGCAGCAGCTCCTGAGGTCGGCAACAGGTGTCTATCGTAGGGATCGAGAGAGGTGGAGGTGAGGTGACTGGCCATGGCTGTATTCTGGACTTGTGGCAGCTGGGACAGGGTCTGCTCTGCGTAATTATACGCAGAAGCAGCTGCAGCCGCCACTGCCTCATAGGACCGGGAAGCACGGCAGCGCTTGTAGTAGGCATCGAGCGCTCCGTACGTGTTGTTGTAATACAACGAATCCCCATAGCTCATGGTGTAAGGTGTACGCACTGCTCCGTACTGCTCATTATACTGCTCGGTAAAGTCTGCCACGCGGCCCGAACGATCTACCGGGCACTCTTTGGACCAGTGCCCCTCTTTCCCGCACCGATAGCAGCCGCTCTGGTCTCCCATCCCGGGCGCAGTCCTAAGCCGGCTGGTGGACAACTGCACGTGCATTCGTTTGCCTTGAAGAAACAGACGCAAGAAGGGTTGCTATCACTTAGTCATAGCCCCAGCCCCTACCCCAGTCACTGGTCATACATAGCAACAGTTTTTACCTAGGAAACTCTTAATACAGGGCTCAACACCAGAAAGATTTAAAAAAAAAAAAAAAAAGTCCAATACATAAATTCAGTATAATGACCTGATTTCAGACAAGTATCAATTGGATGAAGAAATGTTTCCACTCTGAGACCTAGTTTAATGCTTAAGGAAACAACTCTTGCTCAAAAACAAGCATCTCATCCTTTGCCAAGTAGCTGTGGACAAAAAGTACTCTGAACAATGTCCCAAAGTCAAAAGAAAGCACAATAAACAGCGCTCCACAGATTGACACCTCCAATCTTCACTATCAAGACTCTAATTTCATTAAGCAGGAGAATGCAAAGGCCAGTCCTCCAGACTCCTACCCCACCCTACCCTACCCCAAAATCGAAGAGAACAGAGCAAGACACTAAAGTTACCACTAACAGAGAATCCAGATTTTGATTCATGGCTGAGTGTGACAGGCAATTTTCAAGATTTCTGGAAAAAAACACTTGGGGGAGAGGGGAGGAATACAAGTTGAAGGCCTGCCTGCCCTTTAGCTGGGTCCTATAAATTGCTGGTTCTGCTCTTCTAACAAGGATTCTTTACAACCTACAGACTGATGGCCCCTAGTAGAATCAAAGGAAACAGGGCCGAAGTTCACAAGATACCTGAAATTTTTATAAAGATTACGAAAAACTTGGAAGAAAAGTGGAGTGAAAAAAGTGGAGAATCCTGTATTATTAGTGGATCAAACCGTTCATTTTAGCAGATTAAAGTACTTTTTCTCCTTAGACTAGAAATCTGAGGTCCTAAGAACATACACTTAATAGTAATGTTATTTTCTGCTGAAAATTAAAATTTGTATTCTGGAAAAGTATTACTTCTGAAAACCTAACAAAAAAATGAAACTTTCTGAAAAAATTTAAGTTTTAAACCTTTTCACAGAAGCAGTTTCCACCTAACATGATCTACCAATTTAATGGTAAGCAAAATTCCAGCAAAAACTTGCCAAATGCAATTGGCTGTGTGACACACCCAAACACACAAATGTCAAAGTGAATCGACAAAATCAGGGGAGTCAACAGGTCACCTATTTATCTCATGTTACAGAAAGTAATAAATACAGAATTTCACTTGCAAAATTAAAGTTAGGTTCTGGTAGGCTAGAAAAGGGGTGGAAGGACCAAAACACCAAAAAAGTTCTGGTTTAAACATTACATCTGGTTAAGTGTAGGTTGCACGTTAACAGTTAAGATATGCAATTAAATATTTCAGTACTTTAAAGTGTTAACCTATGTTCCTCTGGCATTTGCATTCAGGGCCACAAAATCAGAAAATAAGTGTAATCAAGGAACCAACCAAACACATTCAAAACATAAAGATCATTAATAAATACTCTGATCTAAGCCAGAAAAAGTCTTTAAAATATCTAAAATAGATGCTTTTTAAAAAAAATAAATACAGTTGACCCTTGAACAACTCGGGTTTGAACTGCACAGGCCTACTTATGCGAAATTCAAACTTGTGTTGTTCAAGGGTCAACTATATTTTCAACTTGAAGATGGGAATCTGCTTGTGCGAGGGCCAGCTTAAGTTATACTCAGATTTTTGATTGGGGCGGGGTGGGACAGTGCCCTCAACCCCAGCGTTGTTCAAGGATCAACTGTATACCCAATACTGAGAAAAGGAAAAGGAAAAAGACCATTGTAATAAATACTGCTCCTTTAGACATACTCTACCAGGCAGTATTAAGGAGAATGGGGATAATAGTAAGGAAAATGGGGCAAAAATAACTAAGTATAGGTAGCATCAGAGAGCCTAGAGTGCTACAAGGATAATTTGCCCTGAAATCAGTCCACACTGCTCCTCCCTTACACATGTAAGCAAGCACACAGCACCACCTCTTCTGACTGTGTTTAAGAACAGAAGAGTCCAAAAATTAGGTATCAGACCACAAATCCTCTTCAAGAGCAACTTTTGCTCCCAATTAAGTTGTTGACACAAAATAATTCTCAACTTACCAATTAAAAAAGGGAAAACCAGACCCAAGAGACATGTGATACTTCTTTGCAATCCACAGCAATACCCATGACAGGACACCCGTTACTTGGGGGAATGATGATCAGACCTCCAGCTCTAAGAAAGGTCCAATTTAAGGGAAATAAACAGCAAAGACAGCAGCAATGCCTCTTAACAATATGACTGCTCAGGGAAAGCAGCAGCCAGTACCTTGATTTGGACTAAAAAGATTGGAATGTAGGTTAAAAATGCAGCAAGGACTTGGAAGTAGTTACAATCAAAAGGAAAAGGCTCTTTTTGGACACTGGGGACCCAAAGGCAGTAAAAAGGAGAGTTAACTCATCGTTACCAACCCCTTCCCGACTGCCACTCTTACCAAAGGAACTTAGAGCTTAAATCAAGAAAATACCTTCCAAATAAAGGGACAATCCACAACATCACACACGCTGCCTTCCAGGCACACTAAAACAATTCATCTAGTCAAGGCTTCAAGGTAACACCCATCTAAGTGCTCACGGAGGGATGTTATAGAGTCCACCCCCCAAACCAGTGAAGAGGCATTGCCAAAATCTCAATACCTCCTCCTTAGAAACTCCTGAAATCAGTTTAATTCTAGAGTGGCCTCATCCTCAAAACTGAACCTCTTAAAAACACCAGTTATCTAAAGACTATTTTTACTGAAAAGTTATGTATGAGTTGGGATGAGGTGGGGCAGCTTAACAAGGATTCTACTGCTAAATGTGTTGCTTAAGCAACTTTTGCCAGGTTCTTCGTATGTAAAATGCTGATACAGGCATACCTTGTTTTATTGCGCTTCACAGATGTTGCGTTTGTTTTTTTTTTTCAAACTGAAGGCAAGACCCTCTACCACCAAGAGGTTACGCCTCGCTTTTAACTTGCTTTACTGCAATACTTGCTTTATTGCAATGCTCAGGAACCGAACCTGCAATATCTCCGAGGTATGCCTGCACTGTGCTGGGGCAATAAATTCAGAGTGAAACACTGCCATATACTTTACTACCCCACCCCGCCCAAAAGACAACTGGGCAAATCTTCAGAGGAAAGGATTTCTGCACTAGTATGCATTAAAAAAATAATAATAAAAATTTTTATAAAGGCTTAGGGGCTCCACACTAAAACCAAGTGGTTTTTCTCCCAGAGCCTTGATTTGCCTAAGGTAAAGCCTCTAAATCCCATGCATTCTCCATTTTAGGTCCATCACCCACACTTACTTCTTCACCATCAGCCAGCCACCAGCTGTATCTCTACTCCAAACCCCTCTCTCTTTACTTTTCCAACCTATTTTCTGCATATAGCCTTGTGTTCAGCCCTCTTCTCATAGAGGGTGGTTCACCTTGAAACTCTGTGTTGTCAAGGCCCCTGATGGCCTCTACCGCATCCTCTGCCCGCTCCATGTGTACGAAGGCATAATCTTTCACGATGTCACATTCGATGACTGGACCATACTCCTCAAACTTGGCCCGAAGCTCTTTGTTGGTACAGGTGGGGCTGATGTTGCCCACATGCAACTTGGTGGAGGTTTTGCTCTTATTCTTGCTGGCTTCCACGTTGATGTTCACCCCGTGCAGCTTGTAATGGTGCAGGTTGCGGATGGCATCCTCGGCCGCCGTCTTGTCCTCTATATGCACAAAGCCGTAGTTCTTAATGATATCACATTCCAGCACCTTCCCATACTGCTCAAAGAGTGAACGGATCTCCTGCTCCGTGGCCTCCCGGGGCAGGTTTCCGATGAACAGCTTCACCATCTTGACAAACCTAGAGGAGAACAAAATTTTAAAAAGACCTTAGGCCCAGGTTAGTTCAAAAAAAAAAAAAAAATCAATGCTGTCGTTATCTTTTCACTCTAGCTAGTATTTCCAAACAGTTTTCCCTCTCTCACAGGCCCACCTCCATACAATAATGAAAGGGAAATAGACATAAGGAGGCCCGCTACAGTACTGGCTATAGAACCAATAAAAACCTGTGTAACAGAGGTCCTTAGTAGACAAAGGATTTGGTAAGAGATGGATAGTTTCAAAGGAGAATGGTAATGAAAATGAGAGCATAAATACAACGCTGAGGGCACTGGGCTCGTCTATCCACTGTGAGGACAGTCAGAAAACAAAGGTCTGGCTGGATTGACTACCTAAAATTATGAATTGGCTCTTCCTCTCGTAACCGAAGTAGCCACCATTTCCGGAAAAGCGGGCTACGATTTGGGGTTTTCCTTTGGAAGCAGCGAACGGGCAACTTGGGCCAGATAGCGAGGGATGAGGGGTACAGGAAGTGCCGGAGTGGGGACCGCCTCTCCGGGTGCCATCCCACGAGCTCCCGCAGAATGGAGAAAAGCGTGCAGAGAAGGGGGCTTCAGACTCAAGAGCCAGATACTAATGTCTCAGAGTCTGAGAAGTTCTCGAAACGGGGTTCTAATTCCTAAGTCTAAGGGAAGGGCGGTTATCTCGGTGGGAACCTCGAAGCAAGAAACCGAGCCAAGTCGGGTAGGGAGCAGGGTGGGAGAAAGCAAGGTCTTCTCGGGGGAGTCGTGGGGGAAGGGACGCTTCAGGCTTACCGCGCCAATGCCGAGCACCGAAGTCGGCTCTCAGTGACGGGTGCGGAGGCCGCGACCCCACTCGGATACCCCTGAAGCCCAAAGGAATGAGATAAGATTTAACAGGGCAAAAGAAACTGCAGAAAGGGGTCGGAGTCTCTCACCCGCACGGGAACCAGCAGGAACTCTTCCTCGCGGTGCGGACCTTCTGACAAAACGCTAAAATGGCGGCGGCCGCAGCAGTGACTCTGGGTAGAGAGGGGGTGAGGCTACCACCGTATTGGCCCCTCAGTAGAGTAAAAGGCAGACGTTCCCGCGAATCCTCTTCCTGATTGGTTACCACGAATGCCAATTACCTGAGAGGCCGGGAAGAGGTGGAAATGTCAGTAATCCCTGAGCTTTTATGCGAAAGCCAATGAGCGCCAATCTCGCGATGCCGAAGTCACTGATTGGGTAAGAGGCAAGCATGAGGGAGGAACTACAAACGTGGGCTTCGCCGGCGGGGTTCGACCCGCCATTAGGCAGAGCGAGCTAGGAGCCAGGTGTGGCGATCTTGAGCTTCATGGCGCCAACTTTGTTAAGCTTACTCATTTCGCCACTTCCATGTACACACCCTGACAACATTCCGCGCTCTATTTTGCCTTCTACTCCAAATTTCGCCCTCTAAACTCCCCAACCACCCCCTCGCAGCCAGGATGACTGCTTTAGGCAGACCCAAAGGCCGGTAAGAAAAATAGCGAAGGCTCCCTCCTGAAGAAATCAACCGCCTCCTTTGACCAAGAATCCATACTGTAGTTTTGGGAGTCCCGAGCTCCCCCAAATTACTTTCATAGGTGGTGGTGAAAGGATCTCAGAAAACGGTTAATGGAGAATACAATTAGGGTATAACGACCCGGTTGGGGTTGCAGTACTCAGGAGGCACTGAGGAGACCACCCTCCCGGAGTCCAACATGAAGAGGCTTCTCCGTGTGACCTTGGAGACTGAGAAAACACCCCCACCCTACCCTGAGAAAAAACTGGAGCAGAAAAGTTTTTTGTTTTATTTTATTAGGCGCCATCAGCCAGAGCCGTAGGTTTTAACTCCTAGAATCGACCTTAGAGGGAAGAGCCTAGTCACAACCAGCTATAAACAAAGTACAATCAAAACGGCATTCTCCAGAGGGTCTGGCTCCCCCATCACATTTTCTTTCTCATCCTTTGGCTTCTTCACATAATCCCATATTCATTGAGCAAGCAACGACCCTTTCTTTGCAAGGCAACTTTTGAAGAGAGTTAAGTAGCAGAGAGGGACAGGTACAAGTGGAAGAACTTAAAATACGAACTTAAAACATGACAGTAGTAGTAAATTGTTTATGAGGAAAAGGATCATTAGGAGAGGAGATGACACAAGTAGAACGTCCAAAGCAAACCCCCGCCCCCCCCAAAAAAAGAGGGATTGGGGTCATAGAGAGAAAGGTGAAGTAAGGGTTATGGAAATGGGTTTTAAAACCTGACAAGACGCTAAAATCAAATGGTGAAAACTGGTCAAGAACTTATTCTGGAGTGAAAAATGATAAGGACCTAAAAATGTCAAAATATAACATTTACAGATGTGGTGGTCACTGATCTTTGTCCATTTTCATTGCAGACTCTGATGCTGACACTGAGACTGAGTAAAAACCATAGGATCAGTGATGAAGAAAACCAACTCCATGTTAGTCCGCTGCTTGTGTGCCCTTTTTTGAAGGGGTCAGCATTAGGAGGTGGTCACAACTCAATCTGCACAGAGGAAGGCATCTGGTATAGAAATCCTCTCAGCTCCTTTCAGTTTGATTTTCCAAAATATTTTGTGTCCCAACATCCCTGGAGATAAACTTTCTTCCAAAATACCCAAGTATATGAGATCAACTCACTCTATGTATGAAACTAGGAATCTCGCCACGTCCGATAGGAGACTGGGAATATAAATCTTCTCAGGATCAAAACGCAGGCGTTTACAGACCACTGCCCCCCCCCCATCACCCAACCTAATGATTTGATTTACCTTCTGAAAGCCCTCTAGGTCTAGTGGTATGTGTTTCATTTTGTAAGCTCATCCAACCAGGTAAAACACATTAAATCATCCCCCTGCTTTTTAAGACCCGTTGCAATTTGAAAATTTTCAAACTCACCCTAACCCAATCTGGTTCTTTCCAGAATCTCCCAATCTCTTTAGCACCCCCACCCCCAAACTGTTCTCCATCCAGCACACTGGCCTTTTTGTCCTAAGTTCATTCAGACTGCAATGTTCTCCAGGTCCTTCACTGGCCACCCATCTAAAGACATTCCCCTACTCCAGCCCTACTTTGGCACACTACCCCATGACTCCATGTTCTTTTTCCAAATACTTACCACCATTTGAAATCCTATTTGGTCATTCACTTTTCTGCCTTCCTCCCACCCCCTGCCCCAGCAAATACTTGTTCTACAAGGACAGGGACCTTTTCTTACTCCCTACTATGTCCACAGTGTTAGAACTGCACCTGGCACATGGTAGGCCCTCAAATATTTGCGAAGTTAACAAATGGATGAATGAATGCATACGAGTTAACCTCTTGCTAACCGAAAGGAAGGAAATTACTGGATTTTCAGTTAATATCAGCTTAAGAAGATGGACACTTAGTACTAAAAACAAGCACGTTTACTCTTATCAGCTAGTACTTTCCAGTCTCTCTCAAACAGAATAAGCAGGTGCCCAAAAGCCAGGGGGTAACCTATGCTACAGCGTTTGATCACCAGGAATACCAGCTTGACAAATGCTGCAAAATGAAGCTTTAGGTAGGAAGATTTATAGCTAGCGTCTCCGTAATGATGTTCATCTACCCAACTGTGTTTTACCCAGTACTGAAGGAACTTAATGTCTGTTCCTTAAAAACCATAAATGCTTTTTAAATTAAAGACATCTGTTCCAAATCCTCTACCTTACCACCCCAACTACTTACAGAGAATGGAATGTTTTAAAAGTACTTTGCCTAGAACACTGTAGATGCAATTTTGCCGATCAGGTCACCAAGCCCCTAAAAGATAAAGTGACTTGTCTCAAGTCATGTAGAAAGCTAAGGTTCTGACAATCAAGCATATATACCAGGCGTGCCAAAACAATGTATACACGTGACTTGTATTCATCTTTTGTTATCAGTATGTTTTGAGTGCTACAATTTCAATAGTTCTTTCCTTTCTTAACATGTGTATACATTGGTTTGGCACCCTCTGTACATACTCTGGCTGCAGATCTTGAAGAGACTGAAAGTGTGGGTGCCTGACCACTGCACTGTACACCTGAAGCTGAGTAATATTGTATGTCAACTATAATATATGTAGTCACGGATATGGAGTACAGCATAGGGAATAGTCAATGGAATTGTAATAGATATATACAATGTCAGAGGGGCAATAGACTGGGGGAGGGGGGTTACCCTTTGTGAGGGGTGAAATGTCAATTACATTGTTTTGTACACCTGAAACAAATTAAAAAAAATAATTAAAAAGTGTGGGACCTGGACTCCTGAAAGGGAAATGAGGGACAAATTCAAATTTAGGGGGGAGACACTGGCATCAGTGAAAACCACTCAAATGTGAATAAGCAATCTGTATTAATTTCATAGCCTTAGGGGTGAATATATATAATTTTACACCTAATAAATGTCTCCCGGTCCAGAAATGAGTTACTGGTCTAACAAGGGCTAAAATTAAAAACCAGTATTCTCCAGGGATGTTCAAAGGGAGCCAGTAGGCCAGTTAAGCAAGCCTCCTACCCCTCCAATCCCACTCCAAGCTACAGGTTCTTAGCCTGCTTAATGTCTTTGCAGGCCCAGACTTTTCTTCTCCATACCCAGGAGAATCTGATCTCAAGACACTGTACAGTGTTGCCTGAGACTGGAGGGGGCCCAAACTAGTGTGGTCCAGTGGCCTACGTCACTCCTAGGTAGCATTCATTACAAAAATCCACTGTCTTTCACTATTACTCACATGTGCTGCACTCACACCTACATCCCAAACCCTCTCCTCAGCCGTGTGCTCCACTAGGCAGGCCATCCCAATCTCCTGAGAATGTTCCAACTCATTTCCATGAGATGGCTAGCATTTAATGAGCAGTGACTACATACGAGGCCCTACACTTGTCACTTGTTCTCATTTGATCCTTCCAACAGTATTATTGTAATGATTACAATAAGCAAAGTCTTGGATGGTTCAAAAAGGCTGGTTCAATTCCTTGATCCATTACTTTCTAACCATGTGATTTTAAGAAAAGTTATTTAACCTACAGCCTCAACTTACCCATTTATAAAATAGGTTTAGGAATACCTAACACATTTAGGTTGCAATGAAGAGTAAACGAAATATATGAAAAGCACTTTTAACAGTGCTTAGCATGTATTGAGTAAATGTTAGCTACCATTCCCATTTTAGAAATGAAAAAACTGAGATAGAGTCCTGACACATCCAAGATCACACAACTAAGTGATAGAACCAGGATTCAGACTCAAGAAGCCTGATTTTATTAGTACTAATACCCTTAGTCATTTTCTCTGTACCAAGTCAGTTTTCAAATCTAACTCCAGAAAGTTTTTATCAAATTACTGGGACTGCCCCATCCTCACCTTCCCTACCTACCACTTTCCTAGCATTGCTTATTAACTGTTAACTAGTTCACTGAGGTATGTCCTGCCTCCCGAGACCGTAAATTCCTCAAGGTCAGCCCAAGTGCTCTGTACTTGCTGCACTACAGGCACAGTATTTCAAATGACTCAGGGCTAGACTTAAAATCATTTAAGAACTTTCCCCCCCTGGGAAACTCTAGATTCTACCCTTTATGACCTTTTAAAAGGTACCTATAAGAATTTAGGTGAATATAAATTTTCCACCTGCCATCCATCTTATCTTCTCTACTACCTGAACTCCAATTGCATACTAGTCCATAAATCTAGGAAATTTTCATTATAACCTCAGCCATCCCATGTGATAGTCAGCTTACTTGGCTTGATAGAACAAAATGACCAAAGAACCAACAACCTGTGCAGACTTTGGCAGAGCTTAACTGACAGGCGTGACTAAAAGGTCGCCTACCCAGAGGGTGACCCCTCAGTGACAGTCCCATTACTTCCAGCACAAGGAATGGGGCCCCAGGCCTATCCCAGACAGAATTTGAAACAAGGTCCAAACCTCAGAAAACACTTCTATGTGGTCTTGTTCCAGGAATAAACCATCTAAAACTTGTCCAATGAATAAATGCCAAGTCGTAGAGGTAACAGATGCAAAAGAGCAAAGATGTGAAGGCTACTGGGAGCCCATATTCCCCACTCCTTTTCCCAAAATATACATGAAATGTCTGTCCTCCCATTCACTCAACCCAACCATCTCCAAGTTATAGGACCCTGGAAATCAGAAATCCACAAAACGCACAGTATGAAGAGTGGACTATAGGATTAACACAGGCAGCATAATTTAAGAGGGGAGGGAATTTTAAAACAATCTGCAAGAAAGGAAATTGACAAATGATTTAACTTTGTAGCTCTTTCTGGCTTAAACAATGAGAAGCCCGTGGCAGCAAGGGCATCAGGACCAAAAGGTGACAGGCAGTTATAAAGTATCATCTAGGCCAGGTCACTGAAGAACTTGGGCTACAATACAGAGCACCAACACTGACCCCAGGAGCACATTAAGCTGATTTTTCACAGGAACCATGGGGCTGGGACAGTGGCAGAACCCTCAATGGAGAGAAAGACGACAGAAAGCCACATTGACAAAGAAATATTACAAATACACAAGCCACAGTCACAGCCTTACAATCAATGAACTCTCCATCTTCCAGGGTGGTAACCAGAGCTAAGCTTGTTAGCTTGGCCCTCAGATCACCCACCCTCACCCAGAAAAGTGACAAGAAACCCTATCAAACTCCCCTCCCAGGCCTACAAAGAAATGAAGAGGAGCGAAGCACCTAAAGGTAAAGCAGTGAACAGAAAGAGAAGAAAAAGAGCTATGGCCCAAGTACCCCGACTCTACCCCACTTAGCATCCACAAGTAAGAGCTCATGGTTATAAAGGCCATTCAGACGCTTTTGCCCACTGGGCCGAGGAGAACATCTGGGTCAAACTACTCTGTCATGGGCAAGTTCGCAAGAAGCCAGTGAAGGAGGCCGAAGAGAACCCATCTGAACTCCAGCTGACACACACCTCCCCAAAATCACCTTGCCCCAAGCAGGCTCCCAGATCAAATCTCTAAAGCCGCCTTCCCCAAAGGAACATCACCAGGTGGTCCTGTTATCACCCCACCCCCCCCAGTCTTCTTCCATTCACCCATCATTGATCCCAAGCCTCCCATCTTGTCCCTGGCGGGAACTGCCATATTTTTTTGCCAAGGTCCACTAGAGCCCCAGTCCCGGAATAAAAGGACAGAAAGGCTCTGCAATTCCTCTCTATCCCAGCATCCCTACTTGCTTATGCGTGCACCTCAACCCCTTCCCAGTCTATCATGACAGCCTCAAATACAAACCCAGCAAGAAAACTGTAAACCCTAACATGGAGACAGGGAAAGTGAGTCTCAGGTGACTAGGATAAGGCAGGCAGGACGCAGGAAGGACGCTCCACGGTGATGTTCAACAGGCGAAATACCACGGCTGTGGCCAGACTCTCCCGCACCCGCTTCCAAGTGTCCCACCCATCCTTCCTCCAACCACAGGGCAGTACCAGACACCGACAGAACCCCCACCCCACTAATGGCTCCTTTCCAGGTCCCAGCTCCAGCACTCAACTCAAGCCCACTGCCTGAAGGATCCAGAAGCCTCGTCAGCACCAAAGCAGCCCATTCCCCACTTCTCAGTTGAGAAGCCAAACCCCGGAACCACCCTGCTGGAGCACAGGTTGTTTCTCAATGGGAAACAAGTCAGGGAAAATGGTCAAGCATACGCAGAGGAAAACGGGCAATACATTTCATGCATTGTTGGTGCAATTCAAGCTGAGGGCTGAATAAGCCCAAGCAACTTGGTCTGGACTCTCCAGTCTAAAGATGGCAGACCAGCAGGACGACGACGAGCTAAGTCCTTCTGAGTAGCAGGGAACTCTTTCGAATTCCCACATTCAAACCCCCTTCCTCAGCTGCCCTGGGTTCTCTGGCTGCCTTCCCTTTTGCTGTCACATCTTCCTGGATGTCAAACTGGCTCCTCTGAAACAGTGCAATCAAGACAATGACAACCAGGTTTCCAAACTGCAAATTGCCCCAAGTTTTATTTGTAGTCCATACAAAAGGGAAAAAAAATTAAGGTTTTCTAATACCACCTACTTGGGGAGACGGGGAAGTGGGACTGTGCCACTCAGCATCAGCTAGAACATCAGGGGACAGGAGGGATTTGGACATACACCAACTGACTGTCCCAACAGGAACTCAGTCTCAACACAGTCTCAGAGGGACAGTCAGGGCCCCCTGGACTGCTGGCACCGCTTGGCGCACAGGAAATGGTTAAGATAACCCTTTCCAGGCCTCCCTCATATCTAAAAAGAAAAAGGCGCCGCCGACCTCAGCTGTAGGTTGCTTCCCCATCCAGACGACCTTAAATATCGCGCACAAAAATAAAAGGGAGCCAGGAAAAAATAAAAACATAAAACAAATTCCCATCCTGGGAGATGGGAGGCAGGGGAGAGGGGAGACCGCAGATCTAGAGCCAGTAGCAAGATTTGCTGCTGAGGCGAAGGAACGAAGTAGGTTACTGCCGAACACTCAAAAGGATCGTCTCCTGGGGAAGGCCTACATGGTAGAGGGGATGAAAAACCGCCAACGGGAGAGATCTGGGCCAGTGGTTAGCTCCTGGGTCTGCAGCCTACCCCACTCCTCTCCTTCCCTCCCCGTGATGCCCCCATCCCAGGACGGCCCTACATGCGGCGCTGGTAGCCAGAGTGCATCTGAGCTGCCCGCAGGTAATCATTATAGGAGCCCGAATAGCGTGCGTAATCAGAATGGGCATCGGGCAGGCGACGGTAATCCAGCGAGGACTTTGTCGGCGAGCGGCGGAACGAAAGCTGCGACTCTGATAAACGGCGGTAATCAGAGAGCTCGGCTAAACGCCGGTCGGAACCATACCTAGTCGAGAGAAGAAGACAGTTGGTGAATGAGACAATCGAGGGGAGGGCTCCAGGTGGGCATGGGGGAGATGCCAATGGGGATAGGGAGGGTGTGATCAAACTGGTGTCCAACAAACAAGGTTTTGTCAGAAGGCTCATCACCCTATCCAGGGCAAGAAACCAAGCCCGCCACTGAAGCCCTCCCTTCTGAACTGGCCAAGGTGGACTTTAGTCTACATTCCCAAACCACAAACAATCCCCATCCCTGGGCCCTGCACAGAAAAACCGTGGTTGGTTATCAACAGAACGGCGGACAAAAGCCAGGTCCCCAACTTCCCACAGAGTGGACGCACCTCATACACCTTGCCATCAGCCAGTGAGTGCCAAAGGGACTACTCTTTGAAACCCACCCCCACCAAAGCCAGGACAACCACATAACAGGCTTAAGGACCCTAGAGACAGTGGGAACAGCTATGGGCCACAATCTTGTAGGCAGTAGCTCCAATGGCACTTGGGCTAGCAAGACAGGTGACACTTTTCCTAGCCTGAACAGCTGGTACCACCCCAGGCTGAGCACTATGCTCCACCTGAACTCTGGTGACCAGGAAAGTTCACAGACATCACCCCCTCAAAGTCTGGACATCCCACGGGAGTAGAGAAGACCAAGGGAGGGGCCGATGGCTCCAGTTTCCCTCCCGTGCCAACCTCAGCCCCTTGCCCTAAGCCCCAGCTGGGGGCAGAGGCGGGGGGGCATACAGTACCTTTTCGACATGGCGACAGCCTTTTTGTAGGGATCGTCGTAGCTGGCCCGGGGTGGGGAGAGGCGGGTACGCTCATAGGGCGGCGGGGTGCTGTTGGCGTTGGCAACGGCCCCCTGGGACATGGACAGGTAGGCTGCAGACGGCTGACCTGCCCCATCGTAGGCACTGCCCGGCTGGCCACGGTAGGAGGCAGCAGCCTGGGGATGCTGCTGGGCAGCATAGGAAGCAGCCAATGAGGCTGACGACTGAGTGCGGTAAGGAGCTGCCAGGGTGGCAGAAGGCTGGCCCCCATAGGCAGCCGCAGCACCGTAGGAGCCAGTGGCTGCAGCAGCAGACTGAGCCCCATAGGAGCCTGACAGGCCCATTGATGCTTGGGCCCCATAACTATTCAGCTGGGTCTGAACAACCGGCTGGGCCCCATACGATCCAGCCATTGGGGTAGTGGCTTGTGCAGCGTAGGCAGCTGGCTGGCTGGCATAGGCAGCAGCTGCAGCTGGCTGTGCCACGTAGGCAGCAGGCTGGGAAGAGTAGGAAGCGGCCTGTTGTGCGGCATATGGGGCAGACTGGGCATTATAAGAGGCTGAGGGCTGGGCATTGTAAGATGCTGCCTGGGCCCCATAAGCCAGTGAAGAGGCTGCAGACTGGGCCCCATAGGAGGCTGCCTGGGCCCCATAGGAGCCTAGGGAGGAAGCTGCTCCCTGGGTGTTATAGGAGGCAGCCGCACGAACCCCATAGGAAGAAGCAGCCTGCGCGCCGTAAGAGGATGGCTGGTTGCCATAGGAGGCCAGGGAGGAGCCCTGAGCCCCATAGGAGTTGAGCGAGGAAGCCGCAGCTGGCTGACCTCCATAGGAGAGGGCCGAGGCTGAGGGCTGGGCTCCACTGTACGGGCCAAGTGACGAAGCTGCAGCAGACTGGGAGCTAGGGCTGGCCAGCTGGCCCCTGTATGGGGCCCCGAGGGAGACAGAGGGCTGAGCGCGGTAAGAGGCTGCCTGGGCTGCCATGGGCTGAGTCCGATAGCCGACACCCAAAGAGGCAGAAGGCTGGGCCCTGTAGGCAGCTCCCAGTGACACTGAGGGCTGGGCCCGGTAGGTGGCTGGCTGGGCCGTCAGAGGAGCCACGTAAGAGGCTCGGGGAGGTGAACGGCGCAGGGGGCTGCGGTCGCGACCAAAGAAGGGTGGTGTGGGCTGACGGGCTTGCCCATCAAAGCCACCAGTGCTGTTGCCAAAAGCCTGCTGGTAGTCGAAGGTGGCAGAGAAGCCACCAGTTCCAGGGAATGCCGTATCCCCAGCCCCTGGTTTCTTGGTCTTGTCCCCAGACTGGATAGCCAGGCCAGGCCCCTTCTTCTGACCCTTGGTTGAGAGTTCCACGTTGATGCGCTTGCCCTTCACTTCTTTGCCGTTGAGCTGCGCGATGGCGGCTTTGGCATCTGCTTCCTTCTCCATGTGAACAAACGCGTAGTCTGATAAAGCAGCAGACAGAGGGTTAGCAATTAGGGGGGCAGGGCATGCTACCTGCTGGGTCCCAAATTGGACACACCAACAGCACCCAGCTGTTGCCAGCTACCTCCAGGCCTCCAAACCCTCCTCTCCAGGAGTATGTCATAAAACGTGGCTCCCTCATAACAAAGCTTCTGACTGTCCCAAGCAGCAACCTGTGCCTGTGGCCCTCTCCCCATTCTCCCTTTTCCCCCTGCCACCTGACCCAACTTCCTGGTAAAAGAAAGGGCAAAGACGAACTGCAACACAGGATAAAAATCTTCACAGCTCCTGTAAGCATAACCAGCAGACAAAACGCAGAGAGGGTGCCTGCATCACTTTATTCAGTACTCTCTAACCCAAAATCACCAAACACTACTGCTCACCTTTGAGGCTTAACTCTCAAACACTGGAAATGACCACTTACGTCTTGGCATGACCCATGTCTCAACCTAGGGTCCAATTAAGGTAAGAGAGATAGATTGCAACGCATAGTTCACGAAATTCCTCCATGTTGTTCTCCCCTTTTCCCACAGTACTTCCCGGTTTTCAAAGCACTTTCATACAAGACCTCACTGGGCCTCACAACAATCCTGTGAGGTAGGCAAAGCATAGGATCATTCTATTCTCCCCATTTTACAGGTGAGCAAACATGTAAAATGTTTGAAGAATTTATATGGCTTGCACCCAATCAAAACGAGTTACGAGTCAGGAACAGAATCCCAGCTCTCCATGCCCCTTCACTATACCGGTCTATGCTGGGAAGTTAATGTATAAGGCAGGACTGTGTAAAATGACTAGAAAGGGGAGACGCTGAACCCCATGTAAGCCATCGAGATGTGGGAATGGAAACTGAATCTCCTGGCTGAGTTCAGGCCAAAGCTCCCACCCCCAGGCTACATTACAGCCTCCACTGGTTCCTCTTCAAGGGACAGAGGTATGCCTTACCCCTTGGGCTCCTGTTCAGAGAGGACCATTTACAGGAAAGATTTGGTTTCTCAGCTTCAAGGGAAGAAGCTGCAATTACAGCAGCTAGCAGGTTCTGCTAAACTGGTTACCCCTGAGTCCTCATTCAGGATCTGAATGAGCTGAGGTGGGATAGGCTCTAAGACAGAACACAAAGACCTACCCATCTACCACATAGAGAAAATTTTATTAGGGCGAGAAGTGGGAAGAAATTCTTGTTCACAACCAAACTCACAAACCACAATGGTGCAAGCAGGATATGAAGAATAGTAAGATCGTGCTGTGGGAAGTCAGTCCATGCACTTAATCCCATCTGGGCCTATGGCTAGTTGAAGATATACTTCAAGTACCAGGACCCCAACTTTCTCACATGGGTTTAGAAAATAAAGAACTACATGGGTGAAATAATTAAGGTTCCATTCTTGAAAATAAAAAATCTTTTTTAATGACCTCTAAATAAATGTCCCAATTTCTACAAACTTGCATACTGGGATGCCCTCTCTCACTGTTCCTACAAAGCAAGATATTTTTGCAGATGTTAACACAATGCCACCAAGAGACTCCCAAAAAAATGAGAATAAAAATTTAATCAACAGGTAGAAGTCAGAAATATGGTACAGCACAAGGAATCCTGGGCTAAAAAATAAAAGGCCTCAGTTACAGATCCAGCTATCACTGACTTGCTATAAGCTCATAAGAAACAATTTATTTCTCCATCTGACAAATCTGTCCTACCTACTTCAAGAGTTAGGAGATTCAAATAAGAAGATAAAACTACCCTGTAAAGTAGAAATAGCTAAATAACGATAAAGGATTATGATGATTATTCAAGCCTAGGTATAACCATAGGCTTATTTCCCACAGAATATTATCTTTCATCTCTAATAAAACACAAGAGATACAACACCATCTGTACATGCAAATTTGGAACCTGACAGAGGAGATTAAAAAAAAATGAACTATCACAACTCTCAGTCCTCACACCCAGGGCCAGAACCTGATTTCCTATCTACCGACTGGGAAAAGCAAAAATGTTCCTTTCAGCCTAGCCACAGGGCACTAGAATTGTCCTGATCTCTCTCCTCCATTTTGGGTAAAGTGAGCTAAAAATAGATGCTGGTGGCAGGAGATATCTTTAAAAGCTGAGGCTGAGCTGACCCTCCAGGGCATGGCAACACCAACTGGAGAATGCAATGGCAAGCAGAAGGCAGGGGCTTATAGGCAGATTAATGGGAATGGGGCAAAACTCCAGGCACTGTGAGAAAATGTTAAAGAACCATACTACATTCCTGACTAACTTGAAACTAGAATGAGCTAGAAAAAACACCCAACAAAAAAAATTTTCAATGGGTTTACAAGAGCAATAGGACATCCCAACATCTACTCCCTACTTAGTTGGGTTTTATTAAGAAAGTTGTGAAATTTGAAAATTGAGATTTCACATGAAATTCAATTGATCACCCAGATGAGCTATATAACTGAAGTTTTTTTGTTTTTGTTTTTGTTTTTTAAAGAGAAGGAAGATTTGGGGGCGGCCGGTTAGCTCAGTTGGTTAGAGCACGGTGCTCTTAATAACAAGGTTGCTGGTTGGATCCCCATATGGGCCACTGTGAGCTGCGCCCTCCACAACTAGACTGAAACTACTTGACCTGGAGCTGATGAGTCCTGGAAAAACACTCTTAACACAAATAAAAAGTTAAAAAAAAGAGAGAGAGAAGATTTATTAAAGTAAGAGAAGGTTCGGCTGGGCAGAGTCTGCTGGAAATTACTGCAAACTACTCGCCATAACTGATTTTTTTAAAGCCATCAGATACAATTATAACCAGTTTATATCACAAATTTCCTAAGCCTAATATTGGAGGGAAGTATCAATAGGTTTCCTACTGACTCAATCACATAACGGCTAACTAATCCTATCACAGTGAGCAGCCAAAGGCAGGCCTAGTCCTATTAAAGATTCTTAGAAACCCAACTACTAGAACAAGAAAGAAAAAAACAGATCTAGAAAATTCCAGAGACCCACCAGCCTGGAGACCTAGTTTAAGGAATGACTTCTGAAGGAAATCCACTGCACTTAAATGGACTAGCAATCTTTTACAGAGATCTCCTAATGATCTAAGTGGCATTACAATTCCCCCAGTACCAACTTGAGAATCCAGAAAAATGAGTTTTGCTATCCTAAAGAGTAAAAACCTCTAACTTGAATCTACAAAGCTGTGCATAGCAGGTAGACTGGCCATCCACAAAAAAGGAGAGGTAAAGAAGAGTTTCCTCTTCCACCTTTCGGACTTCCCCTGGTCTAAATGGTTCCTACCTGTCAGCAACTCTCATACTTCTACTTCATCTTTGAACACCCAATAGAATGTAGCTGTGGAGAGTGGTTACAATCCACTGTTGCTATGGAGATTTTTACTCTACAAATCAAATCATATCTACTATGCTCCTGGGGTAACCAGGCAACTATGTTTTTTTCCCTGTGAAATAAACAGAACTGGATGTCCTGAGCCATGCCAAGCTTCTGTGCTTTTCGAAGGCCTGACAGCCAACACAAGACTCCATCAAATGCCCATTCCCAGCCCAAGAAATGAATAAGCTATTTATAGAGCCAGACCTACTCTCCTCTACTACATTCCCAATTATAAAACTTCACCTTCCTTCATCCCAAAGAGATAGAAAGGAATCAGTGAAGGATATGATGCTCAAATGTTTCCCACAGTCCCTTAATCAAAGTATGTCAGGAGCTCTGTTACATATCAGCATAACTGTAAATAAAAGCTGACCACCACTCCCTGAGGAAGTCAACGCGTTTCTGCTAATCACATTTACAAAGAGACAAAAGGCACAAAACTTTTGCTCTCTCACAAGGAGTCAGTCAAGAGTTCTAAAAAATACTTGCAGTTATACACTTCACCCTGCCCCCCCCCACTGCCACTGTCAGTCCCAAACAAATTCAGGCAAAATTTCGGCATTCTCTACCGCCTGAAAGCAAGCTTCTTGGCCAGTGAGTTGCATGGACTGTCCCTGCTAGTTTCTAGACTCCACCCTGCCTAAGAACCACAAAGAAACACAGTAGGTCAATTAAACACAGAACTCTCATAATGAGCCATACATCCCATCCATTTCCTGGCCAGGTGCCCCAGTCTGAGGCCCTTCCCACTCTTTTACTATAAACAAAAGCAAAAATCCATGCACCATACAGCCTGCCTCAGAGCACCCAGCAGGAAAGCCTGATTCCGGATAGCCGTGGACTTGCATAACCTGAGTTGAGGAAAATAGAATGTAGTATTAATGCAGAACAAGGAATTGACCCTAGTAGTGGAGACTACAACCTTTTACACTTCCCCCAATTACAGAAAGGACAAAGTATGGCCCAAAAGATGTGCCATTCCAGGACAGCAAATGAAGTATCTTGGTGGAAATGAATAAACACCTGCACCCACATTTATTTCCTATCCTCAAAACTTCTCACAGGGTATGAGCACGTACGAATTCAACACCAGGAGTAGAGAGGGCATCGGATACTCCCAGGTTGCATCCTTGAAGAAGGAAGGGCAAAGTTAACCCTGATCTGCTCCTAACAGGAACAGACTAGCCACATACACAGGGCTGTCCCACCAAATCCTGCCAACATAAAAAGAGTTTGGGGGTAAAAACCCAAATTATGAAAAAAACCAACTGGGTCCCAAAATGAAGTCGGGCCTAAGTTATGGTGAAACAATTTTCTCCAAGGCAAACTAAGGATGTGCCCTGAGGATTAAACTACTCAAGCAAAGACGACTAGTAAATAAATGTTGTAGTCAATGTTTAACGAAGACCTCTCTCACACGCTCCTTCCCACGTCCCCCCTCAGCCAGAGTATGCCCCCTTGGAAAACATGCCCCAAGCTTATAAAAAGAATGACACCTCCCTGGGGCATGGCCTTGGCAAGTCTAGGGAGAAGGGGCCTTCATAAAACAAGCCGCCTTCCACAGGCAAGAGATCAGGGTTTCCAGTTTGTAAAATCGAGCCCAAAGGAACAAAAAACCCAAGGTTTGAGGGAGCTACAAAGCACAGAGTTACCACGTCTAACCCACCGAACAATTCTGAAAGGCCAGCGTAGTTCGGAAGGGGCCCGTCCTGTACCCACGAGTACACCCATGGCACACAATACTAAAAAGGTCCCAGCCCAAGAAACGACCAAGGGCCCCGTTACCTTCCGCTCGGGAGCATTCACCGGGAGGGAACACGAGGGTGGTCTCGGGGCGTCAGCCCCCACCTTTTCCCTCTTCCCTCGCTCTGACCGACGTCTGGAGAGGAAGTGGGGAATGGAGAGATCTTCCCCGCTCCACGATCCGGCTTGTGCCCGTCACTTCCCAATTTCCGCTCGGTGCCAGGCCCAGGAGAACAGTGGAAGGCGCGCCCCCGGTACACTCGCAAGTCTCTCAGGCGCGTCCCCGGCCCCGTAGCTCAGCCAACAGCGGCCACCTCACCCACCCAGAGCCTCTTCCTCCCATTTTGTGAACGGTGCCTGGACCGTAAGGGGAGGAGGGTGGCTCAACCCATCGCGCCCCCAACACCTCCGGCCTCGCTCCCGCCGACTTCCCCACCACCCCCAACCACGCAGTGACTGACCCCCCGGGAAAGGGGCGTGGCTAACAAGCAGAGTGACCCGCGCGCGCCCGCGCCTCCGCGTTACCTTTCACCACGTCACACTCGATGACGCGCCCGCGGCGCTCGAAGAGGCTGCGCAATTCCTGGCTCGTGCATGCAGCCGACACATTGCCCACGAAAATCTTCCAAGTGTTAAGAGGCCGTGGGCGCGACATCTCCACCACGAGCGCGCGCCCCGGCCGCAGCTCGTGGCCATGGAGGGCCTCAATGGCGCGCAGCGCGCCCGCGTTCTCGCGCATGTGCACGAAGGCAAACTGTTTCATGACGGCGCAGCTCATGACTGTGCCGTAGGGCGCGAAGAGGGCTGCCAGCTCCTCCGGCGTCGTATCCGCCCCATCGACATTTCCCACGAATATCTTCATTTTGTCGCCGCAGCCGCCTTCCTGGAGAGCCGGGACCTCTCCTCCAGCGACAGGCGAAACGTCCAGCCAGCCGGCAGTCCTCCCCAGGAATGGCTGGCGACCGAGAACCCCGCCGCGCAGGCGCACTGATCTAGCCAATCAGGGCTTGCATCCACCGCGTCCTGCAGCCAATCAGAGAGGCTGAGAGAAGATGCACGCAGGCGCAACCAATCCCAGAGGGCCTGGGGCCCGCTCGTTTGCTGAGGGGTGGGAGAGGGAAGACGGCGCGCGACCAACCGCCACTGCGGGGGGGAGGGGAGAGGTGGGTACGCGGGCGGGGTGTGCCGGCAGCTCGAGCGGCCTAGTCAGTGAGGCGGCCTCTGGCCGGGGTGGGGCCGGGATCGGCGGGCTCCAAGGAAAAACTTTGTTCAGTCTGAGGCCAGAGCTTGTCCGATTCTGGCAGCCTAGGCCAAACCCGCGCCTGGAGGAGGCAGAGAGAACGTACATGGGGAGGCTGGGCCTGGCAGGAGAGACCAGGACAAACACCTTCTATCGACAAACGGCTCCCGGGACTACATACAGCCTCTGCGACGGCAGGGAGATCTGAGGAGAAGTGATAGGTATCTGCCCCGGGAGAAACACTCGTGGCATTAGTTCAGCCTTTGGAAACACATTCTTTAAGGCTCCTGACGTCCTGCAGACGCTGAAGATGTGAAAAATCAGAGCACGTCTCTGTCTTTAGGGAATTTACAAACAAGGATTAATGAGACGTGTCTCTCTTGTGTATGTTTGAAATTTTCCACAATAAAAAGTTTAATAAAGTAGAAAAGTAGGTCAAAAGAACGGTTCTTGAGGCAGCAAAAGGTCAGGCGGCAAAAGGTGAGCCTTTAAAAAATATATAAAAAAGGAAAACTTTAAAAACGTGTGTAAATAAAAAGATTTTGCATGGCAGAAGACATCAAAAACAAATACATGTGACAAACTCAAGAAAATATTTGCCTGCATGTCCATTCTACAAATTTTATTGAACCCCTACCACCATGTGGGCAGCACCAAGAATATAACAGTGAACAAAAAGTACCAAAAATCCTTCTTGGAGCTTATATTATGGTGGAAACAGATTAACAAATAAAACATACAGCCTGTTGGATAGTAGTGATAAAGACTTGAAGTAACCAGGAAACAAGCAAGCTATCCTCTAGGGGAATCATTCCAGCCAAAAACTACAAGTCAAAAATTCCTGGCGCCGGAACATGTCTGCCTGTGCGAGGAATAGCAAAGAACCACTACGGTTCTGGAGGCTGGAACAGTGTCAATAATAGAGCCTGAGGAACGAGGGTGGAGGTGAAGGTGTCATACCTTGTAGGCCATTGAAATGACTTTGGCTTTCACTCTTAGGCTGGAAGTCTATGGAGGGCATAGGGCAGAGGGGTTCATCTGATAGGACTTACCTTTCATAGTTTTATAAGTATCATGCTGGCTGCTATTGAAATGGGCAAAAAACAAAGAGAAAACAGTTGTTTGCTCGGAAAAATTACCACTACTACACAGATACACAGAGAGGTGATGGCAGCATGGATCAGGGAGGCCCAGGAGAATTCAGAGGAAGAGGTCAGATTTGGAAGTAATTTGACAGTAGAGCTGCGATTGGATGTGAGTTGTGAAAGAGGAGTCAAAGATGACATCGAGCAACCGAAAGCATGGAGCTGCCATTTATTGAGATGGGGAACATGGCAGAAGAAATAGATTTTCTGTGGAAGATCAGAAATTAAGTTTTAAACATGGTAAGTTTGAGATGCCTCTAGGTCATCCAAGTGGAGATACCACCGATGGGCAATTAGACATGTATCTGCAGTACAAGGCAGAGGTCTGGGCTGAGGATATACATTTGGGAGTGTGAACAGTTAATATCTGTACTGCACAAAGCACTCCTACAAATTAGATGGAAAAAAGGGTGAGTTCATTGGTCAAGGATGTGAACTGGCAATTTTATAGGAAAAGAAGTGCACATGGCCAATCAACAAGAAACTTCATTGTAATCAGGGAAATGCAATTTCCTAAGAAAATGAGAACATTTTTTTCACCCCTCAGATTTGCAAAACAATTTAAAGATTTATATCTGTTGCTGGTAAGGGTGTGAGGAAAGTATGCTCACATATTGCTGATGATAGCGTGAACTCTACATCCTTCATGGGAAGTATTCTGTCAATATCGAAACTTTAAATGTACATAGTAATCCTACTGGAAATCTAGCCTACAGAAAACTCATCAATAAGGATATTGGTATAAATTTATTTATTGTAGCATTGTTTGTAAGCAATGGAAGCAACCTGAAATGTCCATAAATAAGAGAATTAGGTACTGCCTTATGATGGAACATTATATTGCTATCAAAAATAGTTCAGAATTTATTGATATGGAAGGAGAACCATAATTTAAGAGGGGTAAAACCACAATGTGAGTGTATAATATTACATCTTTCTAAGCTATAGGGGAAAAAACCCTCCATAGATCTGCATATGTTTTTTTCAGCATAGAGAAATAATGTTAATTACTTCAAGGAATGAGATGGGGAGTTAGCTTTTTTATACTTTTTCATATCATTAGACTTTTTTTTTTTTTTAAGATTTTTTGTTGGGGAAGGGGAACAGGACTTTATTGGAGAACAGTGTGTACTTCCAGGGTTTTTTCCAAGTCAAGTTATTGTCCTTTCAATCTTAGTTGTGGAAGGTGCAGCTCAGCTCCAGGTCCAGTTGCCCTTGTTCGTTGCAGGGGGCGCAGCCCACCATCCCTTGAGGAAGTTGAGGAGTCGAACCGGCAACCTTGTGGTTGAGAGCCCAATGGCCCATGTGGGAATCGAACCGGCAGACTTCGGCGTTAGGAGCACGGAGCTCCAACTGCCTGAGCCACCGGGCCAGCCCAATATCATCAGACTTTTAACAATGAACATCTAACTATTTTAAAATTAAAAATAAAGTACATTTTAAGGAGGAAAAGAGGGGCACCACTTTGATACTAGTCTGATATCTTCACAAATCAAAAGGGGATCTGCAGTCCATTAGCCATCCAGTAAGCATAGCCATTTCATAGGTATCATGGTGGCAATACCATATTTGTTCCAATAATTCTGGTAAGGCTTATCGTCAGAACACTGTGCAACAGAAATATAATGTGAAACCTATATGTGCTTTAATTTTTCTGCTGTCCACTTTAAAAAATAAAAAGGTAAAATTAATTTTAATATTTAACTCAATATATCTAAACATCATGTAATCAATGTAAAAAGTAATAAGATATTTTACATTCTTTTCATTGTTCTAAGTCGTTTGGAATTCACTTACAGCACATCTCAACTTGGACTAGCCACATTTCACATGTTCAGTAACCACATGTGGCTGCCATATTGGCTAATGTAGATTTAGCCTTGATAATGGCCATTAGATCCTGGAGAGACATCCTTTGGAAAAGCAGAACTTCGACACTGAGAATGCGTCTGATTTTTTAAAGTAGCCCCATGTTATTCAGAGCCAAGTGGGAATGAGGGTGGGCAGGAAGATGACGCTCAGAAATATCCATCAACAAATAGTTCAAAGCTGCAATTCTGAGATGAGCCAGGCCAGGCCAGGCTGGCCCAATAGCTTTACAGATGAGAGACCCATTCAGAACTGGAGAAGGGAAAGGAGTTGACCATCAAGCTGGTGGTCAAATTGGGGCTAAGTGGCAGCTCTTTCCATTACCCCAGGTCAAGGAGTAGGGCCATGTTCGAATTTCAATTTGTCAGCTATGGGAACATAAGCAAGATTCTTCACATCTATGAACATCACCTGCTTCACTTGTAAAATAACCTGCCTTCCCACAAGATTATTTTTATTGTTGCAAAATACACATAACATAAAATTTACCATTTTAACCATTTTTAAGGGTAGAGTTCTGTGGCATAAAGTACATTCACATTGTTTTGCAACTACCACCATACTCCATCTCCAGAACTTTTTCATCTTCCCCAACTGAAAATCTGTCCCCATTAAACACTAACTCCCCATTCCCTCCTCCTCCCAGCCCCTGGCAATCACCATTCTTCTGTCTGTATGAATTTGACTACTCTAGGTTCCTCATGTAAGTGGAATCATACAAACATTTGTTCTTTTGTGGCTGGCTTACTTAGCATAATGTCTTCAAAGTTCATCTATGTTGTAGCATGTGTCAGCATTCCCTTTCTTTTTAAGGCTAAATAATATTCCACTGTATGTATATACTACATTTTGTTTATCCATTCGTCTGACAATGGACATTTGGGTTGCTTCCACCTTTCAGCTATTGTGAATAACGCTGCTATGAATATGGGTGTTCGAGTATCTATTTGAGTCCCTGCTTTCACTTCTTTTGGGTGTATATTCAGAAGTGAAATTGCTGGATTTTGTTTATTTTTTAAAGTGTAATATACATATAATGACAATCTATTTTTTTGTGTATAGTTCTTTCAGTTTTGACAAATGCATACAGTCACATAATAACCACTACAATCTAGATAGAGACAGTTCCATCAGCCTGAAAAGTTTCTTATGCTGTTCCTTTGCAGTCAACCTCTCCCTGCTCCACCCCACATCCCAGCAAACACTGATCTGTTTTCTTTCACTATAGTTTTGTCTTTTCCAAAATGTCATATAGAGTCATACAGTATATAGATTTTTGAGTCTAGCTTCTTTCACTTAGCATAATACATCAGATATCATCAATGACCTTGCCTGTATCAGTAGTTAGTTCCTTTTTATCAATGATTTACATTGTATGAATGGACCACAGTTTGTTTTTCCATTACCCAGTTAAAGGACATCTGTTTGTTTCCAATGTTTGGCAATTATGACTAAAGCTTGCAAACAGGTATTTGTGCAAACAAAAGTTTTAATTTCTCTTGGTAAATACCTATGAACCACAGGTCATTATGAGCATTAAACAAGGTACAATAAAGTGTTTAGCGCCCTATAATAAGAAGCTCAATAAATGGAGCTATTAGAAAAGTTTGCTACAGAATTCTATTATGAGTCAAATCCAAAGAAGCTATAGTATCCCAATTAGAATTTTATGAAGCAACTACTATCTGCCAGGCATTCTTCTGTTTTCTGAAACAATGTTCAATTACAATGGTAATGTCTTGTATGTGTTAAAAGATAAAACTAAAAATCATTCCTCTCGGTTTTCACCATACCTTACACCCACAATTGGATCCATTTCTCTGGTAATAGTGTTAGACTTTCCCTGATGCTCCATCGTTCTCCATGTGGTAGCCCAGAGACATGTGTAACTAGCCCATCATGGCTACTCCAATGGCCTTAATGGAATAAAAAGGTGAACCAAATGGAAACACATTTCTAACAAAATAATACATATCATACGAAACATCTATAATGAGCTATGTCTTCTGGTCAGCTACAAATGCAGACTGTCACAGAAGCATTGCACTGGCAACTCAAATGGTACTATTGCCATTCCCACTGGCAATACCATCCTCCAAAGTGGTGAACAACTCTCAGTAATAATTCCAAACCAAACAAAGAACAAGAAAATTCAATATCTATTAAAACTGCATCAGAAATGCTTTGTCGTTTGTGAGTTAAATAATAAATAAACCAAGTTGGGTTCTAATTGTAAATATGTTTTTCACAGCCAGGGATATCTAATGGGACATTTGAAAGTTATGCAGAAAATAGGACAATTCTTCATTGTGACAGACTATCATGCACATTGCAGGTTGGCAAGGAACCCTAGCTTTCTCCCAATAAATGCCAGAAACACCTCCCTACCCAGTTTTGTCACAACCAGGAAAATCTCCCTCACAAACTCCCATAAGTCCCCCCATTGAGAACCACTGATCTAAACAAAATTTTATAAGCGTAGAGTATATTTAACTTTGGGTAACTATGAGTTAACTTTGGGTAAAAACCAATTCCTGTAATAAAGCAATCTGATAGGAAAAATACTTATCTCTTTACAATGAATGGAAGGAAACATTAGAAATTGTCCTGTAACTAGAGAACAGAGCTCAGTCAAATTTACTTATAAGACCTTTGCCTCAGCTAATTATATTAACAAACTGTAGACGGAAAAGGGTCCACATATTAAACCGGACAAGCTCAGGAAACTGAAAATAACTACATACGACGGCATGAGCATAAAAAAAAAAAAATCCATAACTAAGTGGGCCATGGCGGGAAGTCACATCTTTAGGAAAAAGCTTCCTTCATAAATTAATCTTTGCCTTTAAGTGAGGCTGTCTATTGTCTTTTTGCACCTAAAATGACATCCTTGGAATGTCAGTAATCCCTTTCTCCGGAGCAGAGCAGGAAACTACAGAATCCCTCATTATTATTCTTGTCCCTTGATTAACATCTCAGTGTGAACTATTAACTATCCTGTACCCACCTAAGTGAAGGAAGTACCTGTCTCTCCAATTTACTTTTATCCAATCCCAAAGATTTCCCCGCTTTGCTTTCTCCCACCCCCTTAATCTATCACCAATAGATATGATGTAACCCTCCTCTTTCGATTCTATTGTGTTTGTGCAAAAGTAATTGTGGTTTTTGCATTTATTTTTAACCTTTCAAACTGCAATTACTTTTGCACCAACCTAAGATGTATAAAATAAGCAGCAAAGCACCATTTCGCAGAGCATTTTCTCAATCTGTTAACATTTTGCTTCCCAGCAATTGTTGTCAGTTTGGCTCAAATAAACTCTTATAAATTTTCTCTTAGGGTGGATGTTTTTCGTCGACAGAACCAAACCTTCTTTGGTTTACTAGGTCACTCCTGCTACTTGCACAATTCATCCTAATACAGAATTCAACAGACAATATCAAGATTGCAAGTAAGAGGGCCGGCCCGCTGGCTCAGGCGGTTAGAGCTCCATGCTCCTAACTCCAAAGGCTGCTTGTTCGATTCCCACATGGGCCAGTGGGCTCTCAACCACAAGGTTGCGGGTTCAACTCCTTGAGTCCCGCAAGGGATGGTGGGCTCCGCCCCCTGAAACTAAGATTGAACACGGCACCTTGAGCTGAGCTGCCGCTGAGCTCCCGGATGGCTCAGTTGGTTGAAGCATGTCCTCTCAACCACAAGGTTCCCGGTTCGACTCCCGCAAGGGATGGTGGGCTGTGCCCCCTGCAACTAGAAAACAGCAACCGGACCTGGAGCTGAATGGCACCCTCCACAACTAAGATTGAAAGGACAACAACTTGACTTGGAAAAAAGGCCTGGAAGTACACACTGTTCCCAATAAAGTCCTGTTCCCCTTCCCCAATAAATCTTTAAAAAAAAAAAAAAGAAAAAGAAAGATTACAAGTAAGAAAAAGCAATACAGGCATGCTACAGGCATGCTGTCTAAAAATATGGAGGTAAATCCCAGAAGAAATGGCTAAAGGAGTTGAAAGCTGTTGCCTCTAAGAAGTGGGTCTCGGAAGAGATGGGACAGATTGCTGGTTTTCATTCTTAGCCTAGTAGTACTATTTGATTTTTTCGGTTGTGTACATATCACTTAGATAAAAATAAAATTTGAAGCACGTTGAACAATCTTAATGAAAACAAAATCTATAGGATATAATGGGTATTTGAGAAAATTTTGTTTTTAATTTTTATTTTAAAGTGCTCTAAGCACATTATCAAATGAGACAAAATTGGAGAACATTTATATCCTGCTAACCTTAGAATCACAGGAACAAAGTGATCAGAACAATGGGGGGAGTTCTTATTTACACAGATTCCATCTTTTCATGATGGCTAAGAAGCAGCAGAAAGCTTCCTAAGAAGGTCATAGTTTCTTCCTTAACACTGAACGAATGAATGAGTGAACAAATGATAAAATAATAATAGTTAACGCTGGATATATGCATAAGGAAGAGTGATTATTAAACATGCTCACACAAAGAACATAAATGTGGCTTTAACGTCTCTAACAAGGAGTTTATCCATTACATAAAGCTGTTCCTTCGTGGATTTTCAGAGCCAGGAAAAGACCTGTTGTTAGAATGTCTTTAGGATTATGGCCCGAAAAAGGAAAGAAAAAGAAAGCCAACTTCTAATAGATTACTTGGGTTTAATTTAATCAAATAATGATGAAAACAACAAAGGGGTTACACAATTTTTATTACCCAAGTCAGGTGATAAAATTAAGAGATTATGAAAACATACTGTACAGGCTTGATTTGAATTTCGGGCTCATGGCTTGTAAAGCCAATGCCATCTGTAGGATTTGGCCTTGGAGTTCCCTGTTATCACAGCAAAGATATCAGAGCAAAGACCCAGCAGGTACACTTACTGCATAGGAAGGATTGCCCTTAAACATGCAGCCCGAGATAAGCTGCCCCAGCCCTGGGAACTATAGAACCCCAATTCCTTTTCAGCTGAAAAAAGAAAAGTGTTCCTTTCGTGGGTAATCTCTCTTAGTGGGTAACACAGGGAAGATTTAGAACTAAAAATAAACATGGTGAAGTAAATGAAACTCACAGGAGTAATACTTTTAAGTTCACAAGTAGATTTTTGTCATATTTGGGGAAATCTGAATATATTTAGTAAACTACGTGTAGTGTTAAAGAAATGTTGACATAGAAAATCTGACAGATCAGTCTTGGTTTTCTAATTTTAAAAGCATAATTAATAAATCGATGTTATAAGCCAATTACAGAAGCACAAATATTGTTTGATTCTACTTATAGGAGGTACCTAGAGCTGTCCAATTCATAGAGGCATAGTAGAATAGTGGTTGCCAGGGGCTTGGGAAAAGGGGGAAAATAGGGAGTTAGTGTTTAATGGGAACAGAGTTTCAGTTTGGGAAAATGAAAAAGTTCTGGAGATGGATGGTGGTGTTGGTTGCACAGTTCTTTGTGCCATAGAATGTACAATGTACACTTAAAAATGGTTAAAGTAGTAAATTTTATGTTATGTATATTTTGCCACAATAAAAAAAGAAATTGATTTTAGATGCTAAAGTCTACAAAGGGAACAATTCCAAGGTTATAGTGGAGAAACTCAGAAGACAACCACCTTAATCAAGTGATCTCAGTAAATCACACCAGTAATAAGACATTATGGGGGAAGGGGGTGGGAGATGAGGGTAAAGGGGATCAAATGGTGGTGGAAGGAGAACTGGTGATGGTTCTTATTATATGGTGATGGAAGGAGAACTGACTCGGGGTGGTGAACACACAATATGATACAGAATTGTACACCTGAAATCTATATAACTTTACTAACAATTGTCACCCCAATAAACTTTAATTTAAAAAAAAGTAATAAGACATCAACTCAACCTAATCACAAGAACATGCAGTCAAATCAATTGAAAGACATTCTACAAAATACCTGACCAGTACTCATCAGAATTGTCAAGAAAAGGGAGCAAAGACAAGAAAGTCTAAGGACCTGTCAGATTGGAGGAGACTAGGGAGACATGACAGCTAGAAGCTATGTGCCATGCAAGATTGGATCCGAAAACAGAAAGTGACCATTAGTGGGAAAGCGGGCAAAATTCGAAGAAGGTCTGCAGTTCAGTTACTGGTGTTGTCTCAATGTTTATTAACTAGTTTGTTTGTTTTTCCTCCTTTTTGTTCTTTTTTTTGTTTCTTTTGCATTTTTGCTTGTGTTCCTTTCTTATTTTCATTTCTTTTCTATTTTTACTATTTTATTTATTTATTTTAAATTAACTGGTTTTGATAACTGCACTGCACTTTATAAATTAACATTAGGGGAGCTAGGTGAAGAGTACAGTAAATTCGCTACTGTTTTTTCTATGTAAATGTTTTTAACATTGAGAAATAATTCATATACCATAAAACTCACCCTTTTAGTGTACAATTCAGTAGCTTTTAGTATATTCACAGGGTTGTGCAACCATTAGCACTATGTAATTCTGGAACATTTTGATCATCCCAAAAAGAGACACCCTGTACTTATTAACTGTCACTCCCCATTCCCTTCTTTCCCCAGACCCTGGTGATCTCTAATCCTTATTTATTTATTTATTTTTTACCTCTAATCTTTAAGACTCTGGATTTGCCTATTTAAGATATTTCCTACAAATGGAATCATGCAAATATATGGCTCTTGTGGCTGGCTTCTTTCATTTAGCATAATGTTTTAAAGAGTCATTCACATTGCAACTTTTATTATTCATTTAAAATAACTTCAAAATAAAACATTTTTAAAAATTGATTTTAGGGTTGTGGTTGTTAGCTAAAATGTATCATTTTTTTAAAGTTTGTTAATGGTAGTAGAATAGTTTTACTGTATTTATACATTTAAGATTTACCAGGAAGTATGTTGGGAAGTTTACATTTAGGCCAAGAATCTGTGGTATTTAAGAAAATTAAATGTATTGCATAGACAAGTATACTTTTAAAAGTTTGAGAGGGTGGTGGCTGGTTGGCTCAGTTGGTTAGAGAGCAGTGCTCATAACACCAATGTCACTTGTTTGATTCCTTCATGGGCCCGTGAGCTGTGCCCTCCACAACTAGATTGGAAACGACTTGACTTGGAGCTGATATGGGTCCTGGAAAAACACTGTTCCCCAATAAAATTATTATAAAAACAAAAAAAGTTTGACAGAACTTAAGTTGCAAATGGGTATGACATTTAAGGGAGTGCAATGTATCCAACTTGAGTTATCAAAGAAAAGGTAAAGATAATAGTTCTTATTTTACCAGCTTTATAAATAGAACAATCAAATTTGTAATTTGAATTTGAAGGTTTAAGGAAAGCTAGGTTTTAAATGTATTAATTTCATAAGATTGAATAGTAGTAATCATATTATAGTTTCTTGTAGCTGCTATAACAAATTCTCACATACTGGGTGGCTTAAACAAACAGAAATTTATTCTTTCATAGTTCTGAAGGTCAGAAGTCTAAAATTAGTAGTACTGGGCCAAAATTAAGGTGTCTTGCTCCCTCCAGAGACTCTAAGGGAGAATCTGTTCCTTCCAGCTGGTTTCTGGTGGCTGCTGGCCTTGCTGTGTCTGTGGCTGCATCACTCCAACCTTTAAGGTTGGCACCATCAAATCTCTCTCTGCTGTCTTACCATGGCCTTCTCTGTGTATCTGTCTAAACTCCTGCCTCCTTCTCATAAGGGTACCTGTGCTTGCATTTAGCACCCATCCATCCAGATAATCCAGGAAAATCTCCTCATCTCAAAATCTCTACCTTATTTACATCTGCAAAGACCCTTTTTCCACATAAGGTAACATTTCCAGGTTCCAGGGATTAGGACATGATAATTTTGGGGGCTATTACCAGCCTATCACAGTAATTACTTTTTTTTCTTAATGTTTTATTGGGGAATATTGAGGAACAGTGTGTTTTTTCCAGGACCCATCAGCTCCAAGTCAAGTCATTGTCCTTCAATCTAGTTGTGGAGGGCACAGCTCAGCTCCAAGTCCAGTCGCCATTTTCAATCTAGTTGCAGATGGCACAGCCCACCATCCCAAGCAGGAATTGAACTGGCAATCTTGTTGTTTAGAGCTCACGCTCTAACCAACTGAGCCATCCGGCCACCCCGCTGGCAGCTCATTATCTTCAATCTAGTTGTGGAGGGCGCAGCTCACTGGCCCATGTGGGATTCCACCCGGCAACCCTGTTGTTAAGATCTCCCGCTCTAACCAACTGAGCTAACTGGCCACCCCAGTAATTACTTCTTTAAAAAAGTAATCGCTACAAGAGTCTTTTCAATGCACCAATACCACCAATGTACATCATAATATTAATATATAGATACGGTATTAGCTAATGATTACAATTTCCTTTTTAAGTAAATTTAAAAGTGAATCAATTTAAAGAAAAGTATTTGGTAAATGGCAGTACAGGTAGTTTGTGGACATAGCAGAAGTTTCCCTGAATTTGGCAAAGATTTTCCAATTGTGCTGCCTGGAGCCTCAGGACTTCTGGGGAGCCCTTAGTCAAAGCTAAGCGTCTTTGGCTGCACTTCCACTCCTTCTTTACAGATGGGGCTTCAAGATGCTTGAACAGTGTTCTGTGATTAAAAACAAAGTTTGAAAACCACACAGCTAAGAATTTAGAAGAAAGAAAAGCTAATGGAGATGTTGATTCCTTAAAAGTCGAAACAGAGTGGTAGGGGATGGTGAGCAGTTTGGCCCTAAAAGGGTTAAATCCAGCTATAATTCCAAAAGGAAAGCGAGAAGAGGTCAGGGGTTGGCTGTGACAGAGTCCAAGAGGAGTTCCTGCAGTGATCCTGCCTTGGACAGTCAGCCTGGGCCCCAGGCTTAGAAGGATTTGGTTCCCCAGGAACTCGGGGGATCTAGAAAGCAACCAGCATAGGTGTGGCAAGAAAGAGCAGGGTCCATCTAAGGGCTGGGCCTACAGGCACGGCTGGCAATCTTGAGGGGGAACCAGGCGGGACCTGGAGAACGGTAGCAGAGCCAGGCGCACCTAAGCCAAGGCCAACTGAACTGTAAAACCACCCACCTGGTTCCAGGCAGGCAGCGGGAGGGGCAAAGTTTGCACTCTGACAGCCCGCTGTGTCGTAAGAGCAGCTTTATCATGACTGAGCAAGCTTGGGACAGTCCAGTGCAGGTAGAGGTGGGGGCACATCAGATGAGTAGGGAGGCCCAGAATCTCCGGCCCACACACTAGTCCTTGGATATCGGCCATCTCTGTGAGAGGGGAACCTGGCTGGGGCTGCCTCCAGGGCCCCCTTTGGCCTCAGAAGCACAATCACTGCTCCCTTTACTTACTATGCCAGGCCCTGTGCCAAGCACTTCACTTATTAACTAAGAGTCTTTTACTTCTGAGTAAAGAAATCAACGCAAGCCAGATTCATTTTTTCTTAAAAGGGGTGCGTGTGCATGGGCGGGATACAGGAGTGTCTCCTGACCCGCAGGTCAGGGGGGAGCTGGCCTCAGGAAAAGCCCACAGTGGGGACTCTGGAGCAATGGTCCAGCATCTCTTAAGTTCTCCCTGGGCATCTGTTTCTCTCCTCCTCGTCCTCCACAGTTTTTTCTGATACTCAGTTGATGAGGCAGGGAGAAGAGGCTGCCCACGGTTCCCATATTCCCATGTTGACAGATGCAGACACAGACACTAAAGTTGGATCTGCTCTGATTTCTCAGGGAAAGCAAGGCCCGGCATGGGTCAGGTGTCCATTTTGGTTCAAACTGGCCATAGTGAAGGGAGAGGGGCAGGCCACAGAGATAAGACTGCTGTGTCCCTCCATTGTGATCTTGAGGAGGAAGATGCAAGACATCAGACAATTAAGTTCGCGAACTTACTGCAACGATGTTACTAACATTTTTTGATACCAGAGGGATTAGTTGTTATGAATTTGTACCAAATGGACAGTTAACCAAGTTTCCTATTTGGAAGTGCTGAAAAGGCTACATGAAAAAATGAGACGAAAACGACCTGAACTTTTCGCCAACAATTCATGGCTCTTGCATCACGACAATGCACCAGCACACACGGCACTGTCTGTGAGGGAGTTTTTAGCCAGTAAACAAATAACTGTAAACAAATAACCTCCCTACTCACATGATCTGGCCCCCAATGACTTTTTTCTTTACCCGAAGATAAAGGAAATATTGAAAGGAAGATATTTTGATGACATTAAGGACATCAAGGGTAATACGACGACAGCTCTGATGACCATTCCAGAAAGAGTTCCAAAATTGCTTTGAAGGGTGGACTAGGCACTGGCGTCGGTGAATAACTTCCCAAGGGGAGTACTCGAAGGTGACCATAGTGATATTCAGCAGTGAGGTGTGGAGCACTTTTTCCAGAATGAGTTTGTGAACTGAATTGTCAGACCTCATATGTGGATGTGAATCCAGTTTTGTTTGGCTCCAAAGTCAAGAGCTGGCCCTGAAAGGGGAAGGCAAAGGCAGAGGGACTGTGTTCACTAAGCCCATTAAGGGACATGGGGACACAGACAAAACACAAAGTTCATATGAAAATAACTTTAATTAGCCAAGGGAGCATCACAGCTCCCTGCACACCCAGAACCCTAGTTCTCCTTGGACTGGGCAAGCAGGGCCTCCCCGTCCTCCCGCCGGAAGTGGACAGCATGCAGGTGGGAAGACAGTAACAGACCCAAGGCTGAGGCCGCGCTCAGAGGTGGGCGGGGGGCTGGGCTGGCTCCTTTCGTCCACTACCAGCGATGGGCCGGCCTCGCTCCTCCCAGATGGTGAGGCCGTCGCAGGAGCAGATCTGCTTGGGGTTCTGGAAAAGGCCGGCGGAGCGTGCAATGATGCCACAGGCCAACCTGCAGAGAATGTGTGGTCATGGGTGGGCACCTCTGGGCCCCTCCAGAGTTGCCCGTATGGCAGGCAGAGCACAGCCTCCTGCGGGGGGCGGCACTACCCACCTCTTTCCTGAGTTCCCTGTGATCTTGGATAAGGGATGGCTGCCCTGGCCCAGGTCGTCTTCACCCTCATCGATGACCACGCTTCGGCCAATCACATCCCACACCTTTGAGGGGAGACACTGGCCTCAGACAGTGGACCTGGGAGGAAAGGTCCCCACTTTCTTTTCCACCATACCTTTAACTGTTCATCCTCTATCCGAAAGATGGCTCGGCCATCAGCATCAGCGTGGACGTTCCCCAGGTCTCCCCGATGCTGCAATGAGACCCAGGGGAAGGAGCACTCATGGCACAGCTGCTAGCTTCCGGCTTCCCTGTAGCTGATTGCCCTCCCAAAAGTACCAGTGTCCTCCAGTGGGTACAGTCAGGTAGCATGAAGGGACTGACTGCCCAGGACACAAGGAAGGCAAGTGGATACTCCCTCCCTGACAGCACACTGAAAATAGCCAGTGATCCCCTCCAAGGAAGTCAGGTACGGTGGGCCAGACTGTTCTTCCTAGGAAGCCACTGCCCAGCTTTTTATCCCAGCCTCAGAAACCTGCCCGGTTCCTGCTTCTTTCCATGCCCGGTTCTCCAGCCTCCTGGTGATTCTGTGAGCCCTAGGCAGTCTGCAATTCCCCTGGGCTTAAGTTAGCCAAGCTTGGCTTCTCGATCAGCCGAGGCAGCCAGCATCCTTTCCCTGACATCCAGCCTCTAGGAACAGAGAGAAAAAACACAAGGAGCAAAGGGCCTGTCCTGCTCCCCCCAGAAGCTGGCTCTTCCCGCCTTCTCCTTTGAAGGCAATAAAAATGTCATAACATATCTACTGAGCACCTCCTATATCAGACACTCTCTGCCAGGCATGGGGGTTACATATGCGGTCACCACCCTCAAGCGGTTTGTACCTTGGTGGGAGCCAGATGTGGAACAGACGAGTGATTATGACACACAGAGTTAGTACAATAGAGAGTGTGTATTCTGGTGAGAAGACCTTACTGGTGAGTCACAGAAACTCACATCTGTGCACATAAATTGTCCCCAACCCAACCTGACACTTTGGGCAGAAGCAAGTGCCGGTGCCAACGTGGGCTGGTACACAAGGCCTGGCTGCAAAGTGGTCACAAGGCACATCACTATAGGTGGGTCTGACAAGCAGCAAGAAGAGCCACTTCTGCTTTATCCTGTTTTCCAGAGAGACGTCTGCTGCTTACACCAGGTGCTTTTTGTTATGCCCCATGTTGGGGGCTTTTATAGTAGAAAGGTCAAGGACGGGGAGGTGACGACAGAGCCTGGGGGAATGTTTTCAGGACTGGGCTGAGGGGTCAGGAGAGGTAGCTTTTCCAGGCCCTCCCCTATAGGGTGGCCTTGATGTCACACCAAGCAGCCAGGCAGGGCCTCTACCCTCAGCACTGGGGAGCCAAGAAGGGTTTCACGCAGGGGCATGACATGGTGACCCCATGCTTTGGAGCAATCCCTCTAGTACAGTGTATGAAGAGAAAGGACTGGAGGGGCACAAGGAGAGAAGGGAACAAAGCTGAGACCAGTTAGGAGACGTGTAAAAGGACAACCAGGCTTGGATGTGAATTCCCACATTGAACTCATTTCCATCTGGCCCAAACCGGATACTGAAATCCCCAAGGAACTTGCCAGTCATCGTGGCAGCCTTGGCCTTGTAGCCCTTGCTCTGTCTTCCTCTGTCTACACCAGGGGCTTTGTAGAGCAACTGGCTCCCGCCCCTTCTGACTCCCAGCCCTGAGACGGGCCGACGGGCCCCGGCCAAGGCACAGGCCAGGGCACAGGTCACGAGGTGGTCTCTTGCCCTTCAGAAACCTCCACTTCATAAGACACAGAAGTCTGCCAGTTCCCAGATGCTCCTTGCTGGTTCACGCCTCGAGGGCTGTGCCTGTGGTATTTCCTCTGCTGAGCCCGCCATTCCCCCCTCCCATTCCCCCCTCCCATTCCCCCCTCCCATTCCCCCCTCCCATTCCCCCCTCCCATTCCCCCCTCCCATTCTTCACCTGCCTAATTCCTGCTCAGCACCTTTCAAGGCTCAGTGAGAAACTGCACCTCCCTGGATTCACACCTTTGTGAACTTCCCCCACACAAATGTGGCCCCCGCCCCCCGGCCAAGTGTGAGCTAGAACCAGTGACACTTCCAAGATTAGCTTCCAAAAAGAGTGTGGCTTCAGTCTTGGGTGCCCTCTCTCGTTCTCTCACTCACTTGCTCTGAGGGAAACCAGCGGCTGTGTTGCCTGCTGCCCACGTGGCAAAGGACTGATGTCTCTGGCCAACAGCCAAGGAGGCCCCAAGGTCTGGCAGCAGCAACACGAGTAAGCGTGGGAGCAGGTCCTTTCCACCTCGAGCCTTGAGCTGGCTGCAGCCCCAGCCAACACCTTGACTGCAGCCTGTGAGAGACCCTAAGCCCGAGGCCCCCGCTAAACTGCACCCAGAGAAACTGTGAGATGATAAATGCTTGTTATTTTAACCCCTACGTCTGGAGTGATTTGATTCACAGCAATAGCTAACTGATACACTGAACACAAGCATGGCACCATGCAATGGACTCAACAGAAAGGCTTCTCCCATTTTGGGGGGAAAGGAGTAAAAACTTTTGACCATGAGCAATGTGACAGAGCTGTCAAAAGTCCAACAAATCAGTTACATGAATTAAGAAACACACACTATGTGTTCATTTGTTTTGTGGCAGAAGGTTGCAAACTTTCATCAAGATAGAAAACAAAAACCAAGGAAGTCTGAGTCCTGGGAGGGTGTACAGAGGAGTCACCAGTTCCCAGGATCAGGACCCAGAGCCTGCCTGGTGCTGAGTCCCCAAGGAGGGGGAACACACACCAGATGGTACCCAGTGTGTGACAGGGCTAGGAGACATTCCATCACCGAGGGAGGAGGCAGTCCTCCTGGCTTAAATCCAGGACAAAGTTTCTGTTTGCTGTTAATAGGCCTTTAACACCTCTTAACGTTTGCTCCTCACGTTAACAAAGATAGGAACTCAGCCCCTAGTAGGAACTCTGAGAACACTTTTGAGGCCTGCACTGATTTATTTCCACAGTGATCCTCCTATTATGCTAGAAGTACTGGTTTTCGGGGTGGCCCGTTAGCTCAGTTGGTTAGAGCGTGGTGCTAATAACACCAAGGTTGCCGGTTCGATCCCCGCATGGGCCACTGTGAGCTCCTTAAAAAAATAAAAAATAAAGGAAACGAAAAAAGAAGTACTGGTTTTCCAGTCTCTGTGGCAATATCAAGTTTCTTGTTAAAAATAAATCGACCTTAATTACATAAAATAAGGTCTTGATATGCTTTAAAATTATGGTGAAGAAGGACTGGGGGTGTAGACAAAACAGGACGGGCCATGAGGTGGTGATTGACGAAGACCAGTGATGGGGACCTGGGGATTCAGGACAGTACTTTCTCTCTGTTAGAAATGTTCTGTGATGGATTAAAACACTAAAAATAACTAAATTTACCTAAGGAAAAAAATTTAATCAAAGTCAATTTAAAACACTGAGTAACAAACAAAACAAGCAGTACTCAGGTAAGATAAAAATCATTAAGGCAGCACATAACTTGCTCCAATGGGGAAAACAATTCTCTGGTGAAAAACGAAAACTCCAGGACCAGGAATTGGAGCATGGGGAATGGCCTGTTTAGTATGAGTGAAACTTTCATCTTCTACGCTGTCACTTCTGGAAGCTCCTCCTATTGCCTGTGCCCCTGGGGCCGGATCAGGTGCTTGCTCTGGGCTCTCAAGGCCTCCTGCCAAGATAATCTCTTGTCATTGCAACCTCGGAGTACTCAGTGGTCTCCCTACCAGACTGTGAGCTCCGATGGAACAGGCCTTGATCACAGAAAGTGTCAATAAATGCTTCTAAACGAAACAAAATGAAGGGAAAAGACCCCAGTAAAAAGGAATCGCACTCAGAGGTGCCAAGAGCTGCCTGCCCTTCCTCTGAGACCCTGGGCTCTCTCTCAGGCCGAGCCTCACCCTAGTGGACACTCACCCGGTCAGAGTCCTGGGGGCCCCCATGAGACGTTCCGTCAGGGTTAAAGTGATCCCCACAGCTGAGAAGAAAAGGTAGCAGGTGGGAAGTGAAACAGGCCAGGTGACCCATCCTCTTACTTTATGTTTGTTTCATCCATGCACTCACTCACTCATTCACTCACTCACTCACTCATTCAACAAACAGTCCCTCTCTGTGCCAGGCTTTGGGTTGAGGTCACTAGAACAATCGAACTCGGGTCCTACCCTCAGTAAACTTCCAGGGGAGACACAGATGAGTAAACAACTGTTTGACAAACACCATGACATGGGAACCTGCCCTTCCCATGTCCAGGAGTCACCTTCCACCTCACAGGCAGTAGGATAGCTATGAGCAGGAGTGTCAGGGTCAGATTTTGGTTCAAATCCCCATTCTACTATTTACATGCTCTGGAGCCTTTGGCAAGTCATCTAACCTCTTTGAGCCTCAGTTTCAGCATCTGTAGACTGGGCCCGTGTGCACATGCCTCACAGGGTACTTTGCGGAACAGTATGAAAGTGTGTGTCAAGCGCTGAATACAGGCCCCTGCACACAGTGGGTGCACAACTAGGGGTGAGGATATGACAGGGGAGGTTACAGATGACTTACCTGTTGCAGTTCCTTGTGAGGTCCCCGAATTGATGGA